>NC_049233.1:69437578-70887463 GCF_011100685.1 Canis lupus familiaris
AACAAACAAGAATATCCAGAAATATTCCAAGAAAGATACTGAAAACCTAGCCATGCCATTTACAAAAATTAAAGTTACGATTTTATAAAGACTAAGCAGAAAATCTTTGATACAAATAGAGCTCAAAAATCAATGAAAATGTACTGAAAAGTTAGTAGTTGATAAAGTCAGTACAATGGGAGGAAACAGATTAGTCACAAAATATTTGAGAGTTGGTTATGATAGAATACATTCTGAGTGGATTAATGATATAAATTAAAAATAGAAACACCAAATTACTATTATAAAAAATGAAAGATCATTTTATAATGTCAGAATGAGAAAAGCTTCTGTATATTTGGTATGTAATCAAAGAAGCCATAAAAAAAAAAAAAAGATCCTCAAATTTGGATATATAAAACTGATTTTTTTTAATTTTTAAAAGTTGAAAGAAAAATCAAAAATAGATGTGACAATTTAGAAATCATATTACAGATAAGGGTAAAACCTCTTAAATATATGTAGAGTTTTTAAAAATCAGCAACCCCTCAAAAAACAATGGTCAAAGGGTTTAAAGAGAGAGTTTCAGGACAGAAAATTAAAAAGCCATAATTCAAATAAATGTAATATGTTATTTATAATAAGAGTATAAATTAAGACAAAGATTAAAACACTCTAAAACACTAATATATAAATGTACATTGTCGTGGTCGCTACATAGAAATGTTTGAAGACATCCATCAAAACTTAAATTGCTACCCACTTCTTTTTTTTTTTTTTTTTTTTTTGCTACCCACTTCTAAAAAAGTATCTTGCAGGAAGAATTGCCTATGTGTTCATGTATGTGGAATAATATTTATTTCAGCATTATTTATAATGCCAAAAATATTAGAAGGAACCACATTGTTTTGTCACTAGGGAAGAGATTAAATAAATATATATATTTATTTAATTGTATAAATAAATATATATGTAAATAAATATATACGATCTATAGATATAAATATATATAATTTATTTAAATATATTCATACATTTGCAGCCATTTAAAAAATACACATTACTATAGAATCATCTCCAAATTTTGATATTAAATTGAAAACGCGAGATATAGAACAGTGTGCATCATGTATTATCATTTGTGGGGAGGATATAGAAATACATAGATACCTAGAGTCTTTCTATATTTAGAGAATATTTCTGGGAGGACACAAAAAATGGCTATTTCCTCTTGAAGAAAAAAAAAGATGGAATTGGAGGGTGGGAATGGGACCTATTTCTGATCAAATGCTTTCTTGTATGTTTAAAATTTTGAACACATTCATGTATAATCTAGTCAAAAATATTAAATATAAAAGCCAATAAAGCCTATGTATTAAACAAACGTTCAAGAATCTGTGACTTATGGGTGGCTGGGTGGCTCATTCCATTAAGTGTCTGTCGTCAGCTCAGGTTGTGAACCCAGAGTCCCAGAATTGAGTACTGCCTCGAATAAGGTGTTTTTCTTTAAGAAAAAATAAATGGAAACTGTTTTACTACTGAGTTAAAACTTAATGATATAGATAGAATTCCCTAATTTAGCTAATAATGTTGAGCCATAAATTACGAAGCAGATTTGATTTAAAATAAACTAATTGAAAAAAAAAACTAATTGTAGTGTTGTATGGAAGTATTGAATCACTTTTAGTACACCTAAAACTAATATTACACTGTATGTCAACAAACTGGAATTTAAATAAAAACTTAATAAAAGAAAAAAAAATAAATTTAAAAAACTTAATAAAAGAAAAAAGAAAGAAGTACTTCTCAAAGAAAAATTGTAAAATATGCAAGTTTTAACATATAAATGCTTACATTTTTAATACTTTTATATATTTCTGAGTTATACCTGATAAATTAACCTTAAAATATCACTTGTTGAAAAAATTGAAAATAGAAGTATAATATGACCCAGCTATTCTACTTCTGGGCATTTATCTGAAGGAAATAAAATCACTATTTAAAAAGATATCTCACTCCCATGTTCACTGCAGCATTATTCACAGTAGCTCAAATATGGAAACAACCTAAGTGTTCATCAACAGATGATTGGATACAGAGCATGTGGGAGATACACACACACACACATATATATGTATGTATATAGCATTATGTATATCTCATATATATACATATATATAATGGAATATTATTTGGCCATTAAGAAAGAAGAAAATCCTGCTTTTTGTAACAACATGGATAGATCTTAAAGGTATTTTGCTAAGTGAAATAAGTCAGACAAACAAGGCAAATACTGTATTTTCTCATTCATCTGTAGAATCCCAAAAGGGTAAACTCAAGAAAACAGAGTAGGATGGTGGTTTCCATGGGCTGGGGGATGGGGAAAATGGGGACATGCTGGTCAAAGGGTACAAACTCCCAGCTATAACAGGAGTAAGAACTGGGATGTAACACACAGCATAGGGACCATAATCACCTATATTGTAGATGTGAAAGTTATTGAGACAGTAAATCTTAAAAGTAATCACCACCATAAAGAAAACGATGATGATGGGAGAGGGGGTGGGTGTTAACTAACCTTATGGTGGTAATCATTTCACAATACACACAGGTATCAAATCATCACATTGTACACCTTCAACTTATACGTGTTATTTTTTTGTAATATCTCTAGAAAGCTGAAAAAAGTATCTCTTGTTGAAACATGGTCCTGGGGATGCCTGGGTGGCTCAGGGGTTGAGCATCTGCCTTTGGCTCAGGACATGATCCTGGGGTCCCAGGATTGAGTCCCACATCGGGCTCCCTGCATGGAACCTGCTTCTCCCTCTGCCTGGGTCTGCCTCTCTGTGTCTCTCATGAATAAATAAATAAACTCCTAAAAAAAAAAAGAAAAAAGAAACATGGTCCTGTTTTTCTGATTCATATGCAACTCAGAAGATGTGAGATTCACCATGTGACTTTGAGCAGCTACGCTTGTCTAAACCACTCCCAAACAGACAAGTCTACAAATTGCTCTTTGCGATTTCATAGCAAGATTGATCTCTTATAAATATTTCTAAATGCTTAACTTTCTAGCTGTGGGTCAGCAACAAAGCGCTGGGAGGTCACACTCTGGATAGCAGCGTGGAGTGCCTGTCTCCTTGCATGCTCCTTGATAGTAGGTTTAACAATTTTTCTTAGCTTTGCTGACCAATTAAGTAGATAAAACGTATTACATTTTAATTTGAATTCTTCTTTAAATTTTTTATAAGTTATAAAAAATTTATAAGTACCAGAGACCTCAATGTTTCTTATAATCGTAAGAAATATTTATATTTTGAGAGTACTATCTCTGTGTCTTTCTTGTATATTAAAACATTTTCCTCTTTGTAATTTGTTCTTTCTTTTGTTTATACATCTCTGAGACTAAGGAGTCTAGTGTAGTCTAGATCTTTTGCTCTGAGGATTTATCATTCACTGTTCATGCTTTTGGGTTCTCTGCCTACCCCAAAGAATCACTTAGCTTTGATGAAAGTTCGAGCCTCATGCCCTTCCTAGTGAACTGAATTCTTAGGGCTGCTGTAACAACCTGCTACTAACTGGGTGCCTTAAAACCACAGAAATTTATTGTCTCACAGTTTTGGAGGCTTGGAGTCAAAAATCAAGGCTCAGGCAGGGCCGTGCTACCTTTGAAGGTTGTAGAGGAGGGTCCCGTCACGCCTCTTCTGGCTTCTGGTGGCTTGCCAGCAATGTTTGGCACTCCTTGGCTTGTGGACGCATCATTCAATCTCTGCGTCTGTCCTCACGCGGCCAGCTTCTTTCTGCGCTGTTTCTGTATCTCTTCTCTTTTTATAAGGATGCCAGTCATATTGAATGTACGGCCCCCACCTTGATCTGGGATGACCTCGTCTTAACTAATTACATCTGCAAAGATCTTATTTCCAAGTAAAGTCACATTCTCAGGTTCCAGGAATGACATGAATTTGGGGGATTCACTATTCACCGCCATACACACCTTATGAAAAGCATCCAATGATGTGTTCCTTCCTTCGCTTCCAATGATGTTCTGTTCTTTCATCAAGCATCCTAAAACCTACTGTACTTAATTTCTGTCTGTACCTTTTACTTTCAGTCCCAGGGCACAGTTGGATTTCCGTTCTGGATGGATAAAGGATGACGAGAAAGGCTGAGAGAGCAGGAAGGGAGAGGAGCCATCTGTCCAATACCACACACACATGAGATTCAGAAATAAACTTTGACATTCATCTCCATCCATAAAGACATGAGTGAAAATCAATTCTACTCTTCAAAATGATCACATTCATTCCTCTTTCACCTTTGCCTCCTGCATGGTTGTGATGAAATTTTAGCATCCCCAACCCCTCAACTGCCAAGACTCATTCTTGCTATTAATATTTAGATAAAACAATTGGGCCACCATCTGATGATTCTGTTCTCTAGGTTGGCGGTGATCAGCCCCTTCTGTGAACTCCAGTTCTCAACTGTTCTCGTCGCCACTCTCCTAGCTGTTGTCCTAAATGCCTGCAAGTTCATCCCAACCATGGTTCTGACTGGGCATAGCTGGAGCGGAGGCAAAAGCAAGGGCAAGGTCGTGGCATACATGCAAAACCAAAACCTTATAAACGCTCTGAAGACTTGTGAATATGCGATTTTTAGTGAATTTGTCTGCTTCCATGTGTGGACAACAACATATTTAACCTCCCTGAAACTGTTTCCCTACCTGTAGGGTGAAAGGACTGAGTTTTTAGAGTTCTAATATTCTGTCCAATAGTAGCATGGCATCATCCCATGAGAGAGAAACTGCTCAAAAATCAGATGAACCTTCTTAAGTAAGACAATAATCTTCTAACATCAAGGATCAAAAGCTAGAACTAGTTAACTTGCAGAGACTGAAGTGACCCATATTGAAAATCTTTGAAAAGTATCATCTCAAGTGTCTGACTTAAGAAAGACTACTTGAAGACATCAGATTTTAAAAATAAAGTCTCTAATCTTAAAGCTTGCTATTTTGCTCATCGCTTTAATCTCATGTTGACTGTGGATGTGATTGTAGCTCATCAAATCGAGTCGAATGCATTTATTATTATTATCATTGTTATTATTACTAGTATTGAGATGACACAAATTATTTTAATCATGGAAGATTAAATCAATTATGTGAATCACATTTGTGATTGACCTCTTCTGATCGTGGTGGTAAGAAAATACCTTTTTGGATAAGTAATTTCATCCTAGTCTCGGTCGATTAATGCCGAAAGAGGTGAATGTAACCAAATGCCTATGCTCTTGATGTTAATGAGCATGCTCAAAGAGAAACACTGCAAGAAGTATGGCTAGTTCAAATAATTCAAAAGGCCAATTGTTCTCTATTCTTTTCTCTTCCCCACTTGTACTGTGTTCTTGTTATAATTGACTCCCTGCTCACTTGCAAGCACATCAGTTCTCATAAAAACATAAGTCTTTATCTCCAATTTCTCCTCGTTTTCTTGTTATTCTGGAGAGGTAAAATCAAGCAAATTATAATAAGCTGGAAAAAAATGTTCTAAAACGACCCCCCCCCCAAATTAAGAGCTGCTCCATGAGATTGGGTTCACTGCGTGTTTTAGGAAAGTCATGATTCATTAACCATAGCCTGTAACAATCAAATAAACAAAACCATGTTCTACAAAGCATCTATTAGCACGTTGAAGTGCATAAATCACTAACCATGTGACTTAGGGCTTAACCATTTGCCAAAACAGCTGTTTTCTCAGTTCAAATAATGAAGAGAAAAAACAGCTGAAGCCAATTAGTGGATAAGCATTCATTCCCAAATATCTGAGACAGTTGAGTGGTTTATTCTGCAGGACAGATATGTTGTTATTCAGATCCAAGGAAGAAAGCTCCTTTTGCAAAAATTGAAGGTTTTGTGTTAACCCTTGTTTGCACTGGGCTTTCCTCCAAAGAGGAAGCAGAGAAACAAACAAACAAGTAAACAAACAAATAAACAGCTAATTAAAATCTAGTGTTCTTGAAAGCAGTGCAGCGAATTATTTATTTAGGATTATTTCTTTGCTTAGAGAATGTTTTAAGCATTCAGGAGGACTAGGAATGTGAACAGAGGGTTCTGGTGCAAAGGAAAATATCTGATTTCAAATAGAAATTATGTTTACGAAAGAGAAATGATCTATCAAACAGAAGTAGACTCTTAAAAAACACTGAGCATATTTTCCATACTCAGATTCTAAAAGATCTATTTTCAACCGAGGAAAAATTTTCAACATATTGTATTTTCACTTGAATCACCACCATTAGCAAAATCGTTGATTGAGTTTTCCACAGGAATCCTCTAGTAAAGGATCCTATAACTTCTCCTGCTACAATAAAGGCGTAATCTAGAACTGCTCCTTGTTTGGCAGTCCCGATAACAAAATTAATTCATACCAATCGCTATTTAAATGCCAAGAAACATGACGTATTTTCCTCAAAGGAGTCATCACCGGCCAGTTACCAAAAAATAACCTATTTCGATACAGACAGAAAAGAGAAAGGGCTTTCCAGTGAGATCAGTTGAATGCTGACTGGGCCACTTATTAGGCAACACATGATAACTAAGTTTTGAAACCCTTCCGAGCCTCTGTTTCTTTATCCATATAATGTAGATACTGACATCTTTCTCACTGACTCACAAATTTATGTCGTGAAATTTAGATAAGCCACTTAGTTTTTGAAATAATAGTTATGAAATAGAAACATAACGTATGAACTTATCCAAAGCTTAATTCTTGTCAAGTGAAAGGTGAAAATATATTTAAAACATTGGTTAGCATGCAGCCTATTAGAAAATGACCATTCAAGATAAATTGTAGCTGTTTTCATTATTGTTCATGAAATTTTGTCATGGGATACCTTTACAATTGGGGTTAATCATTTATTAAGTTGCAAAATGTTTGATTTTCTAGGATAAAAAGATAATTTCACTTTTGGGGAGGACTCTGTCTCTCTGGAAGGATGTTACTTGAGTATGCTGATTTGAGGACGTTGCCTACATGCTGATCTTGGGAAGTCCCGAGGATGGTGAATATAGCCAAACACAGTTGTTTCAGAGAATATGTGAAGTATTATATTGGAGTAGCTTGCCCTTGGAGTCGGCTTCATAGTGGAAGCCTGAAGAAAGTCCAGTCTCTAATATAAGGATGTAGAGGTTTCACCAAGACAATGGATAGATTCACTGTGCATGATGCTAAAAGAGCAGAAAATTAAGGACTTCTTGGGGAAGTGAGAGAGTGTCCTTCTTTTGGAGGCATGGGAGGCTAGGGACTAGAGAGGGGTTTATGGGCAATCCCACTAGGGGAAGATAGGCTGGATATCAAGAGATGATGGAAAAATCTGGGATGAGAAGAAAAAATAACCTTACCACAGCTACGAAGTCAGGGGCCAAGGGACCCAGTTGAGGAAGGGGAAGCTGGGGACTTGTAGCCCCGTAGCAGCCGCCTCATTCCGTCTAACAGAGTATGTGGGTCCCATTCTCACCACACCTTGATGGTATTGACTATTCACAGCAAGAGATTACATCTCGGGCAATGTTAAATAAAAATAGGATAGAAGCCACCAGCTACCACTCTGATATGATATGCTATATTCTTGTAACTTATGTTTTTTGACATCTTTATTGCTTCTTGGGCATGGGAAGACTATGGTTAATTTAATCTGGAGATTCTGACCAGTTGAGCAGGTTTTAATTCAGCTCAGTTATGAACTTCTGTTCTTTCCAATATAAAGTCTTCATCTCACAGCTTCCTTGTTTTTTCTGCCAGATTTCCCCTTCCCTTTCCTCACATTATTTGCATTTCACAGGGTTTAGGTATGTTGGTTCCCATATGACAGGAACAAAGTGGTTACATACTTAGTCTGTTTGCCTTGCCTGAGGGCTCTGGCCAGTGGCGTCCTCTGGTCTTTGCAATAGCACAGCTGAAGGCAGAAGAGGGAGGGGCAGGCAATGTGGACCTGGAGTGCTCAGGTGCCCTGTTGCATCCAGGTTGTGGGTAGGCAATGGACAATATCTAATTCTGCTCCAAATTCGCATTTTTTATTTTTGCCACAAGTAAAGATATTGCCACTTGTTGGCTTGCATTCATTTATCCTTTTGAGATTTTTTCCCTTTGTTTTCTTAATCTACTGTGTTTTTTCAGTTGCAATTTGTGTAAAAATGTGGTGTAGAAAGATGCTTTATCAAGTAAGTTCTTGTGACTGTTGTTCTGCTTTTTGTTTACCTTCGAATTGTATGTTTTGACATGCAGAAGAATGTAATGTATTCTTTGTATTACCTTTAAGTTTAAAAGGCATTCTCTATAGACTTATTAACAAATAAAGGCAATGAGCAAAACTATATTTAAAATGTAATGAGGGATCCCTGGGTGGCGCAGCGGTTTGGCGCCTGCCTTTGGCCCAGGGCATGATCCTGGAGATCCGGGATCGAATCCCACATCAGGCTCCAGGTGCATGGGGCCTGCTTCTCCCTCTGCCTGTGTCTCTGCCTCCCTCTCTCTCTCTCTCTCTCTGTGACTATCATAAATAAATAAATAAAAATAATTATTTAAAATGTAATGAATTTTAAAAAATAGGTTAGAAAAAGTATTCTCAGTTAATATTATAGAGAGTAAATACCACAATATAATGATAATTCAGTTGGATTATAAATAAAATTTAATATTCATTATAAAATGAACTGAGAATCTAAACAATTCATAAAAGGAAACATGCATAATTCATTGTTATTTGTACACGTAAATCTTTTTTAGAAGTGTGTGAGAAAAATTTAATCTTCCTTAAACATTTAAAAATAATCTAAACTAAAGAAAAAATACAGTTCATATATGTAGAAGGCAAATTGTTTAGGATAGTTATCATTCTTGTGAAGGTGCTACCCTTGTCAATTGTTTAGTGAGGAGTGTAACTGGGAAAAACTGGAAAAGCAATGTAGACATTTTGTAAAAAGAACCATAAATAGATCTTTTGATGAGGAGATTCAAGATTGAGGCAATCATACTAAGGAAATAATTCTGAATAAACAAAAAAACTCTTACAAGCTATAAATATGAATGTATTATTTATAGTATATGGAGGAAAACTAGTAAGATACATCTACTTATGTTGCGGGAAATCATTTAGCACACTATATTCTAAAAATAAGAGTATTATTTGCCTAATATAACTGTAAAATTTTACAGAAGTAAAAATTATGCTAGCAACATCAAATGAAAATATCAAATACAAAATGCGAGTTGCGTCCTGTGTTGAGCTATGAAAATAGGTGCACATGTAAAGGGGCATTGGTACCCAAACAGTTGTATTTAGATAGTTGAAAAAGTCATTTAATGCATTTGCTTTAATTTTTTCTTTAATCTTATTGTATTTCTCAGATAATCCATAAAAGATACAGTCATACTAACAAGGTAAGTAACAGTAATAGTCTGTGTATGTTTGTCTATGACCATGGCTTTTCCAGACACTCATCCTGGTATTTCATTATTAACATCTCTCACCAAACTGTTCCCTTGTCTCCAGCAGGAAGTGCTAATAACCAAAACATTAGGATTTAGAATTCACCACACCATTTCACTTACTTCTCTAAGACTTTTTGATGAATTCCCTTATCCTTCATTAGGGCAGATCCATTATCCCATTATGCGCATTTGAATGTGCGTTGGAAGGATGAGACAGTTGTCTGGGATTCTTGTTTTGGTGTTTGCATTAGAGGATAAAAGCTTCAAAACAAGACTCTTTGTTTGAAAATTTTCTTTTGGATTCCACTTAAAAGGCAGAGAAATGATCAAAATAGCATCCCACAAGCCTCGTTGGCAGGGCTGTGATGCGTGTTGAAGTTTTCTTTATTCTCGGAATTGGCACTCATTGGAGAGTTTTTCAAAGATAGTAGTAGATACATTTAAGAAGGAAGTGCTTGAAGCTTCAACTAGTATATGATTAAATTAATGACTCTGATTCTCTGACCTCTGGATTGGTAGCTGGGTGACATTCATTATCTATAAAACCTTTTCACATCCTCTACTCTCTACACCAGCCAAGAAAGTAACTTCCTCCCAATGGGCCGTGAGTGAGCTTTCCATGGCTCTTTGTGGAGTTGTATCTGTAGCACGGATAAAATTTCATAAGATATTTAAAAATTATTGTTCTTGAAACAAAGTAATATTAGTCATCCTTTTTGCTTGAGATGGAGGAATAACAAAGAAAGCACACAAGAGCCCTTTTGGTGGGCCTGCTGTTTTTCTCACTGGCTTTGCTTTAAAGGCATTTCTCCAGCCTGAGCTGCTTTGATTTATGGTCACTTGAAGTGATCCCTAATGCCCCTCTTTTGTTTCTATGTTCTATGTTCTTGCCAACCCTTCCACACAGTCTACTCTTCTGGAATTGGTCTAGTTGTGATTGAAAGAAAGTTTAGCTTATTTGGTTTCAGAGCTTCTCAAATCTGTTTTTGTGCGTGTGTAATAAACATAGGAGGAGCCGGAGTTCTCAATTACAATGTAATATTTGTCACAATCCTCTCTGATCCCTCACTTTCTGTGTGATACTATTTCTTTGTGTTAACCATACCGGGTACAGCTGTACCCATACTGGAAAATCAGTACTTCCTAATAAATGTATTTAAAACTTGAAACTAATGACCTTTTAAGCAGACTTCCTAGGACTGTGGTTTTGTAGGAAATTAGTGATTTTATAAGAAATTAGTCCAGATTGATTTATTTTCTCACCCAAACTGATAGGTACAACTGCTGTATTCCTTTATATATATTTTAATAGGTTGGAGTCCAACGGTGCATCTACAAGGATAGTATTTTAATATAAGTATTAAGACAGGAAAGAAAGAAAGAAAGAAAGAAAGAAAGAAAGAAAGAAAGGAAGGAAGGAAGGAAGGAAGGAAGGAAGGAAGGAAGGAAGAAAGAAAGAAAGAAAGAAAGAAAGAAAGAAAGAAAGAAAGAAAGAAAGAAAGAAAGAAAAAACCTCTTCTATTTCTTGTTAGAGGCATATGTGACAATCAGTCCCAGACTAAGCTTCAGGCTGTCATTCTTCAATTGGTTCAAGGCCCTTTCTAGAATAAACAGGAGAAAACATTCTCTAGAATTGCCTCCCACCTTGGGAGCATGCTGACCCATCTATCTGCAAAATATCATATATTAAAAAGTGAAAATAAAAAAAGTGAAAATATATTACTTAGCAAATAAAAAGTTAAGAATCTAAGTCTCACTATATCCTTACAGTGTTTAAAGAAAAATTACCAATTACCTGCAACATACCCTTTCCAGCTGGAAAGCTTATGTATGAGAGAATTGCTCCTTCAATGTCACTACTTGGCAAGATTTAGTGTTGAGTTAGCCATCTTTTCATGGACACAGTGTTTTGTGTCCATCTTCTGCCTCCATGTCTCCTTCCAGCCAGTTTCTCAACCAGTGCTTTGCAAACTTTAATGCGCATACAAATCACCTGTTAAAATTCAAATCCTGTGAAAATGCAGATTCTGATTCTGGAGCTCTGGGACCTGAGATTCTGTGTTTCTAATAGCCCCCAAATGATGCCAATGCTGTTAGACCACATATAGGATTAACAGCAAGTCTCTAGGCTATCAGGGATCATTGATAGCTCTCCTTGGATGCCATGTAGTACTCTAAGAGATCTTCAGTACAGTCTTTCATTCTTCCAGTTCAGCTCAATAGAGCATCTGCTCTGATACTCAGTTTCCACAATTTCTCTAGCTTCTTATAGCTTAATCATCTCTAGGGATTAGAGATCCCAAGATTCCAAGGGAAAGTAACTTGGGGTGCAAAAAGTAGCTCAGGTGCAGGATCAGTCAGGAAGCAAGGTGGATGGCTAATTTGAGGAAACAGCCCTAAGGCTGGAACAATAGGCACAGGAGTGACAAGTGTGAAGGCAGGTTGAAGGATATGCTAATGAGTACTAAAAGCTGCATAATAAGAATGAATGAAACAAGTGATAGATTATAGATGCACAGTCAAGAAACAGGAAAAAGTAAGAGGGATCAAGCTTGGTCTGGTATTCCCAGGAGACAAATTAGAATAGACAACATGGTGTTAGTGTAGCAGTCATGTGAAATGCCTGACAGAGCTGGGCCTCTGGGTATGTCTATCCAGGTAGTACAGTGAACAATTCCAGGGGCGCTATTCAGCTAGACTATGATGTGAAAGATGCTTCCTGAAATTATACAATGTCATCTTTGGTCTCATTCATGTGACTCTCCTAGCAATTGACTAAGTATACATTTGGGTTGTTAGAACTGCAGACATGTTCTCCAAAAGGAACCTCCTGTTTCCAACCTTTTGCCTTTGAGTCAGTTGCTCCTAATCAAAAAGAGATGATTAATATAAGTTCTTGCCTTTCATGAGATAGGTTTAAAGGCTTAGGTGCCTGATAAATTAGGCAATATTGTGGTTTAAGAACTATAATTTTCCTCCTCTCTCGTGTAACAGTTCTGAAGTGAACTTTGCAGGTGAGTGGACACTGCGCCATATAGGAATCCAGAGATCCAGTCTGACAGTGGATGTGCTACCTTCAATGGTTGATTTCAAGATTGTTCCAGTCATTGACTTTCCATCCACTGAACAGAAAAGCTCAGTATCAAGTCAATCAGAAATCATATCCTTGAGTCGGCTCACATTTTACTTATCAAAGCTGGTCTTGTGGCCATAATCAGCTGCAGAGAAGCAAGGATCACTGCCTTAGATGGGGCCTAGGGGTTGAGCATGTCCCAACAACAATTATATTATGGAAAAAGGGAAGAATACATTTTTCTGTATGTCTAGCAATATATATAATAATATATATATACCTTTTAAACCAGAGACTCCTTTAGTGTCCTAAAATGAGTAATTTTTAATTGAACTAAAAGTTATTGATTATTTTCTGCATGAGTGGACATATCTCTTCTTCAACGTAGTGCAGTCTAATAATCCAGAAATGGGACAAACTGTCATGATGATTCTCTAGTTTATTCCAATCGATAGGGTCCCTACATCCCAGGATATGTGAGACAGCCCTAGCCTTCAACTACTATAGCAGTGTAATTATTATGGTACCACATCATATACTGGTTTGGACAATAATTAAAGAGGAACCCTACACCGACAGTCAAGTTACTTAGAATCATCACAGCAGAGTCTGCTCAGGAAGCATTAAGCCCAGTCTGGGGAACTAGAATTATCAACACCACTCTAAATTCCCAAGATTCCTGTGAGACCATCATGATGCACATGTGTATTTCCTTGGTATCCAATATACACCAGGTAATGACACTTTCTTAAACATTTCCTGTGTCTACGTATTGCCCCTTTCCACATATACTATTGGTTTATATTAAAATATTTATTTCAATATTTTGAGTGGATATTGATTCATTTATATACGGATATATTTAGCCTTCCATTATTGATGGATAAGAGTATATGTTTCAGCATCCTTTTCCATCTTTGTTTTCACTCACATTGTAGTCTGAAGGCTGAGGTCCCTCTGTGAGGCATAAAGTAATACATAAAACTTAGTTTAAGCTGAGCTTCAGAAGCTAGGTATATGGAAAAGATCCCTGAATAACTATTTGTATTTGCATCAGACTCTAATTAAAAATGTGGGTGGTGGTATAGAAAAGCCTGAACTTTATCCAAATGCTGATCATTTACATTATATATTTTGATGGCTTAACACTTATGACTGTAAAAAATCTTGGGCAAGACCACCATTTTGTTTTTTAAGATATTTGATATCTTAAACACTGGGTTATTTTTTCGATTGGCCTTTACGAAAAGTGACAAACTGTTGGTCGATGGACATACATCTATTTAGTATAGAAAGAAGAGCCACACTTTTCAAAGCATGTAATAAAAATATTTATCTCGTAATTCCAAGTATATGAAGCTAAAGGAGAGCTAATTTATTTATTTATTTATTTTTAAAGATTTCATCTATTTATTCATGAGAGACACAGAGAGAGAGAGAGGCAGAGACACAGGCAGAGGGAGAAGCAGGCTCCATGCAGGGAGCCCGACGTGGGACTCGATCCCGGGACTCCAGGATTACACCCTGGGCCGAAGGCAGGCGCTCGACAACTGAGCCACCCAGGGATCCCCCAAGGAGAGCTAATTTAAAAATAGATATCATGTTAGTAATAGTCTTTAATAATATAACTTGAATTAAAATTTTTTTTAAATATGATAACATCTATACAGAACAGAGCTCTTTCCATGTTAAAACTCTAGAGAAAAACAATATCCTGTCACTGTTAGAAAAACTAATTGCTAAAGAAGAGCTAGAATAAAGCTAAAATGGAATTACGTGTGTCTCTATTAAAAAACTAGATCCTCATCAAAAAATGTTCATATTTTCCCCCCGCTTCCAAAATGATTAATACTCACACTTCAGAAATATGTGTGTAGAAAGAATTTATTTTCCATCAAAAGGTGCCTTCTTTTCAGGAAGATGCTCCTGCTGCAAAGTAAATTAGTCATCTTGAAGGATGTTAGTGTATTGATGTTGGGATGATTTATTCAGCCTTTTGCAAGTCAAACTTGGAGTAACATAAGTAAAATATCCATCACTGAGCTTTTGTGCTCAGCACTGATGGCGCGGCATCGCTTTGAATATTGTTTCTGTTTTCCTCCCAGAGCCAGGTGTTGGGGGAACACACAAAAATGGGAGCACGAGATTAAAGAACATGTGGACACAAATGAGTCTCAGGAACTTCAAAGTGCATTTGCCTATTAGGTTCCTGATAGCAAGATACAGCTGTAGCCATCTGACAGGTAGATATTTGCTCTTTGGTCCAGGCCCCCGGAAAGGTCTAAGATGCATAATTTCATAGAATTTATGGGCAGGCTCTACCTTTCACTTTAAATCTGAGCATCTCACAGTGATTGCTCTGATTCATCAAAAGAGTAATTTCCATAAGTGAATTCACATGTGGAGGTCTGCAGTCCCTTACCTATTTTATTCTGCAGCATGCTTCTGTGTCCTCTGGCCCTCCAGAGTTATCACATTCTTTCAGGGTCAGAAGGTGTGCTTGTCGGGCACTTGCTTGCATAATCCCTTCCCGTTAAACAAGTGGGTGGAGACCCCTGGGTTCTACTTTACTGAAGGACTTTGTTTTCCATAATGGCACAATGAAGAGAAGTCGGGACTTCGTGATTTGAAATGATTGCAGGGTCTTTGAAAAGTCCAGTAACTTCCAAAGAATGGTAAATACACAAGTCAAGCTTAATGAGTCAAATTAAAAACTTTGCAGCTTAAAATATTACCACATTTTGAAAGGGATTTGTTTGCAACAGACTGACATCAAAATGGCTTGAGTATCGCATGTGTGTGAATGTGTGTGTGTGTGTGTGTGTGTGTTGTTACTGACTGATACTATACCACTTATAAAACTTAAGATTGCAAATAAAGCCTTCTTAAAAGAGCATAAAAATAAAATTTATTCCTGAGGCATTTTTGAGTTTTTCATTCATTTAGTAGATAGGTACTGGTCATTTCTGTGTTAAGTACCCTTTCTACGGATACAATGGGGAACCAAACGGATCTGATCTTTGCCTTCCTGGAGCTTCTAGTCAAGATCATTTCAAAGGTACAAATAAAATGAAGGGAAAAAGAAAGGGAAGTTACTGGAGATGAGGGGTTACTAGAGATACGGAGGTTTGGGAAGGAGTTTGAAAACCAGATGCCTGAAAAATGAGAAATGTCCAGCCACATAAAGAGCCAGGGGAGTGCACCAGCCAAAGAAATGGAAACATAGAGGCCATCAAGGGGTAGTGCAGTTAAGGAAGCAAAACAAGGGGCTGTGTCTAGCAGCAAGCAAAGGGGCAGGCAGGTGAGGCAAACTGGAGAGGAGGACAGGGCCCAGCTTATGCTGATCCTTGTAGGATGTGGTCAGGACCCAGGTGGAGTTCCCCCAAAGCCGTCCTTAAGACAGAAATCTGCATTGGGAAAGATCTTAGGACCAACTTTGGAAGGCAGAAATGAGTCGGAGTAGGACAAAGGGAGACAGTGAGCAGCGGTGTAATTCCAGCGAAGGTACCTGCCAGTTCCAGGGGAGCCCTGGAGCTGGGATGGCCCTTCAGAGTGTCCCAGATGGTACCATGACATCAATCAGCCACTGGGTATGGGCTGCTCCTGAAAGAGGAATGATTTGGGAAGAAACAGTTTTCTTCAGCCAAGGTAATCCACCAGGAAGGCTGATACCTGAGGGCTGACTTGGCCGCACTCCCAACAGCTCAAGAAATAAGTGAGTCCTTTGTTGCTGGAGGGAGATCTAGGCATATGGATTTTATTTCGAGCACAATGGGAAGCCACTGAAGAGTTTTCAAAATGAGGTATTATAGTCTGATTTACATTTTCATAGGATAGCTCTGGTTGTTTTTAGAAGAATCCAGAATGCAGTCATAGAATCAGGGAAACAAAGTATAATATTTGTATAAAAGCAAAAGACTGGGTCAGATCTGCCCACTGGTATTTTATCTTGATGACTGAAAAATCATAAGATTGAGACAAATCAAGGGAAACAATGTTCAGATTTAGTAACATCAGGCCTAATGGAGAGTTAATATGATTTAATTAAATGTTCTTTCACTCATTGTCTCCTGACAATTGCTGAAATAAAAAAACATTCATAAGCATGGTTTGAGTGAGTATGTGTGTGTGTGTGTGTGTGTGTGTGAGAGAGAGAGAGAGAGAGAGAGAGGGAGGGAATTCAATTCTTCTTTCTTCTTTATAAAGTTAACCTGAATTTTGGTTTTAAAGTTTTCCCTTTCAGATTCAAATTTCTAGGTTCAGATTCTCACTTAAGAGGATTACGATGGATCACGTTGGGTAGATCTTTACAATGGGCCATCAGTTTCATCTCTTTGAAGGAAATCTCAACATATTTACCTAACAGGCAACCTTTCAGAGTTTGTGACAGGCTTACTCCATTCCATGAGAAGTACATGCTCGTTGGTTGATTAACCTACTGATACAGAAGAGGCTAATGTGGCTCCTTGGCTATCCAATGGAAGCTCAAAGAAGATCCTCACAGTATCCTGATTCTGATGGTGGTTACGCCAGTGTACACAAGTGATAAATTGACATGCAACTATACACATTCATTGTACCAACGCCAATTGCCTGGTTTTGATATTGCACCATAGTTACGTAAAATCTAACCATTGGAAGAAACTGCATAATGGACACATGAGACTTCTTTGTAACCATCTTCCCAACTTTCTTCGAATCTGTAGTTATTTCAAAATAAAAAGTTTTACCAACTATTTGTTTTGCGTGGCAAATACACTAGGCAAGCCATCACACACTCCCTTTGGATTGTCATCCCTGCTCTGATGATGTAAACCACTGTGGCTACATGCAGGACCTGGGAACCTCCGTGTCACTCAGACATCTCGCCCTGGGCTCCAGACCACATAGCCATCTGGCTGGCCCACAAGCACCCCAAATTCACGATGCCCAGTATTTACCCCTTTCCTCAAACCAACTATGTTTTCAGTATATGCAATCTATGTCGTCTCTGTACTGAAATTCTGAAAATTCCCTAAAAGTTTCTTCACTCAACTTTCACTTTGAGCTCAGGTCGTTTCTCTACCTGAAGTGATGATCTCTGTGCTCTCTGTGTGTCAGACCCCTACTCATCTTTCCAGACTTTCTTAAATGTCTCCCTCTTGATGAAAGTACACCTTGGATCCTGCATCCACACTCTATAGAAGTGTGGAATATAATGTGAATTAATGAACTATAACACAGTGACTTATATGCATGCCTGCCTTCAGTGTGAGGTTGTAAGAATCTACAAATTATTATGTTAAATGATATATTGTGCTTGCAACCAACACAGGAAGGAAAAATACATTTTTTGTTAAATGAACAAATGAATGAATAAATTAAATTATTGATCTAGTCTATGCAATTGCTGTCGGTGACCACAAAATGAATTCATATTAAAAATATTTGTTAGGTATACTTTACATTTTCTAAACACTTTTAAATAATTACCTTCCTTGATATTCACAAAATCCACTCTAATTAGCTGGCAGGGATATTATTATCCTAATTTAAGAGCTAAAGGAATATAAAAGAGGTGTTACATGACTTGTCCGAGGACCATGGGTAAACACAGCAGAAGAGTGAGATTAGAATCCACATTTCTCAATTTATACTCCAGTGTTTTGTTTTGTTTTGTTTTTTTTTACAACCTACTATGATTGCTATCTCAAGTTGAATACCCATGCATCTTTAATATATTATAACATATGTAGTTAATTTTTAATTAGTGTTTATACTCTGTTTTCTAAAGCACCTGATTATATAGTCCTCAAAATAAACCCACACCAAGTAGGTCCATATTCTTGGGCATTTTGTACAAATGAAGCACTGAAATGCAATGTTTCGGATTCCTCAGTCAGCCTGTAACGTTCTCAGTTCAGCTCTGCTTTTTTGTGCTTTAATTCCAGGTGATAGGGGCACTTAGTATGACAAGGTATGGCATGCAGCTTTTTCCTTTTTTAGGTCTTTATGAACAAGAGGAGAAATTAACATTCTTACAGAGGAAAAAACTCTGAAATGCAAAGTCTCTGACATCTGTTTCCCTCGTTTAGTTGGATCTTTTAAGATCAGCTTATCTCTCTTGGCTCTTAGAGTCTGAAATTGAAAACATTGCTTTGATTTATGTACATTGCCATGATTTATGCACTGTTAAAATGAATATCAGATGGTTTTATATTCTGCAAAGCCAAAAGCCCAAACAGGTAGATTTTATCTCATCATCTGAAAACCAAGATGCTGAGCCATGGCTCAGATAGCATTGCTTAATTGCTTTAACTACCTTGATATTTTAAAGACTTGGCCTTAGCAAAGTTAATTTAAATTGAGTTGTAAGACATACATCCAGCACACATTTACTCGGTGCCTGAACATAGACGTAAGGAGCTTGGAGGAGCCTCTCACAAGAGGTTAGGCAAAGATACAAATAAATTCCATTTTAAAGAGAAGCAGATGACTGGAGGGAAATGTAGCACCAAAGAGAAGGGTACTCCTGGATGGCACCAACTATGAAGTGACCCTTATGGCAGCAAGAATCCCTCAAGAGAAAAACAATAATCAAGTGAATATTAAACATTAAGTAAAAGGCCTAGAGCAACTCTTGTCAGATACCTTTACAGGAAATTCAAACCTGATGAACCACAATGAAAGCTATGGAGGCTGCTTGATTTCCAAGCTTGTTCATGTTTTTTTTTTTTGTTTGTTTGTTTTGTTTTTTATTAAATGAATGGCTTGCTGATGTGAAGCCAGAAGACATCAGACGCTACACTGTCTCTTCATCCACTGCTCCAACAGCAAATGTGCTCCTGTTTCATTTGACTAGTAAATAGAGATGAGATAGATTAGCCAACTGATGTTACTTTTATTTAATGGATGCCATATCTGAGGTCAGAAAGGCATGTGGATGTGTGTGTATATGTGTGTTGGGGAGTTAAATAATATAGGTGTGTGTTGTATTGTTGGACCCCTAGGTGGCAAATACCCAAGGCCTTCTTAAACCATACTAAGATTTTATATTTCCTTGTGTTATGCTACATGTAAACCCAAATTGGTAAAGATGAAACATTGCAGAAGGAGCTTTCCAAGTGAATCCGCTAATTCTTCAACTGAAAAATTTGCATGTCTTCGAACTAGAGGTTGCTATACTTTTTCTGGATGTAACTGCATGCCAGAGATATAAGGCTTGTTGAAATGGAATGTCTCTTTTGCACTAACATTGAGACTATGTCACAACATGACTCGATTTAATCTTTTTGGGACGTTAACAAATAACCATCCCCTTCCTTCAAAGCTACTCCAGAATAATTTTTTTACGGCAACAGGAGCAAGGGATGGGAGTGGGGAGGGCAGGGATGTGTTTATGGGGGTAGAACATAGAACAAAGGAGACAGGGCAGGATACAGAGAGGGAGGAAGAAGCAGCCATATGCTCAACCTCATACATCTATTCCACGAGAGGGACTGAAAGGAGGGGAGAAGATCAGGTGGTTCTAGCAAATCACCTCATGGGAGAAGGCTCCTCAGATCTTCCCTCTGTTACTTCCTTTACTACACACTTATATCTGCATGTGATTTGAGCTTCAGTTGACTCACTTTCAAATTGGAAGCAAGGATCTTGGAGGATTTTAGGAATCCAGAACACTAACATTCCTCACTTACAAATAATGTTCGTCCTGAATAACAAACTACAAACCCGATTCTGATACTTTAACTTAGAATTTCTTGATTTATGGCAAATATTTTTTTTTCTTATGGGAAAGAAAGGAGAAAGAAAGAAGAAAGAAAGAAAGAAAGAAAGAAAGAAAGAAAGAAAGAAAGAAAGAAAGAAAGAAAGAAAGAAAGAAAGAAGGAAAGAAAGAAAGAAATTATCAGCGTCACAACAGAAAATGAAAAACAGCAAAGCCACTAACATATTTATAGATATATCCTCTATAATTACCTGGAGGTCCATAATTGTTTAACAAAGTATTCCTTGACTATCTCTATTAATTTTGCAATAAAATTAGAACAGGTCTACGCTTCTAATTGAAACTGGCTAATACGCACATATGGGTTAATGTGATAAAAAAATACTGATTTGAGCATTGTAGACTACAGAAATTTTTGTTCTACTATCTGTATTTTATATTTCAGGTTTGATGAATAATAATATAATTAAAACAATAAAGTTTGCCGTAACGTTACATTTATTCATTAGCTTATTATTTAGTGATGAGATGTTGATTAATGCATATACACAGAAGAACAATTGACAAAAGCTTATAGGGTATTTATCTGTAGCACCATTAATTCAAAACTACAAGTACATGATACTAGCAGCTGATGGAAACAAAGCTTTTTGAAAAATCAAATCTGAACAAAACAAATACGGTATTTTGACTTCTTTGTTTCAAATTTTCCCATGTTCGCTATCATATCTTCTAATTTAAAATAGAAATTCAGTAGTATTTCTTCCTTCCTCTTCCAAAAGGGACAATCATTTTGAATTCTACAGTTTCGATATTAGTGTGGTTGTAAATGTGAGCTAGTATTTTTGCCCCCGAGGTTTTTAACATTGTGGTGCCACATGTCTAACTATAAACTGTAAAATCTACTCAATTTAGAGTGAATCATCTAAATTATTCAAAATATTTGTGCTGGAATAAACTGATTAAACTGTAGACATTTTTGATACCCAAATATTTGCTTTGTATATTTATTTTATATATTTCCAATTATCTAGTGCTTCACTTACATTGTCTATACTTACTACATTCCATTTAGACCTCTTAGCACCCTGTTGATATTGCTTTTTTAAAAAAATTGTGTTTTCTTGGTAGAGTTTTAATAAATTATTTTAAAAATGAGATATCCCTATAATTTCTTACAGAGATGGTTTATACTATGAATTCTGCTTTTTTTTTTTTTTTTTTTTTGGATCATCAGTATTATGGTTCTAATGGAAAGGGCTGAATATAATTGTCTTTATATTATTTCAAGTTATCTGAAATATATCCAATTCCCATTTGTAATATACAGCAATATAACCAAATTAGTGTAATTTTTGACTTCATGAAAATGTTGCACAAAATACTGGAATACAATATATAATGAAGCAGTTTTCATTTTAAGGAAATAATGGACTACTTCCTAGAATCTGATTTCCATTTGAGCAATGTACGATGAGGAAGTAATGAATCTTTAAAGCCCTGCAATGATTAACAAAGTGTTGGCAAAGGCATATATTTGAGCAGATTCACCATCTTAGGTTATTTGTTTTACTGTAATCCACTTTCCCTAGTATTAGGGGAAGTATAATGGAAAAGGAAGAATGATTGGAGGGTCTGATCAAATCCTCCCTGAATTACTCCATCAACCATGCGGAAAACCTATTATTGTATAGATCTTAAGGCAGGCCTGACTTGAATTATAGCTTTAGTACTCAATCTCTTTGAATATCATTATTCTCCAAAATATGTAGAGGTGGATATAGATGAACATTAATTCACTCTGAGCAACCAGACCATTTAATCATCTAGACTTCAGGGACAAACAATGTTCTTGGGGGTTGGGAGCTCAAATAAATTGTTCATCTTCTTTTCCACTCATGATTATTTAGAAACAACTACTGGGAAGAAATGTTTTACATGAGAGGCTCAGGTTCCTGGAGGATTAAGTGGCAAGCTACAATTCAATAAATATCTCTTGGACAAATGTTTATCCAAGTATTCAAATCAGCCTAATAGCAATTCAAGCCCCTGTCCATACCTTAAACTGTGACCCAGTGATGAATTTGAATGTTATTTTCTGCAGAAAGGCCACCCTTTAAAAAGTGTAAAAAATGCCCATAGTAGAAAATGGATTCAGAGGATCCCTCTTATTGTTGCCAGGCCTTCACCAGAAATGAACTTCTGTGTCTGGTGTTACAAATATCTCAGAAATAATATAGCAACGAAATAAACACATATATTAATTAGTCTGGAGTCTGAAGATACTTCTATTTTTCTTTTTAAAAGGTAGTAAAATTTAACTACACGAATATAATAATATTAGCAGCATAAGTACCATATACAGTGGTTTACTAGCCTTTATTCTGTTCATTATTTCATTTTATTCTTACCATTGGAATTGATGAATACCTTATATTCCATCACTAATTTCAGAGGTTACCGATAAAATTAATTCTCTAAATAGCATCTATGAACACTGAAACAGAAACTTTACAGTAGATATGATTATTCCTAATTTATAAGTAAAGAAAGTGGGACTGTGAAAATGAGATATCTTGCCAAGCCCAACTTGTTCTCAAGTGCTGCAGTGACAGTAGACTGGGCATTCTCATGTGAAGGGTCATTTATATTTTGCCTCCAGCCAAACTGTAGTTTATGGAGACTTCCAGATGTCAATGGATAACACATATTTTGCTTGTACTTAGACACTAAACACTTTCTACAAAACAATCGCAAAAGGGATTCTCATGTAAACACAATTTGTTTGGGAGAATTAGCATGGGAATACAAATTAAAATAAATATTTGAAACTGTATATTTGTTTTATTTCCTATAAAAACAAACATTTTGCTGTTAGATCTTCTATTTTCTTTTTTCTTTCTTTTTTTTTAGATCTTCTATTTTCAATGTTAGAGGTATACCCAAATTTGTGGAAGTAAAGTTTTACAGTAGCATAATTTTCTCTTTATTTGCCAATAATGAAGACCTGTTTATAACTGCCTGGATGAGGAATGCAAATATCCTATGATTCATTTAATCAGTAGGTCTACAATTGAATAAAATAATAACTAATTTTTAAAGAGGTTAATTTCACTTTTATTTTTTATTTGTTTTTAATTAAGGACCTAAGGTAAAATTATGTCCACATAGAAAGTAAGATTTAATGGTTACTCTACATAGCAATTACATAATTTTGCATCATGAACTAAATTATCAGTTTTATTTTTTAAATTTTTTTAATATTTCTTTTTTTTAAGATTTTATTTATTTATTCATAGAGACACACACAGAGAGAGAGGCAGAGACACAGGCAGAGGAACAAGCAGGCTCCATGCAGGGAGCCCGACGTGGGACTCAATCCTGGGTCTCCAGGATCACATGTCAGGCTGCAGGCGGCACTAAACCTCTGTGCCACGGGGGCTGCCCAAATTATCAGTTTTAAATAACTATACAAGAATTATAAAGTCATTAAAATCAAAGCTAGCATCACCATCCCAGGTTAGGCCATGTTAATTAACAGTAAATGCCAAGAGCATCTGGAATGTGTATTTGCCTAATAAGTAGTAAAATAACACAATCATTATTAAAATGTAATGTCAATTATTATTTTTTAAACTTTTATCCAGTTCTTGATTAAATGCTAATTCACTTTATCAAAATCCTTAAAAAAAGTCAAATTTTTATTCTAAAAAGATGTTTGAAAATTTAATAAGGATTTATGGATGGATGGATTGATAAATCTATGATCAATCCCCATAACATTTTTTAATTCTGTCCTGCCCAGGGAGACTGAGGCAAACATGTTGCACAAAGCATTTAGTATGAAATCAACAAAATTTTCCTTTCAACAGAAAGATAGGTAATTCCTGAAAAATGAATTAGCATAACAAAAGCTCATTTGCCTCTTACTTGATCCAAGCACAGCTGGAAATCTATATCATGGCCACTATACCTTGGTCTCTCATAGATTTTGTTGATGCTATAAGCCCTGTCACTTCCCAAATGATGACATCCAGCATGCTGCAGTCATGGAAACAGACAGTGGATCAACCTTCACATTATGAAGTAGAGGAATGTATACATAGCATTTAGAAGCCACACCTCTTGCTTTGTTCTAGCTCCTCTCCTGTTAGCTTCAGCTGATCTCTTCCTTGGGCTTCTTCCCTCTAATAGACAACTATGTTCCTGCAGTAGCCAGTGCACCATAGTTGGGAACATTCATAATTGTGCACTGGTGTTCAAGACCAGCTACATAATCTGTGGGTCCCAGGTTGCATGCTCAGGAAGCCAGTTCTGTGGGAGATCCCTAACTAGGAGTTGCAATCCTCCCTCCTTCAGGTCCAAAATCCTTGACTGGGGCATTTATAACCATTGGAGCTCATTTCATACTGGTGGAACTGTGCATGTGCCTAAAGAAGGAAGGAGAAAAGTCACTCAGTCCACAGAATGACTCTGCTTGACTCCGTTCTAATGCTGGCTCAAGAGATTGATAGATTTCAAGAAGTTGCTGTCACTTCTCAACTACGAACAACAGACATTGTATTTGCCCCTTCTGTGTACAGAATTGTTTGTTTTTTTTTTGTTGTTTTTTTTTTTTTAATTTTTATTTATCTATGATAGTCACAGAGAGAGAGAGAGAGAGGCAGAGACACAGGCAGAGGGAGAAGCAGGCTCCATGCACCGGGAGCCCGACGTGGGATTCCATCCCGGGTCTCCAGGATCACGCCCTGGGCCAAAGGCAGGCGCCAAACCGCTGCGCCACCCAGGGATCCCCTGTGTACAGAATTGTACGTGTAGTCATCTGTAGGTCTGATTTTATTGTCATTTTATGGGCAAGAAATTTTGAATAAAAAAAGAAATCGATATAATAAAGCGATGTTGACATTAGCATATTTTATGTTGACCTCTGACCATATGCATATGCATTTTATATCCATAAAGTGTAGTTTTCAGGTCTTAACTGGAAGAACAAGCATGAGGCATTAATTGAGATACCATACAAAAATCTAATACTCACTTGTTAACAAAACTCTAGTCCTCCCTTGGTCTTTCATTCTTTAATTATTCCTTCTAGAAATCATAGGGATTGTGAGTGTGTCTCCATACATGTGTTCCTCTGTGTGTGCATGTAGTAATATTGACAGGAGTGGGACTCAAATGTAGACCTAAAGTACCTGCTTGAAACTCTGCCGACAATGTCATCTGGTGTCTGGGAGTCCCCACTGTTGATTATGGTCGTTTTCTTGCCCCATGACTCTGTCTGCTGCTCCCAGCCTCTAGACTGTGATGTCCAATGCTCTTTTCATGCTGTGGCCCAAAACATTATTTCTGTACTTCAAAGCCAGGTGACTTAGTTTGGGATTCCTGGAAACAGGCCCCGAGTCAACTAGTTGAATGAAAGTCATTTATTTGAAAGGTGAGGGAAATATTGTAAGGTCAAGACAAAATGAGACTGGGGAAAAAGGAGGGAGCCAGTACCGGGTGCTTTATCAAGTCAGCTGCCGCTATTCACTCAGTTGAGGTCATTTAGATTGCTCGACTGGAATGGCACGGAAAGGGGTTGCCTAGACCAGCAGTTCTCACATCCAGCTGCTCATTGATATCAACTGTAGAGCTTTGTAAAATTACCAGCTCTTGGATCCCATCACAAACCAACTGAATCAGATTAGGGGAGGCAAGATTGGGGAAAAGTCAAGGTTTAGCAGTTGCATTCCTGAAGCCATGCCCACTTGATAGCTGAATCTCTGGCATAGGCACAACCACTCCTTTATGTGCTCATCAGCCTTCCTTTGTATATAAAACATAATAACAGAAGTGTCCTTTAATTCTTCCCTTTCTCTCCAAGCCTACTGTTATCATGCCAGACCCAGTTCCTACTGGCACTGTGGGGCTTACTGGCCAGCTTCGTTAGTGGTTTCCTTTGAGCCTTCCTGAACTTGGCCGTTAGCTGTGGTGGCCCCGCACGACTCCACTCTAGGCTTCTGCTCTTTTCACCCTATACTGCCCCCCACCCCCGCCCCGGGCCAGCACATCCATTCAGACACTCGTGATACAGGCATTTCTCTCTTCAGTGCAAATCTCTTAAGTTTCAAATCCACCTTTACAATTGCCAGTTGCTATCTCCTCTTGAAAGTCTTAAAATTCAGTCTAACCAAAAATGCTATGACCATCTTCTTCCAACCTCTTCCAAAACTTCTTAAAGAAAAATTCAGTCTTTTGGGCTGGTATTCATGTAACTCTATTGTCTGACTGTAAGCAACATTTCAAATATTGTCTTTCATTACAAGCTTGCAGCCAGCCCTTGGGCACACAAAACTGACTTCTTTCCTCCAGCTTTGCTAGTATCTGCTCAGCCACCTTTGTTTTGTTAATGCTCCTGCTCTGAAAAGTCTTCTGTATCTTTGGTGCCTTTTGTGGCCTGGGAAAAGTCCTTTCCAGTTTTTTTTTTTTTCCCCCTGCGCAAATATTTAAGCATTTTACATATTTGAGTTTATTCTGTATAAATAGTTTCATATCCTACTTAATTTTTATTATAGTCAAATATTTTGTTAATTTCTAAAGCATCTAATATAGCATCATATTGGTTATAAACACTAATACCATGGGGGATGCTTTGGATTTTTCAAATAACTATTTTTAAAGATGGGATATAGTTTATAAATGTTTTTACTCCTATGATTCAGTATGTATCTTTGCTACTAATTGAAGGGATTGTGAAAACCTGTACATTTTCCAGAGCACCAGAAGAAAGCCCTCCTATAACTAAGCATGCTGACTCTAAAAATAAGACATTCATTCATTCACTAAGAACACTGTCCTGAGTTGTAGAGATTGAGTGATTAACCAGATTCACTTGTTGTGTGCTGTTGAGGAGCTCAGATTCCATGTAAGGAGATGCACAATTCACAGACACAAACAGCGGATGGATTGATTTCAGATTCTTTTATTGAGTACCTAATATACTAGGTACTAGGAAATCATTTGAGCTCAGTTTTAAAAATGTAGGTGTGAATCCGGGGCCACCACTTACGGGTAAGGTGATCTTGGGCTCATTACCTGATCTCATAAATCTTAGTTTCCTCATTTGTAAAGTGTTCTTTTTTTTTTTTTAAGAAGAACAAAGGATCTAATATTCTTGGCAAAGTATCTGACACATAGGAACACACAGAAATTGTATTAGTAATAAAAACAACAATAGTAATAGTAATGGTAATAGTAATAGTAATAGTAATAGTAATAGTATAGTAATAGTAATAGTAATAGACACTGTTGTCGGCTTTCCTTTATCATACACAGAATTTTTAACTAAGTTTCCAGAAATCTTGTCTGGGAATGAAATGATGCCTTAGTATAATTCCTTACATGACAAATGGCTTATTTGACAATCATAGCCTCTTTCCAGTATATTTATAAAGACCTCATTTATAGGTGATACTAACACTGTTCAAAAAAGGTTTAATATCTTGCTCAAAGCCGCATGACAGTGCTGCAAACTTCATCTTGCATTATTCTAAGTATGCTAGATGATTCTGACCTCAGTCTTTTTCCTGGAGGCAGGGCAATCCTGAGTGGAATAGAGGAGTAAGTCATTTTAAAAATGTGGGTTTTAAAAATATCCTCGTGAGGGTGGCTTGGTGGCCTTGCTACTTACAGGTCTTCATACTGTTAAATACATACACAACAGGCAAGCCGAGAGTGTGAAAAATGCAGCACAAGTAGCTACCCCTTACCAAGTATACCTTGGATAGTCCATTGTAAGGGCTTTTCTTTGCTTTTTAGTATGATTTGTATAACTCTTTTACTAAATCTTTCAGCATCTTTGGATGCTTATTTTGTGAGAAAAATCAATTTATGATCCTAGAAACTAGGGGATTTGTATAGCTGTTAATAAAGAAGAGCTAATTTTGGAAAGCTTTCTAGGTTAGACTCCCAGAGCATCTTCCTGATTTCCTGTCTGAATCAGTGGCTGTCTGTTCCATTTGACTAGACAAGATAGAATTGAACAGAGGCAGAGAGACTGCAGGGCCAAAACTGTGGGTTTGCTCACTTACTACCTGTTCCACTCGCTTTCTTCTTTGCCTGTCTCCCAAGGAAAAGCAAAACATCAAATTTCCTAGGCTCCCTTGCAGCTACGAGTAGCCAGGTTCTGCCCACCGTCTACCAATGCCTTCTTTCCCTTTGTACATAGTGGGAAGAGATGATGTCTGTCAGCAAACATTACAAAAATGGTACAGCAAGAAAGTAAGTGGCCCAAGTGGTGTCTTTCTCCCAACTGCTTGTATAAAATCATTGTATTACACAATGTCTAAGTTCCTGCTAAGCAGTTTTCTGGTACTTTCAGCTATCTTAAATAGCCAGGTAAAAAAACTACCTGACTCTCAGAACTGGTCCACAGATGCCATGTTTTATACTTCTGTTTGGTGGAAGGAGCACCTTATGGGTATTTAGTTAAGCATTTCAAGACAGTGTATGGCAAACATGAACAGATTGATCTTTCATAACATGTGTTCAATAAATAACTTTTTTTTTTCTGCATGAAAATAGAAATCTTTTTTTCTCCTGCAGAGGAGTGATAGGTCAAAAGCAACGTGTTTGTTTTTATTCAAGAATAGGATATCTCCTTTAGTAGCATCTAATGGAAGATCTATGTAAAAAAATGTGAAACCAGATGTCATTGTCATAAATGGCAGTTCCAGGGAAAGGAAGTATGATTTGGGAGGGAAAATATTTCTTAGAGGTGGCTGGGGGCCTGGGAAACTAGGTTCTTTTGAGTTCCATCAATTGCTTCTCCTGCATCTTTGGGTAAATCAAATCCAAATTCTTTATGTTTAAATTTCCTTATATTTTGAATATTACCAATAGTACCTACTCTTTCTCTCTCTGCCTCTCAACTCATGTTCTTAAGAGGATAAATGTATATTAAGCATTTTGAGTTTCTTTGAAGAGAAATGGCCTTCAAGTGTTATGGATGAACACATCATTAGTATAATGCTTTCACAGATCTTAGGGAAAAAATACACTCTGCCTCATTACTGTCAAAACAGATTAGAACATTGACCAATCATCACATTGATATTTAGTGAAAATGAAATACATTCTTTTCCAGTTTCCTTTTGATTTGAGTGATAAAAGGAAAGATCAGGTATTTTGCTGCAACTATTGTCAGTGCCTCTGTCAAAATAGTCTTTGGTATTTTGTCGTTTAGTTAAATGAATTTTAGAGATGAAAGATCACCAAATATTAGGGATAGAAGTATAATATACTTGCAGAATTCATTCGGGATTTAAGATTTCCCACCTCTTCTCCCGAACTCAGTCTTATTCTTCCCTGTCTCAAGAAAAAGCCCAATCAGTCATTCATTCTGCAAACCAATACATGTAATAATGATAACAACGCCATCACGTGTGTGGAGAGATTTTCAGTTCATGAGCTCTTTCACAAATATATCTGCCCATTTGATCATTGATCATTAGAGAATTACTGAAATTTAAGGCTGAGAATATAAGCCAGATGATAAAAACTCCCTCATTTTTGGATACAACAATCTAGACTGTTGAAAGATTACTGTAAGTACAGCTGGATTAAAGGAGTCAGGAGAAATGAGCTTGAAATCATGTTGTGGAAAGTTGAGTAAATTGTTAAGGATCTATTTGATTTTGGTGTTCATGAATTTTAATGGAATTACTCTTTCTGCTTCCTGTGATTTTCTCCAGCATGGAAAGTGAGGGTTATTGGGTTGATACAGAACTGTGGTTTTGCAAAGTCATGTGCCAAAAGGACAGATGGTCAAGGGAATTTGGGGTAAAAACAAGAGGGTTTGCGAACTATTGGACCCCAAAATCTAAGCCTGATACACTATTGGAGTGAAGAGGGGAGAGGACTGCTGATAAGCACCCTGACTGCTCGCTGCATGCATGGTGTTTATAAGAGCCTCTGTGTCATAAAAGGGCAATATACCACCAAGTAGAACAGATGGGAAAATAAGTAGAATGAAGCCAGTTTCCTATGATCCAGAGGTCAAACTATGACAGCTTTTTTCACATGCAGCTTCTTGCACAGATATACTTTAATCACACAAATATGGCAAAGCACTGGTACCCTTTAGCATGATAGGCTCTGACTGAAAGTAGTATGCATTTCGATTTAGCTAAATATGTGAATAGAAGATGAGTCAACCATGTGGAGTATAGTAGTTGGTTTTGGATCAAGAAATCCAGATTTGAGTCATGATCTGGCATTTATTATTTGTGCCACTGAGGACAAAGAGTAGGGAATTTATGTTTATTGGGCATCTACCATATGACAGGCACTCTCACAGGCCTATTATTAACTTACACACTCATTTACTGTGTAAGTTATTTTCATTACCTCATTTTACTGATGAGCTATCAAAGCAACCACTAAAAAAAAAAAAAATTAGCTCACAGTCCTTGACAGTTATAAGCTTTAGGGTTTCTATCTAACTACAGTTATAGAATAAAAATGTGAATTCCAAAAAATACAGGAATCCTGATCTCTTAAAATTCTAATTGACCACCTTTGATGAGTCATATTATTCAGACTAGGAAAGGGTTAAAATTGTAAAATCACTTACTAAAAGCATTGAATAATTTACAATTGGAAACAAGTTTAAAAGATACAAAGATCTCCGTTTTTTTATTGATAAAAATGCTCAAATTTGTCACAAATGGATTTCAAATTCAATAATCTATTTTAAAACTTACGTAAAATACTTTATGTCTAGCTTTGTTGAGATACACCTAATGTACAATAAACTGCACATAGCTTAAGGGTATAATTTGATGAGGTTTTACATATGTATGTACCAATCAAGCCTTCATTGGCTAATTCATACATGAATTATCAATCACACACAAACCTTTATAATCCATCCCTCCCTTTCTCAGGTAACCACTGATTTGTTTTCTGTCACTATATATTTGCAATTTCAAGAGTTTTCTATGTGAAATTATACATTTTCTTCACAGAGCATAGTTATGGGTAAATAGCTAAATTATATGGGAGGTGTATGCTTAAAAGTGGTTGTACTGTTTTACATTTCTACCAGCAGCATATGAAAAGTCCGGTTCCTCCACCTCTAATCTAATATTTGGTATGGCAAGTCTTTTTAATTTTAACATTTCTAAGAGGTATATAATATTTCTTCATTGCAGTTTTAATTTGAATCTCCCTAATGACTAATGAGAATCTTTTCATATATTTATCTGTCATTCATATAACTTCTTTGCTGAATTGTCCTTTCAAATATTGAGAACATTTTTATTGGACTCTTTGTTTAGTTATTATCAAGTTATATGGGTGCTCCATATTTTCTGGATATAAGTCACTTGCTGGGTATATGTATTGCCATTATTTTCTCCCAGTTTGTGGCTTGCCTCATCCTTTTCTTAATAGTATTAATTGAATTTGTAGGTAAAAATCTCACAAATTTTAATTTGCCAGGTTCAGATGTCTTCACTACGTACATAACTACTATAGAGTTAATATCATATATAGAAGTAAAATATACAAAAACAAAGGAACAAAGGGTGGGAAGGGGGAATGGGAGAGGGGAAGTGGAAGAATTATGTTATAAAGGCCTTGTAATATACATAAGATAGAATGATATTATTTGAAGGCGTACTGTCATAAATGTTCTAACTAGACCAATTAAAAGGCATATAGTGTCATGTCATATTTTTTAAACACCTGACATTAAGCTGTATATATCTATTTTAAATAAAATATTTAAATATGTTAAATGTAAAGTCTTTCAGGCTTGCATTAATCAGGAGAAAGCTGGAATGACTGTAGTCATATAAAATATAGATTTCAGAGCAAGAAATATTATATGAGATAAAGATGGCCAATTTCTGATAATAAAGGGATTAATTCATCAAAAACCATAAAAATCTGAATGTGTACATAACAACGGAACTTTAAAATATGTGAAGTAAAACTTGATAAAACTGGAAAGGTAAAATAGACAAAGTTACAATTGCAATCAGATATTTCAACATTCCTCTCTTAATAATTGATGGAACAACTAGACAGAAAATCAATAGAGATATAGAAGATGTGAAAAACAGTGTAAACAGTTTGACATAATTGACATTTATGGGCCATCCCACTATAAAACAGCAAGAATACTAATTCTTTTCAAGTGAAAATGGAATATTTATGAAGATATATCACTTTCTGGGCTATAATACAGGTCTCAATAAATTAAAATAATTCAAGTATGTTCTCCAAACAAAATGGAACTAACTAAATAATAAACAACAGAGTGATATCTAGAAAATTTATGAATATTTGAAGACTAAATAGCTTACCTATAAATAACAGATAGACCAGTGGAGAAACCACAGGAAATTAAAAAAATAATAATCATCGAATGAAAATGAAAACACAGCATATCAAAATGTGTGTAATGTAGCTTAAACAGTGCTTAGAAAAAAATTATAAACTTTGTATTATTACACACTTATATTAGAAAAGGTAAAAGGTCTCAAATCAATGACCTTAGTTTCCACTTAAACTTAAAAAATTCAGCAAATTAGATCCAACAAAAGTAGAAGAAATGATAAACAATAAGAAGAGATATAATTCCTAAAGATCAGATTTAAAATAAAATAATAGGGACGCCTGTGTGGCTCAGCGGTTGAGCATCTGCCTTCAGCTCAAGGCGTGATCCCACCGTCCCAGAATTGAGTCCCACGTCGGGCTCCCTGCATGGAGCCTTCTTCTCCCTCTGCCTATGTCTCTGCCTCTCTCTCTCTCTCTCTCTCTCTCCCTCTCTCTGTGTGTCTCTCATGAATAAATAAATAAAATCTTAAATTAAAAAAAATAAAAATAAAAAATAAAATAAAATAATAGTTATAGGTCATTGTAAAGGTAAGAGAAGGTATAAAGGAAAACAACAGAGAAAGTCAATAATGCTAAAAATGTTGATTTTTAAGATAACTAATTGAATTGGTAAACCTCTCACCAAACTAACTGGGAAAATAAAAGAAATACAAATCACTGATTTTAGGGAAAAGAGAAGATATCAGATCTTGTAAGAGTGAGAAGTATTTATGGTCAACTTTATGCTAGTAAATACAAAAGTTTATATAAAATGGTCAAATGTCTTTAAGACACAAACTACCAAATTACCAAAGTTTACCCAAGAAACAAATAATTTAAGTAGCTCTAATTGAATCTGTAGTTAAAGTTTTTCTCAGAGAAAATGCCAGGTCTAGAGCTTTTCACTGAAGAAGTCTACCAAATATTTAGAGAAGAAATAACATCAATTGTACTCTTAAGTCTTTTTGACAATTGAGAAGGAACGAATACTTCCCAACTCGGGTTTTTTTTAGGACCACATTACCCTGATGCTAAAAATAGATAAAAATATTAGAAAATCGAAACCTATACATAAATAATTATCCTTCATGAATATAGAAGTAAAAATCCCAAACCAAATTTTAGCAAAGAGAATCAAACTATATGTAAAAACACACCATGACCAAATGGATTTTATTCAGAAAATTCAAGTTCAACATTTGAAGGTCAATGCATATTAACTGATATTAATATATTAACAGAATATTGTAAGGAAAACTCCATGATTTTCTTAAGTAGGTGCAGAAAAAGCATTTGACAAAATTTAATGTTCATTTACGATTAAAACTCTCAAAAAGGTACAAAAAGAGTTAAACTCCCTCCATCTACAAAGGGGCATCTATAAAATAAGTGAGATAGGAACCCTTCCAAGCAGCCTATAAACGCTTGCCGGTTGCAGAGGTAGATGTCTACTTGGTAGAGAACTTCTTCAATATCATTCAGTGGGTCATGGGGACCAAAGGAAGTGCCACCCAGCTTAGGATGGTCTCCAAGGAAATAAAAATAAAGACAGCATACAGCTGGAGGTTTTGGCCCTAGGCCTCATCTTCCCCAAGGCCTACCTGGCTTCCCCATCGCTGAGAGGCTCAACATCACCAAGCCTCCCTGTGTGTGGTCCAGTGCCTGAATGCGTGACCCTAGACAGCAAACTTCTCACAACCAAGAGCATGCCTTAACCTGTATTTTTGCTCTCTCGTGATGCCAAACACAGCTCCTTGGCATGATCAGCATCGAATCTATATTTACTTACCACACAATTATGTTTGGGGTGTTTAAAACTGAAAAGTTAATATGAAAATCGCCTTGTTTCCTATCAATATATCAAAATCTCCTGCCAACTCTTCTGTCTACGGGGGCTGCAGGATTCTTGGAGATCGGTGCTGAGGAAAAGTAAATAAGAAATGTCTTGGAAAGAGGCTGAAATCACCTCATTTCCTCACTGCAATTAAATTACTCTGTTGAAAGAAAACCTATGGTCCAGAGTACAGGCTCTTTGCTTCTTCCTTCTAATCATTCCTTTTGGTTATTAACAAAATAATAAATTCCTTTGGTTATTATTATTTGATTCTTACAGTATAACCTGTGCATCTTTTTTTTACCCCTCTAAAGCATTTAGCAATCTTCCAGACTATCAGGAAAAGTTCTGCTTGCTTGAGAGGTGCCTCTTCTTCCTTTGATGTGCATGCTGTGAACTTTGGATAAACAACGCTATGGCTGCAAAACGCTGTTAGATTGCTTTGGTGATTGACTTGATTTTCACTTTCCATCTGGCTGTTTCAGTACAATGAAGACCCTGCTTTTATGTCAGAATTAATTCCATTTTGGTGGCCTATCAGCAGTTTGCTCTGATCCTTCATAATCACAGCCAAATAAGTTTTTAGCTCATTATCTGGTACATTTTTTTTTTTTTTTGTGCCACAGGCTGCATGAAGGTTTGATGCTTTTGCAGTGATCTTCACATAGAACTGAGTTTAGAAAGGTGCATCGATAGCATATGGTCAGGGTATTAGAAAAAATTGCATACACAAGCAGACACATGTAAAATGCGTTTTTAACACATCAAGAGCTTATTAGAAAAATGGAAACTGAATTTGGTTTAAGAAACTTTCAATGAATAAATAAACTTTCCTTCTTTCTACTCCCAAATCTATCTTCAGGGGATGCCATTATATGGTTTTAGAAGAAAACTACATCTTAGAAATGTGAATTTACATTATACGCCCCACACACATACACACACACATTTAGTATAAAGACGGACTTCAGAAGTTTCCTATTTAAAAAAATAACAGTTCCCTAACTGACTGCTATTGTTCATTCCTCCCACCCAGAACTGACCTCCCAGGCCGAGAAAACAAAGCTTGGAAAGAAGTCCAAATAATCTACAATAAATGAAACCCTTACATATTTGAGGAAGCAGCTTGAGATCAGGCAAATTACCATACAAGTTCATCTCCAGATGTGCCGCTCTTGCATTTTTAAGGCTACATAGACCAGGTATCTAATTTTGAAAAGGTTGTGTATATTAAGAGCTACTAAATTATTATATTTTGTGCCACATTTCTTAAGTTCAAAGTTTGTAGTTTTTAAAATAGCTAAATTCAATGACATTTAACGTTGACAGGCTAAATTTTAATTGGGGTCCTAATTATATTTAAAAAATTTAGGCCAAATAATCAGCAGCAGCAGACAGGCACCAGTGATTCTTGGAGTCCCAAAGACTGTCCCAAGCAATCTCCATGTTGCATCTCTCTTGGTCTATGGAAACAAGTGGCAAAAGTAGTTGAAAGTAAATGAGCTGTTCTTTCAGTTTAATTCAAGATGTTTTCAGTACCCTGAATAAAAGACTTTAGAAACTGTTATTTTTTTCTTCTGATCTTATAATGCCCCTTGAATTAAAAGCTAAGCTGGCACTTTAATTGTGGGCAGGCCAAAGCAGTGTATTCATAGACTGGAATGAATGCTAATTTGTCAGCCAGGCTAAATTATGCATGTCCTCCTATCTTTCAATTTCCCATGACTGTTCACAGTTGGGGGTTGCTTTTCTATCCCTGGTTTCACTGCCTTTTCTAGAAATCTTTCCCGTTGAATCACTGAGACACTTCCTGTTAGCAAGAACTCTCTCCTTCCCACCCCCCCTCCCCCCAACCTGGAGCTTCTGCCTTCTGTAGGAATATTGGTGAGTGCTCTGCATGAAAAACGTACTGTATGGATACTTCCAAAATTGAGTGTTTTGAAATAAAGTAGACTTTGTTTCCAAAAGCAACCAAAAGAGGAAATAGACCACACAGTAATCTACAATGGGCAGTATTGCCAGATTCGCATTTGTTGTTTTGGGGAAGGGTACAGGGACTCGGACAGGTCTTAATTTGAAATCCTTCATAACTTTATAATGAATTTGAGTAGACTTTTATTCTGAAAGGGAAGATTTTTAATAGATTGTCATTTCTGTGTATTTCCGGAAAAAATTGTTACCTTTGCAAAGCAAAGGTAAAATAGTGAGTAAAACAATAAAGACCAGTAGCTGTCAAATTATATTCTAAGAAGCCCCCAGAGCCACTGAATTAGATGAGAAAATTACAAGCAATAGATTCACCCAGAGTTAACCTGGGCAGCCCCACTATGGACTGATTTGTATCTTGAGATTTTCTGTTAGATTTTTAAAATAATTGAAGTGGTAGCTTAAAAAAAACAAAACAAAACAAAATAGTTTGAAAACCAATGAATTTGACATTAAAATTATACAAATGGAAAAATTGTTAAAAAATTAATTTTCGGACAGCTCTGAGCCCTCTAGTAATACATCTAGTGCTTCTTGTGGATGAGGTTTTTGCTTTGTTGGTCTTGCTTACTCTGCAGCACAGTGGAACCTCCAGAAATGCTTTCCTCCTACAGGTAAATTAAATATACTGACCTTAGATAATATCCTCTTGGATAAAAGAGTCATCAAGATTTCTTATAAGGCCCCGTCATTGTTTGATTCTCTAACAACATCCATTACTAGATAATTCAGAGCATGGAGAGCAGCATGAAGGCCCAGGACTCTAGTCCCCAGATTTTACTTAGTTGGACAGGAATGACCACAAAGATCTAGGACTCTGTTTCTAGAAGTAATTGCTTAGAGACAGAAAACTAGGAGATCTAAAGTGAATAAACTTCTGTGTATGTGTAGGAATCCACTGTTATTGAGGACTTGGAGATTCAATCTGTGGTTAAAAATAAAATATAATCAAAACATATTAATCATGGCCATTTCTCTTTCTCATGTACATTTTGGCAGTGCATTGAAGATTTTATCTCTGTGATCCAGATTTTTGGTTTTGACCCTCTAGTAATTACATCATTAGTTAGGTACTCTTCTTCCATTATAGATTTAATATCATCAGAGGTAAAAGATTTTAGACATACATACCACACAGACTTGACCAAAGTAAGAAATATGACTTTCTTAGTCACACACTTAAAAACAAAAAAAAAACTATTAGTGTATCATAGACATTTATGAAAAATAAAATGTCAGAACATCGTAAAATAAAAAGAAACTTTCATATAGCCCTTATCCTGGTTTTGTTCTTAGGATAGTATACGTGTTGGCAAACTAGGGACTAAATCTGCTCCATAGCATATTTTTGTATGGCTTCTGAGCTAGGAATGGTTTTTATATTTCTAAAAACTGAGGAGGGGGAAGAAAAATAATATTTTATTACACATGGAAAATTTTATGAAATTCAAATTTAGTGTCTATAAATAAAGTTTTATTGGAACACAGCTATGCTCATTCATTTAGGTGTTACTTTTACATCTGCTTTCGCACTATAATGAAAGTTGATTGGCTGCGACTTAGACCATATGCCTTCAAAGCCTAAAGTATTTACTACTGATCCTTCACAGAAAACAGCTGGCAATCCCTGAAATAGTAAACTCCTTTATTTATAGCTGACTCTCTGTGCTAATTTGGCATTATTCACTGTTTCCCAATTTGGGCGCCAACTTGGGTGCCATCTTTTCTTTGGTGGCTTTCCCTCTAACTTATTGAAGAGATTATCTTTTCCTCCTTAGTTGTATTTCCTGAGTTGGCTCATGTTCATGTTCATCCTTGTTGTTCTGTCAAAAGGAAAAAAAAAAAAAGAATGTGTGAAAAAAAGAAAGAGTACTAGAGTGCCTTTGCTTTTTTTTGTGGGACATAGAATCAGAGCTGAGATTTGAAGATATATCCAGACTTAGACACTTTCAATCACACCTGAGCTGTTCTGTTTCTCTCTCTCTCTTCTTGAAAACAGTAAAACATTTCTCCTGTCCATTTCCTCTTTTATAACCTATGCCCAACATCTTGTCGGTTATTCCAGACTTTCATTATTTGCTTCAGAGATGTCAGAAGTTACCCATTGCAGGATATTTAGAGAAGAGAGTATCAGTCTAGCTGTGATTTCAGAGCTCCCTTAGGTTGCATAGGACCTTTTGGCTTTGTTTCTTTGTGGTTTAAGATGCAGCATTGCCATTTGTTTTAGGACTACTTATTAGCCTGTGATTTTCTAGAAGATATTTTAGTGATATGATTTCTTATCATCCAGACACTGTCTGTCTGAAAGTAATGCTTAATTAAAATGAATCTTATTTTCTGAAAAAAAAAATCAACATGGCATTGCCCCTTGCTATTTGTAAACTCTTTTTGAACCTATCTATAGCACAGTAAAACTAGAAATAAGAAGCAATATGGCTACACTCTATAGCATCTTCCTTAGGTGTTTCATCCACAGGAACAGTTCGGAGCTGTGAAAGCACTTTTGTAAGTGTCTTGAATTTAATTTTGTGCAATGTGTTAATTATTACACTATTTATAGAATGTTCCTTGGCTCACATGCATTTGGGGAGAAAGAGAAATACATTTTATGTATTTATATATATTAGATAGTGGATCAATTTTGTGGCACAACCAGTGATTTTTTTTAGGTATAACCAATATTCAATACTCTATTAGTTTCAAGTGTACAACATGGTGATTTAATATTTGTATATATTGCAAAATGATTACCACAATAATTCTAGCTAAGATTTTTCACTATATATTGCTACAGAATGTTTTTTCTTGTGATGAGGAATTTTTAAAAATTAAAAAAAAATTACTTATTTATTCATGAGAAACACACAGAGAGAGAGGCAGAGAGAGAAGCAGGGAGTCTGATTCAGGACTCTATCCCAGGACCGTGGGATCATGCCCTGAGTCAAAGGCAGATGCTCAACCATGCAGGTGCCCCTAAAATTTCTTATGTAGCAACTTTCAAATATGTGATATAATATTACTAACTGTAGTCACCATGCTGTACATTACAACCTCATTACTTACTTTACTTCATAAATGGAAGTTTGTGTCTTTTGACTCCCTTCAAAAGATTTTACTCACTCCCTCTACTCCCCACTTCTGACAACCAAGAATCTGTTCATATCCCTGAGCTTCGCTTTTTTGTTTGTTTTTTACTTTTTAGATTCTAGATATAAGTGAAATCATATGGTATTTGTCTTTGTCTACTGATTTCACTCAGCATAATGCCCTCAAGTTCCACCTATGTTGTTACAAATGAATAGCGAGATTTCCTTCTTTTCTATGGCTGAATAATATTCCATCACACACACACACACACACACACACACACACACACACACTTCTTCATTCATCTGTTGCTGTGCACTTAGGTTGTTTCCATATCTTGGCTATTGTAAATAATGTTTCAGTGGACAAGAGAGTGCATATATCTTTTTGAGTTACTCTTTTCATTTTCTTGAGATAGACGGAAATACTCAGAAATGGAATTGTTGGATCATATGGCTGTTCTATTTTTAATTTTTCAAGGAACCTCCATATTGTTTTCCATGTGGCTGCACCAATTTACATTTCCACCCACAATGCACAAGGGTTCCTTTTTCTCCACATTCTTGCCAACATTTGCTATTTCTTGTCTTTTGGATAATAGCCACTCTAAAAAGAGTGAGGTAATATCTCATTGTGGTTTTGATATGCATTTCCCTGATGATTAATGAAGTCGATCATCTTCTCATATGCCTGTTAGCCATCTCTATATTTTCTTTGGAAAAATGTCTTCTCAGATCCTCTCCCCATTTTTAAAAAGATTTTTGTGTTTTTTTTTTTTTTACTGTTGAGTTCTAGGAGTTCTTTGTATATATTTTGGATATTAATTCTTTGTCAGATATCTGATTTGCAAATATTTTCCGTCTTTCAGTAGGTTGTCTTTTTGTTTTGTTGAAGGTTTCCTTTGACCACTAGCTATTTTAAAGTATAAACATGTACTACTTTCCTTAAGGGTGTTAATATTCCTAAACTTTATGAATGTATCTTTCAGTTTTCTTTAAAGGACTGTAGTTAAGAAGCCCATGTCCATTGCAAATAAAATATTTGTGATGGTGAAGGATTAATTGCTAAAGTGCTTTGTGGAACTTTCTATTACATGTTTATTTATTGTCTGTGCCCCTCATAGACTATGTCTCATGAGTAAAGGCTTCAGCCTATTCACCGTGAATCATGCCTAATACATAGTGGGTGTCCAATAAACATTTATTGAATGAGGGAACTGTGAGGGATTACTCAATCTGCAAGAGCTGGGATACAGAATGAACATATAACAGATGATACAAATTCTCCTCAGAAATTACTTTAAGTGGCTTTATAATTCCATGTTGATAAAAGGACAAGATAAGCTAAACCCATTTTGACAATAAGAAGAATTGGTAGTTTTATCAGTGACATTAACATGTGAACAAAGGATATGTTTACATGGAAGTAAGGGAAAGGAAGTCTAGAGCCTATGAATTGGTCACAGTCTTTTATTTTCCTTCAGTAGAGAGATGCCCTAACCAGGAACCTCCTCTCCCCTAAACAGGTAGATACATCTTTGGCAACCATTAAGATTAGGCAACCAAATCTCTGTATCCTGCCTTTATGTCTCATAACCAAAGTTTTTTTTAAAATCATAATTCAGCTTGCTCTTAAATAAATGGATAAGTCTTACCAATAGACTTGGGCTTGAATGGTCAGTCTCCTTGACATCTCTACGAACACCTAAGTCAGCATTCTATGTAACTAAAAATAAATTTGGTGTTTTCTGAAACTTACCACCTCTGAGCATGATCCTTTGACTGTTGTCATTTTGCTGAGCTGTAGCATCCTGCCTGAGACCTATCAGCTTTCTCAGGTTAGAGCTCTATCTTGCTGTTCTCTAGTCTTCTAGAGGACAGAGGCCTCCATAGTACCAGAGGTTAGCATGTTATGGGTGTCATCTTAGTAAGATTAAACTATTTTATGTTGGGTAACTAAAAAAATAAAATCAAAACTAAGCCAAACAACAGAAACAATAATTAAAAACAAAAACAAAAGCACATCAGTGACATAGGACAATTAGATTTTTGTCTCATTTAAGCCAAGAGTATTGCAGGTCTAGGAGAATGTAGGCAATCGACCTCCATGGAGCAATTTCATAATCCAGGCTGAGTGGGGCTGCATCTTTCTAAAGCTGCAAGATCGGAAATTTGCTGACCTGTTAAACTACAGGAGAGAGATCACACATTGGCTTGATAATGCTTCCATACAGCGGTGACGCTCATTCACCTGTTGGTAGGCAACAGTAATGTTTACTACATGTCGAAGGAAAAAAATAATTAATGTGTGCAATTTAAAATGCCAATTTCCAAAATACTTAATAGCTGCACATTACTATTTTGAAAAATATGCAATATTTTACATATTATTTACTGTGTGTGAATACACATATACATATATATTATATATATTCTTTCCACTTACACCTTGTTGATGATTTATCACCCACTGTATTGATACCTGAAACTTAGTAGAAGGATCCTGGTTAACTAACTCAGTCAAATACTATCATTGAAAACTTCAGGAAATTATTATTATTATTTTTTTTTATAATTTTACAAAACATCCTTATTCTCAGTTCAGGATTTGATTGATTTGACTGTGGTAGAATAATTTTTTTTCCTTTGTAGTTTCATCATCATAAATGAGAGGTCATTTGCATCTCACTCCAGAAAAAGGACAAAGCAGAAGCACTGCTTGCTGACACCAAGGTTTTATTTGCTCCAGAAAGTATACTTTTCTTTTCCTTACTCTTAGAGAAAAGGAGTTGGGTTATTCAAGAGAGGGAAAGTGTGCCTCAACAGTGACATGGGGCTTTTTGAACTTAAGTTCAAAAGCTGGTGTCTTAGGAGCCATGCTGACATTTTCCTCTGCAAACATGGACAGGAATTGGATGCCTGAGCAACAGAGTATCATGAATGCCCAGCATAGGCTGGGGCAAGGATCATCTCAGCATCAGTTATGATGGATCAGAGGCTGGAGTACATATCTTAAGTGTTTTCAGTAGCACATTTATCTCTTAAAACTGTGCAGGAGATCCTTGTGTCTTATATTATACATCTCATCATAGAGACCCAAAAGTTTTATTTGATAATGAAAAATAATTGGATAAAGTCATACCTTGTTTTATTTCACTTCTTTTTTTTTTTAAGATTTTATGTATTTATTCATGAGGGACACACAGAGAGAGGCAGAGACAGGCAGAGGGAGAAGCAGGCTCCATGCAGGGAGCCCAATGTGGGACTCGATCCCAGGACCCCTGGGGATCACGACCTGAGCCAAAGGCAGACGCTCAACTGCTGAGCCACTCAAGTGCCCCTATTTCACTTCTTTTATTGTGTTTTGCAGATATTGCATTTTTTAAAAAATAAATTAGTACATTGTGGCAACCTGCATTGAACAAGTCAATGGGCATAATTTTTCCAACAGCATTTGCTCACTTCGTGTCTATGTGTCATTTGGTAATTCTTACAATATTTCAAACTTTTTCATTTTGATTATATTTGCTATAGAGATCTGTGATCAAAGATTACAAGTTGCTGAAAACCCAGATGATGGTTAGCATCCTTTTAGCAATAAAGTATTTTTTAGTTAAGGTATGTATATTGGTTTTTTGTTTTTGTTTTTGTTTTTTTACACATAATGCTATTGCACACTTACTAGGCTACAGTATAGCATAAAGGTAACTTTTATCAATACTAGCAAACAAAATAATTCATTTGACTTGCTTTGTTGCCATATTTGATTTATTGCAGTGATCTGGACCTGAAACTGCAATATTGTTAAGGTATGCCTATAATTTTTGCAATGAATTATGGAGGAACAATGCATAGTGTTACAAAATAAGCAAAATATTTATCTGTATGTATGTAGCTTTTCAGAATATTTTTCTGTTTGTGCCATTAGTGAGTGAGAGTAGAGCTTTTAGTTCATCTTGCTAGTTTTTGCTCTGCTAAATCTACTGAGGTCTTCTTAAAGAGTTGAGATGTTTTGAATCCTTGAACCTGTTTAGTTTCTGTTTTTCCTCTGAGTAGCAGTACTGTGTACTCAATTTCAAATTTCTGTTTTTCCTAAACATAGGTTAGTGATTTAAGGGAACATTTTCAACACATATGGATAAAGAGGTTCCAAAGGGCACCCTTTTTTTTTTTTTTTTTTTCCACACACTCAAAGGAAATATCTAGGGCTTGGAGAATGAAGGAGTTGGAAAGGATGGCTGGCTGCCTCTGATAATGATTTAGACTAGTGGTGCATTTCCAGAGTGGCATTCTGTTGTGTGAAATGTTCTATAAATGTCAATTAGATCAAGTTGTTTGATAGTGGTTGTTCAACTCATTTATATGCTTACTGACTATCTGTCTACCCCATCTATCAATTACTGTGTTGCAGTTTCCAGGGATAAGAGTGGATTTTTCCATTTCTCCTTGCAGGTCTATCAGTTTGGCCTCATATTTCGGTGCTTTGTTGCTAGACGTATACATGTTTCAGATGACTTCTTGAAATATTGACATCTTTATCATTACGTAATATCACTTACTATCCCTGATAATTTCCTTGATGTGAAGTTTACCTCATCTAAAATTATTATAGGGGCTGCATCTTCCTTTTAATTTGTGTTATCATAGTTTACTTTTCTCCATCCCTTTACTTTTAACCCATATGAGTCTTTCAAAGATACATTTTTAAAGTATATGTTTAAATTACACATTTCTTATAGAAAACAATTGGATATTATTTCTTTATCCACTTTTGCAATCTCTGTCTTTTAATTGATGTATTTAGATTGTAATGTTTTCAATGTGAAATTGTTGGTAGGGTATCTGGGATTGTACAGCTCTAAAAGAAACTTCTTATGCCTTTCTATGCTCTGGAATAAATAATCAGAATAGGAACTGCCTGGTATGTTGTTGTTGTTGTTTTGTTTTGTTTTATCAAGTATAAAATCATTAATATATAAAACATTTTATCCAGATTTTTTTTGGAGGTGATTTTTGCCAGGTTAATGTCTTTTGCTTTTATGTTTTTTTCCTATACTCCGGTTTTCCACTCCTTAAGAATTTTGGTAATTTTTATCTTTTCATAATCTCTGAGTTCTTAAAATATATTCATATTAAAAATATTTCATATTTTAAACATTTACTCTGTTTTTTTTCTTTTGTTTTCTTATTTTGTGGTTTCTCTCTTACCCTTAACTCTATCTGAAATTTTATTCATTTTTCATAAAAATTGATATTGGCACATAAAATTTATAATATTTAATAACTAATAATCAATTTGTTCTGCTTTTTCATTAACTCCTTCCTCTTATTCTTCTTAAGATTATTTTTCCCCTGTAACCTTATTTGAAGACTTAAATTTTCTCATGTTTAGTAATAAAATTATTTTAAAATAATACATTTATTTTTTTAAAAGATTGTATTTATTTATTTGCAAGAAAGACTGAGTGAGAGAGCATGAACAGGGGGAGGGGAAGAGGGAGAAGGAGACTCCTCTGATGATCAGGGAACCCAAAGCAGGACCGGGATCATGACTGAGCTCAAGGCAGACGCTTAACTGACTGAGCCACTCAGGTGCCCTGATGTATTTATTTCTTAATATAACCTCTGTGGCTTCCCAGAAGATTTAGTTTTGACATCTGGTAATCTTTTATAAATAGTAAGAAATATTTTTAACTTTCTACTTGACCCAGTAATAATGCAGGAATAGTTTAAAACTATCCTTAAACTTTTTTTTTCTTCTTCTTCTTTTTCTTCTTTCTCTTCCTTCTTCTCTTTTTCCTCGTCTCATTTTCCTCCCTATTTTCTCAGTTCTTGCTTAGTATTTATGTATAATTTGTTTTAGTTCATATATTGGAACATATATATCTTACACAAATATGCATCTTAATCCATGACACAAGTAGTTGAATTATAGATAGATTTCGTGTATGTACTTCCTTTTCTTCTTTTTTTTCACAGCGATGGTGTTAATTGACAAATTGCTTTTGATTTTCCTGACTGTTTGGGAACATCAGGGTCAGCTGCCATCAGCCTTCTACCACAGTCTCATACAAATCTCGTATCTGACTATGCAGAGGACAGGAAATGCAATATTATTTTCTCAGTTTTAGTACATCGTCATTTGGCGCATACATGATATAAGATAGTTTTGGACATGTAAGAAATATGACAATTGAATTTTGCTCTTTGTCTTTGATGATCATTTCCTTCATTATATAATTACATAGATTATATTTGATCTTTCCCTTTTTCTGCCCATATTTTGTTTTCTTTGCTGCTGCCAGTCTGCTGTGGGTTTTGGGCTAAATAGGTATCTAGATTAGATAAGCAAATATAATATCTAGCAATCTTAAATACCACTTATATTTTATCTGTTCATCTCAAGAGCATTGCAAAGCAGGAATTCTTTCCCCAGTTTTATAAAAAAGTAAATTGAAATTTGTAGTATCTTTCCCAAGGTTGTAGATAGGCAGTAGCAAAACTGAAAACCCAGCACAGAGTGATTTCCCTCGGAAGCTGACATGCTGTTCTTTTCCTTAAATTTCTTCTGAGGAAGATCTAAAGTGCAAGGTATTACTCTTGAGACGTAAAATAGCTCTGTATTTAATGGCTTCCCCCCAACCCTTGTATCTTTTCAGGTAAGAAATCTTTGAGGGTCAAATTCACCACGTTTCACCTTTGAAATAAAGAGTTTAATGGAATTTTTTTCCAATACTTATGGAGAGAATGACTGGGATTTCATAAGAGGTGACAGAAAATACTGTCATTTTCATTTTATTAACGTGTAAAATCCCACGTCCATGCAATTTTCATCAAAGTAACAACTAATCTCTCGAATTCCTGATATTAAAGCATGTGCTTTCTGTTCTTTAGGGAACTTACTCTAAATGACCAACTGATGAAATAGCCATGTTGTGAAATGATCCATTATAAAGTTCTGAAGTGGTAACCTCCCACCCTCTCAGCTAGATTCTAGTGGTTCTAATGATATCATTCTTCCCAGTAGGTTCTGGCATCTTTGGATGATTTTTCTCTATAGCTTTGACCATATCCTTTATATGTGTGTTTTCAGATGTGCCCCATTCTATACTATGGTCTCCAGAAATATTTTCAAATTAGAGAAAAATGTGTTATAAGAAAGACTTTATGTTTTAGGGGTTTCCTTCATCTGCATACCAATTATTCCTGCTTTTGACCAGGTGTGTTTAATTTATCAAATAACTAGCTAACTATCCTAATAATCATTTTCTTGGAACAAAATTTTCCAATAGTATTGTACTCTATGGGACTGCAAAATTCAGTGAAGTTGGATAGAGAAAATGCTACTACTTTATTTTGAATGAAAGAGCTATGTGTCATTAAAGACTGTTTTCCTTTGGATGTATACAGCAATGACTACAAAAATTTTCATATATGATGGATTCCAGCATGTCTTTTTTGTAAACAAAAGTTGTAAGGTACAATGTACATACAGTAGAATACACCAATTTAAAGTACAAGTAGATGGCATATTTATATAGTCCTATAACGATTTAAACATAAAAAAACTGACAAAGCTGTTTTCTAAAATGTTTACCATTCTGCATTTCTGCTAACACTTACGTGCTTGAGTCATTCCACGTCTATGCCAACAATTAGTACTATCATTACATTTAATTTTAACCATTCTATTGGATATACAGTGGTATCCCATTGCAGCTTTAATTTGCATTCCTTAATGACTGATGATTTTAAGTTATCTTTTCATGTGCTTATTTGCCATTTGTCTATCTTATTTTGTAAAGTAGGTATTCCAATTACTGCCTAGTTTAGAAATTAATTTGTCTTTTAATTTTGCCATGTAAGCATTCTTTATGCCTCTTGTACACAAGTCCTTTCATTTTTATTTATTTTATTATTTATTTATTTAATTTATTATTTTTATTTCATGAGTCACTTATGGCTTGTTTCCCTCTCTCCTTTTTTCTTTTCCCCTTTCCCATATGTTCATCTGTTTTGTTTCTTAAGTTCCACATGAGTGAAATCATATGGTATTTGTCTTTCTCTGACTTAATTCACTTAACTTAATACATTCTGGCTCCATACTCATCATTGCAAATGGCAAGATCTCATCCTTTTTTATGGCTGAGTAATATTCCAGTGTGTGTGTGTGTGTGTGTGTGCGCGCGCGTGCGTGTGTGTGTGTGCCACATCTTCTTATCCATTCATTGGTCGATGGATATTTGGGCTCTTTCCATAACTTGCCTATTGTTGATAATGTTACCATAAACATCAGGGTGCATGTGCCCCTGCAAATCAATGTTTTTGTATCCTTTGGATAAATATCTAGTAGTAAAATTGTTCGGTTGTAGGGTAATTCTATTAACTTTTTGAGGGTCTTTCATCCTGTTTTCCAGAATGGCAGCATCAGTTTGCATTCCCAACAATAGTGTAAGATGGTGCCCCTTTCTCCACATTCTCACCAACATCTGTTGTTCCCTGTGTTGTTAATTTTAGCCATTCTGACAGGTGTGAGGTGCTGTCTCATTGTGGTTTTGATTTGCATTTTCCTGATGCCGAGTGATGTTGGGCATATTTTTATGTGTCTCTTGACCAGCCGGATGTCTTCTTTGGAAAAACGTCTGTTCATGTCTTCTGCCCATTTCTTAATTAGATTACTTGTTTTTTGAGTGTTGAATTTGATAAGATTTGTAGGTTTTGGAAACTAATGCTTTATTAGATATGTCATTTGCAAATATCTTTTCTCATTCTGCAGGCTGCCTTTTAGTTTTGTTGATTTTTTTTCCCCACTGTGCAGAAGAAGCTTTTTGTCTTGATGAAGTCCCAGTGGTTTATTTCGCTTTTGTTTACCCAGCTTTCAGAGATGCTTCAGCTGGCTTCTTATTAGAGGTCAAAGAGGTTGCTGCCTCTACTCTCCTTATAAGTTTTATCAGATACATGCTGTGTAAATATTTTCTCTCAATCCATGGCATATTCTTCTATGTTCTTACTAGTGTATTTTGAAGATCACTTAAACAGAATTTATGACATCCAATTTGTTAATTATTCTTCTTTTATGTTTTTAAAAATCTAATCTTATAAAGAAAGATGCTCAGCTCTATTGTGTTCTAGAAATTTTATAAATGTTACCCTATATTTAGGAATATGATACATTAAAGTTAATATTTGTATATGATATGAGGTAAGGGTCAAAATTCATATCTCCTCTTACTTGCATGAGGTCTATTTGCCTTATTATTTATTGAAAAATAGTGCATTACCTCAGACTTTCATCATTGCATTACCTCAGATTTGGATTTTTTTAAAGAAGGCTTTAGATAAGAGTTCAATTTTTTACACATACAGTTTTCTCACATTTCTATTTATTATTCAGTGAAATTCTAATTTGTGTCTCTAAAGGTCTCTGGCCACTTTGTATATCTTTTCAAATTTATAAGCATAAAGATGTTCATAATATTCCTTTCTTATTATTTTCTCAATGTAAGAAGTATTCAGTACTCCCCATCCTTTCCAAGTAATTTTTGTCCATTTTTTCAATCAGTCTAGCTAGATGTTTAACATTTTTATTGGCACTTGTAAAGAATGAACTTTTGCTTTCATTAATGGTTTTTTTTTTTCTTTCTGTTTTACAGATTTGCATTATCTTTATTACTTATTCCCTCTTACTTGCTTTGTGTTTTTCTTTACTTTTTTCAGGTTCTTAAGTAGATGCTTAGGCTATATATGGGGCACTGTTTTTTCTTTTCTGAGATAAACATTTAATCATTTAATTTTATGAATTTCCCTGTAAGCACTGTTCTTGATGTGGGTGGTATCTTTTTGATATGATTCAAAATATATTCTGGTTTTCATTGTGATGTTATTTGATTCATTATTTAGTTGTATATTTTAAAATTCCTAAATACATGATTATATACTTTTTCTTTATATACTCTTTTAGTTTCTAGCTTAATTTTATTGTGGGACAAATTACATCCTATGTATGGTTTAAATTTATTTAAATTTGCTTTATTTGCCAAAATCTAGTATCTTGGTCAATATTCCCTGTGAACTTAAAAAACATATGCAGTTTTAATTGTTCTTGGTTTGAATGTTTTATATGTCAATTAGGTAAATTTGGTTGAGAGTGTGTTTAAGTCTTCGACAACTTTATTCAATTGTTTGGTCTAATTTTTACTTTTGTTATTTCTCTTATAGTTTTTGTTTCATCCATTTGAAAAAATCTATTATTAGATGCAGGCATATTTAGGATCTTCTTGATGAATTAACTTCTCTATCATTATGAGATGACACCTCTTTCTCTAGTAACATTCCTTATCCAGAAGCTTTTTAAAATTATTTTTTACATGGCATGTGTTTCTGCATCCTTTTACCTTTAACGTATTTGTATCTGTATACTTAAGTTGAGTTTCATGCAGACTTAATTTGGGTTTCAATGTACACTTGAAACTTGTTTCTCCGATCTGATAATATTTATCTTTTAATTGAAGTGTGCAGACCACTCAAATCTAATATGATTAGTATTAGTTTAGTATGATTGATATGTTTAGTATTAAATCTACCATCTTAATAAATGTTTCATTTTTGGGGGGCAATTCTCTTTTCTCCACTTCTTTTGCATAATGATTATTTTATGATTATGACATTCTAGATCCACTATTTGTTTATTAGCGTATATTATTTTATGTTTTCCTTCTAGGGTTTGCAATATACACCTTTATCTTATCACTATCACTTTAACTAGCATTATACCACTTCCCATCTGGTGTAAAAACAACTTCTATTTCTATTCTCCTGTCTTGATAATAATTTAATAGTCATACATTTTAGTTCTACATAAGATTGAAGCCCACAACCCACTGTTATTACTTGTGCCTTAAACAGCTAGTCATCTAATATTACTCACTCCTTTGGGAAAATTCAAGTTCCCATCTGGTATTATTCTCCGCTTATAGAGAGGTTAGTAGCAATAAAATGACTCATATTTTTTTTCCCTAAAAAGCCTTTATTTTGCCTTCATTTGTGAAAAAAATATTTTCATTTTCATTGCATATAGAATTGAGAGTTGGCAATTTTTTCTTCCTTTCAGTAATTTAGAGGTGCCACTTCTTATCTTTTGGCTTTCATAATTTCTGACAAGAAATCTGTTATCACCATATCTTTGGTTTTCTGTATATAATGTGTTTTTCTCTGGCTGCTTTTAAGATTTTCTTTTTGGCATCATTTTTAGGATGTCTTTAGTGTCGTATTTTTCTTTATGCTGATTCTTCTTGGAGTTCTTTTGAGCCTCTTGGATCTGAAGGATTATACTTCTCAACACTTTTGATTATTTTTTTCAATCTCCTCACACTTTTTCCATTTTCTATTATTCTTCAGGCTTCTGGATTCCAATTATACATTTGTTAGACAGCTTGATATTGCCCCAGAAGGTGCAGATGTTCTGTTTATGTTTTTATTGTGTTTCTCTCTGAACTTCATCTTGACTAGTTTCTATTGTTATGCATTCAAGTTCATCAATCTTTTCTTCTGTAGTGTTTAATGTGTTGTTAATCCTCTTTAGTGTATTTTCAGTTTATGTATTTGTTATTGCTAACAGTTCCATTTTTTTACATCTTATGTTTCTCTCTTCATCATTTTTAAGTTTTCCTTTACACTCCTGCATATTTATAAGATTTGCAATTTCTGTTTTACAGTCTTTGGCTTGTGCTTCCATAATCTCTTATTTAGGTCTATTTCTATTGATGGATATTTATATCTTATTTTCCGGCTTTTTTGTCTGCTTCAGAACTTTGAATATCCTACCTAGTGAATTCTATGTTGTTGGTAACTAGATTTTGTTGTATGCCTTTAAAGAGAGTTGAACTTTTTCTAGCACTCAGCTGAACTATTTGAGACCAAGTTTATCCTTTTGAAGTTTTCTTTGAAATCTTGTTAGGGCTAATCCAACAGTTTTTAGTCTTGGGCTCTCTTAGCTCATTACTAAGGTGATAGCCATCTCTGATTCTACTCAGTACTCTAAGTATAATAAGAGATATTTTCCATTCTGACTGAGGAATGTAAAGTATTTTCAGTCCTCTGTGAACATGGGGAGCTATTCAACCAATTCCTTTTTTTTTTTTTTCCCTCCAGTCTTATTGTGTTTTGTCCCACATGTGTTCAAATACCCAACCAAAAACTATAGGGAACCCTCTGCATATATCCATCTCTCTGTCTCTGTCTCTCTCCAGTTCCCTGTCTCTCATAATATGTCACATAATTTCTAGCTATCTCAGTTTTTCTAAAGTCCAATTTCTGTGTTCTCATCTCAGGGATGTTTAAGTTCCTTTTACCTGCTGTAAGTTCTGAGAATGACTTCCATGAATTAAGCTGAAGCAACCATATGGCTTATCTCATTTGTTTATCTTTCCTGAGGAATCATAATCCTCTAATGCTTTTCAAAATATCTGAAATCCATTGTTTTATATCTTTTCTGGGGCAGGGAGATTGTTTGCTATTGTTCTTCATTTGTTTTCATTTTTTTAATGATAGGAGAACAAGTTCCTTAGCAAGTAAGTCTTCATGGACAGGAGTGGAAGTCTATAGCCTGGTTTAGTTTGTTAACTCATAAATATAATCCATTTATTATTTAAGACAATGTTTCTCAAAATGTAAGCCATGGAGCATCTGAATCAGATTAGATAATTGATAATGTGTATTCCTGGGATGGATACTTGACCACCTAAATCAGAAAATCTGAGAGGTTGTCCTAGGATATAATTTTTAACAAAAAGTTCAAATGATTGTTGTTATAAAAATTAGTACACTAGTCAAACATTAGCCATTAACATTAACCATTTTAGTGATTTAAGGTTTTATATTCGAACTGTGTGTATGTGTATGTGTCTTTGTGTCTATGTACCTGCTCACTTTCTGAAATTCTTTCAGTTGAGTACCTTTTTAGTCATTAGAAACATGGCTCCTTAAAAATAATGTGACATTTGTTATATGATTATAGCTTATACTTCTTTCAATACACTGATATTAAAGAGTATCTCTTTTAAAATTAGAATGATTCACCCACTCTATGTTTTACTTATATATTGAGTAATTCAGGATTAATCCACTAATACTAAGATTTACTCACTACATTTTAAATTCTAGGAGATTGGGGACTCATTCTGCTTTGTTCAGTCTTTTTATAGATTTTTTGAATTTTTGTGGCTAGAACATGTAGGCCTTCGGTAAATTTTTGTTGAATGAATGAATGATAGGAACATACATGTTAGTTCTTCTTCTTCCTTTTTTTTTAAATTTGGTTTGTAGAGACTTAGGGATATCACCTAAGATCCAGCAACTTCACAGAGTATAAATGATCTCAAGTTTGTAGAAACTTAGTTATTATATATTCTCAAATTTTACCTGTAAATTAGGATTGGCTTTCTAAAGAATCAGAGAGATGCTACAAATATCTGATTATCTCTTTTAAAAGATATTACAAAAATATGATCACACTTTTACACTCTTTTATCCCTATGTGAAATATTTGGCAATACAAAGCAATATTAAAATAAATGTGAAATTACTCACTTTCAAAAATTATACTTTGTTACTTAATTTTGCTTTTACATTTTAAACTAACATACTTTAAAATATATGGGATAGCATATAAAGAGCTCAGTATAGAAGGGCATTATTTTCTGATCTATGACTTTAGTGAACATAGAAGGACACATAGGATAGTGTAAATGCAAAGATGTATAGTTGAGAAAGAGGCTTCCCAACATCAATCTGTCACCTCCTTCAATGTTTTTTTTTCCTGGCAAGGCTTTAAGAGAAGGGTGGGTTGGCCTTAAATCTCAGCTGTTTGCAGGAGGTAGAAATCCTTGCCAGTAGCATCTCCTCTTATCTTTAAATAGAGATGGTTGATGCACTTTGACAGACACTTATGTGTGTTACAAAATATTGAAAGGGGTCAATCTCAGCTAAACTAGAATTTGCCTAATTGCTCTTGTTAGCTGCCCATGGGACGTTAGACAGCAACAATGTGAGACCAAGCAATAGCAAGCTTTCTTACGTTCTACAGCTTAGTGACCCTGCTGGCAAATGACCTTTCAACTCTCTACTGTAAAATCTCTAAATAGGATCTTTTATCCTCAGCATAAAAATTTGGCATCATGAGTAGCATGAAACTTTATAAAAATCTCTAATGGGGTTTTGACTTTTCAACGAAATAAATTATCACTTTGTTAAATATCACCTCCTCTCATACCCCATCTCCACTGTTTAATTGTAATTTTTCTGAAACTGTAATACTCAAGGCAATGCCTACTTACCTAATGTATATGAAATAGATTGTCACCTCACAGCTATAAAGGGAAGGTAGCAGAAATAAGAAAATATATCCTTTTAAAAGCAAAGAGGTATATTTAAAGTGGCTGAAAATTTCTCCCTAAAGAGCAAAACCAATACATTTCTGTGTTTTAGCTATGAAAAGATTACTAATACACAAGGACCTTTGGTCAAACATAAAAATAGGGCTATAATAACCGTTGTAATTTATGTGTAAAAGGGTATCTTGTACACATACTTAAAAGCATACATGCAGAAACACACACATAAAATCAAAATTTCACTAGTTACTTCTAGTTCTAGGAAAAGTGAGGTTCAGTTAGTGAAGTTACAATTACAGAATATTCTCTTAATAAGATTGGATTAATAAATTAATTTTTAGGAGGTAGGAGGAGCAGTGGGAGAGGGAGGGAAAGAATCCCAAGCAGGTTCCATACCCAGCATGGAGCCCAACAGGGGGCTTGTCGTGGGGCTTGATCTCACAACCCTGAGATCAAGACCTGAGCCAAAATCAAGAACCAATTACTTAACCAACTGAACCACCCAGATGCCCATGGATTAATTAATTTAATTCCATAAAAGAATGCAAATTAGCTTAACATTGTAATGTAATAGATCTCTTTAGACTCCAAGAATAGTTTTGTTGTTGTTCTTGTTTTCAAATGTTGTTGTTCTTGTTTCTAAGACTGTGTATCCTTTTATGTAGTAGTTTTTTTTTTTAATTTTTTTATTTACTTATGATAGTCACACACAGAGAAAGAGAGAGGCAGAGACATAGGCAGAGGGAGAAGCAGGCTCCATGCACCGGGAGCCCAACGTGGGATTTGATCCCGGGTCTCCAGGATCGCGCCCTGGGCCAAAGGCAGGCGCCAAACCGCTGCGCCACCCAGGGATCCCTATGTAGTAGTTTTTATTAAATATTTTTTTTTATTTATTTGAGAGAGAGACAGAGATAGTGAGAGACAACATGAATGGGGAGGAGGAGAAGCAGGCTCCCCACTGAGCAGGGAGCCTGATGCTGGGCTCTATCCCAGGACCCTGTGATCATGACCTGAGCCAAAGGCAGACACTTAACCCACTGAGCCACCCAGGTACCCTAGATTAACTTTATATAGTATTATTAATACTACTAATTTTTAAAATATATTTGCTGTTTAATAAGCCTATTCTAATAACGTGAAAAACTCTTGCTTCAAATGAGTCCACCTGAGTACTTCCACAGTAGACCATGACTTTTTTTTTCAGAGAAAGACAATTATCATATGAATAAGATGAAATCAGAAAGGGAGACAAAGCATAATAGACTCTTAATCATTGGAAACAAACTGAGGTTCTCTTGAGGGAAGGGGGTGGGGGACAGAGTAACTGGATAATGGACATGAAGGAGGGCACTGATGTAATGAGCACTGGGTGTTATATAAGACTGATGACTCACTGCCTTCTACTTCTGAAACTAATAATACACTGTATGTTAATTAATTGAATTTAAATTTAAAAAATGACCAAAAAAATTGATAGATGAAAAAAATGCTGCCATTTTTGCTTCTGGAAGGTAACTTTGTGTGTATTTGTGTGTGTATATATCCATCCATACACATACTTAGGCATCCATACACACACAAAACCTCTATGTGTATAATGCACATAGAATATTCTACTAGTGGTTCAGTTAGCCACACATCATAAGAATCAAAAAGTATATTTTAATGCAAAGTATCATGGGTATGAGAGTTGTGGTTTAGGACTAGTCTTTCTTTAGTATTATGTGACAACACTGAAACAGTAAATTAGTGCTCAATCTGACTTTCCTAATCACTAATCTATATTAAAACAAAACAAAGCAAAACAAAGCCCATATCCCATGGGTTCTTCTGCTTCTCTAACACAAGAAGCATATTTTCTAAGCATCCTTCTGTTAATTTAGAATAAATAATTATATCAGGAAAACTGAGACAATTTCTTATATGGAGCTATTGCTTGCTAATTTACTGCTTCATCTCTCGACAGTGTTATAAAATTCTCAGGCCACTGAGCTGCCTTTTATATTATGATCAACCTTAGATTTTATTGAAAGAGAGTCAAAGGGATAATCAAATCAATATGATGTTTAGCTATTTTAATGTATTTATAAGGACTTCTGACTTAACTCTCATTGTCATTTACTTCATTTGGATGTTTGTCTCCTATTGGATTAAATGAGATTTCTGTTTAATTATGGAAATACAGTGCATATATAAATCTGGAGATACTGGATAAAATGAAGGATGCTCAGTTAAATTTAAATTTCTGATAAACAATGAATACTTTTTTAGTATAACTGTGTCCCAAGTATTGCATGGCATGGACTTATAAGATAAATTATTTCTATCATTAATTGGAAATTAAAGTTTATTTATTTATTTATTTATTTATTTTTTGGAAATTAAAGTTTAATTGGGCATCCCTCCTTTTTGAATTTACTAAATGTGGCACAGCACCTCTATAAAACTGATCTAGCATCACTGACACAATACTCAACATTTCAACCCACAGAACAAAATAAATGAAGGAGAGATATTGCCTCTAAAATGTTAGGACATATTTCTCACTTAGTTATCTCAAAGGCTGGTTGATTTCCCTAAAAATGATCAGAGTTCTCATTAACTAGATCACTAAATCCCAATTAGGAGAAAGGTGTGTGAACAGGAATATTTTCAAAATATAAAAATTTAAACAAAGCATCCAGTAAAAGGCTTCTTGTTTTCCCCTTTTTCTATTCTTCTTGGTTTTCAGCTTTACATAAAGATTTAGCTAAAGACTGGAGATTGTCAGGTGGATATGAGAGCATCACTTTATCAGTGGCAGGGGCCTCTGGCAGTCATAACAACCTGACCACAGGCTTTGGGTCAGGGGCACAGATCTGAATCTGATGTGGCAAGGCCTTGGGGATGGTGTCACCAGGCTGTTCTGGCCCTTTGGTAGTCCTTGGGTAGCTATGGACCAAGGTGAGGTAACTACAGCTTTCTTAGTAATATTTTCTGGGTCCAGAAAGGATAAAGTCAGATAAACTACTTATCGATCACTCTATTGACTTTACAGTGAATATTCACACACGGGTGCAGTATTTGCCAAGCAGCCTTCCTGGTGATTAGGAGTCTAAGAGAAGGACATTTTCTATGGCAGCTGTGGGAGTTAAGCTCGGAAATTAAAAACCTCACTGCAGATAGCACTCATTTCTCACATAGGACAATGGAGAACATTCCTAAAATAAAACCCAGAGTTAAAATCCATCCTAGTGTTGACTAAGAATTGAAAATGAAACAACTCAAGTCAAAGCCATCTTGAAATATTTGTGCTTCACACTATGAGTACAAGTCACTTCCTCCATTTTCCAGTTTTATTCCAAAAGGAAGAGAGAAGAGAAAACCCCTCTTAGGGGGATACCTGACTTTTCTCCCATAAACTTTCAAATAAACTCCGTGGTGATTGTGAACCAGTGATTATTAAAAGTAACTATTAAAGTGGTACCTATGTCAAGTAGTTAGGATGATGTTTAAGACTCAGATCATTTTTAGATTCCACAAGTAAGTGAAATCATATGGCATTTTTCTTTTTCTGTCTGATTTACTTCACTTGGCAAAATACCCTATAGGTACATCCATGTTTTTGCAAGTGGCAAGATCCCATTCTATTTTTTTTTTTTGATCCCATTCTATTTTATGGCTGACGTATTCCATTTTACATCTGTACCACTTTTTCTTTATCCATTCATCTATCCATGGACACTTGGGTTGCTTCCATATCTTGTCTGTTGCAAATAATGCTGCAGGAATCATAGGGGTGCATATGTTTTTTTGAATTAGTGTTTTGTTTTCTTCAAGTGAATCCACAAGTGAAATTACTGGGTGTGTTATTTACATTTTTAGCTTTTTGGGGAAACTACATACTGTTTTTCTTAATGGCTGCACCAGTTTACATTTCCACCAACAGTGTACAAGGGTTCCCATTTCTCTACATCCTCTTCAATGATAATTTCTTGTCTTTTTAACACTAACTCTTTTGACTGGTATGAGTAATATTTCACTGTGATTTTTACTTGCATTTTTCTGATGATTACTGGTGTTGAGCATCTTTACATGTGTTTGTTGACTATCTGTATGTTTTTGGAGAGATGTCTATTCAGGCCCTCTGGTTATTTTTAAATCAGATCCTTTTTTTTTTTTTTTTTGGTGTTGACTTATATGAATTCTTTACATATTTTGAATATTAACCTTTTATCAGATATACCATTTGCAAATATTTTCTCTTATTCAGTAGGTTGGTTCTATGTTTTTTTTGCTTTTTTGTTTTTGTTTTTTTTTAACTGTACAAGCCCTGTTCAGTTTGATGAAATCCCAATTGTTTTTGTTTTTGTTTCCCTTGACTGAAGAGAGAAATCCAGAATAATGTTGCTAACGCCAATCCCCAAGAGATTATGCCTATAAATATCAAAAACAAAAACAAAAAAACAACAACAAAACAACCTTCAATGCCTTACGTGGCTATATTACCTTTTATATAAAGTAGCCTGTTTGCAGACAAGCTTCTCATTTGCAAGTGATATTGAAAGAGAATGTTCTTTATTTTGCTTTGACATTTGGAAACAGAGAAGTACTTTCTAGCTGCAAACTAGTTCCTATTACGTTTTGTCGATGATTTAACAAGATTTAAAGTCTGAGCTAAATTTAATTTTCTTTAACAGAAGAAAATTATGACTTTTTATGTGTAAAAAACGTTTAATAAAAGTAAACAAGTGAATATGTACTATCTCAATCCTAATACAAAAATCTAGCCAAGCAGTAATAGCTGTGTGCTTGTACATATTCATTTATTATGCCTACCGAGCATGAATTTGAATCACATTAAACAACTTCCTCAAATATTTTTTTGGCAGTATTACTCTCTTATAGGAATCATGCTTCGTCCTCTTTTGCAGTTTACCTTACAATAAATTAAACCCTAGGTTGTTGTGTTTAATGGTTAAAAAAGTAATTCCCTATTCTATTGAGACAACAGGCCCAGTTTTATCATGCCTCGTTGTTTATATGTCAGACAGGTTTATTTTTATCATTCATATATAGATCCAAGAGGACTTTTGGAAATTCTTTGGCTTTCAAAATAAATATCAGTGCCACTTGGATGTGAAGTAAAAACTAGAGCAGTCAGGCAACTTCTTACTAGCTTCTTAAAGAGCTAGAATGTTTCCTTCTTTTGAAAAACAGTGCCTATCCTTTATAAATGAAATGGGAATGGAAATGGGGCAAGAAGAGACCATATTGTACCATAATTAAGAAGAAGAGTGGAAATAGTGAATGTAGTAGATTAAACAAAGCTACATATTCTTTGCTGACTTTCCCATCCAGAAGTGAAATCTACTTGTCTTCCTCCTGAAACTGAGTCGGCTTTAGTGATTTCTTTGACCAATAGGATGGAAGTAGAAATAATATTCTGGGGCTTCTGTAGCTATGTAAGAAGTCTTAAATCTTCTTCCTTGGTGTTATAGGTGTTTTCTCTGGGAGTCTTGGCCTATATGTAAGAAGTTCAGGTGCCCTAAGACCACCACCATGAAGAGGTCATGTGCAGGTGCTTCAGTTGACAGTCTCAACTGAGCCTGGCTTTCCAGTCATCTCCACCAAGATGCCTAACATGTGAAAAAAGTCATCTTGGACCCTCCAGAATGGTCCTATCAACTGAATAATATCAAGTGATGCTTATCAACGCAGCATGGAATAGCGGAGTCACTCAGCCCTGCCCAAATGTCTGACTCACAAAAATCATAAGATATAATAATATGATTGTGGCTTTAAGTCACTAAGTTGTAGAGTCTTTTGTTACATAGCAATAGATAACTGGGGCAGACTTCACTACTGGAAACCAGAATTGGTTCTAAACCGGGCAAGTCTGTTTGTGTGAATGATGTTTGACCTATCGTGTGGGTGTGGCTAGCCTTATTTCCAACATTTGGAAATGCTAGTATCTGGGTACTAAGTGGGAGCCGGAATAAGCTAATGTCTCTATAAAAAAATAATTTTTTTAAGTTTGAAATTTAAAAATGTTACTGCTTGATGTTCTGTTTGCTTTAAGTCCTGACCATCTCATACCCTTACCAGTTCTCCTTAGATTATATCTATGTCTCTGGCCCTCAGAATGATGTCTGGCTCTGGTTAGCTGCTGCCAGACACACTGATAATCTGGCTACATGCCACATAATGCCCACTCCCTAATTACCTTTTTCTTTGTTTAGTTTCTTTGATGGGTATGCACTGAAGCCAGAATGTTGCTAAAAAGCACAAAAAAACAGAGAAGAAACGGATCAACTTAAGGTGCTGTCTTAGTTTGCTCGAGCTGCTATGACAAAATACAATCGACTGGGTAGCTTATAAAACAGACATTTATTTCCCACATTTCTGGAGTCTGGAAGTCTGAAATCAGGCTGGCAGCAGAGTTAGGTTCTGATGAGAACTTTCCTCCTGGCTTGCAGACAGCCTCTTTGCTGTGTGCTCACATGGCCTTTCCTAGGTGTGCGTGCAGGAAGATTTCTCCCTCTTCCTCTCACAAGGGCACTAATCTCATCATAAGGGTCATACACTCATGACCTAATCTAAAATTACCTGCCAAAGGCCACCCCCTTCCAAATAATGTCATGTTGGAGGTTAAGGCTTTAATATATGAATGTTGGGGGATGGGGAGGATGCAAACATTCAGTCCGTAACAGATGGTATGTAGAAAATAGCGTAGCAGTCGCAGGACTGCTTACAAAGGCCTACTGCAAGGTTGACCCTTGGCTGATGTCTGAGAACTTAGATTTTGGGAGGGTTTCCACCAATCCCTAACTGATTAGAGAGGCTCACTGTACCTGGATTGTTAACCAAGCACTGAGCATAAACCAAACACTGTAGTTTGGGCTGAACACCTGCTTTCATTCTGGGAGTTGGGAACTTTGGTATGTGCTCAGCAGAAGATGCCTACGTGACCAGCTCTGGAAAAACAAACAAACAAACAAACAAACAAACAAACAAACACCTTGGGGAATGAGTCTCTAATACGCTTCCCTAGTAGACAATATTTCACATGTGTTGTCATAATTCTATGCCAGAAGAATTAAGCATGTCTTGCGTGACTCCATTGGAAGAGGACAGTTGGAAATGTGTCTGGTTTCCTCCTGACTTCACCTCTTGTGCCTTTTCCCTTTGCTGATACTGTTTTGCATCCTTTCTCTGTAATAAATCATCAACCCGACTGTGACTGTCACAGTCCCTCTGAGTCCTCCTAGTAAATCACCAGATCCGTGGTGGTCTTGGGGGCCTCAGACACAGATGGCAAGAACAAAAGCAAAGGAGAATTACACACACACACACACACACACACACAGCAACGTTCCAACTGATATTGTCCTATGAGAAAATTTGAAGACCTTTAACAAAAGGGAATTGTATTTTGATGAAGTAATGCTGGCAATATGCATGTGTTGATTATTTATACGCTTGCTTAACTGACTCCACTTGTATCTGCTTTTTCCTGGCCTCACATTGCTCCTCAACCTGCTTCAGTGCAATGTTTTTTCCACTCCTTCTGCAGAGACAGCCTGGATCTAGCTCCTGTGAGCCTCCATCCTGCCCTCTGCCACTTCTTGTCCTTCATTTTACTTCCTCCTTCAGCAGTAATCCCACAGCTGAGCTCTTGCCTTGAAACTCTGTCTTGTCTTGGCTTTCGAAATACTGCTGTTTCCTGATTTCCCTCCGACCCTTCCATCCCTTCCTTTGCTAATTTTGCCTCCTGTTTCAAAGCTTCAAATGTTGGAATGACTTGGTGCTGAGCTGCTTTCTGTTCCTTATTTAAACATGCTACTTAGTCATGTGGCTTCTAGTCTCATGGCTTTAAATATCACCCATAAGCTGAAAGCTCTAAGATTTGTGGTTCCACGCTGAACTTTCTCGTGAGCTCCAGACTTTTATATGAAACTAGTTAGACTCTCTGCCTTGAAGCATAAAGGCTTTTCAAGTTTACAATGCTCAAAGCAGAACTCCTGATTCTTGGTCTCGATACTCCTGTCTTTGTTCAAACCTTCTCCTCTCCCTCTCCTCCTGCCTTGATAAATGATGTTTATCATTCAATATCTGCTCTAACTCAGAAGCTACCAACAATTTTTACTCCCAGAACTCAAGATTCCACTCAAGAACATTACCAAAGGGTTCAATGGCTCTAGTGGGTTTCATGTATCTATATTGTACCTGAGTAGCTCCAGATAAACCTGCATTCTTAAATTTTTGTAGGGACACAAGCCTCTTGGAGAATCCTCTTGATATATCATTAAAATACACATACTCACTTAAACAAAGCAGCATACATATATGTTGTGCACGCTGAGGCAACACGATCAGGGTCCTGAGGATAAGGGGATGAGGAAAATAAAAGTAAAGAGATGGGGACAGGAGGGACACAGTGGATGATGTCCAAGCAGTGCCAGCTTTATTCAAGGTTTTACAACATTTTATAGCATGAGCAAAACAAAGCCAAGAAGGTGTTTATTTTTAGCAGGTTTGTGAAACCCTCCAAAGTTCCCTTTTCTCAGCATGCAAGACAGACTCACAGGTGCCAGAAGACCTTGGTAAATAGATAAGCTTGTTGCTCCAGATGTGCATACTTCAAAGGAATATTAGGTATGGTAAACAGACCAGCAAGGACAGACAGACCCTTATTTACATTTATGACCAGGTCAGACTAAGTTGTATCTATTGTGTTATGTGGGCGATCACGTACAAGCGAGCCCTGAGAACCATTGGTCAAGCCCTTTCTGAAGCGTCTGCCAACTATTCACCCTTTAGGCTCCTGAGCCTTTTGAGTGAATGAGGGACGCAAGTCCGGGCCTGGTTTGGTTCAGTTACTCCAGCTAGTCCGCGGTCGCCCACACATATATTAATATTTAGAGAGAGAGAGAGAGAGAGATAATTTCAGATGCATCAAAACAAGATGTAGAAAAAAAATCAAAATTATTATAGATGAATCATAAACAAGTTTACTGTACAAGAGAAGATAGTTTATGTATGCTGGAGTAACAAGTTAACATCAAAAATCTCATTTTTTTTTACATGATACATGTGCATTGTCGTGTTTGGGCACTTGTCTCCCATATCATATCTTCAATACATGGTTAGAATCTGCTCTGAGCCTAATCTCAGCCACCATTCTCTCTTGCTTGACTGGCAAGTAATTATTCCACTGTTATGTCCACCTAAAGATATTTTTTTTTTAGTTACTATGGGATATGGAGTAGGGTAAAAGGGAGTGAGTGCTGAAAGTAGAGTATATGAGTGGGAGTTCTTAGACTTGCCCTCTAAGTAATTTGGTCAGTTTCCTCATCTTTAAAGTGGCAACCATAATAATATCCATAGAGTCATTGTGACAATTGCATAGATAAATATATGTAAATATAAAACATTTGGATATCACCTAGCACAATAAAGACTCAATATTAGTAATTATTCTTATTACTATTAGACTTCTCCAGAAAAACAGAACCAATGGGCTACTTATATGGGAAAGAGATTTGTTACAAATAATTGGCTCAAATGGTTATGGAGTCTGAAGAGTCCTAAGATCTGCAGTCAGCAAATTGGAGCCCCTGGGAGGGCCAATGATATAGTTCTAATTCATGTTCAGAAGCCTGAGAACCAGGAGAGCCATTGGTGTATTTTAGTCTGAAACCTGAGAGGCTCAAGACCCAAGAGGAGGTGATTTTTCAGTTACAGTCCTTAAGAAAGTAAAAGACCAATGTCCTAAACTGACGTGGTCAGGGAGATCCCCTAACTCAGCCTTTCTATTCTATTCAGGTCCTCAGCTGATTGTATGAGACCACCCATAGAAGAGGCAATCTGCTTTACTCAGTCTACCATTTCAAAGGTTAATCTCATCCCAACACATCACCACAGACACACCCAGAATAATGTTTGACCAAATGTCTGGGCAAACAATGGCGTAGTCAGATTGACACATAAAATTAACCAACAAAATTTCTGTTATTAATCCACTTCTCAGCCTGAGTCAGCATTTAAAAATGTGAATTGGATCACATCCCTTCACCCTCTGTTCCCAGTCCTCCAACGATTCTCCATCACATTCCTTATAGGCACACATCAGACTCCATCAGTGAGAATTCCTTCCACACTGTCACACACTCCTTCGGCCAGGCTCTTTCACTTAGATATCTCAGATTTATCAGACCCTTCTCTACAAGCCCCCCTTCAACTCCCAGATAAATCACAACAAACTTTGACTTGCCTCTCTATTTAAATCACTTCTCATTACTTTTGAGGCAAAATAAATAAATAAACAAAATGAAAAATAAAATAAAAACTATGGGACCATAGTACCATCATGATTCTCCAAATAAATCCTCTCTCAACTTCCTTAATTAAATTATTGGTCTTTGCTTATATAACCAGGAAGTCAATGTAGTATTGAGGTTATTTTCTTTGTAGGTCTTACAGATGGTCTAGTGCTTTATTACAGAATAAGGGGTTGGTTATCATCTATCGTCTTAGGACCCCAACCAAAACTAATAAAAAAATGGTCCCATTTTTATATGTTGTAATATAGGCATTGCCACATTCTTTCCAAAATGGATATTTCCAGTGTCATCAACAGTGTTTGAAAAATATGCATGCATATACGCATTAGATTCTTTTATTTGTAAGCTCTATAATTCATTAATAGCTTAAAGACAAGTAATAACAATACCTCACTTTTTAAATTTGTATATGCATATGATCTCTTTATCTAATGTATTTACAGTGTTTATATATTTACATATCATGACATTCTTGACACTTGATATTTTTTATTTCTGTTTTATTCTTCTATCTCTGTAATTTTTATATTTTCCTCTTTATTCAATTCAAATTTATTTGCCAAAACTGAGGTGAAAATCTCAAAAAGATAAGACATTTTTTCAGCATCATTTACTGAATAATCCTGTCCTTCCCTATTTGTGAAGTCTTTAATGATATATGACTTTTCTGTAAATTAAGCTATTTCTAACTATTTTGCTCCTTTGATTTGTCTATTCATTTTCTTTTATACTGTTATTGGTATATAGCTTTATAAAATTTGAAAGATGTTTGCCATGGACTTTTGGGAATTTAGAAAACTTTAAAACTAGAGGATTGTGTGTGTGTAAAGAAATGGAATCAAAGTAATGTGAAATGTGATGACGCGACTTTGGTAGAGTCGATTGTGGACTTACAGTGATACTGTGTTTCAAATACTGGTAGGTCTCCACAGACTTTTTTCTTCAACTAATTAAAACTCCCAACAGAGAAATTTATTCTGTAAGTTGTTCATTGTGAACCTCTGAATGGAAAATCAGTAGATGAATGCATTAGGAGATACTCTATTCAATTTGTGTTTCCAGCCCCCACTCTAGTTAGAACTCTTGAAGAGTTGGCTAGATACCACTAATTTCCTCTATGCTATGGCTAAGAGCTGAAAATGAAAGCCATGCCCCCCCCATCAATAACCCTGGAATAATTTACAGAATAATTTACCAAATCCTTTGGGAAGGACCTGGAAAGTACATTTAGCATGCTATTTCTAATTCTGAAGCATAAAATGTCAGACTTGCTTTCCAATTTCTCTTATCTCCTGATAGCTAAGAATTAGGAGTACACTCACACTCCTAAATAAGAGTAATTAAAATAGAAATCAGGAAACAAGCAAGAGAATGAGCAAATAGATTATTTTGGATTTGGTATACAATTGTTTTTGAAAAATAATCATTTCTCTCTTTAAATGAACACATTTACATAGCCAGATTTTAGTATCAGTACAAGAACCATTTGCTTTGTCTCCACTTCTCTATTAATAAAAAATATGTAAAATTCAAATTTTTGGTAATTTAAATACATTTTCACTGATTCATCACTAATCATTTTGGCATCTTAGGAAGACTGAACTTTAAAACTGATGACAAAACAAAAGTGTTAATATTAACTGCCAGCTGTTTGGGCCAATAGCTTTTGGATCTTGAAAAGGGACTTGATTCCAAGCCTAAAGTCATTGGTAATTAGTGGGAGGAATTTAGTAGCGAGAGAGTTTCCTTTCTTCTTCCCCCTGTTTCTCTTGATGGTTTTGTTTAAAGGACCTGGATGTGTTCCAATGATCTGTTCAGTCCTCTGCAAAATAAGAATAGCTTTTGATGTACTAATGCATTAGAGTACTGCTGGAGAACTCATGCATATTAGTGAAACCCAAGGCCCGTCTTATACATATTCCACTCAAAAGCAAAAGATACACCACAGCAAAAGAGGACTTACCCTTGCTAATATAGTTACTAGCATGTTGATGACAACGGTGGCTAGAGCAAGTCAATTCAGGTAGATGTGTGCTTGTGGGTAAATTAGAGAGGAAAAGGGAAGAAAATATATCATAAAAAAGGAGAAGAAGATAGGAATAAGAGGGCATTTTGGATGCTTATGAGCAAGGACCTTTGCATAATCAAAGAACATTCAAGTGGAAAATAAATATTCGTACCTGCACTAGGTTCCAAGAGTATCCCTAATCACCTCTTTAGTAAGAAATAAATTTATCCTTTCTCATAAGAAACTAAGCCTGTGTGCCTTACTTACCCTTATAGACATTAAAGTAGAAATTATGTTTTGTAGATGTCCTACTTCCTTAGGGGCTAAGCCTGAACTTGGAGAAAGCATCAGAGTGTTTGGCTTTGAGAAGCTTATAACACACCTGATGATAGTAAAGGACAAATGGAAAATAAAACACCTGTCTATTAATAAGCTAGGCTAAACTGGATATTTGTCAATGAAAATAAATAATGTTGATTGGCTATAGTTTTTCCATTTTGAAGTGCTCTTCTGACAAACTAGAATATTAGGGCACTGTATATGTGCTTTTCTGAAATTTTTACTTTGTTTTTGTTATGAATAATGCGCATTTGGTATATTTTCTCCATCACCAAAGAATCACTGGGGACAACGTGAGCCTCAGTTACCTATCTTGACTTTTTTGTTGTTGTTGTTGCAAATAAATTTCTAATTAGCAAAAGAGCCTTCTCTCTGCTTCATGAAAAATAGTGTTTCTTAGATTTATCTAAGGATATATCATGATCGTGCTCTGATAAACTACAGCTTCATTATGGTCATCAGGTTCTTTTAATATGTGTATGAAAGGCTTGAGTCTAACTATTGCCAGTAATCCTGCTGTGTCTATCTACTATAAAAGATAAAAGCTGGTTTCAAAATGAGATCACAAGCCAAAATCTGATACTGACACAGAACATATTTTAATTTATACCCCTATTTTAAAACTGGAACATGTAAAAATGTTATGAAAGGTAAACTATTCTAAACAAAGAGAAAGCAAAGAAAAAAAAACCCTTGCTCCTCATAGTTTTAATACAGATTTAAAATCAGCATCAAATACATTTTTTTCAAGTATACCACAACTGTTAAAATATGTAAGATACATTTTTTTTGTAAGATACATTAAACAGCTTTGCTAATAATGTTTTTCCCTATATGGCAGTCATGCCTCACTGAAATTATATTTTGCCACACATTTCCCAACTTCCCTTAAAGTCTGGCTGAGGCCATGCCATGTGTTCTAGGAGCAGAGTGACATGTTCAGTCCAAAATATTTCAAGGCATGTTGTGAGCTCTCTCCACCTTCTTCGTCTACCTTGATTTTGAAGGCCAAGTGCTTATAGTGGACAGTGGAAACTGTGTGGCTCCCTGCATCCACCCTGGGAAGGGAGCTTCCTTAGAACGTCACCAAGCCCACAAGGATTTTATTTTATTTATAAATTTATTTTTTATTGGTGTTCAATTTGCTAACATATAGAATAACACCCAGTGCTCATCCCGTCAAGTGCCCACCTCAGTGCCTGTCACCCAGTCACCCCCACCCCCTGCCCACCTCCCCTTCCACCACCCCCACAAGGATTTTAAATGACAGACAAGCACATTTTTCCGTAGCGTGTCACCATGCTTTTGGAGTTTGCCATCGCAGCATTGTGTGGCCTATGCTAACCAACATGTTGTTTAAACAGGGGAGCACTGGCTGGTTGGTTGCTTTGCATCAGGGCTTTCACATGTACTTTTCCATATTATTATCTATATTATACAGAGCAACTCTTTGCAAAGATGTATCCAAGAATACATAATCTGTAGAGAAGAACTGGAATTTCAGAGTTGAGGGACCACTTCTACTACGTATCTACTGTGTTAGACGGTATACCAGGCCTTCACAAATTTGTCACCCAATACACAAAACTACCCGCAAGGTAAATATTGCAGTTTTTCTCAGTAGTTTTATTATTTTTCAGAGAGAGAAAAACCATGACTCAAAGAAGATAAATAATCCTCCAAAGTCACTGATTACCTCCAAAGTCACCGATTACCTCCAAAGTCACCGATTAATAGATCGCCTAGCCAGGACTGACGGTCTGTCACTAGCCCCATGCCTTTAGTCTTCATACTATCTCTTATTTAGATTGATACAAATAAAATTTTCCTTCTAATGGAAGGTGATTTTTGTTATTCAGGAAATAAGAGCTCCTCCCGTTCTTGTTTCATGTAAAGCGACTTACAGTTCTCAGCATGTTTATAGAAAAGATATTTGAAAATCCGTTTTCGGAGAAAGGAAAGAAAATATATTTTAGTGAAATAACACACGACTGTGGATTTTTAAAATCTATCTTAAAGATGAGATCAGAAAAATGATTGAAACATACTTATCTTTATTAAATTGTACTTTTTGGGTTAAGATGTTAAATGATAGTAAAGCATTCCCATTTGCAGCATCAAATATTTAACAGCATTTTCTTTTTCCTTTCAACAGTGTTTCAGAATTTATGTTATAGCTGCCAATATATTCCAAGTCATGTATCAACTTGGCATCTTAGTCTCTGTGAATTTTGTTTAAATTATGTGAAAAATGCAATTTGATCCTAGGCAAAGACTGAATACATCTTTCTTCTGTGTTAATTTTCTTCTTGATTTATATTTCTTTTTTTAAAAGAGATTTTGCTTTTTGAAATCACAGAGTCTTTTGGACTGTTCATTTATTTATAAGGAGCTTCTAGGATTATATCGAAATATTTAGAGATTTAACTATTTTAAATAAAATGTGTAGAAATTGATGCTACATGCTCTCACTTAACATATATTAGGGACACGATTTTGGTTCTGAAACTGATGTAAAGTGTAGAGATCTTTCTGCTTTTATGTTACAAAATTACATAGCAAAGGCATACTATAGGTATGCGACATTAAATCTGTATTGTAAATCATAACATAAACTGGATATGAAGGTTACTAAAGCCATTTTGCATCATAAAGAGATAGTTTCATTCAAAGGTTTGGTGTTATTATTCACAATACTGGAGTAAGACTTAACTATGTAAAAATACCGTCCCCCAGAGTACATATAAGCAGATCTCAAACTCACAAAGAAGGTCATAATTCTACTTCCAACCTGCTTGCCTGGGGGCAAGTTCACGTTCTCTGTGCCAGGAAACCTAATCTGCCTTATGTACCTTATTTCAGCACAACAGAACAGAAAAAGAGTAAGATTTCTCTCACCACATTTAAGACTCATGTCATCCCATAAAACGCATTCGGTTCTTTTCATTATTTTCATGACACTACTTCCAACAGCTTTTATCTTTTACAGCCTGTGTGCCACGTTCAGGCTAGAAATAGCCATAAGTTCCCTCAGGGCCAAGTTTTATAAGAATTATTATTTTACCTGGATTCTTAGAAGGCTCCATATGGCTCACTTCTGATGAGCTATTTTAATTCTATCAGAGGAAATTAATATTATTGGGGAAAATATATATTTAAGCTATATCACTCTATCACATGGTCAGTTTAGATGGTTTTGAACTCCTGCTACCTCCATTCCCTGTGTCTCTGGTTATGCTCAGGAGATAGAGAGGGGGGGAGCGAGAAAGGAGAGAGAGAGTGAGAGAGAGACTCCCTGAACGCCTGACTGAGGGAATTCGGCTATTACACATTTCCTTGAAGTTGGATTGAAGGTCATTATTTTGAACTAATAATTGCCCTCAAACTCCATTAAGCTTAATGGTCTGATTTAATTTGCTTGGCTGGTCTTTACTCTAAAAATATCTTCTGCTCCTCCCACTTTTCCTTCTCTGATAGGAGCAAAGTCTGGCTTTAATCCACACTACATAAAATTACCAAAAGGAACCAATGAACAGTCTAGCAGTGAAAAAAGATTTATGGTAATTTCCCCTTCCAGCGCATCAAAGCGAGTGATTGCATGGCACATGCAGAGTGGGGAGACAGGTTTTAATGATGTAATCACCTCTCCGGCTGATGTCAAAACTGGGCCGTCAGGAGTTAAAATGTCCTTTCCACAGGAGATAAGTGGTAGATTTTTGAATGCCAACCTCTTCCTTACTGAACAATGAGGTGTTTACTGACATTGGTCTAGACCCATCTTTGACTCTCTCAAAGGTTCTCACAGGTAGTATTTTATGATATGTCTGTATAACAGTTTTCCATTAGTAAAGCTCACATGCATGAAGAAGAGAAGCACAGGGGCAAGAACATGAACTTGGTATCTGTTGTCATCAAAAATCTGGCTTGATTTCTACACCTAGGAACTCTGGCTTTTGCCAGAAATAGAAAGTAGGTTTTTCAATGGAATAAACCCATGTTTGAAGAGAATGGGAGAACGTTAAATGACAGCATCTTCCAATTTACTTTTTTTATTTTCACATTAGTATAGGGAATGGTTTCTTTGTTGTTGTTGTTGTTGTTGTTTTGTTGTTGTTGTTGTTGTTATTTTCAGATCCGTCATACAATTTTGTATTGATTTTTCAAAACCCAGGATCCTCTAAGTGTTTGCCACTCATCTGTTTTCAACGTGTTGACAAAAAAAAAAAAAAAAAAAAAAAAAAGTTTGGTTTTTCTTATGTTAAAGATGCAGTTGACATGCTAAAAGAATGAAGAATGCAGGGTTTTTGAAAGTCGCATCTCCCTAGAGAGTTGAAAATCAAGAAATTACTTGCTTTTCAAAGACTTCAGCAAAGTTCACACATGAAAGACCTACGATACAATATATAAGTATTTCCCTTGGGTTTTTGTTTGCAGTCTTGCTGTATTTTGCATTCTGGACCTGTTCCTTTTCTCCTCTGTGCTAAGGGCAGGCCCAGGTCTGCTCTCTGGGAGCACCAGCGGCGTGCACAAGGACTCCTGTAGGTGGCGCTGCAATCCTGCGAGAGTAGTAAGAGCCTCCAGCAGGCCTCCATTGTGGTTTGCCTAAACATTGATCTGGGATTCCTTCAGAAAATGGAAATGCTCATAAAAAAGTAGTTAGTAGCACTGATTTGTGCAGCTTCAGGAAAAAAAAAAAAAAGAAGAAGAAGAAATTCTGTTGAACAAACCTGGAAATAAACAGAAGCAGGTACAACACATTCTAAATATCAGCCCCAACGTCTCCGCCAACCTCTACCCATTCTATCCTTTCTAGAACCCTTGGTGACCTCAATTTACACACACTGAGAAACAACAGTGGAAGCAAAAGAGAGCATGGGCTTCCTCCGCCAAATGTTCAAAAGCGCGGAAAAACATTGTTTGGCAGTAATATATTAAAAAAAAAAAAGAAAGAAAGAAATTAAGCCTTTCTGGAAAAACAGGTCATGGAACAGACCCTGAAACGTAATTAGTGTATTTGCAAAGTAGCAGAAACCGTTCCCCAAGTTACCACTTTGAAGATTTTCAATGCTCTGTGTATTCAAGACTGATAGAAGGCAACGGGAAAATAAGAAGGAATCATACCAGATACATAGATGTTTTAAGTTTGTGATGTGTAGGGAGAGGAAGTGGAGACAAGTAGCCTTTAACTTTCTCGTAGGCCTGATACTAAAGCGAATGGCAACTTGCACTTGCACTTCACAGCAGGTCTTCTGAATCACTGCCACTTGCGGTAGGATTATTCTTTGTCTGGGGGGCTGTCCTCTGTGTTGCAGGTCATTGAGCAGCGTCCCTGACCTCTACTCACTAGATGCCAGTAGCATTTCTCCCACCCTATGCTCACCTCCAAATGTGTGACCACTAAAAATGCTTCCAGACATTGCTACTTGTTCCTTGGATGACAAAAATCAGCCCTGATTGAGTGTGCTCATGTATTTTTTTTTTTAATATACAAAAGGAAAAATAAATTGAGGAATACACTGATTATTAGGCTGTTTATAAAAATAGAAGATAAGAGTTTGCTTTCTGAATAATTAATGCTTCAAAACACTTTAGTGACTCTGTGCCTTTGCCGTCAGAGACGTGGTAATTCATCGCTACCACTTGAATACAGCCAAACATGCACACATTCCCATATTGTCTCCACCAAATTTAAATGATGTTTCACTGTCTGAAACCAAGCATATTACCCTTTAAAGGCTTATCAGACAATTAAATGGTTAACGAAGCTCCCACTGTACTAAAATATTACAGTTAAGCATATTTTGCTCTCTTAGAAGATTACTGCAAAATAGCCCTCAACTAAGAATGACTAATGGATTTGCTAGGGTCTCTTTCTTTCAGGCATTTTATTTAGAGCAAGACTGGAATCATTCACCGTATTCTCCAATTTGAAGATGAAGAATACTCTGTTGGGATATGACAAAAATACACTATTCATGAAGTTCCGTTATTTTAAATAACTAAAAACATGACACATAAATTTACATCAGCTGCCTGGGGCATCGTTTTACTAGAATGTCAGAAATGGAAGAGATCTTAAAAATAGTCTTAGGTCCTGTCACTTTAATGGTATAGAAACCGAAGCTTGGGAGGTTCTGTTTTGTGTTGAAAATAATACAACGTGAGAAAGTGTCAGGACTAGGCCTCAAGTTTCCTGAGGGCCCTTCCAGTGGCCTCCTTGCTCCATCAGCCTGATGGTGAAAGGATGGCATCTCAGCTGCACTTCTACATTTCATCTATTGCTGTATTTTGAATTTAATAGCATAACTTCAGAGAAAGCTGGCGTGCCTGTATATATATATTGTCAACATGCTGTCTGAAACATCAAGGCCCGCTTCTTAGTTCAGGACAATCAGACCTCCTTAAATAAAACTGACAAATTCCTGAATATTGCTTTAATGAGATAATTCTGTTAAGCTGTCCTGATGACTTGCCTGTTAGAGTATTACTGAAAGTTGTATTAAATGAAGGTCTAGTGTTAATATTCTAAGGAAAAGGTGAACTTTGTTGCATATTTATTTCCACACTTAATATTAATAAAAGGTTGCTGACTGGCAACCATAAACACAGGAGGAGTGTGATAGATTATCTCAAACGTGACTACAGTGCCTTCCTTCACGCTGTATTTGTATTGCTGTGCGCATTTATCATGTGTGATTACTCAGTTGCCCTAATATCTAATTTCATTTCTAAGTCAAAGTTTTGGAATCATTTGCTTGCTCAGCTTTGGATTCCATCATAATAAAAAAAATGTAAGTGCTGGAATCCCCTTGCAGTATTTGATTAACAAACAGGACCACCAGGTAATCCAGAATGAGTGAATTATTTTTTAAATGATCATCAAAATAAAAAAAAAAAAAAGAAAAAATTTCTGGTAGAGACAGTGCAGATCCCAAAAGGTGTTCCCAAACCTCAGAATTATTCAAATAGCCATCTCCTCACCTTTAATAAGGAATGAGTGATACAACGTGATCTGATCACTGAAAATCGTCCTTTAAATCTTCTACCCATCAAAACCATCCCTTTTTTACTCTGTTCACAATATTCCAATTAAAAGTATTTGGCTGTCCTGATACAAGGTTCATGCAAACTCAACTTTGAATGTTATATATTTGTGACTGATGGGCTTAATTGGATTATAGGAAAAGGGATTATTAAAAACATGAAACATGGTATATATTATTTTGAAATGTTAGGAAGAGATTGAAAAACATTTTCAAAAGATTCAGTGACCGTGCAGAGTACCCCTAAATTCTATTTCTAATTCTAATACCACAATTATGCTTTCAATTTGAAAATGCTTGGGTTGATCAAAATATATATATTTTTTCAAATCAGAACTAAATGACTCCTGTCCTGTATGTATCATGGTGCTTGATGCAATGATGCCAAGGCTGGTAAAAGCCTTGTGATTATTGCAACTCCAACGTTTGGGAGCTGAAAAGCTGTTGTTTGACAGTGAGTGTTTTTTTTTTCAGAAGTGGAAACTTGAAGTCACCTGTTACTTTGGAGGGAAATCCTAAAATGTTTTTGTAGTTGAACAAATGAAAAGCAAATATCCACCAACATTCTTGAAGAAAACTGTGAAGTAATAGAATACACCAAGCTGTTTGCAAATGATCATACATGGTCAGAGTCAGAGCTGTGGCTTTGCAGAGATTTTCTTTATGTACTTATTTTAATTCTGGATTATTTTTTTATCTCTGTGGTATCATTTTATACTCCCAGTTGGGTGGTGACCCTGTGCATCCCACTCCTAGGAGAAAGCAATTTCAGATATACTTCCCCAGGACGGATACAGCCAAGAAGGCTCTGGGTCAAGTGCAATGCTGTAAAGATATCACAGCAGAGAACAGACATCTATGTCCTCTTCTACTGGCCCAATAGGAAGCTGGACATTGGCTTTTTTAGACCTAGAGGGGTGTAGAGACCTCTTCAAAATATGAACCAAAGAGCTGAGCTGTAGTCCATGAGCTCAGTGAAGATGATCCACATTTCTAGTGAGACAGGGTCCAAAGAAGACTGGAAGACTCAAGGAATCCATTTGTATCATTGCTCCTGTATTTACTCGCTTAGTCATCAGGTGGGTCATTCAAACTCACTGAACCTTGATTCCCATATATGTAAAGAGGGACTAGTATATTTACCGGACACATTTATTGGTAAACAAACAAAAAAAGTTAAAAATATAAGAAATGCTAGAAGGCTTAAATGCATGCTAAATAGAGCCCATCTCATGTGTAACCCACATGCATGAAGCTGGTAGGAAGAATAGAGTTCTTTCTATTATTTCATTAACAGAATCATCCATCTCTCAAAAAATAGAACAGTAGCAGCTTTACCTCATTATAAGTAACTCCTCAGCCACTGACAGGACTCTTAGTCACAACTTCCCTTCTCTATGGCCCTGGAAATATAAGATCCTGCACTGGAGGCACACACCGAGGAACCCACTCTGTAGAGAATACACAGGCCGCTCTCAGAGGCCGCTCTCAGAGGCTGGTGGCACAGACCAAGCATATGGATAACTGGCTCTTGTCACTCTTGCTTTTGGCCAGTGGACACAGTGTTCTAGTGGTTACTTCATTTGAGCTCCAAGAGACTAATATCTGACGTCTGGTTGTCCTGGCCACGTTGGTAGGGACAGTTCATTTATCACCCCAGAACAGGAAGAGAGGCTTTTGACCTTTCCTTCACTAATTCTCAATAGTTGGTTATCATTGCTTTCTTCACACACAGAGAAGGAAGAGACGTCTATGGACTCTTTAAGAAGAACAAAATTTCTCTCCCATTCCTGACCTAATTCTCCTATAAGAGCTAATGCTATATAATGTATATAATGTTTATAAATGTATAGAATGTCTGCCACATACCGATTCTAGAACCCGTTACTTCACATGCAGTATCTCAGTTAATTTACACCTTAAGTCTCTAGTATTTTCTCCATTTCAGAGATGGAAAACTTTTGTACAGGGGCAAAGTTAACCTATATATGATCAATGGTTTTTTTCACAAGTTTTGTAGTTGATATTATTTTATTTGCTCTTTTACTTGATAATATATAGCAATACCCTTTTTTGTGTCATTAATGTTGTTTCAAAAATATGAGTTAAATAGTCCTCATAAATTCTATCAATTAGATGTGTCATAATTTAGTCAATAATTCCTCTGTGATTGGATATTTTACCTGTTGAAATTGGCTAGAAGGAATGTATTCTAAAACACTATTTAGTCCATATTTATAATTATGCCTACAGTGAATTTTCTAAAAGTAGAATTATCATATAAAATGTGTGGACATTTTTGAGAGTCTTGATTGCTTTCCAATAAGCATGGCACAAATCATAGTCCCTCCAACAGTGCTGGAAACTGTGTCATCAGACTAGAGTGAATATGAATATTTAATCATTAAAAGAAAGAATAAGAGAAAGAAAATATTGATAGGTACATCAGCTTTATAATAATGTTTTATTACAATTCAGTAATTATTTTTAAATTTGAATTCTGTGCTTTCTTCTTTAAAGATATCCTTTGACTATTTTACTATTGTTAAAAATTAATCCTATATATTGAACATGAATAAGACATCAATATGACAGTAACTTTTTCTTTCATATATGTAACATTTTCCAAATTTTATTTACTTTTTAACTTTGTTAGAAGTATTTATATTTATAATTTTATTTATTTTTAAAATGTTAAAGGATTGAGTAAATAATCATGTGAAATTATGTACTTCTTCATGCAAACATGGTTGTAATTTTTACAATCCTTCCCAGTTCACATTCCTTAGATTGCATATTTCAAATTCAATAACTTATATTTATATAAGCCTTGCATAATTTTATATTTAAAACATGATCTCTTTAGAGAAATTAATTAATACATAGAGACACACAGACTTACACTCAGTGAGAATGTAGTTTCTAAGTTTCTAAGCTCCCAAACTTTTGTACTTAAAGTCTTTTTTCTGCCTAAGTTAAAAAATTCATATAAAATTATTTATAAGGCTTGAATTGTGATAAATTATTTAACTTCTTTATAACCATTCCTTTTAAGCCAATACTGTGTTTATTACCTTGTATGACAGCTAGAGAAGTTAAAACGGTGAAATAAATGCAAATAAATAATAAAAGATTAAACTATACCGATCTACATATGTACTCCTATTCATATTCATATGGCATCGGTGGAAAAGACTGGAAAAAACACGTCTTCCAATCCTAGTGATGTATATGGTAAATATTTTGTGAAGAAGTCTAGATTTCACACTATGAGACTCTCATAGCATGTGGTCAATTGTGATTTGCTTTTAAGTAAAGTACAATGGAAATCATTTGTTATTAAATCAAAGAAGAAAACAAACTTAAAGAAGGCCTGAGACTCCATCTCAATGACAAAAAAAAGGGAGGAAATCATGCTTTGATAAAGCTATCAAAATTTAAATATATATTTACTAGGATTCTATATCTGTTTTAGTTTAAAAAAAGACTTTTTAGCTGGAAAAATATGACAAGATTTGAAGAGAAAAACCAAAAGCTATCTGGATCTTGTCTCCCTTTTATAAAGCATGGTTTTGTCATGTCACCCGGGAATGTTTTATTCCAACTTAATGCAGAACAGAAAATTGATTAATGCTGACATTGCCTTCCTATGTCTCTGTACTGTGTTTACCTGAAATACAAACCACAATTTCAATAAATGCATTTGTCACATAAGAACAAAAACATTAAATCTGTCTGAAAACTCTGAATAAAATATAAGTAGTCTGGTTGTACTCCTTTCTTACTGGAAAAATAGGTCTAGGTAAGGGAATATTAAGAATAATTAAGAGAAAATGACCAAATGACCAGTAGTTTATAAAATAAAGAACAAAATTAGTCTTTAAAGCCAAAACCCCTTTTCTTCCATTCCTTAACTCAAACTAATACTCCATTTAGGGAACATTTTCCTTTTTCCCATGCATAGCTTTGATTCCATTTTTTTCCCCTTGATTCAAGGTGTTGGATATTTAAAGCAGATGCGACTCTATGAAACTTCCCTTCCTCTACTCTTCTGTTAAAGCTTATGGTCCGAATTGTCTCCTTGAGTTCTCAGGAAGCAATTTATATCCATGTCATTAATGCTTACCTTGAACTTTGCACGCTGCAGTTGCCATACTTTTCTTGGAGCCCATGTTCTAGATAAGGTTTCTTTATAATGAGGTTCTTTTGGAAATAAAACTCCCCTGAAAATGTTATGGGGTATATTTTCCTTATGCCTCTAAAGCTAATCCAAAATTTCAGTTACAAACTTATGGTTTTTTATGAGCCAAGCCAAAGACAAAGACAAAGCCAAAAAAAAAAAAATCTGCTATGCTTCATGAGTTTCAACTCAAAAAAGACAATCTTAATACCTGTGGCAGACATTTACTTAAAATAATTTCTTAATCAGAAATTCAGTAGTACAACTGAATGTACCTGAAGAATCAAAATATGCATACTAACCACCAACTCTATGATTTTCTATGACAGGAACTTGGCTCTGCCAATAGTCCTCTAAATTATGGTCTCCATATGGTTATGGATTCAGAGCATGGCTGAACATGGTTGGGAGGCCATATTTATAGTCTGAAGACTTTTTACGTGAGACAGATAAAGATTTTGATTTTTGCAATATATGCAAAAAAGAAGTACAAATTTAATTTTTAGGAAGCTTTTTCATGGATGCACACATCCTTGGATTAATTAAATTGTGTTCTGAGGGAAAAAAAAATCTGTGAGTATATCCATGTTGAAGCCAATAGCTTTTGACAATGTGAGTCTTATTTTTAAATCTTTTTATAAAAAGTCAGTAATGAGACAAGTTGTGGATTTGGTTTTGGTTCTTTGCAATTAGATAGATAATGATATGAGATGTTGCTTGTTCTGGCTGACAGATGTAACAAACACATGCCCTGTGTTTATGTTTGAGCAAAATGACATCTAATGAGGCTCTTTAAAAGGTAGTAAAGCCAAGAGTAGAACCCATCAACAATGTTCTTCACCTGAGCATAATCTTATGCCGACATTTCCTTCTTTGTTCTCTTTGTCTGTCTCTCTGTGTTTATCTCAGTTTCTCTCTCTGATATCTCTTAAACAAATTGCCTTTCCTTTTTTCTCATTTGATTTAACAAGTTGATTTAACCTTTGTTATTAAGTTTCTATTAACCAGGTACTGAATCTCATGCTGGGTAAAGACTGATGATCCAAATAGTGTTTATTTTAAAGGAACTGTCAGTAGTTAAGGGGTGTCAAATATTAACAATTGATAGTTTCTTCTGCTTCTAGACAACATGGTGAATGAACACAGTCCTCTGCATTCCTTCACAGAACCAACCATAGAACTGTTAGGGAGGTTAATGAACTCAGAATCATTGCAAAATTCTGGTGAGCATTATTCCATATTGTATTCTCAGGGAGTGGCATCTCACTGTAGTACACAACACGAATGATGCTTTCTGGAATATGTAAAGCAACAGCCATGAGAAACTCTATTCAATCAACCACTAATTACAAAAACAAACAAACAAACAAACAAACAAACAAAACCAAAAAACAAAAAAACAAACCCACAGGAAAAAAACAAAACAAAACAAAAAAACAACTAAAAAAATCCTTGGAGAGATCAAAGAAGGTTAGATCTTGATGGAACAAGGGTAGGAGGAGATGGGAAAGGTTGCAAATTAAGGAAGGCAAAGCACCTCAGATAAGGCACAGGTTGAGCTAGATTTCCTGTTTATGCCCTGCCCTCTTCCTAAGCCTTCATTTCCATGGGTTGGGAAGATAGCAGCACCAATTCCACTATCAGTCCTATAAGGTAGAGTAATAAAGAGGAGAGTTGGAGTCTGTCTGTGGTGGAGATCCTCTATCGATGAGTGTACATAGCCTAGGGAGCACCTGAACATTCCTATACGTCCACCTTTATTCCCCACTGCATGAGCTGATCAGAACAGAAGGTAAGGGTCTAGGATAAAATCAATGACAGGCGTAGAGTTACTAGAAGTTTCCTAAAAGTAGGGAAAGACTAGAAAGGCTGTCAGCCTCGAGTGAGACAATAGAATTTCCAATCATAAACTAAGGGGGACTCAAGTTAGAAACCAAGTTTTGTAATTCTTCTCTAGCAACAAATATTAGTCAAAGTAATGGACAGATCCAATAAAGTACAAATTCTCAGTTACTGAGGAGCTCAAACACTATGCAATAAGAATCATTAATGTAAAAATTATTATCTAAAAAAAGCAGAACAGAAAGAACAAATATTAAACTGAATATTATAAATATATTCAACGGACAGGGAAAAACATTAAAACATGAGAGAAGAGAGAGATTTTAATGAAAGTATGCAGGAATTGGGGAGAAAAATCCAAAATGTGAAAATAATAATAAAAAAAGGAACAATGGTTGGGTTTTAATGACAAACTATATGCAGTGGAAGAATGAATCAGGAAGTAAAATTCATAGAAGTGTAGGTGTGTGCTTAATGACTCAGCACACAAGGAAAAGAAATCTCAGACAATGTTAAGATTTTTAATATCAGTGATGAAGGTAGAACATGTAAGACGGGTTGCCGATGGGGTGAGGGACACATGTTGATCTGGAGCTTCCCACAAAGTAAAGAAGTGGTCAACAACGCATCTTGTAAGAAACTCAATATATAGCAAAGAACTCCGAGCAAGATCTGGGCTGAAGTTAAAGATTAGGTAGTTAACACGGCTTCACGTGGGTGTGCTTGGGAGTTTTTGAGGGTGGTATTTAGAGCGTGAAACAAAAATGGCAGAGGAAGAAATTCAAGGGAACATTTAAGAGTTAGGCAAAGGAAAAGAAACCATTAAAACACACCGTATGCCTCAGTAGGCTAGCTTCATGAAATTAAGTAGGTTTTCATTTAGGAAGTTGTGTGTGTGTGTGTGTGTGTGTGTGTGTGTGTTTCCTACCTTTTTCAACATCAACAGCTATTGAAATTTAGATTAAAAAGTATTCCATCGAGTGATTTAGCAATGATGTTACCTCTTACCTCCATGCATGTCATTTTACATTATTTCTCCAAATAACTTCAGTTTGGGCCTCTATTTCAGCAGGTGATAGAAAGCCGAATATCACCCGTGCGCACACCCAGTCATTCCCTTGAAGCATTCCAAATACATTAAATCTTCCCCCTCTTCTCTGTTTTCTTCATTCTCCTGGAAAGTAATCTAATAGTAATATGGAGGCGGGACTCGTGTCATCTACCCTGATGCCAGGAGAGGGCTGTCTGCGGTCAGTGTCACCCTCCGTTTTCAGCAGCTGCACAGCAGTATCCCCATCTTGCCTCGCATGAACTTCTATTCTCACTGCCCCAGCCTTTGCCTGTAGTGGACGAGTTCACGCCTGCTCTGAGGTCCTTGTCCTGGCTCTCAGCCCCTCCAGATCTGTCAACCCTCCTCAATACTTTGGAACTCACAGTCGCTTTTCCAGCAACAAGTCTCCATGAATGCACTGAGCACCTCCATCACCATGCCAACCTCTTGCTGCACAAGGGGCTTCTCTATGTGGCGCCCAGATCCCTCAAGATCGTAGATCTCTCTACTTCTCATAGACGGAGGCAGTGTCTCCTCACAATCCCTGCATCCTCCTCCTTCCATCAGCAATCATACTTTTTCTGCTTTGAGGCAAGAGAACTGTTGCATGTTAGCACGCATCTTTCACTGAATCTACGATGCCTGCTATACAGTCTCTATCTTGAACTTCACGACTTTGCTCTTGAAATGCAAAAGTTAGTGTTTCATCATTCAAAGAGAAATATTTCTTTCTCAACAAAGCCTGCATATTGCCCGTTGAAAGCACACTAGCTTTCAAATGGATGTCTGCACGGAGTAAGATTTACAAAATCTACTTAGTGGCTCAAAATAGAGCTTTTTGTTCAAGGCCACCAAACATAAAAAGGGAGAGAAGCTACCTGAATTATTAGGGAAAGAAAGGACAACCCAAAGAGTAAGAGAACAGTAAGCTCTACTATCTCACAATATTATTTTTATTGCTATTTGATACAAATTTCTATGTTAGCCCAAACAGGTTATCAACTGAACAAAGAGTTCCAAAAATCTAAGACAATAAGGATTCATTTCTTGCTCACTTCCCGGGACTAGGCAGGATGGTGGGGTTGGAAGAGTAAATGGTGCTTATACTCATTCCAGGACCTATGCTCCTTCCATCCGGTGGTCCCGCTATCTTTCGAGGCCTCAGAGTCCTGTCTTGGATATATGTATCTGGGAAGAGAAAGTGAGTAAAAGGTCCCATGGAATAATTTACAGTTAGCCAGTGTGGGAGGCGGGATTCCAAGATGCTCTAGAGGATTCCCTGGCCCCTCGTGTCTACATCCTATGAATGTGAGGGATTTCACTCCTATGATTAGAGTTGTTACAGGGCACAGTTAATTTTTAAAAGGGAGCATTATCTGGGTGGCTTGGATGTAATTATGTGAGAGCTGAGTTTAGAGGTCTGAGAATGATAACCAGAGACTCAAAACAAGAGGGAGTCAATGCACAACAAGTGTTCTGCTGTGAGCTTTGAAGAAAGAGGGAGCCCCGTGACCAGCACCTGAGAGCAATCCTCATTGGACAACTGGTAGGAAAATGGGGCTCTCAGTCCTGCAGCTGCAGGGAGGAACTTTGTCCGTATGTTTACAAGGACCCGTATAGTTTGTTAGTTTGTCCTCATTTATACATTTGCATTTTGATCTCTTGCTACAACCTCAAGGGATCATTTTTATCCAGCTTTACAGGAATCTTGCAGTTTCCTAAGTGAGGCATGCTCTCTTGTACTTTTTTATGGTGTTTCCTTTATCTGCCACGACTTTACAGACCTTGTCAACCTACTTAAATAATACTGTCATAAGGACTCTGTTCGAATATTACCTTTTCTTTGGATCAGGTCAGGTGCCTTCGGAAATTTTGTAACTGAGCATCTGCCATGGACTCGCCCAGTTGTGCTGTTATTGCCGATTCCTGAATTCCTTCCCACAGTTGCTGGAAGTTCTTTGGGGGTGAGCTGTATGATCGGTTTTAATCTCTGTGCTTCCAGAACTTGGTTTAGCACTTGAAACAGGGGAGACCCTCACAAACATGTTCTATGAATGAACAAATGCATGAAATGCAGGGAGGAAATTAATTTGAGAGGAAACTATGGGGTAGAATTAAAAAGACATAGTGAGCGAATATTTGAGAAAACGAATTGTGGATCTTTATTCTATTTTATTGTTTTGGTCTTTATTGGCAGAATAAACATTTCCTTCTTTGTGGCTCCCCAGAGAAAGTATATAATCAATAATTCCATAGTGAATAATCAAACTGCAAAATTATTATATTCCTACATAAAGTTATAGTTCATAACAGTCTAATATTTGAATGAATCTTTTGCTATTTTATGTAATTTCTATTTAGACTCATAAAGAGAGGAGTAAAAAAGACACATAAGTAATTCTTATCATACAATAGAACGAGATATTTTAAGCACACTTTCAAGAATAATCCTTGACATCTTTCTTCTAAAATTCCTTTAAAAAGTGAAATAAGCAATCTAGTTCTCCAAGAGGGATTTTTTTCTCTCTTATATCTTTAATTACATCCAGGAAGATATGGTAAATTATTGTTAGATCCAGTTGAATTTTGTAAATGGCCTTTGGCAGAAAGACATCAGAATAAGTTTGCACTCCAATTCTGGGAATGGATACACTGAACGCAGTTTATAGCAGTAAAGTTTTATCTGAAGTTCAAATTTCTATCAAACTCAACCTCTATAACATCACCAAAACAAAACAAGAGGGAAAAAAAATTATAAGCACTTGAAATAGGTGTTGCAAGTTTGAGGCAGTAATGCTTCGCACTTGAATCGAATTTGTCTGAAAGCTACGTGGTTCAGATAGTCCTGAGATTCATCTTGAGCTAATTAGAAAAAGAGAGGACGGCTGAGACTAAATGGGTTCGTGTACATATGTGTTTGTGCATAATTGCCTTACTTTTGCATTAATAATCCATAAAGTTGCACTTTTCATTTTAGTGAGTTCTTTAATCGTGCATCCTGTCTGTTAAAATTTAGCTTTTTCCCTTTTCTTACCTTTTCCCTTCCATATTCAGAATTTGAGCTGCATAGAAGTGAAATCTGATTCAAAGATTAAACAATTAAACATTCATATATTCCATTTGAATTGATTCAACATATCGGAATCAGGAGAGGCTTGAGGAACCCTTGGTGGCTTTTATTATTGTTTTGGGCCTTTTGATTTTATACGCTCTGGATTTTTATCTTAACTTTTAAACATTAAAGTTTAAGAGCAAGTTAGTCTCGTGATTTGCCATGTGAAATGCCACATGTGTTTTCCTTGCCTGTGCCTCATTTTCCTGCATTCCTAGTGTATGATGAATCCTGTTCTCAGTTTACAGGTATGTGGACTATTTCGGGTCATGTCCAAGCATTTCACATTCTAGAAGAGGCAGCAGTGTCTTAAAGGGCCTCTTCATCATCAGAAAATCTCTGAGATTTCAGAGCCACACAAAAATGAATGTTATTATCAAAATAAATTACTTCATATTGTACTTCTCATGTATTTAAAGTTGACATTCATCTCCAATAACATGATTTGTTGACTTTGTACTTTCCCTGAATTGAGAAAAATATGCATTGCGGTCTCTCAGTCAAATGAACATGTTTAAGTGACATCCATTTATATGCATGTGAACAAGGTTCTAATATTCATTAAAAGTAGTATTTCTGTCAAGCTATTCCTGTATTACATAGCTTTAAAAATTATTAGTGACAAATTGTTCTTCATTTTGTACTGAATCTTTCCAACTGTGGAGTGGTATTTTTTTTTTTCTTTCTAATCATGCCAAGAAGTGCAATATTTTTGGTGCGTATTTTATATAAAGTTTCTTTATTTACATATTCCATCTGTGTAATTTGGCACTTGGCTGGAGAAGTGTGTTAAGGGAGTAGGAGTCAACAATTCTATGATCTTCATGAAGTTTGCTGGTAAGCTAATGGACGTTAAAAATACTGCCATTAGTTTTGCATAACCTTCAAGCAGAAAAATAATGTAAACATTGAGAAGGAAAGAGAGATTTACTCTAAGGAAGTAAACGCACTTCAAAGTTACCAAATTTTTCATGTTAAAAGACTGGGCAGTTGGTACTCTTACATACCGCCCAGGAACATTCTTAACAAATAAACTTCCGAGACAATGGATATGATATTAAATGACCACCTCTGCACTCTGCATTGACCAAGATACTATGAGTTCACACCCAGCCGTCTCTGCCCCCAGTGAAGTTCAAGTCCGTTTGGTGAGGCAGCACATATACACATGGAAAAATCCTTATATGGGGCAGTTCATTTGATATTCAAATGCAAAAGTGTGACACATTATTTGGCACAGAAAAATAGAGAACGGAACTGCAAGAAATAAAATGATATATGTAGTACAATTACAAAGTGCAAGGACCCAGTGCAATAAAAGGATATTTTCATCATCACCAACAGGAGTAAGTTGTTATGAAATGACAAATTTAGATTATCTCGTTTTAAAGAATTTATTTATTTGAGAGAGAGAGAGAGAGAGAAAGCACTGGCGGGGTCGGGGGCAGGGGGAGAAGCGACTCCTTGCTGATGTGGGGCTCAATCCTGGGACCCCAAGATCATGACCTGAACTGAAGGCAGACACTTCACCAACTGAGCCACCCAGGCACCCCTGCAATAAATTTAGGTTTTCAAATACCTCTGCCTAAGAAATGCATATCCACTTTGATGCTAAATCATAGGATATTTTAGCATTAAAGTGAGAAGCAGATACTGTGGTTGTAATTCACCAAGCATCACTACTTCTCAGTTTCTTTACCTTACCTTTCAAAAAATAAATAATAATACTTATGTTACTGAATTGTTTTCAGAAATGAGGTGATAATATATTGGAGATTTCTAATAAAATGCCTACTAATGTCTACCACTCAGTAAAGGATGACTTTTATTATCAATTTGTGTCTAATTTTGAAAATAAAATAGTTATACACGTGCCCAGACTAATACAAAATTAAGAATGATTAATACTAACATAAATTCATATTCATTTGTGTATGTGCACATTTGTGAGTCTATAGAAATATATACATGCGCTTACACCTATAGAAATACTAATTTACTTATTCTCTTCCTTCAGTATTAAAGCTGTCAGCCTACATTAAACTAGTTACTTCTATTTAGACTCACATACAAAAATTGCTTTTGGTGAACAGGTTTCTCTACCTTGTCTTAATTTTAGTATGATTCCTTACCTTATGATATAAATACGAAGAAGGGGAAATTGCTTATTTGCTTTTGTAATAATTTAGAGATGTAAAGCTGGGTAACTGACATATAGTCTAAATAAATGTGATCACTTAATGCATATAATGATTTTGTAACTCAAAATATTTGACTTAGGCAAACACTCCAGATACTTAAGGGCCATGCAAGGCATGTTGACTGTCTCCCTAGTGTCAGAATCTTTAGGAACAATTAGCATGCTAAATGGGCGGTAAAAGCAATGTTGCCTATAGTGATAACAGGTGCTGGCATGTTCTTTAAGAATGATGAAGCAGTGCCAACATTCTTCTATCGGCCTCTAATAAAAACATTTTCATAACTGTGGACACAAAATGATACCAATCAGTCCTTTCCAATTGTTAATACACCCTTTAAGTAAATAAACTTAAAATGGCATGCAATTTTTTTCTGAAAGCATTTCTTGAAATAGAATTATCAGAGAATGACCATCCTCCTCCCCATCTTCCTTCCTTCCTTTTTCAAATGCCTACATAATACTTATTATGTACCAACTGTTTCGCAAGGATAAACTTACCCAATTTTCATCACAAGCCTGTGGCATGCGTCATATCATCCTCATTTGAGAGACTGCATAGTCTTTGTTTTTTGTCTTAATTATTTTGGATAAAACATAGTAACCAGATTTTTTAAGGAATTACAAGTTGCTTATGATTCTGAGAGACTCTTTGATTCCATATAGGCAAATAATCTACAAAAAAAGAAAAAGATTCCTTCATGATGTTCCTGTATGGACTTTCTTTTTTTTTTGTCTTCAGATAATAGACTTATTTACAAAACAACTTCTTTCCCTTCTCTTTTCTCCCCCCTTCTCTCCTTCCGTTTCTTTCTTTCTTGCTTTGCTTTTTGTTTTAGAAGCAGGTTTTTTTTTTAACAAAATTAAAGTTAATGTAACATAAGGTACAACCAGATAGAACTGTAATTTTGACTTCTGATTATATGATTTATGGTATATCCATTCAAAAATATTTGCACCCATGAACAATAGGTTTATATAATTTTTGTATAATGCATAAAAACTTTATAGCCTTTATAAAATCTATTTTGAGAAAGGGACACTAGCTATATAGTTAATAAAAAATACCTGCAATTATTTTTCTTTAGGGTTTCCATTTTTTTGCTATAGAAATCTTTTAATGAAGATTTTCCCCTATAATTAATATGTATTACTTTTGTTATAAAAATTGTAATTAGCTGTTTGAATATTACATATTTAAAAATTTTAAATAATATTTTATAATTATATCAAATAATGTTCCTGATGAAAATTAAACTTATTTAAGTAAAAGTCAGGTAAAAATTGGATCAATACTCTAACTGTGCAAATAAAAAAAAAGAAAAACAATCATGTATTTGTTTTATCAATTCTTTCCCCAAAATACCAATAATCTGTTTCCAGATTTCTCCATACTCACTGCCATGCCTTTATCAAAGCTCCCATCTTTGCTTCCCTGGATAATCACAATATTCTCCTGACCAATATCTCTGGGGTTTACTTGTCTCAATTTATTCCAAAATCATCTTAGAAAAATATATACTGTAGCACCCTATATGTAAAACACCCTATATATAGAAAGAGAGAGTATGGGGAGGTTTCAAGGGCCTAGGGAGAGAGAGAAAATCCTACAGCATGAAGCTCCACACAGGATTTGATCTCACAACCCTGAGCTGAGATCATGACCTGAGCTGAAATCAACAGATGATTAACCAACGGAACCACTGAGGTGACACTTATTATCCTCTTAATTAAATCCTTAGCAGTTTTTCTTTCTTTTTTAAAGATTTTATTTATTTATTCATGAGAGACACAGGCAGAGGGAGAAGCAGGCTCCCTATGTGGGGGGAGGCCCGATGTGGGACTCGATCCTAGGACCCCAGGATCACACCCTGAGCTCTAGGCAGACACTTAACCGCTGAGCCACCCAGGTGCCCCTTAGCAGTTTTTCAGTACCATTAAATTAAGTTCAAATTTGTAACACAGAAAAAAATCTATTATTGAATTCCTACCTGCTTCTTTAATATTCTTCCCCTTGCTCTCTATGCAACAATAATACTGGGCATTGTTTTATTTTCCTGTCTCAGAGCTGGAGAGTCAGTATGAAATAATGCTTTCTTCCTCAAATATTCTTGACCCAACAAAATAAAATTAAATTTCACATTATTCTTGACCCAACAAAATAAAATTATATTTCACATTATATTCATACACATATTTTACCGAAAGAATTTTTTAAATAAATAGCAATCCCTTTTAGCTATGATATGCTGTTATATTTTCTATCCTTTTTTTTCTCTCGTATTTACCAAAAAAAAATTTTTGAGCAATTGATTCATTCAATTAATTTCATGACTCTTTAATGGATCAGCACAGTTTGAAAAATGTTCACATAGCAGTTAAGGTTTTATGTTTTAAAGTTAACAAAAATAGGTTCATATCTTGAGTTGACCATTGCCTGACTGGGTAAACTTTGGCATATTACTTTATCTCTAAACCTCAGTTTCTTCACCTAAAAAAAGATGAATTTGAATAGAATTTTCTTTATGTTCTTGATATAAAAACTAAACGACAAAATAAATTTAAAGTATTTAGAACAATCCCTGTGATATGAAAATGATTGTTATTACTGTTATTGCTCATAAATATTTATTTGTTGTACATAAAGGTTCGTTTTTAATTTATTATTATTATTATTATTTTTTTTTTAATTAGAATGTTCTTCTCCAATATCCCACACCCATATTTTATGACTAATTCTATTTCATTCTTTAAGTCTTACATCTGGGATATTTTCTTTGACTTACAGGCTCCGGGGTCACCACTCAGTTGCCTTCGGAGACCAAGGAGGCAATTTAAATGTGTGAAGCCATTCTGTGTGTGATACAATGGAGTAGTCACAGCTGGGACAATATAGTAACGTAGGCCAATATCTACACACACACACACACACACACACACACACACACACACCTACAACTATGCTAATTTGAAGTCCTTGCCTGACATTAGATTCCCTTTCTCTAGCCTCACATAGCAGCCTATAATTTACTTTTTATAATACTCATTAATACTGCAAACATTTGTCTGCCATCTGTCACTCCCCTGCTTGATAGACTCTAAGCTCCGTGTGAGTAGAGCTATAACTGATTTATTTACTTTGGTGTGCTTTGCTCTAGGCACAGTGCATATGGTACTCCTGAACGGGATACAACAGAACAGAGGGAAATCTACTCATATTAGTGCCGTAGCATAAACCTGTGTTTGTCTTACTCGAGGCGTTCCATAGGCCTCCTCTCTTGTGAAAGACTGCCTGGCAACAAATTCCCTAAGCTGGCAGAGAAGAGGGTCAAAGACAATGGGCCAAGGTGCAGCGAAGGGTATACTTTAGAGTATAAAACAGGTTGTGATGACGGCTACCATGGTCACCAGTATCATCACCAGGACTATTGCCTTCTGGCCACATTTTTATGGATTTTATACTTCATCTTGAAAGAAGAATCAAAAATCCTAGGCATCTTACTAAAATCTCTGGGAGACTGAAAAGGCAAGTCAGCACTGGTGAATTCAGCAAAGTTGGTGCCAGAAACCGAGAGCAATAGGGGGTGGCACTGTCAGCTGTACAATGAGGCTGTGGTCTGCTTCAGTTATTGGTAGCCTCGGAGCAGGCTCAATGGTGGTGATGTCCAGGTGGGGAGGGCACGGGGCATCTCTAAAGCAGCGTGACGGCATAGAGCAGGGCAGGAACCACTGAGTCTACGGGCCCCCCTCCCCGCCCGGTTACCTAAGTTCTGTATTTGGGAATATTTGTGAGATCTTCTGAATGGTTCCAAAGATAAGTTGGGAAGGCTTCAGAAATTGAAATTAGGCTAGCATTTGAGGAAATGCAGATGCAGGCACAGCAGAATAAATACGGCTTAGAGACACATTGAGATCTGGGTTTTATTCTAAGGGTAGAGACACAAATGACAATAGTGGTTAAAATTATAAGTAATTCCTTTTTATCTTTTCAGGACTTTTTGTCATATGGTTTAATATTTCCAAAATGGAAAAGTATTTTTGAAAGACAGTAATAACATTAGTCAAAATTATAATAATTCACAGATGTGAATAGCAAATTTGATGCTATCTGTGAAACTTATTCACATATAATTGGAATTTATATATACTTATACATATAAATTATAAATACAATGTATGGATATGCATGATTTATATATATTGTGTGTTTTACTTAGAGTTCAAGATATATAACTAAGCCGAGGAGTTGCTAAAATATTTCATAAAAGAGGAAATTGAAACTTGTGATTTGCCCACGTTTCCCCATAAAAGTAGGAATTGGGTAAGGATTAGAATCATCACCTCACTTAACAGTATTATTTAGCCCCTGAGGATTGGATCTTTCAAATTAGGTAGAAAAAGAAAATAAAATCCTCAATGTAGGGAGAGGATAGTATTTTTTTCTTCTTTTTCTTTTCCTTTTTTTTTTTTTCCTGCAGCAATGAGAGGCTGAAACTAATTGTTAAAGCTGGTTGGGGGGCAGAGAGAGAAAGCTAGAAAGACAGCAGCTAAAATAACAGGGCATGCAGTAACCTTTACTTCCCCTCTTAAGTAAGTGATTCAAGTATGTTTTATAATTATGTTGATTTTCACGTTCTCCACAATTCTTCCTTAGTGACAAGCAAATACTACCAGCATCCTTTTACGTAGCCCTCACTATTAGAAAAGAAAAAGGTATATGTAACCTAGGAACCTTGAGGAGATGAAGGAGATAATGTCCTTAGAGGCGTCAGCCTGGCTTAGCAAATGTTTTCCCCCCTAAAACGGAATTAACGTGCTTCTTTACCTCAGTGGAGTTAAGCCATATATCCAGGAATAGCAATCTTGTGAAATGTTAAAACGATGTCCAGTTTTGTAAAAGACCCCTTTAGCAAATCCTCCTGCCTCCCTTCTTAGTAAGGAGGGCGTGTGTGTGCCCCACAGGTACCAACGGAAGAGCCTCATGACAATAAAGAAAAAAAAATGTTTGGCCTTTAAATTCAGTATCAAAAATTTGTTCTGGCCGTGAGACTGAAAAACTGCTAGTGTTGGATAAATGTATTGGCAAGTGTGAAAATAGAATCTGAAAGTGTTTCTAATTCTCTTCTCTGTGTGTGTGTGTTTACGTGTATATACAGTTATCTACCATAGTTATCTATTGCGTAAACTCTCAGAGGAAATGTAAAACAAATAATACATCGATAAAGCTGGTTAAAATGATTTCAGCCTGGATTATGCAGTAAATATAATTTCTGTGGGCGGATGTGATACGTCTCCCAAAGAATAGCCTCCAAACCCGTGCAGCCAACTGTTGGAAAAATCACTGTCATGCTCCATAAGATACCAACCATTAGTTCCTGCTCATGTGTTGTTTTGCCATTCCTTTGGGGTATGCATGCAGCAAGGCTGAGCATACTCATTGATTCTAGCCCTTTAAATCCTGTTTGTTGCAAGCTCATCACACTTCTGGCTGACTCTGAAAAATGGCAGCTATGTTCAGGGCTGGTAGTAGGAGGGAAGTGTGCTTAAGCACCTCTGAACTGCAAAGAATGTGCTAAATCATGCTTCGGTGTAGCACAAAAACCTGTGTGTTATTGGAGTATTAACCAAAAAAAAAAAAAAAAGCTAACAAATAAGCTACTATAAACTACAGAAGAATAATTCAATTTTTCTGCTTGCAAATACAATCAATAAGAGAAGAGATTTAGAGTATGTTGTAGGCTTTCCAGCCTACATATGTTTGTAATAAAAAAATGCTATATCACGTGCAATTGAGAAACTGAACGTAAAGGTTCAAGCATCACCCCTCTTAGAGTGCTTGGCCCAAAATATAAATGAATGCTACACAGAGAATATAGACTTGAAAAAATTTTTTCATTTATTTATTTGAGAGAGAGAAAGCGAGCAAACATGAGCAGGGGGAGGGGCAGAGGGAGAGGAAGAAGCAGACTCTCCGCTGATCAGGGACCCTGACATGGAACTCAATCCCAGCACCCTGGGATCATAACCTGAGCTGAAAGGAGATGTTTAACCAACTGAGCCACCCAGGTACCCTGAGAATATGTAATTTTTAATACATATTTTAATACATATTCAAATGGCAGCCATTTGAAAAATCAAGAATTGCTTTGACACATTAAACGTAATTTAATAGCATATTAATTGTGTTAGGTCTTTAAAAATCCACAGCATTATGTGGCATGTACACATATATGTGTTCAATTCTATTCAGTAGGTATTATTCTTCTTCTTTTGAGATGAGGAGATCAATTAATAGGTTAAATGACTTGCCTACAATTGCATAGCCAGAAGCAGGAGATGAGACTTGGGGCTGAGAGTTTCTTATTCAAGAGCATGATCCTGCACTTAGTCTTTAGCCTTTGGGGCCAAAGGACAGAGAGGCTCAGTTTTTAAGACCTTAGGCCATCAGGATACTTTGAATCCATTTTATCTCAAATGGTTGACTCACCAGTTCCAGTACGGTCATTGCCATGTGGTTGTCTGTACATGATATCAAATATGGTGATTGAGACAAGAATGACCTACTGGAATAGCATAGTAGAGAAAATATGCGAACTTCTAGAAACTAAAATAATCTTTTAAAATTCTTCACTTCGTATATTCAACTACCTGGAGACTTGAGGCAAATTTTTCCTTGTTTGAGAGATTCATGAGTGGATGCTTACTCCGTCCTTCAAAGTACACACCTATCAGCATCTCTTCCACAGAGAAGTGAGGCAGGCCCTTCTTTTTTTTAAAAACTGCTGTTAGAGCCACTTCCCAGGAAAGTTTGCACTACTTCCTAGACAAAGCAGACTTCCACCATCCAGCCTACCATATTCTCCATTTGTCCTATAGGTAAAGAGTTTTGGAAGGCACGTACATTTCTTAGGTTGCTTCACTTTGGAGGTATAAAAAGTTGGAGCCATTTTTTGATGCATCTCCCCAAATCTTCCCTAGGAATTAGGGCTATGCTGAACTACTTAGAAAATGGTCTTTCATTTCCAGACTTCAGAGAACTTTTTGAAGCTTTTACTCTCTCTACCTAGATATTTATTTAAATTCTCCTCTATTTACATATATTTGTAGGCTTTTGAGATTCTGGAACCAAATTGTCTCTCTCTTCTTTGCTCTTGCTCATTCAGAAATGTGAATCTTTGAGTTGTAGCTCCAATGCCTATATATTATTTCTTAAAAACATATTCAGCTTAAAGCAAACTTTCCTATTTCTCAGGTACCAACGTATAAAAAAAGTTTTTGAGAAACTAAATAAATAAATATATTTTTTGTATTTTTCATAGTCATCCATATATTAATTTTTTCTCACCTATTTGACTTTTATTGATTTTGGGGGAATCTAGCCATCTAAATTCTTCCATGGGAAGAGGCAGTATCAGATACAAGTAAATGTAAATACATGAACTCTAAACAATCGGAGTTCCAAATCTTAGTGCAAATAAATATCAACACTACCAAGGGTATTGTTAAAAAAATAAATTCCAATTCCTTGCCCCAGGAAATTTGATTCAGTAGGTCTGTCATGGATCCAAGAATTGGTTTTGGAAACATGTATCCCTGGCTATCAATTTTCAATGAAATACTGGCCTGGAAGAAAACGTTTATGCCTTCCTTCTTTGTATAGTCATAGGAAGGGAACTCTACAGCTGATACTATGTTGTCCTAGGGGAATGTTGGGATGCCAAAGGTCAATGCGGAGGTCCATGAGGTGTGCAGAACTGCAATCCATGACAGCTTAAATTCTGAAATCTGGTCATTGAGAATATGGAGCTGATGGTAGTATAGCCACCTACAAAGCTCAAGGTAGGCTTAGCTGAAGCTGCTGCTCAGTGTCCGGCCCATGGTCAGAGCTGGTCAGAGCTCTGTGCAGGTAAAGCTTTGTCAGCCAAGCCATCATGGAGCCCTGTCTCATCATCTTGGCTGCCACCCAGAAGAAGGTGACATATATCTGTTCTGATACCCTTACCCACCATAACCTATCCGGCCCCATTCCTCAATAAGTTACATAGTTTGGGGAGAAAAGAAATCTCAAAGGATAAAATTTAAAAATTCCTGGCCTTCTTGCCTCAGGCCACCAGAAAGTCAGAAGCCAGAGGCCAGAATATCAAATTATGAACCTGGCCATGCCAAATGAAGGAGAAATTGATAAGAAAGAAGCATGCTGAAAACAGCATTAATTGGGAGGGAGGTGGTAGAGAATATATCATGTGAAAACTGGGTGTCTCTCAGTGTCTAGTGGAAAGTACATCTTGGCCAGGCTTACTAAGCTTCAGGCAATTATGAAATTCAGTTGAAATACAGGCAGGCAGAAGGAAACCAAGGAACATCTGAGTGGTAAGAAATAGCCAAGAGATTAAAAATTAACTATGAACAATTCATATTTTAGAATCATCTACGTGATTTAATATGAGATGTTAATGGCATAAAACAATTAACAAAGTAATTTATTGAAGTGATAGTTATTCAAACTTATATTCCATCTCCATGGATTCCTATTTCAATTACTTTTATTTAAAGAAAATAAAACACCAACAAGCCATAATTGATATCAAGTATAAATTTCCTCTAATACATTTGAATTTTATAATCTTGTCTTTGTAGTAATAGCAATTCAGACTCAATCAACATTTCTGCATGCACCATTGCATTAGGTGCATTCAATTTTACCAGAAGTTTTTATATTAATATAAATATATTAAAATATATTTTACTATATTAAAATATATTAAATATAAGTATATAAATATATTTAATAATATAAAATATATGTAATAATATATTAATTATTCTAATTATATTTTATAATATTATAATAGTAATGAGATAGTAATATATAAATATATAGTTTTAGAATGTGCTATCTAAATGACTGAATTAGAAAATGTGCTCATTTGTAATCAGACTTGTAGATATTCATCACTGCTGTCTGTGTAAGTGTACATATATAGGTAAACACATAAAGGATTGGTAGGAGCAATTGTAAAGTCCAATAGCTTTTATATTGAGATGCGTCACAGATCTAATATTTTATGCACTTGCAGAACAGCTAAGATCAAATACATGGCACATATATTTTGATCCAAGTCCTGCCTGTCTCCAAAATGCTCTGCAGTTTATTTATTACTACTTTTAGCCACGCTATGCAGCCTTCGGACCTATCCTAGAGGATGCGCCCTGTCCCTCTTAGCACCATGTACTTTCTCTTCTTCTGGCAGGAATAGTCCCCCACTTCTTGTGTGGCTTGTCTTTTCCCTGATGATCCCTTCTGAAGTGGATCCCTCCCGTTATTCCTTAGACAGCAACCTTTTAATTCCTTCTTGGCACTTGTTGGAAGCTGTACTGATTTTGGTCATTTGCTAAACTATATATGGTCTATTTGCTATTATTAACTATATTTGGTCATTTGCTTAACTATATATTGTCTACCCTAATGAGAATGTAAGTTTTTAAAGCAGAATCATTTGGTGTATCTTGTTCACTGTGAATTTAATTCAGGGCTGAGTGTTCAGGAATTTTTTTAAGTTAAGGAATGAAAGAGCACACATTTCACATCTATTGTTTTGTCTTATTTTGTATTCTTGGAAAAGTGTGTACAAATTTCCCAAACGTTTTAGGTTCTAGCTTGAATCATAAGACTATAAAGAGTCATCTTAGTTCTATTCTTCCTAGAGCCCTTATCTGAATTTACTGTATAATATCTCTAAAGTATTTCAGAAGTTTATCAATAAACATTTTAAAACCATCAAAAACATTGTTGATCATATCTATACTTATGATTAATAAGATTGTAGTGCAATGGCTGTTTTAAACAATTGTAGAATTCTATGGGCTACATCAGAAAACTAAAAAGTATATCATAAAAACATCTATGCTGATTACAACTATAACGAATATCTACATATAGGCATAGGAAAAGAATTTAGAAGGAACTTTGCAAAATGTTGATGGTACTTATCCAAGGGCTAAGGGGTAATAGATAATTTTAATTTTCTTTATATTTTTCAATATTTCCAATTTCTATAAAATATGCATGCACTTTTTTTTACATTAAAAACACTTAGAAAACCACTGAACAATGGGAAAATGCAGATAATTGCAGGTTTATCTTGACTTTAATTGCAAGATAAACCTGCAAAGAGTAGAGTGATTAATTTCTTTTATAACTACTTATTTACAGTTGTACATATTCCTGGAACAGTTGCAGGATGTGTCAGGTTCTCAAAAAGAAATGAAATCTAGTTCTTACCCTTAACTATATAAGTCATGTTTACAATGAAATGTAATTAAAAATAGAATGTAGTAAATTATTATGAAGAATATGAGACACAGAGATGGGAAAGTTATTCCCTGGGGGGGGATTAGAGGGTATTTCATAGGAACGGCCATCAAGACTCATAAGCATGTTGAGTGCGAGAAGACTGTCCAGATCCAGAGACCAACATCCAGAAAAGGGACCAGGCAGGCAGACATAGAACTGTTTTGGGAAAGGGAAGTAGGCAGATTTGTGTGAAATAGGAGGTATTTTTAAAGATTTCAATAAATGAAAAACATGGAAAGAGCCATAAGCCCTACATATGGAGTCACTAGAAGAGTCACCAGGTAAGCAGAAATGGGGTCACTGAAGAATTTTAATATGATAGAAGATGGTCAGTTTGAAGGGAATGATGGGAGTTGGGGAGGTAACATATGTACTTTTTAAAAAGCTGGGCTTGAGTATCTTTGTATCTCATTTGAGAGATATGCATTACATTGTGAAAGAGATGAATATGAAGAAAAGGAAATATGAATATGAATATGTGGGCTGTACATAAAATGAGTTATCCTCACATAACTAGAACAATCCTAAAACTTGTATGGAAGTACAAAAGATCTTGAGTAGCCAAAGCAATCTTGAAAAAGGAAAACAAAACTGAATGTGTCACAATTCCAGACTTCAAGTTATATTATAAAGTAGTAGTAAGAAAAACAGTATGGTACTGGCATAAAAATAGACACATAGATCAATGGGGCAGAATAGAAAATCCAGAAATAAACCCACAATTTTATGGTCAACTAATCTTTGACAAAAGAGGAATGAGTATACGACAGAAAAGAGACAGTCTCTTCAACAAATGGTGGGAAAACTGGACAGTACATGCCGAAGAATGAAACTTTTCTCACCACCTTCTAACACCACATGCAGAAATAAACTCAAAATAGATTAAGACCTAAATGTGAGAGCTCAAACCATAAAAATCTTTGAAGAACTGATAGGTAGCAATTTCTCTGACATCAGCTATAGTATCCTGGATATGTCTCCTGAAGCAAGGGAGAGAAAGCAAAAATAAACTATTGGGACTGCATCAAAATAAAAAAGCTTCGCACAACGAAGGAAATAATCAATGAGACTCAAGAATGGGAGAAGATACTTGCAAATGACATATCTAGTAAAGAGTTAGTATCCAACATATATATAAAGGACTTATAAAACTCAACACCCCAAAAGCAAATAATCCAATTAAAAAATGGCAGAAGACATGAATAGACATTTCTCCAAAGAAGACATACAGAGGCCAACAGACACATGAGAAGATGACTTATCCCCAGAGAAATTCAAATCAAAACTGCAATGAGATATCACCTCATACTTGTCAGAATGACTAAAATGAAAAACACAAGGAACAACAGATATTGATGAGGATGTGGAGAAAAAGTGACCCTCTTGCTCTGTTGGTGGGAATGCAAACTGGTGCAGCCACTGTGGAAAACAGTATAGTGGTTCTTAAAAAAAATAAAAATAGAACTGCTCTAAGATCTAGGAATCACACTACTGGGTATTGGCCCCCCAAATACAGAAACATTAGTTCAAAAGGGTACATGAACTTTTATGTTTATTGCAGCAGTATTTACAGTAGCCAAACTATGGAAGCAGCACAACTATTCACTGATAGATGGATGGAGAAAGAAGATGTGATTTCATACATATACATTATGCATAGTATTTTATATACATATACATACACATAATGGAATATTGTTCGGCCATTAAAAGAATGAGATCTTGCCATTTGCAATGACATGGATGGAGGTAGGCGTATAAGGCTCAGAGTAAGAAGTCCAAGAAAGACATGTACTCTACGACCTCACTCATATTTGGAATTTGAGAAACAGAACAAATGAGCAAGGAAAGAAAAAGAGACAAACCAAGAAACAGACTCTTTTTTTAAAAATATTATTTTAAAAAAAGATTTTATTTATTTATTCATGAGAGCCACACACAGAGAGAGGCAGACATAGGCAGAAGGAGAAGCAGGCTCCCTGCAGGGAGCCCGATGTGGGACTTGATCCCGGAACCCCAGGATCAGGCCTTGGGCTGATGGCAGATGCTCAACCTCTGAGCCACCCAGGTGCCCAAGAAACCGACTCTTAACTACAGAGAACAAACTGATGGTTGCCAGAGGAGAGGTGGGTGGGTAGAGGAGTGGAACAGGTGATGGGGATTAAACAGTATGTTTATCACCATGAAAAATAGAAGAAAATAATGAAAAAAGAACTTAGAAAAAAATAAAGAGTGGCTGAAAATTTAGGTACTAGGCCATTACAATTACATTTTTTGTATCAGAACACAAGAACACCCTATGTTTCAATATATTTTTCAAAGAATTTTTATCCTTTGATACATTGTTTTAGGCAATAGTATAAACACATTAAACTAGTTGCTCTGCAGTTAGGTTTCATCTAATTATATTTTTAGCTCATGAGACCTACTGTGTTTATAGCAAATTTTTACTATCCTTTGTACATTTTTTTTCTTTCCCTTACTTTTCTAGATGCCAAGAATTATTTCAAAAAACCCAGACAAAGCATTTTAAACATGTTTCCCTGTCAAGACATCCGGAAAACTGAATATGTATTTCAAGGCTTTACTTTTTTAAGATTCATTTCATAAGATGTGAGCAGTTCAAGTTTGGTAGAAAGTTATTACTGTATGGAACCTTTTATGGACACAGGTATTTGTGTGTGTGCATGCGTGCGCGCGCGCGCGTGTGTGTGTGTATCTCATTTGCTAATCACAGTTGAAATACTATCGGAGGGCTTACATACCTCTCTCCTGTCAAGGTGTCTTGCATATCCTATTTAATACTTGTAGATAGTAGGCACTTGGAAGAAGCTGTGCCATGTCTACATTAGAGGAAAATTTGTAGAACAAAAACTGTAAGTTGTAGTTTTCTTTCTCTGACAGGTTTTTAAAATTGTTTGTTTGTTTGTTTATTTATTTATTTATTTATTTATTTATTTATTTATTTATTTATTTAGAGAATCTCAAGCCGACTCCTTGCTGAGCACAGAGTCCAGTGCAGGGCTTCATCTCAGGACCAATCCTGAGATCATGACCTGAGCTAAAATCAACAGTGGGTCTCTTAACTGACTGAGCCACCCAGGAGCCCCTTTCTGATAAGTTCATAATAATCTTGAGTGAAAATGAGAATTTGGAAAAGGAGAGGGTTTTGATTGTTAACAGAGTATGTGCCATATAGTGACATTTCTTTTTTTCTTTTCAATGAATAGTACTAATCAATTTATCATAGCTTGAAAAAGTAGAAAACAAAGTGTGCCCATTATATACAAAACTTAAAGCTACCACAAGAAAAGAACATGTGTACCATCTTTGTAAACCTGGATTAGGATAGATTGTAGAGTCAATTTAGAGTAAGGACTGTAGCTTTAGTAACCTGGGTATTTAGTAGCAAATAGGGAATCTGGAGAAAAGGGAACCAGTCAGGAGGCTCCTAGGAAAGTTAGGGCAAGTGCCATGACAGTCAGATGTGGCATCATGATGGTAGAAATGGGAGGGAACAGAAAGATATCAGGGACATAGCGATTGCTGTTTTATCTTCGTTTTGGTACCAAATACGATTAGCTAGTCAATGTTACTTAATGTAGGGCAGAGATGTCCAAACCTGGGCACATGTCGGAATCATTGACAGAGCTAATAATTTAATATATATGCTATACATAAACTGTGTAGATGAGTAAATTCGTGCCTCACATAAATCTTAAATAATCGTTACCAGTACCTTCTTCATTTATTTTAACATATGGTGTTAGAGAACAAAAAATATTTACATTATGCCTACCGGAATCCAATGTGCATTTATGGTCCATAATTAATGTATTTTGTGTGATGTTAATATTTACAAATAATGCTATTTTAACTCATCAGTAGTTGGAGAGATTAAAAAATGTACCAAATTTATACAATTCCAGGTTCTTAATGTCATTTGTTTGGCACTCTCCTTCGCTATGCCAGCCAAGTGACTTTTTGTTAGTGGTTATGAAAAGAGTCGTAATATGCCCATGATGTCATAGTCAATTAAATGGTGAATCAAATTTAACTCATTTTATGTTACTCTGATATTCCACCTAGACTTGGATATTTTCCACTGTACAAAATGCAAAATCATAATGATTCCTTTTCTTTCAGAATAAAGGTACTAGCTACAAATGAACTGGGGTTTTTTTCCCCTTCTTTTCACCACTAACAGTCACTGAGTCCTCCTTTCATTCCTTTCCCCTGAGTTTAGAAATTAGTGTTTATTTAAAGGAGAAATAAAGCAATCACCCTCCCCCCCCCACACACAAAGATGTCCTTAGAGCCCAAATGTTCATGATTATTCTTTCAAATTAAATCAGGAAAAAATATTTCTTTGAAGTAAATTAGGAAGACTGTGCCAATAGCTAATAAAAATTCATCAAGTTCAACATCTGTACATGTTTCCATAAGCATAATCATTCTTAAAATAAATCAGTGCAGAGAAACTGTCAGATGGATAACTCTAAAATCAGAAATATTAAATTGTCATTTAATTGTATTTAATTGTAATATTAAATATTAAAATTTTTACCACAATATAAATGCACTTTGATAGCAATTAATAATGGCAAGAATCATTGCTCCACATTTGCTACCAGTACCCAATTACAATTTTCTTCCTTCCATACTCACTAATTTTCAATTATACTATTGTGCTCTTATGACATGATTATTATTATAATTTTATCCTCCTCCCAAAGGGTATATGTTATATATTTTAATATCACAGAATTGCAATCAAATTCTTAGGAAAGGAGCTTTAAAGTTGTCAAGGAGATTCTCAAAGAGAAGAATTTTAAAGTCAAGGCACCTCTTCCATCATGTCTTATCTTCCTCACACATATCCTGTTTCTCTTTCCATATCAGCTCACTCAGTGTGGGTTTAATTTTGAAGAATCCCAAAACTTTGGAATCTCAAGGAACTTCAGGGAGTATTTAAATCAAACCCTTTAGCCTATTCATGTATAATTCTCTTCTGCAAAAGTGCTGCAAATAGAAACTGAGCTGGGATTTCACTGCATCTTACCATAATGTATTTTATTGCGTGGCAATTCTGAATTGTCAAGAAGTGGTTTCTCATAAGCAGACAAAATATCTTCTTCGGTATCTTCCCATCACTGATTTTAATTACACCCTCCAGAGTCATGTGAAATAAGATAAAGTATATCTGGTTAACGAATTTTGCCCTACTTTACCCAGTTTGAACAGCACACACACACACACACACACACACACACACAAAATCATACGGATTGGTGTCTCTTAGGCTTATCTATGATTTACCAGCCGTTTTTGTATTGCTGGGAACTTTCAAAGTAGTTATAATTCCTCGTATTTTGACCCATAATAAAAATTCATTATCTGAGTGTACGAACTCGTGTCAGAAGCTGTAGTGTAGAAGCGTAGAAGTAGTATAGAAGTACGTGTAGAATTTTGCAGTTAATGTTTTGTGGTATTTTTGCAAAGTGATGCTGTGAAATCAATGGTTTTTGGGAGAAAACAGAGGGACATTATTTGTAGGGCAAAGAGCTCCATTTGGAAGATTAGGGCTCAGAGCCAGGTTGGAGTAAACTTCCTAGGTGCTATGGTTTCAGTGAGAAAGAGAATAAGTCTTAGAACCAGATGGTTGATATTAAAACTGGACTAGACTGCCGCCATTTAGCTAGACAAGCCTCAGCAAGCTGAACTCCTTGCTCTGCGTCTATATTCATGTACTCCACATAGAACTACCGTGGACACTAAAAATGAGGTGACTTAGACATCGCACTAAACAGTGTCCCTGGCACATAGGCCATAAGGCATAATGATTAAAAGTAGTCTTTGAACCAAAGTCAGATTCCAACTGAGTACCCGTAGTCAAGTTATTTGACCTCTCAGAGTTCTAGATTCCTCATTTGCAAAATAGGAAACATAGGCTTCTTAATTGGTTTTCAAATTTTTATGAAAAAATTTAAATATTCATATGAAGAACTTTTAAATATACATAAAATTTATCATGATATGATAAATCTATATATTCCTATCATCTGAATTCAACAGGAATTTACCACACTTGTTACCCTTTTCTCATTTATCATTGTATCTTTGTGAGGACTAAATAAAATAAAAATGCATGTAGTACTTAGCATAGCTTGTGTTAGAATAAATACACCATAATTTTATTATATGCAGTTTCCCTTTAAAATTATTCATCCATAAAGTAGGGATACTGTTACCTAACAGGAGTATTCTTTGAAAGATCAAATCCTGAAAAAAGTGAAATGATAGTTCTTTGTAGTCTGAGAAATGAAATAAAATTATAAAGGTGGTTTATATCGTCAAAGGGGGTCACTGTTACTTGCAGAAAAGGAGGAACAAGTAATACTATACCTATATGCCTACAAAAACAAGGGGGGGTGCTCCATCACTAATGCACAGATGGGGAAAAAAGACACCTAACACAGAAAGCTTAGAATTCCCCAAAGACAAATTGCCCACAGCCCATTGTTGAGTAGGGTTGATCCTAAGAGACAGAAACTTGCTAAGCGTCCTGGCTACTAGACTAGGTGAATGCTATTAGAGACCACTGGGAAATACATGTAGGACACAAGGTTTGACTTTGACTTTCTTGCCCATTTTCCCTTTACTCTATCACCTGGAGAAGGTCAGCCAGTTGGAGGTTGTTGTATAGTTGCCTTTCATGATTCACCGCTACTCAAGTTCCGTGTAGCTTATTATACTGCTGACTTTCTTTCATCTATCTATCTATCTATCTATCTATCTATCTATCTATCTATCTATCTATCTATCTATCTATCATCTATCTATCATCTATCATCTATCTATCTATCCAACTACCTACCTACCTATCAAAATTAAATTGTGAATTGTGTATTAGAGATTAGGAGACTGAGATAGTTTCTTAATCAATTTCATTTATAAGTGAGGAAATTATATACCTTGCTTAGGTCTCTACAATGGTGAGCTCAGAATTTGAGTTTAGGGCTACCATATTTCAAACCTAATGCATCAATATATCATGGTTCAATTTTTTTTTCATTTTTGCCAAAGAAAATTTTAATCAGTTCAAATAATGTATCTTCCAATATGTTTTCTTTGATCATTCCAATTGGAAAATCTTGCTCCACTTTGGCTATAACTGTCTTAGAACCCTAAACTTTCATTATCTATCTATCTATCTACCTATCTCTCTATCTATCTATCATCTATCTATCTATCTATCTATCTATCTATCTATCTATCATCTATCTATCTATATCTATCTATCTATCTATCATCATCATTTATCTATCATCTATCATCTATCTCTCTATCTATGCAGGTTTGTAGAGCCAGCTAGCTGGATTGATGATCAGAAACAAGGTTTTATTCAGTTTTCTTTCCCCACTCCACAAGTCTAAGATACACTAGCTGCTTAATAAGTATGCATTCCCTTGGGAAGCTTTTTCTACTTGAAGGAAGTGGGATAAGACACAAATTTATTTTTCTTGGGCAGAATTTGACAGATTTTTAGAAATTCATCTTTATTTATCATCTCATTTTTCTTTCTTCTGTAATTAGCTACTCATGGTTCAAGCAAAAAACGTGGTTAAGAAACTTTAATATTAGAGTAAGAGCTAAAGATTCATTATCAATATTTTATTTTTTAAAATAATTTATGACAAAATATGTTGACAAGCATGGTCATAATATCTTTACTTGGCCACTGTGGTGGTAAATTAGCCATATTTCTATCCAACTCTAAAGAAATCATCATATAGAAGACAAATTATATTTGTTTTTTTTTTAAATATATACAAAATTTATATATATATATATATATATATATATATATATATATATATAATTTAGTCCTAATTTTCTAGAAGTGGACTGGGAGGTTTCATTTCATACATTTGGCATTTTATTCCAGAATTTTTTTTCAGTGCTAAGGATGGAAACTTTCCATACAAAAACTTTCCAAATAAGAATATAATAAATACAGCCCCTCCACTCAACTTATGGACACTGTTGCCCTCAGCCCATTTTAGATAAAGATTGTGTATATTTATCCAAACTCTAGTTTCCATGAATGATAAACCTGATTTCTGGAAATGGTTTAAGTTATGTCTGACTTTTTAAACTAAAGGTTAAAATACTGTAAAATGGAGTTTTTATACTTTGTATCTTTCAGCGTCGTTTTAAGATTTCCCTTCCATCAATTCTCATGTTTTTAATAACATGAGAACCTGCCCTGCTTCTTAAAAATTAAAAAAAATAACTTCTGTTAAAGAAAGAATATAATAAAGATAATGATGTGACAGAGGAAACAGTAGTTGATTGCATCTTAGTGGAAACACCTCATTAAGTTATCATTTTATACATGGCTTGTGCACATTTAAATTAAACTGCTCTGCAGAAAGTATGTGAAATCTGGTTCAACTGAAAAAGATGATGACATTGCAAGAATTTATTAGCCTGAGTGTTATTTATTTCCACATGTGACAATTATACCTTTGGCACATCTACTTACTGCTCATAAAGATCCATCCAAGATCATTAGAACAAGTAGTAGATCAGTCAGGAGAACGAAAAATCATTAATCAGGCACAAATGGGAAGGATGCTTGATAGGGAAGAACAAATGCAATGGAATCACCACTCTCCCAAATGCCCCCTTGCATAAACAAACAAGTAGGTGGTGAAATTAATGGTTGGGGGTGGTAGTGGTGATGGCAGAGGCAGTGGTGGGAGTGGAGGGTGTGGCTGGATGGTGGGAAGTTGAGTAGGTGGATGGGGAATGGGGAAGGAGGGAAGAAAGAGATGATGAAAATTGGCGTAAGAAAAAGGGGTTTCCAAGGAAGAGGAGGTTATGGTGGAGAGGGAAATTACAGGAGAAAAGGGAATTATTCAAAAAAAGAAATTATGGAGATCCTGTGGAGGAGACAGTAGTAGACCTAGGAGATAGTAAAAACTATGAAAATTAGATAACAATGCTTATTTCTTGATGGATACATTATGCACAGTATTCTAAATAACATATTTGAATATCATCTTTGAAGTAAAGACCATGTTAAGCCCTTTGATTATATCATTCTCGAACTGGTTAATATGTAAGAACACTGATTTATGCTATCATCTGATCTCTTAGAACGGAATTTTTCAATATAAAAACTTTCCAAATAAGAATTTAATAAATACAGCCGCTCTACTCAACTTATGGACACTGTTGCCCTCATCCCATTTCAGATAAAGTTTGTGTATATTTAGCTAAACTCTAGAATCACTATTTTTCCATTGTAATGTATGCCCTGAAACACATTGTGTCTTTTAAATGACAAAAAAGTGAACAAAAATTATTTTTATTTTTATTTTTATTTTTATTGTTTAAAGATTTTATTTATTTATTCATGAGCAACACAGAGGGTGAGAGAGACAGAGAGAGAGAGAGAGAGAGAGAGAGAGAGGGGCAAAGACACAGGCAGAGGGAGAAGCAGGCTCCATGCAGGGAGCCCAATGTGGGATTCGATCTTGGGTCTCCAGCATGATGCCCTGGGCTGAAGGCAGCACTAAACCACTGAGCCACCCGGGCTGCCCTAAAAATTATTTTGAAAGGTAAATATTTGTTACCATTGGAAAATGATGAATATTTTGATTTTTTAGTCCTGATTTTTGTATTTATGAGACATAATATATACTATGTATGAATGAATAAATTAATATTTTTATTTGGTGAGTTTTATGAATCTAATAAACAATCAATAATTATAACACATAATCCCAAAATGTAAAGTATAACTATTTTTATACCCTGATTATCATCTTAAAATATCAATTCTAGAATTTACTATTTTAAGTGACCCCTAAGAATATTGGATATTCTTCTTTTGTTTTATCCTGATACTAGATAGGACAGAAGAATCTCAGTCTTGTTGTTTTTGTGGATTAGGTTTCTCAGATTCAGCAAGTAAAATACTGGATAAACTTAATTTGGAATTTCAAATAAACTTCTTTGTTTTTTAATGTAAATATATTCCAAATATCTCATAGGACATACATATACTAAAAAATTTTTTTTAATTTATTTTTTATTGGTGTTCAATTTACTAACATACAGAATAACCCCCAGTGCCCTGTCACCCATTCACTCCCACCCCCCGCCCTCCTCCCCTTCTACCACCCCTAGTTCGTTTCCCAGAGTTAGCAGTTTTTTATCTAAAATTCAAATTTAACTTGATGTCCTGTATTTTATCAGGAAATGTTATTTTTAAAAAATCATGTAATATGCATTTCATAGGACCTTCTTTCTTAGAAATAGTGTAAGATTTTCTATCCATTGGTCAGAGGCCCAATATATTTCTTTTTTTCCCCTATGAACATGTACAAAAAAACCCAAAATAACTGATAAGAGTCACTTATTTAGGAATTTCAACTCAAAAAAAAAAAAAAAAAAAAAAGATTGGCATTCAGGTGCCCTCTGGCTCATGGCTTGACCTTGAATATTCCAAGATACTTGTGTCCTCTCACAAGTCATATGGTATGAGTTTGAAACCTCAATTCTGCTTGGAAGATGGACACTCAAATATCTATTACCTTATGTCAGTGTTGGGGTATTTCGATTAAAAATAGTCGGCATTTATTATAACCTATAAAACTAAGTACTTAAAATACATTAGTTAATTTAAGCCTTGCAACAATCTTACGTGTTAAGTACAATATTTTATAATTAATTTTTAGGTAAGAAAATATAGAAAGAGAAGAATTGAGTAGCTCGTCAATGGTCACACAGCTAATAAGAAGTAGAGCTGAAAAAAAAAAAAAGTAGACCTGGAATTTGAACTCGGACTGTCTGATTTAATGTAATTTTCTTTTTTTTTTCCCTTGACAACTACTCTATTCCACCTTGAGACATTTCATGAGATGTGTCTACAAAATATAGATATGAGAGCCACAGGTGATTTTTACATTTCACAATTAATTGCAGGGATTTTTCTTAAAAGGACAGAAAGAGGGGTGGAAACAATGTAAACACACAACTAGGTCAACAGGCTGTTGAAGCTCAATATTTCCGCTTGTTCTTCACCCTCCCTGTTCCTTGACCTGTGAAAGCAGGTTAGGGACTACAAAGGTCACAGAAGAACGTCTACCCCTTCTGATGCTATGGGTTTGAACTAAGGCCTCTGAAGCTTTGGTCAAAAGCCATAATTGCTAAATACGGTTATCTTACTTAATTGACATGCACTGGTTGATACAGGAGTCAGCACACTGCTTGTCTCCTTTCAGTTCCTTTCAGACCTAGACCATGACTTCCTGTCCCAGGCCACGGCCAGCTCAGTCAGCTCCTCGGGGTGTGCCATTTCCCAGGCAGTTTCACTGTCAGACCAAATTATAGATCCACCAGCGGAAATGACAAAATAACCTTTCTCTGCACAGGAGATACCAGGGGACGGACAAGCAGTTTCATGTAGGTCGGCTACTTTGTGAAAAATACAGCTATGTCTCTTGATGGACCTTAGTCAAAGGTAACATGGACGCAGAAAAGCAAAATCTTTAAGAAAAGAACACATGTTATGAGATCAACTGTTTCAAGTTTGTGATTCAGCCCTTTTTTGGTTAGAGTGGGAATGAGCTGTTGTGTTCCACCGTGTATTGCAAGACAGGAACACGCAGGACTGTCAGCTGGGTAGCGTCGGAACGAGAATTAGGCTTTCCTATTTGCATTACGATAATAATCAGAATAATTTTAAACCTTGTGTTAAACATGTTTTTTTGCTAAGATATTACTTTGTTTTATATGCCCTAGTGATGTCTAGTTTACATACCTAGCAGATTTCATAGTTTATAAATCTCAAGTTACAGGATTAAAGTGATGAATCCCTTTCAATTCCTTTTCTTAAAAAAAAAAAAGTGATTTATTTCTACAGTATACCCTATAATTACGCCTGCCTACCGGAGTTGCTGAGTATGCAGAATGATTATTTATAATACAAAAGTGAGAGAACAATTATAGAGATTATCCTAGAACATTTTAATTCAGTATTTCCCACAGGCTCATGAGGAATAGAGAAGGTAAGGGAAGGCATGAGAAATAGCTAAGAATGACATCTTGATTAATTTTCACAGAGGGTTTATTTTAAGAAGAAGGAAGTGTTGTATCATTAGAAAGCTTTAGAGGAATAGTTCCCCCTTTACTCATATGGCAGCGTCTGATATGGTTATTGAGGACATGTAGCAACAGCCATTTATAAATAGAATATCTACTTTAAGAATCATGATACCCAAATACTCAGTGTCTTAAAATGGAACCTAAAAATGATAACTAACTGAAACAAGTAGCTTCAAATAATTTATTTCCTTGTTTGTGTACCTTTCATATATCAGGTACTGCGTCATATATATGTCATATCTAATCCTCCAAGTAACTTTTCCAGATTATCTTCATTTTACATGTGGGAAAACTTGGGCTCATTGGGTTAAGAACTCGTTCAAGGTCACTTGATGCAAGTGGCATAAATAGAATTTAAAACTCAGACCTGTCTCATTTTAAGCACCTTCCAGACATGATTATTGTTGTAAAAATATGATTTGAGTGTACAGTTTAAAAAAATTAATTTACACTCAGGGAAGCTGGGAAAAGTATAGTTGGCAAACAGCCTTTCCAAACCTCAATGCTACATTTTAAAAAATCCTAAATAGTTTTGAGGAGAATATTTGCATTATTGAAACTAGGGAACAGTGTGGCCCCAGACAACAAACTCCAGATTTGATGCTATTGGATAAACTGAAGACCCTGAGAGTTCACACGCAATATTTTTCTTTGAAGGAGTATTTGAAAGAAAAAGCCTGAGTTTCCACTAACGTAGCTTAATGTGAGTATCAAGGATGGGTACATCAGAAAACTGGGAAACACTCCACTGAGGCTCTTTCATTACTGCTTGCCAGTACTCCCAAAACGAAAGCCACAGAGCTGGATGCAAAGTTATCTTGAACTTGGCTTTCTTGTAGGGGCCTGGTTTATTTCCACTGTTGTAGGAAGTCCCTGACCTGGAAAAGTTAGGCATGAGTACCTGAGGAAAGAAAAAGGAGAGGAAGGAGGGGAAAAGGGGAGGATGGAAAGAAGGAAGGGAAGGAGGCAAAAGTTTGAGGAATAATTTTTTGCAACTGATTTTATCGGCAACTATAGTAGCCGCATCAAACAAAAGCTCTCTTTTCTCCCAGACTTTTCTTCAGAGTAACCGGTTGACTCTAGACAAAGAATGATGCCCGAGGGTCACCCTCACACATTTGAGAAAGGACCTATTCTATCTTCAGCAAAACTGATCCTTGAAAAAGAGCGTGCAACAAATACAGTCAGAAACCACACAGAGACTAACTTCCTAAATGGCAGAGGTCCGTACCCTTGGCATTGTCTCTTCCCTCCTCAGGTACTTGATTGGCTAAATAGATAATATTGATATCAAGTCTCCCCACTCAAGTTTTGAAGAAAGAAATAAAACATTGCCTGCGTATGTGGAAGGGGCTACTTCAAGCAGAATGTGCCCACTTTATTTTGAAGCCATTTGGAGGTACAAAAGGGATGAGCATCCAAATTCAGTACCAAACATTAAGAAAATATAGCATACGAAAACTACCAACAAGCATGTTCTGGAAGAATATTTTCCCAGAACATAGAAGAAACCCTTACTTTGCTTTCTTAAGAAAATTACACACATGTATTTAAATATATATATACATAAATGCATATATATAGTTATAAATGCATATATATGTATCTAGTTATATGTGAAGAAAGAGAGAGGGAGAAAACACATACATAGAAGGCTGAAAAACAGCCCCAGGCTTCTTGTCAAAATGCTGTTTGTTAGCACTAACACAGTTTCTCTACAGACTTCTGGAAAAGAGACATCGTGCTTCTTCCAAACAATTGAGATACTAGGGAGCACTCTCAGTGTATGAGTTTGCTTGCGGCGTGAATTTTTTTAATTGACTCAGATACAAAATTCAGAGCCACTCTCTTTTAAAACAACCCCAAACCAGGGAGTCTTACCCAACTCTTAAAAATATAGGATTTACTGGGGCTCCTGAGTGGCTCAGTTGGTTGAGCATCCCAACTCTTCATTTTGGCTCAAGTCATGACCTCAGGGTCATGATCTCAGGGTTGTGAGATCAAGTTCCACACAGAGCCCTGCATCAGGCCCTGCAAAGAGCTCCGTCCAGCTCTACACTCAGCCAGGAGCTGCTTTCCTCTCTCTCCTCCCTGACTCATGTTCTCTCTCTCTCTCTCTCTCTCTCTCTCTCAAATACATAAGTAAATCTTTAAAAAACATTTTCAAAACGTAGTATATACTAAAACCTATGCAGAAATATCTATTGAGATAGCTATCAAATATGACTTTTGTTAAGTGCTTAAACATTCTCGGAAAATGATGCCACTGTCCTGAAGACTATAGTATTCTTTGCTAGGTGGAAATATTGACTCTTTATTGATTTCCGCTTGTCTATAGGAGAAATGAGACTGGCATCTTCATTCAGTATCAGCCAAAACTAAGGGAACTTAAAAAATCATCCCTTAGTCTCTCTGCAACAACTATTTAAAAAATTAGAAAGGAACTGGCATCCATATGAGAGTATGGAGCCCAAAAATGCAAGGAAGCACATTAGAACTGTCCTGGAATCTGGAACACCCTAGGAGGCCGAAAGTACACGATGTGTTGGGATTTGTTCTTTATGGCGTATTTGGGAGATTAGGAGCTGTGCCTATGAGGAAGTGCATACCGAGAATGGCCCCACCAATTAATGTGATCCAGGGGATAATTTGTGAAGAATGATGCTCTAGCTTCCAAAATGGTGGCCAAGTGCTATAACCGAGACAGAGAGCAGCCCCTCCGTTAGAAGCTAGGGCATGCTGCTGCTGGGTCAAAGTCGGGAAGCTAGGGACCACTGGATAATGGAGGGAGATCTGAGGCCTTAAAATCATGGGCAGCACCAATGATATCTTGATTGATTGATCATTTGCTTGATTGACTGATTCATTCATTCATGTATCCATCCACTCATTCAAGAGGAGTTTGTTAAATGCTGGGCACTATGATTGACACTAAGGATTTGGTGGGAACATGTTGGGATCACTGCCCTCTGTGCTTATGGCTTAAGTGGTAGTAAGGTGGAAGTGGACAGAATGAGATAGACACGAAGTAAAACAATCACATAATTGATTTTATTTATCATCATTGTGAGTTGTGTGAAATAAGTGAAGAGGATACTCTGAGGGCCTATGTCAGAAGATTTTCTTTGAGGAAATTACTTTTTTGACTTATATCTGAAGGGTAGACTTTGTTACACGTGCATTCCAAACTTTAAGAGAAACTTTAAAAAGCCTGGAAATAGAATGTGTAGCCTCTAAAACTGGAAAGCAAAGATGAATTTTAATTAAACATAGAAGATGGAAAAGAGAAAAGTAAAACAGGAGTGGGAAGCTAATGAAGAGATTTAAGTGGGCTAATGACAGTCCCATTTGCATTTTTCAGATCACTCAGATTGCCACGTGGAGCACAGGTGGTAGGTGTGCAAAAACGTACATTGGGAGGTTTCTGAGATGCAAACAGGTGTGCATTAGGCTGATACCTGAGGAGACAAAGGGAACTAGCAAGAGTGAGACAGATTTGCTAGAGCAGCATACGGAGGGTGAGGGAGATGGAGGTGTCAAGGCTGACGACCAAGAATTGTCCTGCGGAAGGATTTCCACAAAGCTGTGCTACCTCAGATAGCAAACTAGGAGATGAATGAAATTGCACAGCAACTTAAACCACATTTCTATATTGTACAGTTGCCATCAGCATGGCCATCAGCACAGTCCCACTTAAAACATCAAGATACGTGTGATATATGTTGTGTCCACTCTAAAGCAAAGTAAGCACTTCAATTTTTTTTTTTTGTCATTCAAATAATGTCATGCAATCTTCCTTCACATAAAATGTAACTTGAAACTGTAACTGAGTTGGTTCAACTGTCTCCTGGGGAGGGGCCTGGACGGTGTTTGAATTCTCCAGTAGGAAGATACCTTCTGGAATGCGAAGTTAGAGGGGATTGCCAAGGCTCTGCTGTATGCTTTAATGAACATAAACCATCACTTCTCACCAGTGAAGACTCAGATTATGGTGCTAAAAATATGCTTTGTCACAAAATGCCAGGTGGCCCGGCAGCAGCGGTTCCTGCCTATTCCTGAACCACTTTATCATAGAACAACGTACATGACAAAGATGTCTTTGCTGTAATTACGGGAGTCATGATGTCCTACAACTCTTTCTATCTTATGCTTTGCAAGTTGTGTGGATTATATACTTTTTTATACCTTAATTTATAGTTTACACCCCTAATTACAGAGTTGTTTGCATGGAATTTTTGGCCAGATGCTTATAGTTCCATGATAGCTGCCAACCTTAAAGAACCCTTGGCTATTGGAAATTCTGAGATGACGTTGCCTTCTCAGCAAGACCTGACCCATCTAACTTTTAAAAAATTGCAGCCTTCCTTTTGATGTTCTACTTTTTCTTAATTTTCACATCACTTACCACTTTCTAATATGCTACATACATTGCTTATCGTATTTATTGCTAATTGTGTATTTCCCTCCACTAAGGTAAGAGCAGAGATCTTATTTTTTTTTGCTCACTAACATATCCCAAATATCAGGCACATAGCTGATGCTTATTAATATCTGTTGAATAAGCAGGTTTTCTGGTAGATATGATATCTGGGATACCTTCCCAGATACAGTTGCAGGATTAACTGTGGAGTACAATGATATCATTCCTTCTATGAAAAATATTTTGATGGTATCCCGTCACCTAAGAAATTTTGTTAAACTCTCTTGCTTTATTATTGAGGCTTACACTGTGTCTTTCCATTTCTATTTTTCTCTTACAGTCACCCAATGCCCAGTCATAGCAAAGTAATAGCCATGATCTTCACACAGTATTCCCCCTACAGAGCAGCCCTTTCCCTGTGTGTTATGTAGGTATGTGGCAATAATAAAGCATACCAAGCTGCCTCAAAACCCAGTGCAGTGGCTTAAAGCAACACGCATTTTAGTTTTCTTCTCATGCATTGTGTAGAGCAGCTCTGTTTTAGGCAAGGCCTGGCTGGGACCTGTTCATCTTGATTTCAGACTGTAGGTTGCTATTAGATCTGCACCCATGCATTTCTTCAGTAGAAGAAGCAGCTATCCACAGTATGCTCCTCTTCTGGCAGATAACTGAATTCATTTTTTTTTTCAATGCAACAAAACTTTATTGAACATCTCAATATACAAAGTTACTATGCCAGGTAACATATGGGCAGCCACATGAGTGACCAGTAGGAGCTTATATTAGTCTTTCTAATACCAAATAATAAACACATAAAACTGTTCCACAGTGCATCAACTGGATGGGTATTTCCTTAAATAAAATATATATATGAGATTAGAAAATTCAGATACTACAGAAACATATAAAAATGCAAAACAAAAGCTTGTTTTCCCACTTCTACCCCATATCCTCTGACAGTTGGCTTATTCTTAGGGAAAAAAAAAGTCACTCGTTGCCAGTAGATAAATACAGATAAAATTACTCTTTTTTAAAAAACTAATCAAATCATTTACATTGTTTTATCACCTTTTTTTTTTCATTTAGTCATCTTGAAGATCTTTTTATATACCTAATTAGTATATAACTCTAATACCTAATATTAGATATTAGTATGCAAATATATTTTTTCTTTTTTTCCTGCTTTTTATTTTATTATTTATTTTTTATTTATTTATTTTTTGATATGTATTTTTTTTAATTTATTTTTTATTGGTGTTCAATTTACTAACATACAGATAACTGAATTCAAGTAGCCACACTAGATCATACTAGCACATTTAAGGACTCTGCATGCATCATGACCACTAACTTCCTCTGGCTAAAGCATTACATGTGATCAATTCCAGCACCAATATGGTGCAGAAATATGCTTCTCACAAAGGGAATGATGTAGAACAGTGAATACTTATGATCAACACACCTGTCACACTCTGTCTAATTGAACTACCCATCAAAATGAAGTATAAATGTTGTCTACTTTCCCCAGTTCAGCAGTTAAATTTTCTATTTCTGTGATCTAGGTATACTCCACTTATACCTATGCTATTGTAATGTTTACATGTCTGATTGCCGTACTAGACTTTATTTTTCTAAAGAGCAGAGGCAAAAATTAATAATAATAATAATAATAATAATAATAATAATAAAAGAGCAAAGGCAATCAATGAAGATTTCTATTCCCAAATATCTACCATAGAATCTCACAAATTATAAACTTAATAGATCTTATTTTCATATAAGTGAAGATGGTGATCCCATTTAAAAAGATCTATTTAGATGCCATCAATGTCAATTTTCTGTCCACCTGGGATGGGTTCCTAGTTTCAAACCACTCTTTTTGTACCACAAGCAGCATATCTAGGAAGAGTTCCCATTTAAAACTAACTAGAGGTAGGTGAGCTGAAATTAAATTTCATTATGAAAACATCATATCACTAAGGTGTTCAATATAATTCCTGAAGGGCTTTTCTATAGGAAGTACTGAAATATTCTTGGCCAAGGATTTATATTCAATATTTAGGACACCAACAGAAAGGAATTCTTAACAGTTAAGAGGATAGAATATTCTTAGTTTGCATTCAAACTTGTACTACAAAAATCTGTTTTTTAAATGATATATATAATGTTAACTGACAAATGTCTGCATTTGTTCTAGATGATTAAATACCCCATCCACCCATCTACCTATCCATCCATCCATCCACCCATCTCTTTATTCTTATGATTTTACTTTTCTCAGCCAATTAAACCTTGTCTTATTTAACTTCACTCACATTCCAGTTTAGAAGTCATGATTTATTATTTCAATTATACCCTTGCCAATACCCTAAAATGCTATTTTCCTTGTTCTTTATGTTGCATTCACTTGAATGCACACAGAATAAACTCGAGTACTCATTTTCATTCTACTTCCTTGAGCTGCTAAACATCACTTTGTTGAACTACAGGAGTCAACTCCCATCCTTCCTATCACCGTAGGTAATTCACTATTGGCTTTCAAGATTGATATGTCCAATATCCAACCGTGTTTAGTGGTTGTCAAGTAAGTTTTACATATGGATAAAATCATTTGACTTTGAGATTATAATCCATTGCACTGGTAGTATGCCACTTAACCATATCAATTAAATACTTAAAAATTATAAAATGAATGCTAATTGAGAGGATTTATATACAAGTTCTTCTGGGTAATCAGATTTGCTAATTAGTATGATAAAATTTAAGTTTTCTCCCATCCATGGGAACCAGACATGTAAATAGGAGTTATCAGATTAGGAAATGATATAAGAAATGAATCACTTTTTGAGGAAAGGGATGCCATGGAAATTTACAATACAAGAATTATAAATGTAAATGTCTTCAGAGCCAGGAGGAAGTCATGTAGGCAAAGTATATGAAAACAAATCACGGTAGAAACTAACTAAACTGTTCCCATCTCACCTAAAACCATTTCAATTCAATGGATTATGTCAATGAAATAAAACAGCGTAGAATGTTCCATTGTGAGGCTCCTCGTCCAGAGATCTGGACTCTGAAGTAAGAGAGACCCAAACAATAGAAAATCTCTTGGAAGAATGTGCAAACATGTAATGTGTGGTGTGAAGCAAGTCTTCTCACACCAGGGTATATTTTTAGATTTCCTACATTTGGAGATTCATTTGCTTAAGGTCCTATGTCTTATACAAATATACATAATATTGAATGACAGAATTAGTCATGATTCCTTGCATTATGGGAGATCCAATTAAAATTGCCATAAAACATAAAAAAAAGAATCTTTCCTTTGTCTTATAGACTCTTTAGAAATTCACAGAACAAAAAAAAAAAAGAAAAGAAAAGAAAAGAAAAGAAAAGAAAAGAAAAAGGAGAGAAAGAAGACTTAAAAGCAGTGTCAGGAACAGGAATTGGGGATTCAGTGCTATCAGAAGATTCTCTTTTGCTCTCCACCTGCCCCTGTTATCTCTCTATGCATTTGTCTGTCACTTTATTTGAATGTTGGCCCATGCTATTATGTGGACTGGTCTTCCCAACCTCTAGCAACCTCAGCTAGCAATACTCATGAAAAAGAGTGGTTTTTTTCTTTTATTCATATATTAATCCCAGAGAAGTAATATAATTTACTTGATTTGAATCACATACACTCTCCATGGGTGAATAACTATTATCTGAATTATGGTTTACCATGATTGACCAAGATGATTAGGCATAGATCTTATGTTCAATCCATTGGCCCAAGGACAGGGTTCATAAGAAGAGGAAAAGAGAGAACATAAACAGCGGAGGCTCAAACCATATATTAGTTGAATTTGTTGATGCTGAAGTTGGATTTCTTATACTGGAATTGCAAGGCTACATGTACATTTTATCATTTCTAAAATGGCAGATTTTGTGAGCTTGAGTAACGTCCTTAAACTTCCTAAAGCTAAAAAAAAAAAAAAAAACAAAAACAAAAAAAAAACAAAAACAAACAAACAAAAAAACTTCCTAAAGCTCAGTTTCCCTTTCTTTGATATGTGCATAACTTTTAAAATCTATATGTCCTTACTGTAAAATGGTAATATCAGGATTCTTGGAACTTGGCACAATGTAGGCACTCAATAAACATTGGATAAATAATTGAATAAATGCATGGATAAACAGAAAATTAAATCATAAGATTATTTTAAAGATTGTGCTTAGTACAGAGCTAGGCATGTGGCAGATTCTCAAAGTGAATTCATAAGGCTTTGACAAGTGAAAGCAAAAGGATAGGAAATTCTACTAGATGGCCAGCACAAAAGAAATAGAATGCCAAGGCCTGATGGTCAAAGGATGGGCTTTGTGATATTATTCCTTCAAAGTTAATTACAATAGCAATGATACTTAATCTTCTGTTCATCATCATTTTTAATCATCTGCATAATTAGAGTATAGCCCATAAATGCAAAGTCTTAGAAAATTACAAAAGTGGAACAAAACAAAACAAAACAAAACAAAACAAAACAAAACAAATGTTGTATTTGTTTTTAGCTACATAGTGCCATCTAAGCTTTAAGTCCCATATGCTAGCTGTGTTGGTGTCATTGAAACACGGTGATGAAAGTTAAGAAATATTCAGAGGAACTGCTGAATATTCCCAAACATCTGGTTATTTGTCATCATGGAAGCAAAACATCCATATATTCTCATCAAAAAGCTTTGAGATTAAGTGGCAATCTCTAATGAATATCAAAAAAGAACTTTCTTTTTAATTTCTCTGTAGTGATCATATGGTTTCAGTTTAGCAGAATCCAAGAAGTTTGTTTTGCTGTTGGATATGAAGATGTCATGTGTTGTAAATATACACCATGAAGATTAATTTATGTTGCTCTATCCAAGTGCCTCTGCGGTGAAGAGTGTACATTTCAAGATGGCACCCATGAAGGAACAGTGAGGCTACCAACTAGCAAAAACAAAGATTGCTACTGTGGCAAGAGCTGTATAAATATCAGGTTTTAATACCTGACTTAGCATGAGTTGAGATAAATACATTATTCTAAGGAGCCATTTAAAGATGGATGAGCTTGTAAATGCCACAATTTTGCTAGTCTTGGATATTTCTCCTTGTGATATAACTAAATATTAAATTTTCCTCCTAAGATTTTAGTGCATAGCTTTCATTTAACATTGAAGTTATTTAAAAATACATTTTTTATAAGAACCTGCCCACTTCGGCATGGATATATAATTAAAGTTTGAATAAATACATTTGATTGTTGGATTCACATGAAAAAATAATTTTTGCCACTCCTGGTCTTGCTTGCTTTCAAATCCATTCTTGGCCTGCCTCTGCTAAGCTCCGTGTCACAGAATGCTATAAACTGTGTCTCCCAGCCTCCGGATTCAGCTAGCTTTTCTTGGGTTTGCCCAAAAGAAGATACTGGTGGGAGATTGGCAGATGGCAGAAAAGGAGAAGCTAGGGTATTTCTTCCTCTACCTTCCTGCCTCAGGCAGCATTTCCAAAAGCTATATTTTCTTGATGACTCCAGTTACTATGAGGGAAAAAAAAAGAAAAAAAGTTTGTCACTATTCCAAATTCCTTTGGGTAATTCCAGCTCCTGGACTTCAGTAAAGTATCTTTTCTTATTTCTTCCAGCCCATAGGAGTGGAGGCTTCTTGTTATTGCTAATTTCTGTGTTGCCTCATCCAACTGACTTATTAGTTCTTCCATCATCAGTTTGCTACATTAAATTCTGTTTTAAAACCATTTCTATTTTCCTGGCTAGACCGAGACCCAAAGCACGGTTATCATTTGCCTAGTTGTTAAGTAGAGAATATGTCATTTCTAAGCAAGTAACTATAAACATTCAGAATAGTCACTGATTCTGATCATTAAAAATAATGCCTTGTATCAAGCTAGTTAGGTGAAAATGGGGAAATGTAGTTTCTAATGGCAGCATATGGCCTGCAGCGATAATAATGGCCCCACTAAATGATTCCACTCTCTAGATTTAACTAAAAAGCATTGGAATGAAAGTGGCACTGTGTGTAAATGTGTAAAGGAGATGAAGTGTGGTCTTGTGAATACCCTGGACACTTTCACCAACATCCTCAGGGATGAATAAACCATATCACATCCTAATGAAATCCAAGGGATGCTCTTTTCTGGGGATTTTGCCCTAGTCAAGTAAAGGGACAAAAAGTTTTAACTGCCAAACTCCCCAAAAGGAGGAATGCAATGATAAACAAATGCAAAAACTTGGAACTCACTTATATTCCTTCAGTTTCTTCTGTATCTCCTTGAATGAGCAGTAAGGATGCATCTAGATTGGCGTCTCCTACTTAAATCTGCCTAATTGTGCCACTTTAACTTCCTTATCCCTCCAGTACTTTGGATTGTCGATCTAACCACTGATACTTTTTTTTTTTTTTTTTTTTTTTTACTTTCTCTTTTACATGGAGGAATTGTCATTCTAGTGATATCTGGAAAATATTCTTTGAAGATTCCTAGCTAAACTGATATAGAAAATAAGCCAGGAGAAGACTCTAGGCTAACTTATGGCTTGATTACCTTAGCCTCCGATATTGCTTGATAAGCCACAAGTGCAATGAATAACTTCTCTCAGGAAAATTGCAGACGTGGACAATTCAAAGATGTGGGCACACTTGCTAAAAACCAACTGGCCAACACACACACACACACATGCGTGCACATCTGCATTCCCAAGATACTTCTAAGCTAGGGGTGTAATTGCTAGTGTATGACACTCATTTAATACTCTTAAAAAGATGTATTTATATTTATCGAATCTGACCTACATAACAATTCTCAGTATGCATCTTTAGAGCAAAAGGCAATATATTTGGAGCACAGGGAGTAAAAATAAAGACAAATGTGGGATGAAATGCAGATTTAGGGAGGGACCAGGTTTTATAGGGCTTTTAGCTCATCATAAGACTTCAGTTTTATTGTAAGGGATGTACAAGCTGACTGGAGGAATTTAAGGAAGGCAATGGTATGATTCGATCTTTACTTTTAAAAGATCATTTTGCTAACCCTGTGGTAACTGGAATATGGAAAAAGCATGGAAACACTGACTAGGCATTTGCAATAATCCAAGTGAGAAATGATGGTGACCTAGACTAGAATGCCAGCAGAAGATATGGAGAAAAGCACTTAGATTGTTTTATGAAACAAACACATATATAACTCTTAGAGCACCTGGAACAGTAATAGTGATAACAGTAATAGAGGTTTTAATAATAATTAATAATAATGACAATACTTAGCAACCATTTTAGCCTTTAGAATTTGGCTTTTTATTCTTCATCTCTCCCTTTTAATTTACCCACTATGAACATTTGAATTGTATCTCACTAATGCCCTCTTCTAGGTCATTAATAAAGTTTTTAACTTCTAATTTAAGGGAAAATACTTTTATCTCCTAACCCTTGGTACTCATTAAAATGATGTTAAATATATAGTTCTACATTATAGGATGATAGTGATATAATCTTACAGCCATAAATGTAATAGAAACTGGGATATCAGCAGAGCAAGTTTTCTAAGCCCTCTGGGAGATGGAAAACAGATGGGCTGATGAGCCTGGAAAGGACTCAAGCCAAGGAGGAGGTAAAGCTGCCTCTAACAACAAGGCAAGTCACTTCAGAGGGTTGGAGGGAGAAGAGGGACTGGAAGAGAAAGATTGAAGTCCAATGTATGCAGCCATCCTCCTCTATACCTTCCCCAGAAGCCACTCAGTAACTACCCAAACAAATGCACATGACAAAATAAATGAAAGACATTCATCATCTAAGTAAATGTATCCGCCAATAGAGAAATGTAAAAATGGGTGTGTTTTGGCATTTTAGGGAAGTCCAGGCGCAATGACTGACACCTAGTTCTGGTTACCATTTGGCAAAAGCTACTTGTCAATAAAACCCATTTACGACCAGAGTGGTATACGCCAACCATTGTACTGCATCATTTTCAAATATGAAAGGAAGCAGAGGTAAGGCAAGAAAGGAAAGGTAATTTATCCTTAGAAAGATTTTTGTGTATGTATGTGTAATATATACACATGTATCTTTCATAAAATAAAAGAATATCATGAACCCTCCAAGTCAGGATCCCAGGAAAAGACATAACCGTTCAAAGTTTAAAATGCTTCTGACAAAAGATGAGGAGGATAAAGTCAGAAAAAGAGAAGGTCAAAGAAATTCCTTGAACATATATGAATAACACATAATCATGGGAAATAGCAGAGAAAAGATAATTATAGAGTATCCATTTACAACACTATTGAACTAATTAGAGTTCTGAGAAGAAAGCACAGAGGAAGGTTGGAGAGAAATTATTAAAAAAAAATGCTAGCATATTTCCAGAGCTAAGGGAGATGTGTTCAAGCAAGAAGAGCTTGACAAATATTAAGCAAAATTAATAACAACTTTAAAAATCTCTTTTAGATCTATCGCTGTAAAATTTTAGCAAATATGAATGTTCCATGAATCTAATGGCACATGGTAAAACACCGCCCAGCTTGGGGGCTTTGAATAACGGCAACATTTATTTACTCACAAATCGGAGTCTGGGTAGGGCTTAGCTCACCTCTGTTCTACTTACTTAGGGGAGCTGCTCCAAGACCAGGACTGTACTCATTGGAAAGGTCACCCACTCACATGTCTGAAAGCCTAGGAAGACAAACATCCGGGCTAACAGAGTTGGGTCTCCTGGGCCATCTCTCTGTCTCTCTAGAGTCTCTCCACCTAATCCTTCCAGCACAGTGGCTTCGGGATGGTTGGATTTCCATGTTAGCACAAGGTTCCCGGGGCACATCCTGGGAAAGAGAGGCAGAAACTCTATCACTTCCCCCCCCCCATAAATGTTTTATTCCAGACTGTAGATTTACCTAAAAGTTGCAAAGAGAGTAAGGAGAGCCCCATATTGTTAGCATCTTGCATCGATCTGTTGCATTTGTCATAACTCATCAAATAATATTGATGTATTATGATTAACAAAACTCTATACCTTATTCAGATTTCATTCATTTTTCCCTAACGCCATTTGAGGATTTACTGGCCAGCTATGACCTTTAAATTTAGCTGGTATTTTTCTTATGGTAGGACTGGGATTATGTTTGTGTGAGGGGGAAGATTACTGAGATGAAGTGCCATTCTCCATTCAACACAGCCAGGGGACCTGACCTGTCACTGGTGAGGTTAGTCTCCTCCACCTCGCTAAGGTACCGTGTGTCTGGCTGCTCTACTGTGTCAAGGTATTTTATTTCCCTCCTTTCTATATTATTTGGAACCAAGCCACTAAGCACAGCCCACACATGAAGGATGAGAAGTTACGCTCTACCCCCTTTAAGGAACAGTAACTATATGAATTATTTGGAATTCTTCTATGTGGAAGATTTGTCTCTTCTCTCCCATTTAATTTTCAATCATCTCAGCCTGAACTCATGAATATTTATTTTATACTTTGGGTTATAATTCAATACTCTGCATTATTTATTTTGTTGCTCAGATTGTTTCAGCTTTGACTATTAGGAGTTCTTTCATTTGGTTCCACATTCCTTCCGATTACTATAACACACTCTGGGCTCATCTTATATTTTCCACTCCAGCCCTAGAAGCAGCCGTTTCTCAAAAGAGCCTTGTTTACTACCATAAGAAAAAAGTTAGAAGCTAAAATTTGGGCTCTGGGGATGCTCACTGCTTTTGGGTCCTCTCAGCAGACAGAACAAATAAATACACATTTTATATACAAATACCTGCACAATATACACATGTCGATGTGTTCCTATATAAGCCGGTATTTATACTCAGCTAAGCTTGAGTGCAAATTGATATCTCTAGTTGTAGTCAAGTATCTCATGACTCATTCCAGCCTCCCCCTCTTGCTTATCTTTCCACTCCCTCCTCCTTGAGAATCTTGACTCCTACCATCTCCCATCTATTTACTTATTGCTTGAGTATACATGTGCGGCGCCTTCAGAACTGCCAACCTCTACTCTCACGAGAAACGCTTTTACCAAATAGCGTACAACACTTACATGTAGTTCTTTTGTTTTTAGTCTTACATCATCCAGTCATTTCCCAAGGTAGGCCAAGACTCCTTTTTCTCCACCCTTTTCGATGAGGTTACCTTGCATATTTACCTTAGATTCTTTTGTCCCAGTCTGCCTCCAATTGTGAGATCCCTTGCTTTCCTGGTTGAATGTTTAAAATTTGCATATATTTGATATTTAATCTTTATGCTGTAAAGTTCTATGGGATTTGACAAATGAATAGTGTCGAACAGTCTCACAAGAAGAGGTTCTCAGCTCTAAACAGTCTTGTGTCCTGTATCTAGACCTAGTCACACACAACCCTGCCCCTCCACCAACTCCAAGTCCTGGAACCATGGATCTGTTTTCCACCTCTATAGTTTTTCTTTTTCCAGAATGTCATATAATGCAATCATGCAGCATGTAGTCTTATAAGACTGATTTCTTTCACTTAGGAATTTGCGTTTAAGATTTATCCATGTTGTTGTATGGAGTCATAGCATGTTTCTTTTGATCGCTGAATAATATTCAGTAGTGCCGATCTGAAACAATTTATTTATTCATTATCTTGCTGAAGAACATCTTGATTGCTTCCAGTTTGGGGCATTTGTCACTTTTTTCAACCTAGCCTAGGGAGTCACAGAGCATCACTTATTCTATATACATCCTAATCATTAAAAGTAAGTTACTAACATCAGTCATATTTGAGTAGAGAGAATTAAACTCCACATTTGGTAGGAGTGTCACAGTATGTGTAGGCACGTTGTAAAACTACCTAAATTGATTCAGAAACATTCCTGACTGTCCTTGGAGATTGATCGACTCTCAAAATCCCATTGATAGGTGTTGTATTCATTTTCTATTGCTGCCTCACAAATTATCACAAATTTAGCTGCTTAAAACAATAGCAACTTCTTAGCTCATCATTTATTATCTCCCAGTCAGTTAGATCAGAAGTCTGGCACAGTGTGAATGGGTTCTCTGCCCAGGGCCTCATAGGGCTGAGATCAAAGTGTCAGGTGTTGGCAGGACGAAGTTTTTATCTGGAGAATGTGGGAAAGAATCCCCTGCTAAGCTCCTTCAAGACTTTGGCTGGATTTGTTTCCTGGGTCTGTAGGCCTGAGGTCCCCGTTGTCTTGGTAGCTGTCAGCAGGGCACTGCTGTCAATTCCTACAGTGTATCCTTCCCTGCCCCCACTATTAGCATTTCATAATGTAGCTATTTACTTTTTTTTCCAAGTCAGCAGGATTGCCTCTCTCTGACTTCTTGTTCTGCTTCCTCTGTATCTGAAATTAGTATGTATGCATATTTAAAGGCCTCATGTGAAAAAGTTAGGTTTACACAAGTAATTTTCCATTCTCAAAATCAAGTCCATATATCATTATTCACAGGCCTAGAATCCATCATATTCACACCGTGGGGATTATGTGGGGTCTATACCCCAAGATGTGAGGATATGGGGGCTAAATTTAAAATAAATGACATAGTTGACCAGGTGTTGGGGTGTGGTAAGAAAGAATCCATTTGGTCATGCTTTCTTGAGTGGCAGAGTAGAAATCTAATTAAACTACTGAGATATGCATGGAACAGTATACACATGATCATAGTAATGTGAAAACTTTATTGATTTTCAATTCTTAGGCTCAATTCACTGATAAAATGGAAGCTTTGCCAAAACGGCAGAATCAAATTTAGATATCATCACCTTGGAAATGTAAATGTCAAAATATAGCTCATACAAGTTGGAGGGTTGAAGAGGGATGAGAGGTAAAGGAATGATTATGGCTGTTGATGTACTGCCCTAACAGTAAAGCAGTTCTGTTCATACCGTCTATGAGAAACAAACAAATGAGAAGTTTAAACTATGGCTGGGAAATTTTGTTTTCTTTAGGGGGCGTAGTAAATAGACTGTAGGTCATATGGTCTCTCTTGCAACTAACTATTCATTGGGTATTGTGTTATGAAAGCAACCACAGACAACCAAAAACAGACGAATATGGCTGTTCCAATGAAATTTTATTAACCAAAAAAAGGGTTGAGACTTTCAATGACAGAGAACAAACTGAGGGTTGCCAGAGGGGATGGGTTAAATGGGTGATAGGTATTAAGAAAGGTACTTGCTGTGATGAGCACTGGGTGTTATAAGTTAGTAATGAATCACTAGCTTCTATACCTGAAACCAATATTGTACTATATGTTAACTACCTAAAATTTAAATACAAATTTGAAATAAGTAATTGATTCTTCTAAGAGGTGGCAAGTTGGATTTGACCTACAGACCAATGTGTCAATCCCTGGTTTAAAGTAAATTCTTTGAAAATATATACAGAAAAGTAGTGCTCTAATTTTGAAGTGAGAATGAAGGAGAAGAAGTGAGAATGAAGGAGATTTTTAAGTCATCTAAATTTTCAAAGTGATGGTATAACAAGCAATAAATAATGCCTACTCTTGATAAATCAAGAAATAGCAATATTAACATAAGTTTATCTAAACATAGAAATCACTAAGGATTGCTTCTGTGGGTGTAACTGGGGTGAGAAAAGAGAAAGCAGGGACTGTGGCTTTTTTTTTTTTTTAAGATTTTATTTATTTATTCATGAGAGACACAGTGAGGGAGAGAGGCAGAGACACAGGCAGAGAGAGAAGCAGGCTCCTTGCAGGGAGACTGATGTGGGACTCGATCCTGGGCCTCCAGGATCACATCCTGGGCTGAAGGCGGTGCTAAATCACTGAGCCACCTGGGCTGCCTGGGACCATGGCTTTTAAGCATAAATTACTACTTTGTACTATGAGACTTTAAAATATTTGCATATTACTTTCATAAAAATTTAAAAAAAATAAACTCTTGAATGAAGCAGAATTGAAGTTACATCCTCCATTTGCTAAACTGACTTAAACATTGACTATTTTTATTACAACTTCAATCTATATTAATGTTTTAAACTGCATTATTAGGAATATAATATTTTATAGTATCCAAAAGCTGTAGCTATAGTTCTTAAATTACATGCTAAAATTTAATGATAATGTGAAACGTACAGTTTCACAGAATTTCCCTGAATGACCAGCTTTTTATCTTATTAAAAAGCAAACAAACACATACACACTAGTAAGCATAACTTGCCCTTGGTGAAAATAAAGGTTTTTCTTTCAAGAACTCAACAACCATTCTCTGAATGCAACATTGTAGAATATATCAATGTTTATTTCAATTTCACAGAGAAAAATTCTTTTTTTTTTTTTTGAGAAAAATTCTTATTGTAATTACTTGTTAAGATTTATAGTGATTTTCTTGTTCTGTAGTTTCCTTTGCTGGACCACTCCTAAGAATCTCTATCTCACCTGTGAATTTCCCTGAGACTTTGGTAATTCACCGTTATACCATTTAACCTCGTCAGAGACTACGTTGTAATCCAACAGCTTGTTCTCTTTTAATATCCTTATCGTTAAGAACTTCCATTCCTTTTTATTAATGCTTAATGCTCCACTTTTTAATATGAAGACAATTCTTCTTCATATAGGAAATAGAATGAAAGTATGAGACAAGTAGTTTCAATTTCTCTTTGACATTTATTAATACGATTGGCTGTAGGCAATGAATCAACAGTTTCTTTGTTGTACCTCCAAACCTATATGAAACATGAATTCCACAAAACTATTTTGTTGAATTAGAGGGTACCACATGATTTCAAATAATTATTTTTACAAAATTATGGACTATGAGTTATTATCCATTGGGGAGTACTTTATTAAAAGCCATTAATAATAAAATCAGTGCATCATCAAATTAACAATTTTTATGAGTATCATTAATTTGGTTAACACTCAAATTGTTCTTTCTATGACCATATGATTATGAGAAATAAAAACATAATAAACGTACTCATGGGAATTGGAAAACTGGTTCAAATTAACCTGTTACAGTTTTGTTTTTACAAGTGTTTTCACTACTTGGAGAAGTATAATATGTCACTCATTTTGAGCAAACCCAAACCAATGTTAATCTCCAAATGGAAATGAAAAGTGTTCTTTCTTAAGGATGCCAGCTTAAACTATATCTAAAACTGTAAATTTAAGTTTCCCTATATATTTGACTTGAAATGTACAGTAATATTTGTGACAGTAATTGTAACAAAACCATCATAAATGACATGATTACCATTTGTCAGGCTCTATACTAAGTGCTTTACATATGTTGTGTTTCCTTTAATTGACGTAACACCCGATGAGTAGGAGTTATCCTTTTAAAATGCAGCAGAAAACCTGGGTCTGAGGTATTAAATATTATACCATATGGGATAAATGTTTGAACAAAAATAAGACTGAGCCCTGACTAAATTTGAAATTAAAAGTTTGTGCATATTCCTGTGGGTTAAAGGGATAGAAGAGCAGAGAGAAAAGACCTATTTCCGAAAGAGACACATAACAAAAAGGGTAGGTAAGGGGAAAATGTTGGGAGGAAGCCTCTACATGTTTAGATTAAGAAAAGAGGTCTGTTAATGTTATGCATAGCTGAAAGTTTGAATATCAGAGGTCAAAAGATTTCTTTCCCTTAATTAATATTGAATCATTAAGAAAGGAGAATCCGAAGAAATCTGGAAGAGAGGAATTTGAATCTAATTCTTTGAGAGAGTTTAGAGATTAGACTAGGCAGGAATGAAATGACTGATAAAGAATTCGGTGAAACAACAGAGTGACGTGGAGGATTGAAAAAAATAACTTTATCATACCTAGGCTATCACAGATACAGGATGAAATAATGAGGGAATGCCTCTTGGGATGGGATGTATATAACTTGGAGCTCTCAATCTATCAGAATCATATATGCTGTAGAAAACCAAAAGGAAATAGAAATTATGAAACCCACTGAACCACATTTTATTTATTTACTTATTTTTTTTTAAGAATTTATTTATTCATGAGAGATACAGAGAGAGAGGCAGACACGCAGGCAAAGGGAGAAGCAGGCTCCCTGTGGGGAGCCCGATATAGGACTCAATTCCAGGACCTGAGGATCAAGCCAAGAGCCGAATGCAGAAACTCAACCGCTGAGCCACCCAGACATCCCTGAACCACATTTTAATAGTATGGCATGTGTTATTCCCACATCCTCCAAACTGTGTGCATATATGCATACCTGCCCAAATGCTTCTAGATCTGCGTTCTGTCTGTAATAATGCCACCACGTATCCAGTTGCCCAACAAATAAACTAAGAGTCATTTCATTCCCCCCCTTTCTTTTCTGCCCTCATAAGCAATCACAAGCCCTTTCGATTCAATTTTCTAAACATCTCTCACATCTGACTCCTGGATAACTAGGATATCTTCAGTGTGACTCACCCTGCACATTGTCTTGTCGCCCCCACACACCGCCAACCCGGCCTCTGTACTGCCTCTAAGGTGATATTTCTAAAATACACACATATGTACACAAACTGATGATGTTATTTCTATATTCACAGTTCCTCAAGAACTACTCACCACCTATGGGATCAATCCTTTGAAATGCAATACTTCCATGACCTGGTGCCATTCCCATCCTTTCCAGCCTCGTTTCATACCCACCACCACAGCCTCCCATTGTTGTACTTTTTAACTTCAGTCAGGTTGTGCTCATTTCAGTTGTTTATCTCTACTTTGCTTTTTCCTACCATTACACTTGCTATTTTATTTGCCTGCAATATTTTTTCTCGGCTCTGCATGGACTTGTCCACCTGGAGGCCTCCTGGAAGTTAGGATCCCCTGTTCCTCCTTAGAACTTCGACCTGAAAGAGGTTCCTGTGCTTATCCACTGTGCTCTCTCCATGTACTTTGGACATCTCTCTGCTCTTGCAGATGTTGGGTTATATTTTTTTTTTCTTACATGTCCCCCTTTCCCACTATACCTTTGTCCTCTTGAAAACAGAACTCAGTCTTTAAATTTTGTAATTCCTATGTTAACATGGTGCCTGGGTTTCAAAACTAGTTTTATAAACATTTATGAATATTAAATGAATGAAAGTAATTTATTTTAAATTAAACCTACTTTCCTCCAGTGATGATCTCTAGCTAGGGAACTAAGTATCTGATACTCTTTTATATGTGCATATTTTAGAGATGTTAGTGGCTTTTTTGATTCCAAAATCATTTAAAAATGTTTGTAGTGAGAATGACTGCATTCACTTTTTTTTTTCCCAGCACCTGGAATAAAACATGCTTTGCAAGATACATTTTTATCTTGCTCCCGGCAATCACATAAAAAGCTATAGGGAAATACGAACAGAATCTGTACTTGATGCTGTGGGGAATGGAAGCTAGAGGCAGTGCTGAAAGGATGATTTCTTCATATTAGAGATGCTTTTTCTAAAGTGAAAATATTTTAGGCTGAAAAGAATGCATCTCCTTATGCGGCCTAAAACAATGCTTTAATATGGAAGAAATGTTGCCACTATTCCACCTTTTGTGACATTCTTAAATGGCTATTAAACAGAGGGAAATGTCTTTTAATACTTTTTAACAAATCAGTGTAAATTGAGCTGTTAAATAAACTTATTATCATGCAAATATTATAGGAATATATATCTTAAAATAATACTGTTTGCAGAATAAATTTTTAGAAAAAATGCAATCCAAGGGTTTATGGGAATTAAAATGATCGTGGAAAAATGTACTCCTTTTAGCAACTGTTCAAATCAATAATTGTTCAGTGTACGTGTATTAAATACCTCCTTTTAAAAGAAAACTGTATGATATATCCATATCCTGAGTGTTAATTATGGAACAGGTCCTATAGAAGTTAACATCATAAGAAGCATAATACTAAATACATGAAGCAAACGAGAAGAGGAATTGAAAGTAGAATAATTGGCTTTTTTTTTTTTTACATTATTTTAAAGTTTCTATATGTTAAATGCTCCCCATCACCATGGCTGTGTGCTTGGCCCTAAACGTAATGAAACTGCTGGTGGCCTAACAATGAAGATGAGTAGAGTTAGTGCCTGCCCTTTGGAGAAAAGCAGGGGCCTCTCTCCTTCTCTAGACAAATCTAGCCATAGATTTCTTTTTTTTTTTTTTTTTAAATATATCTGATGGCATTGATTTGGGTGGGAAGTGGAAGAAGGATGAATGTTATGGGGGGGGAACTATGGAAGAGGAGAGCAAAGAAATCCCCAAAAGTATAAGATGAGTGTTCTTAAAACTATATTCTGTTATTGAAACGTTTATATAGAATTGTCCTATTTCTAAAAGAAAACATGGCATCTGAAAAGAACACGTAAGTAGAATTTAATATATGCACCCATGTTGGGATTCCTGGGTGGCTCAGTGGTTGAGCGTCTGCCTTTGGCCCAGGGTGTGATCCTGGGGTCTTGGGATCGAGTCCTACATTGGGCTCCCCACAGGGGGCCTGCTTCTCCCTCTGCCTGTGTCTCTACCTCTCTGTGTCTCTCATGAATAAATAAATAAAATCTTTAAAAAAAAATATGCACCCATGTGAGCCATGCCTCAGAATATTTGTGCTACTGAGCTATGTATCACAAAATCATCTGTGAACTGAATAAGTAGGAATTCCAAAGGCAAGTTTTAAAGAGATATGTAGAAAAAGAAAAGGACCTAACTTAAGAAAAGGGATAAACACTTTAAGACCCAGCCTACACACCACTCATAACATAGGAATTTCAAAGCTTTGGAAGAATGTTTGAGGGAATGTAAACCTCAAAACAAAAATCTCAATTATTAACTGAACTAGCATTTTATTAGTAAGGTGTAGAAATAATCAGCTTTCATTCCTTCTCTACATAACACTCATCAATTTAGAAATGCCTCTAAAAGTATTTACAAATATTTCAAATGTAAAACAATTACATTAAGCATTAATATAATTATTTTGAGTCTATGTATTGGATTCCAGAAAAATAATCATTTTGAATCATTTCATCTAAGACAAAATGAGATATGATTTTCTTTTATTTGCTACAATTATATAGAAAAGCTCAACTTCACTTCAGTCCTGGATTTCTTACCTCATATTCTTTAATCACATGGAATATGAATTAATTTGCTATTTTGCCACTAAACCTAGGTCACACTACCAGTTGATGTACTAAGTGGGAACATTTGTTATAATTATTATTAAGAATATACTTTAAAAAATCAAATACTATAAATATGTCAGAGCATTCACTGGAGATGCACCAAAGCCAGTATAGCAGGAATTGATCGATTGTCCCATCTTTTGTGAAATCAGACAGGTCGCCCTAGCAGCAGGACACCATGGTCATCTCCCAGCTGAGCACCCAATGAAGATAGCTGGAGTGTATATGGAGTCTTTTTATATATACAAAAAGTTTTATAGTAGATCCTAGAATCACTGCAACTCCTTTTTGCAGCCTCTTTTTTTTTTTTTTTTTTGTCCAAGTCTGAAAAGGACTGGCACACACTTTAAGACAGCATGTTCTGAAACATAGAGCTATTCAGTGAAAACTTACCCAAACTTCTCCTTATTTCTCTCTAAGTAGATAGTTTTATATTTGGAATCATGTGGAGTGCATAGAATGTCCGGGCAAAAATACATCCCCACAAACTTGACTAATAGGAAGACGGTCATTGTGAGATCTACTGTCTTCATTCTGGTGGCAAAAATTAACTCATTATTCAATAAAAGTTTTTCGTTTCCTTCTGGGCACACCTGAAACTATATTTCCCAGTCTTTCTTGTGGTCATGTGACTAGATATTGGTGAAGGGCAGACATGTCCTATGCTGTTAACAAATTTCGCTGTTGTCATTGACTCTCTCGGTACTTAATCGACCAGCTATATGTCCATGGCTAATGCTATTTTGAGGTCCACGTGTTGACTCAATCACAACCCAGAAAAGAGAGTCTAGTCTTTAATCCATTTCACAGTTTCAGGATATGAGGAGACCAGCATTCAATAAGGTCAAGTGTCCTACACAAGTAAATTGGGAACTTCTGATTTTGCATCCAAGTGACGTCCACTTTTTATATGATTATTCTTGTTTTATAGCAGGGGAAACCGACAAAGTCAAGATGCGAATTGCATCTTTCCCGATGATCGATTCTAGTGATTCCTTTGGGGTAGGTGTCCAGGACCACATGTTTCTCTTCTGGCAGCCTCCTTTAGGATTTGATCAAATTCATTCATCCAAAAGGTATGTATTGAATCTTACTGTGTTCCAATGTACTAATCTAGGTCCTTGAAATGCACAGTGAAAATATCCGGCCAAAGAATTCTGCCTCATTTAGGGACTTTCCAAACTCTACATTTCTGGTAGAAAGAGGATAATTTGTTAGTTACAATGAAATTAGTCAGGCGATCATTTTTAAGCTCTGATAGTCTTACGCTTCTGTAGCACGTTCAGGAAGAAACTATGGTGTTTGACATAAGAGTAGAGGCTATGAAAATATAAAATACCAAGTCCCATTCTCAAGGAGTTTTTACAGGCAGATAAACCACATACACACATAACTTGCATTAGACATCATTGAGAATCATTTGAGGCCCTTGCGTATCACCTCTTTCTAGGGCCTGAGTTTGCCTCTGATTCCCAGCTGCCACTGGGTCGGCCAGCTCTGAATAGGCTCAGACCAACCTCATGTGAACAGAACTTGACAGTTGCTTTGTTCCCTGTCCTCACTGCTCGTCTCTTACCCCTATATTCAGAGCTTTCCTGTGCACGCTGAGGCTGAAGCTGCAGGGAGAAGAACTCAAGTACAACTAGGAAGGGAGGGGAAGCTAACCTACCAGGAGACAAAGTTTTACCAGTGAAGACAAAAGCTGGTGGATAATCATTTCTCCCTCCTTCACTCTGGATAGGTTGTCCTGAGATGCAGGTGCTCATATGGATCCCATGAGGATGGGTTTCAAAAATAACCAATTAGTTGTACTTGATACTAAGCAGTATCCACGTCGAGAATTCATCCTCTTGAACTTAATTTCTTTTTTTCCCTCCATGGCTTCCTCTCTTCTCCCTTTACTTCTGCTTCTTTATGATCATACTCTCTAATTAATTATTAGCATTATTAGCCTATACATTTTAGTTTCAGTCTCCATTTTCTAGAACACTTCATTATTATGCATGGAAAAATGTGGCAATGAGTACAAGAGAGTTGTGAACCATGTAATAAGAGGGTCTTGAAAAAAAGGAGGGTTTCTTCCCCACCCCCACCCCCAACATGTGGTTTCTAAGCATGTCAGAAAAGTGACAAGAAGGAGGTGGGGGCTTTGTGTTTTATTTTGAAAACTGAAAATAATTCTAACAGATGAAGATAGATACCACTGGCATGCCAAGTCAGGTAATGATAAATGGGTAGTGTGTCCAAGAGCAGTGATCTAGGAAAGATTCTTCAGGAGAAAGCTGGAGGTAAGACTAACAACAAATCAGGTAATTGAAAATCTTGAATACTACAGACACCTAGTACTGGAGATCATATTGTTTTCTTAAGGTGCCACATTTGATGCCATATCATCAGGAAGTCAGAATCCAAGGAAAGGTGAACATTCTGGACTCTATCCTTTGATATTCTGATTCAGTGGGTCTGGTAACACATCGAGTCTTCATTTCTATTGCTCCCTAGATGGTGCTGATACGTCGATCCAGGGGCCACACTTTGAGTAGCACTAGTTTAGAAAGATTCGCCCTTTCTATATACTATTCCTAAACAAAGGCAGCTTAGACCTGGGTGTTTCTAAATATGGAATATGGCCTCTTTAGCCATCCTTTAAGCTTTCTGAATACCTTGCATTTTAGGCGGGTTAAGACATTTATTTTTAGCAATTTATGCAAGTACTGGATTTGTGCACAACTCTGTGGTTGAATGTTGATAGAAAAACATTGCCAGCTAAGTCTGAAACTAAATTTTTCTAATTAACTCAGCACTGATACAGTTTCTGAAGAGAAGATCAGGTTCCTGCTGGGATAGGGTACAGAAAAGGAGGTTTTGATGGATGAGAAAGATCCAGATTCTCATGAGAAAGATCATGCTTTGAGTAAGTAATGAGGATCTCAAATAAAGAAGATTGAGAGAGGTAAGGCATCAGAGAGCATCTCATCTCCCTGTTATAATTTTCCTGACTCTCTGTCATTGGGGATATTATTTAGCCAAGAGAGTGATCAGTCCTTGAGTAGATTTCAAATATAAACAAGGGGCAGGGCATTGGGTATTGATCTAAAATTTATACACTGATCTCATGGATTCCTGAGTCTCATACTGAGTGCCATACCTCTGGAGGAAACAGGACGAGATAAAGCAAACCATGTAGTATGAGACTCCATTAAGATCACTGGGAATTCTTGCCTTGAGAAAGAAATGCCTTGTGCTAATGACGGTTGGATATGATAAATTTCATTTTCTAAAAGCTGCCATATAAAATATTGGGAGGAAAAGTAGACAAAAGAAGGGTAACAAATGAAAGCTAGAATGAAATAATCTAGATTCAACATTGTAAAATCTGTCCACATGGGATGTGCAGCTTGGAGAACTTTCCTCCATCAGTGGAGCTGTTCAAAATCAGGTTACCAGGGATCCCTGGGTGGCGCAGCTGTTTGGCGCCTGCCTTTGGCCCAGGGCGCGATCCTGGAGACCCGGGATCGAATCCCACATCGGGCTCCCGGTGCATGGAGCCTGCTCCTCCCTCTGCCTGTGTCTCTGTCTCTCTCTCTCTCTCTCTCTCTCTCTCTCTCTCTGTGTGACTATCGTAAATAAATAAAATTTTTAAAAAAAATCAGGTTAGCAGACAATTACATTATATAAATATATATATTTAATATATATATTAAGAGAGCATTATATAAATATATATATTTAATATGTATATATATTTCCCACTGAATATTTGCATGAATTTTATAAAACCTGCACTTGTAGATGAATATTTCATTTTGTTCATAATACTAGAGACCACAGATCATTGATCTAAAAACTAATATGGAAAAAAAATAAAATAAAAACTAATATGGAAACAAAAAGGGCATCCTCCCAGCAGGGTCCTGGATCTACATTAAATGCAGCAAGGGGCTGGGAACACTTACAGCCCCGTGGGAAGTGATCATCTCATTGCTCTCTAGGTTTGATTGAAATTATCAGGTCCTTTCCATGCTGTGTCCTGGAGTGTAAAGAGAAATTGATTGTCTAATAAGTGGACGCTGAAAAGGAAATCTTCTCTGCTGTGCTGAGTTAAGAATAGAATTTTATTTTCCTGTAGTGTCCATTAAATTATATTCATGAAGAGCAGTGTTAAGTTTCCTTAGTCAGAATGTGAACTATTTAGAAAGGCTGTAGTTGACGACCTCAGTAGACTAAAATCATTCATCTTGTTGCTATTGAGAATTCTGCACATAGTATTCTCAGTAGCATAAATTTTAGTGAAGATTTTTGACTAAAAATTATGGCAACTAGTATAGAAAGGGCAAAACTTGTTACCCAGTCTTATTTGCATCTTCTTACAAAGAGAGAAAGAGGGGAAGGAAAGAAAGGAAGGAGAAAACAACAAATTTCAACAGTTAGCAAAAAGAGGGAATACATAAAATAACTATCATGAAAGATCTACGGAGTTTTCTTTAAAATGTTTCTTTCTGGACTTCCTGGGTGGGTAGGTGGGTTAAGTGGCTGCCTTTAGCTCAGGTGATGACCCCAGGGTCCTGGGTTAAAGTCTGGCTCCCTGCTCAGTGGGGAACCTGCTTCTTTCTCTTCTACCAATCTCTCTCTCTCTCAAATAAATTAAAAAAAAATTTTTTTAAATGTCTCTTACTGACTTTTTAATGTGAATTTTGAGAGTCTGCGTATAGAAGCAGAGGCATAATATGTGGTAAAATAAAGGGGCTCGTTTCTTTTCAGTTATAAAAGGAATATATGTATTATTCCCCCATTTGAATATTATCTATTTATTTATCACACCACAGAATCAGATCTCAGAGAACACCAAGCAAAATAAATTTAAAAAAAAAAATCTATGCCTATTCATATCTTCAGAAAGTCAAAGAAAAGAGGAAATCTTGAAAGGAGATAGAGAAAAAAGCGAACCTTACCTATAAAGGAACGTGTCTTCAGAAATCATGCAAGCAAGGAGTAGAAAGAAATATATAAAATCTTGAAAGAAAAATCTACTACCCCCTGAATCCTGCAGACAGTGAAATGATTTCTCAAAAGTAAGAAAGCAATAAAGACTTTCTTGGTCAAACAAAAATAAATTGAGGGAGTTTGTTGCTAGGGCACCTGCCTTGAAAAAAAAAAAATGGTAAAAGTTCTTCAGAAGCTCCAAATCATGTCCCTGAAGTCATTGAAGTCATGTTCTAGGAAAGATAACCATTTGGAATGAAGGCTACAGATATGGTTACTACACGGATAGTTTGCTTCGTAAGAAGCTTTGGAGTTGAAATCAGGTTTTAGAGATGCCACAAGGTGGCTAGATCTTTACTCTCCTGCATCAGTTATTGGGTGAGAGCTGCCCAAGAAAGGGGTTTGACCTGGTGTGGGTGGCTCTATGCAGCTGACGTAGCCCTAGAAGAGGCTCACACCACAAGGCCACCTTCAGACAAGAGGCAACGTATCCCCAGTGGCGGAGAGTCAGGGAAATTACAACAGGGAGATGCGATATCTCTGATGTCTTACCTCTTTTAGTCTTCTTTATTTAAGGCCCTCATTACTTACTCACAGCATGATCTTTCTCATGAGAATTTGGAGATCTCTCATCCATCAAAACTAAGGATAGGGTCCAGAATGTCTCCTTCCTCCTGCTAGGATGCAGTTTCATTATGGTACTGTGTTAAAAAAAAAAAATAGTGGCACCTGGATGGCACAGATGGTTAAGCATCTGCCTTCTGCTCAGGTCATGATCCCAAGGTCCTGGGATTGAGCCCCATGTCAAGCTCCCTGCTCAGTAAGGAGCCTGCTTCTCCCTCTCCCTCTGCCTGCTATTCCCCCTGCTTGTGCTCTCTCTCTCTCTGTCAAATAAATAAATAAAATCTTTACAAAAAAAATACATTGGAATGGAAACCAAGGATTAGAAGCAAGAATGGCCCACTTAAGGGAATTTGTATATAGAGATACGGGTTCTACTGGTTTAGAAGCTCCAGTTCCCAAAAAGGGGGAACAAAACTGTCAATGATAAGGGTCTAAGTTCGTGCCACTAGATAAGCCACTGAGTACAGCGGACATCCTGGCTGACTCTCTAGACTCTAGAATGGATAGTGAAAGAGTGATACGAGTATCAGTCCTGGCCCTGAGATGCTGTGTTGGTGAGAACTATTTTTTCTCTCTATCCTTCTTTTATGTTTAGTCCCAGGAAGAGACTCCCCCAGAATCTGCTGGAACTGCTCCAGAACGTATGTGAAGAAGTGGGTCAGAGTAGCATAATGGGTGGACTGTGGTGGATGCTGCAATGTACTGTCCAGATTCTTTTTCAATGAACTTTTATTTGTCCCAGCCTTTGCTGACAAATAACCTTCATATGTCAACGATTTCAAGAACTGACTGTGATGAAGACGGGTTCCTCAATCATGATTCTACTCCCCCCTAAGGCTATCCACGTGGAAATGACTGGGCAACGTAAGAGTACAAAATCCTGGCTATCTTGGTTCCATTCGAACTATTCTAGATCTAACGCTCCCAAAGGATCTTTCAAGACTGTTGTTGAGACTGGATCCTTGTTTAACTTCTCACTCTCTTTCCAATCCATATATCTTCCCTTTCCTTCCCACAGTTGTTAATCTCAAGGGAAGTCTTTAATCAACATTCTACATACTAAATTCTGCTTCTGAGTCAGCTTGTTCTGTCTCTTAAAAACACTGTAATTAATATTGTTATATACCCGTGTAGCCAATTTTTATTTATGTCTACCCATGTGTTTACCTTTTTACTTGCTCTTTATTCTTTTATGTATTTCCACATTTCTTTCTGACATTAATTTTTTTTTCTTTTTTCTTTTTTCTTTTCTTTTCTCTTTTCTTTCTTTCTTTCTTTCTCTTTCTTTCTTCTTTCTTTCTTTCTTTCTTTCTTTCTTTCTTTCTTTCTTCTTTCCTCTCTCTCTCTTCTTTCTTTCTTTCTTTCTTTCTTTCTTTCTTTCTTTCTTTCTTTCTTTTTCTTTCTTTCTTTCTTTTTCTTTTCTTTTCTTTCTTTTCTTTCTTTTCTTCTTTCTTTCCCTGAAGAACAGCTATAAGTATAACATTTAATGAAAGTATATTGGGGTAGGTTGTGGTGTGTGTTTTGTGTGTGTGTGTGTGTGTGTGTGTGTGTGTGTTTCCAGAATTTTGCTTGTTTTTTTGAAATGCCATTGCTACAGCTTCATTTTGGAAGGTTATTCTCACAAGATATAGAGTTCTTGAGTAGTGATTTTTTTTTTTTCCTTTTCTTGCTGCTGTAACTTTCAGAAGATAATGCCATGGTCTTTTGACTTAACTTTTCATTGAGAAACCAGCTGTCAGGCTAACTGACGTTTTGAATATAACTTGTCCTTTATCGAGGATTTTAAGGAATTTTACTATGAAAACATTAGATCTTGAATCAATAGCTTAATTTCTTTGATTAGCTTTAGAAATTCTCTGCCATTTTCTCAATGAATATTACTTCTCCCCAGTTCTCTCTCCTCTCCTTCTGGGATTCTCAGTACACATATGTCGGTCTAGAAATTCCTTTTTATCTTCTGTCCTTTCTTTACTTGTCTCTCAGCTTCATTTTGGGTGTTCACTTTTAAGCCTTCCCATTCACTAATCTTTCCTGCATTTATCTAATCAGCTAGCAAACCCATCCATTTAACTCCTGATTATTGTTGTTATATATTTTTATATTCTCGAATTCTGTTAGTTTTTTATTCATATTTCAATTTCCTTTTAAAATTCCTTGTTCTGTCTTTTTATTTTTTGACCATACCAAGCATATGTATTTTAACATTTATATCAGACTAGTTTATTACCTATGTATCCTATGGGTCTGTTTCTATTACATTTTTCTCCATAAGTTTGTAATTATATTGTCTTGTCTCCTTTTGTGTCAGGTAATTTCTGAATAATTACCAGAAGTTGTATATAAAAATCATAGATTTTATTTGAGACCTCTCATAATGTCCTTTTTCCAGAAGAAAAAAATGTTTGATTTGTGCAGATAGATAGAGACATTAGAAATCTTCAAATTAATTTCAGGGACTAAGTTTATTACCTAGATCTCAATCCTTCTGATGCCTGTTTACTTTTGTTTAGCCTTAATTCCAGAGTTTATTCCTTTAGGATCTCAACCCCAATCTTGGGAAAGTTATTAGGGCCTTCACTTCTTGGTGATTCTGGAATCCTATTTCTGTTGCCTTAACCCCAGAAGACTGTTAAAGCTTTAATCTAATCCAGAATGGGCAGATGTCCCCAGAGATAAAGCATCCCCCAATGCTGGCCTTGACCCTCTGGGACTTCTTCTCATTATAGATCTTAACCTGTAAGTCTTCATTGCCTTGTCGGTAGCTTGGTAATCTCAAGCAGATTTTTAAAAATGTTTTATCCAGTTTTTCTAGTTTCTCTCAGTAACATATTTGGTCTGAATTACCTAGGCTGCCATTACCAGATGCAAAAGCCCAGGGATGCCCATTTCTTAAGTAGGCTTTCAAAAATTTTTCAAGATGCACTGCACCTGAAAATTCTCTTATGTTCATACATATTTGCATTGATTTCCATTTATTTTAACCATTCAACTCTATTTCTTCCTATCTAAGTTGCCTTGCCACAACTAATGACACAGGAAAATATATCATTTTCTGATAAATTAGCTGTTACAATTTAACTAGAAGGCAGATATTCCTAACTCAATACTCCCCTCCTCCTTTTTATAAATAGTGAAAACTTAGGACATTTCTGATTCAATGGAAATCTTAAAAGAAAACATAACCAGTCCCCTAAGCTATGTACCCTTAATATTCTGATCTTAAAAGTACTAAGGTCTCAAACCTAGGCAAAAATGAGACATTGCTTTATTTAAAAGCTATTCTTATGTTATATGCTTTCTATTTACATAGCCCAGTATTTTAGGTTGAGGTTCCCAAAATTAGACACTGGGATGAAGAATAATGTGAAAGTAAAACTAAGAAATATTCTGAGGAAAAACTAGTAAAGTATCAGGGAATTCAGACAGGGAAGGAAAGAACAACAATCCTGAAATATGAAATCCAACAAAGTCCCATGGAGGATAGATGGGTAATTCTGAATTGGTTTTCCAGGGAAGTCCTGAGAATGGAAGTCATATGTGAATCATACCTAAGAAAGTGGAACTATCAGGTGCTAAACGGGACATGGGGTAGCTGAATGCAAGGGGAGGAGGAGCACACATATAGGGAAAGAGGTCAGAACACACTCTAAACAAATTTTATTATACTATATGATTTGATAAAGACCTTTAAGTGCCATTAAAAACAAGTGCCAGTGAAAGTAAGTCTTGTTAAGGTATCAGATGAATATTACAAATTACTGATTCACAATTTTAGCTTTGGAGACATTTCTATTGCTTTATCCTTCTGGGCATTTCCCTCTCTTTTGTTTTTGAACACCCTCTAATTTGTTGATCTACAAATAATCTACATTGCTTTTCTGGATTATTTGGTTAATAATGCATTAACAACTAAAATTTGTTCTGTCTTCTGAGCAGCAAAGTTAATGTGATACAGTGGTAGCAATGATACTACATGGGTCCCATACTTATGTAATTTTCAAGATAAGGCCAAAGTTGGAGTACTTACACAGATGTATATAAGTAAATTCAAAGGCCATTGAAGCGATGTCCATCATGTTGTTCCCATTCAATTAAATAAATAAATAAACATGGATTTCTGATTGCAAAGTCAAATTAATCAACTGATCTATTAATAGGAACTTTGTTAGGAGTTGTAAGGTATATAAGAACATTAAGTTTTTGATAATGGATGTTTAATTGCATGAGTGCTGAGAAAAATATTACATATCTTTACTCTCTAAAATCCCAACCAAAAACTTAAGTTTATTTATTTATTTTTTTTTCAAAAACTTAAATTTAAATGTGATAACCAAATAAATGTATTGCCTTTAATTCTGATAAGACTAAACTGAAGAATCTGTTTTAGATACTTAGATATGGGGAAACAATCTGACATTTGTTGCTCTTGTCCCCATCCTATTACCCACTCCACCTAGAATTTGAGTTTATTCAACTGAGGAAGAATTTGATCCAGAATTCCTGCTTTATATGCAAGGACCCAGGCAGCTGAACAGAGTGAGATCTGTCCCTGGAAGGCCTGCCTGGAGCAGAGAACCAAACACCCTGCTGACAGGAAAAGACAGGCTAGGCTTAAGCAGAAGAGGCTCCCAATCCCCTGAATCAGGTCAGCTACTTCTCTTCTTGGGTGAGGGTGAGAGGGTGGAGAGGAGAGATTTAAGAAAAAAACATTGCAATTAAAACAAACAAACAAACAAAAAACATTCCATTTCTAATTGATGTGCTTCCCTGTTTTCCAGGCCAAAATAGGAGAGTAGAGAATAGTACTCCATTAAGTGTCACTGCACCAGCTGCCTCACATAAGCTTGAGATCTCCTGAGAGGAAAGACCCTTGCACAGTCTCTAGGAAGAGCATTTCCAAGAACAGTAGCCCCAAGAGGAATTTCCCTGGGGACAGAGGTTTTGTCTTCCATAGCTCTGAGTCACTTATAGTGCTTTGGGCAAAGAGGAGGCTCAATTGTGAATTTTGTTTTATTTTAGTTTGCTCAATTTTGCTTAGGACCATGGGATTTACATTTAAATCACTGCAGATTTAACTATAGTGGAAAAGAAGGGAATCAGAAAACCATTTTAGTTTCCAATCTCAAAGTAAATGCCAGTGCAGTAAAGGTACCATGAGAAATCCATTGGTAGCACTGTAGTTAGGCACCTCTTTAGCAAATTTAGCAATCAATTGATATCCATCTGAAAAGTCAAAGCAGTAATTTCCTTTGGTGGCATAACGTGTAGATAAAATTCTAAATGAAAGCTCTACTGGAGCTATTGGTAATCAAAACACCTGCACAATTAATTTCAAAGTTCCATATATTATTTTGCAGGTTAAATTACATGCCTTACATGCCTGCACATCACATACATACACATTCTCAGAATAAATGCCCATGTACATATTCCTGCACTTTCTTACTTTTATCAATCTCACCAAGGCTACCTTAGCTTATATACATAAAAAATAGGACTAATTTTTTAAGAGTAAATCTGTAAAATTCTATGAATAGAAAGAGATATAGTGCCGTAATTTTATGTGTTTCACTGCAAATACTACTAATGAGATAAAATACCCATCCATGCACAGATGAAGTTTACTCTGTTTTTGAAAATGCATAAACATGAAATACACTGTACTACTCATTTATTTTTATTTTTTTGCTAATGAAATACACTGTACTACTCATTTATTTTTATTTTTTTGCTAAGAGTGGTCAAATTGTTAGTTTGGGGTTATGTTTTTCTGCTCTCTAGGCTTGTATTTACAGCTTTGCAGAATTCTTAATTTTAACTTAATCTTGACTCCAGTAACAAGGTAATGGTTAGACTTATATGTTAAAGTATAGTACATGTATGTGCTTTAATGCTTGTTTTGTCTTTTAACTGTAAAGCTATTAGCTAAAAAAGTAATCCATACAAAAAAAATAGATAGCAATAATATTGGTAAAAACCATATGTACTTATAGACCCTGACATTAGCATACAACCTAAAAAAAAAAAAAAAAAAAAAAAAAACTTCAACACAAGTCTAATAAACCCCTAGAAATACCTTTTACCCTCTCCATACTATATTTGTTGAATAATACTTCTAGTGAAACAGGGATTCATATTTTTAGTTACCCCCTGGAAAACATGCACTATCAAAGACAATGTATTTTCATTTTTTTTCTCAGAAAAAAGAGAAAGATACACTTATGGCTCATATTAGACATGATTTTAATTTATGAATATCTGCCTTATGTGCACAAGACAATATGAGACTATAGTTTTTAAAATGGCTACACAACAGAAAATCACCACTCATTGATTTTTTAAAAATTAACCTCAATGTCATATGCTGAAGGGTCAAAATCATCGGTCACCTTCTGAGTTAGTGGTGCCATTTATGTTGCATAGGGCTATGGACATGTGGTCCTGAAGCACATCTAACAAGCCTCAGGTGAATTGGACATCCCCACCAACTGCATTTCCTTTGTTATTTCTGGCTATATTCTTCATCTCTTTTCCTCTTTCTCCCACTATCAGAGTGGGAAAACTACTATTTCCTTTATCCCCTTTTCATGCTTTCTTATGATATTCTATTTTATTTATATTGAAAACAAGTATTTTATGTAAGAACTCCTAAATAACAAAACTTTTGGAAGGTAGTCTACAGAATTAAAAAGGTAGTTTGAAAATATTAAATGTTTAATACAAGAAGTAACATCTTAAGATTTTGCTTTTATTATATTACTGAGAAAGGACGCCTGGGTAGCTCAGTGGTTGAGCATCTGCCTTTGGCTTGGGTTGTCATCCCGGGGTCCTGGGATCGAGTCCCCCATCGGGCTCCCTGCATGGACCCTGCTTCTCCCTCTGCCTGTGTCTCTCTCTGTGTGTGTCTCTTATGAACAAATTAAAAAAAAATCTTAAAAGAAAAGGATGTTCATTGAGGACTGGAATTAAATAATAATGTAAGCACACTATTTCTAATAGTTATTAAACAAAATGCCCATTAATCAAACCCAAAATGTATTCTATCATCATAATTTGTGCTTTATTTTAAACAATATAGCAGCTACAATGTTCGCCATGACATAACAATGAGGAAACTATCATCATAAATAATAAATAAGAGAATGTTATTGGAGAGGGTTTTTGGTTGAATTGTATCCCTACCACCCCAGATTCCGATGTTGAAGCCTTAACCCCCAGTACTTCAGAATGGGACTGTCTTCAGAGACAGGGCCTTTTAAAAGGTAATTAAATTCAAATGGAGTTGTTAGGGTGGGTCCCAATCCAATATGACTGATGTCCTTATAAGAAGAGGAAATTGGGACACAGACAACACCCAACACTGACAGGGACAATCAAGTGAGGACACAGAGAGGACGTGGCTATCTACAAGACCAGAGGTCTCAGAAGAAATCAAACCAGTTGACACCTCGATCTTAGACTTCTAGCTTTTAGAATGATGAAAATAAGTTTCTGTTGTTTAAGCCATCTAGTTTGTGGTATTTTGTTACGGCCATAGCAGCAAGCTGCTGTGGAGTGTGACGGTGTGAGTACACCTGTCAGAGGAAGGTAACTATTGGAAAGGTTCCGTGTTTTCCTTTAGGCATTCAGGTGCTGGACAAGATAAACTCTGTTTGTTACCAAAACGTCTTTCACGGTTCCCATTGAAAAGGTAGATTAACATCGTTTATTCCTCTGCCCAAATTTTTGTTCACTTTAGAAAGTAAGCTTTTTAGCAGTCTAGCATTCACATTTGATCATCCAAACAAGATTTAAAGAGTGTTAACAGAGAGAGAGAGAGAGAGAGAGAGAGATATCACTCAGTACAGAATGAGAGCCTCCCACTCCCAAAAAATGGGTAGACTGGGATGAAAGATAAGAAAAATATGTAGTATGCAGTGACCAGACTGTCACTTCCTGTGTTTCCATTGAGAAGTTGAGGTTTATGAAGAAGTGTAGCAAGGACCTCTAAAGAGTCACAGAAGTCCTATGGCTGCTCAGGGGTGGTTGAGGACAGGGTGTGAGTCAGAGGCTATGTCTTCCGGATTTGCACTTTTTCACTTGAATTTGTAATCCAAAAAAGTACTTGCCAATTGACATTTTTGAGTTAGGAAATACCAGAGGTTGTTCTTTGAATGTTTTTTAAAATCATTCCTTTAAAATAAAATAAATAAAATAAAATAAAATAAAATAAAATAAAATAAAATAAAATAAATAATAAAATAAAATAAAATAAAATAAAATAATAAAATAATAATTAAATTAAATTAAATTAAATTAATTAATTAAATTAAAAAAATAAAATAAAATCATTCCTTAAGTTTGAATTTACTTTCTGTTTTTCTATGTAAGGTATGAACTCCACCTTAAATGAATGGATAAACAAACAAACAAACATCAGTAACCTCTGCCTTTCAAATTCTGAACAGAATTCTACAATAGAATATCCTTATGCATTGCTCAGAAGTGGAATTAGGAACTCTTTAATAAGTTAATGTACATTTATTAAGTGATCTATGTGTCCACTTTAAATTGTGTTCCAACTGGCTGATACTAAATACAGTTTTTAATCACATAAAGCAGAATTAAGTACATACATAAATGCAGAATTGTTTCTATGATAAATATCTTTTGGTAAATTCAATGATAATTGCCCCTCTAGATGTCATTAAGCTTTTAATAATGATAAGACTTTGCCACTCAGTACAGGGATATTACTTTTCTCTCCATTTGAGTGATATGTTTTTATTTTACCAAGCAAATGGAATTTGATTTCTTGAGAGACTGTGTACTATGTTGGAAGTTTCATTCAAATTAAAATTTCCTTGAACTAAAGGACGGAGTTACTCTGGGCAAAATATCATTGAATTTTACTCGGCAACAACACAACCCAAGGCATTACAGAAAACACAGAAGAATGCATGTATTACCTCTAATTGGAAGTTTCTGAAATTGCTGTCACCTAACTTCTCCAAGTTTAGAAATTACTTCATTTTACCCAAGCCATCTGTCATTTTACCCATGGGTGTGTCTATATTCTTGCTGGAATAAATTTAATGTATTCAGGCGAATCATTGCCCTTTAGATGATGCTAATCTAAGCACAGGTGGCACCTGCACAGGTATTAGAGCATATCCACAGCTGGCAGTTAGAGCACATTCCTACTTGCAGGGTGGTCAATATAGGCGTGCTGGTATTGTCCCATACAGATGAACTCTTTCGGGTCTTGAATTTCCTGCCTGAACAACCACACATGCATTGAATGTTTTTGTGACCTTTTTGCAAGCTAGTGAGTCATTTAAAATATGTGTTCCATGTTGTAGTCTGTTTTCTCTTGTGCACTATTCTTCTAAAAACGTCTGTGTTCTTGCTCTTAATTTTGCATTTCTTAAAATAAAATCCACAGAGGCATTCCACATAAGTTTACCATCCAGAGTACTACTTTACTATAGTGCATTCTCTGTTCTTACAACATAAAATCTTCCCAAGAAATGAACAGCTAAATAAAGTGGGGCTAAAACTTTAGTTACCTCCAGAGTCAACAGACCGCCATGACATTCTAAATCACTATTGTTGTTGGCCTATCTGCTCGCTACTTGGTGACAAGAATTGATGGTCTTTACATAGGTTTGACGAGTTCCCATTGGGTAAATTTCCCAGGGGCGTTATGGCACTTCTATCTCTTAAGAAGCAGGCATTTGATTCTTCAAGGAAACACCCATGTCCTCATGGAGAACGTGCAATGTGGCTGAAGTAGGGGGTAAAAGTTCTCTCCAGTTGCCTGTCCTGAAAAATCATTTGTTGCAAAGAAAGTATATTGGTTTTGGTCCTTTTTCATGTTGTTTAAACCAAAAATCAGTTCTTTCAGATTTCCTTCTAAAATCCTTTCGCTATACAGGAAGGCCTTGAAACTGTAGAATTTTCCAAGGATTCCAGATGACAGGCATCCCCTTGGTCCCTCACTTACTTGACATTTAATTTAAATGCTCCTGTGACTAGGTCAGAATCTATGTTCCTTCCCTTTTAGAGAGCTGTTTGAGAAAGCAGGAGATCTGAGTCTCCATTGCTGAAAGTCCTGACTTGGCCTTAACCATAGAGCAGAAACACCCTCTGAGGCCTTATGTATACAGTGACTTTTTGTTCCTGACAGGACTTAAGCCTCTTTGCTATGGTATTAACTAGGATACTACAGCAACCATAAACTAGTCACTATAATTCTCTCTGAAAACAGCTGCCATGAAGCTGTAGAATATTTTCCTTAGATTTCAAAGCCTTGACATTTCAAGGAAAACCAAGCATTCTTGGCACAGTAGAGCTTACTCAACTAAAATGTCTTATATAAACTATTTGCACACATGAAAACTTCTATAAATGTGAAGAAATGTATTATTGTAAATGACTCATACCTCAAAAAATGATATAATTTTATATGATTTATATTACATACCAAAGATTATGGTGACTATAAAGGACCAGTGCCTTATGTGAAATATTTAAAATTTTACAGTATAAAACTAATTGGTCATATTCATATCTAGTGGGTCACTCAGCCAACAGTATTCAGGAAAAAATACCAAGCTTGGACTCAGGATCACTGGAATATGGTAATGGCTTTGATGTAACAAGTATGTCATTTTGAGATGATCTAACTGGAAACCTGCTCTTTAGGATGGATGGGTTTCCATTGTGGATGCTAGCACTCCAAATCAGACATTCTCCTCTTCAAATGTCTCAGGAAGAAGGACAGTTTGCTGACCTACTTTACTGGAGTTACACCTAAAGTTCTAAATGGCATTCAATGAGTGTGTATTGGAGAGGCAATTGAGAAAAAAAATTAATGTGTAATATTCATAGAAATATGTGATATGATATTTCATTCATGCAACAATAATTGAAAATCTTTAAATTTCGTGAGTTCAGGAGTTTTTTCAAATTAAAAAAAAAGTGATGATTGACATAAAACTCTCAAAGGCCTGGAAAATAAAACTGAGAAGGTAGTTCAGACAAAGAGCTAAAGAGAGAAAAATGGTCAAAATTTTAAAAGACATCAAGGATCAATACAGGAGATGCAATATTCAGCAAATAGGAGATTCAGGGGAAAAAAAGAGATAATGGAAGAGAATAGTACATCGAAATAAAAAAAGAAATAGGTGAATAGTTAGCAAAACTGGAGAAATATATAGTCATTAGATTCATTCTACTAAGAATCAACAGGATAAATGAAGACAGATCCCCCACCTAGGTGTCCTCTTACAAAAGTCCATAAAATATAAGGAGAAAATTCTTGAACTTTCTACTTGGGGAAAAAAAAATAGATCATCTCCAAAGAAAGCAGTATCAGAAGACCATTGGCCTTCTCATTGGCCATGCTATAATGGTAGAATGTAGTAACATAATGTCTTAAAGCTCAAAGAGAAAGTTCTTTTGAATTTCCAATTACATATCTAGCTAAACTATGATCGAGCACAAAGGCCAGATAAAAACATTTTCAGACACACAAGCACTCAGAAAGTTTACTTGATATGTACTGTTTCTGAAATGGTTACTATCACATCCAGGCAAAATACAGGCTCCAGGAAAGAGTAAACTCAAAGGTTCAGTGAAAGGAGCTCTTAGGATGACAGTTGGTCAGGTCTACAGCAGCTTATCTACATGGAAACAAGATTTGCTAACCTTTTAATGCAGATCAATTCACCTTTTAACTTCTGTTCAATTTAAGCATTGGATCTATATCTCATATCTAAAACTATAAACAAAAATAAATCTACTTTAGGCCCCTTTTCATAATCGACATTTTACTTTAAATACATAGCCCAGATGAAATGTAAGGAGTAAGGAGTAAGTCCTGCTGGTATATTTACCAAGTTACCTCAGACGTTCCGAATGTGATATTATATCCAGATTAAGTAATCTGCTTAATTCAATTGTCAACCATACCTTGAAACCCAAAACAAATTGATAAATGGGTTTTTATCTTTCGTAAGTGCTGCAGTTAAGAAGTACCCGTACTGGTTGACTAAGCATTCCACCTTCACAAGGAAGTAATTGAACAAATGTGGGAAAATTAATCTAAACATTTTTTTATTGTGGTATTAAATGTATTCATTCAAGAAATACTCAAGACATTTATCAATTAGGAAAAGTAAAAGGAAAGAAATAGTCGAAATGCATAAAAATAAGTTATGGGATAAGAAAAATTATAGTCACACATTTTGCCAAGTAAGATTGATTATGGCATAGAAATAGTTGTTAAAAATAAGCAGTTTCCTGATATGTGTTTAAGGGAGAAAAGTAAGTTAGAAGATGTTATATGATCTCTTTTATGTAGGTGGATAATAGAAAGATTGGTCGATAGACAAGGTCTGGTTTGTTTCCTCAAGGATCCCCTTCCCCTAGCACATTTTGGATGCAGACAGTTATCACATGATTGTGTCCCTATCTTTCTCTACTGCCCCCTCACCCCATGCCTCTGTTGGATCCCTCAGGCTTTGCCTCATTTGCTGCCATTTTAGTACTACCATCCCTTCCTTCTCTAAAGAGCATTAACATTTTATGTGTAATGGGCTTTTTAATCAAAGATCTGGGAGTAATGGAGGGTAATTACGGTTGAGGGAACAAACTGCTTCAAATATGACAGCTCCATGACCCCTAGAAATTTACTGTCCATTCCCTTCCAGAGGGAACTTTTTTCCTATTATGTTCTCCTTTGGGTATTATTCTACAGTGCTGTTATTCCGAATCATCATTTCTTAAGGCAGGGTGTCTAAAAAAATGCTTTTTAAATATCTTTAACGGTCTGGTGAAGTTTGTGACCCCTTTCTCAGAAGAGGATTTTTTAATGCATAGTGAGAGTGTATAGGATTGCAAAGGAAACCAATTATATTGAAATAGTTTTAACCAGGGACCTCTTGATTGTAAAGTCAGTTAGATTTTTCCATTTCCTGTTTCTAGTCCATTCTGTCCATTTCTAGTGGACAGAAACAATGCCAAAATTTGTTTCTTTCTTATATATAGCCATTTAACCAATTATGTTTACTAAATGCTACCAATCTAGACTGAATTCAGGCTCTTCTCATCTTTCACAGACAAATAGCAAGTTAAGGAATTCTCCCAGAAGATGTACGATGCTTTCCCTAAGACGAATGCATTTCCAGGCCAACTGCCCCAAATCTCCCCTATGTCTTCTTGATATACATACATTATAGTTTTTTTTCTCTATCTCCATCTGTCTCTTGAGACAGAAGTGGATAAATATATTTTCAACTGTTAGGATGATAATAAAAGACATAATTTTTTTCTCTTTTTCTCTACTTTATAAAAAAATGTCTTAACATTGAGCAAATACTGCTTATAAAATAAAATAAGGAAAAGAAAAAAAAATGAAGAAGTTCCACAACTACCTCTATTTTAGGTTTTTATTACTTGTGATTATTCACCTTGTTTGGGAAACTTTTGCCAACAATGCCAACAATCTCTGCCCAAAACTATAGAAGAATGCTGTTGGATTCCGAAGGCGTAGGGTGCCTGCCACTGTAGATTCTGAATTATGTTGTATACTGCCACACGCTGTTTTCAATAAATGCATTTTTATACCACTGTGTTTTGAGGCTAGATGATGAGACCAATTGCAATGGATGCTAGTCATTTAAAACTAGATGTGGAGGAAACACCCGGGAGAAATTGATAGAAGATTCACAACTCATTCACAAGAGACAATCCCATGTCTAAAAGAATATTTTTGCTATTTAATGAGATGGATATCACATTGTCTTGGCCTGGGTGCAGGTAGCGCATCTGGGAACAGTTCAAGTGGAACCATTAACTAACAGCTGTGTCTGGGATGGCTCCCGATGTGAACAAGAATTAAAAGTAGAGCATTTTGAGTCCTTTTGCTTTGCATAACTGGCCAAAAGTATCTGACTGGGCCACGGATGAGCTTGAGAACCTTTGGTCAAAAATTCATATTGCATGTTTATATATGTTGTAAAAAAATTATTGAAGTAGTCCTCTGGAATGATTTGAATACTTTTATTGCTATTTCAAGCTCTATTCACCATGCAAAAAGAGACACATTATTATTTCTTACTCTCATTCAATTAAAATTCTGAAAAATATGAGAACAGGAATGTTTTCTGCCCTGTCACCACTAAGCTTCAGCACCATTAAGAGAATATGCACTATTAAGGAAGCCATGGAATCAATTTTGAAAATTAATCATAAGGATTTGGCAGGTGTCTTATAAAAGGTGGCTTACGAGCCATATTTGCTGAAGACAGAGTATTGCATGTGGATGCAATTCACTTTATGTTTGGAAGAACTGCTTATATTTTTGTTTAAATAAGCAAAGCTATTAAAATTCATGTCTACATGCTTTATCACCCATTTTTCCCTTAATCGACCACATTTGGGCTATCATAATCATGCACCACTGAGCTTACTCAAGTTGAGGTCAACAACTCCATCATTGTAAATCCAATACTCAATTGTCTGTCTTCATTGTAACTGCCCCTTTTAGATCATTTGACAGACAAATATTTTCTCCTTGAAGCTTGACTTGAAACTTGGCTTTTTCATGTGGTTTCCAAGATACCACATGTTGACTTTTCAGTCTGATCTCTTGGCTTCTACTCTTCCAGAGCTACAAACATGCTGGTACTCCAAGCTCACTCTGAAGATCTCCTATCTACACTCTCTTCCTGGGGAATCTGATAAATTCTCATGACATCAAACTGAATATATATTAATAACTCCCAGATTTATATTTCCAGATTGAATCTCTCCCCTGAACTCCAATATTTTAACCCCATTTCTCAATAGTATCTCCTCTTGGGTGACAAATGAGCATCTCAAATTTAATGTCTATTAAATTAGAATTATAACTAAAACCCTAATTCTGTACCATTTTGCCTGCATTAATCCATTTCTCCTCACATTGCTTATTTCCAAATACTCCATCAGTTAATGTCATCCTTACTTATCCTGTTTCTCAAGCCCAAAACTTAGGAGTTATGGCTGATTTCTCATTTTTCCTCATTTTCGGGTAGTGTCAGGTCCACCTTTACCACCTATTCTGAATCTGATGGACAATCTCTGATCATTTCCACATCTCCACCCTCGATCAAACAACTATGAACTGTTGCATAGGCTCCTGAAGCCATTTAAATGATCTTGTTCTAGTCTTGCTTTTAAGACAAAATGCCACAGAGCTGCCAGTATGTTTACCTTGGAATATAGATTATATAAAAAAGTAAAGAAATCTTTTTAATTTATTTCCATATAAATATCTTTTACTAAAGATTCTACTTGGAATGCCTGGGTGGCTCAGCAGTTGAGTGCCTGCCTTCAGCCCAGGGTGTGATCCCGGGAGTCCCAGGATTGAGTCTCACATGGGGCTCCCTGCATGGAGCCTGCTTCTCCCTCTGCCTGTGTCTCTGCCTCTCTCTCTCTCTCACATGAATAAATAAATAAAATTAAAAAAAAAAGATTCTAGTGATCTGCTCCTAGTCTTAAAAAACAAAATTGAAAGTTTTACTGTGTCTACTGAGACCCTAAAAGCTCTAAATGATCTGACTCTAGCCTACCTCTAACAGACCTCATCTATTATTGTTTTCATTTTTTGGATTATAGGATTACGGACTTTTTCCTGCTTCAACTTTTAGCCTCATTTCATACACACTTTCCTCTCTGCTTGCAACACTCTTCCCCTGTGTATTTGAATTATTAAGTTCATCTTGCAAAACTTCCCTAGGCATCCAGGATAAAGTGTCCACCTTCACATCTTTCTAGGACACTATATTTTTCTCAGAACACTTTTCTGTCCGCAGTCATCTACTTCCTTTATTTGCCAATATGTTTATTTTTGCATTGGGCACCCTCTCTCTCTCTCCTGCTTCTTTTTTTCCCCCTCCTACTTTGATATCGCTCTACCTCTCCGTTTCAGGAGAAGAAAGCTAAACTCCTCTTAGTTTGCTAAAGCACAGTCATTCTGTTCTCTGTGGCCTCCCTTCTCACCTGCGACTCCTCAAACCTTACAATTTCCCCTCACACAGGGCCTGTCCTTTCTTCCAGCACTGTGCTAATTGTTTTACTTGTTCTCTCCTTTGGTTCTCACAACTACGACAACTTTTGTACTATTATAATCATCATATTGCTTATGGGAAACAGGCTTGGACTGGGGCAGTAACTTGTTGTGGTCACAAAGATAGCAAGTGGCAGAGCAAGTATTCATCCCCTCCTGCTCCTTTACATACTGTACTGTCCACCCTCCTTCCTCATCACTCTACCTGTTCCTCAATCGATTAATTCCTTTATGATTCTGGTTTATCTGGAAAGAAGGCATCTTGTCATCCGATTAAGAGAGATCATTGTCAAAAGTAAATGCTTAGGCTTAACCCTTCAAAAGAATATTTTATTTTATTTTAAAAAAACATTTTATTTATTTACTCATGAGAGACACAGAGAAAGAGGCAGAGACACAGGCAGAAGGAGAAGCAGGCTCCATGCAGGGAACCTGATGTGGGATTCGATACCAGGACCCCACGAGGACAACCTGAGCCGGAGGCAGACGCTCAACCACTGAGCCACCCAGGTGGCCCCAAAAGAATATTTTAATTTCAAATAGTGAATCCTTTAACAAGGAGATAGTTCCTTGCTCACTCCATTCTGACTCCACAGAGCCTTGCTCAGCGTACTTCCATTCTGACCTACTCGCAGCACAAAAAGAATTAGAGTGAACAAATTGACACCCAATTCTGGAAGGCTCAAGGTTTTGAACTGTGTGTCATCTGTTCCTTCAGTAAATCCATTATAAAGCCAGTTCTTATCCTATAAGCTTTGGAGAAGGAAATATATATATATTTATATAATATATATTTATATAATAATATATATTTATATAATATATATTTATATATGTTTCTACACGTATATCATAGTGTATATCCATCCCTAATTTTTGAAGAATTATTCCTGATTCAAATTCTAAATCCACAGTGTTTCTGGGATAATTTTTACCTTTTCAGAATCCTATATTATACTGTACTTAATGTTATAAATTAATTGCTATACCCACTTGAGATCAGAGTACTTAGTAGAGTATTTCTCAAAACTATTTTGATGTTCCATTAATTAAGTCTCAGATCCACATGGAAACAAAATGGTTTTCTAACATATTTATTCTTCCCATTTAATATTTATTAAACAGAATATGCATTAAGCAACTTAATAGTTCTTATTAGTAATATTTTAGATGCAAAATTTTAAAAGATATAGTTTATGTTTCATTTATTTTTTAATACTTTCACCTATGGGTCCTAAATATTTGCTGAATGAATACACAGATGGTAATGGTTATCTCTGAGTTCTTCCTTTTCTTGATTTAACTCACTGTAGATAGCAGTCCTCTCCTTATCCAACACCACAAATTCTCATACACCATCTTGTTTAAAGCAGGGGCATAATAGGTATCATTGCTTGTGCTAACATGATAATTTTTGAATACATATAGGTCAAATTTCATAACAGTTGCTTAAAGGATTCTTTCAACTAAAATGAAAAAAATCACTGTTTTGTTTTTTTTTTATAAACAACATATTTGACAAAAACAAACCAACCAAGCAAACATTCCCTTACTCCCTGTGCTAGTCATACATGCATGTAACTGTGTTCCCTTCTTACCCTCCAGCCCACATTGGTTTCTCTCTTCTGTGACCTAACTTATTTTACTTTGATCTCAGTTTGGAGCTGAGGAGATATCCTCAAAGGCCAGCAGGGGTTGTTCCAGTGATGTTGATGGTGGCAGAAATGACCTGAAATGTGTCAGGGTTCTGGATAATATCCCAAGAAAGACTCTGGATAAAGATTGAACAAGGTCTCCGTTGTCAATATGAGCCAGGCTTATTTCCAAAAATTTGCAATAACGCTAACTGCGATGGATCTCTGTCTTCAAGTATGACAAACTATGGAGGATGAAAGATGATGATTGTGTACATCTGACAAGATTCACCAACAATGGATTTTGAGTCAAAACAGCCTAGGAAAAGACCTGGGCCGTCCAGATTCTCCTGCGCTCATGATACTTTCAAATATATTTAGCATACTGGCTGGAATATGGTAGGCATTTGAAAAATGTTTCTCGACTGATATAGAAACCTATTTGTGTGACTCCTTTGATTATCAAAGCAGCAAACTGGCAGTTCTGAATATTATTTAAGAATGGAGAAGAAGGAATGAGAACAGGAGATAGAAATAGTAAAGATGTTTATTCTTCACCATACTTAACTGCATTCTTCTGACATCAGATGGGTCTAGTGATTTTTTTTTTTTTTTTAAGGACAGAGAGGACAGAAATTTGGACCCATCTCTAAAAGCAACGGGGTAGTTTTCAGTGCTTCTGCTTGTCCAAGCCATTTGGTGGTGGCCTGAAATCTGAGCACCTTCAAAGGCACCTGCTCTGAAAAATGTCAATGATCTCCTACACAGAATCAAGGGTCGGCATTAGGCTTGGGTTGCATTCAGAATTTGCATAGAAATCCCAATTGAGAATTCCCAAGATGTTTTTAAGGCAAAGAAGAGCTGAGTGTTTAATGGAGAGATCTATTAAATGGATAGGCTTTTTAAGAATTGAATTATAGATTACAAATGAATTCTGCTCCTGGCCCTGCCTTCATAATCCTTTCATTATTACTTTGATCAAGACTCTTAACTTGAGGGTGCCTCAGTTTCCTCATCAGCGCAGCCACGTGGTTAAATTAAATTATCTTTTGGGTTTCCTTCTGCTTCCATTTGTGATTCACCCTAAAAATCAGATTTCAAAGCTTCTAATAGACTGGGTTTTCCTAGAGAATAAAAATACTCTCTTATGTCTCCACAGCTGTGCAGTATAAAAATTACAGTCTGAGTCTTTTTCTGTAAGATGATCTAGTCGGACCCTATCAGAAAATATCTTTTAAAATAACCCTCTCTAATGTTGAGAAAGACTTGGACATATTTGATTTTATTTTTAATTTTAATGCATTTTTCCTCTAACATTGTTTGTCAAGTTGATTATAATACCTAATCCAAAAGATAGTATTTGTCTCAATTTCTCTTTCTCCTTCCACATTACTGACTGAGTTTTCTGACCTGGCTGTTTGATAGGCTGACAGTAATATAATTAAATTAAGAATGATTTTTCTGCTTTTTTGAAAATGGATATATAAAGACTTTAAAAGGAAATAGATATTACTGGAACAGCAGGAAAAAATAAGATTAATATAATCCCATTCATCTGCAAACCAACATTGTTCAGAAAATGGAGATGAGGGAAGAATTTTTTATTTAAACTTTCTGTCACTTAAATATATATTATTTATTAGTTGGTGTTTTTAGGCATCTCTAATTCTAGCATTTTAGAAAGAGTTGCAGGTATTCGATGGGTGCTTATAACTATCTTTGATTTTAACATGATAAACAATGATAAGCATCGCTTTCAATCATGTAAGTCCCATTGTAAAAGAAACCCCAAGAAATGATTTTAGAATAAAAATTGCCAAGGAAGGAGTTGAATAATTAACAGTTGAATCCTATAAAATGAGTCAATATATGATAATAATGCTCCACTCCTCCTTTTTTATTCTGTTACATATTTGAATGTAAGTTTAGAGAATTTTGTTTAAAAAATTTAATGTGTTTACCACCTACAGGACATATTAATATTTTGCATATTTACTACAGCTCAATTTTCCCTCTCTGCCTCACAAGTATACTTGAAGATCCCTGTATTCATTATCTCCATTTCAATTCTTCCCTCTCCAGAAATAACAACTCTGAAGTTGCAGCATAATTTTTCTATCAGTGTCTTTTTTCTTTAACTACATGAGTATGTATACATAAACCATGAAGTTGAGTTTTCTGTGTTTAATAATTTTTTTAATCATTCCATATATGTATCATTTTGCAACTTGTTTATCACCTTCAAAATGGTTAACGCATGTAGATGCATTTAGCTTTAATACATAATTATGAACGTTATATAGTAATAAATAAATATACCACATTATTGTTTCACTTATCCTATGTGTTAGTTAGGACAGCTGTAACAAAGTACCAAAACTGGATGGTTTAAACAACAGACATTTATTTCCTACAGTTCTCGAGGCTTAAAATCAGAAATCAAGGTTTCAGCGGGGTTGGTTTCTTTTGAGATCTCTCTCCTCGGCTTGTAGATTGCCATCTGCTCTGTGTGTCACATGTTCATGTAACTGTTCATGTCTGCTTCTTATAATGACTAGTCATACTGAATTAGGGCCCACTCCCAATGACCTCATTTTTTACTTAATTACCTCTTTAAAGATTTATCTCCAAATACAGTCACATTCTGAGGTACTTGGAGTTAGGACTTCAACGTACAATTTTGGGGAGGTGCAATTCAGTCTTTAACACCCTATTAATAAATAGTTATTATTCTTTCCAAAGTTTTGTTTTAAAAAATCACATTACAATAAAATCCTTGTGAAGGTTTCCTTATGGTCACAGCTTTCTTTAGGGTATATATCTAGAAGTGGGGTTATTATTCATAACTTAAGCTCATCTTCTTTTTACTAATTTTTCCCAATTTTTTCCAATGTAGCTGTGCCATTTCCTGCCCCCCGACCATTAATGTGTGAAAGTTTCTGTGGCTGCACATTCTCACCAAAATCCAGTATTGCCAGGCTTTTTATGTTTTGCTCAATGTGATACATGGGAAGTGACAACTTATTTTAGCCTCCATTTCTTTACTTACCAGATAATTTAAGTATTTCTTATCCATATATTTATTGTTCTATAGGTTTCCACATCTCTGAATTGCATCTTAATATCCCATTTTTCAGCCATCTTTTTTGTTATTGATTCGGAAGACTTCATGAACTGTTTTTTATACACTGTTATTTTTGTTTGCAAATATTTTCTTCCAGTTTGTGGCTTACTTTTTAATTTTAATTATGTCTTCCTATGTAGAAATTTTATTTATAAAAAAATAGAGATTACTAAAAATGATTTTATATAGAACTTTCTCAAAATATTATCTTAAGGACCCCTCCAGATGCAACCTTGGGAAGAAGAGATGATAGAGTCAGTAGACTGAGATTAGGAGAGAATACATAAGGCAGATGGATAGATAGATAGATAGATAGATAGATAGATAGATAGATAGATGATAGATAGGTAGATGATAGCTATTTCTTTTATTTATTAAACAGCACAGTAAGATTTTCTTAATGGTACCATTACTACTGATAGACAAATATTCTGATTTAACTAACAAAGTTCTCCTTCTGGCCTGCTGAAGATTCTATTGAGCCCAATCATCCTGTAAACGACAAGTATAAATGCAGTAGGAAATCCAAAAAACAACTATGGAAACAGTGGACAGTAAGTGAAACTGAGATTCTGGAGCAGAGTAAATACTTGAAAGTAATTATGAATTAATGAATTACCCATTTCTATGACTTTTAGCTTCAGGGGAGGGCGAAGTTAGCTCTACAAAGGGCAATTACAACTCCAAAGAGACATCTACAGTTTCCCTGGCCTGAAAAATACAGAGAACAGAATTCAAGACAACAAAAACCAAAAGGAAAGAAGGAAGGATTTTTGGAAAGGAGAGACAGCACTTCAAAATCCATAAAAGAATCTCTCAAATATTTGGTTTACCTCTCAGGCGCACATGCACGAAAGTCACAAACAGCCGATATAAGAAAATAAAAGAACTGCATTGCGATTTAAGGTGTTGCCAGAAGACAGAGGTTGAAGTTTGTTTTAATCAAGTTAATAGCTTGATTTTTTTAAAAAAAGAGAAAAATAGCCTTCTTCAGAGGAATAAAACAAAATCCAGAGGCTCCACAACATAGCATTCATAATTTCTCTACAAATTGAAACAGGAAAATGTAACAAAGTTTCATGAAAAAAAGATTAAGTACCAAAGATTAATCTTGAGATGACAGAGTGAAATGAGCAAAAAGGATTTTAAAGAAACTATTATAACTCTACTCTAGTAGACCTAAAGGCAAATATGTTTATTATGAAGGAAAATACAGGAAACCTCAATATAGAAATATAAATTTAAAAAAATCAAAATTTTAGAACCGAATGTATGATATGTAAAATAGCAAATTAACTGGGTCAGCTTCATAGCAGCAGAGAGATTACAGGAAAAAATTAATTCCTTGAAGATAGATAATAGAAATTACCTATCTGAATGAGAAAAGGTAATTGAAAAAATACAGTTTCAGGGATGTGTGGGACAATTGTAAGTGGTTTAGCATAGTCTAATTAGAATCTCAGAAAAAGAGATGACAGAAAAAGCAGTAAAGATAATTCAGAGAAAAAATGGCCAACTATTTCCAAAATTGCAAACTCATAGATTGAGAGATTCAGGAGGCTCAGAAAATCCCAAACAAGATAAATAAAAATAAAACCACAATCTGAGCATGTCACACAGTAAGACTCTGGAAACCAATGGTAAACATTACATTTAAATAGCCATAGGGAAAAAAAAAATCACATATTAACATACAGTATAAGAAATAGTGCAAGGGAACCATAAGGGAAGGAAGGGAAACTGAATGGGGAAAAATCAGAGAAGAAGACAAACCATGAGAGGCTCTTAACTCTGGGAAACAAACAGGGCTGCTGAAGGGGGAGGTGGGTGGTGGGGGTTGGTAACTGGGTGATGGGCATTAAAGGAGGGGTCGTGATGTAATGAGCACTGGGTGTTATATGCAACTGATGAATTATTGAAAACTGTATCTGAAACCAATGATGTATTATATGTTGGCAAATTGAATTTAAACAAAAGAAAAGAGAAAAAGAAAAATCCATATGATGTCTAAAGCCTTATGAAAGTCTCTGAATTCAGAAGGCTGTGAAATATCTTTAAATTACAGAAGAGAAAAAAATCTTGACAACCCAGAATATTGTACTATTCCATCAAAAATATGCTTCAAGAATGAAGACTACGTAAGGGCATTTTCACATAAAAGAAAATAAAGAGGGAACTTGCTTCCAGGAGAACGAAGGAGACACAGTTCCCCTTATTGTTTTCACTAAGTACTACTGAAAATGCTGGACATGGTCAATCAATTACTCAGTCCTTGAAAGATGGTGAGAAGAAGGCAGACTGGCTTGGAACCTCAGAGTCCAAGGAATGCCACTGTGGTGAGTTCCTTGGGTTTGTTTCCAGCCTAATATAACCCAGACATGAAGCTGAGGAATCTGGAAACCCAGAAACAACAAGGGAAGTGGACAAAAAATTCCCAACAAAAGCCTGCTTCCTCTATATAAAGGACAAGAAAAGGAGCAACCTAACAAGACAGAGAACTTTTATCCAATAACCTCTCTTATCCAGACAAACACCATAGCAACCACTATTAACCACATCAGAAAAGGCGAAGAGCAGAAGACAGACTTTTATTATTTCCAGGCTATAAAGAATTACCTTATCCTTTCCTGGTATCTTTGTATAGTATCAGAAAAGGCCAAGTAGGGAACCAGGATTTTTATCTGTTGACAGTAAAGAGCAATCTCCTCACCCACAGATATTAGTAGAGGCCAGGTGGGGCAGCTAGCAATAATGGACTCACATTACTCTTTGGGGGGATATACAGGGGTGGTGTACAAGAGGATTAGTGAGAGTCCAGACTTTCACCACCCCGTGATAGAAAGGCAACCCACCTCCATAGTGTCAGTGAAGGTCACACGAGGAGATGGAACTCTCATTCCTGCCCATCAAGCATGAAGAAACCCTTCTTTTTAGATGGCAACAGAGGTCAGGGGGGAAACCGGGAGTTCTAGCCCCACCTGTCAGTAACAAGGTTTCAATAATTTCCAGAGTCACAAAACATCCAGGCTTTAGTTGAAAATTACTTGTCATACCAAGAAGGAATGAATTACAAAAGATAATCAATAGATGCCAACACCAAGATGATGGCGATGTTAGAATTAACTAGTAAGATTTTAAAGCAGCCATTATCAAAATGCTTCAATGACTAATTATGATCATGTTGGAAATGATGAAAACATAGAAAGGCTCAGGAAAGACTTGGAACATTTTAAAAAATGAAAATTTTAGAACAAAAAAAAATACAGAATCAAAAAAACAAAACAAGAACACCCAACAGATAGGCTGATCAGTAGAATGGAAATGAGACAGACAAGACTCGGTTAACTCAGTAAATATTAAAGACTGTGTCTTCCTCTTAATTTCTCTAAAAGGCAAATATATATATACTTTTAATATATATTTATATATTATATATATATATTCAGTATATATGCATACTGAATTTCAGATATTTTGTTTAAAAAAGTGTACAGGCTCTGGTTTTGAATTATGTTCCTTCAGAAACATAAATCTGAAATTATGTGTGTTGTTGTTGTTTTTTTTTTTTTTCTGAAAGCAACAACTAGGGTATAGATCACTGAATCAATCAAAGATTGAAATGACTGGTTGCTGGGTTGCAAGCTCTGTGAAGATTGACTTATTTCTAGTTTGTGTTTTTCTCCTACATCATAATCTTTCAGGGTTTTTAACTGAAAACCTTCAGTGTTTACCAAAACTTCTCTCTGGCACAACCAAACAACACTTCCCCACAGTCATATAAAATGTCAAGAACTCTGCTTGGCTTTCTGGTCTCAATAGTCATTTTCTAGTGGGTGTCTTTCCTTCTCTTCCCTTTGAAACTTGGGTGTAGGCAAATGTCTTGAAGAGAAAAAGACATACCAATTTTGAGGATCCCTTCTCTGCGGTTCCCTTGTCTGGAGGATCTTCCTGCTTGGTAGCTCTTCATTGTATTTTTTATTTCCACAACTTTGTGACACTGCTAAAAGCTCCAGACTGTTACTTTCTTGGAGAGAAAGAAGTGCTTGAGAATGGCCCCCATGCGTCTCAATATATTTTCCTTCTCATAGTGATGTTGGTCCCTCAAGTCATGGCTGTCTTGTTTGATGGCTAATGACTGCAGCTCCTGGGATATTTATGGTGCCATTTTTTTCTTGTTGTTTTACCCAATATTTAACATATCCTTGGCCAGTGGGTTGGTTTGATACAAACTACTCTGTAATTGCTGAAATCAGAAATCCTAGCCAATATTTATACAAAAAATATCAATAAAGAATTATAGGAGTTTGATTTACAAGATACATATGAAAGAGATTAAGGGTTTTTTTTTTTTTTTTTTTAGCCACAATCAATATCACCAAAATGTTAGAGCCAGAGAAGTCAGAGAAGATAGTATATCTGTTAGGCTCAGAGACTAAACAACAAAGAGTTTTTAAAACTCTCACTAAGATGATGAAGGACTAATAAAATCATATAACAGAAGAAATATCTGAGTCCATGGAGCCTGCATAGGAATAAGTATAGGTAGATGTTAGGAGTAGAATTAAAGAAAGCTTTATTTGAATATTGTAATGGGGAAGGGGTAGAAATTATCTGAGTTGAACTGTACATCTAGAAAATTCAAGAATCCCAATATTGCTTAAATTGATCATTGAAACTTCCAGCCCATAGGACTATCCCATAAAGCCCTGGGCTTTCCCAGAAAGTAGACCCTTACTATTCAAGTTTATATCCGATGACCACAGGCACAATGTTATAGAGGACATTTTTTTTTTCCATTGGGAGGTAAGTTGCATTAGAATATAAACCAGCAACAAAAATAGTCATTTCTTTATTAAGAGTGAATGATATGCCTGGTGCTCTGTAAGCCCCTTACATCAAATATACACGTGATCCTTTATTACTCTCACTTTACACATGAGAAAATTAAGGCATAGAGTACAAATAACTGGCTTAGGAACCAACGGCCAGCAAGAAGCTGAGATAGGACTTAATCCCAGGCAAACTGTCTCCAGAGACCACACTCTGACGAATCCTACTATGCTGTCAAACTCAAGATTTTTTTTATTTTTTTATTTTATTTATTTATTTATTTTATTTCATACCTTTAAGTTGTTCAGAAATAGGTGAAGTACAAACAGCTCACAATTATATGAACAATGTGTATTTTATTTGTTTTCCACAAGGATAATGTTGCAAATAACATGGTTAACATAGTCATGGATTCCAGGTTATTTGCTATGTGTTTTATTTCCTGAATCAGTATAAGAAGCAAGGGGTAAGGGACGCCTGGGTGGCTCAGCGGTTGAGCGTCTGCCTTTGGCTCAGGTTGTGATCCCAGGATCCCGGGATCGAGTCCTGCATTGGGCTCCCTGCATGGAGCCTGCTTCTCCCTCTGCCTGTGTCTCTGCCTCTCTCTGTGTCTCTCATGAATAAATAAATAAAATCTTAAAAAAAAAAAAAAGAAGCAAGGGGTATGCTCTGCTAGAGTTGATTGTCTCAATCACATACTCGCAAGAAGATCCACCATAACACTGTGATATATAAAAGTTGCCTGTGTGCGTGTGTGTGTATAAAATAAATTGACTGGGCATATAACAGTTTTATGTCTTTGTGTAGCATTATATAAATACCATAGGAGTGGACTTGATGGAACTTTGAAATGTCATTTAATACCACCACTTTAATGCCTACTTTGACTATATAGGCAGATTTATCACAATGATTTTAAAACCCATGCTTCTGGAACTTACCAGGCCAAAGATTCGAAGGTCCTTTCTATTATCCAAATGATAGTTTTCATAACCTTCATCAGCATGGTCTCCCTTATTTACAACCGGAATCTCTCTGTGGAAGCCACAGCCATATTCCTCTACTGCTGTCCCAGATGCAGGCAGGTTTCATCTATTTCGTGTCTGGACACATCTGATGCCGGCCAGTTAACAAAAAACTTGGACCATTTCCTAATGCCATTTTGTTATAAGTTTTTGTGTGTGCAATCCTTCCGATGTTGGAGGATCAGTCATTGGTTTGCCTCTTATGATTAGTGTGAGGATCCACATAAGAACTGTTTTAACCAAAAGTTAGCATTAGACTTACTATTTTTGAAAGGTTATCAAAACAACATTAAGAAGCGCTATTCTACCTCAGTGCAATTATGACAGCTGACCCCTTTAATTAACTCTGTAACTACATTTCATATTTTCTCATAGAGCCTTTGACACAACTGTTTCAGGCTTTGCTTTAAAGCCTATTTTTCTCTTTTAAAGTCTTCAAAGGAGTCTGGAGTTTCAAAAAACCGTCAAAATGTGTTGAAACATATTTAAAAGAACACATATTTTTATGGACCTGCATAGTTTGTACACGCTCTTTTCCAGGTTTCCAGCTACATATGAACTAGGAAAGGGTTCTGTGCGGGGAAAATACCGTAGTTGTCACAGGGCGGAGGGGACTCTCCAGTGTCTTTGACTTCTGTCCAGGAGAAATTAAGAGAAGAATTCATCAAATGTGAATGTTAAGAACTCAGAAACTGGAATGTTTGTCCAGAGCCCCAGGCCTCAGAGCAAATGCTCTTATGCTGCTGGGCTCCAGGGGAAGACTGAAGCCAAAGTCAACATGAGCAGAAACTCCATCTGACTGATGCTGTGGAAACAGCTGTGAGCACTTAGCTGGAAAACCACCTCAGATTCCTCTCCCAGAAAACACTGATGACATGGGAGATGGGGAGCAGGAAAGCTCTGTCAGGGTCTCTCTTCAGCTGTGGTCAGAAAAAAAAAAAAATACTTTCTTTCCCTGAAAACTGTAAATAGATGGGTTCAGCCCTGGTCATAATAAAACACCAAAGACAAACACACACACACACACACACACACTTCTTTTTTTCTCCCTTAAATTAGCTCACGTCTCCTCCTTTCTTTGCATATTAATCAGAAATTGGCTAAGTCATCTTTCATGTGGATTTTTTGGGTAAAGACCCGTTCGATCTTAGGTTCATCGACTAAATGAAATTGTATGCTATTCAGAATAACATTAAAGGTCCGCTTGGATAGTGAATGTTTAATTTTGATAAGTTTTCAGTTTGTAAGAATAGCCCAAATTCTTTGGGTTGAGATTTTATTTTCTGCTTATTGTTCTTCCTGGCGGATTTATTTACTGTTTCTTAGGAGGAAATAGAAAAATATTACATGAAACAATGAATAGGTTTTGATCCACTCTGGGGAAAGTGAGTTTCTTCCCTTGTGATCACAGCTTTAAAAACTAGCATGGTCTTCTAATGAAGAGCTATGGGTAAAGTGGTTGAGAAATCTCAGAAATAGGAATAACTGAGGGGCAAAGAGAGGCCAAGATAGCATTATTGCAGTTCTGAACATTCTCTATAAGATGGCACATAGCCAGAGCATGTAATGTTGACAATAACGTATCTGGAGTGGCCAAAAGCAAGTGCTATTTATAAATACACATCATCAAAAAAATTAATTTGTCTTCCTGTTTAGACACCTATTTAATTATGTAAATTTCATTATTTTATGACAAATTTAATTCTAGGCTCAAGTGTCAATATATAACATGGATTATTATTATAAATGATAAATTTTAAGTATGATTTTTAAAGTGACTTCCATTATTGAGCGTTGTACTTATAAAGAACTAGAAGCATCCTAAAATGATGTTATCTCAAAAGTAAGATGAATTCCATCCATGTGTTCAACAAATATTTGCTGTGCTTAGCCACTGGGCACTATTCTGGGCAGACAATATAGCAACAGATTCATTTGTCTCACAGAGATTATACTGTAATAGTGATGCAATATGCAATTAAAGAAATAAATATAGGTCAGGTTTAGATAACTGCTATGGAAGTGAAAAATAAAATTAAAAAAGGCAAAATCAGGCACATTGAGGTTGGCAGCTGCTAATTTATATAAGGTGCTCAGGAATGGCCTTTCTAAAAAATGTTACTCATAAGCAAAGACACGAAGCGAGGTGGAGAATCATGTCATGTGTCTACTGGTCAGAAAAATGTCTGAGGCAAAGAGCAAAACAAATGTGAAGCTCTTGAAGTATAAAGACACTGGGCTTATTTGAGAAAGTGCAGACGACCAGTCTGGCTAGACAACAGAACTGAGGGATACTGGTAGGGCAGAGGACAGTGGGGACCAGAGCAAGGCAGATGCCTTTTGGTCTGAGATGGAAACCACCGGAGAGCTTTGAGCGGAAGAGAGGCCCAATTTAACGGGAGTTTCAGGATCCCTCTGGCCTCTGTGTGCATAATAGAACAGGGAGATGAGGGTGGGAGGAGAGGACTCATATGTAGAAGGGAGGAGAGACTTGGAGAGACTTGGAACAGGGTCATGGCAATGAAAAAAGGTAAGAAGTGGTTGTATCTTGAAATTATTTTGAAATTAGAACCCATAGAATGTGTTCATGATTTAAAGAGGATTCAGAGCTGACGCCAAATATTTTGATCTGAGCAACTGGGGAACTAGATGGAAGGCTTCTGGGAAATGAATTGCCTTGGAAAGATGAGGAGATCCCTCAACTGTCTGAAATGGCTAAGAAACTGTAGATGAGAGAAGTATGTGCCAGTTGATTTTAGGGGGAGGCAGAAAGCTCCCAGGTCTGGGTGAGAGGAATAAAGTAGAAATAGCTAATGATTGACTCTGCGTAGGGAATTAATTCAAGGTACTGAGCCAAGAAATGAGGAAAAAAAAAAAACTGCTAGAAAAGGAAGAGTGTATCAGGAGCTTTCCCAGGACCAGAAGGATAGATTTTCCAAGGCTCGGCTATCTTCTGAAAGCCAGAGTATTTACTTAAAGATGTGAAGACAACTGATAGGGTATGGAAGGCTCCAGCAAAAGACATCCACTTACTAATCTCCTAGGCAACGGTGGAATGTAGCTACTCAGAGCCGCACAGGGTAACACTGCTGTGATCAAGGGCTCTGGCAACATGCAGATGAAAATCCTGGCTCTGCCGCTTCTAATTTGTATGACCTTGGGCAAGATATGTGACCTTCCTAAGTCTGAGTTCCTTCGTCTTTAAAATGGTGGTTGGAGAATTAAATGAGGTAATGACTGTAAAATTCGCCGCACAGTGCTTGTCGCAGAATAAATTCCGACGACTGTTATCTGTATCACCACCAGCCCTCAAAGATGCAACTGAGCAGCAGTGAGATTTCAGTGATCAGGGCCCCAGTAGGCCAGAGAGAGCAGAGAGCATGCAAATCTCCCTTCACCAGCATGAAAAAGAACAGCTGCTTCCCATATGGAAATAGGATGCTTGGAATTTTTGATGTTATTGCTTTTTTTATGTCTCCTGAGTTGTCACCCCAAAAGCCTAAAACACCTCTGATGTAAATGTCATGGTTTTTCATTTCTCGGAAGAATCTGAGGTGGATGTGTGTTAAAGGAATTGCCTTAAAACGATAGAAATGCAGTTTTAATTTTCTTATCAAAGTAGATATTGAAGTTTCAATTTTATAATTACAATAAAGGAGAAATATGAATGCAGACAAAAAGGTAAAATGAAAAATGGCCAGAGTAGTAGTGTTGTGGAATTATGATTTTTTTTCATCTCAAAAAGCTTCATTATACCATATTTTGTATTGTAGGTTTAATTACCTATTGTTTTTATAAATTTATAGGTTATAATGCATATGTACTTATGTACATATCTAATATGCATAGCAAAATGCCTGAGTGACTATATATTAAAATATGAAGAGTGGTTATGCCTTGGTACTTATGAGTCATTTTTCATTTAATTGTATTTTCAAAATTTTCTATAGTTTTTTTGTAACATAATTTTATCAAAATTAGCAGCTTAGTTCAGAGCTAGTCAGAATAAGATATATGCTTATGCGCAATATTATTAATAAATGGCAAAATATTGATCTCCTAATCAAACGTCCACAGGTGAAGTTTTACTCCTCAGAGTAAGACAATTTAGGTCTTTTCTCAGGGTTCTTTATGTAAAAATTGTGTGGAGGCTACTAATGAAGTACTGGCTTTATCAAATACCCATTCATTCATTTATTCACTTAAATAGGATTGTCAAAAGTGGCCCTAAATGCATAAGTAAATGAGATCAGAGTATTAAATAAGTTGTAATTGGCTAATTAGATGTTGACTTATTTGGTATACTTTGAGTTGTTCTGTTTCTTCAGTCCTCTCAAATCAGAAAATCTCAAACTTCCTTACAAAAATTAATTTAATAATGACTAAATATTAAATTATCTGACCAAGCCAATGTTATTCCTGGTATTCTTTAATAACTGAGCAATGTTCATTTGTTCCTGTAAAAGTTGCTATCGCTTCCATCTATAGGTTATTGAGTGATCTAGCCAATCTTCTGAGCACCGTCTGTCAATTTCTAGGTAGGGATCATTGACGGGGAATAGACACCTACTGTGGTTCCTGGCGCCTTGCGCGTCTCCTGAAGCTGTCTGCAAAGATATTGTTTCCATATAAATCTCACAAAGCCTCGGAGCATATCAAATTTTGGATAGTGGTGACTATCTGGAAGACCTTACCCTGTTTCGTATTTTTGCTAAATAGAACTACTTAGCCTTTAGCAACTGGCATCTGCTATAAATGTCTGTGAAAACATATGTAAGGATTTCCTAATGTCGGGTTTGACTCACATTACCCCGAGCTAGCAAGAAAACTTCTCATTTAACAATCTGTTAGTTTCATGGAAACGTGTGATTTGATATATCTAGAGAAAATATCATACGACCCTAAGAAGCCTTAGGAATAAGATGCTATCAAGATCCTACAAGCAGGTCTGGACATAGTAAAGTGCTTTGTGGATGCCAGTGAGCATGATGAGAGATAACAGAAAAGAAGGTACATTTATGTACAAGGAAAGTTTATCCTCATAAATTTTAGTGAGAGTCATGGCTGCTAATTAAGGCCAACTCTCAAGGCCAAACGTAGTTGGCTTTCATCAATCCACCTGATTCAGTACAGCTGTTTCCTAAGGGAACCTGGAGGCATGTAATTTGTTCTCACAGGATTTGTATTCTGTGTTATTTATTTATGATAGATCTTTGGGTTTAGAGGTTACATAACCATATGTTCATAATACCATTAATTGACCACATAATTCATCTATTCCTGACCATGCAAGTAATTTTTAGGGACCATTTCAAAAAAAAAAAAAAAAAAACTTTGAAAGACCTCTTAATGATATAAAATGTGAGTACCCCAAATACCTTAAATTGGATCATGTAGGAAACTACAAAAATTGCATTTCTGGATTTGGAGATAAGCCACAATTTGAGAACACTCAGGAAGAATTAGCAATGCTGACTCTGCCATGAACAACACAATCCGAAGAGAGCTTTCCTGAGACTTTAAAAATTATTTGGCAAGGAGAAGAGGAGGATGGTGAAGACTACACTTCTGAAGGTGACCTAGCTGCGACAGGTGAGAAATACACTGGAAAGAAAAGTGGGTACTTTTGCCATTTGAGCCCAGGACTAGTGTGATAGATAATACAGGCTTATGGAAGATCTTATCTTACAAACAACATGTTTTGGTTCCAGGATGATATAAAGTTTGAATAATAACAGCCAGATTCCATTGTTATTAAAACTATTCTCTTTTCACAGTTGTAATTGGATTAGAGCCCAAAATTCCAAAGCAGTGGGTCTTAGGAGAAATAGTATGTAGAAATGGAGCATCGACTGCTTAAGAAAACAATAAAAAGGGACACAAGCGTGAGTTTATATGAAATTCCACATTCCAACAAACCTCTTTTCTTTACCCTCCTGCTATCCTCTGTGGAGATCCAAAAAATTTTCAGATTTTTGACTTAGTGCCCATTCAAAAAAATACGACTTAAAAAACTTTTCTCCTCAAAGTTTTAACAAAAGGAATGTTGCCTTTACAGCTGTCAAATGTGGAAGTTACACGTATATTCCAACGTATACAACTCAATACTACTCAAAATATTCTTGGAGACCACTTTTCGAAATTTCATTCTGGATTCATTATAACAACCATTTTTTTCTCCTTCCCTTTCTCTCTTTGTATAATACTGAAATAGTCTTTCAGCCATACTTCTGTTTAAATGAATTTTGGCTCCTTCCAAAAATTAATCCCCTTCCTTTAGTACATGACCATTCAATACTAAGGAGAATTAAAAGAAGAAAAACAAACGAACCAAAAAAAAAAAAAATGTGCTTCAGACATAACAGGAAATCCCCCAAGAATAGTGAGGGCATTATAATGGTAATTGCATCCCCACTACACTGTGATAAAACTGAACAGAACAGAACTCATTTGGAGCTGTGTTAAAAAGTTAACTTAATTACTTTATAGTTCAGCCTCATAAATCTTGAGATTAAGGATACAGCATTTTTTTTTTTTTTTGTCTGATCATCTGATCATGGAAGATTTGCTTACTACACCTGTGGGCAAGAAGGAAATCGGACAAAGGCAACCCTCTTGCTTTGAGTCTATGATAGTTGTCATTTTTAAATAAGAAAATAGCATATTTAGAAAGGAATTAGGACAAAGAAAAACAGAACTCTGGATAAAATAACCAGGAAGATTATTGTTGGATGACCAGTCAAGCCACATGGATGATTATGACTAGCGGAGTTGACTATGATTCTTCTGGATTGCTAGGGGTGTGTTTTATAGGGTTCAGTCCCAGCCCTTTGGCTTACTAGCTATATGATCTAGAACAAGTCCCTCAAAATCTCTTTGCCTTGGTTTCTCCATCTCTAATGTGGGGATAATAATAATAAGACCTGATAGACTTGTGAAATCCTCATGAGATAATATGTGTGAAGACCTCACAACAGTATTGAGTATTCATGTGTACTCTATACTCATTACCTACTGTATGATTGGTATTATATATGAATAGCTGATTATACTTTCTTAGTTCAAGGGCAAAGAGATGTAAAAAAAATAGTAGAAATAGAAAGGAATTGAAAAATCATGTAGCAAAGATGACTTTTCTACAGTGATTTCAAGTAAAATATGTCAACAATAAAGATCACTCTTAGCTCTGGGTCTCAAAAGCTTTTTTTTTTTTTTTAAGATTTTATTTATTGATATATTCATTTAATTTATTTGAGGGCAGGGAGCAGGAGAGAGACAATTCCAAGCAGGCTCCATGCTGAGCTAGAAGCTTGAGGTGGAGCTTGATCTGACCCCTCTGAGATCATGACCTGAGCCAAAATCAAGAGTCAGATGCTTAACCAACTGAGCCACCCAGACGCCCTTCAAGAGTTTCTTTCCTTCCTTAATTAGCACCTTCTAAATGAGAACAAACATTTTTTTTTTAAAACAACTGAAACAAATGTAGAAACTGTATATTCATACTGAATAACATAGAGTAGAATAATAGCATTTATGTATCTTTAAGTATTGGAACACATTACGTGGTTAAGTCTTCTCCTTGGTGAATCCTAGTTAGTTCATGAAGTTACTAACTTAGGGTTTTGACATTTAACTGTTTTGGTATTTGTGGAACCTAAGTATTTTAATGAATGCTGGTACCTAAAAGGTATAAAAAGTTTCAAATTATGTCCTCAAGTGGAGCTGTAATTCATGCATACAATAACAATGATGGTGACAGTTACCATTAATTGAGGGCCTAAAATATGCCAGACCCTGTTCTTTGCACTTTAACATGAAATAGCTTATTTAGTCTTCTTCACAACCCTATAAGCTAGATACTATTTTCCCTGAGTGTTGTGCCTGTTTAAGATGATGGAGAGAAGTCAAACAAACTACAATAAAATGATAGGCTGATAGCCTTTACTACTGACGGGCCTTTGTCTATTGCAGCTCTGGCCCAGAAAGCTGCAGCAGGGGCATCAGTCATTGCTACTGTAAAGACACTGATGCTTGGGGCAGAAGCAATTGCTTCCTGAAGTAAGAACCCCCCATGCATAATCATTAAACACATTTATACATTAGTTTCAGCCTATCTCAAACAGGGACATTCTCCTACTTTGTAGCCTTTCTTGTAGCTTCCCAGGGTTCTTTCCTAAATTGAATGAAGGCCTCTAAGCATCAGCTTTGGAATTGCCATGGCTAATTGTCTAGGTGATTTTTGTATTCAAGCAAACACCAGGACTGACATCCTAAAACAGAACATCATAACCTTTGTTGGCTGATTCTTCTGGAGATGATTAATGGAGACATGACTAGATACACTCACTGACTATAAAAGCAAATTAGGAGGGAAAAAAAGGCCATTGGGCAGGGATACCAGCAAACCCTCCAGGGCAACCTGCTTTATGACTTGCTAAGAAAGGCATTGATGTCTTCTCTCTCTTGAACACTCACAGATGATTTAGAAAATCATGGTAGTTTTAACATGTTGGAAATGAAGTTTTATAAAGTACTTGCAGAATTGTTTTATCAGTATACTTTTAGTGTATGATTGGATTCCTTGATTAATCCTTTTTGAGATGAGGACAAATGCATGACTGGGCACATGGATACAACTATCGTATCTACTGAAGCATATAACCTGCATATCAGGTGAGTGTAAGGGATACAGGCTTATTGAAGGATGTTACCAGGCTCCATGAGGTCCCTATGTATGGCAATAGGTTATGTAGTTGCTACTACTGTTTTTAGCTACAGCAATTTTCAAAATATAAAACGGAGATTAGGAACCATATGGATGCATTTACATTGAATGCAGCCATTGGGTTTTAATGTAGAAGACTGGCATATTTATTTTTAACAGTATGGAGAAATTAATGAAATAAAATGAAACTACCCTGCCAGCCAAAAGAAATACACTTCAAAAAGGGAGCACATTCCTGCACATTATTTTTTATGACATTTTACAAATTTAGGTATAGAAAATTTAATTTAGGATATGTTACTGTAGGTGGCATAAGATTTAAGCTTAGTTATTTCATTTGTAAAGTTGAGATAATTGCTGTGAAGAATAAATGAGAGGATATAAGTAAAATATTTAGGAAAGTGTAAACAACTTTATACTTACTGAATAAATGTTACCTATTATGTTTCTAGATTAATATGACTCTTTTCTAGAAAGGTGCCATGATTAATACATTTTGCTAAAATAATTGAGTTCAGTATAGATAAGAATTAAATAGATCAGTTTTCCACATTATTAAAGACAAATATTTCAAATAGAAAAATGATTTAGAGGAAATCTAGAAACAATTGGAATAACATGTTGATCCCTATTGGGAAAGTTAGATAAATTACATAAATATGGAAGGAAAAATATAATAAAAGTAAATATGAGCAGATTTCAACATATATAATCTTTGTTATAATCATTGTGTTTGATTAGCTGTAACCCGATTTGTAACAACACAAATAAAACAGAACAGCACACATACTAAATGGCAAAATTGAGGCAAAAATATAGCTTGACAGCCAATATGGTGTACCCAATCCAACAAGATAGAGTTTAAGTGAATGCTTTGGGTGGAATGCCTTGCAGGAATAAATATATCATCTACCATTTAAACCTGATGTTTGCTGTCATTAATAGTAGGATGGATCAATCTGATATATTAGCTGGAACGAGTTAGACAACAAACACCAAAATAGCTGAAAAGGAAAAAAATTATTCCACCTCTCAATAAGTCTTAGAGTAGGATGACTTTCCATCTGGTTAATTCTGGGGCTGAAATTCATCAAGAACCAGTGTTCCCATGGCACATGCATACCATGGAGTACACTCAAAAAAAAAAAAAAAAAAAAAAAAAAAAAGAAATAAGCTACTGTTTATGTAATAATATAGATGAATCTCAAATCCATTATGCTAAGTGAAAAAAGCCAGAGTCAAAGGCTATATACTGCATGATTCCATTTATATGACGTTCTGGGAAAGACAAAGCTATGACAGAGAAGAAATCACTAGTTACCAAGGGCCAGAAGTGGAGGAAGGTGATTAAGTACAAAGATGCATGAGAACTCTCAGGGGTGATACAACTATTCTGTATCTTGACTATGGGGATTGTTACATGAATTGGTCAAAATTCATAGTTTTTTTTTTTTATCTCTATTTTCACTGCATTTAAATTTACTCTGATAAATTTTAAAATAAACAACAAAAAAAATCCTCCTTTGTCATCTTCTGTGTGTCTGTCTGACCTGTGGCTACTTCACCTCATGCTTACAAGTAAGTTGCCTTATTTCCAGGTATCACAGGTAGGTCAGATAATGTCCAGCAGAAGGGAAGCTGTCCCTTTTTGTGTTCTCTTTTTCTTGGTAGGAAATATATTTCAGAAACCTATCTTCCTGTTCCCACACATCTGATGGACTATAACTGGGTCACATGTCCATCCATTTAATCAATTCTGGCAAGGAAAACTAATTAATCATAATTAACACGGATTTAGAATCTAACCTTAGGCTTGAGATAAAGACACCGTTCCTAAGGCTAGATATCTGAACACATCAGAAATTCACCTGGTGGGATCCCTGGGTGGTGCAGCGGTTTAGCGCCTGCCTTTGGCCCAGGACGCGATCCTGGAGACCCGGGATCGAATCCCACGTCGGGCTCCCGGTGCATGGAGCCTGCTTCTCCCTCTGCCCATGTCTCTGCCTCTCTCTCTCTCTCTCTCTCTCTGTGTGACTATCATAAATAAATAAAAATTAAAAAAAAAAAAAAGAAATTCACCTGGTAAGGATAAACTATAGTTGTGGTGAACATAACTAGTAGTGATGAACAATGAACAGTGTCTGTCCAGTTGGCTGGCAACCACATGATTTTATTCAATGATACACTTTGATACAGGTCAACAGGAATGAGATAAGACCAAATAAAACAAAACAGTCCAGCTAATGCTTGACCTTACTTGCATGCTTACCTCATCCTCTATTACTTGCATCTAGTAATAGATGCATTTTTCTATAATTGGAAATGTAATCCCTTCAGTGTAATACTCTTGAGAAAGTTGTTTGATGAGAGATTGACTTGGAAACTATGTCATTTAAGGAATTACTGCAAGAAATAGAACTGGTATGTGCACCAGCATGTGGAAGACACATTAGATGACATCTATGTGTTGTCAAAGACTAAAGAAAGAACCATAAGCAGAAAGTACAGTGTGAGGTAGGGGAGAAATGTCAAATACAGTTAGAGTTATCCAAAGACTTCTAATGAGGGTGAAGCACCACTGTGAACGTCCAAAGCCGACCTAGACAATGCCTCTATGAATGTAGTAGGAGAGGATTCTACCATCAGATGGATTGTTGGACTGGACGTTCTAAGCCTCTTTGCAATATGGCTATGATGCTAAAACTTTTCTTAAGTACACAAGGGAATACAAGATTTTGTGTGTACAATATATTCAAATATACACTTACTACATGTTACTAGAAAAGATTTTATTCATTTTAAGACTAGAAGGCAATATATAATAAAATAAAAATTTGCTATAAAAGGCAGTAAGATTATGGGATGAATTAAAAACAAAATCTAAGGGAAGTCTAGATGAGAAGTAGAAAATTTCAGCTTAGTGTAACACTGAGGAGGCTCTGATATAAGTGCACTCTATTCACCAGGCAATGCTAACAAACCCGTCTTTCAAATGTGCCTCCTTTAAGAGAGACTCAAAGCTGACACTAGCTCCTGGAGTCTCTCCTGGTCCTGCTCCCCATCTAATGTAAAACTTTTGATGTCCTCTCTGCCTATGGTTTCTAGGCATGTGATTTTTGAAAATACATAATTGAAGACACTCACTGACATAGAGATTTTTAGGAATTTTCATAGACTATGGGAAAATATCTGATGGTCAGCTTATTGATAAAAGGGAGAAAAATGCTTAACAAATCATTTCTCTAAGATTATGCATAGCGTTGATTATTTGGTGAAGTATTATTATTATTATTTTCAGTTTTTATTACCTAATGCAATTTCGTTTTGTTTACCAGTGAAGCAGAAAGGCCATGACTAAAAACAGTCACTTATCATTGACAGAACCAAAGGAAGAGTTTCACATTTCATAAGTTACTCGTGTTAATATTTTTGCTAATCATGGAAAAATCGTACTAACTCGAAACCATTCAAAGGCACCAGATAAATAAAGCAACTACTTAGCTATCAACACGTAAGTGGAAACATGGTATAGCTTAAAGTCCATAGCAATAAAGAATCACTTAATAGCACAGGTGTGTTTGGGTTATTTTTAGCTGCTTACAAAACTCAAAGTTAAATAGCAAAGAAATTGAATGCAAAGCTCTTTCTTCATGGTCTAGTTATATCTATTAAACTTTCCCTCATGTTAAGTGAATTTGTTCTCAAGTTATTTACGGCTCCCATTTTCTTATGTATAACTTTAGAAATGCATCCTGAACTAAGAGGCTTGCTGTGTGGGTGTGTTGTGCTGGGAAAATTTGAAGAAAACAAAAAGATCTTAATTAGGAGAAAGACTGTAAGAACCCAAATGCAAGAAAACAAAAGGGAAATAATAGAAAAACAAAAAAGGAGGACCATAAATTTGTGTTTCTTAATTTCAGAAATGCACTGAATACAGTAATCCCCCCTTATCTATGGGGGATACGTTCTAAGACCCCCATAGATGCCAAAACTATACTACCAAGCCATATACATCCTATCTTTTTTCCTCTACATATAACTAGCTGTGATAAAGTTTAACTTATAAATACGCACAGTAAGAGATTAACAATAATAATCACTAAATTAGAACAATTGTAACAAAATAATATAAATTATGTGGTCTCTCTCAAAATATCATATTGTACTGTACTGACCCTGCTTCTTCTTGTGATGATGAAATACAAAATGTGTGTGATGATATGAAGTGAGATGAATGGCACAGGTATCGTGACTTAGCGTTTAGGCTCCTGCTGACCATGTATCAGAAAGAGGATCATCTGCTTCGAGATCACAGTTGGCTGCTGGTAACTAAAACCATGAAAATTGAAACCTCAGGTAGGGGGAGACTACCGTACCCAACTTCTACAAAGCTCTATTTGGGGCATTTTATGATGACATGAGGTATAAAACCACTTCATCATCTGTCCCAATGGGTTCTACTGTGATAGAAAAGTGACCCTTAGGATATGCATTTCCTCTAACATTAATGCTAAGTTAAATTATTTTCCGTGGGTTGTGGAATTCTTACATTGATTTTATAAGAAAACATTTTCAGGCAGCTCTTTCTGGACTCTAAACAAGAAGAAAGGGCAGAAACTTTACAGTTACCAGCTCTTCCTACTTGACTATGCATTTCTCTACCTTGCTGGGTAGGTCAAAAAAACTTGAATTATTTTGTTTTTAAAAGTAGGAAAGTGATTATTTATTCAGTCACTAATATTGAGATTGAATACTTTTGTAGCGCTGGCATTGTGGGTGTGTAGAACAGTTTAACCACCACTCAAAAGCTGACCGATTTCAACAGCTCCCTACACTTGGGCCATCTAATTTCCCAACACCCCAACATGACAGAGCCACCTGCATCTTCTCTCCTCATGCGAGTGTTTAGTACTTCTGTGCTTTTTACTTATCCTGCTTCCCCAATCTGAATTTTTTTCTCTTTTCTCCTCAAAATTTATTCAGATCCTGCTTAGTCTTCAAAGCCCGACAAAATTCTTGCCTCCTACATGGACCCTTACTGCAGCAAATTACACTGGCCTCCCTCTCTCTCTCTCTCTTTGTCTCTCTCTCTCTCTGCTGCTGCTGTTGTTGATTGTGCTCTTCTGAGAGGAGTGGTGTTCGGTGCTACTGTTTTGTTTCTAACAGTTCAGTGGTTATCCACGCTGTCTGTAGATCCATTAGAGGTGTTTTTAAAAAAGTAAGATTTAGTTCTCACCCCATAACAACTGAATTAGAATCCCTGAGGATCGAGCCTGAGCATTGCCAGTTTAAAAAATCTTCCCAGGTGATGTTGATGCATAGTGGAACTTGAGAAATCAGTTGGTTTAGGATAGGTTTAATTCAAAATTACTCATAAAGAGCTATAATTTGAGACCTTTTTCTGTCACTTTTTGATTATTTTTCTGCTCTACAGAAAAATGCAGACCATGTACCACACATTTTGGACTCACAGATTCAGATGTTAACGTTCAGTCTGGCCCGGAGTAGTGGCTTGGTTTCACCTTGCACACAAGCTCCAATCAATTGATGGTTACTTGTAGCCCATTACTTTGAGGAGGATTCTGAGAAACTTCTGGGTCTGGCAACCATCAAAGCTTCTTGGCCCCATGGTGGAGGAATAAGAAAGACTCACCACACCTGCCCTCCCTCTCTCCCTTCCTCCCTCTCTCCCTCCTTCTCTCACCTGCGCAGCATACACAGGCTTGCAAACACACATCACAAACCCATAGAATTCCTATTTCCATCGTGCAACATCATAACAACTAGGAGAAGTAACAAAAATCTCTAAAATTCCAACATACGACCCCCCCAAAAAAGCCAATATGAACTATCCAATTTATATGAATATTAAAACATTTTTTAAATCAGTGTCTGATTTAATGTGGATTAGATTAAAACAGTGGCTTCCCTCCACCCGACCCACCTCCTTCATTTTCCTTTTCCTTAATTTCAACTGTTTTTGATGGCATTGAATGAAAAAGTTCCCTTGTCATCAGTGGTTAAGAGTCACTTTTTTTATTATTATTATTCATGAGAGACACACAGAGAGGCCAAGACACAGGCAGAGGGAGAATCAGGTTCCCTGTGGAGAGCCCAATGTGGGACTCGATCCCAGGACCCCGGGGTCATGACCTGGGCTGAAGGCAGAAACTCAACCATGGAGCCACCCAGGTGCACCAAGAGTTACTATTAAGATAACCTGGCCTGGGTAATCTTAATAGTTTAAGATTGGCTGGGCTTCTGCTCCGAAGATATGAACTTTGGGAATGGTAAGATTCTCAATTTAGTTTTTAAGTTCTGTTGTTTCAGAAAAGATTCAAAACTTTCTCTGAAATAAATAAGCCAACCGCTGTTCTCACTTTCTATAAATTATTGACAACAGAAATGCCAAATCATAGATAAAGTATTTTACAAACACATACTTGCATTTTTAAAAATAAAACGAAGATTCCAAACTCAAAGAACATTTCTTCTCTAATTTTCTGTTCTGTCAGATATTGTGTGCTATCTTTGATATAATTTTGGCAGATAACAACTTTCCCTATGTGAAAACAACTGTCCTGTGAATTGTAAATGATGTCTAAGGAATTTATTTATTTATTTAAACAAAAGTGTCTGGATTGATTGTGTCTGGAATTCCTCCAAGTTGTAAATATCCCTGTCTAATGGTTGTTAGCCAGCCTAATTTAATAGCAAACATCTCAATTAAAAAAAATGAAAGAAGAAGAAAGAAAGAAAGAAAGAAAGAAAGAAAGAAAGAAAGAAAGAAAGAAAGAAAGAACAACAACCCTATGAGTCTGCATAGTGTTTGTATGGGGGAGAGTAAATCCCACCATGACAATCCTCCATTTTTACTGAAGGGAGACTCTTCTGTTCCCATAACCACGACTTCTCTAATTCCACCAACCAATTACAGGGTGTGAGGTAGGAAAGCTCTAAAGGGGAAATGCCATTCTGTTGACCTCAGAACCAGAGGGAATAGGTAAAGGGGCTGAATAAACAGCATAAAGTAATAAGCATGCACAGGAAGTAAGGTGAAATGGAAAGAGAATGTGATTACAACACCTTTGATCTTCATGCTTTGGATTTACTGAGCTGTTTTTCACTTGATGGCTGTCTGGGTGCAGAGAGTGGCCTAAATTCCCCACCACATACACCTACTCAAATAAATGTTGTTTCCATCCAACTAACTCCTCAGTTTAGTTATGACCCACTTTGATGGGCTTCAGGGAGATTTTCAAGTGTATTTCTCCAATGCCAACTATTCAGTTTATTGTTTGAAGAACAGTCATATGCAGTCTCTAAAACTAAATGTTTTGAAAATTTTAGTAATTTACATATACAAAGAATGCAAATCATCCTGTATGCAGATCAAGGCAATAACACCCTTTCTTTAGAGTCTTTACAATTTCTTCTTTTGTCTTCCTCAGACTGTAGTGAACACAAACTTTTTTTTTTTTTTTTGAGGAGGGAAGAAGGGACAGAAAGAGAGGAAGAAAAAGAATCATAAGTAGGTTCCACACCCAGAACAGAGCCTGACATGGGGTTCGATTTCATGACCCTGAGATCATGACCTGAGTGGAATCAACCAACAGAGCCACCCGGGTGCCCAGTGAACATAAACTTTTTAAAACTCCCATCGCATTTATGTCTGTCCAAGAAATTCATGATCCATTGCCTTTATCACAAGTCATGGGTGTGTGGTGTGTGTGTGTGTGTGTGTGTGTGTGTGTAGATGCTGCTGTAAGTGGAGAGAAAAGGCTTACCCATCTTAGTATCCCTCTTGTGGGAGTCACAAAGAGGGATCCTGGTATTTAAGATCATAAATACTGGAGATGCCTGCATGGCTCAATCAGTGGTGTCAGACTTGATTTTGGCTCAGGTCATGATCTCAGGGTTGTGAGACTGAGCTCCACATTAGGTTCCCTGCTAGACGTGAAGTTTGCTGAAGATTCTCTCTCTTCCTCTCCCTCTGCCCTTCCCTTGCCCATCCTTCCCTCTTTAAAAAGAAAGAGAGAAAAAGAAAGAAGAAAAGAAGAAAGAAAGAAAGAAAGAAAGAAAGAAAGAAAGAAAGAAAGAAAGAAAGAAAAAAGAAAGAAAGAAGAAAAAGAAAGAAAGAAGAAAGAAAGAAAGAAAGAAAGAAAGAAGAAAGAAAGAAAGAAAGAAAGAAAGAAAGAAAGAAAGAAAGAAAGAAGAAAGAAAGAAGAAGAAAGAAAGAAAGAAAGAAAGAAAGAAAGAAAGAAAGAAAGAAAGAAAGAAAGAAAGAAAGAAAGAAAGAAAGAAAGATTAAAAATGTTGGAACCAACTGGCTCTGCAACTGACTAACAACATCTCTGAATCTTAGTTTTCTCACCTGTAATATGGAGATAGCACAACCCACTTCACAGAATTGTTAAAATATTAATTAATATCATATCTATTATTATATATATATAATGGTGGGTTATTAGTGATTACTCAAAATTTGATCATTATTACTAATCATAATACATAGGAAAAAAATGAGACAAGAAGTTTCGGATTAGCCAACACATCCTTTAGGGTCCTAAGGGAAAATCAATAATAGACTCAAATTGGAATAATTTGAGAAGGGTTCATATATCCAAGAACTTGCAACTAAGGTATAAGAGGGTGTAGGAGATCTACGAGGGATAGTGCAGAGACCTGAAGGGATACAGGGAGCAGTAGGTCACTGGAGCCACGCAAGGTTGAGCCGGTGGTGTGCATCTCATCTTCCCTTCTTTGTCCCCATTGCTCCATTTAATGCATTGCTCCTTGTTTAATATGTTTACCCCTGTGATTCCCGGTCCATTCTTTTCATGCCCCCAATCATCTTCTATATAGTACATAATCTTTATTTTGATTATGGCTGCTTCACTTCTTCCCATACCTCAGACCAGAAACACTCTTTCTTCTCTCTTTGTTCAATATGTCATTAGTGACTTTGATTCCTTGACTCGGACTGTTCCTGCGGTCCTCAGGCACCACCCCTCATCAGTCCTTGTTGTCACCAGAAATGGCACTGTTTCTGAAATCACACTTTCTAATATTCTACTCTTTGACCACAACTTCCTGTACTTTCCAACTTTCCTGCTCACACTGGTAGGGCTTTAGTAGGTAATGGTTATTTCCCTCATTGTAGAATTAGTGTATCAGCCCTGTCTTCTGAATGTAGACGGATGGTCAACGAGTACAACTATATAAATAGACTTTAAAGTCATCCAAAAATTCTTTCTTTTGGAAATTTGGAAAATATAAATCATCAAAGATAAACAGGGGTGAATGGTGGTTTCAATGAGTCATCTTATCCACCTAGGACTTTCCATGAGTGTCTGCCTTGCATTTTCCAGGGCTTGATCAGAAGGGTTTTATTTAATGTTTTAAGGGAGTCAGTGTTAGTTTCTTGGTTTGCAAACAAAACAAAAGTAAAAACCTAATAGATTTCTATTAACACTGTAAACTTTAAATTTCAAATTTATTCACTCCATCATACTCCTTCCATCTGGTAAGCTCTCTCTTATCAGACCTTCTTCTCCAACTTAGATTCCATAGACTATTTTTGTGACCATTGTCCAGTAAATATTTTCATTGCCTTTGTCATCTTTCCAGAAAAATCCCATTCACTTTTTCCAGGTTTGCATCCATGAAATGTGACTTTCTGGAGAAATTCCACCTCACTGGTCAGATTCTGACCAGGTGCAAATTTGCCCAACGCTATTTCTACTGTGAACAAAAACTAAACTCTGTGGCTTCTCACTAGACCACTGCAGCCTCTCGTCGTATCTCAGGACCAACTCTTGACCCATCCCAGTTCACTCTTCACAAAACAGCCGACCTAAGTTTTGTAAAACATAAAATCAGTTATGCCAGTGTCTTCTATAACATTCTTCAGTGGCAATCTTCTGTAAGGAAAGAAAAAAAATCAAACTCCTGAATATTGCTGCTTGACACGGTTCCTCTTTAATGTTCCAAAACCATTCTCTCTTCCTTGCTCCACTGTGGGTATACTGCCCTTCTTTCAATTCAGTAAAAGGCAAATAATGCTACTTCAAGGCCTTTGCACATGCTGCCCACCCCGTTTTGCTGGAACATTCTTTTTCTTCCTTTGTGAATGTCTGAGTCCTTCTCTTCTTGGGTACTTCAATGTAATCTTCTGTGACCTTTTAATCTGAAGTAGTCTCCTTCCTTCACTGCATTGCCCCCCATGCTTTATTCTCTTTCCTTTAGGGCTTATCATCTCTCCCCCATTCTGAGTGGGGTTTAAGATCACATTTCTTTTTTTTTTTTAAGATTTTATTTATTTATTCATGAGAGACACAGAGAGAGAGAGAGAGAGAGAGAGAGAGAGGCACAGACACAGGCAGAGGGAGAAGCAGGCTCCATGCAGGGAGCCTGATGTGGGACTGGATTCTGGGTCTCCAGGATCAGGACCTGGGCTGAAGGCAGCGCTAAACCGCTGTGCCACCCCGGCTGCCCAAGATCATGTTTCTTCTGTTTGTCATTATGTACCCCATGCCTAGGACATAGGGATTGATACATACATAGTAGATGATCAATGAATATTAAATGAGTGAATAGAACTTTAGATATGAGATAGTGGGTAAACAGGGAGTCATGTGTAGCTTTTAAACTAGGAAATCATATGCTGTATCACTAATTTAGACAGACTAATCTAGTGATAAGAAAAAATAAAAGTTAAGTGAGAGAAGTGAAATTGTCTCTTTAAATAAAACTCAGTATTTTCAAGGTTACATTTGTACAAAGTTTGAGTGATCTGAGCCTTGCTCTCTTTAGTTACATTTTTTTTCCCTAAATTTCCCCCTTCTTTTGATTACTCCTCTTATGCTTTGCTTACATGTGTAGACGCTATCTCCTCTAAAGGCTCTAAATGAACCAAGTATAGATTAGCATGCTCTATAGCAAAGCTACCATAGGTTGAAGATATACAACATATTGGTAAATACAAAGGAGAACAAATGCCTCAAAGAAAAAACACAGAGAATATATGAAATGTAAGGGATCCAACTTATAAAATACAAGTGTCTGGTCTCGCTCACTTTAGGTACCTGCTGAGTGCACAACCTCTGGCTCACTCTACCTCTTGCTACAACTGCCTCTGCTCAAGCTCTAAAGGGCCAACATGGCTTGCCATCTTTGTCTGAAACTCTCATTTCCAGAATGTCTATATTTCAGGTGTTAGTACCCCTACCCTGGGCCTCCATACTTTAGAAGTGTCTCCTTTGCTCCTCCTCCAGGTACCACTTCACATGGAATGAGAAAACTGATAGACCAAGGAAACCTGCTCATCCAGAGCCTCTAGCCTCCTGTCACCATTTCTGAACCATTTCTGAACCATACCTAGGGACTCCAGCACAGGTGCTAGACTCACTTCCAGAGATCTTGTAGTCTTCTTCACTAGATCCACACTCTGAGGGCAGATCAGACTCTAGAGTGGAAGCACCTTTAGGCTGGAGGGTGGGCCATAGGGTAGCTATTTACTGGGATTTGGCTAGAACTTGTGTATGCAGGCTGGGGTATCAACACGTATGTACATAAGAACCTCTTGTGGTTTAGGACAGACTGGGATGGCATGAGAAGGAAGAGAGGCATTTAATAAGAGCAAATGAATTATCTTTATTAATATCAGATACAAGATATATATTTTAGATTAAAAATACATAATCATTAAACATTAGAAACTATGGGAGAATAGTTGAAACTGAAATATACAATGTTTGGGAATGATCTTTTTTTATTAAGTCATATGCCCATACTCGAAATTCAGGGATGGTCTGCTCCACTTTGTAGAGTCTGTATACAGAGTTCTACATACATGAGAAGGAAATGACCTATGCTTTGGCTGGATGGTTAGGAGAGAATAAAAACCCACATACAGATGTTTGGATGTTTTCCAACAAAAATAAGCCATTTGCTTTTCTTCTCAGTACTGAAAAAAGATGAGCAAAAATATTAAAAAGCAAAGATAAACAGGCCTTGCTGCATCGTCCAAGACTGATTCCATTTAGGTCAAGGTCATATGATATACCGGTGTGGTTTTAATTATATTGTTTTCTAGTGAGCATTATGGGTGTGTCCCATTCCAATTTCAATTATTTCACATAATTTTTCAAATGCCTGTATTACAGTGAGCCACAACTCTTCAGCGTTAAACCAATCAGAACCCCACCTAATTTCAGTGGGAATATTTTATGAGGATAAGCTGAATATTTGTACCTAATATCTTGGAAGGAACAATAATCTGTGGATTAAAACATAGCTTTTGTAAATAAAGGAAATGTCCTTTGTTTCATCACACAATTGCTAAAAGAACTACTGTTGGTCCAATGGTATATAGGAATTTACCTATTTAAATCATCAAAGGTGTTTTCATGATTCCAGACAATTCCAATAACAATTAAAAACCTCTGGTTAAAATAAACAGTGCATAAAATAATCATGCAAAATAAAGGAGCCAAAGAAAACACCCTCCACTATTCTGAGGATTTGCTATCATTTCACATTATTAAGAATGTTACTTTCATGCACAGTCTCATTACCCCCTTTTTTTTAATTGAAGGATACTTGACATACAATGTTATATTAGTTTCAGGTATACAACGTAGTGATGGGGCAATTTAATACATTACTCAATGCTCATCATCTGTCACCATACAACATAATCACAATACCATTAACTATATTCCCTATACTATACTTTTCATCTCCGTGACTTATTTATTTTTTTAACTGGAAGTTAGTTCCTCTTAATCTCCTTCATGTGTTTCATTCATTCCCACCCCCACCCTCCTTCCCCAGCTCCCTCTCCAGCAACCACCAGCTCACTGTATTTATGAGTGTGTTTCTGTGGTTTTATTTGTTTGTTCATTTGTTTTGTTTGTTCCTTTGTTTTGTTTTGTAGATTACAAATATAAGTGAAATCATGTGATATTTATCTTTCTGTGAATATTTTACTTAAGCTGTTTAATGCAAGTGATAGTAAAGCTACCAGAGTTACAGTAGGCAGAGAGGCAAGTTTTAGAAAACTGGCAGCCTGTCTTCAAACCCTTGATGCAAGCTACAGATTTTTAAATAACTTTTATCTTAAAAATTTACTTTGAAATGATAGTGCCATATTGGTGTATAAGTAAAACACACCACCTGGGCAGACCATACTTTATGTACTATCTAAGCTATCGTAATAGAAATACACTTTATCAAATTATTAAATAATCAAGCTACACCTCAGTGGTTAATTATTGCCTCAGGTATTTTCTGTATATGGGGATGTGTGGTGTTTCTTGTGCTTTTGACATAATTAAATCTCCAAAGAATAGTCTAATCTGTTATGTCAATAAACTAAAACCTTCAAGATTTTTTATTCTCATTTTCATATCAGATATGCACATTCACAGGTATAAATGGTAAGTTTGATAATCAAACAAAACATTTTTTCCATCATTATAAAAATTCCATATATAACAGGGGAGTGTATCTAAATTTTCTATCAGGAAATAAAAACAACACAAGGTATTATTTGTAGAGTTAACATCTTAAAGTTTTTTATTTTCTAATACAAAACAATATAGAAAAGAAATAATATTTTCACTAAAATTCAACACACTCAACAAATCTTTAGTTTTTGGTGAACTGTCATGCTATATGAAAACTGTAAGATTTAGGATAATGAAAATAAATGTGTCTTTATCAGGATATTTCAATCATATTGTTTAGACTCCATTCAGTGTATTTATTTTTGGTATTTATTTTTGGTAACCAAAAGAGCTCTGAAAGACAGCAGTCGAATTTTCAACATTTCTCTAATGTTTATATAGCATGATTAAAATAATGAGAGTGATTTATTGTACTTGGATAAGATCCTAATTTTGAAAGACATTAAATTGGCCTAGTTGTGGCTAACATTGTATTTTCAGAAATAAGAATTTTCAGAAATAAGCAACTACAGCACTCTTACAACCAGAAAAAGAAAGAAAATTTATTGCATCAAATAATATATTAAATCTTTTAATTATCTGAATTTTATTATAAAATACATTGTTTATAATGACAATGTCACTATTCATAAAAACTCTTTGGGAGGTAAATAAATAAATTGGGAATAAAACCATAGAACAGTGAAAGCACTGGGGAATTCCTTTGTAGCTTAAAGAATCTAATGTATTTGTGGTCAGTTGCCTTTCCGAATACTTAGAGAAGTAGAGACAATATCAAATGAAGATTCTAATTTAGAAATGTTATTGGGGGAAAGACAGCATGCGCTATACATTTGGAAACACATTTACATAAGGTTATTATACCTGGGTGTTTATGAGGACTAATGGATATGGACCTCCAAATATCCAGTTGCTTGGAATCCTGTAAATAATCTATCTTGCTGACTCAGTCAAATTCTCTGACATCACGTGGATATTTCAGTGTAAACATGAGCCTCATCATGAAATTATTCAGGTTGATGTGTGCTTCTACTCAACATGGTTACCGCAAGAAAGAGCAGATATTGGTCTCCTTGCTGATTTGTTTCTTTACTTTGAATTTCTTTATTGATTTTTTTTTTTCATTTCATTTGAACCTAGAATATGTATCAGATCTGTGCATATAGTTGTTGGTGACACTTTGTTTAATGGTGGCAAGATAAAGTTGCCAGTGCGGTAACAAGAATATTTTATTAATTGTCCAGGCTGGGCACCAACCCAAGGTAAAACCAACATGATAAATGGCCCATTGCCATTGCTTTCAAAAGAAATTATAGTACTATTCTTCCCTCTCAAACATTGGCTCAGTTCCCGTTCTTTAATTGATCTGCAAGAGGCTGACACTATTATTTTTCTCAATTTTCTTGTTTGGGGTTTGCTTAATGGATTTTTCCCCTTATTCCTCTACTCACACCCCATTATTCCCACTATGTTATTGCGTGCAATTTATGCAGATTCTTAATTTTCTTGCCTTGTTTTCAGCCCCTTTGGGTAAAATTTTATGCTTAATTCATTCTTAGCTTCTTCTTTTATTATTCTGTTTGATAGATACCAGTAGTTCCATAGAGATAGAGAGGGGGAGGGAGGAGAGGGTAAGGAGAAGCAGTTACTAACGTCTCTTAGTCAAAGACTTAATTTTTGTCAGAAAGGCTTCAACAATTACTAGGTAAGAAAGACATTACTGAAAACATACAGAGTTTTCAAGTTACCTTAAAAATGTTATCAGCCAAACAATGGAGTCCGACATTATAATGAAAATGTCATGAATATATTTTTTCCAGGCCTTTTGCATTACAACATAAATTCCATTGTATTTTTGAAAGACATTCAAGGGGGAGCTTTAGGGGCTGTTGTCTTAAAACTCATTATTAATTTATGCCTTGGGTAGGAACTGTGATAGATAAAAATTAGTTGTTATAAACTCTTTGACAACCGATTCCAAACAACATTATATCAAGGTATGACAAAATGCCCATGAACAATGGCACACAATCAAATCTATATCGAGTACAAACTGGAATATAAATAACCAGTTATTTTGCTTAAATGAAAAATCGTACATACAAATAACGTCGTTCATCGATTGCCTGCATAGTTTTGTAAAAGCGCTATACTTATGATATATCATTCTGTTAAGCACCCAAAGAAAATAGATGCCATAATTTAAATGTCCATATGGTGCCCATTTGAGACTGTAATTGTAAACTCTTATTAATATGGCTATTTTCTAACAGACGAGAAAGAAACCTTGATTTTTCTGGTCAAATAAATACCACAGAAAAGTCTTTTCTGTGTTCTGGTGAGAGGTAATGACATGTATATCACAAGAAAAATCTAAGTAACATGATAATGTCATTTTTTGAAGAGTAGGATAACTTAACTTTACTAATGAATAATTTGTGTTTGATGGCCTTGACATGAAATATTTTCATAAGAGGAAATAACTCAGCCAACATATGTTGTTTAATCACTCAGGAAAAATTTTATTTTCATGTAAAAAGAATTCATGGTGAACAAGCTTCAATTTTCCCCATAACCAAGTATTTTAAGGAATGACCAAAATAGTATTTTATATTCTTTTAGCATCCAATGAAGAGTCCATGATCCTAAGGGAACAGAAATACTAGTAATTAATTTAGTCACACTTTTGATGCTAATGTGTCAGTTGCCAATACGTTTGCCAGATATGTTTCAATGATGATATAAGGACCAGGATCTTTTTTTTTTTTTTTTTTTTTTTTTTGGCATGCATGCAATAAAACTGTGATTCTCATGATTATTTGGAACTTCCTGAACTAATAATATCTTTACTTGAAAATAATCCAACCTAAAGTTATGAACCTAAATGATAGAGAGTATTAATAAGGGTACCAATCAACATTGGTACATTTGACTAAATACAGTTGTATAAATTAATAAGATTAATTCTATTAGCAAACTTCTCAAATACACCTCATTATTCTATAGCTGAAATTCACATATATAGCCAAAATAATGATCTAAAATAGTTTTATATTCTGAGAGTACAAGAGAATTTTGGAAATTTCCTAAACACTATTGAGATGACAATATTTTCCAAAGTAATTCATTTGGGAAACATATTTTATAAATTTTTTTTCTATTGTGTGTCTTCAGGCTTCAGTGGGATCTTAACATAGATTATTATAGTGTTGGATGATGTAATAAATACCCTTTAAAGGATTTTTTTTTTTTTTGAGCTGTTTTGTTCATGTGTCTATCCGGGTATAGCTCTATTCAGGGTCTTGCATTCCTCAGGGATCATACTCAGGAATTTCAGGTCTCAAACTGTCCACAATTTAAGGCAGGAAACATTGCAACATTAAATATCTGTAAGAGAGCTTACATAAATACAAACACAATTTTCAAGTAAAATAATATGGCCCTCCTTTGAGCTACTTCCTTAGTAAGGCAGGATGGTAATTTAAAGAACACAATGGAAGAAGCGTGGCTGGGAAACCTTTATGACAATATCAGCAATGCTTTTCACACATCTAGGGCCACAAAGTGAACAAAATCTCATTTATGCATCTATTTAAAAGGCATGTGGTTTTCTGAACTCAATAACTTTTATTTTTTTTAGCATTTATTTGTTTGAGAGAGAGAAAGAGTGAGAGAGAGAGAGAGTGAGGGGAGGGGAGGGGCAGGGAGAAACTCAAGCAGACTCTGCACTGAGCCGGACTCCGGGCTCAGTCTCACGACCCTGACATCATGACCTGCACCAAAACCAAAACTCGGATGCACAACCAACTGTGCCAACCCAGGTGCCCCCAAACTGTTATTAATGGGAACCTTCAGTTATGTTTGTCCACAGTCGGTGCTTGCTGGTAATAAGTCACTTTACCCGGTGAGGAAAAAAACAATGCAGCTTTCCTAAAATTGAACCAATGTTTTGCGATTGATGTTCTTCCCCAAAGGAACAGACTTAACATTGGCAAAAATCAATGCTGCCAAGAGTTGGATGCGCTACTGACTGAGCCACCCAGGTGCTCTTTGATGACTATTTTTAAATGCCTCTTCAGGAAGCAACAAAAAGCTTATTGTTTTGTTTTGTTTTAAGTCTCAGTGGATATATCTTCATTTTGATGACCTTTATGGAAAAAAAGAAATGAATAAATCTTTGAGGAAACACTGGACAAGTCCACCTATAGTTTTGCAAGAAATATACAGAGATTTCAAGTATCTCCTTATTTAAATGAAGTATGTTTATAGATGCAAAACTATAGAGGGACAGCCTGGGCTGTGCTTCCTTGACAATTCTCTCCTTGCCTTCCTGCCAGGAAGGATTCTCTTGAAAAATAAATAGAAGGATACTCTTGAAAAAAATAGCTCAACATCTCCCAGCATTCAATGCTGGGGATGGTGCAGAGGTTATAGACTGATGGTTGTCCTTTTCCCAAGAAGCTTAAAACTAAGGACATAGCTCCTTTGTAATAATAGTATTACCCCAGGTCTCCTGTGTCTCTAGGCTCCTATTTATTTTTTGTTTTTTTATTGAAATAGATAAAGATTCTCCTTCTTAAACATTTTTCATTACTATAAATCATTTTAGAATTTCCTTGGAAATAGGTTCTCAATTACAAATAATAATAATAATAATAGTAATAGTAGATTAAATGTAATTGTGTTTTCAGTAGATCAAAGCATTATCTATCTTGGAAAAGTTAAATGAAGAATAACAGTTCTATGTTAGCAAATGAGAATGGCTAAATAAGCCAAGGATGTGACCTAAAAATATTACGAACTCTACAGTCCATTGCTGCTACGCACTGGGTGACTTAGGCAGTATCAACCCGGATTCAGCTATGACTTTAATTGTTAGTGCCTTATTAAAATAACTGCTTTATGTGATCATATCTTCTTGCTTCTAGAAATGCTTGAGCAAATTCAAAGTCTATATGTGACTGCACGTAACCTAATATTATGAGAGGCTGCTAAATCTTAATTAGTTTTCAGAGAGTGTGATGAGAAATAACGTATAACAGCTCTCAGTCAATACATTTTAAAATTGCAGTTACTATCAGGCTTGGGTTGTCATATATTTAGTGGTGTTTGTCAGTGGATTAGAAAGGTGTTAATTATAGGCAGCGAATAATGGTTGCACATAAGGCTATTTTCGAGCCTTCACGGATGTGCTTGAAGGTATCAACTAAACTCTGGTTTCTGCAAAAATGTCTGGAATATGGGAATGGAATGTCCCCTGTAGCCTCTGGAAGGAGTGTGACCCGGCCAACTCCTTGATTTCAGACATCTGGCCTCCAGAACTGTGAAGAATAAAGTTCTGTTGCTTCAAGCCACCTCGTTTGTGGTAACTTGCTATGGCAGGCCTAGGAAACTAACACGGGGGGGACATGTGCCACCGAAGCACAGCGGCCAGACGGAATTTTTCTTCCAGGTCCCACTGTATGTTTATATGTGGAGAGAACTGAGGATTTTTTAACCTTCAGCTGTAGATCTTTACCTGGGATTTAGGGAATTGTTTAGGATTTTGAAAAAGTGAGTAATAGATTTTTTGCAAATGAACGGAATCTGATTATAGATTACAGAACCTCTCTCGTAAACGATAATGCACAGGGCAAGCTTCTATCCTATAGGGTTCTGGAAATCCTCCTAATACATGGGAGGGCTAAATAATCTTTGGTAAGACAAAGGACTTAATTTTCTGCTCTTACTAGGACTTAAAGATGTAGCAGTCTTTGTCTACTATCATTATATGGATCACAGTGTATGGTAATATCGGTACATTCATAGTTCTTTTACCTCCAACTCTGAGGTCTAGAAACTATTCATCTTTGCAATTAGTACAGTGCCTGACAAGTGGGTGTTTAATATGCATTTGATGACTAAATAAACTAATGAATGGGTGATACCAAGACTACTGGGGCTTTTTTTTTTTTTTTTAAGATTTAGTAGTACAATTTGGTATTACTCATGAATCCCATAAAACACTCAAAGAAGCTACATTTGGTTACTATTCTCTAATAGCTTTTTCTGACATATGTCTGGGTCCTGAGAACTTCCTGTATCTAACTCACCGAAGCCTCTTTTCATGTAGCCATTTTATCATCGAAACAACTGTAAAGATTTCTGGCCAAAGTTGGTCCCATGTGTGTGGAGAGTCCAGGTCCAACCCTGCAGCTCTTACTTACTTATCCTTCCAACTTACTCTCCAGTCCTGTGCTCTGCCACCAAGACATCAGATGTGGGGGTCTGACCACAACGATGTTCCTGTCCTGGTTTAGCCACCATGAATGAATTCTGTTTATCTGTATATCCAAGGTTCACTGTCAACATAACAATCTAAAGAGAAGAAAAAGGAGAAAGAGTAGAAGAGGGGGAAAGTTGTTTCGAGACATGTCTTTGGTACTTCTCAGTCCACGCTGGTGGTCCAGTCCGACTCTTCAAGAAATCAAGTGGCCTTCTGAATGAATGAGACATAGTCACTAGAAAGTAAGACTATCAAACTTATTGTTAAAGCCAACTTGATAGACCCGAGAGAGAAATAATTCAAGAGACTTACCCAAGGTCACACCAACAGCTAGATGCAAAGCCAGGACCATATACACTCTTCTGTGTTATTTATTATATAGTCTCGATTTTGTAAAATTAATGCATGATTAGAGTAAAAATAAGCTCACATGTCAAAAACACACAAATGAAAACATGATGTCAGATGAGTTCTCAGCATCTCCATGTAATCATCCCTAGTAAATGCATTTTCATGTATTTCTCTCTGCATCTACACACATGCAGTTTTACACAGATGGGATAACATTCTATGTGCTGCTCTGTGTGATCTGTTTTTTCTTCTCTCCACCGTATATCATGTGGCTTCTTTGTGTCATTTAGCATAAGTCTACTTAATTATTCCTAATAGCTGTATGCTACTTCGTTTTATTGTTAGGCTATATTTTTATTTACTTACCCTTGTTTTTGGAGATTTAGGTTATTCCCAAAATTTGACTCTTATAAACAATAAAATAATTATAATCCTGTCTCATGACATTTTCTGAATCAGTTCAACTTTTTGTACCACCTATCTGTGATGGACAGAAGCTGTTTGATTCCTTTCCTTTCCCCTATATGTACATGGCCTATGGTCAGAATGCTTGCTCTGTGACCTTGGGCACGTCAGTATGCCACTCAATGCCTCAGTTTCCTCATCTGTAAGAGGAAATAATAGCATTTGTTTCTCAGGACTACAGCAAAGATTTTTAAAATCTAACATAAATCAACATATTGAGTGTTACTTAGAATATGCTACTAACCTAGTGTTACCTAGAAAGAAGAGGTGGGGAGGCTTACTTTACAAGACTATGGTCTCAACATCAAAAGACCAATGGAGACTCTGCAAAAGTATCCATTTATGATGAAATTAAGCATACTAACCAGGATATGGTAGTTAAAAATGGACTGAAAATGTAAAAAAATTGATTTTATTTATGCCAAACTATGGATAACTAATTTCTCTTTCTCTTCCATGAGGGTAGAAATTATGCCTTTGTGTTTACCATTATATCCTTAGGACTCAACAGCTGCTTGGTTAATAAAAAGATATTAAGAATAGCTAATATTTATTGACTAGAAAGTTAAGAAGCTCCTGAAGGTTCTGTGAAGGTTATTTGCAATACAAGCAATAGTAGGTCAAGGAAGTTAAGACCTTCGACCTCTGGCTCATCAAATTACAAAGTGACATCTAATAGGGTCTCTCAGGGATCCCTGGGTGGCTCAGCAGTTTAGTGCCTGCCTTTGGCCCAGGGCCTGATCCCGGGGTCCTGGGATCCTACATGGGGCTCCCTGCGTGGAGCCTGCTTCTCCCTCTGCCTGTCTCTCTCTCTCATGAATAAATAAATAAAATCTTAAAAAAATATATGCTCTCTCTACCTGGTCATGCTGCCTTATTCTCTACATTTCTCAAGGAGTTTCCATCTAAGAAGATCCCCATCTAACCCATTGGGTTGTGAACCCTTATTGAACTTTGAAGGCTCTCTGGGACAATGCCTGGAAAACCAAAAAGAGTCTTAATTCCTTAGAAAAAGAAAGAATACTGTGTCTGGTAATAATGACCACACAAGGGACAATGGCACATCAACAAATCATACCTTTACCATTGCTAAAAACGAACAAACAAAAAACTGCTTGGGATTAACTCTGCCTCTCAAGTTACTACCAAATATAATTATAGGATTCCAAGGAAACAAAAATAAAATAGAAGATGGAACCACAACACCCCTGGATGTATATACATATAGACTCTTTAGACTAAATTTAGGGACTTTAAGATCTGCTTAAAATATTGTCATAATTTTTATCTTTATATTTTATTGCTGCACTGAACAAACAGGTATTTTTTTAAAGATTTTATTTTTTTTATTCATGGGAGACACAGAGAGAGAGAGGCAGAGACACAGGCAGATGGAGAAGCAGGCTCCCCACAAGGAGCCCGATGTAGGACTTGATTCCGGGACCTTGGGATCACGACCTGAGCCAAAGGCAGATGCTCAACTGCTGAGCCACCCAGGTGCCCCGAAACATGTATTTTTTTGAGTGGAAAATAACATCCCAATGTTGAGATAAAATCTTAAATTTAAGTCTTATGCTTTGAATTATTCTCTGGCAATTTCAGAGGCAGTTTTGTTTTACCTATTGTTTAGAAAAGAAGTTTTTCATCTTCTTTCAATTGTCATATCTTTGTGAACACAGAAAAGGTGATATGGCATTATTTCCTGATTCTAATTTAACCTCAGATCATCTATGTAATATTGAGGTATAAATAGTCCAATAATATTTCTGAGCCTTTGGTAAAAGTAATTTTTTTCCTTTTCTTCTATTCTTCTACTCACAACCTCTCCTTTGTGTTCCAGTCTTCTTTCATTTATTTCTTTACTTTTATTGCTCAAATTCTTTTTTTTTTCAAATTCTTTTTTTATTATTCTTTTTATCTTACTCTACTTGGAAAATAAGGTAAAGCTGTATGATCCAGAAAACGAGGTATTACCTATTATTTTTAAGAATGAATTTTCTTATCACTTGAAAACTATGTGATTTTGTTAAAAGTACAATCGTGTAGTGACTTGCCATTTTAAAAGCTTTATTTCACTTGATATTTGTTGAATTAATAGCTTATACTGTTTGAAGAAAATTTGTTAACTAGAAATACCCACATATAGAAAATAGCTCATTCAAATAATGAAGAATAATATTCGATCAACAAGTATATTACTTTAAAACATGTAAAATTGTCAGCATTGCTAGAAAACAATATGTATATGCCCAATAAAAAACACTTTTTCTATAATGACTATTAAATCAAATATTTGTGCAAAATATAAATGACAAACTTATAAATGAGTTGTTTGCTTAATATACCCATGTGAAATTATTTTTCATAGAGTCTTAAATATTTTAAAGCTTCCCAAATGCTGAAAATACTTATTCAAAATGATATACACACACCCCTATGTTTATTGCAGCGTTGTTTACAGCTACCAAACTATGGAAGCAACGCGAGTGTTCATCAACAAGTAAATGGATGAAGATGTGGTGTATATATGCATTGGAACATTACTCAGCCATAAGAAAAAATGAGATCTTGCTATTCGTGACAATGTGAATGGAACTAGAGCATATTATGCTTAGTGAAATAAGGCAGAGAAAGACAAATGCCATGTGATTTCACTTGTATGTGGAACCCAAAAAACAAAACAAAGAACAGAAGCAGACCCAGAAATACAGAGATCAAACTGATGGCTTCCAGAAATAAAAGATGCACACACCAGCATTTTATAAATTATTTCAAGTGAAAAGTCAAGTGACTTCATTTGAAATCTTTTTTTTATTGTTTATTCTATCCTGAAACTGTTCATATCTTACAGGTATAAGTGCTTAATGAAAATAAAACAAAATAAAAGACAAAGATCTGTCTTTTATTCAGTGGTACCACTGGTGTGAAAAACCTAAGTTTTATGTAGAGTGTAAAGATATTCTATCAAAGGGAGGCCCTCTTTTTTTGTTTTCTGGAACAGTGAAATAAAAATCCCACCTTTCTGGGGTGCCTGGATGACTCAGTTGCTGACTCTTGGTTTCAGCTCAGGTCATGATGTCAAGGTCCTGGGATTGAGCCTCACTTGGGGCTGGACCTCAGCACAGAGTTGCCCGGCCCTCTCCCTCTTCCTCTGCTCCTCCCCACTCTCTCTCTCTCTACAAGTACAAAAATTATAAAGGAAAATTCAAAAGATTTAATAACTCAGGAGAATTAAATGGCAAATAAATTTTGTACAAAACTTTTTAAAAATAATAGATGCTTTTTAGTTTTAACATCCGGTAATGCCATCAATATTTATTACTCTTCTTTTTTATATTATTCCTTGATATAGTCTATTGTTACTTCCTTCTATACAAACTTCAGAATGATATGGTTTTAAAAAATGAGCCTATGAGTATTTTTTTGTGTGTGTGAAATGGATGAAGTATATCCCTTTTCCTTCAGAAAATTGAAGTGTTCATAATGGTGATTCTGCTTCTCAAAACTACCTGTTCCAATCTTCCTTCAGTAACCACTTCAAGTTTTGTTATCTGTTTTTATTTAATATAGATCGTTGCTCATTTGGTTTATTCCTAGATTCTTGTTTTTTTTTTTTTCCCTGGTATCTTAAATGTGATCTTTAATTGATCATGTATTCCAAGTGGTTGTTCTTTTAGAAATCCATTTCAGAAACACTCATTAAGCATTGGCTGAGTTCCAATAACTATTCTAGGAAGCCGAGATACAAAAGTGAGTGGCGCCAAGAGCAATCCCTGAACTTCCATGATTTTTATGTGAGGGAGTCAGAAAATAATCAATATTTATAACCCAAGAATGCTAGTACCTATACCAAGGGTGCTAAAAAAAAAGGAAGTTCTAAGGAAAAAGTATCAGGAGAGGGTAACGAGTGACAAGGTATGATTTGAAATTTTCAAATTTTAGTTAGAATAGCCAAGAAAGATCTCACCCAAATGGCATTTGATAAAAATTGTACCGAAATGTTGAAGCAAGTCACATGGCTAGAGGTGAGGACCCTCCAAGGAAAGAATAAGACATAAACCTGGAGGCAGAACCTCAGTGAGCCATGAGGAGTCGAAGGCAGGATGGTGGTGGCCCCAGCAGGTTGGAGAGGCAGGTGGAAGGGTGTCAGGAGAAGAGGAAGATGGCAGATCACCTATGGCCTTACACAAACCATGTGTGTTTTGAATTGAATTTCCACGTATTTGTATATATTTTTCTTAAGTTCAAATTGATTGATTGCTTTAATGGACTCACGTAAGCAGCGTTTGCAAAGGCCTTAAGAGCCATCCACGTGTTCCCTGATCAGTGTAGGGAGTTTTCTATTTTCTCAGTAGAGTTTGTGAGATGGATAGGTGGATATTTGGACAAGTGGATAGATACAGAGATGCTAGAAAGTCACTTCACTGAATGTTAAATGTCTTCATCCAGTATCTTTATTTACTGTTTACTCCTGCTGTGATGGGCTGAGAGCAGTGGATAAGCATTTTCTCCTGCTAGCTTGTTCCTATGTCTCATTGCACCCCCTGTCATTTTGATTTCATGGACCCTGCTCCTGACATTTGGTGCATGAATACACAGAGAGGTATGTCTTCAATGAGAATTATTCCCTTTATCTTTGTGAAGTACCCTTTGGTCTGGTATTAAGGCTGCAGCTTCTACATCTTTGTTTGTATATTTGCCTTTGTTGGTACACATTTACCTATCCTTAAAAAAAACAATAAGTGTTTAAAATTTTTTTTAATATCTTTATTTTAAAAGTGAGTCTCAGAAAAAAAAAAAAAAAAAAAAGAAAAGAAAGTTAGATTTTCCTTGCCTGAGATTCAATGAGACCAATTCCACCACTGGGTTTCAGTGACCCTTTGGTCGGCTGAAGTTCATTCACCCTTTTGAGGTGTTCTCCGTGGGATTTAGGGGGATATTTCCTCAGATATTGCATGTTCAGAATGGTCCCTGTGCTGACCTGAGAGTCCGATGGGATATGAATCTCATACCTCCTTCCCACCAGCATCTTGGAGGAGTTGCTCCTCTGTCTTGAAATGAGTGTCACTGGCACAAAGTCCGTGGGCAGCCTCCTCCTTCTCACAAATAAATCCTTGATCCCTTGGCCTGCCTGTCCAAAGGATTCGTTCTCTGCTTTTAATGTCCAATGTGTTTACGAGTTTGTGCCTCAGGACTGACTTTTGGGAGTAAAATTTACAGGATATGGCACATGTTGCATTCTTACATTTAGATTCGAGTTTTCTTGAATTGTACTTTAAAATATTTATCTCTTCCACTCTCTTGTTCTTTCTCTGTCTTTCCTTCTCTCTCTCTCTCTCTCTCTCTCTCTTTCCTCTTCCTTCTCTTTCTCCTTCTTTGAAACGTTAAGGAAAAGTATGTTGTATCTCTTTGGCTTATTGTCTGTAGCTACCATTTTTATATCAATTCTTTTTCATTCTTTCCTTGTTCCCATTTCATTTTGCTTTCTTATCTTATTTCTATATTCTATGTGTTTTTCTCTCTCTTCTGTATCATCTGTTCTCCTTTTTTTCTTTTTCCAATTTTATCTTTATTTCTGAGATAGCTTGCTTCTATTTTCCTTAATTCCGCCCGCTTGCATTTTGGAGTCTACTGTGTCGGGGCATCTTTTTTTCTGATTTCTCACATTTGTACTTTCTACTCTTGCACTGGAGATGAGACTGTTGCATTATATTATTTTTTAATTTATGATAGATGATTTGTTAACTGTGTTTCTCTGATTTGTGGCATCATCATTTTCTAAAAAGTGGCCTTTTTCTCTTTATTGCTCTCCTTCTCCACTACTTTTTGCAAATGTATGATTGTATTAATGCTCTGCCAGTGATATTTTTATTAATCATAATTACATGAGTTGGACTTTCCTGAACCAGGGATGTTAGGTTCCAGTGAACCTGTGTAGTGTCTTGCTTCAGTTGCTTCTCAACCACACGGGCCATGATAATTTATTCTAATGCTAAACCACGGTCTTCCAGATTCCACAGTAGCTGGTGCCGACAGGAGACATTGGTTCTGCATCACAGAGTGAGCCCCTTCTATTTAGGAAATGTATATTTCCTGGCACCTTTTGCATTTTGTTCCTCCTGGGTACCATTGAGACTTTACGCTACTTCCCTTTCCATGTCCTTCTGTGAATTCTCAGCCAGAAATCAGTCCTCTATGCCAAGATCTAACTAAGGTTCTTTTAAAAAGGGATATAACTTTTGTACTTCAGAGTGAACACTTCAGCTTCCAGTGTAGTTTTGCTTATGTTTCCTTAGAACTAATCTCTGACAATTGTCACATGCCAATCTCATAATTTTGCTAAAAAGGAAGTTTGTGGTACTATTTTTGTTTGCTTATTTTTGTTTCCTGTCTCTTTGGTATGATTCCCAGAAAGAGAAAGGGGAAGATACTGAGCCTATATGATAATGTTCACAATGGATATGCTCATGGGTGATTTGGGGAGAGAGAAAAGGATATTTGGGGAGTTTGATTTTTTAAAATAATTTCATCGAAGTACATGTAGCAGAATAATATGACAACAATGTGTGCAACTTGATTACTGTTAAATACAAAGTGAGACTAACCTAGATAACCAGTGCACATATAAAGAAAAATATCATTAAAAGGGTCCAGAAGCCTCTTGCACACTTTTTAAGTCAATACTCCCACCCTGCTTCTTGGTTTTAACGTCTTAGTTATTTTGCATTTGACAAATTTAATTCTTGTAATTTCTAAATTCTCTCTTGACTTCCAATTTTATGAGCAGAAAACATTAAAATGATTATGCAAAATGTTAAAAACAAATTCTTATTTTTGCCTTTTCTTTATAACAAAATCCTTTCAAGTAAGAATAATTATTTCTTGATAAACCATAAAACTCTGTGTTTGGTTGGATTATGGGAATAGGAGATGAGACTTCAAAAGTGAATTTACACCTTAAGACTTCACAGCCGATGTGACACTACCAAATGCATTATTAGTGCTAATTACACTTAGACCTCTTGACATTTATTTATGCTATATAATTGGGTTTTCCTCCTGGTTGACCACATCAAACTTAAACCTTAGAAAAAAAAAATCACATAAATTCCACATACATGGGATAGGGGAAGATTTTCATGGATCCTACATGAGCATCTTTCTTGCATTGAGTTATTTACATTTTGAAGAATGACATTTATCTTAATATATCTGAACCAGTTTTGTAACCAGTTGAGTTAACCGGGCACCCTATTTTCTGATTCTATGACAGTAGTGCTATGGCTGAAGCTTATATTTTAGGCAACAGAAATCATAGCATGCAATTATCCAAACCTGCAGACTTCTAGCTTTTTAAAGTAGAGATCTTCCTAGTTTAGACAGGTAAGAGAAGTGGATTTCAATAACAAAACGATGAATCTAGAAAGGTCTTTTGAAACAATCACTGAGGCCCCATTGATCTACAAAGTAATAATTATAGCACTGCTCCCTTAAATACCATGGCCTTGACTTTGTTCTCTTCTCCTGCCCTGTTTTGCTTTGCCCTCTCCCTCCCTTGAGAACCGAACTTCATGAGATGCGGTTCAGGCCATACATCCTTGTTTACTATCATATATCTCTCAATGGACCACAGGTCCCTCTCTTAGTTCTTAGAAAGAGAAGCCAGGCTTGTCCAACTGTTTGTCAAGCTGATGAACGCCCACGGTTTCCCAGAGTGTAAGCTGAACGAAAACCTCTTTGCAACAGTCCTTTCCTAGCCAACACCAACATAGTGGAGAGCATATAAACACAGTTGGCTGGACCGATCCTTACAGGGATTGAAGCAAAGCAAGAGCAGCTTTTACTCACACAATGGAATCTGTACTCTGTATGTAAATGTCCTGGCTTCCATTCTTGCACTTCAAGAGGTGCCCCTCATAATGTGCTCCCACTGGCCATGAGGCCAGAGCCTGGGGCTTCATTCGGGTCATACCTTAAGATTTCAAATTCCCTGACTCCATGAGACCTTTGCTTCGAAGTAGAAGCAGAACTCCAGAGCTTTATTTTTCAGGAGCTCTTTGTTGGCATTTACCCCCTCCCTTTCTAGGCTCTCCCAAGTGGGGTTAATTCTAGCCCTACCAAGGCTTTTGGTAAACCAACTGAACATTAGGGAATCTCAAAAATATGTATTTAATTATATATTACTGTAAGCACGGTACTGAGGAATGATCATATCGTCTTACAAATATGCACTATTTGAATAGTAACATGAAAATAAACACATAAAAACACAGGGAGGCAAAAGACTGACGCCAAATTGGATCTTTCTGTTATCAGTATTTTTATAGGTAGAAATGTGCCCCAAAACATTGTGCTCAGAACTTGTAAATTTCATGTTTTTTTTTTCCGGCTCTGTGCCAATGTTGAGAAGGTACCCAATTTTATTTAAATATGAACTGCAACAAAATTTACCAGCAGAGTAAAATTCTAACTCTGTCATTTGCTTTAAAGGCAGAGGTCTAAATCTCAAATGAGGGCATGTTTCTTTTCTACCATCTGGTTGTACTTGCAAGACAGGAGCTTATTGCAGTGAAAGTCTATATGCTTTTTCTTTAGTTTTTTATACCTGAGCATATTTGTTGCTTAGTTCCAGAGATTTTGCAAATGATTATATAAAAATTACTATATTGGCTTTTTATTTAGTTATAGAAATCATGAGGTGTCTTTATATAATAAAAAGTGTTATATTGTTATGGAAATGTTTCATTAATTGAATGTTTCCAAGGATGCAATTGCTAGATATCATGGCAGGGTGGCGAATCCAGATGGCTGAGAATATGTTTTCACAATGACATGCAGTGTTTATTATGAGGAAGAGTATTTTTCAAATATTAAATTGGTACCACCTAAAAAAAAAAAATAAAAAAAAATAAATTGGTACCACCTAAATACATTGAATGTAAAACTATTTATTAGTTTTATCTTATAACTGGTTAAATTAATCTTGAATGAGTTTCTACCATGTGCCAGATCTTGGCATAGCACTAAAGAACTGATGATCAGAGCCACAATATGTTTCTTCTTATTTCTCTAGGTTACACACTGGATCATTTCTTCAGATATGTTTTCCAGTGCATTAATTCTCTTTGCTGTTGGAATTCAAAATTATAATAATTATATTTTCATTAAAAAAATGTCTATGTGGTTATTCTTCTTATGCCTTTTTCACACAGGAGGGGGATGTTTTCTTATTCTTTGTTTATTTAAAAAATGTATTTGTTATTTTCTTAATTTTTTCATATGTTACATCTCTAACAATTCCATCCTCTGAAGTCTCTGGGGCTCAAATTAATTATCTTTGTAGCTATCATGAAATCATGGTATTTGTTATTTGGACTTTTATTTTTTATTTTTATTTTTATTATTTTTAAGATTTTATTTATTTATTCATGACATACAGAGCGAGAGAGAGAGGTAGACACACAGGCAGAGGGAGAAGCAGTCTTCCTGAAAGGAACCCAATGTGGGATGCAATCCCAGACCCTGGGATCATGCCCTGAGCCCAAGGCAGATGCTGAGCCACCCAGCCATCCCAGGCCTTTTATTTTTTCATTGTGAGCTCATGTTTGGTTAAACTTTATCTGTGGGTAACCTGAAAACCCAAATGGATGATGCATTTTTCCCAAAAAGAAATAGTATTTGCTTTTATTGGGAGCCAAGGGATATTATTGCATCAGGACTACAATGTACACTGAGTATCTTGGCTTAACAATAAATCTCAGGATTGCATTCTTTAACCTGAGGTAGTGCCATGGTTGGTTGGGTCTCCTAGACCAACTGGTATGGCCTTTGTCTCCAGTATGCTGCGACTTCATGTTCATTCTCTGCTTTCCTTAAAGATTGTCCTTCATAATTTTCAGCATTTCATCACCAAGTCTATTTCTTGTCATTTATCTACCATATGGTCATATTGCATAGGAAAGTTCTTCAAACTATATAGTCCAGTATTCTTTAAAGGCTACTCTTCTTTAATTTTCTTTTTTAAATAATAGTTTTATTTTATATTAAAGTTAAATGTCAATTAAAACACTGCATCCATGACAAGATTTTTTAATTTAAGTTCAATTAGCCAACATATAGTAAATACATCATTAGTTTCAAATGTGGTGTTTAATAATTCTTCATTTGCTATAACATCCAGTGTTCATCGTAGATTTTTTTTATTTTAAAAAGTAAATTATGATTTTGACAGATTCTATCTGAAATTTTGAAACTGAGGAAAAAAATCCCTCTTAAACTTTTAGGTAAATAACAGTTTAACTAAGCTTCTGGGAATGTGCAAATAATTGTCATAAAACTTAATTCTCTACTCTTTCATTCTCTGTTGTACAACAGGGTAGCCACTGGCTATATGTGGCTATTATACATATCTCATTGATACGTGGATAGTCTGAACAAAGATGTTTCTCAAATATGAAATATACACTATGTTTTGAAGACTTCGTATGGAGGGTAAGATCTCTTGTTATCAATTTTATATTGGTTACATATTAAATGATAATGTTTGGGATATATTGGGTTAAATGGGATACATTAAATATAAGTTTGCTTGTTTATTTATTCTTTTTAATGAAACTATTAGCAAATTTGAATGATGTTTGTGACACACATAATACCTTTACTAGAAAGCAAAGTAGCTCTATCATTTTCAAATTTCCTACAACTAGTCATATTTTTAAAATATCTTTAAACATAAATGATTACAATTTCATAAAATTTCAAAGGATAACTTCCTATGAAGTCTTAAATGTTAAGTACTATGCATAGACTTTATGACACATTTTAGAATTTGTTTTGGATAATAAACGGTTATATTATATGAACATAACCTATTAAACCTTCAAACAATATGTATAAACTAAACACTCAAAAGATAAGATCTAACCTCACTATTCAGAAATAACTCTTAAAAATACCATAATATTAGATCATTCAGTATTTGTCCAATTATGTACATACATATATATGATTGATTTTAAATTAACCTTATTCCAAAACTGAGCAAAAGAACACACTATAGGACTGATAGCATTATTTTTGAACTAAAGTTATGACAATCTATAAAACAAAACAAAATGAATATAAAACTATTATGGAATTGAAGCTAATTACATATAAGAGACTAAATACATACCTTGAGAGGTAACCTTAATTTTTGTGAATTTATATATTTAAAATCTAGTATTCTGTTCAACTGTGAATTATAGAAGTTTATTGTTGTTGTCAATTTTGCTTTATCTCTTTGAGGGTCATCTGCCTTTACTAGTTTCTGCACGGTCTAACCTAGAACAAATGTGGCAGCTGACTTTGAGTTTCCTTTAAATGGGTAACCAAAAATTATTCAATTTTGTAGTGTTCTGAGAAATTTAAAACCTATAAAATTATCTATTAAATTCAGTTCCAGTTTTAATAATCTGCTGGCATATATTATTTTTAATTCTTAAATAGTATATTTATTTTAAAGGTAAGACACAAAAGAAACCCAAAGATGGTGCTAAGGTTGTAATTAATTCAAGTAAGGAAAAAATAATGGCAGGTTAATAGTTAATGTAGTAACTAAATACATATGGAAGTAAGAGATCAATTATTTAACTGAAAACTTAATTACGTTTTTAATCAACCTCTCATCTCAAAGGCCAATAGGAACAAAATCTAAAGAGATGGCTGTATTGTTGTATATCTTATCAATCTATATAAACTATAGCTATAAATATATAGCAACAGATATTTCATAAAAATGGCAATTATACTAAATAAATTATTGTATTTATACTTCATCCAGAAGATGGAACAGAATTATAAGTCAATAAAACTAGTGTCTAGACTTAGAGCTTTTTGGACGGTATCATAAAACTTCAAGAATCATCATCTGTAATAATACTTGAGGAACCATCCTCTGTCCTGGTAAAATGGATGATATGTGGTGCTTCTGCCTCTGCTAAAATTTAAGGTAAATACATGTGAAGTGACATTGAAAACTTTTGAAATAAGTTGCTTCTATGACTTTTCATTGTTATAACAATACTTCTTTCTGCCTGTTCGACTTAAGAACTTTTTTTTACAACATTTTTTTTTCTTATTATTGTACTCATGCACTCTGATGGATGAGTTATAAGGCTAAGAACTACTACTCCTCTAAGAACAATGCACATGAGAAGATGTTTTATATTTCTAACTCCGTATTTGTAAATATGACACAGAAATGGTGGATAAATTTGCAACTTAATTATAAAAAGTTGCTTGTAAAATTTATAAAATCCTCTTGACAATTTACCATCATTATGATACAAGCATTTCCAAGCATTTTAACTGATTTAGATGATAATAGCAGTGAAAATTTATAAGTATCTATTTTCTCTCCATTGCTCATTGTAGGGAAAAATAGTTCTGTATATTAGAACCAATAGAAAAACACTGCAGGGTTTACATAATTTACTGAAAAATTTCGACAATGATTAGTTACAGCAAACATAAATAATTTAAAGCCCATATCAATAGATGTTTAGTGCCTCTGGATTAGGACTTTGCGGTTTCATTTTTATCTATTATCTTGGGGAAAAATGGTACGCTGATTACAGTCTTCTGCTTAATTTCTATTGAACTAATTATCATTGTTATCAATATTTATTCATATATTTATAAAATATTTATTGAGCTCCTTCTACGTGTCTGGCTGGGTTTTAGACACCAAGAACATAGTGAGCATAGGACAAATTTCTATCTTGTGGCAATTACATTTTTGCAATCCTCGTAGTTTACATGGTTTAAATAATGCTATCTTCCTTGTAGAAGTCAAATAATAAATATATAGAGAGATAATTAACACTAAAATACCAAAAACTGTTCATTGATCTGAAGAAGAATGATTCAGGGTTGTGGAACAGAAGTAAGCTAGTGTGGCTGACTTGGGAGTGAGGGCAGCTGACAGTAGTCAGAGGGGACAAGAGTGGTAGACTAGAGCCAGAATCTATAAAGGTCGAGAATCATTTGGAATGGGAAATCACTCAGAGCTATGATGATCGGGCTAGAAACATTTTTGTGTTTATTAAGAATCTAGACTGTGAGAGCCAATTTGTAAAAAATGAACTCTAATTGCATAGTTAGCCACAAATCATGTTTCTCCAGATCATGAAAAAAATGACATGATCTGAGTTTGCATTTTATATTCTTCTGGTGCATTTTGACTAGAAGAGTGAGGGTTCAGAGAAAAATGAAACCAGTTAATTTAGGCTTGAATTTAAGGTGGTATTGCAGAAATGATAAAGAGCAGATGTAGAATATATTTTGAAGACCTACTAAATTAGCTTACATGTGAGTTGCACATGTGTGCCTTATATGTAAATTCCATATATATGAGGTGTAAAGGAAGAAGGATTAGTTACAGATATCTGGATGTCTCTGGCCTAGAGTGACTGAGCACATGGTGGTGCCATTTATTGAGAAGGGAGTGGCTGGAAGAAAAGCAAGTTTGGGATTATCAATTCTATCATAATATGATAGTTGTGTATGTAGGACCACCAAGTAAAGTTATGCTGATTGTCATGGCTGGAACTAAGATGAAGTGAGTGTGGCACTTGACTTAGTGCAAAATTTAAGGGGCCACCAAAATCCCAGCCATCAAGATGAATAATATTTTAGTGTAATATTTTAAAAGTATTTTTAAAATAAAATGAATCCAAAAATTAATCATGAACAAAACTTCTAAAATTTAAAATAATCAGTAACAGAGCTAACTATGCAATCATGCCAGTCTGAAGCAAAAGGAAAATATGTCTGCTTGAATTTTAAAAATATTACACCAAAAAATTAATATTTTATTTTTCAATATTAAACATCATTTAATATTTAACTGCATCATTCACATCAGCTTAATTTTGGCCCTGCTGATTATACACGGCACAAATACAAAGGTCACCACTTCATTTTACTGTGTGTGAAAGGTTCTGTGGGAGCTGGGTTGTGCACAATCTCCACGGCATTTCTTGGTGGCCCTGTGCATACAGTTAAACCTCCCTGAAACACAATTCCATTAAGATATTTTATCTTTTGGGGGAAAATCAGAGGGGAAAACAAACCATGAGAGACTCCTAACTCTGGAAACAAACAAAGGGTTGCAGAAGGGAAGTGGGTGTGGGGATGGGGTAATTGTTGATGGGAGTTAAGAAGGGCAAATGATGAGATGAGCCCTGGGTGTTAATACTATATGTTGGCAAATTGAATTTAAATAAAGTTTTTTTTTTTTTTAAAGATTTCATCTTTGGTATCTATATTATATCTTTTGCATGACTTTAAAATAAGAATCCAGATCATCACTATCGGTCTTCCCATATGAAATATGTCACCAATACATTTTTACCAATATACCTACGTGCACCCACACTGTTCTACTGATTGATCTCTAACTCTATATTAGGCAGTGTGCCAAATATTTATGTATATTTAATCTGTATGACAGCATTCTAAAATGGATGTTTTTTTCTTCACTGATGAGGAAGCTGAGACTTGGTGAAAGTTATTGTTTGACCAAGGTCTCATAATTGATGAGTGACAGAAATGAGATATCCAGTCAGATTGTCTGATTCTAAATCTTGGCTTCAAACTCCCAAAGAGCTCTGAAGTGTTTTTTAATGTCTTCTCTAAGAGACCAAAGAAAGATTTAACCCAGATAACAAAATATTTTATGTCAATTTGGTCTCTGTGGATGTGAATTTAAAAAAAAACAAATAATCAATGGATTTTATAATTTCACATATAAATAAAAATTATCGGGATCCCTGGGTGGCTCAGCGGTTTGGCACCTGCCTTCAGCCCAGGGCATGATCCTAGAGGCCCGGGATCAAGTCCCATGTCTAGCTCCCTGCATGGAGCCTGCTTCTCCCTCTGCCTGTGTCTCTGCCTCTCTCTGTGTGTCTCTCATGAATAAATAAATAAAATCTTTAATATATTATATATATATAAATAAAAATTATCCATCACACAAATGATGTTTCAAGGACTATTTAATAATGCAACCAGACAAATCTAATCTTCCATAAATGTGTATGTAACCCATATATTAACCTTGGTGCTCCAGTAATCATAAGTACTGAGAAAAAATACTAGCATATATTATGCATAATATATTTTTAAAAAACAAATGTACACAAATCAGTGGCCTTCACTTACATAAGAAGTAGCAAAGGAAATAATAAAGAGGAACTTTGCATGAAGTGACATGGAATCTATGTAAGATTGTACAAGACCATCATCGGTGAATCCATGAATTCTACTGAGAAATATAAAAGAACACATGAATTGGAAATATTCCTTAGATCTTAAACAACAATCTTTGGTATTACAGGGTCAAATTACTGATTTTAATGGAGTAATTAAACTCTATATCACAATTCAATAAATAAGAAATTTAAATTTTATTTTTATTTATTTTATTTTATTATTTTTTGAAGTCAACATTTTAATTTTATTCATTCAAAATTTTCATTATGTAAAGGTAACATGGAAAAGGGAAATCTCAATTCAGGGGCAAAAGAAGGCCTTTTTGAGAAAAATGTGGGCCTGGAATCAAGGGCCAATAGCAAATAAGTAAGTGCTAGACAGTGCAGTTAGGGAAGGAGAGGCTCTACAACTGCCTTTTCAAGCAATAGCATCAAAATTTATTACATTGGTTAATTGCTAGAACAACTATGCCTCACAGGTAACAGCAGGACAGGCACCCCTTTCAGGTTAGTGGGTGCAGGCTAATTCCTATAGTGGCTGACACACCACAGGACATGTATGGGAGGAAGGCATGCTCCCTGTTTCAGCATGCTCTCCCGAAGAAAGAGGGCTCACTGCATCAAACTCTGGCAGCAAGGCCAGCCTGAGGCTTGCAGGTCTAGGAGTGGTGATTTACATAAAATTTAAATAAACATTTAAATTAAATGTATTTAAAATTTAAATAAAATTCATATTTAAATTAAAAATTTTAATCTGAAATAATTGTGAGATTAGGCAATAAAATTCTAGATAAAATGTGATAAGGGTCATGCACTAACATTAAATTGCATAATCTTTAATTTTTTTATTTTTTACAATAATAAGTATTATATATTATAATATAAATATAGCATTTATAAAATAAAATTTTATTTTATTTTATTTTTAAAGATCTATTTCTTTATTTGAAGGGAGGGCAAAGTCAGAGGGAGACGGTCTCAAGCAGACTCTATGCTGAGTGTGGAAACCGAAGTGGGGCTCAATCTCAGGACCCTGAGATAATCACCTGAAATGATGATTTTGGCCAAAATTGAGAGTCAGATACTTAATCAACTGTGCTCACACAGGTGCCCCTGTTTTTGTTGTTGTTGTTGTTGTTGTTGTTGTTGTTTTTAACATTTTTATTTATTCATGAGAGAGAGAGAGGCAGAGACACAGGCAGAGGGAGAAGCAGGCTCCATGCAGGGAGCCCGACGTGGGACTCGATTCCGGGTCTCCAGGATCACGCCCTGGGCCGAAGGCAGGCGCCCAACGGCTGAGCCAACCAGGGATCCCCACCCCCTGGTTTGTATGCATAGTCTCTCAATTTTTTTTTTAAATTTCAAAATGTTACATAAATGGAATCATGTAGTATGTAATCTTCTGGGATTAGCTCTTTTTACTCAGCATATTTCCTTGATGATTCACCAAAGAGCAATTACTAGGTTGTAGGATAACTGCAAGTTTCACAGAGTGGCTGTACCATTTCACATTCCCACCAGCAATGAATGTGATGCAGTTTCTCTGCATCCTCACCTGCATTTTGTAAATGGAACCATAATTGTGATTGACAGATGTTAGACACCAATGGGGTTCAGAGGTAGAAAGATAGGTATGGATATAAGAAGGAAACATAAGGAATCTTTGTGGTGATACGACTGTTTTGTATCTTGACTGTGGTAATGGATACCTATGATAGCCCTATAAATACACACAGACAGATATACTAATGAATACAAGTAAAAGAGAGGAAATCTGAATAAGATTCATGGATGGTAAACATTTTAGTATCCTGGGTGTGATACCGGATTATAGTTTTGTAAGATGTTATCACCATAGAAAACTGAGTAAATAGTACATGGAATCATGCTATATAATTTCATACATGTGAATCTGTAATTATAGCAAGGAGTTTTCAATATGAAGTGTATTACAAAACTACATTTATTAAAGAATTATGGTATTATTGCAGGCATAGGCATAGAACAATGAGCAGAATACTGAGTCTGAATTTAGCATATAGTAAAATTATATTTCAAGTTATTGAGAAATGCCCAGTAAAATAAGCTACCCACTTGAGAAGAGCCATTCTGTAATACAGACAGTCATATCCCAACATTATACATGATTAATTTGTTTAAATATATTCCTCATGGATTTATTATTTATGTATTAAAGATAAAATATCTGTTAAACATTAAAATATGCAAATACATTCCAGGTGATGATTTTTATAATTATACAGTGTGAAATGATTTTCTTAGCATGACACCAAAGCAGGAAATCAGAAAACAGGAAATACATTTGTTCTTAAATATAAATATTTGTCATTCATATATTAAAAAAAATCAACAAGGAATTAAATACCTCAATAAAAATACCTCAATAAAAAATAACACAAGAATTGATTGACTATCCATAATTAGAAAATACTGATTTTCACTTTTGAGCAGAAAAACATAAATTAAAACAATGGGATTCCATTTTTACTATTATACAACAGATACAATTTTATCATCTCTAGTATTGATAAGCCTATGGAAGACAATTGGTTTTGAATACTGCTACGAGCTTATAGATTTTTTTTTAATAAATTTTTTTATTTATTTATGATAGTTACAGAGAGAGAGAGAGACAGAGACACAGGCAGAGGGAGAAGCAGGCTCCATGCACCGGGAGCCCGACATGGGACTCGATCCCGGGTCTCCAGGATCGCGCCCTGGGCCAAGGCAGGCGCCAAACCGCTGCGCCACCCAGGGATCCCAGATTTGTATCCCCTTTATAAAGAGCAATCTGGAAATATAGCTCTTAAGACAGAGGTGTGTGTTGACCTGTAACTTCTGTTTTATTTATTTTATATGAGCTTCTGTAGATGTTATACTCAGTTAAGTTGATTATAATGATGGACAGTCAGGCATCTTAAAAGATAACCTTAATTCCCTATACAGATGTGATGAGTCCATATAAATGATACTTATTTGGTTTAAATAAAAATCTTAAAAAATCACTGCTTGTCTTCTAGTCTAAACAAGTAGATCTTTATTTGATGAATAACTTCTATAAAATTCTATAGCATTTATGTAAGAATTAAGAAAAATTTAGTAGATCCTATTTTGGAGAGCTTAAAATAGAATGAAGAAAACAAGATATAACTGAAATAAATAATTAAAAAATGACTAATACCACAATAGGGAATGTGATGTCTTTAAAAAATCTAATGAATTTAGAAAAATGTTCATAACATATTGTCAACTTAGCGAGGGAGTGGTGATGCACAGACTTTTTAAACTTTAAAGGCACTACATTAGTGATTAGCCCTGAGTGCTGAGGTTGATGGTAACTTTATTTTTTTTCCACTAACCTATAATCTCTGATTTTTATCATTTAGATGGTATCTTAATAAATATTCAAATGTAAAAATTAAAGTCCATACTACAGAACAGATATATTAATTGATCTTGATTATTTCAATGATCACAAATTCTAAACTTTACAAAAGATACCATATCTTTCTTTTTGCTATTGTTATTGGTTTCTTTTTAATGGAAATGCCTTTCTTTGTTTCTTTCTTTCTAATCAGTTACACACATTCCTAGAAAAGATAGCAGCAAAGGGGCTTATAAATTTCTCTTGCAGAATCTGATTGAAATGATCAAGGAGGGGCAGCCCGGGTGGCTCAGCAGTTTCGCGCAGCCTTCAGCCCAGGGTGTGATCCTAGAGACCCGGGATCTAGTCCCATGTTGGGCTCCCTGCATGGAGCCTGCTTCTCCCTCTGCCTGTGTCTCTGCCTCTCTCTCTCTCTCTCTGTGTCTCTCATGAATAAATAAATAAAATCTTAAAAAAAAAGAAAAAGAAATGATCAAGGATAAATGAAAAATGGGGCAAACATTTCACTAATTTCAAAACTAGATACTAATGCTAAACATATACAGAGAGGAAATTTATCAGATATGGAGGAATTTGTATGAAAGATGATAGGAATCGCATATACTTCTATTTCTGAAAGAGCACAGACATTTTAAGTGAGTTTGTATAGAGAAGTGTTGGTAAATTACTCCATTGTTCCCTAATTTAAAATGGCACAAGATGAAAACATTTAGATGCCTCTTGAGACGCTGGTGCTACTCCACCCATTTTCCTTTTCTTGATTTCAAAGACCTACAGTTTCTAAAGTAATGATGTAATTCATTTCCATCTCTCTACCGGTCTCTCTCTGTCTATATTTATTTTAATTTCCTGAAATGTTCAAAGAAGTTGTTACCCAAAATTTTCTTCATTGTCTTAGAGTATGCTATCAAAATATCTTGTTTCCTCATCTATCTTTTGCATGATTTATGCATTTTCTTTTTAAGAAAAATGTACACAAGTCTCCATTTAATGCCATTATTTTTGTTTATTTATTTTTGAATGGATTCAAATGCTGTATCAAAAGTTAATACCAAAGTAGTCTTCCTGGTGGCTGATGAATCTTTATCTCCAGTGCTAAATACAGGAGAACAAAGATAGGAATTACAACAGACTTTTTGTCAAAAAACTATGTAAGCTGAAGTCAATGGAGTGACTTCTTGAAAGTGAGGAAAGGAAAAACAAACAAACAAAAAAAAACTGAACCCAGATTTCTATAACCAAAGAAAATATCTACCAAGCTGGAGGAAAAATAAATCATTTTACAGGCAAACAAACACATAAAATTTAGACAAAGACAAAATTATTACCAATATAACTGTAACATTTTTTAAAGCAAATTCTTTAGGCAGAAGCAACACATCAGACAGAAACAAGTGTAAACAAAGAAATGAGGATCTCTGGAAATGGCTAAACTGAAAGTAATTACAATAGACATTTATTATTATTTACTTACTCCAAAAATTGTATATCTAAAACAAAAACAAAAACAAAAACAAAAGGTGTAGTATATTTTGGATTTATACCATATATAAAAGTAAACTGTATGGTAATAGTAGCACACAAGATGGGAGTGAGGAATGGACACTACAGTGTTTTGAGGTTTTTACTCTCCATCTGAAGTGGCAATGTATTTGAAGTTGGTTTCAGAGCTGAGTCATGCTAAACTGGGATGTTTAGCATTGTAAATGTCAGCAATTATACTCTACTAGGAATATTTCTGTCACAACTAATCTACAATCATTCATTTGAAAAGATAGTAATGTGGGCAGCCTGGGTGGCTCAGTGGTTTAGTGAGGACTTCAGCCCAGGTTGTGGTCCTGGAGACCTGTTGTTGAGTCCTACGTTGGGATCCCTGCACGGAGCCTGCTTCTCCCTCTGCCTGTGTCTCTGCCTCTCTCTGTCTCTCTCTCCATCTCTCATGAATAAATAAAAATCTAAAAAAAAAAAAAAAAAAGAAAAGAAAAGAAAGTAATGTTACTCATCATTGTTTGTTGTGCTAAAGAACACTAAATTTCAGAAATAATAGTAAATTTTCTTCAGAAGAAATTTAAATATAGGTTTATAATCAAATTTTAACATTTTAACCCATTATTTCCCATGTCTTCTAAGCAAATTTATAAAGTTTTGGAGAGGAAATAAATTAACAAAGTTTTACCAGGAAAGCAATAAAAAATCTATTACAATATATAATAAAAATAGTCAAAATAAAAAGCTTTTTCACAGCAAAGGAAACAATCAACAAAATGAAAAATCTACCTACTGAATAGGAGAAGACATTTGCAAATGACATATCTGATAAGAAGTTAATATCCAAAATATATACAGAACTTACACAACTTAACACCACTCCCCCAATTAATTCAATTAAAAAATGGTCAGAGGTTCTGAAAACATATTTTTCCAAAGAAGGCATACAGATGGCAACAGACACATGAAAAGATGCTCAGCATCACTAATCATCAGGGAAATGTAAATCAAAACCACAATGAGATAGCATCTCATATATATAGAATAGCTAGGATTAAAAAGACAAGAAATAAGTTTTGGTGAGGATCTGAAGGAAAAGGAACCCTGGTGCACTGCTGGTGGAAATGCAAATTGGCATAAGCACTGTGGAAAAAAAGTATGGAGGTTCCTCAAAAAATTAAAAGATAGAATTACCATATCATGCACTAATTCCACTATTGGGTATTTACTCAAGAAAAATGAAACCACTATTTTGAAAAGATAGATGCACTCCTTTATTTTTTACAGTATTGTTTACAATAGCCAAGATATGGAAGCCTCCTAAGTGTCCATCAATAGATGAATAAAGAAGTGATGATAGATAGATGATAGATAGATGATGATAGATGATAGATGATGATAGATAGATAGATAGATAGATAGTTGATAGATAGTTGATAGGTAGATGATAGGTAGAAGAGATACACACACACACACACACACACACACACAATGGACTATCACTCAGCATAAAAAAGAATGAGATCTTGGGATGCCTGGGTGGCTCAGTGGTTGAGGGTTTGCCTTCAGGGTGTGATCCCTGGATTCCAAGATCAAGTCCCACATTGGGCTCCCAGCAGGGAGGCTGCTTCTCCCTCTGCCTGTGTCTCTGCTTCTGTGTCTCTCCTGAATTAAAAAAGAAAAAAAAATTGAGATCTTGCCATTTGTGAGATCATGGATGTACCTGAGGGTATTATATGCGAAGTGAAGTAAATGGGACAAACACCATATGATTTCATTATATGTGGAATCAAAAAAATAAAACAAATAAACAGAAACAGATCCCAAAATGCAGAAAACTGATAGTTGTCAGAGGGGAGAGAGTAGAGAAATGGGCAAAATGGGTAAAGGAGAGTGGAAGATACAGGCTTCCAGTTATGGAACAAACAAGTCATGGGAATAAAAGACACCGCATAGGAATCATAGCTGATGATATTGTAACAGTGTTGTATGGTGACAGATGGTAATTAAATTTGTGATGAGTATAGCATAGTGTAGAAAGTTGTCAAATCACTCTATTGTACACCTGAAACTAGTGTAGCATTGTGTGTTAACCACACTTCAATAAAAGTAAAATGAAATGTACGTTCTAAACCTTAGTACAACTTTTTAAAAGATGTATGAATAATACACTGATGAGAATGTATGGCAGCTTTATCCCTGGTAACCAAATATTAGAAACAAAACTAATGTCTTCTAACCAGTGAATGAAAAAACAAACTGTAATACATCCATACAATGGAATACATTATATACTCCTTAGCAATAAAAAAGAATGTCTACTTTTAAACTTCCATAAATATTGCAAGCATTAAAATGCACTCCCTTCAAAAAGGCTTTAACTTTCACATATCTACTAAAACCAAGAAACTACTCTAAACACCACCACATCCCTTTATTCTATGTCTCTCAAAAAAAAAAAAATACAAATCTTTGAGTTTCTTTGTATGAACATATTTTTATAGAGTTTGATATGTAATTTTGTTTTGATTTATAAATGTTATAATACAGTTATAATAAACATGTATACAGGATTCATAACTAGAGCATAATTCTCCTGGAAAGAGACCTTATGTATTATTATTTCTTTCTCTAGTTGCAATTTTATTATATCAACATGGCTAACTAGAAAAAGGAAATAAAGTAGGGATTAAATGTAATAGTTTTGGTAGCAGAAAAATCTTTAGGATATTAAGAATAAAAATATTTTTCTAATAAAATCTTGTTTAAAACATTTTATTTATTTATTGATGAAAGACACACAGAGAGAGGCAGAGACACAGGCAGAGGGAGAAGCAGGCTCCATGCAAGGAGCCCAACGTGGGACTCGATCTCAGGACTCCAGGATCATGTCTGGGCTGAAGGCAGTTGCTTAACTGCTGAGTTACCCAGGAGTCCTAAGAATAACAATCTTTAAGATCAATTTTTTTTAAAAATATGAATATCCAGAAATCTTGGAAGAGTATTTTAAATTATAAATATAATCACTTTATTCATAGATGGAGAAACTGAACCTATCCAGATAGTGTGAGAATGACCACTACAACCCAGGGTCTTTGATATCTAAATCAAAACAATATGTTTTTCAACATGTCTTGCAGAAAGAAAGCATAGCTCCCCCAAAAGTCAATCTTAACTTATATAATAAATAAGACCACAGAAGAAAAATTAAAAAGTAGAATTGCAAAGTTGAAAAAGATATAAAAGAGTCAGTAAGGTAAATTATGTATGTCCTTAAAATGAACTGTCAATTTTATCAATTCAAGGAAAAATAAATTTGCGACCAAACTGACAAACTTGCTCCATAACTATATACTACAGATCTACCCACTTAGTATGTCTTTAAATAAACAAATGAATCATAAGTGAATGATAATTAAACATTGGCCATTGACATGGAGGTTTCAGAGATGATGCCAGTGCTGTGCTGAGACACAGCCTGAACCAGTAGGAAAAAATCGACATCACTGGTCTTTATTTGGAATTATGATGTACTATTCATTATGGATTTTTAGGTTGATTTTTGTTTTTTATAAATATTACAGTATAAATCATGTACCTTCATTACTGAGGTTTTCGGCACCTCCCTACATTTTATGTTCCAAGACAAGTTCCTCCGTCTCACCCTAGTCCTGGCCATGAGAGATACCCCAAATACTTTTACTATTAAGATCTTTGCTTTGTGTGGTGTTCTAATTGAAAAAAAAAAAAAAAAAGCAAAAAAAAAAGTCAGTATGTGATGAATGAGATTCCAAATCATATTTACTTCATTTTCAGTTAATCATAGAAATCTTTGCATACTAAAACTATGGTGGTTAGAAAGCATTTGAGACATAAGCTTTTGTTTTATTATGAAAGAGCAGTAACATTTCTTCCCGTGAATTACTTGAGAGAATAAGGGCAATTAGCAGTTTGGGGTTATGCAGTTCCCTGTTTCTAGAGAATAGAGGTCACTGGCTGAAAATGCAACAGAATAGAATTTTTGCTTCACTTCCTAACCCTTGGCCCCACTACCAATGCCCCTGGGAGAAAAATGCTGGAAGACTGCCAACCCAGTTAATTTTTCATTGTCCAAGAGCCATTGTGGAGAGAATCCATCAGCAATACAGGAGACAGAGGCCTCAACCAAGTAAGGATAGCACAATGTGAGAAAAATTCATGCACAGAGAGCAAAGATCCTCTCATAGCCCCTTAACTGGATGTATTTTACAAAATGTATCAACATCTATCTTAAAATACAATCGTGAGAATACATATTTGTCTCCCTTGATAAAGTGTATGATACTTCTTTATATCATCTAGATAGCAAGGTAATTGAGTGGCTAAGTTTTGAATAAATATTAGTTAGCTGAGAATGATTTAACAAAGGAATTCTTCTAATCTATCCTAAACTCTAAATATGTGTTTTAGCAAAAAAATTTTCAGGGACGCCTGGATGGCTCAGCAGTTGAGTGTCTGCCTTCAGCCCAGGGAGTGACCCCAGGGTCCTGGGATCGAGTTCTACATGGGCTCCCCACAGGGAGCCTGTCCTCCCTCGGCCTGTGTCTCTGCCTCTCTCTCCACGTCTCTCATGAATAAATAAATAAAATCTTTAAAAAAAGAAAAGAAAAAAACATTTTCCAAGGAGAGTATGATACCCTACAGTCTAAAGGGTCCCAAGTTAATCCACAGTTAACTTAGCTATTAGCTCAAGAAGAATCCTTAAGTATATCTAAGTCAGTACTGATACCTGGAACATTCTACTGAATAAAAGCAGCCGTTCAATTACATGTTCAAGTGAACCGGGTTCGGTCTGCTTCTCCATCCTGATGTGGAAGAGGAGAGAAAGAAAAACAGGGTGGGGCATATGTTCCAGTGGAGGTTTATCATTCTACACATGAGTGCTAGAGAATACGAAGAGAGAGAAGAAAGGTCACCTTGACGAATTCCAAGACAAAGCTACTTGAAATTGTGAAAAATTTGATTACTAATTATATCTATTTAGTGGGACTACTTAAGTAGTTGGGAGCAGGTTTCTAAACAGATCTTTCATTGAGTCAAATATTAGATGGGAAGTCATCACTAATTCAATCATGAACAAGAGGAAATATTCAAAATGGAGTTTTTAATCAATAAAATACTCCAATTACAATGGACAAATATTTTCTTCAAACGCATTTTGCCAAGGGTATAAACGGCCGACTTCTACATACTGTCAAACTCATTTTCAATCATTGGCAAAATTTTAGTCGACTTTAATACCATTTGTTTTCATTTGTTCCTTAATTATCCTTTTCTATGTAGTTTTGCTTGTTTATGTAATATGTATTCAAAGCTGTTCCCTTTACCACATTGTTTGTTCTCTAGAGTTCCTCTGCTAGTTTCTTTTTCTACAGTTACATCCTAGTTAACCACATTGGTTTCTATCCTTTGTTTATAATTTTACAACACAAATTTAATTCTAGTTTCTCCCACAGGGTCAAAAAACGTTCCCCTTTTTCCTAAAGTATTATTTCCGGCCCTGCTTAAGTTCCATTCCCTTAGGGCCCCTCTTGTCTTACACAAACTTTTCCCACATTCAAAAACGAGCCAACTGTATTATTTCAGGAAGGTTGAACAGTTCCACCAATCATCTTAAAATACTTGTTTCCAATTTGTCTCTTATTATTCCAAACACTTGAATATTTTTATTAAATTCATGAGGACAGAAGTGACAGTTTTCACAATCAAATCTACTAACATGGAAAATTAAAACACAGGAATGTCTTCTGTTAGGTGTATGAGAACTCTTTCTAGTCTGGAAGGTCTGTGATGTAAGACCTTCTCGCTAAGTATCTAGAACTGATGTACTAGAGCACAGTGTAATATTTTGATAAAAAGTTTACTCATTTGAGCAATTTTTTTTGTTGCCGTGTGTATGTGTGTGTGTGTGTGTAAGAGAGAGAGAGACACAGAGGCAGAGAGAGATAGAGAGAAAGAGAGATAAAGAGATGAGAGAGATGTTAACTGAGTCTACCTTAGCGTCTACAACTACACAATACTATGAAAATAAAAATTACGTATTTTGTCTCTACTACCCAAAAAATTTCCAGAAGAAACTACTTGATATTTCATTAGCTTGACATTTTTTGTAAACAAGCTTGGCTCCTTAAAAAATAATTGAGCAAACTATGTTTAGTACTGGCACATGGCAGATGCCCGAGAGTTTCGCAGTGAATGAATAACCCTCCCCACACAGCTGGCCCTGGGTGCAGCGTCGACGGAGCGTGCTGCTCTCCTCATCTGTTCACACGCTGGCAGTAACCTTTCAGTGAACCAGCAAATACAGCAACGTGTTAAAGTAGAGCTCTCAGAAGGCACTGCAGGAGCAAATCGTCAAAAAGTAGGAACTGCTAACAGTGAAACCACAGCCTTCCTATTTCCCTGCGTCTCTATAGATTTATTGTTTGGGCTTTTTGATCCTCAGTCTCCTTATCTACAAAATAGGAGTTCTGGCCTGGATCTCTGGTGTTCAGCTGAATTGTGTGGACTCATGAATAAGGTAAGATGCTTTATGGCGGCCTGGAAGGATGAGAGAAAGACTCAGAAAGGCGGACCCCGGACTTTTCCTCCTGTAGTCGACTGGGTGTTATCTCTTTGGCAGTAGCTCTTATGGATAGCAGGGCTCCATAAGAAGATGCTGTTTAAAATAAGGCTTTGACAACCAAACATATTTGTGAACCATATGTCTTTTTCCATTTTAAAAACTGATTTTTCAATGAATTAAATATAGCATATAAAATACAATAGATCATATTTTGTTTTCATTGTACTTTTCACTTTTATAAGGCTTCCATATCCATCATCTCTTTTAGTCATGTATTAGGAGGGCAGATGGGATTATTGCTTTACAGCTAAGGAACCAAGACTCAGAGGCCCTGCCTGGCCTGTGTTGAAGACACAGATACTAGAATCCAGACTCCTCTCCTAATGTCTGCTCCACTCCACTGTTTTTCTCCTCCTGTGTCAGATCCACTCAGATGGTTGTCTTTCACTATTCTAACCTGAGGACATCTAACAGAATGGTCTGGACTCATATTCTTGTGGCACCTTGTGACTCAATGTCTATAAACTATTCATGTAGTTTTATAGGAATTATACAAATAAATGACTTTACCCCCCAAATAGATGTTTTCACTCAGTATAAGTACAATTCATGGATTCTTAGTCCCAAATAAAGTTCTCTATTACCTGTATAAAATACAGCTGAGTGATGACCACAAGACACTGAATGCTCATAGTCAACCTGCTCGCTATCTTTCATTTACCTACACCTTTTTTCTCCCACAAGTTATGTTTACCAAGAGTCAGTTGTGTTTGTTCCTCAACACTGACCATGACAATTTTTCTTCTGCTTATAATCATGTACTTAATTGTGTGTTATAAGAGCCTATGAAACATGATTTTGAAAGAGCATGTGTGTTTGAAATGTTGAATGCTTCGAAACATTGCATGAAGATGAGTCCTCAGAAAATACTATTGGATTAGGTTCTGGTTGGGAAGTCATACCAAATAAAAAAAAATATGAAGATACACAAAGAGTATTGCCCTCAAAAGTGACTATTATTTTGTTCAACAGGTTTCAAACAATGTTAAATGAGCCTATTATATTGCCTAATATTTACCTGATATTCAACTTTTAACCAACTCCAACATCTGATCCTTACAAAATTTGTAGTGGCTTTTAAGGGATGAATCAGCTATTTAGATACTAGGAGGCCTCACAAATAACCAATCCAAAGATAAATAATATTTTCCATTAATTACATTTTCAAATGATCTAAAGTTTTAATCATTGTTTATTGTCATCATAAGCCTTGTCATCATTAACCCAAGACTTGTAAGTCATACTGCCCAAACTCAAAGAAAAAATCCAGTTGAACAAAAATATCTATAAGACTGATTGTACCATAATTATCTTGTAACCAAGAAAATTGGCATCAATCCAGAAAATACTTTTTGTTGATAAAAAGTGAGATGAGAATATATTCAACTTAAAGTAGTGTTTTAAGTCTGTGACTTGAAAATCTGTGACATTAATGTTGATTTTTTTTTCCAGAGGAAGATGTTTGTATTCCTGAGAAAAGCAGCCAATAGAGTGATGTCTCCTTAAATGTACAGATAAAGAAGGAAATCATGTTCATATGAAGTGTTCTTAAAATTCTGGGAGCACAAATCAGAGACCTCAACCGTCCCTGAAGTGTCAGTGATTATTTTACATAGCGGACATTTGGGCTAAGGCTAAAAGAAGGAGTTTCAAGGTAGGTAAGAGATGAAAGCAAGAAGAGTGCCATAGAAGAGCCATGAGTCAGAGGCTCAGTGCGGAAGGAGTACCAAGGGCAGGGGAGAGGATGATAATAGAAAGCCTGGGGAGGAGATGGGAATGGAAAGATGGGTTTCCAAGAAAGTGGTTTTCACTATTTCCCCAGATTTGTCTTAGAGTAGTTTTCATGTTCTTGGACTAGGTATGGATGTGTGAGCATCTAGTGAATATGTAAAGATCGTACTCAGTTGAATGTTGGGAACACAATGTTTTATGTTGAGGGTTAGAAAGGAAAGAAGACAATCTTCCTTATTCAGTGCCAAGCATGGAACTAGGCATTATTTATGGCCTCACATCTAGTACCTATGAAACAGATATTATTTCTTCATCTTAAAAGATAACTCAGCCTTAATGGTATTGTGTGACATACTTCAAAATTCCCTGATTAGTGGTCTAACCAGAACTTGTTCACAGACTGTCTAAATTAGAAGCCTACGCTGAAAAGTAATTGGCCATTTGGGCCACTTCTTGATGGCCTTCAGAGCACAGTGTCCAGGGCTATAGCAGTTAGAGAGTTCATGGTTATGGGCAAAACTCTATGCCTAGCTGTGTGGGAGGGAGAGGAGAGGAGTATGTAGGAAAAGAAAGTAATACAGATTTTTCCTAGGGCCCACATCAACTGAGGCTCTGGTTATGGTTTGAGAGGGTCCTAGGATTTAGGTAGATATAGACCTTTCTGGAGCCCACACTCCATACATCTTGACTGGCAGGAGAAGAGAAACTTGAATGACTCACTGATGACCTGGATACCTTAACCATTCACCCTATACTGAAGGCCCAGGTACACAGATGACTCCATCTGCATGGACTGGCCTTATCTCTTTGAATATGCTGAGCATTGAGATCCAAACTAGATGCGTGGGTCATATCAAGTTCATCATCCCAGGAAGTCTGACCTTTTCATATATAACAACTCTAGGATAGTGACCATTATGGCTGCACCCCAGGAATTTTCTGTCTTCCCCCACCCACTTTGCCTTCATCATAAAAGGAGAGGTCCAGGCCAATATCACTCATAGTCCAGTGAGCCACCTCTCTTCCACCCACTCAGCCATACATTTTCATATGTACAAATACCGGTGCATGTTTCCTCAAGGATCGGATCGGAGGTTTTATATGTTATTGGTAATTTATCCCCAAGAATAAATAAACAAATGTGGTCAGGTGTAAGCCATACTTCTTAATTCATAAATCCTGACACACGTGTGACAAGGAAATAGTAATTGTGTATACGAATTATATTTGCTTTTGAGCATTTATTTAATGTTTTAAAATTTATATTTAGAGTATCTGTAAGGAGTAACACCAACACATGGAATTTTAAAAACATAATTCAATATATAGGTAAATGTATGAGGACTGTATATATTCTGAATTTGTTATAGAGGCAAAGTTTTAATAAAACTTAGATCTTTTCACTCTAGTAACAAACTATATGTGCCTCTCTCAAGCGTTTTATCATTGTACTTGTTAACTGTGTATCTGAGAAATTGCTAATTGTATATATAATAAAATATATAAATCAATAATTATAGGCATTATAATTGTGTTAGTAACTTTACAATACTATAATATTTCAATAATATAATTGTATTATTTAACTTTGTTATAATAAATGGCATTGGTTATAGAAATGTATTAGAAGTTTTCATTGAGGGAGTAACTAATTCATCTTTCTGGTTTATATTTTAGAAAAATAAACTAAAATCTATAAAGTAGTTATACTACTTTTTGTTTAATTTGCCCAAATTATTGTAAACTTTAGGAAGCTAGAATTTAAATGTTTTAAATTCTTCTTCCAAAGAAGGAAAGAAGATCTGTTAAAAAGCCTTAATTAAGTATGATGTCTTGAAACATAAAATACCTTGCTTGTCATGATATGCTTATGCAAACTAGAATATAAATTCAGTTCCTGGCAGAATGATTAATGTATTTACATCAACCCTCAGGGAATGTTGTGGCAAAGGGGTTATAAGTGTCTTCAGTTTACCATACATGGAATAATGACTCTCTTGCTTTCACCGGTCAGTCCTGCGCCTTAGAAAAATCAAAGGAAAACACGGTCCAGGTGTCTCACAGAACTTGTACAGCTAGTGTGAAAAATAAGCTCCCTGAAACCATCGTTCCAAATTATAACAGCACCAGCCTAATTGTTATGAAAATAATGAAAGAGGTTTATGTAAGAGGCAAGTGATGGTTTTAAGATTTCTTGGTGGGCATTAGGAATGAGTTAGTTTGAGAAATCTGGGTCATAAGTGGAACTAGTTAGACATTGTCCTCTTGTGTCCTCTTCTGATGGTTAGCCTTACACTATATTTTGACTTATAGTGATAGGAGGCATGTACGTAGTTTTCTTTTGAAAATCTGAAAGTCCTTCCAGTGTTTATAACAGAATCCTTAACATACTGTATATTTTTGAAAGGGGAACTCTCTTCTGGAATAACATATTGAAAAAAGAAACAAATACAACCTTTCCAACTAGAAAATTTACTTCATGTCATCGCAAATGGGAAAAAAAAATCCTATAAGAATCTGGGGTTTTCCTTCTTTACATAGAGACCTCTGTCTTCATACAAAATATATTTTTGGCTTCTCATTTATTGTAGTCCCTTTTTTTTTTAGGTGATAAAAAGGGTTTTAATTGAGAATTATTTTTGTGAGATATGATTTCAATTCAGCCAATCATAAATCTTTCTCATTCCTAATGAAATTTATTCTTTCAATAGTCCCTGCCCAAGCATGAAATGGCTTAGTAGAGTTTCATCACCAAATCTTCTCATATAATTAACCTCATCAGGTATACTTTTATTGTATGTTGAATTAAGGCTTACATTAAAATAGAGAATATTTTTTCTAACACAGTTTGTTTGTGAGAGAATATGTCCATTAGGTAGGAAAAAAATAGGCATACACTGAAATAGAGCACCAGAGGGAGAATACATGGAGAGAAAAAAAAATTACATTATTACATTGACACAAACTGCCCCCCTTGCCCATTTTTCCTCCCAAAGGCCTGCATCGACTATACAGGACCGAGTCAATCCTTTATCGTCTCATCTCTTTGTACACATAGGAAACATGTAAGAAGCACTGAGGCCTAGAAAGCTGATGTGACTTTTCCTATGACACCAGCTTATAGCTAGTAGAGGCAGGACTACAATTCAAGCCTCCAATAGCCACTATGTATTATTGAAATTCTTCTCACTCTGGCTGGAATTACATTTAAAGCTCATCTGCATCAAGAAGTATATAAGTCAGGAAAGAGATCCCTTAGAGCAAATGTTAAGAAGTTAGAAGAAATAAAATGTCTGAGGCAGAATTGTAGACTGTGCCAATATTCTAAACACAGAGAGAAGTAGAGACGCTAATAGAGGTGATGATTAAGAAATGGCCAAGGAGCCCATAGGAAAGCCAAGAGACAACAGAATCATGGGACGTTAAGAAGGAAGGAATTTTTGGAAGGAAATTCTACATTACCAGATGACTCAAGGCCAAGCTTCCTTCTTGAAACTCCTCCTTTGCTTCTGTGGTGCCATATTCTCCTGTTGGTTTATTTGCTTACCTACTTTCTTACACCTTCCTGGATATGCTTCATCCTACCCTGCTGGCTGCTCCACCCCTGGTGAGCCTCTAACGTTTAAACAGATCTGGTCTAAGTCTTAGACTCCCCTCTTCTCTAACTTCTCCCCTTCAATTTCATTTTGCACTACTTTCTCCTTGTCAATTTTCTTCTAATATCACAGACCTTTTATGTCGCTGGTGTTCTTTGAATATGATAAGCTCACTCCCATTTCAAGGCATTTGATCTTGCTTTTCTTTTATTTGGAAGACTTCCCCCTGATCTTTGCATGGGTGATTATTTCTAACTATAGTTCCTAAATGATCTCATTCAGTTCCACCACCTTAAATATCCTCTATATGCTTATGACCCCTAGTTCTCCAAGCTCTGCTTCTCCTGAGAAATCCTGACTTGATTATACAACGTCTTCCTTGACATCCACCTATACTTTCAAACTCAACATGTTGATTCTTGATTCTTTCCCCCAAAACTGCTTCTTTTCATCTCCTCCATTTCAGTAGATGATACCAGGTGTAGTCCATTGCTTACATTAGAATCCTAAGTTTCTCATGATTATTCTTGATCTTTTCAACACATTACATCCAACCTAGTCCTGTTTGCTCTAATTAAAAGTCACATCCTGAATGTGTATTCCACTTCTCTTTTTCTCTACCATCACTAGTTTAGCCCTAACATCATCTTCTCCGTCCTTAACTCCCGTAATTATCTCTCTACTGCTTTCTCTTTCCATTCTTGATCACTATCAGCTATTCTTCAAAGAGAAGAGGAATCGGATTTAAACATGAGTCAAATTTTGCTTCCTCCCTTTTTAAAACCCATGCATTTCCATCTCAAATAAATTGAAGCCATGATTATGCTCTGGCCAGCCCTACAAGATTTAGCCCCAACTAATACCTCAATTTCATTTTGCACTACTTTCTCCTTGTCAATTTTCTTCCAACATCACAGAACTTTTATGTCACTGCTGATCTTTAAATATGATAAGCCCACTCCCATTTCAAAGCATTTGATCTTGCTTTTCTTTTATTTGGAAGACTTTCCCCTGATCTTTGCATGGGTGATTATTTCTTGTCACTCAAATGTTACCATATATGTCACCTTCTGAGAGTGGCCCTCACTGAGCAGTCAGACATATTTTAAATATTTTAATTATCTGCAAGGCATACTACCACCTGATATTTTGTTTGTTTCCTCTGTCTATTCTCTAAAAATGTAAGCTGTATGTTTAGTCCTTATCTGATCCCAGAATTATATTTGGTGTAGAACACATTTAATAGGTATTGATTGAAATAACAATAAAATATGATTATCAGGTGATCATTAGATGCTCTAGATATGATAAGCAGTTGGAATACTAGTTGGATAAAGTGGACTTTTTTTTAACCCATATAATAAAGTTTCCACTCAGTTGTCTGACACAGCAGTAGGGAAATGGAAATGGGCAAGGCAGTTACAGGCTTGCTCACTGGGGAGAAGGTAGTCATTTAAATATAACTACATAATTTATCAATTAATTGTTCTTATTATAAGACCTATAGGTGAACAACACATGGTGCTTTGTAGCATCTAACCGGGGGATGTAACTAACTAGATATCAGGGAATATAACCCAAAGCAGTAGAATTTAAGAGCCATTTAAGGTTCCAAAGGATGAGTGGCAATCTGTAATACCATTTCTTGGTGAACATTTTTTGTTATGTAAATAGTGAGAATATAATAATAGCCAAGGGATAGAAACGCCTTATCTAATTATTAGATATGAAAACATGTATCTCTATATACAGATGAGTAAAGTAATAAATTTGGCTTTCTGATTTAAAAATCAGTCTCATGAGAGCTTAGTAGGAATACATTTCCTGAAAAGTCATTGATGTGGTATTAATTAATAAATGGAATTTGGGTACCTACAAATTTGGGTGTCACGTGGCAGTCTGTCATGAATGCTCCAAAGACTGATTTCCTGTTGGATATTGCCTCTCTCTCTGACGCTGCTTTCAATTTCAACAACAGTTTTATGAAGACATAAAAATTTTTCTTATGAAAAAAGAGATAAAATTTGTACCTTTCCTGCCATTTGTTTCTAATATAATTCTTTTTCACAGCCAGTGACATCAGAAAGATATGATATTTTCCATGTCTGCTTCAAGCAAGGTTTTGGAGACTGAAATATAGGAGATTTTTATATTATGCAAAGCTCTGATAGGGCTGAATTCATAATTTTTTTGGATGCGAACATTGCTTAAGATAGTTAAACAGATTAAAACATAGAGGCGGGAGGGGAAAGAGAGATAGAAGTGATGTTAATGTTCATGGAAGTGAAGGAATTTTCCATAAATACCCAGTTCATCGGAAAACAAGGGATTTATTGATTTATTCACCAAATTCTACATGTGCAACTAATATTACATTGTATGTTAACTAACTAGAATTTAAATAAAAACTTGAAAGAAACAAAAAAAGGACAACAAGGACTTTGTCTCAACCTTATGCTCTTGCCATAGTACCAACAAAGGGAATACAGAAATATTTAATAGTATTATAATAGTTTTCTACTACTTTTTCTAGTTTCAAAAAATATAAAGTCCAAGTATACAAGGCCTTCCTTCCCTATCTCCTATGCATACCTTCTGGTCTATTTTCTACTACTTTCTCCTTTAAATCTTGTATTTCATGAATACTGATATTTCACTAAAGGACAAGAGTGTTTTTACACCCCTGTATTTTTCTCATGCTGTCCTTGTGTCTAGAATGACTTTCCTGGGCCTTCTCTACCAGGCAGCGCCTGCATTCTCTACTCCCACAGGAAGCATTCCTGAGTCAAGGCTGGGTTCAATGTCTTAGGTGCTTACACCCTCCCACAGAAGAACATCTTTCTCCCTAAACATATACTCTCTTTGAGAGAAAACAAGGTATCTTGCTTTGTCATGATATGTTCAATTTTTATCATAGTGTCAGGTGTCAGGTGCATATCATGTCCTTCCTGTTGTTTTTGATTAAAGGAAATTAACACTGTGAAGTCACTAATCTATTGACTCAAAGTATTCATTTTACTTGAGAAAAAATATGGTTCAGGCTTATGCCTATTAAACAGTAATTTAAAATTTTTTATGTATTATACTCAAATTATTTCTTAAAATTTAGAGATTTTATTTTTGTTTAAAGCTAATTTAAATATTACTGAACTTAATTTTTGTCTCTTCTGGCTTATATTTAATATTTTCATTACAATTGAATATATTTGGGAAAAATACTGTATTTAACAGTGTAATAAAAAACAAGCTGACAATTTTCTATGTGCTTAGAAATCTAAATCACCAATTTCTAAGTCATAGACTTTTAGAACTGAAGAGTATTTTAGGGCTTAATTCATCCAATAGTTAATAACTCATGATGAATAATTCATCTGTGGTTATTCTTAGAAAAGCTGTGTGTGTTGCATTATAGCCAAGCTCTTTCAACTATACAGTGTTGCCTTTTCTGTTGCTTATTTACTAAAAGTTAACTATGCCAATAAATTTCTAAAGTCTAAAAGGAAAATAATTCACTTAATTGGGAGATTCTTTTCTCATCACTGACGGCTTAATGCATGATCTTCAAATTGTAGAGCAAGTTACTGAGAAAGAGCTGGCTTGGCTCAATATTATTAGGTTCATATATACTCATTCAGTAAATTTGGAATTAATTTTCCTGTCTTGAGGTCCAACTCACTAAAGATCAGCCCTGGGTATCATATAACCATGGACGAGGTATGTCATAATTATTCTGGGCAATCTAGGGTCTAAGAACATTTTAATTTCCTCTCAAATTTGAGGATTTGAGAGCTTGCAAGTTTCTGCTCATCTCCTAAAGAATGACTCCATTTTCGCTGTCAATTGATTGCTGGATATTTCTTTAAATAGACCATGATGGGTTGCTCCGTCTCCCTTTAGTTTCCAACTACAGTTATGCTCTACCCCTCCCACTGGTTTGGCTCTCTTTCATATTGATCTTGGTTTAAAGCAAACCTTAACTTATTATATCTCTTTAGAGATTTCATGGTATACTGGCTACCAACCATGAAATCAGCCCTACAGACAAATCAATGACCCAAAACTCAGCTCCATCCTGCTTAATTTCTCCCCACAACAACACTGTCACATCACTGAGATTCATCATGTTTCAAGGATAAGCTGGCCAGGTTATAACAACATGAGCTGTACTTACTCAGGTCTGTAACTGAAAATATCAAGACATTTGATCTTGAAATACTCGTGTAATTTTTGAAAATCTGTCATAATGGTGGTCCCTTAAATAAAACAATAACAGCAAAAGATAAGATCTAGAAATATTAAACAGTAGTCAATATTTTTAAAATTTGTTTGATTCCTTAGTTTCAATTTCAGTTCTCCTTCAATGTGATAAAATGTAACATAAATTTCACCATTTGAACCATTTTCTAGTGTACAGCTCAGTATCATTACTTACATTCACACTGTTGTGCAACGATTCCCATCTTCTCCAGAAGTTTTTCATCTTTCCAAAGTGAAATCCTGTACCCATTAAACACTAACTCCCATTGTCTTCTCCCTGCAGTCCCTGACAACTACCATTCTTCTTTCCATCTCTATAAATTTGCCTATTCCATGGGCCTCAGATAAGTGGAATATAACAGTATTTGTCCTTTGATGACTGGCTTACTTCATTGTCCTCAAAGTTCATCCATGTTGTGGAATGTATCAGTTTTCTTCCTTTTTAAAGCTGAATAATACCATATAATATATATATATATATACATATATATAATTTATATATATAAACATATATCCCTTTTTACTATTTTGAGTTCAAGTATGAAAATGATCTGCACATACGTATACAAAGGAATAAGTGTTTAGTAGCAGATCATGTATAATGCTGATAGCCTAAAGAGAGTCTAAATGTCTATCTAAAATTTAATGGGCTATGAATGGATGAAATGTCATCTAATATATAGATATAAAAAATGAACTGACATATAAGGAGCTTGTTAAGAGCTTGCTGTTTGGATTAAAAACCAGGGCCAACTCTTACAAACTGGGTAAAATCAGAAAGTTTTTTATTTCCCTGAGCCCTGTTTTACTCATTTAAAAAATTAGATGATAATAGTATTTTTTATGAAAAGTTACTTGTGATTACTAAATAAAAACATACACAAAGCAACATCTGATATAGCAGCTGAGTAAATGTTAGCTATAATCAGTTATTATTTTTACTGAGTGTCAGCATGTCAGCTCCCTGCTAGATTCTAGAGATGATAGATGAATAACAAAGAATCTCTGGATTTGAGGGACTCACATACAAATGGAGAAGAATATCTAAACTTTGAAATATATGTTGTATGCTGAAACTATTTTCAAGTATGCAATTTAGTTTCATCCTCAGACCTGTAAATACGTTTATGATATAATGTCAAAAGCAAAAAGCAGAACATAAAATCTCTGAGGTATACCTTGATCACAATCATGTGAGCTATATTTCAGGCACAAAGACACACATACACACGCCTCAAAAAGAAAGAATGTTTGCTAAGATTTTTACATATAAAATTATCTAAAATCATTAAAAAATAATAAGAATGTAATAGTTAACAGTATGTAAAAATCATTTGAAGAATCGGGGATATGATTAAGCACCAAAAATTTGAAAGGATAATAGCTAAGCAAGGCTCTGTTCGTTTGCAGGCTAGAATCAGCACGTTCTTGCTAATAGAGTTTTAGTTATAATTTTGTCCAAAATCTTCCAGTTCATAAATAAGGAATCTGAAGCTTGGATATGTTTAAAGATTTTCAGGAAGTGAAAATGGAAACCAGTCTACTAGCCTCTGTCCTGAGGTCTCTCCTCTAAACCATAAATTCATTTTTTAACTAAATTCAATTATTTAATACATAATATATTATTAGTTTCAGAGATAGAGGTCAGTGATTCATCAGTCTTATATAACATCCAGTGTTCATTATAACATATGTTCATGACCCAGTTACCCCATCCCCCCATGCCCCTCCCCTCCAGCAGCTCTCAGTTTATTTCCTATGATTAAGAGTCCCTTATGGTTTATCTACCTTACTGATTTAGTCTTCTTTTATTTTGATCTCTCTTCCCCTATGATCCTCTGTTTTGTTTCTTAAATTCCACCTATGAGTGAGATCATATGATAATTGCTTTCTCTATTGACTTACCTTGCTTAACATAACACCATTTCACTCCATCCACATCACTGCAAATGGCAAGATTTCATTTTTTGATGGCTGAGTAGTATTCCATTATGTTTGTGTATAATATTTGTATATATATAATCACATCCTCTTTATCCATTTATCTGCCGATGGATGTCTGGGCTCTTTCCGTAGTTTCCATAGTTTGGCTATTGTGGACATCACTGCTATAAACATTGGGGTGCAGGTGCCTCTTTGGATCACTACATTTGTATCTTTGGTGTAAATACCCAGTAATACAACTGCTGGGTTGTAGGAGAGCTCTATTTTCAACTTTTTGAGGAACCTCCATATTATTTACGACAGTAGCTGCACCAGCTTGCATTCCCACCAACAGTGTAAGAGGGCTCCTCTTTCTCCATAACCTCACCAACATCTGTCATTTTCTGATTTGCTCATTTTAGCCATTCTGACTGGTGTGACGTAGTATCTCATTGTGGTTTTGATTTGCATTTCCCTGATGCTGAGGGATGTTGAGCATCTTTTCATGTGTCTGTTGGCCATGTGTAGGTCTTCTTTGGAGAAATGTCTGTTGATGTCTTCTGCCCATTTCTTGACTGTATTATTTGTTCTTTGAGTGTTGAGTTTGATAAGTTCTTGATAGATCTTGGAAACTAGCCCTTTATCTGATGTGTCATTTGCAAATATCTTCTCCCATTCCCTAGGTTGTCTTGGTTTTGTCAACTGTTTTCTATGCTGTGGCAAAAGTTTTTTTTAGCTTGATGAAGTCCCAATAGCTTATTTTTGCCTTTGTTTCCCTTGCCTTTGGAGACGTGTCTAGCAAGAAGTTTCTGCAGCTGAGGTCATGGGGGTTGCTGCCTTCTCTAGGATTTTGATGGATTCCTGTCATAAATTCACTTCTGACTAGGCTTTTGTAGAACTCATTTTTGGTAACTTCAGCATATTTAAAGGTATACAAGGTCCCTCCCCCCCTTATCAGTCACATGGAACTTATGGAATTTGATGTAGAGTTGCCTTTAACACATTTTTAAATTTTACCTTCTTAAGGATTCCGTTATTTAAATATAATACTTCCCACTATTAATGCTGTTTATTACAATGCACAGCATTGAAGATTAGCCCAAGTTTACAGAACAAGTCTCTGAAAGCAATAAAATATAATTTTTAAAAGTTCACTTTTGCAAATACTTTTAAGGCATAGCAGTAAATATTCTGGAAGCTGGTAAATGCTTTTAATAGATGTAGCCCTGGTTATAACTTGGTGTACTATATAATTACACCGGCTTCTCTTTTGATACCTATACAAACAAGGATTTGCCCTCTCATTGCTTTGAAATTTCATGTATTTAGTAAATGAGACAATAAAGTAATTTTTAAATCACTGCCATCACTGTGGAAATATGATTTTAAAAACTATTATAGTCTGTTTGTGGAGTCTGTCTTGGATCATATAGTGGGAAGGTAGCTCTCAGAGGTTGAGCGTACCCTAGCATTTTGTTTTTTTCATGGAGATCTTTTCTTGAACTTCTTTGTTATTAGAAAGCATATTTTTTCCTAAAAGCCTTATGGAGAGCATTTGAATGATAATTTAAATATTTTCCTGGCTTTCACGGAAAAACGATATAATGTCTTGGCTTAGAAAAAAGCTTTTTATTTTGCTATACATTTATAAAGCATCCAGCATATTTTCTATACAGTCAACACAATCTTTAAAGCCATCTGCAGTTTGCAACAATTTCATAGTTTAGTAGCTTAAATTGATGAGAAAATGAGCTGCTGACAGACATGTTTTTCCAAATTGATATTTGAGGATGGTGCAGCCAAAATACTTGGCGTGAAACAGCAAAGAAAATGAGGAGTGTGTATCTACAGAACACAACTCTGTATTGCAGCACAAGCTAAAAATGCTTCAAGTCTGATAATTTACCCCTTGTCTTAAGTTCTGTGTTGCAGTCTTTGGTGAAACGTTGCAGTAAAACTTAGAAAGACTATAGTATTTTTCCTTTATCTTATCTAGGTAGATATAGATGTTCCAATTACTGGCAAGTCTTCTTGAAAAAAAGTGAAAGTGCCATTTTAAATAGGCACTCTTTTGAGTGTTGCTTACGTATGGATTAATTAAATCTTCAGATATGAAAAAGAATGAACCCAAAAATGAAGAAGCTCATCATGTGTATTATAGTGGTAAGGAAACTGTTAACTTCAAATTACTTTTCAGGATTCTAGCTCTTTATGTTTTTATGTCATTTTGCTAAATTTACTGTGATCTTTCACTGTACATACACACAAATGTACCACACACAGCACACTCACATAGACTGCCTCAAATGAAAAAATAATTTGTAGTACAAAAATTTTTTGTGTTTCACTTTTTGCTTTTGTTTTTTCATTATTTAGGTTGAGGCTAAATACCGATGGTGTTACTCTAAGACAATGAGTCAAAGAAGGAGGCAAACCAAAGCAAATGAAGAAATAGACTCTAATCTATAGAACAAACTGAGGGCTGCTGGAGGGGAGGTGGATGGGAAAATGGATTAAATGGGTGATTGGTAATAAGGAGGGCACTTGTGATGAGCACTGGATGTTGTATATAAGTGATGAATCACTAAATTCTACACCTGAAACTAATGTTACCTTATTTGTCAACTAACTAGAATTGAAATAAAAACTTGAAACTAAAAAATAAATAAATAAAATAAAAGACCCCTGTACAAACATCAGTACATTTTTAAAAAGATATTTTCAAATTAACTTTTTTGAACTACAAGAACTAAATTTGCATTTTTGTGTTTTTGCCTTGTTTTTAGTACCTAACTGATTCTTGCTATTGGACATTTAATTAACTCAGTCAACAGACACATATCAGGTCCCACTCATGACTGAGATGTCATTGCTGTCTTCATTCAGGTAAAGTTTTGCCATCCCTAAGTATCAGTCTCCTTTCTCCTTAAAGGCTTACAATTTATTTTATTTTTTTAAAGATTTATTTATTTATTTACTCACAATTTATTAACACAGGTCAAGGAGGAGACTCCTGGACATTAACTCAGCCGAAGGGACCTGAAAAGGTACTCTAGATGCCAATGTTACAGCTTTTCCAGCTCTCCACCTTCACAGTTACAACTTCCTGGTGGAAAAATCATCATTGCTATTTATGTTGTTCCTCTCCCACTGACCAGTGCTGTGATCCCAATACGGCCCGTGATAAGACCACGTGAATTAAGTAACAAATTTATACAAATATAAAGCATTTTCTAGGTGGAAAGCATTTTCAGTTGGTTTTAAATGTACTATTTTTAGAGGGATAACAGTTCCAAATAGTACCCAAACCACCTAATGAAAACTAAAATAGGACTAAATTAAGTAACATGTACAGACATTAGTATTATTCTCAGTGTATTTAAACTGTGAAGCACATTTCTCCAGCTCACAGTTTTGATCCACAGAGACCCAGACTATGCCACCTCTGTAATCCCATAACCACTCAGCTGTAATTTTGCATACTCAATATCCTTCCAGGGAAGCCAAATGTTATCTGGAAGTGCTAATGAATGACCACTTTCTACAATGCTTGCAATTACCATGCAAAATACTCAGCTAGGCCTGAAGCCATGTGAATTTGTCCAATTTCAGGTTTCATCAAAACTTAAATACCAGCTTAGTTTCTATAAAAGGCACAACTATTTACAAAGAGGTCATATATTTCAAATAGTGGCTTTCAATTTGAGTTCTTAAAAAAGGTATAAGACTGTTAGATTTTTATTGATTCGCTCAAATGTAATTCAGATAGAAAATCAAAAATTTTATAAAATGAAATAAGTGGAGTCCCTCAGTCTGCATGAATTTGAAATTAAAAGACCTCGTTAGCAGTATGATTCTTTTAAAATTGTGAAATATAATAGGGCATTCAGTATATTTTAATTGAGCACCTATTAGATGTTAGGCACTATTTTATGATCTGAACTGAATAGGGAGTAGCCCTGCCCCTCATGCATCTGTCACTCTACTAGGAGTGACAGTCAGCGATAGTAATTACACAGTGTAACACCAAGTGGTGATAAACACCATGGAGAGAAGAGCAGCACAAGAGTAGAGAGAGTGACACAGAGCAGACTGAGTGAAAGTTGTTCACGTGAAGGTAAAGGTGATAAAGACTTCTCAAGATAAACTGGTGGATGATCAGAAACTTTCACAAAGTGAGAAGGAAGCCATTGAGACAGTTTGCCAGGCAGAGGAACAGTGAAGACCCTGAGGTGAGTTCCAGGAGTTGGTGAGTTCCAGGAGCCTCAGTAGGCAATATTGCTGGGTTGCTTTAAAGAACAAGGAGATGGTTAGAAAATGAGGTTAGAGAAGTAGCCAAGGCTGTCACAGAAGGCCTTCATGCCATGTGAGGGACACTTTTGTATCTGTTAAGTATTAAATTTCCAAGAAATGATTTTATCCAGGGAAAAAGATGAGTATGTGTAATTTTTTAAATTATCTTTTAAAATGTGTTCGATGCGTACACAAGAATGCATGTGCAGGTAAGTGTATAGGACAACTCTGGTCTCCTGCCTCACATTCTCTAGGTCCTTTTATTTGTCCAACTATTCCTGCCACAACCATCTTGCCTCAGCTGAGTGGCAATCTTTCACCTGGAAGGTGAGGCTTCTCTAAAGCCACTACATGGGATACCTGGGGCAACGGACCTGGCACTCATTCCCGCTCAACCTGGATATGGACTGGTAATGCTCCATTCTCCCTTGACCAAGAAAGTCAGAAGCCAGAGTCAAACCCTTCTCTCTGCAATTCTGAGGTATATTCTTTTGATTCCACCAAAGGTCCTGGAAGGTCTGAGTTCCAGTTGTCCTCTGTAACTCTTTACTCCTTTCCCTCCTTCCCTGTTTACCTCTTCCCAAAGACCCAATCCTGTTCCCTGGAATCACTTCCCCACGTAAACAATCTGCATGTCAGCCCTTGTCTCAGGCTCTGTTTTCCTAGAAGAACCTCAGGTATGATAGCAAGTTAAAAGGTTTGAAATATATATGTAATACAGTGACCTTGGGTACACATCTCAATCCAATAACTAATGTATTCTCGTAACTTGCAGCTATCAATGTGCTCCTCTCTGTCTCAATCCTCAGTCACCACTATCCCCACATCCTCCCCAAAAGCCCAGCCAGGGAACCACAGCCACAAGCTTTGGTTTCATCTCTTTCTTACCATAGTTTTCAAAAAAGTTTAATATCATATATTTATATATTGCAAAAGAATATATTGTTTTCTTTGAGCTTTTTGAAACAGTACCATAAAAAAATGGGTAATTTTATGTAACTTTTTATAAAGTCAAATTATGTTTCTAACATTTATCCTTGCTTTATGAAGTTGTAGTTTCAATCCTGCATGGATATAATTTACTTATCACAATTTATTAATTTTTTTTCTGTCTACAGACATTGAGGTCTTTCCATAGTCTTGCTATTTTGAGCATTGCCACTGTGAGTATTGTACACGTGCCCTGGTGCACATATTCAAGAGGTTCCTTTGGGCTATATATTCAATGCTGTGGCACCTTGCCACATGGGGCTACTGAGCTTTTGAAATGTGACTAGTCCAAACTGAGACATGCTATAAAGTATAAAATATGCACCAGATTTCAAAGAATAAGAAAGAAAGAAAATATTTTTTGAATGATTTTACAGTATTGATTGCATGCTTAAATAAACGCTATTCAACTGGATAAATTGAGTTATATGAACTACATTATTAAAATTAATTCACCAGTTCTTTTATTTTTTTTTTAAAATATGGCTACCAGGAAATGTAAAATTCTAGTTTTGACTTGCATTTGGACCACACTAGTCTAGGACTATGCTACTCAAAATGTGTTTCCCTGACCAGTAGCTTCAGTATCACCAGGAAGTGCAAAATCTCTGGTCTCAACCCAAACCACCTGAAAGACATGCAGAAATACAAAATTCAAAATGAATGAATGAATGAGTGAATGGGTAAATAAGATAAAGGAAAGGAAAAGTTATGGAATCCAGGAAACAGGAAAGAAGGGCAGTGCATAGAGTACTGATTTAGATCAAAACTAAACACAGAGCTCTGAAGGAAGATCTCTGAGAAAATGAAATATGTAATTAGAAAAGTTAGTCAAAGAAATAGAGGACATATTTATTATAAACAGTACATACAAAGGAACCATTAAAAACTTCAGGGAAAAGAAAAGCAGCAGAAGTGAAATGGAGTTACAGTTACTCCTAGATTTTTAAGGAATAATATACATAATTATGAAATGAAATGCCAGGGGGTAGGATGTGGAGGATTGTATCCATATTTTACAAACTGGATCATCAAAGAGACCATCTGTACTTGAGGGAACATGAAATAAGAAGGTAATGTATCACCTACAGATACAAAGGGACATCTAAAAAAAGGAACTAAATCATGAGAAAAAAAAATATATCAACCCTGAAGGAGGGAACCTAGAGGTCTGGCCAAAAGAAGATAAATTTGCTGTCATGGCAAAAGATAGTGACTAAAATGATGGATAGAGAACTAGCACTAGAAGAATATTATTTTCCAGAAGAAAGAGCTAAAGATGCTCACTTGTAAAGAATAAATCTAGAGTATAAAGTATCAGGGGAAATCATTGCTTGTAATTAATTTGTATAAATTACTCCACAAAAATATGAAAAATTATAAAATATTAGATATAAAGTTAGATACCTAGATATAGTTACAAACTATATGTAAGATATATGCTTCCTAGATATAGTCCATAGTAAATAATTATGATATTAACATCTTTTGTTGACATATATTTGTAGTTTTTCTCAGATTTCTCCAAGTTTAATTTTTATGATTTTTTTAAATATATATATCAATCCACCATACTCTAACTTAGTAGTTTGAAGTTCTTTTTTGATGCCTTCTGCCTTGCTTATTGATATTTTATAAGGCAAAAAATTCTTCACTTCAAATATTGTTTTCGGAGGAGGAAGTTTTTTAAAAATTAAGATATAGTTTAGACAATATTATGGAATTTATATCAAAAAGGTATTTAAAGGTATATAAAGGCAAGCCATACACAATGAAGTAAATTTTCTAGGAAAAGAATGGAACTGTGCTTGAGTGGATGTGATGAGAAAATGTTTAAGAACTGATTTTGTGTAATATAAATAAAGTTTATGAATATATTATATACTTAATATATAATGCATACAATATAATAAATATTATTTTAGTTTATAAATATATATTTATATATTATACATAATATTCTATATGATATATAATTATTTATATAAAATATAAAAATAAAATTAATATAATATAAATACAAAAAACTGATTTCATAATATACCCTCCAAAGACAGAAATTATCTTAAAGATTAGAAATACTTCATATCTTCTAACCATTTTTTTCAATGAACATGACTAGTGCTTAAATTTTCCTTTTTTTTTTTTTTTTTTGCAATGATTTATGACTCTTAGCCCAACCCAGATACATAGCCCTAGGCCCTCATAGATCAGTGAAATTCACAAAATTTTGTGAGAAAAATTCTTATTGTGAGATTTATGGCTCTAGATAATTGTTTTCTTTGGGTTAGTATGATATTTATGCAGATTAGTTGATAAAATAGTCAAAACTGCATTTGAGATCTTTATACAAAAAGTTAGATTAGCTTTTGTTCAAACCTAGATGAAAATTATTGTTATCTTTATTTCATGTGTCTGAATCATTAAGAATAAGTAACACAAATATGAAGAGGTGATTCACAGAGCAGATATCATGCTAGCAAATTTTTGGTCTGGGCCACTGCTGCTGAATCCTGAAAACACTGGAGCAATGACATTCCAATAATGGAGAGTGATCAGTACTACAAATAATTGCATTATTTGTCAATAATTCACGTATGGTTGTAATCTCAACAAAACACAGCATTGGTTGTATTGATCAAATTGTGGATTTAGCTTAATATCTATAATAAAGCTTACTCCTTTTAATCATTAAGTATAGCAGCAAGTCAATATAAACATCTTTGAATCTGGATCACTTTATCCTTTTAGATACCTTTTGATTTTACAGTTGACTTGGACAGAAAATTGACAAGTATATATGCTTTAATTGAATCACAGCTTTAGTGTTCTGTTTATGAAGATTTTAAAGCAATATATTTCTGTCCAATTTTTGATCAATATGAATAATTTCAATGACTTTTTGTGGAATGAAATTGTCTGGTAGTGCTATAGAATTTTAGAGAAAGAAGAAAGCTATTGTATAATTTATGCAAACTCTATCTCATCATTTTTTAAAAGACTAATCTAAACCAGAAATTAAGGAAGTTGCTACTATCAGAGAGCCAATGGTCTAAAACGTTAAACATGCTTTCCCTAACTGATAAAGTATGTGCACTTATGTTTTAACTTAAGAGCTTTAGGCAAATTCTGAGTCTGAAGGCAGACAGACCTATCAACTGAGAAAAAAAAAAAAAAGTTTTCAATTCAGGGAATTGAGGGACTACTGAATCATCAATAAACTGACTTGCTGGGATTATAGATGAACCGTTCACTCTCTGGTTCTCCTCAGCCTTGTAGATAGCTCCAGACATATCTGGTTTATAAAACAATGAACTCCTTATTCTGGGAAAACAGCTGCAATAGCTGTTCAAGAGATGGGTGGTATTCTACTTTGTTTAAAATATTTAAATTTTATATGACTGAAAAGACAATGTTTTATTGTTTAATAATAAAGTATGGAACAATTGCTGTTTCAGGGCATTCTCTATAATAGGAGTCTGTAGATTTTCTACAGTGTTTTCCATTCACTAATTGGAACCAGGACATTGGCCATAGTGATTTATATCTCTGAATTCCTTTTTAAATTGACTTGTACAGTCTTTAAAATTCTTCAGCTCAGTTCACCAGCCAGTTAGATACACACTATTGTTTTATTTTTGAATGTCTTAAAATTAAATGTAAAACTTTAATTATTTCACTTTTAAAACATGACCAAACTTTAAATCCCAATGTTCCACTGGCTATGAGAAACCTAATGAATAAATTCACATAGGATTAATTTATTCACTTATACATGTCTCTTTTAAATTTAAAAAAAGATATTTAATGCTTCAAACTAATAGAATAAAATAAAGCATATGCTATTACAAATATGTGAAGTTTGCTTTTTATACGCTTTCTAAAAGAAAATTGAGATTAATATCTCATACTGATGTTATACATTAAAATTATTTTTACACTTACAGCTACTTCCTGATATTTTAGTATATAATCTGACAAGCATAGAAGAAAAATAATATTTAGCCAATTACCTTTGGACAGTAAGGTGGCTATAATCAAAGGAAAGTGAATAAGCTTTAGAAATTGATCAAATTCCACTTAGATTGTGACATTTTCCCAAAAGGAATATCATAAAACTCTCCCCAAAGATCATTTAGTTATGGAAATTACTACGGACTCTCTCTCTCACCCCTTTGCCTTCCTTTGGTTTGTTTACTAAATTGCTCATAAGCCCAGTTAGGTTTTTCTTCTTCCCCTTTCTCCTATCAGACATAGACTCCTCTCAGGCAGATTTTTCCACAAGGACAACTTCCACAACTTCAGGCATGAAATTGACTCCGGGCTTACTCCAAAGCCCATTGCAAGATGGTTTGTTTACTGTGCTCTACGACCTTCCCTCTTCATCCTCTGTGACTAATTGAAGGCATCAGATCCTGTTTCCTGAGGCTTCTGGCACCCTACACTTGGTTTATTCCTTCTACATTTGGCCTTATTTTTCCCTTTCTGTATCTCAAGGTATAGTAAAACACCCTCAACTATTTGACTTTCTCTACAAGGTCCTCTTTGCTGCCAGAACTTTAGACACTATAAAAGTAGTATACTTTTAGTAGTATGCAGCAATAAGCTAAAAAGCTAAAATATCACAAGCTAAAATCAAATCAATTTGTGTCAACAGTAATCACAGCACGCTAAGACTAGAAGCCCATTTTAACTGTCTAGAAGCCACAACAAAATTTAAATTAGAGCCACACTTCCTACTAACTCATTTTAAAAAATCATTTGAGCTAATGTGTGAGTTATTTCTCAATGTTTCATTAAATTTTGTATTCAAACTCATAAGATGAAAGCTGTTTAAGATGGAAAGCTTCAATATTTGAAAATAACAGAAATGTATAAAGATAATTTTATGCACCAAGCCAAGCCTCATTCTGAGCATGGAGTGAACATTAATTACCAGAGATAAAGGTTCTGGCCTCAAGAAGATTATAGTTTAGTCTAGAAGACATTTAGACATGCAAACCTATGACAGCAGGTGAACTAAGGGAAAATGAACTAAAGGAAAATGGTGATCTCAAACCAAGCATTCAACATTAGAGAAAGTATAGGATAGGTTGACAGGACTTCAAGCTTTACTGGGCACCTAAAAGAAAATACTATGAGAGACTTTGAAAGAAGGAGGTTACGAAAGGAGGAGCCTAGAGTGGGAGGGGTCCAGGAAAAGACAGCATGAGCTCAGGTAGAAAGTTCTCCTTGCATTAAACCCATCTCTTCAAATTGCCTTAGCTGAAGACAATCCAGCAGAAGTTCCTAGCAAAAGGTCTGACTGAGCAAGACCGCACTGTCTCCACTGTACTCATAAATAATGTCTGAGCTATTATTTCAGTCTGGAACTCTGGGTACTCATAGACCAAGAAACAGCTCTCCACATGGAGGAAGCTTCTGAACCTCTCCTACAAGAGCACATACCTTAGGAATAGGCTTTGTTCCTTGGGCGAGGCAAACATGATGATATCATGCAAGGTGATGTTTGTCACACAGTAGTTCTCTACCCTGGTTGCATATTAGAATCCTCAAGGGGACGTTAGGAAAACATACTAATTTGCAGATCTCATCTTAGACCAACGAAGTCAGATTGGTATTAGTATTTATTAAATATTCCCACGGTGGTTATAATATGGAGTCAGGATAGAAAATCATTGACTCTAAGGCATTCACAGGAAAAACTTAAAAGCTATGAAAGATAAGAATGTGGAACGAGTCCCCATATACAAAAGAAAGAGACATCTAAAGTGTACTAGTTTGGAGAGCATTCTTCTTGTGTTTTGTTCTCTTTCTCATGTTGCTCTGATTTGAGCCAGTCACTGCCAGCAGGACAGCCTAAAAAAGGCATCACTTCATTGTAGTCATAAATTTCGACTGGTATTTTCTGGCTGGTTCAAAATCTCTCTCTCTCTCTCCCACACACACATAAATACAAAATAAGATAGTAGATATAAAAGTAATTGAAACTAATAAATAGGTAAGACTTAATTAAATATAAAGAGGTAAAAAAATCAAAAGATAAAGTGACTTATGTCCATTTAAAAAAAAGATTCCACAGTATATTGTTCACAAGAAAAATAAAACAAGAAACAGAAAGTATGAAAATCAAATAATGAAAATATATATCAAAAATACAATAATTTTTAAAAAAACAACATATAATTTCAACATAAGTTCCAATAGAATTTAAAGTGAAAGTATCAGAGGACTTGAATAAACAAAGACACATGGATAGCCAACAGAAATATGTGAAGATACTCAACTAATCATAAGGGAAATGGAAATCAAAACCACAATGAGTTACCACCTTACACCTGTCAGAATGGCTAATATCAAACAGAGAGGAAATAACAAGTGTTGATGAGAATGTGTGAGAATGTGGAGAAAAAGAAACACCCATGCACTGTGGGAATGTAAATCAGTGTGTTTGAATGTAAATGGAAAACAATATGGAAGTTCTGCAAAAAATTAAAAATAGAAACCTTGTATGATCCAGTAATTCCACTATTGGGTATTTACTCAAAGAAAATGAAAGCACTAATTTGAAAGATCTATGTACTCTTACCTTTATCACATCAATATTTACAGTAGCCAAGACACAGAAGCAACTCAAATGTCCTTAATAGATGAAAGGATAAAGACACACACACACACCCCTATACACACACACACACACACACACAGGAATATTACTCAGTCATAAATAAGGATGAGACTTTGCCATTTGTGACAACACGGATGGACTAAGAGGTTGTTATGCTAAGTGAAATAAGTCAGAAAAAAAGACAAATTCCATAAAATCTCACATACATGTGGAACCTAAAGAACAAAACAAACAAAAAGCATAAACAGACTAAATTCAGAGAACAAACTGATAGCTGCCAGAGAAGAGAGGAATGGGGGAATGGGCAAATGGGTCAAGGGGAGTGAGAGACACAGACGTCCAGTTATGGAATAAATAAGTCATGGGGATAAAAGACACAGCCTGGGGAGTATAGTCAATGGTAGCGCAATAATGCTGTATGGTGACAGATGTGGTGAACACAGCATAATGCACAGACTTGTCAAACCCCTACAGAGTTTACCCGAAGCTAATGAGCTAATGTAACATTGTATGTCAACTCTTATTTATTATTTATTATTTATTATTTATTATTTTTTCAATTAAAAAATAATAAAGTGAAAAGCATCATGAGGAACACTAAGAATATTATAAACTATTAAAAGGCCAACATATATTAGGGCACCTGGGTAGCTCAATCAGTTAAGCATCTGACTTTGGCTCAGGTCACGATCTCAGGGTCCTGGGATGAGCCCCATCCCCAGTACCACTCAACAGGGAGTCTGCTTGTCCCTTTTTCTCTGTCCCTGACATATTTCTCTCAAATAAATAAATAAAAATCCTTTTTAAAACTAAATAAAAGGTCAACATACCAAAGAGATATAACAACCTCTTGGTAAGGACACACTATTATGTCAGGCATTGTGCTAGGCCCTCAGCTAGCAACAAGCAACAGTAAAATTATGAGACCTCCAAGTTAGTCAGATCCCCCAAAAACTATGTGACAGCTCAAAAAACCCAGGAGTTCTCCTTAATCTGATGCATTGATGCATATACCCTTTCTTTTGGTGTTGGTATTCCTATCCTAATCCCTCCAAATATCCAACAAAAGGAAAATGTTTTATTTAGGCTTTTTTCCACGTCACTATTCTTTCCCCCAGGCCTAGTGACTTCCACTTTAGCAATATTTTCTAGCTCTTAAGGCTTTCCAGGACATAAAAATTTTATACCCCCAAGGCTCCTAAGACTGCATAAGGAGAAACAAAAACATTCCACAGCGTATGACTAGGGATCCCAGGAAGTCTGGTAGCCTTTACTTCATATATACCATGAAAAGTTTCCCAGTCTTGGGGCCTCATGTTGGTACTGTGACCCAAATCAAATTTATTATTTTTACTAAGGTGATGATATTCTTGATAAAAAGAGAGATTTAAAAAAAAAAACTGGCCCAGTTTAAATTTGGTTTGCTTTGAGAATTATTATGCAGAGCACAATTTTATAATAGGCAAGTATTTCAAGGTTGCTGTACTTGGCAAGAAGGAAAGAAATAGACATAGAATCAAATTCATGGAACATGCAGTTTAATGAAACATCTAATTGGGCATCAAACTGCAGTCTAACATGTAGTGGATAAAATTACATATTCTCAGCCAATTATAAAATGGACCTTAGCTCCCTGATCTGGAAAAGGGGTAAATGCTGAGTAGCTTTTTTTTTTTTTTTTTTTTTTAACCAAAGGACGTAGCCGAGTTTTACACAAAATGAGGTTGGTTTTAAAAACAAGATTTCAGCTTAGGACATCATGTGTCTGTTTTTTAAGTTCCCTTGGCAGGCCCAAATGGCATCATAATTTTAATGTACTGAAATTTGAGCTTTTTCATGCAAGAAATCAGGCCAGAATATGTCAGCTCACCAAAAAAGCATATTATTCTTGGAGGTATAAAATATTTGTTCTGTAGCTACAATCATATTAAAATTTCCTCCAGTTTGAATTTTAAGTATTCCTCGTGGAGCGTGTGATGAAACTCTATGGTCTTGGCAGACACTGAGTAACCTCCTCTGGAATCTCTTTGGCCTGGGCCTTAGTACAACTTGGTCCTGTTTTCCTTCACCTTGATAGGTATCTGGGGATGAGATCATAACTTGACTTTCTCCTCTCATGACTCACATATCTGAGGCCTCATTTCTAAAGAATAGATCTCCAATTGCTTGTTTAAATTCTTTACTAATATGAAGATCTGTGTAGGGTGTGAACAAAAACTTAGAGCCATAAGAAATTCTATTGTCATGCCATTTAAATAGAATTCAAAAATATGTGCAGGATAAGTGCCACACATCTAGTGATTCTGAAAGACAGGTCAGTATGATGGCATTTCATGAAATAGCTAGAGCGTAAGACATTATTCACAATAAAAGGAAAGCTTGTCTCCTAGATCAGGGGTTTAAAGGAAAGGATACATTAAAATCTGCAAAGGAAAGAGAGGTCCTCTCTCTTCTTAGTCTTCTAAAACCCAGCAGGACCAACCTTATTGCAACCTAGGTGAAATCGACTTCATCAATTCTTCCATTAAAGCTAAATTCGTCATGTTGCTGGGAATTACAGACTGTCTACTGCCAAGTGCATTGTCCTTTAAAACTAACTGTGTAATGAGCTAACCTGAGAAAGAGAGGCAGAAGTATTGAGTGGCTCTAAGGGACACCAGGCTTCTGAAATGGGAAGTATTCTCTTGCACACACAAAAGAAGCCATGTAGTGGAGTGCTTAGTACTAAAAGTAACTCAGGACAAGGGCCAAACTGTGGCCACCATTGACCCTGATCTTACGTATAAATATCTTGAATTCCTGATCTTAAGCAAACATTTCTGAGCACAGGTACAATTTTGTGGGGATGCTGTAGGAATACAAAGGGCCTTGGTTTGACTCTTATAAAAGAGTTTCTCTTCCTTCAATTTTCTCTTAAACTAAGTATCTATTCAGGTGCCATGCACCTGAAAGACTTGTTATTCTACAGTATGACTAGTTTCTCCTAAATTAGAAAGAAGGCCCTAGAGGCACAGAATTACAGATAAACTGCACATCCTGAAGATTACCTATTCTATTTCTCCTATTTTAAGGAGAGAATGCTGAACCCTGGAGAGGTTAAATTAAAATACTAGCTGATGCCTAAGTACCCCTTGTCTCAGTCTTGCACTAAGCCTATTATAGTAATGGAAACGATTCTTACTACTAGTCAGGAAAATATAATTGTCATGCTTCAACTCCAAACTTGGTATATTGGAGGAAATTTCAGGCGGCCCTAGTATCTTGTACACTGGCCCTCAATTGCCCTCAATTGTCATTCATGAGTGTATGGTTTCATTTTCTTAATCCATCTGTTTGGAGTATACTCTAATTATAGAAGTAAAATATGTATAACTCTGAAATCTGGCTTAAAAAATATCCATAATTGTTGGCAAATCTGAAGTAATAAATGAAGGAATTTTGACATAATCCAGCTGCTAGCACCATTGTTGCATAAATGTGCTTGCTTTCTTATTACATTTTTCTAGCTCCAGGAAGAAAAATGCCATCATGTTTCTAGAGTTTGTAGCTATAAAAAACAAGAACATGTTTAATCTGAAGAGCAAAATGGGGCTTATGGAGAAGAATTATTTCACTTTGAAAAATTACTTCCACAAGAACCATTGAATTTAGTTGAAAAACACATAACTATCAGAATTCAACATACCATGACTTACACCCGGACTTCCACAGCCCTAAACATGTGCAACTAAAAGTAATGGTAGTGAAGGCCTTGAAAAGAATAGGAAGGTTGATGATAAATGACTCAGGTAGAGAAAATGGGCTAGCCATATTTGAACCCGACATGATCTACTGAGCTATGCCAATCATCATGTCCATAGTACTGCTGGGGAGACCCACTCCGGTAACTGACTGCCTTACCAAGTGTCCAGGGAGATTTTTCATACATTATAGCCATCCCATTTCATTCATAATACCATCTATCAGTTTTCATATTTGTCCTCTTGGATAGGTTGAGATACATAAACAAAAAGAATGGGTGAGTAGAAAGATTGGTCACATTTGCCTTAAGTAAAGGTAAGTAAAACAATATAATAATAATGGGTCACCATACATCATAGTCTGGGGCAATTTTATTCTAAGTCCCACATACTGTCTGGTTTAACATTTGTCCCAGACAAAACTTCCAGGTTTGATAAGTTATATCATTGTTGTTCAAATAATAGTTGATAGATGATAATAGTTCATGATAATATAATAATAATAGTTGATACCATTAGTGTTTATGCCACCAGGTATAAAAAGATGTATCATCTAATTTAATCCTTTCAACAACACTACACAGTATAAATCATTACTGTAATACCAATTTTATGGATTAAGAAACAGTGAAGCACAGAGCTCATGTAATTTAATAATTATCATCCGACTATAAATCAATGGAGCCAGGATTGCTGACTCCAATTCTTTATGACAACTCTTGACTGCTTCATAACAAATTCACCTTTTCTGGGCTTTGTAAAGGTAAATGTTAAAAGTGTAAATCAGAATTAGTTTCAATAGCTGAACCATAAATTTAGTAAATCACTTATTTTTAAACTAAGTATCAAATAGGATTTGATTGCTGCCATGACGTGTTTGGAAAAGGCAGAAAGCTCCTTTAGCAGGTATGGAATATGAAAATCAGGGCTTATCCCTTGAAACCTTAAGAGATAGATTAAGTAGAAATTATGAAAATATATTTTACAGAGAGATCTATTTATGGATCTTCTTGCTGTCAGGTATTGATACAAACTAAAATTCAACCACGTTTGGATGATAACTTGAGGAAAGATAGGTTAAGAATGAGTTAATAAGTGCTAGGGTTGGGGAATATATCACCTTTTTTAAGGATATTAGAGAGGAAGCCTCCTTAGAGCACACTAGAACTATGTGCTAAGAATGTGGCCTAAGAATGAGTCTGACCCTGTTGAGTAATTTTTGGCTTTTCTCATGACAGTTGGGCAAAATCTCCTTAACCACATAAATCATTGAAATAGCAGTTACTTCAAATGAAAGAACATTTTTATATTTGCAGAAAATTCTGATATCTGGTGATTTTTTTTTCCTTTAGTCAGAAATCCCCCTTGATCAGCATTGCATTTCTTGGAGTCTACAATTGCCATTCTTCATGAAGAACAACTTGAAATATCTTCTAAATCATTGAAAATTATAATGATAGCAATGCTATTGGGCCCAATTTCTGTGAAACTTGCTAATCTTTGAAGACTTGTACAGTAACTGTGCTACTAAGAATATTTGAATAATTTGAACATTCCATTCTCCAATTCATTGATTAAAAAGTATTCACCCTATTTGTGGGCAAGATTTCGAGTACCATAAGAGGCTTTTTGTTTGTTTGTCTTTGTTGTTTTGTTTTGTGTTGTTTTCAAGAGGCATATGCATACACAGATGAATAACATTTGGTAGCCTTACCCTTGAAAATAAAGTTTGGCAACATGTTGCTCTGCAAAGCCTCAATATCAAGGGAAAAATTCAGTTTTAGTTGCACAGTGGATTGTAGTATACACTCCATTATTGAATATGGTTTGTTCGTATCTATGATATACAAGACAATCAAGATACAAAATTATAGCAGGAGAAATACGCTAAGGAACCTAGTTCCAGGAGGCCATCAATCACACTTAAAGTATTTTTACATGAGCAGCTGAATTACACTGTCCACCAAAACCATTTACTATTCTTTTCAATAGGAGGACCAGAGTGTTCACTGCTATACTGCCGTATGGTGTGTGTCTGCCAGAGAGGTTGAGGTAAGCTTGTCAGAACGATATGAGCTCTGTATTTGGCTGTATAAGCACTTTAAAAGTCTATTGAAGGGGATTCCTGGGTGGCGCAGTGGTTTGGCACCTGCCTTCAGCCCAGGGTCTCATCCTGGAGTCCCGGGATCGAGTCCCACATCAGGCTCCCCGCAGGGAGCCTGCTTCTCCCTCTGCCTGTGACTCTGCCTCTCTCTCTCTCTGTGTCTCTCATGAATAAATAAATAAAATCTTATAAAATCTTATAAAATAAATAAAATAAAATAAAAGTCTATTGAAAAACATTTGAATAAAAAGATAAGTTCTGAGTTAATTCCAATTAAATTTGGATAGTATAGTCGTTTGGCTAAAAAATATTGCTTTTAATGTCATTTCTTTGTAGTGACCTATAATTTGGATGTAATACCACCAAACATACACATATGCCACCACTGCAAACATATAAATGCACTCACATATACGTGTGTATGTTTATATGTATGCGAATGTATGTTCTGGCTGTGCACAGTTGTGTGGAACTATGAAAATGACCATATAAACTGAAACTGTGCAAAGCGATCTTAATAACAATCCAAGGGGAAAATTCTAACTGTTCTGTGACCTATAGAAATTTTGTCTAAATATTAAAAACTCTGTGTCAGTTTTAAATTAAAAAATTAAAACAAGGGCAAATTATGATTTACTTAACCCACTGTGATTTAAACAATTGGAATAATTAGAATTAGAGTGTTTTATTTATTTGTAAAAAAACGTATCAAGAGTGGTTCTTTGAACAGTGCTTTCCTTCTTGTCATGTAACAGGGCACAGAGCTACCATCTTTTCTAAGCCTTGGAGAAGAGTTGTCATATTTCTTTCCAACTCTGAATATGCTTTTGGCATTTTCTCCTTCGTACTTTCAATATTGTAAAATATTTTCAAGCCTTCTTTTAATATGAAGTATTTTGCCAGCATTGCATCCTCTAGGATTCCTTCATCCTTTTGGTCACAATCACTTCCTCCATTTATGTCAATCACTTCCCCATTACTAATTTCTCCTGGCTACACATCTAGGCTCTTGGATGGGGGTCATGTCAACATTCTCATGGTCAGTCACTTCTTCTATAACTCTATTTATGCCCACTTTGCATTTTACTTCCAGCACCATCATTCATTTGTTTGCTCTGCTTTGATCTTTGTTGGAAAATTATTCTTTTTTGATCATTCATTTTTGTAAATGTCATGTGGGTTTACAACCAGGACTAAGAAGTAATGCAATGATACCCTTTGCTGTATGTGGGTGAACCAAATTACAAATGTGCAGTGACCAATCAATGACAGATTTGAAAGTAGTGATGTGATTGGTCCTCAATCATGATGGCATTTTTTTATTTACATCATGACTTATGCAGTAAGAGTTAGCTAAGTTTGAATCTAATACGGTCACTGACAGTTAATACAGTGATCACTGAAAGTTGAGCAGTATTGCAGGAAGACTTGTGTTACTTGATGAAATTTATGCATAACAGAGCTGTGCAAAAGAAAGAATACCTGTAAATTCCTCATTTTCCCATTGCTATAACTTGGGCTATGCCCTCCTGCCACATACTTAAATATAATAAAAGTTGAAGCAAATTAATCTTGACCAAGATGTAGATGGATTAATCTTGCTTAGGACACAAGCAAGTTGCTAGGAAAGGCAATTAAAAATGCACCCTGCCCTCATATCGTGTGGAGGCTAGTGATCAAATAAAATGCATCCATACATACCTGAGGCACAGCATAAAAAAACGGCCTACACAAAATCCATCCTTGGGCTTTTTACAAGCTTGCAAATCTTAATTAGGGAAGCGAAAGTGTTCGTGGACTTGTTTTAGATGAGAATTAATATGACAGTAATATATAAAATAGATTGCAGGTGTTGTGGTAAGATTTGTCAGGAGGCTACATTACCCAATATATTAGTAGGACGCAGAACTACTATGGGTAACGGTTATTAAGACAATGATGTAATAATGGGGAGTATGAGCGACTAGTGCAGAGGTGCGGAGCCAGGACTCATCCCTGGGAGATCAACATGGAGAAAGGAACCATTTGGAGAGAACTATAGTTTCAAGATTGAGTGATTTGCAGAATTTGCAGATCTGCAGATTTGCAGACCTAACCTGATCTGATCCTTACAAGATACCGGTGATGTTTAATGCAATTCACTTGAAACAGATAAAAACAATTGCTAGGTTCTCTCAGTAGGTTGCACATGTTGTCTTGCATGGTCATTCACCTATATTTCTGGATCCCTTAATTTATAGACTATCATAAAAAATAAATAAAAAGCAGGTAGCATGATCTGCTCCTTTAAGTGTTCTTTCATCTAGTGTTTCAGTATGTTTCAGACAATATAAGCTTTTCTTTTTTTCAAAAAATGTGGAGATAATTTTATATATATATATATATATATATATATATATATATATATATATAATGAGGCAACAAATCAAGGCTTTCCAATCTTCCCACATCACAGTTTTAGAAAATCAGAGGCATGTTGTGCACATTTTTAGTTTTTCTTAGTCTGTTTGCCATCAGTGATCATATGTTTCTAATATTATGAGCCTCACAAATGCCATAGTACCTCTTATATTTGTCTCACAACATGTGTTTGCCAACTTTTGTCCACAAGCGAAAGCTTTTATACATGCCAAGTAGGTCTGGCATAATTGTTCAAATACAGAAAACTTATAATGATATAACCTGAGCCAGAAGGGAAAAAGGATATAAGGAGAATGAATACTTGGTAATATTAGAATAATATTGCCAATAGAGGATTATTAATGCTCTTGTACCATAATCCAGGTTGTCTGAGTATTCTTCTATAAATCAAGCTTAAAATCATTATGCATGATTACTTTTTACTCAGAAGCTCTGGTGCACTGCAACCTATAGTAGATTCAGATGTATTCAACTGTAGCTTGTACATGTTTCTCACATGATATACTAAAATAGACAAGGCTTTTCTGCCAATATAAGTAATGAAATGATATAAAAACATGGCTTGGGTCATGTGGCATAGCAAGCTAAAAGTGGGGAGAGTTGAGGTCCAATTCTGTTCTTGCCTTTCATTCAGCTGTATGATCTAGGAAGAATAAGAGAAACACACTAAGCCTCAGATCATTCATTTATATTTTGGGATAATAATAATTCTTCTACCCAAGTCAGAGTTCGGTCATTAAAAGCAAGCCAGAAATAAAGGTCCTACTGTATAAACTTATGAAACATTATACAAATATAAGAATTTATTAATATTATTTAAAAAACAGATTTTTTACATTGGAAAATATGTGTAACAAATTCACACTTATTAAACTCGTTCATATATAGAACTTCCTTGACTATTATACTATGGAGTTACATCCTGGTAAACTCGTCATAAATTGAAACTTCATTCAATACATTTGACCTACTGACTATCATAGCTTAGCCTAGCCCTACTTAAGTGTGCTCAGAATACTTACATTAGCCTAAAGTTGAGCAAAATCATCTAACACAAAACCTATTTTATAATAAAGTATTGAATATATCATGTAATTGAATGAATCCTGTACTGAAAGCAAAAGACACAATGGCTGTATGGGGACAGAATGATTATAAGTGTATCAATTGTTCACCCTCCTGATTGTGTGGCTGGCTGGGGGCTGTGGTTTGCTGTCTCTGGCCTGCATCATGAGAGAGGATCATACCACATGTCACTAGCTCCGAAATAGATCCAAATTCAAAATTTAAAGTACAATTTCTATCGAATGTCTATGGTCTTTCACATCATCATAAAGTAAAAAAAAAAAAAAAAAAAACGTAATCTGAACCATAGTTAAGTCAGGACCATCTGTACTTTTTGCTGGTAGAGGTAAAATGAGGAGTAGGATCAACAGAGAGAGGAAATAGAGTATTGAAAAGGATTTTCACTACATGTTAATGAACCCTCCATCTCACACTAAGTTCTGAGCAGTGATGGACAACATAAAGCCTTTTGAGGAATATGTCGCTGGCTGAGTTTCGAGATACATGACAATCTGTGAATGAAACATGAACATACTGCTGCCAATCTCTATTTTTAAAACATATCAAAGACCAAGTGTTAGTGGTTCTAGGAGCCCAGTTCTGCGCTGGCATTCAGTAAAGTAGATGATAAAGTTCTTTTTATATGTTGTGTTTCAGTGTAGTTCAAATATAACAAATTTTACATTGAATTAAAAAAATGTGGCCAATGAATATTGTTTTCCACCTAGATATTTTGGAGAAAGGAGGGGAAAGAGGAGAACTTACTTTATCACTTTTTAATGCATAATATACCATAGTAATAAAAAGTATATTCCTGATACAGGAACATATGCACAGAACCAAAGAAAACAACCATTTTTTTTTTAAGATTTTATTTATTTATTCATGAGAGACACAGAGAGAGAGGCAGAAACCACGGAGAGGGAGAAGCAGGCTCCACACATGGAGCCCGATGTGGGACTCGATTCCGAGACTCCAGGATCACGCCCTGGGCTGAAAAAAAGCTGATACAGTGGAAATATGTAACAGTATATTATGCAGCAATCAAATCACTGAAGTTGATATGCGTGTCTTACATCTCCCTGAGTGGGCACCAAATGCATCATGTTGGGTGGAAAAAAGAGTGACGATGAAAAGAAGAATATAACACGATATCATCTTTATTTATTTTTTTCACAATATCATCTTTAAAAAGCAAAGCAGCACCCTGGAAACATTCATATAGATATAAGTATAGATAGTTTTTAAGATTTTATCCATACTGAAATCATACATGAAACACATCAGATTGGGTCCCAAAAGGTGGTAGAGGCTGAAGTGGGAAAATTAATGGCCTCAGATAAAACAGACCAATGGAAGTGAGGATAATAATCACCTGAACTATATGGAAGCGAGACTCACAGAACATAAAGCAAAAGTCAATTAAAATGTACCTCAACGCATTGAAGATAATGACTTTAATTTGTATGATTTTTTTCCCTAAAAATACCCTTGACACTAACATAAATATATCCCCCCCCCCTCCAAAAGAGACCATTAAAATTGGCAGGTGAAAGAAGTGGCAGGGATATCCAAAAGGAAAGTAATGACATATTAGTATTTGATCTGATAGTTTAGTAACGTAAATTTTGAAGGTAGCACAGGATAGGACCATCTCCGAAATAGCAGGAAGGAATACACAATGCACAGTGGTAGGAAAACACAAGCAGAAACTTTAAAATGCAAGCAGATAGTATCTGGAATTAAAACTCTGTGTTGCCCTTGCGTACATTCTCTCAGGTGGACAGATGGAGAATTCCCACTACGCTAACAATACTTTTAAATTGGCCAAACCTCAACATCTCATTCTGTGGATGACTTCTAATATAGACAACCGGATTTTCTGACCTTCCAAAGTAAATTCTGATTTTATGTAATTCTTTGTTGTCTCTAGGCCACGGATTATTATGTGTGTGTGTGTGTGTGTGTGTGTGTGTGGAATGGACTCCTTTGTTGTCTGTAAAGCCCTTGGACTCCTTCTCAGAATCATTTTCATTGAAATCCAATATTCATCTGTTAAATATCATCAATAGACTTTGCTATCATTTGTGGTTCTCGGCAAGAAGACAGCGATAGGGACTAGATATTTATAGACAAATACAGGTTTTTTGTTTTTTGTTTTTTCAAATACAGGTTTTGTAAATGCTTTTTTTTTTGCACAGTGGCAGCTCCTCGGGCCCACGAGTAGCACTGACTACCCTTGTTGCCTAGCAACACCACTTTATCAAAGACAACCTGATAGTCAACTGGATTGGAAGAGTCAGAAGTTGAAATGGAAAGTATAGTAGTTATGTGTCTAGACTGAGATTTGCCTGGTTTTCTATAACGTGAAAACACTGGCTTTGGGAGTATTTTTTCTTGTTTATAACCCTATTAACATAGAAGTAGAATATCAGTACACCGCTGCACCAATCTTATCTATTTTTAGCCAGGAATGATTGCAGGCAACCCGAAGCAATTGCTTGGAGTATTTTAGCCTATGCAGGTTCAGACAAAGAGTCAAGAATAATCATTTAAAAAGTGTTTCAAGGAGTCAAGCTTCAAATTGTCTCTTCTATCATAAGATTTATTTATGAAGCAATCTGGTCACCTAAAACTGAGATATTGAAAATGATTTCCTGTTCTTTTTCTCCTCCTTTTTTTTTTTTTTTTAACTCATGTAGTTTTGCATCCTGCCGTTACCCCAATGTCCCAGTTAGTTGGTCAATTAAAACCATGGATAATGGTAGATGCCAGAAAGTGGGAAATAAGCAACGATCCTCTGGGACGTCTTTTTCTCGTTCATCTTATGTCTCTTCCTTTTTCACAATTAGCAAGCTCAGAAGCAGAGATCAACAGATTTTAAGAAATATATGCGTGAAGCCAGTTTAGGAAAGCACATTGTCTTTTACCGAAACTTACCCTGGGTTCTAATTTCAATCAAATAGGTTCAGGGAAGATCCACCTGAGTCTACCAGCCCACTCTGTTTTGATTTTTTTTATACCAGTCACCAGTATCCCACTGCTTTGCACTCAAAATCTGTCTTTTCACACTCTTGGAAGTCTGTCTCCCATGTACCTATATACCCTGTCTTTCCTACCTTTCTTATTATTCCCTTGCATCATAATCATTTTATTGACTCCATTTTATGGACTCTATTTTTTTCCCTTGTTTTTTTTTATTTTTCAAATTCCTTTTGAACTTCATTCTATTTTGAGTATATTAGGATTCATAAAACTACTGCACACTGTGTTTATTGGATGTATTTGAGAGTTATCTCCAGATCACCTAGTATCCCAACATCACATCTACATTTTATAAAACATGAAATATAAAATATAAAATATAAAATAAAGTTGGACTTAAAAACTGGAGGTGTGATTTGATCCATGGTTTGATGAATCTGTCATAATAAGCTACATAATGCCAAGTCTTTACAGCCCTACTGATCCATGACTGTGCAATATTAAACTTGAAAGAAAGTTTGTGACCCTACAGAGTATGGGTTTCCATTTAAAAACCCATGGTCCTTTTATCATTGAGCTTGAAGGATCAATTTGGCATCATTTTAAATGTAGCCACAAAGTCTGAATGGTTCGTTGTTTTTCCTTTTGGTTCTCTCTCTCTCTCTCTCTCTCTCTCTCTCACACACACACACACACACACACTGCACCACCACCACCACCACCACCAATTTCCTTTACTCCAATTTAGGAATAAAAATGTGGCATTCTTTTTTTTTTTTTTCTGCCTTTACATTTTTACTTGACACACATTTTCTATTGTTTTAGTTTTATATTTTTATTTTATGTCTTCACAAATATTCCTTACTTCTTTTGCCAGGTTGTTGCCAGATTCAAATTTTCATTGATTTTTTTAACCTCAAAATTATTACAACCTCTTTTAAATAAAATTCTTGTCATATGAGTTCTTCATTCTATTTTAAAATACAAGTCTTTCCTTTAATTTATTAAAAAGAATTCAGCTATGAACCTATTTCCAGCCAAGTATTTTTCTAAGAACATTTTCAGCAAAATGAACTTAGCTGAAAGAACTATTAATCACAGCATGTTCTAAACACTAGAAATTGTGTTACTTGATTCTGTCAAGATATTTTTGATGGAGCCTTTATAGGAACTACAAGTCAGCAATAATGACTAGATAATCACCCTTGGCTTGGCGCATCTTTAAGAAGACAGCCATTTTTTCCCCTTTTACTCAGTTGTCTTGCACACTGCTGCTGTTTGAGTGGGACCACTTCCTTCCCTGATTGTTCCCTCTTCTGTTTTCACAAAACAAAGCTTTTAAAAGTGTGAAAAAAAAAGCAGTCTTTGCTTGATATTAGCTTACTATTGAGCTACACCTCTGACATCCTTAATACACTGCTCAGCATCTTGTCTACTCTGCCCTGCTCAGCTCAACATCCCATCCAACAGTAACCACCAAAACCTGTATTTTGCAGCCATAATGAATTTAATAAGTAGTTCACAATTCGATGGAGCATCTATAAAAAGTTCACAGCATGCAGATTAAGGTCATATTGCTATCCTCCTCTAAAATATTCTTTTCCCCCACCTCCTACCAGAATTCCACCCATCATGAACGGTTTATAGTTAAGACCCAGCATCCCTCACTTAGGATTCCTCTCCCACCACACCATGCATTGATCTTTCCTTGCTCTGAAGCATGTCAGTGAACTTATGGTCAATTAAAATCATTTGATTAATTATGTTATATCTTTATATCTTTCCAGCTGAATTAGGTGATATCTAGAGTCAGAGAAAATGATAAAAATTGTTCTATCACCTCAGTGAACACATTTTCAATAAATACTTTTGAATGATTACATGATTAACTAGGAATGCAATGAGAAGATCATGCAAATGGGGCCTGAAAAATAAAATTCTATTTGCAATTTTCCAACAATTACCTCAATTATCTAGAACAAATAGTTCTGTTTCTCTGAGGCTCTGTTTTCTCATAAACAAAAAGAGATTTGGGTCTCTTTTAGCCCTATGATTTGATGAAACGATGAATGAGGCAAGAGTATGGGGGATGAGTAAAGGTAAAGATTGCCAGTTGGCAAAGATGCTCGAAATATTTAAGGGGACATTTGCTGTTACCATATTCTGAGGATGATTTCCAATTTTAGAAGTTAAAAACAAATATTTTAGCTGCCATTCATGAGAGAGAGCTGGATATAGTAAATTCAGAAGATGGAGTTCTAGTTTAGCTCTTCTATATCTAGTATGTGATCCTGGACTTACCCTCTCCGAACCTCAATCTTTTTGCATATAAAGGGGGTAGAGTAATACCTCCATAATAAGTTTAACATTATTATTTTTAAAAATATTTATGAAATAAGTTTATAAATACAAGGTATCACAGGCAGTGATATCCATTTTCTATATGTGACACACACACATGAGTTTTCATTATTTAATCAAAATTTTTTGTTATTTAAGCAGTTTTATTTCTTTTGTTTCCAAGCCTGTGTAAACTAATTTAATTTTGGATGACTTTTATAAAGGCTTGGAATCATGAATTCCCTGGGCCAAGATTATCAACAGAAAGATAAATGAACCTTACCTATGTTTGAATATACATATATATTTTTAAAGATTTTATTTATTTATTCATGAAAGACAAAGTGAGAGAGGCAGAGACCCAGGCAGAGGTAGAAGCAGGCTCCTTGCAGGAAGCCCGATGTGGGACTCCATCCCAGGACTCTGGGACCAGGACTTGAGCTGAAGGCAGACGTTTCATCACTGAGCCACCCAGTGCCCCGAAAATATATTTCTTGTATTTATTTCTCTTTACTTCACTGAGAGCAATATATTGCTGGTTATCATCTAAAATACATCAATACAGCTATCTATTCTTGTACATGGATGATAAAGATTGAACTTTTAACATTTCTGGGTTGTAGGAAAAAAATTATCTGAGTGGAATATTTTAACCTATGGTAGATGTTTTGTGTTCATATGGCATTTTGACTTTAAATGACAATTGATTTTTATTCCTTCTCAATGGAATGTCTTTAAAAATATCTGATGCATTTAGACATTTGTTTAATAACATTTGTTCTCACATTGCTATTTTTTTCTACACCAATCTCCAGCAAATTAAGACTAATATTTTTCACTTATCAGTTCTTTTCAGACCAGGGAATATTTACAGACAACCTCACAGGATGAAGTCTACTTAGCTAACACTATGTTCTAAAACCTTTTTTAACATTAATATGATTTGTTTTACATAAGTGTAAACATAATTTCTTATCTTTTTGTCCATGAATACATATAACTCACATTTGATGGATGATGAAAATGAAACTAGGTGTCATGAAGAGAAGTGATGGCCCTCTCTTACCTCTAGTGGGTATGTTTGATCAAATGAGGAACATGGCTTATGAGAACTGATCATCTGTACCAGAAACTTGAAATGGAGAGCATTTTCAACATCTCAGCCAACTACTTGATTTCCAAGCTGATTCTGAAGTAAAAATGCAGATAGTTGGTGAGAAGAGCTAGGAAATATTAAAAGACAAGACAGAAGTCTGTTGGTATACAACCCAGTTCTCTGGGAGGGAGAAAAAGGCAAAAAAAGCAGCTTCCTGTACAGGAAAAGAAGTTCTAAATAGAACAAGATGCTTCCTCCCCTAAAACATTGACGTTTACTTTCAAGCACTTAAAGTAAGGAAATAGATTTAAAGTATCAGTTGCTTTGAACATTAAAGGGCAGAAAACTCAAAAGGTTCATACTTCTTGCTTTTATCCCATTCTTTTCTCCCATCTGGTTGTTGAGAATATTCTTTTCTTAAAGACATAAATAAAACTGAACTACTATTTAATTCCTTTATACTCACCAAAAAGTCTGGAGGAGATTTACACCATCTAAAGGAAAATCAACACATAGTTGAAATGCAGCAAAAACTAAAATACGATTTTTAAATGATCTTTTTTTATTCAACATTTACTGAGAGACAACTCTGCATATTTCAAATATTGCATTTGGTTCTAAGTCTGGGTCGAATTAGGCATGACCCTGCCCTCCAGGAACTCAGGAACTGGTATAGGAGAAGCACACATAAAAATTTAAAAATGGGAGACACCTGAATGGTTTAGTCAGTTAAGCCCCTGACTCTTGATTTTGGCTTAGGTCATGATCTCAGGGTTGTGAAATTGAGCCCCGCACCAGCTCCACGCTCAGCAGGGAGTCTCCTTGGGATTTTCTCTCCCTCTTTTTCTACCCCAACACCTCTCCCTCTCTCTTTCTCCAAAATCAATCAATGAATCAATCAATATACAAATATTTTAAAAATTAAAAAAAGAGTGAATACAATGAGTTCTACAGTAAAAATTACACTGAGTTCTATTTACAACCGGTGTCTATATTCATCTTGATCAGTAGTTATATACACTTAAATACACATAGAGAGCCTTCCCATTTAAGAGCAATTTGGGCTACATTTAGCAATTAGCCATGTGGGCATAGAGCAAGGGCACAGGAAGGCTAATAAAGTATTTCCTTGACAATCTGAAACAATTAAGAACTAGGCCTAGAATAAAATAAATTAGTAGCTTGAGTAAGGATGAGGGGGGAATACAGTTTTAATCAGAAAATTAAACCAAATATATAAAATTAAGGAAAAATTCAGGTATTTTGTCAATTGGGGATTCTTATGGACTGAATTGTGTTCTCTCAAATTCATAAGTTGAAGTCCTAACCCTTAGTACCTCAGAATGTGACTGTATTTGGGGATTAAAGCCATTAAAGAGGTGACTAAGCATAAGGTCGTTAAGACAGGCCCGGACTCAAATATGACTTCTCTCCTATTAGAAGAGGTGATTAGGAACGGACATGCACAGAGGAAAGACCATGTGAAGGCACAGGGAAGACATGGCCATCTACAAGCCAGAAAAAAGGCCTCAGAAGAAACCAACCCTTTCAAACTGTCAATGCCTTAATCTTGGACTTTTAGCACCCAGAACTGTGCAAAAATAAATGTCTGTTGTTTAAGCCACCCAGTCGATGGCATTTAGTTATGGCAGCCCTGGCAAACTAATATATGGATAATTTATTTTAGGTTCTGAATTAGAGAGTTTTCTTAATTTTCATCTTAGTCTCAATTTCCTTTTATAGTATACTTACTCAGAGACAAACTAGATTAAAAGAAATACATTGTAAAGTAAAATGAATTTAACTTTCTACATCTGCCTTGTTTTTTTCTCAGGCTAAAATCAGTCTCTTCTTATGATTTTGTCCAAGAGTTAGAGATGAAACAATGCCCATGTGGGGCCATCATACTTCCCCAGTGTACATTATCCTCAATGTAGGAAAACTGTATCATTGTTAGATGATACACACACATAGGCTCTATGCTCTTCTATGCCCTTCATTCTTCTGTGTGAAAAATGTTTTCATTTTGTTTAGCTGGGGTGCTTCTTCAAATACAGAAGTAGAGCCCAGCTTCTACCCAGGTTCAGAACGAGGGAAGTGGAACACAGATAAAAAATCTCAGACAGGAACATAGTCTCAGGGGACCAGCTTTACATACTTTTGAGCTTCTCCCCACAGCTGGGTTGCTTTGCACACAGTCACTTCCTAGCCTTGCATTATTATTTCCACTATGAATACAAGTCAGGTTATTAGATCCTTGTGTTTAGAGAGTTATAACAACAAGACAGCTCTCTGGGAGCATGTAAACAGCAGATAATACTGAGAAGGTCTTCCTGACATGTCAGATACTCTCAGTGTTTTCTGTTTCCAGCCCCTGCCATGGTAACCTGCTTCCATAGGTTCAGATCACCGGCAAGCTACTGCCCAAACTTTTGTCTCTTACCTGGAAGCTTTTCTGCTGATGCTGAAAGCAAGAAACAGCAGAATCAGGCAGGCCCACTACACAGTAACTACATGGAAGTGGAGAAGAAAAGGTCTCCACGGTGAGCCAATATGAGATGGGTGCTGTCAGAGAAATTCTTTTCCCTCCCCAACTTGCAAGACTCCTCTGAGAATCAGTTATTTATATGTCATCTCCGATAGCCTTTCCAAGAGATTAAGCAATTCATTACGCTTGGTGCCAGGTAGGATCTGCTTGATAACAAGGCTTTGATGATGGCTCCCTTTCCTGCTTCTCCAGCCTTTCTCCCCTCAACTGCTCCATGGTCTGGGATTATAAGGCTTTAATTCCAGGCTTTGCTTTCTGGGTGAGCCAGGCTAAAATAGAGGGAAAGAGAAAGGCAGCTCTTTCTTGAACTAGCTGGCACTATTTGTTCCAAAAATGAGAAAGAGAAGATATTCATTACTTAATTACCAATTTTAAATATATGTCGATTTATCCACTTTATTTTTTAAAATTTAAGTGTAATTAACATATAGCTCAATGCCAATAAAGTCTGATAAAAAAATGGACAGGGCACTTGAAGAGACATTTCTCTAAAGAAGACATACAGATGTCCAACAGATGCATAAAAAGATAAGCAACAACACTAATCATCAGGGAAATGAAAGTCAAAACTACAACGAGATATCTCAAACCTGTCTGAATGGCTGGTATCAAAAAGAAAAGAAATAGCAAGTGTTGGCAAGCATGTGGAAAAAAGAGAACCCTTGTGTACGGCTGGTGAGAACATAAATTGGTGTGGCCAAAATGGAAAACAGGATGGCAATTTCTCAAAAAATTAAAAATAGAAACCCCATATGATCCAGTAATTCCACTACTGGGTATTTACTCAAATAAATTGAAAACTCTAATTCGAAAAGGTATAGGTACCCAAATGAATACCAAAGTCAAAGTGTGAAAGCAACCCGAGTGTCCATTGATAGACAAATGGATTTAGGTGTGGTTTATACATATAATGGAATATTACTCAGCCATAGAAAGAATGAGATTTTGTCATTTGTGACAACATGGATGGACCTAGAGGGCATTTTGCCGGGTGAAATAAGTCAGACAGTACAAGATAAATACCAAATCTACTTTATCAAAGATGTGATAGTTTTTTGATGTGTTAACTTAGCTGGGCTGAATTACATTCTCTGAAATTCCCTTTCTAGTATTTTTCCAGATGGGATGGGCTACAAAGGTTAGTCTCAGATTAGAGTAGGATGATGGAAAGGAGACATTCACCATTCTGTGGCATAAACCCGTATTACCCAGTTATTCAATTAAACACAAATCCAGCTGTTATCATCATAAAGGGATTTTACAGATATATTGAAAGTCCGAAGTGGGCTAAGTTAACCAAGAGAGATGTTATCCTAGATGGCCAGTCTGAATAATCTACAGGGACTTTTAAAAGAAGATTTATACTTTTCCTAAGTAAAGAGTTACCAAAAACAGCTGGGTATACAACTGTTTTCCCCTCCCCTAGATCTTCCTATGTGAGTGACTGCTGCTGCTGGTCAACAAACTTCAGCTCATGCCCATGGGAGTCCAGCCCACTCATGATCCTTCCATCCTGACTATCTACCCTGCGGATTAAAAAAAACTACCTATAAAACTTGAAAAAAATATTTTTATTTTTACAAATATGTAACTTACTATCTATCTAACTTACTTATGCTTTATGTTAGATCTATTATTTATGTGACTTTGGAAATAATAAAAATTACCATAAAACAAACACAGCATATGAATTTATTTTTTTATTAAATTGAATCCATTATATGACAGATGATATATAGCATTGTGGAATCAAAAATAGATGATACCACATATTCCTGTCCTCTAGAGACTTGCAACCAGTAAGAGAGGCAAACACACATGCATGACTATTTTGCACAGTGTCACAATCTAAATAACACCAGGTTATCACACTGAGGTGGCTTCTGATTCTTTGATTCAAGAGTTAGAGAATCTAATTAAGCTGTCAACCAAAAGATAGATATAGAGATTGATGATGGATAGAAATAGACATAGATATAGATACAGATAAAATGATATATGACATAGAGTCAGGTGACATAGCTATTTCAAAACAAAATTCCTTTTCATTCACATTTATAAAAATGAGTGTAAGGATAGATTTGATGCCACGCTTATTCTTAGTCTTGCATTGAGTACTATTGATCCAAATATATGGGAGTTATTTGAGGTGAAAGCAGCTATCTATGTCATTAGAAGATGAATTCCTAGTAAAATTTTGTATTTTATGCTTAACAATCTATTATAAATGTAATGTACTTATTTTGTTCAATTTTATAGAAATAATTATTACGATAACATCTCAATTTGGCATAACTTTTTAGGAAGAGCATAATGGCCAGAAAAAATTGTAATTTAAAATTTTAATATATTTTTAACTGCACAGAAGTATGATAGAGTCAACTATAAAAGACCTCAAACATTAAATACATTAGAACAGTATTAAGTAGTATGATGGTTAAATTTATTTGTCAAGTAAACTGGCCCATGCTGTACCCAGATATTTGGTCAAATATTATTCTGAGTGTTTTTGTGAGACTATTTTTTAATAAGATTAACATTTGATTCAGTAAACAATAAAAGAAAATGTTGTCCATAATGTGGGTTGAACTTTCCCAATCAGTTGAAGGCCTGAACAAGACAGAGGCTGATCCACTGCTGACCAATAAAGGCACTGGGAGGTCTTCAAACTGGAACATTAGCTCTTCCTGGTACTACAGCAGCCTGCTAGCCTTCAGGCTTGAACAGAGATGTTAGTTCTGCAGATTCCCAGCTTCCATAATCACATAAAATAACCCCTTACAATAAATCTTTATGCATATGTATGTGTATATATCTCCTATTGGTTCTACTTCTCTGGAGAATTCTGACTAATACAGACAGTAAAATGGAATGGAAATATTAATTCAAGGATAAAAAGAACTCCATGTAATATCTAGTTAAAGAGCTAATTTATTATTTTTTAGAATTAACATTGGTGTTTTGGGATCATGTAGTATGCAGATGATCTAAAAGTGGAGTAAGACTTTTACTCTAAAACAGGGCTTCAAAAAAATAAATAAATAAATAAATAAATAAAAATAAAAAATAAAACAGGGCTTCACCAAATTTTTCTGTAAAGGACTTGATAGTAAATATTTTAGATTTTATGGAGCACACAGCCACTGTAGTTAGATTTTTTTTTAACAAGTCCACATTTATGTGTTGAAGAAAAGATCCTAAGACAAAAGAGGATCCTAGGACAAAAGAGGTAGTGTAAACATAGAGAATTAAGGAAACAGTTGAGGGAGCATGGTTTTGGTGAAGAAGGATAAGGACAGATAAATTGGCATGAATGAAAGAGAAGGGAGAAGGAATGAAGGGAATTGGAAAATGGAGGGAAATGAAATCTTAAACATTCAAAATTCTCATGGAAGTTGGAAAGAGCAATCTACAGAGAATGGGAGGGGAAATGAGGAAGATGAGGTGGGAGGAGAGAGAATTGATTTAAGGCCTTAAGGAAAATGGTAAAATGTGGAGACACCAAGGAAAATATTTTTGGGTGAAGCTGTGCATCAGACATTGCTGGTGTTCGCCAAATATGTATCCTGTCCTCTACATTTGTCAAGCATTCATGCATCCAAGAGGGTTCATGTGAGCAAAAGTGATGTGTTATACCCAATCTAAGGCAGTTTAGAGCAGATATCCTTGCTCCATGCTCTCTCTTGCCTGGCTTTGAAAATCTTAAAGGTCATGTGCTCCCAAAGGAATAGCTAAAAAGTAGAGAAGGGCTATCAAGTGTTATCAGAGTGTGATATGAGCAAAAAATGAGACTTGTGTTACATTGCTGAGATTTGGGTGCTTGTTTGCTATGGTAGCATAGGTGAGCTCATCGTCACTAATGAACCAAGGATAATTGAAATGTTTCTACCAGGATTATAGACCAGGATTTGTAGGATGGGTACATATAGTCAAGTAATAGTTAGCTTTCTGTCCTTAGGAATTGAAGAAAGCAGGGTTGGGGTTGCTGGTGTCAAATGATGGGGTGGAGGTGGAACCAGAGCATGGAAGAGGGGATGGGGAAGGTGAAAGGGGAGAGAGAGAGGGAGAGGGGAAACAGGATTGAGCAGTGAGGAGGCCTGACAAGCTGGAAAAAGAGAGTATTAAGGAGTGTGGGTCTCTTTAGTTTGAATAGCAGGTATATTGGGGAAGTCAGTGTGAGCGTGGAAAATGGAAGGATATGGTCAAGGAGTAGAAAGTTACATTTATGGTTTTCAAAGTAGATCATTTCCAGGTGATGGTTAGTTCCTAGCTTTTCTCTAGACACCATAGCTGATGGCAAAGAGATGAAGTTGAGAACGGCCCAGAATGTTTTAGGGGAATTGTTACCTGGCTCATATACATGAATGTTGAAATAATATGAAAGGTTTAAAGTTCTGATTCAATTGCTCAATATTTATCCTTGAATCACTAAAATATTTACAAACGTCACTGCTAATCCACATCCTTATTTATATTTCCTATCACATAATGCTTTTTCTTGGATTAAATAGAAATGCCTTATAGAATTTTTACTGAAGGAGTAGCATCATAGGGCAAGTAGAAGTGTCCACTATTCATCTAACTGTGCAATTTTAACATGACAGCTGACCAATAAACAAATACATTTAAAGAACTAGATACAGTTAAATACATTTAACTTCTAATAAATTCTAAGAAGGACATATGGGGTACCCTTAAAATGTGAATTCACCCAAGTGGTAAAGTGGCTCCTGTCCCATGTCAATGAGCTAAAAACATTAGTTATAAAGAAGGAAGTCATTTCACTATTGCTGGAGGCAAGTTCAAATTGGAATAGTAGAAACTTGAATCAAATTCTTGAGTCTTTAATCAGATCTGAAAAAACATCCACTGTTGTGGCTAACTTTATTTCCATGTATTTGTTCATTTGTCAATTTTCAAAAAGGACTTGGTGTAACTTAATCTCTCTGGGACTCGATGTAAAATGCGGTAGGGGCGGGTGGGAGGAGAAAAAAGTTTAGACATTTCTTCAAAAAATAGTTGTTCTTTGATGTGTCTAGAAAAAAATGGACTTGATCCATCCTTCACCTAATAATTTTCATGAAGTTTTATGAATAGGGAAAGGAAGTAAACATTAGTAAGAGTGAAATGTGTTTGATTTGCAAAAACCTCTGAGAAAGGGATCTTTTCTCAGCCGTGTGAGTACTCTCTCTGTATACACTACCAGAATGGGCAAAAGTGGGTCATTCTATCCCTGGTTAGAACTATCTTCTGTTACTCTCACAAAAAAAAAAAAAAAAAAAGGAATATAAAATGTGCCTCTGTGTTAGATATACTTACCTTGTATTCTAACAACAACAAAGAGCCAAGAGAACCTGTGAGTATGAAAACAAAGGACTGCACTTAGAAATAATGAGGTTTGTTTTCAATTTTATTTCTCTACTTGGTAGTTCAGAGCAGCTGCAATAAAGTGACTTTGTGCTTGGTGAGGTGGCCTGGCAGGGAAGTGGGAGGTGGTGAGTGACTTACTCAAGTTAGAAATGAAGAAATAAGAATAGAATAACCAAACAACAGAGGAAAAGACTAGGGCAGGAAGGTAAGCGGCCAGTTGGTTCTTCAAGTGAATACTAGTCCAGACATTTGGGCTGAAAAGTTAATTTACAGTGAAGAGCATAGAATGAAAATAAAATCAGAACAGCGAAAAGAATGTTAAGAGCTATGCAAGAACCACTAATGTTTGATGACCTGTCAACTCTCAAATGAAAAGCAGGTGTCCTCTCTCTCCACCTAGTTCTTCTGCAAAGACTCGGGGCTTCCAAAGGGAAAGGAACGACAGGCTTTAATTACAACGAAGATATACCTAGATCGCACGGGATGCATGCATTTTCTACTTTTGTTTTAACGTCATCCTGACTACATCTGTAAGGAATTTGTGCCAACTTTGCTCCCCAGGCGAGTTTCCCTTTATGCACCATCTCTAAACACTAAGAAACGTACTGTTGTATTGTGACTTAAATATGTCAAAACATTTTAGAAGAATAGCCTGTTCTCCATGAGAAATGAGCTGTATTTTTTCCTTTATATTTTCATAGAAAACACAACTATCAGAAAAGACCAAAAGGTATCTGAAATTCCGTGGGTTACTTAGGTTTTTCTTATTAAAAACTGTGTGCCGGTGTCATGGAGACATTGAATTGAAGAGTGATCTACTCTTGATACATGATACACAGAAACAAGCTCAATGGAGAACTGTTTTCTTAGCTGTTCAATGTTATATTCCAACACAATCTATTTATATTACTCTTTACTTTGTAAGTAGAGCTTTAGGAATCACTTCAAAATCATAATTATGGCTATATATTGTTCTCTAAAATATATATTTTAATTAAATGTAAGGAAAAAAACAGAAGCATTATTTTTCCTCAAAGATTTTACAAGCCTGGGGCGTGATTATCTTCCAACTTTGTGCTTACCTGTGTATCTACGTATCTTATGTGTCTTCTGGTTAATATCTTAAATTATACAGTGCTTTAACCTTGTCTCATCTCTGTTTACAAACTCACATCTTAAAACGTTTGACACTAGGGATTCTGGTTCCCCTTCTGAGATGCAGCGTTAGCATGAGCAACTGCCACTTCTAATCAGCACTGTGAACTATATCATTTGAAAATCCACCAAGACTAGAAATCTAATTATCCAGGCCCTCTGTGGCCGGGGCTGCTGGGAGCCCTAGAGCCTCTTCCTGGCAAGGTGCTGAGTGAGAGGACTGAGAGATCAGGGCACAGCTGTGAAAGGTCAGCTCCGACCCTCGGAGCGCACAGACCCCCGGTGAGGAGAGAGTTGAAGGAAGCGTGTCATGGAGCTTTCTGAGGGTGACAGGGTCAGGTATGTGGGATACATCACACAGCACCCGTGACAGCACTGAGTGTCCCTTCTATATCAACAGAAGCAACATTAAGTTTCCCTTACTCTTTCTGAGAAGAGAAATAATGGAACAACTGTGCATTTTTTCTGGATATTAGATAATATTGAAAAATGCTTGTATGGATTTTATTCACATAGTTAACCCACTGATTCATTACATAGAGGTCAAGGAAACCCGTAGTCAGAATTTTGTAGATGAAAATATAGTTAAGAAGGAGGGGGGAAAAAAAGGAAAGGATGATAGAAAAAAAGGAAATTTTAATATCCTTGTTCCAAGAACCTTTATTTCTTCTGAAACATGTGTGTAAAATGTATATTTATATGAAATACACCTGTGTGTATATGTGTATAAATTTCTATAAATATATTTAATACTATATATACAGATTCATGTGTGTATATATGTATATATTTAATTTTTTAATGGAAAAGAGGTCATTTGATTCTTCTTTTAGCTAATGAGTATCCATCCTTCTTTCCTATTAGGCAGGAGTTCCCCACTGCATGTCATCTTGTTGGAAGGCCCCACACCAGGGCATCTGACTCGTTACCTACTTCTTTATTTTGTTGCCTCTAATTAGAATATAAGCTACATGAGGGCAGATACATTTTCTCTTTTCTTTTTTTTTTTTTTAAGATTTTATTTATTTATTAATGAGAGACACAGAGAGAGGCAGAGACACAGGCAGAGGGAGAATCAGGCTCCCTGCAGGGAGCCTAACGTGGGACTTGATCCCGGGACCCCAGGACCACTGCCTGAGCCAAAGGCAGATGCCCAACCACTAACCACCCAGGTGTCCTTAGGCCTTTGTCTCTTGACTGAATGGCATAAATAATGAGGGACATAAGTATTCTTTCAAGATTATAATAGGGACCATGTCCTACAACCTCAGAAGACCTAGCCACACTGCTTCTGCTGAAGATAGCTGTGTGCTTCTGGCACTGTGGCTCCAAGAAGCTCCTCTAATTCTAACCCTGGTTTCCAGGATCACATCCAAATTGTTGACCTACATACCCTTTTAATAATTCTTAATTTTTATTTGAGCAAGTTAGAACTGGTTACTGCTTTTCATAACTAATTGCACTGTAGATGATGCCAATTTTGAGAATCGAATCAGACTCAATTTGCCATTTAAGATCTTCTCTCTTCAAAATAAATTCTTAGAACTACCAAATGGGTAGTTATGGTAAAGGAACAACAACACAGGATAACAGTAATTTCTGTACTACTGGATAAGTTCTCTCAACAAAAAAAGAAAATAAGAAGATCTGGTGTGTGTTTATGAGATTAGGAAGAAGTTGAAATTTGGCTCTCTTTGTATCTGGAAAGTTGCAATGTACTATAATATTTGTCCTTTACATAAATCACTATTGTAAATGTTATGTTAATGTGAACATGCATACATGCTGCCTGCCAGGGCAGAGCAAGGGAAGTTTTTGCCCTTCTGGTGTTGGTAGTAGAAGGCAACCATTGCCTTACTATAATATTAAATGATATAGTAATATGAACATATTTTTATAGCTTTTGTAAAGAAAAGCTAACTTTCTATTGAGCTGATATTTTTCATCTTCAAGATCATTCATCATTTCAACCACCTTCAAAATCATGGCATATACAGATGAAATATAGAGTGCTCTGTCAGATGTAGTCATCAAAAATACTAAAAATCATAATTCTTCCCAATACAATGGACAGATCTAGCATTAGGAATCATTCTATATTTTAAGCTATCATGAGATACTATCTAGCAGAAGATTCTATCTGGCATTTACTTTATTTTACTTTACTTTAAAGATTTATTTATTTATCATGAAAGACACAAAGAGAAGCAGAGACACAGGCAGAGGGAAAAGCAGACTCCCTGCAAGGAGCCTGATGTGGAACTCGATCCCAGGACCCCGGGATCATGCCCTTGAACAAAAGGCAGATGCTCAACCATGAGCCACCCAGGTGTCCCAAACATGGCATATTATTTAACTATTTATTTAATAGTTTGGAAAAATTCCACTTACTGTGTAGTAGGAATTTAATCACTTTGAAGGATATAACTGAAGAACATAATAACATAGGTTAAAGTCACTCTAGACAAAATCCTTGGTCAATAATTCTACATAATGAGATTAAAATGATATTAAATGGGATGGCCCAATCAATAGATTCATGAAATCTTTAATGTACACAGCTGTAAACACATCCGTGCACATATAGAAAACCTTTAATAAGCTTATTTGTAAAAATAAGATGATGAAAGCCCAAAATGATGATAAAAAATTAGTTGATTTTCTGTAAAATCTAGCAATTTGATATAATCAATCAATCCGTCCTGTTTTCTTGAAGGATATTTCTTGGTTAAGCCTGCCTAGTAGGTGGACTATGGCAAGGCAGTGGCATCTCCGGAGCAAAGTCTTAATGAAATTTTTCAAATGTTAGGATTGTAGGAAAGAGTTAACAAATATTTGGAGAACTGGAATCAGAAATTTGTGATCATCTCATTGTCTCCTCCTAAATACTTTGAAAAAGAAGATAATAAATGTACTACAGAATATGTATACTTCAAACTCTCTGGAGTTCTATAGATAATATTAGACACGAGGCTTTGCTAATGAAAAGTACAAACAACATCAAAGCAAAATGGGAGCTACTAATACATAAACAATGATATATTACCACAATTTTATCTGCTGTGACTGTCAAAGGTAGTTGCTTACAGATGCCGTAAATTTGTGCACTAAAAGGTGTATAACAAGAAGCTTTAAAAGATGCAGAGGTGATACTCAGGTTCTAATAAAGCAGAAACATGTAAGTACCCCAAAACACAGCAAGCAGCGCTCCTGGAAATGTGCATGTCTCCTTGTTGCTACCATCTACAAATGTCATAGTGATAAGGTGCTGAGTACTTCGAATGATTCTAATCTGTTCTACTTGATTTTCCCACACACTTTGATTAAATCCAACAACACATACCAGCACCCAAGCAAATGAATTATATTGTAGAGAGTTGTATAATCAGGATCACTCATTTTCCTTAAAGTTAGAATCACAAAATTTCAAATGGATATTTACTCGTGTCAGGATTCCTATCATACAACCAAAATTAAGTCATTTTGCTACTCCCCGCTGTCTTACATTTTTTTCTTTACTCCTATATATAGCATAGAGGTTATGATCACAGGTTCTATGTGCTAGAAAGAATGTTAAACAATTGGATCTCTCATATATTGCAGGTGGAAGTATAATTGATTCAAAATTGTTTGGCTGTATCTACTAAAGCAATTCTACTTCTAGGCACATTCCCAAGAAAAAAAAATGTATGTACCAAAACACATGTGCTAGATCATAGCAGTTTTGTTCAAAATGGCCAGAGACTGGAAAGCAACCCAAATATCCATCAATAGCAAAGTAAAAAAATATGTGGTATATTTACACAATGAAATTGCACACAGCAATGGAAAAGAACAATGGCTGATGCATGCACCAACATGGGTGAAAGCCAGATGCCTAGGAGTATATATGATTGGATTCCAATTCCATGTGAAAAGTTCCAAAATCAGCAAAACTTATTGATTGCAAATCGAGGTCAAAGTGCTGATACAAGTCTGAGTGCTGGAATTGCTCTATTTTTCAACCTGGACGGTGATTACATGGGCGAGAGTGACTACTCACTGGGCTACACACTTGGGAGTGACACATTTTTATATTTTGCTTTGTTTTGTTTAACTATTTTGAAAAAAAGTATTCTGAAAAAGTATAGATTTGCAGCAGGTTGCAAAAAAAAAAATGTACAGAGAAATCGTGTGCATCCATTCTCCAGGGTCCTTCAAATTTAACATCTTGTAAAGCTCTATCAGAATATCAAAACCAAGACAATGAGATTAGTAGAATTAGAGAAGCTTATTCAGGTGCCATATGTTATACGTGTACCTTACTTCTATGTACATAGCTTAATGAAATTTTATTAATGCAGAGCCGTCTATAACTATCATCATAATCAAGATAGTCCACTATTATATCACAGCAAGGTGACCTTGTGCTATCAGAAACTGATAGCCGTACAGCTCTCTCCTTGCTTCCCTGTCTCTAACCCCTGGCAAATACTAACCTGTACTTCATCTTTCTAATTATAATGTTATGAATATATAATAACAATGTGAAATATATGTTTTGGGAACGGTTATCTTACTCAGATAATTCCTTGAGATTCATCCAAGTTGTTGTGTGTTGCAATAGATTGGTCTTTTTATTGCTGAGTAGTATTTTATGGTTTTAACCATTTTGCTTAACCATTCACTCATTCAAATGCATTTGGGTAGTTTCCAGGTTTTGACTATTATAAATAAAGCTGCTATCAAAATTCATGCATGAAAATAAGTCTTTGTTTTCTGAGGTAAATGCCCAAGAGCGCAATTTCTGGGTTGTATAGTAAGTCCATTTTTGGTTTTGAAAGGAACGGCCAAACTATTTCCCAGAATGTCTGTACTATTTTAAATTCCCAGTATCAGTGTATGAGTTATCTGGTTTCTCTGTATCCTCACCAGCAGTTAGTGTTATCACTATCTTTCATTTTACTCATTTTGATAGGTAATGACATCTTATTATAATTTTAATGTGCACTTCCCCAATGGCTTATAATGGTGAACATAGTTTCATGTATTTATTTTTTGTATCTTTTTTGTTGATACTTTATATATTTTGTACCTCAACACAAATGTAAAAAAAAAAAAAATCCCCTTAGAAAAGGCTCTGGAAGCAGACTCCATCAGTATGAAGACTTCTAGCTCTGCCATTTACCAGCTGTGTAAACTTAACCAAGTTTCCTATCAGTGTCTAATGGAGATGTTGTGTTTAATATATTCATACATTTAAAGCATTTAAAACAGTACTTAGTAAACTGTCAGGTCAAAGAAGAACATGTTAAGAAAAACAAAATTTTTCCAAACCGCCTCCTATTTGTCTTTTCATTCTTGGCTGCTAGCTCAGCTCATGCAAAGAATCTTACTCTAAATGTATTAGACATATTTACTCATTAAATCCTCACAACAACCTTGTAAGATATTTCTACACTTCACAGATGAAGAAATTCAGCCACAGAGAGGTCAAGTAATTTGTCCAAGATTAGAAAGCTATCAGAGGCCAAGCAGAAGAATTGAACCTCGGCCATCTGCCCCAGTACTCTTAACCAGTAAGTAATCAAATGGGAGTGGATTCTTACTTTCCCGCTACAAACCTACCCTCCGCATCTGGACTCACTTACTCTGCATTTCCTCCTTCCACAATAAAATAAGTGCCTTGCCTTCATCTAGGGCCAATCTCTACAATTATGCTTGGAACCAGGTGCTGTTACGTGCTCAAGAATCTTACTTCTCTGCCCGTCCCACGTCTCTTCTGCGTTGGTTGCTTCACCCTCACTATTGGTGTAGCAACATGCCTCGCTTAATATTAGCTCTCTTCTACAAGTTTCATGACCTTATGTTTCTCTCTAGTTGACACCAATTTCTCTCTCCAATTCATAGCAAAATTCCTTGCATGAGTCATCTGTAATTGTGGGATCTACTTCTAAATGTCTTTCCTTTTAAGGAACTCCAAAGTTTTGTCTGTACTTGCAAGAAGAGCTCTGAGGAGGGCCCTTAACATGCTATCAAAGTAGGAGCAGTCTTTCTCTTTCCCAACTATTTATACTATTAGCTCCCTTCTTTCTCAAAACTGCTTTTCTTTTAACAAGTTGTCTAATTCTCCACAACCCCTTGACTGCTGCTTTTCAGTCTCCCTTTTAGCTTCTCCTCCCTGGCCCAATGTCTTATGGAAAGCATAGCTATGTCTCATTCAGTTCTTGTCTTTCTTCTCCTTTCTGGACATGCCATTCCCCTAGATGGGCTCATCCAGGCCTATGGCTTCAAATACATCTATATATTGATGATTCTAAAACTTCTATATCCAGCTATTAGCCTCTCTACTGAGATCTTGAATTGTATGTCCAACTTGGTATCTCTACCTAAATATTGAATTAGCATTTCAACTTTGAAATTATTGCTCAAAATTTATCAGTTGATGACCACTTGCTCCATATACCAAACCTACTCCTCCCCTAGACATCCCAATCTTAGCCAATGATGCTAGCCAAAAACTTCCAAGTTATTTTTTATTCTTCTCTCTTTCACTCCACTTATACCACCTATCAACAAAATCCATTGGTTACTTTCTATTAAAAAGAGAGAGATACTAAATCAAATCACAAATTACCATCTCCATTCTTTCCACACTTATCCTTGAGATTTTGCATCATCTTCTATTCTTGCTTTTCTTCTCATCTCTTAAAGAGGCATCCAAGATAATCATTTTTTTAAAGATTTTATTTATTCATGAGACACACAGAGAGAGGCAGAGACATAGGCAGAGAAAGGAGAAGCAGTCTCCATGCAAGGAGCCCAATGGGGGACTCGATCCCAGACCCCAGGATCACACCTTGGGCCAAAGGCAGACACTCAACCCTGAGCCACCCAGGTGTCCCCAGGGTAATCATTTAAATAATAAATCAGGGTAGAAATATAATTATATTATATACTTGCTTAAAACTCTCCAGTGACTTTCCATTGTATTGAAACTAAATCAAAACCCTTATCAAACCCTTATCTAAAAAGCCTTGTGTGAACTGATCATTCCCTTCCCTCTGAATTTAACTTCATTTCCCCTATTTTTCATGACTCTAACCACAGGAGCCTTCTGGATGTTCCATAAGCATGGCCAACCTTTCTCTACATGGAGTTTTCCTACCCTAGATATTTCCATGACTATTTTCAAGTTTCCATCTGAATTTCTGCTCCTTCAAAGATGCTTTCCCTTGCCACTATAGTCAAAGTAACTATCAGCATGTTCTAACTTTCTGTGCATTTATAGTCTCTTCATAGCACTTAACTACCGTAAGTTAAACTATAGGTATTACGTTATGAGCTTTTTTATTTGTTGTCTCTCTTACTGCTCCTGTCTCACTCACTCCCCTAAAGAAAGTGATTTTCAAAGTTGCTAGTCCTTTGTTCACCATTCCATATTCAATGTCCATAATTTTTATGGCATTTAAAATAGATACCCCCTATTCTCAAATGATTAGAACAGTCTTTGGTAGATTAATTTTTAAAAAGCTGAGAAACATATGATGTACATGTACTGAAAATTGTGAAAAGTGTGCATTCATGTTCTTTAAATGCATTGATGCATCTTTAGCATGTGGGTCTAATGTTTGGAGTTCCCACATAACGCAGCATCTATGGTTACTTCACTATTAAAAATGAGCAAGCAGTTAAAGACACTTGTGAAGCCATCTGGATGCTGACTTGTTTAAAATTCTTATGGTATTTTCTTTTATATGATACAACTGTCCGATCAAAACTGATTTAGCATTTACTTCTGTAGCAATTCATCTTAATATTATTAACACTTCCAAAACTTTTAGCTTAGTTTTCATGGAATTAACAACTCTGTTCCATTTGTTGCTCATCTGTCATTGGTTTAATGTGACATTAATTGGTTTATTGTGACATTAATTGTATAATTATAATAACAAGTACAGTCCCATAAACAGATTTGGACACAATTTGAGTGCAACTTGGTAACTCACTGGGGAAAGAGCAATGCTACTGCAGCCTTTCATAATTCCCATTAGCCTTTAACTTACAGTTAAATAACCTGAAAACAATAGGGGCCTTTTTGGTTGATAAGCTTAATTAATACAATCCTATCAAATTTATAATTTCTGGAAATAATTATCATATTCCAGTCATAAGCTAAACAGTGAAGGTCTATGCTTGGTCATCATCAAAAGACCCTTCGGTGCATTTATACGAATTTGTGAAAGGTAAATTTTTCCCCAAAATAATGTATTCATCTGGTTTGAAACTACTGCAAACATCATATATTTAATTAGTTTCTTCTATTTTCTCAGAAGATATATGAAGCTTTAAATTCAGTTGGAAAGTCAAGACTGACAGGTAAAGTAGTAACAAATGTACCTGGAAGAGTCATGATTTTTTTTTTTTTCAGAAAGAGCTACGTAACTGCCTTCTATAATTTGCATATTTATGTTATATGATGAAATATTGATACAACTAAACATTTTAAATAATTATTTTTTCAATAAATTCTGGTTTATATTTCATTTAATCATATGGTGTGACTAATTTTCTGATGTCAGTGAAAATTAAAATATTGTCCATTTGTGCCATATACAGAAATTCTGCTAGTCTGACTACAGTAACACAAGACTTCCCTGATCAACTATTAGATAAGAGATCAATACAAAAGTATTAATTTTTTAAAATATTTTATTTATTTATTTATTTATTTATTTATTTATTTATTTATTTATTTGAGAGCAAGAGAAAACACAAGCAGGGGGATGGGGAGGGACAAGCCAGGAGGGGCAGAGGGAAGGGCTGAAGCAGCAGGCTCCCCGATGAGCAGGAAGCCCAACTCGGGGCTTGATCCCAGGACCCCGAGATCATGATGGGAGCAGAAGGCAGACACTTAACTGACTGAGCCACCCAGGAGCCCCAGTACAAGAGTAACTTTGTATATACTTTGTAAAACTCAATACATAGTTCAAATTCATATATTATTAATTACTTCATTTAAAATCCTAGTTAGCACCCAGAAAGAGTTGCTTGTGAACAGATTCCCTCCAGAAAGCATTTCATTCACACTGGATGACACATTAAGGAAATTGTGGGAAGGGTTCATTTAGATACACTTTTATATGGTTAATTACACAGTTAATGAGGTTGAAACATGCAGAATCATTTTAAATTTTTTGAAAGTATATTTTCATGTAAATTCCAGAATTACTTTTGTGGGGTAGTGGTGATGATTGAAGTGTTTAACAGTTACTAACCATTTGGAAGGTATTAGTTCTAATCTGTAGCAGACAGTTACGGTATTAGAACACTATCATTGCAATCATCTTGTTACAAGCTAATGTACTATGTACCTCGTTAAAGAAATATTATAAAATGTGAGCATTCCTATTTATTCCAACATAACAAACAGTCAACTCTTAGTACCCAAAGTGTTCCTGAACTATTTGTATTTTTGAGTAATCTATAACTCAAAGAAACATCTTTAAGTTTTTCTAAAAGTTATTTCAGTTTAAAAAGTTAAATAATTGTTTTTGCTTAATTTCTTGCCAGCTAGGGAAATATAAAGAGATGTTTATTTAAAAGATACTTAATTATGGTGTGTCAATTAAACAAAGTTTGGAGAAGGAAGACACATGCTACGACCAAAATTTAATGCATATCCTAGAAGTATATAAATTCCTTCAACATTTCACAAAGCAGCTGATTTTTCTGTTTAAATCTTTAGTACACGAATCTTTAGCTTGAGAGAATACATTTGTATATTTTAAATTGTATTCTCATAAAAGTTCTTTAATCATGCCTTCAGTTGATAAACTGAATACCACTATGTCTTTAGAGAATTAATGTCAGCAAATAGAATCTGAGACCTCAAGCCAGGCATTCTAAAGTTTTGTCACAATGAGACTATGTCAACATAGTAGATAGAATTATAATGATTCCCTTGGGGCTAACAGTATGAATTAATTTTAAAATGGAAATTTGAAACATTTAGAACTGGAAAGATGGTTATTAGTGAACTAGTCCAAACTCTGCATTTTGAAAAAAAAAATATTTTAAAGGTAAGCACAGAGCTAAAGAAATTCTCATAAGATCAAAAAATTAGCTTAAGGATTGTTTTGTGAGTTTTGGTTAAATGCTCTTTAATTTTTTCATCCAAATGATTAGGCGATGAATTAGAAAAACCAACATTTAATGGGATCCTTAACATGCAAAAGTCATCACCCAGAGTAACCTAGGTCTGCATGGATTGTTCCAGTAGTTGATCAGTATGTGCAAAAGAAAGCCAGCATATCCTTGGACCGTAACTGCCCAACCTTCCTGCACGGCTTACCTTCTTTTTACCATGTCAAGCAACAACACATGGATACAGGAGAAAGTGACGGGAAAATTGAATATGGTTAAGTCCCTCTGTCATACAATCAGATACTTTCTAACCCATTCCCTTATTGTAGATCAATCTGACCTTATGCCATGTTGGGTTGAGATATTGTAAATTTATTCTTAAGATGTCAAACAATATATTTACAGTTGAAAACCTCTATGTATTCCTCTTGGAGGCATTTCCCCAGTGTCCCTTCTCTAGATATAATTATCATAGTGAATTTCGTGTTAATCATCCCCAACAGTATTTTTATCTTATATTTTTACCACAAACCTATTAGACATATATATTATTAGTGTCATAATGTTTAAATGGCATTTTGATTGCTATTTTTGATGGATCTATATTTTTTAGCTTTAAAGCTTACTGTTTAAGCTTTAGCTTTAAAGCTTACAGTTTGTTTTTTTTTTCAATGACAATGGCAATGCTACATTTCATTAGCTTATTCTGTAGCTACATATTTAAGGTATTTCTGATCTTGCCATTATAAACAAAACTGAAAAGAAAATATATATATGGTTAGGCATATGTTTAAGGCATATACATATATATACATATATATATGTTTAAGATATATACATATATATATGTTTAAGAGTTGAATATAGTATATAAACCAAGAAATGAAATTTCTGGGTTTTAAGGTATACAAATCTTAAAATTTACTGGATATCATGTTGCTCTCTAAAATGGTTGTACCAATTTATTCTCTTACCAAGAGATATGAAAATTCTTTGCCAACATTCAGTTTGTCATGTACTTAAATATTTCAGTCAGTTTGATGTATATAATCTTTGTTTTAACTTGCATTTTTATGATTACTAATAAAACTAAATAGCTTTTTACATGTCTGTTGACTATTTAGACTGCTTCTTTTATAAACCGATGATATCTTTATTTGCTTTTCATTCAGTTTTTTTCTCTTTTTCTTATGCATTTGTAGATGTTCTTATTCATTTGTAAATGTTCTTCATATCTTATTGTAAAAGTTCTTCATCTTTGTGGGGTAAACATATAGTTAATATGTATCATAATATGACATATATAGGTGGTATATGTAGGATATTGTGGGAGATACATTTATGATACATATGCGTGGGATATACACATATATATGGACGTATATCTTCGCTATCTCCTCCCAATGTATTTAAAGTACCCTTTGTTAAACAAGATATTTAAAACCTAAAGTACTTGTATTTGTTTTCTGATGTATGCCTTTAATATCTGTTTAAGAAAATTTCCTCACTCGGGGCCATTATTATATGTCTTAATATTTGTTTGTAAAAGTTGTGAAGATTTGTATTTTGTTCGCTGTTCTGTCTGAACCTTATTTTTGTGTATATTTATTAAATAGCTCTTCCTTTTCCATTGATACTTACGTCTACTTCTGAGACACATCTTTCCCATATATGCACATCTTTTCCATATATGCCTGTTTCAGAACTGTTACATTATTTTTCAAGCTAATACTTTTAGTAAGTGCTCTATCATGGGTTAGCAATAATGTCAATATTTTGCAAGAGTAATACCTCTCAATATATCCTTTATTGTCCTTTTTCAAAGCAATCTGTCTATTCATTGTTTTTCCCTATGACACTTAAAATGACCTTTCAAGTTTTAGGCAACAAGTATTTAGCCAATTTTGTAGTGATTCTTCCATTAGCAATTTTTTAAATGAATGTAACTTATTTTAAATGTCCAACGCATACAATTGCATCCAGTTTAACACATATATCTATCTGGGAACCCTTTACCATGATACAAACATTTTTACCAACCCAATTACATTGTGCCACTTTGTATTCCATCCCTACTTCTATCCTTTTTCCAGGCAATCACTGATCTCCTTCCTATCACTATATTAGTTTGCATTTTCTATAATTTTATATACATGGAATCATAGAGCATGCACTATATTTTTGCACAGCTTCTTTCATTCAGCATAACGATTTTGATACTCTGATATCAAAAATTTCATAATTTGATATTCATCCAAGTTATTGTGTGCAACAATAGTTTATTGCTTCTTATTTGAGCAGTATCTCATTGCATAGACGTACCACAGCATTTGTTGATGGATATTTGGATTGTTCTCAGCTAAGGCTACTATCCATAAATCTGCTCTGAATATTGATGTACAAGCCTTTATGTGAACATATGTTTCATTGTTTGGATAAATACCGAGGAGTGGAATGCCTGGACCATATGACAAGTGTTTGCTTAGCTTTCTACAAAATGGTCAGACTATTTTCTGAAGCAATTGTACAATTTTATATTCCTATTAGCAGTGTTTGCCAATATTTGGTGTGGCTGAAACTACTTTGTTATTTTCTCAGCTTAGTAAGATAAATTCAAATATAAATTTAAACACCAAACGTATGTGAGAAGTAAAAAGTTAGAAATTACCAGAGGATGCTTGTCTTTGTCTAATCAAAGCAAGGCCTTCCCTATTATCTTCCTATACAGGTATGTAGACTTATGTTTGTCCACCATTTCATTAACAGTATAGCAACTCAAAGGCCTCCATTTTAGATAAAGGCTGGTTTTCCGAACCCCTAACTTTCATGGACCCCATTTCTTATGCCTGCGTGGGTTACCAGGTTATTGAGGCAGGTGAATCAATCCCACTTCTCATCACCCATCCCAACTGATTCTCAATATCTCTTCCCACTTCCAATTTCCGTACTCTCTTCTGGAGTATGTTGCCCTCTTTGATTTTGCTTATGAAGAAATTGAAACTGACTCATTTATTAAAATTCATTTATACATACTTACTATTTTGGTTAGTTCTACAGCAAATCAAAACTCCTACCCAATTAACTAAATATGTTTTCCTTATTTGCTTTGGTGCAAGCCAAACAATCAGATTAAATTAGAAAAGCAAATAAAACCTTGGAGCACCACTATTCATCGTAGCCAAGAGGTAAAAAACAGCCTAAATGTCTATTGACAGATGAATAAATAAACAAAATGTCATTATATATAATATATATAACATTACATAAACATGTTATACACACACATATACATTATTCAGCCTTAAAAAGAAAGGGAATCCTGTTACATGCCACAATATGGATGAACTTTGAAGACATTATGCTAAGTGAAATAAGCCAGTTGCAAAAAGACAAATACTGTATGATTTCACTTGTATCAGGTATCTAAAGTAATCAAATCTATGTAAACAGAAAGTACAATGAAAGGTACTGGGGCTCAGGAAAAGCTAAAAGGGGAGGTGTTGTTTAATGGATACAATCCTTCAAATTTGTAAGATGAAAAATTCTAGAGTTTCATTTCAGAATAATGTGAATATATTTAATGATACTCAGCTATACACTTAAAAATGGTTAAGATTATAAATTCTATGTTATGTGCTCTTACCACAACAAAAATAAATAAAAGCTTTGGGTAGTTTTCCTTTATATCAATATGAAGAAATTGTCTTCCTATTTCTTCTGAAATAGAAGACTACTAATTTTTCCCACAAATATTGGTATCCATATTTAGGGAAGCTTTTGAGCAACCTCAACAACAATAGTTCCACTGTGATAGATTTCTGAATACTGAATAAGATCTAGAGAATTTTAAAAGATCTGGACTCACTGTAACCTCTACTCTCTGAAGTTCAGATGCCATTGCTCAAAGGGCAGATGAGTTTCCTACTTACCAGATGTCAGTTGAAGCATGGAATTTTTTTTTCTTTTTTAGCTTAAGGGCAACTCTTTCTATATTTTCTTTATCAGCAGTGAAGCCCAAAGAACCTGATTCTGTGAACTATAAAAGTTTCTCTTTATAGGATAATAATATATTTTCAGATTTGATTATCTTGAAATTTATCTCTAAAAGGTAGTTACCTTGGTTCACAATACTCCAGAAAAAAATATGAAAACAAACAAAAGTGAGAAAAAAGAAAACAAAAGTGGACTCTATTTTAAAGCATGAGTAATATAATAGTTTTATCAGAGATATATATGTAATATTAGGAGATGTATTTTATTTCAGGAATTGTATGTGCAATATCAAAATAGTTGTCCTTTTTATCCCATTGATTTTCTTCAGGCTGTCATTGTGAGGACAGTTATTTAACTTTTTGTTAACTTCTAATTAACAGAATGTAGATGTTTTCTGGAGAAGGAAAGGAAGAGCCCTTTAAAGCCATTTGGTATATTCAGTTACTCCTTTGAGTTACTTCACAGAGTACCTCTTTTGCATAGTGTCTTTTACAAATCTGAATTTGTATTTTTGAATTCCTATTAAAGTCCACCCAGCAGGATATAGTTTTAAGTTAAAACTTTAAGGAGAGGGATCCCTGGGTGGCGCAGCAGTTTGGCGCCTGCCTTTGGCCCAGGGCGCGATCCTGGAGACCCGGCATCGAATCCCATATCAGGCTCACGATGCATGGAGCCTGCTTCTCCCTCTGCCTGTGTCTCTGCCTCTCTCTCTCTCTCTCTGTGACTATCATAAGTAAATAAATAAAAATTAAAAAAAAAAAAAACTTTAAGGAGAGAGAAAGAATATTCTTGTCAGCAAAATTCTTTCCATAAACAACTTCTAGCTACCTGGTACAAAATGTTAGTATTTTCAGCCTGTATAGCTTTTCTGTCTGAGAACTTTGGAGAGTAGATTTAACTCTTTTCAGAAATGGTGAGATCAAAAAACAGAAATATAGTTTTCCTACCATCTCCCTTGGGCTTTCAGTTTACTTTCAAGATTGTTATTAATACTTAATACTTTAAAAGATCATTATACTAAAAGGTAATGCTCTTTGAGGTTTTAGAAGCCACATGGCAAAAAATTTAGAAAGTATAACATTTGCAATTGTGTCATAAAAATAGTAAAACAACATTATTTCCAATGCAAAATAAACTTTAAAAAACTTATATTCTTTATGGTAACTCAACAGTTGTTAATACAACTTTTAGATCTCCTCCTACTCCCCATGCATCTGGTTTTATGTGCATTCTAGGTGTTAGAGTGGGTTTAATTTTAACTTGGAGATTAATTTAATAGAATATCTTCTACATTCCCAGGTGGAATAATAGACTTAGAATTTAAGTTGACCTTATTTGGGATGCCTAGGTGGCTCAGTGGTTGAGCATCTGCTTTTGACTCCAGTCGTGATCCCAGGGTCCTGGGATCAAGTCCCACATCGGGTTCCCCGCTGGAGCCTGCTTCTCCCTCTGCCTGTGTCTCTGCCTCTTTTTCTGTGCCTCTCATGAATAAGTAAATAAATTCTTAAAAAAAAAAACAAAAACAAGTTGACCTTATATGACACTAAATAAACTGAACCACTGCAGATTGCTTCAGCATAAAATTAACCTCAGAATGACTCTCAAACTTTTCTTATATGGAGTACATGGGGGTAGCAGCATGAAGTAGGCTTGTGTTCCTTTGTTAGCATCTCTATAAATGTATCTTCACCATGGACAAGCCATTTATACTCACTCTTTTCTTGCCTATAGAATCGACACAAAAAGAATTATCCTACTATGTTAAGAATACTGCCAGACTCAAATAAGAATGTGAATAAAAGCAAGTTAAAAATCATAAAATTTTAGAAAATACAAACTACAATATTCAATGGCTTTATTATAATACAATGATGCATAGTCACACATTTTTAGAACTAGAATGGAATGGAATTTTCTAGTTCCAAGTTGCCTGATGTTTTTAGGTACAAAATATTCCATACAATTTCATGTGTTATCATGTATCCTAGGTATGAATGTCTGGTCAACTAAAATGCTTTATTCAACAGAGTGAATAATGAGACCTAGAGAAGTGAAGAAACTTAACTGAAGTTACCCAGAAATTTTGTGGCAAAGATGATTCTAGAGTGCATGCCTGCTAACTTGCACTCCAGTATACTATTTCCCTAGATGAGTTCTATTTACCTAGACTGACAATTGTGCCCCAAAGAGCCCTGTTCATTTCAGAGACACCTCAGTAGCAAACACAAATAGAGCTCTCCTAATCCTGACATTTCTTTTTTCCGTGTTTTCTACACTGGGCATCCAAATTTCCATATTTGTAAAGATTTTTATTTATTTATTCATGAGATACACAGAGAAAGAGAGGCAGAGACACAGGCAGAGGAGGAAGCAGGCTCCCTGTGGGGAACCCAATGTGGGACCCAATCCCCGACCCCAGGATCATGATCTAAGCTGAAGTTAGATGCTCAACCACTGAACCACACAGGCATGCCCCAATAGAGTGTTTATAAAAACACTGCAAAAGATCCTGTTAAGAAGATGAAAATATTGGTAATGGGCATAAGCAAATACTTGAAAAAACACATATAACAAAGGATTTGTATCCAGAATTTATAAAGGACTCTCAAAATTCAACTGTGAAGAGTGAACAGTCCAATTAGGAAATAGGTAAAGGACATAAGGAAACATTTCATTGAAGAAGATACATGGTTGGCTGGTGGAGGTGGGGGCATGAAAATATCTTAAACATCATTAGCCACTAGGGAAATGCAAATTGAGACCATGATGAAATATCTTAAAATATTTTAGGCAACTAAAATAGCAAAAAACTGATTATATAAAACCCTAGCAAATATGCAATAAAGCAATCTCTCATACTTTTCTAGTAGGAATGTAGAATGGTAGTCCTTCTGAAAAATGGTTTCACAGTTTCTTTGAAAAACTAAACAGTTATCATATGACTCAAGAATCATACAGCTGGGGGCACCTGGGAGGAACCATTGTTTGGGTGACCAACTCTTCATCTTGGTTCATATTGTGATCTCATGGTCATGGGATTGGCCCCACCTCAGGTTCCATGCTCGGCAGAGTCTGCTTGGGGCCCTCTCTACCTCTCCCTTTGCCCTTCTCCCACCAAGATAAATAAATAAATCTTAAAAAAAAAAAAAAAAAAGAGGGGCAGGCCGGTGGCTCAGTGGTTTAGCACTGCCTTCAGCCCAGGGCGTGATCCTGGAGACCCAGGATAGAGTCCCACATTGGGCTCCCCACATGGAGCCTGCTTCTCCTGCCTGTGTCTCTGCCTTTCTCTCTCTCTCTCTCTCTCTGGTCTCTCATGAATAAATAAATAGAATCTTTTAAAAAAGAATCATACTGCTAGGCATTTTCCCCAAATAAATGAAAAATTTTATACAAACAAAAACTTGTGTATGAATGTTCACAGCAACTTTATTTGCAATAGAAAAAATTGGAAACATCTAAGATATTCCCAATAGTTAAATGGTTAAACAAAACATGATATCTATATCACAGAATACTACTAAACAATAAAAAGCTAATGAACTATTTGTTTATTTGAAATTTATTATTTATTTGAGAAAGAGAGGGAACACATAGAAGGGGCAGAGGGAGAGGGAGAGAGACTCTCAAGCAGACTGCATGCTACACATGGAAGCTAACACCAGGCTTGATCTCATGACCCTGAGATCACATCTTGAGCTGAAACTAAGAGTTTGACACTTACCAACTGTGCCACCCAGATGCCCCAGGACTATTTAAATAAACAACAACTTGGAAAGATCTCAAAGGTATTATGCTGTATCAAAAATATGTCAAAAGGTAACATATGATTTCATTTATATAGCATTTATCAAATTAAATTATAGACATAGAAAGTATATTAATGGTTGCTGGGGATTAGAAGTAGTTGAGGGACAGAGACAGCTATCAAAATAAAGATAGTAGTAAAAGGTACTTGATTGCAATGGTGATTACACTACTATTCATATGTGATAAATCATATAGAACCTGGTATAAATAAAATGTGATTTCAGCTAGGTTTAAGAATAGAAAGTCAATATATGAAATCAATTTAATTTCTATATACCAGCAACAAAAAGTTGGGAATAAAATTAAGAAACAATACCATGTACAGTTACATTTAAGCACATGATGGGGCACCTGGGCACTTCAGTCAGTTAAGTGTTCAACTCTTGATTTCAGCTCAGGTCTTGATCTCAGGCTCATTAGTTCAAACCCCCTGATGGGCTCCATAATGGAGCCTGCTTAAAAAATAAATACTAATTAAAAAACATGATATATTCAGAAATACACTTAGCCTCTATGTCCAGGATCCTATACTAAAAATCCTCAACACTATAGAGAAATGTTAAAGAAGACCTAAGTAAATGAAGACCACCATCCTCATTGATTAGATCGGAAGACTAGCCATTAAGATGTCAGTTCCATACAACTTTGAGTATAAATTCAATATAATTCCTTCAAAAAAATCTCAGCAGGGTTTTTTTTGTAGAAATTGACAAGTTTATTATTCTAAAAATTATGGAAAAAACAAAGAACCTAAAATAGTCAAAACAATCTTGAAGAATATAACAAATTTAGAGAAACTATAATCTCGATTTTTAAAACTCACCATAAAGCCATTGTAATTAAAATTATGTAGTATTTGCCTTAAAATAGGCAAATAGATCAATAAAATGAAGAACATTTTCAAAAATGGTCTCACATACACATGACCAATTACATTTTTTGGCATATACGCCAACATAATTCAATGAGGAAAGGATAGACTTTTCAACATATGATGCTGGAACAACTGGATATTCATTCATTTAAAACAAAACCAACAACCAGCAAATGCCTTGACTTCTATCTTGTATATAAAAATTAATTTGAGATTGATTTTAGATATATAAAAAGAGGTGAAAAGATCTGAACATCAGCATTTGCAAAGATTTCAACATCATTAGTGACCAGAGAAACACTAATTAAAAATATAATGGGATATTATTTCACATCTATTATAATGGTTACAATAACAAAGATTGGTAATATTGATAAAGGGAAGATATTGAGCCACCAGAATTTGCATACATGGTTGTCCCACTTTATAGGGGAAAAAAAGTAGTTTATTTTAAAGCTTACAGGGAAAAAAATATAGCTTATTGTAAAGTTAAAAACATACTTCCCCTTTGAGCCATCAATTCCACTCCTAAATGAATAGAAAATATACATCCACAAAAATACTGTTTATAGTTACTAAAAATAACTATAAACACAGAAAGTTCAGTCATAATAACTAATAACAAACAATCAAATATACAGCAATGGGAAAATAAAGAGAATGATAATACATTGATGCAGTATAATAGTATCCAACTCAGCAATGAAAAGGAATGAACCACCGACACATACGAAAACTTGGAAAATCTCAAAAACATGATGTTGAATAAAGAAATCTAAGACCAAAAGAGTTCATACTTCATGGTTTAAATTCCATGAAGTTCAAAAACAACCAAAAGTCACATGTGAGAATAGCAGCTGACTTTGGAGTAGGGGGAAGAAACTATCTATCTGGAAAAGTCATGGGAAAACAAGCTGGGATAAAAGAGAGTCTACATCAAGCTCGTGATGACTGTATGGGTGTTTGCTTGAGCTTGCTTACTGAACACTTTAAATCTGGACATTTTGTTGTATGTAAATCAAACTAAAATCTTTTAAAAAGCAAAAAAAGTCATTTTTTTATAATCATCTATCATAAACTGTCAGCTGAATGTCTATTAAATAAACCTCTATTCACTAGTTTGATCAGTAACATTGTTTTGGGAATGCACTAAATTTCCATTTTGTAATTACTCTATCTTAAATGTAAAAAAAGAAAAAGATTCTCTGCATTCAAATGAATAATTTACATATACTCAAATTACTGAACATGACATGACACATTTGGTCGATGTTTTATTTCCTTTTCTTAACAGGCTCCACAAAACAGGCCAGATGGAGCAATCAGAACAGAGAAAGAACACTGAACCTGAAGTCAGACAACCTGAGTTTCCTTCCAGCTTCTGCATCTTATGATTCTATTTGGCAGAAGTTCCCAGCTGACTATCACTGCAGAGGTTTCCAAACACTAGAAAATACTATTATTTCAACACACAAAGCAGTGGTCTAATGCCCTCTGGGCATCTTGGTTGTCCACCTCAGGATAGTAAAGAAAATACTGGTATTTATAATAAAATGTGACTATTCCTGTTCCTCGGTCTCTTAAAGTGTTTTGAATTTGTGGTACCTTTGTTTTAATATGCAGGAATCACTTTTCTCTTTCATTTTTAAAGCTCTTATGAAATCAATCACATGTTTTGGTGCCACCTTTTAAGCAGCTGACATAAAGCCTAAGGGAGAGGGCAAAAGTGTAAATGCCATCCCTCTTTCCTCTGGCTCCCCGTCACACAGAAACAACTCCATAGCTTTTCACTGATAATTTCTTTTCAAACTCTGACATCTTGCAAAATTAATGATCATGTAGCTCTAAAAATGTAAGACTTCCACTACCTCTACATTTTAAATCTATTTGCTTTAATGTGTTCTCATATAAAAATGAAACAACTATATGTGCATAGGTATATACCTACATGCATGCACATATGCACAGTCACAGGCATAAACATATATCAATGAAATAATCACTTATTTTTACAGTCTCTCCTCCATTCAATATATAAATATTTTCAACTGTAGACAGTTTTCATGCGAAGCACTAGGAATGTGATTTTAAGCTGGTCTACATCTCTATAATAATATAGAACAAAGATTTATACCCATGCTTGATACTGTTCAAAATTCTTTGCCTTTTCTATAGTGGCTTAATCATTGTAATCCTATAAAAGAAACTATTATTCAGTTAAGATTCGGATACAAAGACAAAGAATAACCTATCCAATATCACATAGCTAGGAAAGAAAGCCTGAATTTCAGCCAAGGTGGTCTAGCTCCAGAGGAAGAGATGTGTAAGTACCAGACCATGCTTTCCTGCTCTTATATCTTCTCTCATACAGGAAAGACAGAGACTAGTTATAAGGGGGATAAAATAAGCAGATGTAGCCCAAATGTATTTTTTTCATACTGCCTATTTCACGTATTTCTTCTCCTATTATTTAAACAATTCGAAATTATTTTCTTTTTTTTTAACCAACCCCTGTATTAACAGTGGAAATAAGTTTAGGGAAGCTTTAGTTTAGTGCCATTTTTTTTCATCTAATACGTATCTGAAACCAGGTAAGAGAAGAAGTGAAATTGTAAAGAGATTGAACTGGTTTGAGAATGAGAAAATATAGCTTTAGAGCATAGAATACTTTAGGAAAACTAGGTTTGATATATTATACCATTGTTATCAACTGTTCACCAACTTTGTTCTAAAGGTCATATATCTATTGTTATATGACTTACAGGGCTTCCTGTGGGAGGAAAATACTCTGTATCGTGTTGACAAAGATTTGGCCATGTGACTTCATTGGGCAAATAGAATATGAGGGAAGTGTTGCGTGTCATACATGGCACAAGGTTAAAAGTTATTTCATAGTTCTGCAATTGCTCCTTTTATCTGCAATGAGAATGGTATACCCTAAATAAGGATTATTCCTTTAGTTTGTTTCAAATAACGAATAAGACCCTCCATGATGTTCAGTTCACATATAACACAAGAGTGAAAGAAATCCCTGTCATTATAAGCTAACTGAAGTTTAGATTATTTTGCTACCACAAAATAATCTCATAAAATCTAAAGGATACAATAGATTTATCTTTTCATATTCCTTACCTAAATTCTCTGAATAGAGATTCTTATTCAAAATCTTTCTGTTTCAAGTGATGGAAAAGCACCTGCAATAATTTGGCAAGAAAAGTCATGACTGCGTTAAGAGTAAGAGTAAAAACTGAGTGTTACAAACAAGTAATGCCAAGACCCTGAACATAACCCTAGACCATTCTCAAAATCTTGTCTCTGTCTTTCTGTACATGTCAAATTCTCTGTCTTTTTGGCAAGTGGGTGTGTGTGTCTGTGTGTGTGTGTGTGTGTGTGTGTGTGTAGTCTTTTACTATATACCAAATTTTTCTTCACAACTGAAGTTTCACCTTTCCTAACAAAATGCCACCAAGTAAAAACAACACAGAAAAAAAACATTTCCTTCTGTTCCTCAGTTTTGGTTCAAATGGTTCCAGGAAAGAAAACTGATGGTGTCATATTATATCTTGGATCACTCTAGAGACAATTAACTATTTCTAGTCATCGATCCTGTGTACAAACATGGCAGTTCCAACACGAACTACACAAGAACAATGAAAAGAAGCAAAATGAGAAGCATCCAAAAAAGAGGGATGCTGAGCAGATACTTAGATGTTGACTATAAAATCCTTACAGACCATCATGAAGATCCTACAAATCTGGAAAGAGGAAAGCAAGATAAAATATAAAGGAGAGATGAAGATGCCAAAATCCTGTTTAAAAATTTAATATTTAACCAACTTGCAACATTATTTCATTATTCAAACATAAGTGAATGGAATAAATGAAAAGTGTCAGTTATTGCAATATATCCTGAGAATATAAGCATATAAGATAAAGACCTTAAAACCTCATCCAGTATGCAGGAAAGCATCCACCAGGTGCTGGGATCTCTCAGCTAGACTCTAGGGCTCCCACGAAGGTGTTCTCATGTATATATATATTATTACATATATAATTATACAATTACATTTACACGAATTAATATACAAATTATATATAAATATAAAATAATATATAAAATAATAATATAAATATACATTATATATTATAATACATAAAATAATAGAAATCGTAGGTTGCTATGAGCATTCAATCACAGATCCCAAATGTCACCTAAAGCTTGCCAAAAGCAGTGGTAGCCTGAAAAATAAAGAAGGATTAAAAATATGAGGGAGGAATGACAACAGCAAGATAGTAGAATAGGAAGTTCTGGTTCTCATTCCTCCGCAAAAACACCAACATGAAAGCTCTGCACATATGAGAACACCTTCGTGGGAGCCCTAGAGTCTAGCTGAGAGATCCCAGCACCTGGTGGATGCACTGAAGAGGGCAAGGAAAGCAACTTCACTTTTATGTTCCTCCAGGTGGTGCAGATGGGTGCTGAGCTAGACCCCCTTGGCCTGTGATTCTCCCTTGAGGAAAAGTGAGAGTGAAGTGAGCACCTGGCTGCCCCCACTTTGCAGGACACCGTCTAGGAGGCCCACTTCTATTGCATCCCATTCAGAATATTGAGGTGATTGGCACTGCTGAATTATGAGGGGGCAACTATCAGCAGCTAGTATGCAGGGTGAAGGGGAAGGGACTCAGCGCTGCACTCCAATGCACATGGGTCTCAGCAGCCAGTCATGGATCCTGGTACTTGGCTCGTGAACTGCACCAACAGGTGCACCTACAAAATCCATAGGACAACTACAGAATCGCCCATCAGCCAACACGTATCTCCAGCCCTGAAAATGGCACATGTGAGCTTCTGCAAAGAGATATGGATCTCAGGAGCAATTGCAAATCTTAGCAGCTGTTTGATCTTCTAGATTGACAGAAGGAGCACAACTTTAACAAAGTTGGGATGCTGCTTTAGGGAAAATAACTGGGAAGCTCTCAGCAATCAACCAGATTTTATGGGATTGAGAGATTAGACACAATCTTAACTCCTTCCTCACCCCTCATGCTAAAGAAGAATTAGAGGAGTGGAGGAGGCCTTAGAAACAGCCATAGAAAAGTTCTGAAACCCTGAGAATCCCTAACCAGGCTGATGAGTAAAGATCTTTCTCTCCCAGAGCCAGTCAGTAAAGACTGGAGGAGGTGACTAGTGTTTCAATTAAAGTACAGTAATGCAAGGCTTTAATGAACACACCCAAAAAAATTGAAGAATAAGAACACCACCAAACAGATAAATAAAGCCATTGCCTGTGGCTGTAAACCTGGGTTCACGGCAGAATAGGCAAAATGCCTATTGCTCAGATACCCTGTGGAAGTGGTTTAACTCAATACTTGCCCAGTTGCTTCTGGGATCTGACTTTTAATCAGTCTCCATGTAGGTGCTAACTGTGACTCTCTCCTTTAGGACAGTGTCGGGTCTTAGCACACCCTCAACTCTTGGGAGCCACTAAAAACAAAGGCCATGACCCGAACAATCACAAAGTTTGGAGAGTAATCAGGAGCGAAGGCTGGGCTAATTGATGAGATTCACGTGCTCCATGAGAGCAATCTATCACGACTGAGAGAAGTGTCTGTTTTCTTTAATGCAGAGAAAACAGCGCAGTCAGTGAGTGAAGGAAAATGAAGAAACAGAAGAATATGTTCCAAACAAAAGAACAAGATAAACTTCCAGAAACAGACCTTGATGAAACAGATAGAAGTGCTTACTCAACAAATACACAATAACAATCATAAAGATGCTCTCCAAGGTGAGGAGAGGAATGCATGAACAAAGTGAGAAGAAAAAATAGGGGGGTGAAAGGTTACTTTGTGGAATGAAATCTCTGAAGATGTTGTCTTGAATAGTTGTCAGAACCAGCTGAAAGGAAGATTTTCTATCCTCTCTACCCTGTGTCACCTGTCGCCACCCACCTCCCAGATTGAGAATTACGACTTGTAAAATTTATTTTGTGATCACTTAAAGACACTTCCAATCTACATATACTAAATAGTTTACCTTTTCTCTGAAATCCTGCTTTCCCTCTTAATATTGCTTATCTCGGTGGTGGCTCAACTATATCCTTTGTATCTACTTTTCCAAGTTAATGATCTCTACAATTTTTCTTCTTTTCTTCCCTCTATTCCTCACCTTTCTCTCTTCCCCCCCCTCTCCCCCTCCCCTTTTCCGTGGCTTATGAACATATGCTAATCTCTTTTATCCTCAAAAATACCTCTCTTTGATCCTTTGTTGGTCTATAGCCTTTCCTTACCTTTTTTCTCTCTTTAGAGTCAAAAGCTTCTCAAAAAGTAGGTGTACTAGCTGTCTCCATTTCCTCATGTTGCCCCATCCTCTCCTTGATTTATTTCAAAATCTTTTTGCCAGGATCACCAAGGACCACTCAGTTTTCAGTTCCAATTTACTTGGCCTCTCAGCAGCTCCTAACTCTGCTGATCATATCTTATTTCTCAAGATACTCTTCTGCTTATTTCAGCTGTGGCTCCCAATTTTCCTCCTACTTATTTTGCCATTATCTTTTCTCATATGGGTTTTTCTTCTTCCACCTAACCATGAGATATAAGGCTTTCCCCCCAAGTTCTACTTAGCAAGTTTTCTCACTCTACAAATAGTCTCTCAATGAGCTCACCCCCTTGGCTTACACCAGAGCACACCTGATAATGATTTACAAGTCTATGGATCCAGTCCAGATCTCCCTTCTCACCATATGAAGATATAAGGGAAGAATTCCCTTCCAAGAGGCAATTGCAAGGAATCTTCAAGCTTATATTTAACCTTACAGCAAACCCTACAGAAAAGAAATTTACTTATTTTCCTAAACTACCTACCACAAAAGTCCTTCCTTTAAACATTATTAGCCCCAAGGGACTTCTCTTGAGCCATAAGTCCTCCAAGATCTGGACGTGTGACCAACTTTTCCCAAACTGCAAGAACTAAGAATTGGAGAAGGTCTTTTTTTTTTTTTTTTTTTTTTTTTTACAGAAAAGTGGGAACTTTTGGAAAGAATAGTGAATGACTGCTGGGCAGGTGTAAATAACAGGTGCCCCCCATACACTGTGATATCACCAGAGATAGCTCCACTTTCTAACCCTGAAGGCCAAGACTTGAGAAAGAGAGAAAGAGAAAGAAGAGGTAGGTGACAAAAAAAAAAAAAAAAAAAAAAAGAAGTAGGTGACGAATTTTAGTGATTATTAAGGGAACACAAGATTTTGAAAAAGAAAAAGGATCAATACTAAGAAGCAGTACATTAAGCATGTCCTGGACAAGGACATGGAGACAGAGGAGAAATATCCATGCAAGTATGAATATGCCAATGAAGCTAAAAGCCAAGGGAAACAATCAGACCTCTCAAGAGATAAGCAGGAAGCAGGAGAGAAGGGATATGACAATGAGTGCTTTCAGATATTGTGTGAGAAGCAGAAAAGGACTAGATTTTGCAGTTGCCAGAATTCAAAAGCTAAGAAACCAACAAACTATGACAAAACAAAAATACACAGCAGAAAAGGATGCAATCAAAAGATTGGACTAAACCTATGTGTTCAATCACTGATTTAACTGCTTCAGCACCAGGAATGGATTTAGCTGCTAGAGACCTGTCTAGTGACTTGTTACCACAATTACATGTGTTCACACTCAATTGTGGCAGGCCATATTATATTCTGCATAACAGTAAGGTTATGTTTAGCCCAAAATTCAAAGGGCGTAAGCCAATAAAGAGATGTTTGAGTTAGAGGAATCAGTAAGTATAAAATTGAAGAATATTTAAGTCAATGATGCCAATAATTCTTTAACTCTTGGGGACTAAAATCTTAGTTTTTGCATTTGGATGGGTAACTAAGAATCAACATATTCCAGTTGGTGTTTTGACTAAGATATTACAGGAGGCCATCCTTAATAGTTGGAATTAGTATTTCATTTATTTTAAAGATTTTATTTACTTCAGAGAGAGAGAAAAGCACATAAGTGGGGGGAGAGGCAAAAGGAGAGGGAGAGAGAATTTCAAGCAGGCTCCATGTTGAGCATGGAGCCCCTACACAGGGGCTCAATCCCAGGAGCCTGAGATCATGACCTGAGCCACAACCAAGAGTTGGATGCTCAACCAACTGAACAACCCAAGAGCCCCTGTAATTAGTATTTTAAAAGGAAGTCTGGGTGAACAATTCAGGTTTAAGTCTAAAGATGTGGCCAGAGAAACAATATTGGCAAGGGGGTGGATTGTGCTATTGTAGTTTCCTTAAGATCATCTAGAGACTGTAGTTTGGCCAAGTAATTGAAAGGGGGACATACTCAACACTCAATATGCTTTAAGATATGAGCTTGTTGGTTAAATGAGGCTTACATAAAAATTATTTTATAATGCCTTCATGGTGATGATTTAAGTCAGGAAGTGGGGTTAGTAAAGCAAAAGTCAGGAACAGAAAGCCAAAGGGAAGAAGGAAGAAGGATAATCACAGTGGTTAGAGCTGCATCAGGAAAGATGGGGGTATAGAAGAGAATATAGGAAGTCATAAATACATTTTATAGGTTTTAAAGTAGGACTTAATGTTGTGGATAATTCTTCTCAATTTTTCCAACTTTGGAATTGAGGTCCTCATTGGGGTAAATCCAGCTGTGGAACTGATGATATAATGAAAAGTTAATATACCTGCAGGGGTAAGGTAATCCATGTAATAACATTCCTGTGTTCCTGGAGAAAGTTGTACGTGGTTAAAATCTTATCTGCAAATACTTTCTATTACTGTTATGGTTTTTAAAGGATTTTAAAAATATATAAGAACCTATGCAGATTAATTCCTTTAAAAAATTTTTTTAAGATTTTATTTACTCATTTATTTGAGAGAGAGAAAGAGCACAAGTCAGGGAGGGGCAGAGAGAGAGGGCGAAGCAGACTCCCTACTGAGCAGGGAGTCCAACCACCATGGAGCTGGATCCCAGGTTTCTGGGATTATGACCTGAGCTGAAGGCAGAAGCCTAACTCTCTGAGCCACCCAGGTGACCCAATTAATTCCCAATTCCAAATGACATTTTAAATATTGCTATTAGGAATGACAGTGGAGCTATAACATAACAATATAATAAAGTAAAAATTTTCCTTAATCAGCTATGGTTTATAGACTAATACAAAAACTAATTATACCCAGAAGTTGAAACTGCTAGAAACTAAGATTTACATGTGAATGCACATGTAATAATAAATTAAACCCTACTTCCTTGAAGTTACTTTCAATTCAAGGACTAAAGGACTAAAGGAATTCAGATAGGATAAGAAATCATAGTTTAACCTTTTCAGGAACTAGTCTTAAAACATATTTTTTTAACTTTAAAAATAACCAACAATTTTCCCCCATTGTTTTAAACTTAGATTCTGTCCCTCTGTTTTTTTATTGAAATAGTTGTAAGAACTGCATTGGGTTCCATTTCCACCGAACAGATGCAGGAAATACTGGAACTCTTTTAACAAAATCTGAATTACAGAGATTTCCTTCTGAATGTTGCAGACCTAAGCAATTCACATAAACTAAAATTTAAAACAAAGCAAAAGAAAACAGAAATCTTTTTGGCACTTAACCCATGAGTTACAGATTGAATTTTTTTAGAGTAAATAAAAGTGGACTCTGATAATTTGAGGATGGCAAAACAAACTTTCCTCAAATATATATGGTAAACTTTGTAGTCATGTTTTAAATTGAAAATTGTTATATTTGAAAGTCCATTTGGTGATAGAAATGATTTCTTTCTATAATTATCTAAACCACATGCCACAAACAAAATAAAGACATTTTTATAGAGACACACATAATTAATGTTCACAAATAAATTCCTTGACCATTAACCAAATGCACCATTTTAACAGTTTGATGAATATATTCATGTCATTATACCCTAGCATTATTGGGTATGAGCACAACTCACTAGATAGGTCTGTTAGAAGCAGAATTAACTTCTGGTGCCAAAAAGATCAGTTGTCAAGATAGACCAGAGAATCCAATTCTTTGATTTAATACAATTCTATCAGATGCATATCAACATATTTTGGTATATGTTTTCAAGTATAGAGCACATGACATGTGAAATAGATTCTGATTGCTCCAAAACTCAGTAGCGTAAATGCTGACTCAATATGAAAAGTATATGTGATGTTTCTTTTAAGATTTATTTATTTATTTATTTGAGAGAGAATGAAAGAAAGCAGGGGAGGGGCAGAGGGAAAGAGAGAGGAAGATCCTTAAGCAGATTCCCCATTGAGTGTGGAGCCCAATGTGGGTTTGGTCTGAGGACCCTGAGATCATGACCTAAGCAGAAAACCAAGAGTCCGACGCTTAACTGACTGCCACTGTGTTTCTTTCTTAAACCACATTTTGAACAGGGTTAAATTCCTTGACCAATCCTAAAATAGCACTGAGTGCTCTCATTTCTAATATAAAAATAAATCTACTTAAATTCTTGCTTAGAAAAACAAATAATCATGAATGTTCTTAAGGGGTTGATTTAGTATCTTATTTAATTATACTTTCTCCTTACTCAAAAAATTAATACAAAGAACTTGAAATGATTAGGTAACATACACCAAAAATGGTCTCTAAGTATTTTATCAGTCACTGAAGAAGTCCTATTTTACACACACCAAAAAAATAGACAAATGTTTAAAAATGTCTATAATGAATTCTCTTGGACACCCCCTATAGGAGCATAACATGGATTTTTCTTTATTATTTCATACCAAATCCTTCAGCTTCTGCCACATGTTCTTTTCCAGAGTGAAAAAGAACCAATTCCTGCACACAAAGTAAAGCTTCACTAGCTATTGAAGTAGAAAAGTTTTATTTCCTGTTGTTGTACCCCAATATACTTTATTACCAAAAAATATTTTTTATACAGTGAAATTATTGTACTTGATGGTCTGATAAAGTGGAAAACATTACAAATGATAAACTTACCTTTCTTAATATTTCTTGGATTAAAAAATCTTAATTTTCCTTAACAAATATATTTCATATATCTCTAGATGTCTAATCACCTAAGTGTGGGTTTCAGGAGTTATCCCTGTTTTTTTTAAACAATACAGGAACTTAGTTTCAAAAATTAAAAAAAAATAAAAAGTAAATGATACAGAAACACGTACAGAATGGGAGGTAGGTCCAATAATAATGTCCAAATTACTGAGAGTAACCTCACAAATGCATTTTAAACCTATGTCTCAAAAAATAAATAAATAAATAAATAAATAAATAAATAAATAAATAAATAAATAAAATAAACCTATGTCTCACTTTAGGATGGGCAATTGATATGTTTCGAATTAAAATTACTCATATACAATGTTACAGCACTAGATGTTTAAGAAAAAACAAGAAAGGAAATACAAAATTGTTGGCTATGTGCCTCTTCAGTAAGTTGCATTGTTGTTCACTAACATTTAAATAACTACTTTTCCTGAATGATTAACAGAAGATTTGTGGAGGCTGATGAGGCCTGGACAACTTAAAGATAAATGGCATATGGTATCAAACAATACAATGAAGTTCAGTTTGAGAATTTTAAAGAGATTTTTAACCATAACTTGCAAATATTTAGAACATGGAAAGGATGGCCAGTTTTAAAGATTATTACATAAGGCTGAACGAACTGTCGTGATTTAGATGAATAATATATACAGAGGTATGTTGTAATTTCCCTGTAATGATTTATTTACCCACCTTAGCACAATGTGTTAAATAGACTGTAACTTTAACTCACAATTTATTAAATTTGTCATGCTCCTTCCTAAAATCATTTGATTAGTGGAGTTCCTGGGTACTTATCTCTGGCAATGGGCATTCAGGTTCTTCATTTATTTATTCAACTAATATTTGTGAAAACTTTAGTATATTCCAGGGCCAGATAATGAGAGAATTTAATAATCAACCTTGGAAGCCAGACAGAAAGGAGGCAGGAAAGAAAGCCTAAAATAGATTGATGAACCCCAGAGAAAGTATAAGGGGCAAGGGCAAGGGCTGAAAATCTTGAAATCTAAGATACTTTTAATAAGTATAAGAAATGAGGTGAAGAAAAAATTGGAAAAAAATAAGTTTAAGTTCAAGAAGCTGGCCACTAGAGTTCAAAGTTACAGGAGTTTTAGCTAATAGTGCTGCAGAAGACCCTTAAAAGAGTGTGGCTAAACTACCTTAGAAGTGCAAGTTACAGGTTACTCTTGTGTTGGACTTCCATTCTCATTTACTGAAATCACTTTCTATGATGATACGATTTGGGGTGTAGAGGGTCACCCCTATAAGAAGTCTTCAGTGAATATAGTTTATGACCTTAAGGCAGGTCATAAACTACTACTTAAAGAAGTAGTACAGAATAATACATAAAAATCATGGGTGAATGGAGGCACCATATTGGTCGGGTATAATCATCGGAGATGTCAAGCCACTTTCACCCAGGTAAACTTGGGAATAAGTTTTCAATTAAAGCAAGAAAGTAAGGGGAAAATACTGTGAAGGCATCTCTTCTTTTACTAGACACTTGCCATAACACCATGTACTTGGCATGTCTGGATGTATGTCTGTATTACTTTGAATTTACATTTCTTACATGTTGCAAGGGCTGGTGTATTTTTTTTAAATTATCTGAATGCACTTTTTATTTCTCTAATTGCATTGGGGGGTAAGGACCCATGTTTATTCATCTGTATAACCCCATTTAACATAATGTAGCAAACTTACATTATTCATACATGTGTTGGTGAAAAAAAGTATGTCATTGGTAGTAAGTAACCCTTTCAATGTTACCTTTCCCATTACTAGAAGGGATTAGAGAAATTTTCCATGTTCTTCTTCTTTTTATGAATTATTTATAGTGTTTTAAGATGTCTTCAGTGTGCAACTTGATGAGCTTTGACAAATGCATGCACCCTTGCAATGAGCTGTGTAGTAAGGCCCACTCATGCTGGCTCAAAAGAGCTGCTGTGCACACCTTTTCCTGGTTTTGCATCAGTAAAAAAGCACTGGTAATTTGAAATAGACCATGGTGACGATATTTACAACATAGACATCCTCCTCTGCCGCAAAGCAGGACTTCACCCAACTCCAGCTTCCCAGAAAGCCTGGACACCACTGCTTATTACCACCAACCAACTCAAGATATATATTGCTTGTATATAATTTCATGCCTCTTTCAAGTTAATCTCTAGCTAAGCACTCTGGATTTCTATCACCATCGATTAATTGTCCCGGATTCGAAACTTTATATGAATGAAATCACACAATATGTAGTGTGCATTCTGTTTTCAGACCTTGTTTCAGACACTTAAATTAGCATAGCATTTTTCATCTTAATATGTGTCATTGTGTATATCAGTAGTATGTTCTTTACGGGTGTGTGATATTCCATCGTATGAATATGTCAGAATTTATTTATCCATTCTCCTATTGAGGGACACTTGAGTTGTTTCCTATTTGGGGTATTATGAATTAAATTTCTAGAAGCATCTTTTGTACACTTTGTGTGTGTGTATGTGTATTCATTAACATATTTATTCCACTTGGGTATATTTTTGGAAGGGAAATTGTTGAATGATAAGAGTAGATGTGTCAAACTTTATCAGAAAGTGCCAGACAGACTTCCAAAGTAATTGTATTATATTTGTACAAACAATCTATGAGCTTGAAATGTCTGCATCCTTGCTAACAGAAGATATTGTGTTCCATGGTATTTTTAAAATCTAACCTCAAAATGTAGTACAATTTATATTCCTCAAGTTTGTAACACCCAAAATATAATTTGAAACTATGGTATAAAAGACTACTACTTTAGGGGCTCCCGGGTGGCTCAGTGGTTGAGCATCTGCCTTCCACTCAGGGCATGATCCCAGGATCCAGGATTGAGTCCCACATTGGGCTCCCTGTGAGGAGCCTGCTTCTCCCTCTGCCTGTGTCTCTGCTTCTCTCTGTGTCTCTCATAAATAAATAAATAAAATATTTTTTAAAATGATAACATTTATAATATCATAAAAATCTTGTTCCTCCTAATAAATCTAAGGGAAGATGGCAAGGTCTAGGAAGATGTGCAAGGTCTCTATACTAGAAACTACAACCTATTATTGAGAAAATTATTTGAGAGAAATGTTTATCATCTGTCAAGGCTCTCCAAATTTGTCTAAAGATTCAAGATGACTTCAGTCAAAATATTAATAGACATTTTAAGAAAATCACAGAAGCCATGAAGTCTAAGGTTCTAAAATTGATTAGGAAAAAAAAATTCTGTTTAGCAAAAATATCATTAAAAGATCAAAATAAAAGTTTATATTTTCTAGTGAAAAAGAATTCCTAGAAATAAATATAAAAAGATGAAGAGCTCAATTTTAAAGTGGTTAAATAAGTAGTTTATAGTTGAAGAGCTGCAAGTGAGCATATAGTAAAAAAAAAAAAAAAAAGGATACTATCTCACTCATAATTAAGTGCAAATTAAATTAGCACTAATAAATTATTTTCAGCCAATAGATATATACATAAGCATTTAAAAATACATAGTTTAGGATTTATAATATTAAGTTGGTGGGGTTGTGGGAAGGCACTTTCATTTATCATTGGAAGTTTAAACTGCAACAACTTTTAAAGAAATGTCTATCAAAATTAAAATTACACATGCTCTTTGACAAATAAAACCCTCTAATACTAAGCTATTTAATAGATATAACAATAAAACTAAGTTTTCTGAATATCTAAGATTACTTATGACAAAAAAACAAAACAAAACCCTCAACTATATAGAGGATTGGACAAATTAAAGGTGTAGTCCTATAATAGAATCCATATAGCTACTAAAGAGATTAGTATACTTATGTCTTGGTTCCTAAAGCATTGAATAAAAAAGATATAGGCATGTATCTCTGGGTATAATATGATCCTTTCTTTTTTAAAATACCAGAAAGTGGTATTTATATTTGATTCTATATCTATATATTCTGGTTTATGGATTTTTTCCTTGAAATATACACACACTAAAACAATCAGTTAATAATGATTACTTCCTTTGAAAGGATGAGACATCAAGTGTAGTGATTTCTGATTTTTATTTATATCTTTTTCTGTTTTTTTTTCCTAACCATTTTGCCCAGAAGTTTTACAGTTTTGATAAAGTTCATAGAGATTATTTAAAAGATATTTTTACTTTTTTCTTTCTATGTTTCTGTTTAAAAATGAAAAAAAACTTGGATTCCTGAGTGGTGCAGTCAGTTCGGTGTCCAACTGTTGGTTTTAGTTCAGGTCCACTCTCAGGTTTGTAATATCGAGTCCTGCCCTCAGACTCTGCACTCAGAGCAGGGTCTCCTTGGGTTTTTCTCTCCCGCTACCTCTACCCCTCTTTCTCTCTCTCTCTCTCTCTCTCTCCTTAAGATAAATAAATAAATCTTTAAATAAAATGATTTCTCATCAGAAACCAAACAAGACAGGAAATAGCATTACAGTTTCAAGTGCTGAAAAAAAAAAACAGCATTACATTTTCAAGTGCTGAAAAAAAAAAAAACAGCATTACATTTTCAAGTGCTGAAAAAAGAAAACCATCAATCTAGAATTTTATATCCAACAAAAGCATCCTTCAGGATGAGGAGAAATCAAGGAATTCTTAGATGAAGGAAAATGAAGAGAATTTGTCAATAGCAGACTGGTCCTAAAAGAATGACTAACAAAAGTTCTTGAAAAAAGAAAAAAAAAAAAAGAATCTTGAGACATCTGGAAGAAACAATGAAAAATATAGGTAAACACTATAGATTTCTTCTTCCTTTTGAGTTTTTCAAATTACGTTCATGGTTGAAGGATAAATCATGACATTGTCTATGTTAACAAAATTACTTACATATATCTTTAGTATAAATACCTCAACCTGATAATATATTTGACAGTGAATTGGATTGAGAGACAAGAGCCACCTTTGTGATCTATAGACTTTATTACATGTTAGTTTTCTAAACTAAGACAAATGCTACATTATCTTCATTTTTCTTTATTTTAAAATGAAAAAATAAAATCATGAGTTTTATAAAGTTGTTTTAAGGTAAGACCTGTAAATTATGAAAAACCATAAAATACAATAATATAAATTGTTATCATTATTTACCTTTTGAAGCATGCTTTTGTTCAAAGGTAATCTATCATGAAATCTATTGTGCTAAAGTAAGAAGTACTGAGATTTACAATTTATATTGAAATAAATTTTTAAAAAACTAAACATTAAAGGATAGAGTAGTTACATGATAAATCACATGTAGTAAAATGCTAGTGGTTGGATCTAGGTAATGGATATATGGGTACTCACTATAAATTTATTTTAACTTTCCTATATTTTTGAAACTTGTCATAAGAAAGTCTTGGGGAAAAACCTTAACATAAAATCTTAAATTCTCAAGGATTTCAAGCAAATGAAAAAAAATTACCTATAATGTTACTAAGCGTATTGACTACATGATACATGAAAATATATCTTAGGCTATAACAACAGTGTTATATTCACAAGTGAGATTAAATACAGGTTCCTCCCCTGTGTGTATGTATGTGTGTGCAGGCTCACACACATATATGTACACACTAAATATGTTTATGAACACATATATATGGTCATAAGACAGCATAATACAAACAAAATAAAATTATAGTTCTATTGCAAACTCATACTAATGTATTAGTACCTGTTTTAAGGTCCATGGACAGTTTTGTTGTGTTTTTATTTTATTTTTTATTTAAATTCAATTTGCCAACATATAGTATAACACCCAGTGTTCATCCCATCAAGTGCCCTCCTTAGTGCCTGTCACTCAGTTGCTGTGTTTTTAAAATATTCTTAGTATATGTTAATAAATACATATATATTAAATATCTCAGATAATCCAAAATAAGATCATCTTCTTTCACTATAGAAGATTTGCCATAATGCATCTCTTTTTCCCTAGTCCAAAATTGTTAACACCAGATAGCTATAATCACATTCATTTTCCAAATGAATCTAGGTTATGTTAAGTGCCTACCCAACTCATTCCTAAAAACCTTTGATACTCAAATCTACAAAACTCAACTTCATTTTTCTTGGTCAAGTTATTGTTCAGGTAAAAAATATATTTAAATTAAAATACCTTTGAAAATGTTCCTCAGGACATTAACTTGTTTTTATAAAGCAATGTTTAGAGAGGTAAATGTAAATGAGCCATATGGATTGCATTCTACTTGAAATTAACTACATATTGGCAACTTAATGGAAAATGGGCTTGGAAACACTTTGGAATGTGTTAGGTACCAATATCAAGGTCTTTTATGACTATATTTTATGGTTTCAGTTAACAAGCCACAGTTGGAGAGTAGAATTACCACATATAGCAGAGGTGGCATTTCAGTGGTATGCATATATTGGAAAGGACTCAGCTTGAGAGTCTTAAAATCTGTCAGTCTGGGAGAGTATATCACATTTCAGGATAGGGTTATACTGGCCTGGGGTATCCTTGGTGGACCTGAAAGCCTACTTGGACTTAGCATGTATGTAACTTACTAAAGTCATTCATTATACCTTTCATTTATCAATCTATTCATTGTATAGCATTCAATTAATTAATGTTATTATTAGCTTAAAGTCATAAGGCAAAAGAACAGACATTGATTAAAATCCAATGACACCCACAATTCCTAAGTATAATAAATGTTCTTAGTGCCAGACCCATATCACCTTGGCACTATTATTTTCATGCATGCCAGACTAATTTCCAACATCCAACACCTGAATCTCTCTCTAAGGTCTTTTTCTGGCCATCAAATTCTGTTTTGCCATATGCAATGGGCTGAAGAGCTGGAAATGAATTCTACTTAAAAACTGCCCTAAACCAATCTCCTACAGATGAGATAACACTGAAGTCCATGTTCAGATTCTAGAGTTTCCTACCAGGCTTAAGCTCCAGTTACCCATAGTGTCACTTTTTTCTTCCCTATCTTGTCCTTCCATTCTCCTATTCATGTGTCCCCGATATTATGCTACGAATAAGTGACTTGCCCTAAAATCCTTTTCTTAGGGTCTGCTTCTTGGAAAGCTGAAATTCAAACAATACGTATATTGGTCAAGGTTCCCCAGAGGATTTATTATGGAAATTGGCTCATGTGATTATAGAGGCTGAGATATACCTCTAAACACTATCCATACACAACAATATGCTGTCTATAAGCTGAAGAACCAGGAAAGCTGGTGGTATAATCATTTCAGTCTGAATCTGAACACCTGAGAATCAGGAGCTCCAGTGTTTGAGAACAAAAGATGGTTATCTCAACTCAAGAAAGAGAGAGGTAATTTGCCTTTCCTTTGCCTTTTTGTTCAAGCTGGGCCCTCAGTGGATTGGATGATACCCACCCACATTAATGAAAATGATTTTCTTTACTCAGACTACTGATTCAAATGCTAATCTTTTTTGTAAACATTCTCAGAAACTAAAGATTTTATACCCAATTCCAACATAGGAGCAGGGGAGTCTTCCCACACTACTAAATAATTGTCAGACACCAGATGGGTTTTCTACAATTCAACTCAATTCTGACACTATCTTCATGTAGATATTGTCAAATCCCACAGGTTAAGGACTCAGTCTTACAAGACTGCCTGCCCCCCCAAACACACACACACATGCACACACACACACTTCAGAAATCAATTGCAAGTCCAGGTTGTCACCTATATTTCTGATCAAAAGGCTATAGATCAGAAGTTCCAACAACTTCTTCTTCGGGTTTGATTAATTTGTTAGAGCAGCTTTTAACACTCAGAAAAACATTTTACTCACAAAGATAATCACTTTATTATAAAAGAATATAACTCAGGAATAGCCAGATGGAAGGGATGCATAGGACAAGGTATGGGGAAAGGACAGGGAACTTCTATGTCCTCAGAGTGCATCACTCTGCTCAGATCTCCATGTGTCCACCAACCTAGAAGCTCACTGAACCCCATCCTTCTGGGTTTTTATGGAGACTATTACATAGGCACAGGTGATTAAATCATTGGTCTTGGTAACTGAACTCAATCTCCAGCCCTTCCTCCCTCTTGAGAGGTAGAAAGAAGTGTGACTAAAGGTTCCAACCCTCTAATCACATGGTTGATTCTCCTGGGCATGCTTAGGTAGGGTCTCAGGTGGTCACTTCATTAACAAACAAAAGACACCTTTGTCGCTCATGTCACTTAGGAAATCCCAATAGTTTTAGGAGCTCTATACCAGAAACCGGGACAAACACCAATATAAATACATATAAACATATATATTTGGTCTTTGTCCTTTTCTGGCACATAGCTACAATTATAACATCACACAGATTCACCTGGAAATAATGTTTTACCAGCTATCTGGACACCTCTTAGCCCAGTCAAATTGAAACAAAATTAAAGATCACAAGCAAAAGGCAGGTATAGAAGCAAATAATGACCAAAAAATTTGGTTAGAGAGATTGTAAATATATCTAACACCATCGTGAGAACCAAGGGTGGATACTACATGCATTGGTTCAAATAAGAGTAATGTACTGGGCACTGTTTTCTAGGTCCCCAACTGGTATAAATATAAACAAAGCACCAAGGCACTTTCCTAGATATTTATTGAAATGTAAATTACTAACTGCAGACAGGGAAATCATTTTGCCTAGGAAGAGATGAGGTGGAATGATGGAAAGAAGAGTGGATAAGGAGAAAGTAAGTGTGGAGAAAAAGGAAATAAAGAGGCTGAAAGATGTTACTGAGGGTGGACAACATGTGAACTGTACTTTGTTTGATGACTAATTTTTTTTCATACAGAAACATGGTGACTCACAGTTCTAGGCAAAGGAGCAAAGAGTTGAGAGGCCCAGAGCCGAGTCACACTAAATGGCATGCGGACTTTAGGGCAACATTTTAGCATGCTGAGAACACAGCATGAATGCGAGAGGCTAAAACAGAAAAGGTATGTCAGGGCAGTATCATGGAAACCCTTGCATACTACGTAAGAGTGTGGACTCCATTCTATGAGCAACAAAAATCCACCTGCCTTAGGACTCTAACTGGCATGTGTCTCTGACCTACATGGTCTGAAGAAAGTCACTTTTGCACAAGCTGCACTCAGTGGTCTGTCCTAAGTTTAATGGTCACTAGTGAACTAGTGCAAAACTTCTGGACGCATTTGAGGATGTAAGTTATTTGTTCTATGTTACTGTTGGTTAGAAGAGTACCAAATGTTTGAACTATAAAGGATCACGAGGAACATCTATCCAGTCCCCCCAACTTGGCAGAACTGTAGCTGAAACACATATATGATACATCCTGACCCCTTTTCAGCACACTAAATTGCTCCTTAACAAAACTATTTCTGGCAAAATAATTGTTTGAACTATACTGTGTATGCTAGTGTTCCTGAATACACAGAATAACAAGCACTTTATTTCAAAACTCAGCTCTCACAAATGAAACAAGATTGGCCACATGTCGATTATTACTGATGATAGCTATGTGTACGTGGGCATTCATTATACTATCCCATCTTGGTATATATTTTAAATTATTCTCAACAAAATGAAAAATTAAATAATTTTTATAAAGAATGATAACTAGTTATCTGTAATGGTTTCTGTCAGAGTAACTTCATGGTCTGGTGCCCCATTACTGGTTGCTGTTCTCCTGGGCAACCTTCTTTAGGATATTGTCCTGAGTTAACTTTGGGAGCCGTTTCACCTGGTGGTCCCTGGGAGGCTTTCCTTACCCCACCCTAGTAGTGCAATCCTGGGTCATAGGACAGTTCTATTTTTAACTTTTGAGGAACCTCCATACTCAGAGCATGACTTAAAAAAAAGATTTATTTATTTATTCATGAGAGACACAGACTGAGAGAGAGAGGCAAAGACACAGGCAGAGGGAGAAGCAGGCTTCCCACAGGGAACTGGATGTGGGACTCGATCCCAGGACCCCGGGGTAACTCCCTGAGACTAAGGCAGGCACCCAACTGCTGAGCCACCCAGGCATCCAGAGCATGACTTTTAAAAGAGTTCCATTGAATTTGCAGATTCAGTTACCCATTAACCTGGTATAATGTTCTTTTCTCAGAAATACTGTTTGGGGAAAAGAAAAAAAATATTATTCATAATGAATCTTTTTCCTCCTTCCCCCTTTCTTTATATGCATAGTTTTAAAAAATATTAATCCTTATTTATAATTACTATCTTAGTAGATAGATCTTTCACATGTGGCTTTTCTGAAATATGTATGGAATTGCCTTAAAATATCCAAAACAGAATCCATAGTATTCATTTTCCCCTCATGTGATACTTCTGAAAATAAACATCACTAAAAAGCAATATCTGGTGATCATCTGTGGCTGAAAAGTAGGATATACTAGTGAGATGCCAACATAGCTTAAAGTAATAAATTGCATAAAGAATATAAATACTGTGTTTTATTCTGTTTCTATTGTAGTTTTTAGTAGAGCAACGCAGATATAAGATAAAGGGCCAGAAATGATTTCCTTATGTTTATCTCCATAGGAACTGACTTCTCAATGGGAAGAATTTAAATACTGATGATTCCCCAAAGGATACCTGAGCATATGGAAAAGAAATGTAAGAGCTCATTGTTTTGAAAATCTGCTATGCATACTGAATTGGCTTAATTTAAATAAACATTTGAAGTTTTGGGCAAGAAGGAAAATTAGCACAGGCAATGGTTAGCAATTTCCAGGAGGATGCCTCTAAAAACTATTTGGAAGGTTGCTTATGAGATGTTGTTAAGTACAGGTGATGTTTGAGACTCAAGAGTGTGTATGTGTGGGTGTGTATATACACACACATGCACACACATGCAGTCTCAAACTGCTTCATTTTCCAATTCATCTAAGGTATCAAGACAGAATTTATCTTGGGCTACTAATTTATTTTCTCTAAAGAAATTATTGAAATGCCTGTTTCCCCTGGTTAGGGATAAAATAGCTTGTTGCTAAAATAAAAATGCTGTCTTAACTGAAGAACATAGGTAAAAAATGAGCAGGGAATGAGATAATATTTCACTGCTGATGAAGTAGAGCCATGTGAACAGGGTTAGGTGTGGTCCTGAAAGTGGCCGTTCCCACAGGCTCATCATAGTTAAGTACTGGCCTTCAAATAGAGACCAAGATCTTCATTTAAAGGCATGTTTCCCACTGCTCCAGTGTACACACCCACAAGCAGCCACAAGCCCATGTCTACGTGCAGAGAAAGATATAGGCACTGTGCTTATCCTGTATTTCTCAAACTAGCTGCTGCTTTATTACTACTTACTCTGTCATCAACCTGGAGGCTTAATCTAATCAACACTGAGTGATTCTTTGCTCTTACTACAGTCCAATTAGGGAATGGAAAAAAAATTAAAAAATAATATAAAACATGTTAAATTTAAAACTCTGGGGTTTTTATCTTTGCAGTTGTACTCCTCCCAAATGAAATCATATTGGACTAAGTTAAGAATGTTAGTGTCATTTTATGAAAACAGAAATGGAAAGAGAGAAATTATACCCCCATGATATTCTTTCATCAGAATACTTTCCAGCCTTTAGACACTTCTATGGTAGACCTGATGTCAATTTTTTTATTAGGTCATTGCCAAATTGAACTAAGCAGGACATTTCTGAATAAGATCTCTGGTTATTTCACTGGTGATTAGGTAATTCTGTGACAAATTGGTTATCTGTAATAATATTGATTAATGCACTAATGAAATATTCATCTAGCTTTCTCCTAGGGATCTAAAAAATATATTAAAATGTTATACATTATGGATTTTAGAAGTCTTAAAGACTTTCAGACTTTTGCCTCATGGAAGATGATATAGACGTACTTTCCTATATCTTCTGCTAATTATGACTAAAAACACTAAAAACACTGGATATTATGTATAAAACAGAAAATTTTGAAAGCTGTAGAAAAGAAGGCAGACCATCCAGAAGTGGACATGTGGTGAGTTGCTTGTGTTTCCTTTTTATCACATAAACCAGAGTTAGAGCTAAAAAGTCGAATAAACCAGAAACACAAACAGGTATAGGACAAAATAAACAAAAATCAACAGAAGCTACTCTCTTAGCCAAAGTACAAGGTAAGAAGTGACATAACAAGACAGAAAACTTTTGGACAATAATCATTCTACTCTAATCTAAGGGGAAAAAATCAGCCTCATCCCCCTCCATGTCAACAAAAGCTGAAAGGTAAGCCTAGATTCACATCTGTTCCTGGCTATACTCAGGTGATCTAATCTACCTTCCTCCACCACTGATGTAGTGTCAGAAAAGGCCAAGGAGAGCACCAGTACTTTCATCTCTTTTGGCATTAAGAAAGTTATCTGTCCCCCCAATGAATGACGTTAGTAGGGACCATGGAGATTCTGTATTTTTACTGTCACTCAAGAGTACTAAGCCATTCCTCCCTCTCTCTTCTCAGGTAATGGAGGAAACCTAGAAGAGAGTAAGGAGTTAAGGTGTAAGGAATGCCCCCTGCCCCCATTATGTAGCTGGTGGAAGCTGAAATAGATGGCTTATAAAAGATCTAGAGTCTGTTACATAATGTCATAAACTTTCAAGTTTTAGTAGAAAAATTACACATCATATCAAGAACCAGGAGGATCTCAAACTGAATGAAGACAGTCAATAGATGCCGGCACTGAGATGCCTGGGTGGCTCCTTGGTGGAGCATTTGCCTTCGGCTCATGGCATGATCCCAGGGTCCTAGGATAAAGTCCCACATCAGGGTCCCCATGAAGAGCCTGCTTTTCCCCCTGCCTGTGTCTCTGCCTCTGTCTCTCTCTCTCTCTCTCTCTGTGTCTCTCATGAATGAATAAAACCTTAAAAAAAAGATGCTTTCACCAAGATGACAATGGTGTTAGAATTAGCTTAAAATGATTTTAAAATAGCCATCATAAAGATTTTCAATAGTAGCTATAAATACACTTGAAATAGGTGAAAAAAAAGAGAAAATATCAGCAAAGAAATAAAAGATATAAAGACAGGCAAAATGGACATTTTAGAGCTACAAATATAACAACCATAATAAAACTAGTCAATTTATGCTCTCAACAGAAGAATGAATGGAACAAAGGAAAGAATCAGTGAATTGGAAGATAAAATAGTAGAAATCATTCAATCTGAATAACAGAGAGAAAAGAGGTCCAAAAAATTATAAAGAGAACCTCAGAGAAGTGGGACTATAAAAAAGTCTTTATGATCATTACCTTAAATTCTCTATCAGGCATAGTACTTATTTCTGTCTCATTTAACTCTTTTTCTGTGTTTGGAAACTGGACTCCACTCAAGCCCAAGGCGGCCCCAGGCTGGCCCACTAACAACACAAGGATCAAATCCTGCCCACAACAGACGGAGAGCCATTGCAGATGACTGTACTGAGAAGGAAATACAATGCAGTCACAATAAGTAGGACTCACAACACATATAGGAAACACCCCTGGAGCATCAGGTTCTGGTGAACAGGGGACATTGCACTGCAGGGTACTCCAGGACCTCTTCTTCATGAGGCCACTACTTTTAAAAGCAGGAGACATAGTTGACTTCCTTAACACACATAAAGAGACACAGAGAGTTAGACAAAATGAGATGGAAGACTGTGCCCCAGATGAAAGAAAAGAACAAAATGATAGCAAGAGAGTTAAATGAGACAGAAATAAGTAATATGCCTGATAGAGAATTTAAAGAAATGGTCATAAAGGCATTGACTTTGGACTTGAGACAAGAATGGAAGGACCTCAGTGAGATCCTCAACAAAGGGATAGAAAATATAAAGAGATGAAGAACACAATAACTGAAATAACAAATAGAGAGAATAAGTAATAGTCTAGAGAAAGCAAGAGAACAGATAAGATACCTGGAGGATGGTGTAATGGAAAGTAATCAAGGTGAACAAGAAAGAAGAAAGAAAGAAAGAAGAAAGAAAGAAAGAAAGAAAGAAAGAAAGAAAGAAAGAAAAGAAAGAAAGAAAGAAAGAAGAAAGAAAGAAAGAAAGAAAGAAAGAAAGAAAGAAAGAAAGAAAGAAGAAAGAAAAAAAAGAAAGAAAGAAAGAAAGAAAGAAAGAAAGAAAGAAAGAAAGAAAGAAAATATGCCAAGGGAACTCAGCAACATCATCAAGCATAAAAACACGCACATTTTATAGGATCCCAGAAAAAAGAAGAGAAGGAAGGGGGACAGAACACTTATTTGAAGAAATAATAGATGAAAACGTCCCAAATCTAGGGAAGGAAACCGAAATCCAGATCCCGGAGGTTTGGAAAACCCCCAGCAAAATCAACCCAAGGAGGTCCACATCAAGACACATAGTAATGTGGTAGCAAAAGAATTTTAAAAGGAGCAAGAGAAAAAGAAAACAATTACACACAAGGGAAACTCCATAAGGTTATCAGCAGATTTTTCAGAAGAAACTTGGCAGGCAGAAGAGAGTGGCATGATGTATCAAAGTGCTGAGAGGAAGTAACCTACAACCAAGAATACTCTGTCTAGCAGGGCTATCATTCAGAATAAAAGAAGAGATAAAGAATTTCCCAGACCAAAAAAAAAAAAAAAAAAAAAAAGTTAAAAGAATTCATGATCCCAGAACCACTAAATTAGTTCTATAAGAAATGTTAACGGGGACTTTTTGAGTGGAAAGGAAAGACCACAACAAGAATAAGGAAAGTAAGAAACACAAAAGCAGTAAAATTAAGTATATCTATAAAAATTAGTTAAGAGATTCACAAAATAAAAGAATTAAAGTATGACACCATATACCCAAAACATGCTGGTGGGGAGCAATAAAAAAAGAGTTCAAACTTAAATGACCATCAACTTAATATAGACTGATACATGCATAAGATGTAATATATAAACTTAATGGCAACCACAAATAAAAAACCAGTAATAGATACAAAAAAAAAGAAAGAGAAAAGAATCAAAATTGTGAGAGAGCAAGAGAAAAAAGCAACAGAGAACGACAAAAACAACTATAAAACAAGTAAGACATTGGTAATAAGTACATACCTATCAATAATTACTTAGAGGGTAAATGGACTAAGTAATCCAACCAAAAGACATATGGCAATGGAATGGATTAAAAAAAAAAGAAAACAAGACCTATCTATATGTAAGAGATTCATTTCAGACCTAAAAACACATGCACATTGAAAGTGAGGGATGGAAAAGCATCTATCATGTAAATGGATGTGAAATAAAGACAGAGTAGGAAAATTTATATTGGAGAAAATTGACTTTAAAACAAAAACTATAGTAAGAGAAAAGGAGGGACAGTATTTAGTCATAAAGGGAACAAACCAGCAAAAAGATATAACAATTGTAAATACGCATCCAAGATGGGGCACCCAAATACATAAAGCAGCTAATAAAAAACATAAAGTAATTGATAGTAATACACTAATAGCAAGGGACTCTAACACCCTATTTACACCAATAGATAGATCATCCAAACAGAAAATCCAAAAGGAAAGAGTGGCTTTGAATGACACACTGGACCAGACGGATCTAATAGATCTACATTCAGAGCATTCCACCCCAAAACAATAGAATACATAGAGAAATAAGCCCATGATTATATGGTCAATTGATCCACAACAAGAATATGCAATGGGAAAAAGACAATGTCTTCAACAAATGGTGTTCAGAAAACTAAACAGCTACATGCAAAGAATGAAACCGCACCACTTTCTTACACCATACACAAAAATAAATTCAAAATGGATTAAGGACTTAAATATGAGACCTTAACTATAAAAATCCGAGAAAGGAGCAAAGACAATAATTTTTCCAACATACATTTTCAAGAGCATGGAACTTCTTCCAGAATAGATCACATATTAGGCCACCAAAGAAGTTTCAACAAATTCAAAAAATTCAAAGTCATACAGTGGATCTATTCCAACCATAACACTATGAAAGTAGAGATTAACCACAAGAAAAAAATCCAGAAAGGTTATAAATATATGGGAATCAAATAATATGATAATAAACAATAAATGGGTCAATCAAGAAATCAAAAGAGGAAATAGAAAATATATACCTGGGGACAATGAAAACACAATGGTCCAAAAAGTCTGGGATACAGCAAAAGCTATTCTGAGAGGGAAGATTATAGCAATACAAGCCTACCTCAAAAAGAAAGAAAAATCTCAAATAAACAACCTAACAACATCAGTCATAGCAACATTTCTAAATATGTCTCCTGAAGCACAGGAAACAAAAGCAAAAATAAACTATTGGGACTATGTCAAAATAGAAACTTCTGCACTGCAAAGGAAACAATCGACAAAACTAAAAGACAACCTATTGAATGGAAAAGATATTTGCAAATGACATATCCTATAAAGAGTTAGTATGCAAAATACAAAAGAACTTACACAACTCCACACACACAAAAGACAATAGTTCAATTTAAAAATGGGCAGAAGACATGAAGAGGTATCCAGAAGACATCCAGATGGCCAACAAGCACACAAAAAGATGTTCAACATCACTCATGACCAGGAAATGTAAAACAAGACCCCAAGGAGACATCACTTCACATCTGTCTGAATGGCTAAAATCAAAAACAGAAGAAACAGCAAGTGTTGACAAGAATTTGGTGAAGAGGAGTTCTCATGTGCTTTTTTTTTTTTTAAGATTTTATTTATTTATTCATGAGAGACACAGAGAGAGAGAGAGAGAGAAAGGCAGAGACAAGCAGAGGGAGAAGCAGGCTCCTTGTGGAGATCCTGATGTGGGACCCGATCCCAAGACCCCAGGGTCACACCATGAGCCAAAGGCAGACTCCAACTGCTGAGCCATGCAGACATCCCTCTCATGCGCTTTTGGTGGGAATGCAAACTGGTGCAGCCACTGTCAAAAACTGTATAGAGGTTTGTCAAAAAAATTAAAAATAAAATTACCATATTATCCAGAAACTCCACTCCAGGATACTTACCCAAAGATGATGAAAACACTAATTCAAAAAGATACATGCACCTCTATGTTTATCGCATCATTTTTTATAATAGCCAAATTATGGAAGCAGTTCAGTTTCTATACATGAATGAATAAAGAATATGGGTGAAGTAGATACATACAATGGAATTTTACTCAGCCGTAAAATAGAATGAAATCTTACCATTTTCAGCAACATGGATGTATCTAGAGGGCATAATGCTAAGTGAAATAACTCAATCAGAGAAAGACAAATACCATATGATTTCACATATTTCTGGAATTTAACCCCCCACCCAGAAATAAAGAAAAAATAAAAAGAGACAAACCCCAAAACAGACTTTTAAGTATTGAGAACAAATTACCAGAGGGGAGATGGGTGGGGGAATGGGTGAAGAGAATTAAGAGTAGACTTATCATGGTGAACACTGAGTCATGTATAGAATTGTTGAATCACTACTGTAAACCTAAAACTAATATAATGCTGTATTTTAATTGTATTGGAATTAAAGATTTAAAAAAAGACATATGTAAGCCTTAGCATATGAATTATTACATTTAATGTAAATTATCTAAATAATTAACTACATAGAGCATTAGTCAAGTGGATTTAAAAAATCACTTAAATATATACTGTCTATAAGGACTTCACTTAAAATATAACAATATAGGCAAGTTGAAGTAAAAATAATGGAAAAAGATTATTATGTAAACATTGGTGAAAAGAAAGTAGGAGTAGTTACATTAGTATTGGATAAAGCAGACTTGAGAATACAGAAAACTAACAGAGGCAGGGAATATGTTATATAGCAAAAGTAAATGAATAAGAAGAAAGAAAGAAAAAAAAGAGGGAAATCGACCAATAAGACATAGTAATTCTTAATGTGTATGCAACAAAAAAACTAAAGCTGCAAACCATATGAAGCAAAACTGATAGAAATAAGAGGAGAAATAGACAAATGTACAATTATCATTGGTGATTTCAACACTCTCCTCTCAACACTTGTATAATCAACAAGATACACAACTCAACATCAACTAGCATAATGTAATCAATATTTCTATACTGTACCCAATAACAGCAGAATGCACATTTTTTCTAAGTGACCATGGAATGTGTACCAAGGTAAGTTATGTTCTGGGCCATAAGACAATAAATTTAAAAGAACAGAAAATCTTAAAGAATGTGGTCTTTGAGCACAATGGAATCAAATTAGGAATCAGTACAAGAAGTTAACAAGAATATCTCCAAACATGGAAACTAAATAACATACTTCTAACTATTCCTTGAGTCCAAGAGCTAGCTAAAACAGAGTGGAGAGGCAAATTTATAGCACTAAATGAATCCATGAGAAAAGAACAAAAATCTCAATTCAATAATCTAAGTGCCTACCTCAAGTACCTAAAAAATGATGAACAAAATATACCCAAATAAACAGAAGAAAGCAAATATAAGAGCACAAATCAATGAAATTGAAAACAGAAACATGATAGACACAATGAAACAAAACGTATTCTTTGGATACATCAGGAGAATTGACAAAGGCTAACCAAAAAAAGGGAGAAGACATAAATTAACAATTCCACACAATCTCTTCCAGAAAATAAAAGGAGAGGGAATAGTTTTCAAGTCATTTTATGATGCTAATATTTCCTTGATATCAAAACCAAAGACCATTAAAACAAAGGAAACTACACACCAATATTCTTCAGATAGATAAAAATCCTTAATAAAATATTATCAAATAAAATTTAACCATATTTATAAAGAGTACACTGTGAATAACATTCATCCAGGGATGCAAAACTCAGTCAAAATTTAAAAATCAACCAACATACACTGTCGTTTAACAGGCTAAAGAAGCCTGTTATCGCTACATTAAAATCAAATAATCATATCCATTTATGGAACAAAAAATTAACAGAATTAAAAATACATTCATGATAAAAGTTCTCAGCAGGTTAAGAATGGAAAGAAATCTCCTTGGTTTGATAAAGAACATATATAGAACACCTACAGTTATTATGCGTCTTGATGAAAGAGTGTTTTCTCCTAAAAATGAAAACAAGGCAAATTCTTACTATTTTTCATTCGACACAATGCTAGAACTTCTCACTAGTACAATAAGTCAAGGCTAAATAAAAGGTATACAAATCAGAAATAAATAAAACTGCACATATTTGCAGGTAACATGATTGTTGTCTGAATCAATCGGTCTGTTATAACAAAGCACCATAGACTTGGTGGCTTAAAACAACAGAAGTTTATTTCTCACAAGTTCTGTAAGCTGGGAGTCTTAGGTCAGGGTGCCAGCATGCTTGGTTCTGGGGAGGGCCCTCTCTGGGCTGCAGACTGCCTACCTCCCCTTGCATTCTCTGGTAGCAGAAACAAAGTAAGCTAGCTCTTTGTTTCTTCTTATAAGGATGCTAATCTCACGAGGACTCATGACCTAATTACCTGCCAAAAGTCCCACCTCCAAATACCATCACATTGAGGATTAGATTTTAATATGTGCATTTCGAGGGTACACAAACATTCAGTCCAAAACATTTGTCCAATTAAGGGACATAAAAACTCCTGGAGCTGAGTTTTAAAAAGTCATAGAATATAAGATTGCCATGCAAAATCAATCATATTTCAATATTTTAGCTACAATCCGTGGAAACAAAAATTAAGAATACAATAACTCAAAAATGTAATACTTAGTCTTAAATCTAAGAAAATAAGTACAGAATTTGCATGGTGAAAGCTATAAAATGTTGAGGAAAGAAATAAAATAATAATAATAAATGAAAGACACAATAAAACAAAGATAAAAACTTTCAAAAAATTAATATACAGATTTAACACAATCCCTATCAGAATCTCAGAAGAATGTTTTTAGGATATGGAAAAGAATTATTCTAAAATTTATGTGGAAACACAAAGAAACTAAAACAGTTGCAACAATTTTGAATAAGAATAAATTAGGAGAAATCAGTTTACCTGATTATGGTACTTACTGTATAGCTCTAGTAGTTAAAACTGTGTGGTATTAGGTGGGGGATAGATGCATCAATGGAGAATAGAGATTCACCAATTGACCACAGAAATATTCCTAACTGATTTTTGAAAAACAGTTGACAAAGCAGTTCAGTGGAGGAGTCTTTTCAGCAATGATGCTAGAGGAATTAGATACCCATTGGCAAAAAATGAACTTAAGTCTCACATCTATTTCACAAGTTAACATGAAATAGATCACAGATTTAGGTACATGATATAAAACTATATTTTTTTTAGAAAAAAATATGAGAAAATCTTCAGGATCTAAGACTAGACAGTCAGCCCTGATGTTAAAATCAAAATCCATAAAAGAAAAACTTGATAAATTGTAGTTCATCAAAATTAAGAAATTTTGCTCTATAATAATTCGATTAAGAGGATGAAAAGATAAGCTACAGACTGAGAGAAAACATTCTCAAGGCCCATATCTGACAGAAAACTGGAATCTAGAAAGCATTCTTAAAACTCAATAGTAAAAAAAATCCAATTATAAAATGAGAAAAAAATAGACAAATATCATTTCACTATAAGGATATACAGATAATAAATAGGTACATGAAAAGATTTTCAACATCTTTAGCCACTCAGGAAATAAAACTAACGCCACAAGGAGGGATATCACTACATTAAAAAAAACAAAGACTAAAGCGGAGATAGGGAGGATAATAAATGTTGGCAAGAATGTGGTGAAACTGGATTTTTCATACATTGTTGGTGGGAATATAAAATGGACAGCCACTCTGGAAAACAATTTAGTGATTTCTTTAAGAACTAAATATGTGGGGTGCCTGGCTGGCTCAGTTAGTAGAATATGCAACTCTTGATCTTGGGGTCATGAGTTCAAGCCCCACATTGGGCATAGAACCCACCTTAACCACACACACACACACACACACACACACACACACACACACACACAGCAACAATAACAACAATGAAATACGTGACTATCCTATAACCCATCAATTGCACTTTTTTCCTTTTTTTTATAATAAATTTATTTTTTATTGGTGTTCAATTTGCCAACATACAGAATAACACCCAGTGCTCATCCCGTCAAGTGCCCCCCTCAGTGCCCGTCACCCATTCACCCCCACTCCCCACCCTCCTCCCTTTCCACCACCCCTACTTCGTTTCCCAGAGTTAGGAGTCTTTATGTCCTGTCTCCCTTTCTGATATTTTCCACACACTTCTTCTCCCTTCCCTTATATTCCCTTTCACTATTATTTATATTCCCCAAATGAATGAGAACATATAATGTTTGTCCTTCTCCGATTGACTTACTTCACTCAGCATCATACCCTCCAGTTCCATCCACGTTGAAGCAAATGGTGGGTATTTGTCATTTCTAATGGCTGAGGAATATTCCAGTGTATACATAGACCACAGCTTCTTTATCCATTCATCTTTCGATGGACACCATCAATTGCACTCTTGACTACTTATCCCAGAGAAATGAAAACAGGTTCACACAGGGACTTCTACATGAAAGTTTACAGCAGCTTTATTCATGATTTTATTCATAATAGTCCCATAGTGACAATAATTCAGCCGTCCATCAATGGAAAAAGGGTCAAGCAAACAGTGGTACGTCCATACCACAGAATACTACTCGTCAGTAAAAAGGAACAAACTGAATAAATGCAACTCTTGATGGATTTCCACAGAAGTAGAGTGAAGGCGGAAAAAGCCAATCCCAGAAAGTTCTGTACCATATGACTCCAATTATAAACATCTAACAATTGCAGAAATAGAGAACAGAACAGTGATGCGTTTACCCCGGATAAAGGAGGTGGTGGTTTTGGGCGGGAAGTGGTGTGCCTGCCTATAAACTGGCAACATGAGCAATCTTCACAGTGATGGAAATACTCTGTATTTTGATTACAATCAATGTTAATATGCAAGATACTATTCCTGGAGGAAACTGGCTAAAGGACACATAGAATCTCTGTTATTTCTTACGGTGACTTTGAAATAGAAAATTTAATTAAAATTAAATAATCATAGATGGTAACATGATTACAAAGAACCATGACTTTTCTTCTCTTGTCACTAGATATTGTTTCAAACATTTTTCAAGTTATTCAAATTTCTTGGAAAGGAACTCTAACTTTTAAAAAACTATCTTAATGATTTCCAATATTTTCTTTGATGAATACTTTATACATTTCATTTATTCCTCTAAATTACTCAGTAATTTTTTTTTATCCTAACCATTTGGAGTTGGAATATGATAAAAGCAAGCATGACACTCTCTTCTTGATTTCTCTAGATACTGTATTTTGATTTGTGGATTCACATTAGATATGAAAGTGAAAGAAACTCATAAGTAACCAAAGGGCTTCTTGAGATGAAAAATGAAGTGATCTTTCAATTCCACTTTATTATATCTTGACAATAATGTTGTGCCATTCTTACAATTTCCTCTCTCATATACAGTTAAAAACATTCAGCATTTACAAATGTAAGCATTAAAATACTTCACACATAGGCCTCTATAAGAACTTTTCCAGAACGGCGTTAAATGAGGCACCTAATGTTGTACATAAGATGTACTCTAAGAGTTCAGCCAATATCATTATTTTTACTTTGCAGCTTTTGCTGTTTCTTTAAATATTTATGTGTTCCTTACAAGTACAGCCAGCTTTGACTGAAATAAATGTGTTTCTTTTTAAAGCAAGATAACTGGTTAGGATTGATAATGGCTCTGAAATTGTGCTTTTCTTTGAAAAGAAAATAGATATTATTTTAATACCAGCCCTCTTTTAGCTCCAAAAATTTTGAATTGAACTAGAAAGTATTTAAGTCTCTTTAGGAAAAATACCTGTATAAAGTACAAACACAGGTCTTAACTACCAGCCAAGAAAACAGTAACTGAATGACTCTGAAGAGAAATGGGAGACAGGAAAGGAATGGGTTAAAGACACATTTTCATAGTATACACCTTGTACTTTATAATTTATTTAACAATGTGCATGTGTTACCTATTTGAAGGAATGAATACATAAGTGAATATGTTGAAAGATACACAGAAATAAATAAAACTAATGTCTGTAGTAAAATCTTATTCTTCTTACCTATTTCTTTTTCTCAAAAAAAATTCTGTATTTTAGGAAAATTCCATTTGGGAATATTTGAAGAAAAAAATGTTTTTAACTCTCAGTGATTTATTACCATGCCTGCCATTGGGTCTGGTATGTTCAGGAATCTGCAAGTAGTTATGTGGCTGCCAATTCGCTTCCTTGGTTGTTACTGATCTGTAGGGCATGTGCCATGAGTAAGTCATAAAACATCACCATGACTTATTTGCTTTTCTGAAAAATGGAGCCCATTATTCTTGTTGCTTTCTTGACTATGGAGGGTATTATAAATAATTTATCAAATACTTTTAGTATATTCATTGTTTTACCTGGAAAGAAGGCAAGAATGTGACAATTATTACAGTAAACCATGAAGTTAAAAAAAATACAAACCTAAGAAGCATCAAGGTTATTAATACATTTAGACTGATTATGCTTCTCAGAATAAAGATGGTATCTTTACTGTTGATTTTTAGCTATGAGACCAAAGGAAACCTAACAATAATAGTTACAGATTCTGAACATAACAATCCTGAGTAAAACCAGCACAACCAGAGGAAAGGCAGCAGCAACTAGTTTAAATCCCAAACTAGGCCAGGCTGCTAATGTTTCAGCAGCATAACATTTTCCCAAAACCTGAGTGTTGTGAGTTCCTCTTTAGCTTCCTTTTCACATTTCTGCTTATACTTATTTAAGGGGATATGAAAACACTATGTGTGTCAAATGTGGAAATTATAATCTACCTGGCATCTGATATCCACAGGGAGCTGCAATCAGCTCATGGAGGCCCAGATACCATTGCTCTGACCAAAATATTCCTAAAGGACCAAGTTCCACATGTAAATTACACACACACACACACACACACACACACACACACACACTGAAATATTATTTATCCAGCAAATGAAACCTTGTCATTTGGGACAACATGGATGGACCTCGAGGGCATTATGCTAAATGAAATAAATTAGAGAAAGACAGATAAATTATAATCCTACTTATATGAAGAATTTAAAAAACAAAAACAAAAAACAAGCTCACAAAGAACAGACTTTGGTTGCCAGAGTGTGGGAACAGAAAGTAGGCAAAATGGGTAGAGGTGGTCAAAAGATACAAATTTCCAGTTATAAAATAAATTGTGGTCATGAGGATGTAATACACAGCATGGTGACTATAGTTAACATTGTATTGCATATTTGAAAGTTCTCAGAAAGTAGATCTTAAAAGTCCTCATCACGAGAAAAAAATTATGTAACTGTACAGTCCTATTAACTAGACGTACTATGGGGATCATTTTGCAATATACACGAATATCAAATCTATTATGTGTATACCTAAAATAATTTTATATGTCGATTAATGCTCACTTTTTAAAATTGAGCTATAAGTGACAAAATCTAAACATAGGAGAAGATATTTACTATCCTAGAAGCAGAAGAGGATGCATTGTTTAAATGGGAAGGGAAGGAAAGTTCTGTTTGGGATATGCTGGGTTTTTCCTTCAAGTTAGTTGAGATGAAGCACTTGGGGAAGGTCAAGTAGAGAGATTCAGGTTTGGATGCCATAGACATAAAGACAGTATTTTTCAAATTGTGGTCTCTGAATCACCTGTATTAGAACCAGATGGAGGTGTTGTTAAAAATGGTGACAACCTACATGCTCTTTCAGGCCTACTTGTTCAGAATTTCTGAGAGAGTGGCCCTAAAATCTGTAGTTTAATTGAACACCCCATATAATTCTTAAGCCCACTAAAATTCAATAAATCCTTGTGTATGGCAAAAGATGAATCACTCAAAGAGAGAATATAGAATTAGTTCCTTTTTTTTTTTTACTTCTGTATGTCCACCAGCAATATCTTTCCTGGAATTTATTGTATAATCAATAAATGATTATTACTATTATTTTTGAACTTTCTGGGAAATAATGTATAGTATGCAGCAAGAATCCAAACATGTTCATGTATTTTGATCCAGTAATATTACTTCTAGGCATTTATTTTAGGTAATAATCCAACAGGAAAGAAAATATAATCTATGGAGATGTTAATATAACCTGTTTATAATAGCAAATAATGAAAGAAGCAAATGACAAGAAATAGAGATATGAGTAAGAGAGAGGATGTTTTTCTACTACTCACATTTTGTTACAACTGGAAATAGTTATTATAATGAATATGAGGTAACATGGAAAAATACGTATTACAATAATGTTAGAAAGAAATTTTATCTATGCCATGATCACAACTGTAAAAAAGATATATTGTGTATAACTATTAAAAGAAATAAAAATGAAGGACATTTTATTTGGTAAATTATATTATCAGTGATATTATAATCATTTCAGAATGATTATACCAGAATGCTAGAATGCCAGAATATACCAGAATGCTATCTGTATTGTAAATATTTCTGATTTAGAAATCTATTATGCCCCTATTCAATAATTTCAAATCACTATAAATGTGGAATATGGTTAAATGAGATGTAATTTTACTCAAATAAATTATGACTGTTCTAAAAGAGGAAGTTTTAAAAAGAGGAAATAAAAAGGTATCATAATTAAGTCTTAGATCCCCAAGATTTTTTTCAAACGAATATCATCAGATGTTCTCACAGCTTGTTCCAAAATATTTCTGAATGCTAGCTTACTTTCACAATGAAACTGAAAAAGAATTTTCCCTCTTCCTTCTCCCTCCTCCCCTCTCCTTCTCCTCCCTCTCCAGTCAGCACAGAAGAATGTGGGAATGTATTTGAAATCTTGTCAATGAAATTTGTCATTTGTCATTTTCCACCTGTTTCATGACATGGCAACATGAACACACAAGGACTGACACACAAACTCAGTTACCCACCCAATACATATATATATGGAATAATTCAAATCATGATATTTAGTGCAACTAAAGAAAGAAGATGGGGTTCAATGTAAAAATTAAAGACCAAATCAGTCTCATAAGGACTACTTAATGCCTGCTTTTTAAAATGAACATTTGTAAAATAAATGCCTGCAGTCCATATAGAGAATTGGGTCTGTATCTTGCTTTCATTATATTCTAATAGCAAGTCTGCAGAAGCAACTTTCTTATCACCTCAAAATCTTGGAATGACTACCATTACCTACCAAAAAAATGAAACTTAAGATCATGAATTAGCTTATTAACTTAAGTCAGTTGGCAACATCTTAGAAGTACCGATAATTTAAAAGACACAGATGATAGAGGTGTAAGGAAAGCATAAAGATCCATGAAAGATAAAAGTATATCTTTTAAGATAGATAATAGAGGTAGAGGTAAGGGGAGGGAAAGAGAGAAGTGAAGACAGTGAGTACAGAGAATGGATCCAAGAACTTTGATGACAAAAGACTCTAAGAAATCAGTACAATTTAAAGATAATATTAGTAGCCAAGTCTTTGATGTTTTATATAGGAAGGATATGTTGACTTCAATGTTCTATTGAGGAAAGATAAGGTCCAATGAAAAAGGGAGTAGATGATGATTCAAGTCAGAGCATGCAGCTGATGATGCAAGACTCTCTGAGAAGACAGGAAGCACTTTGGAGAGCATGTCAATGGATTAACCTTCAGTGGAGTAACTAATCCTTTTGGGTTAGAATAAAGAGGATAAAGTTAAGGTGGCCTCATTGAGTAGTGCTAAAAGAGATAAGATATTGAGTGGAGGCTTGGACTTGAAGAGAAGTTTGGATTGTGAAGAGAATGGTAAGGCTTCTGAATTTTTGTTGAGGCAACAGGATAGAAGCTTTTGAAGAACAAGAAACTAATGCAACAGTGAAATCTCATCAGACCTGGGAAACAGGGAATGGATACTGAGGCCAAGTTGCATGGTTTCATAAATTCTCCAGCACTGTTTAGTTATAATCGGTAAAGCAGATGATTGCACAGATTAAGGATTAGGACTCTGCAAGGGCAGTTATAAAATAGAAAAAAGAACCATGGAAATGAAGATTCAAAAGGTCTTCATGAAAGAACTTGAAAAATTGAGAAAATTTTGCATTGAACAAGAACCTTTGACTGAATCCACGTATATGTAATTTATAACCATGAGGTGCCTAGGTACAGCAAAATAGCATACCATCATCAACAAATAAAAAAGGATAATAACTTTTACTATGGCAGAAATAGTAAGTTTAGCATGAATATGGTAGATCTTATGTCACTTTCATTGACCAAAAATAAAAATATAACCTTTACATTATTTCAAGAGCAAAATGTCTTCTCTATTTAGATATACATGAGAAGTTGTGATGTAGATGTCGATTGTCTACAATAGCCTCTTCTATTAAAGGAAAACCATTTTTGAGATATTTGGGATACTATTAATTCCATTTCCTAATTATTCCAAACCCAAAACAAATAAGGTAAGTCATTTGTCTCAACTGGCCCCGTGAAACATTAGAATGCTTTAGGCTCATTGGAATTAAGGAGCCATATGGAACTTGTAGTGTACTTATAACTAAGACAGATGGCAGCAAAATGGAGCCAGCCTTGAGGCTGTATAAACACCCCAGTGACCATGAGCAGCCAATTAAGAATTGAGACAAGAGGGAAATGTCATTTCAGCTCCTGTAAAATGTATCTGGTGCAAGCATTCTTGCTGCCTTTTATAAACCTACTTCATGGTCTATGGCTCTATATTAGAGCCAGAGGAAATGTTTTTCTGACTCCTCTTAGCATAGAAGCATCTAAATTCTGGTCCAGTTCCTAGGATGTTAAGAATTAGAGTTTCTGCTCCTGCCTGGAAAAGCCAGAAGACTAATTTAATTTCAGCAAGATCAAGATGTAATATTCCTTTAGCTCCTAAAATAGATTAATATTCCTAAGACTTACTCATGAAACAGTTTCTGTGTATATGCTTTTTAGCAATCATCCTATAAGTCTGATGGTACTAAGTGGAAGCCACAATTCCTGTTTTCAAGGAGGCTATGAAGGAGACCGACCAGAAAACCAGAATTAGATACAGTAGATTGGATATTCTGACCGAAATGCAGTTTACTTTGAGTACAGAAAAGGCCCAACTCTCCCTCAGACAGGGCAAGAGTTTCTCTGAAGAAGGATTCATCTGTGCAGTCTTGAAGTATGAGTGCACACAGCTAGGAAAAAAAAAAAAAGATGATAGAGGACAACCTGCATTTGACCTAGAACATATAGCAAGTGCAAAAGCAAATACAGCAAGAAACAACATCACTTAACCAGGAATGAATAGAATATGCTGTGTCCAGAATGGGGCAAATAGCAGAATATGAATTCTGGGTGAGGATGAATAGGTTTGCAGGAGCCAAGCCTGAAGGCCTTGAGTCACAGTCTCAGATATTTAATCTATGACACTTCCAGGTGAGGCTGTATGAAAGATTGTGGGATATGAAAATCAGGAGGCCAAAGTGAGGCTTGTGTTGTACACCTGAGGAGATCGCTGAAACCATACATTTGGATGAAATAACTCATTGGTAGAGTAGACTGAAAAGATCAGATGAACAAGGATAAAATTCTAGGAAAGAGTGATTATATACATATATATGTTTATAGGTAGTAATAATAGTACTAAATGGAATTGAAATTTCCTGTTTCCAAGGAGGCTATGAAGGAGACAGACAAGTAAACTAGAATTAGACACAGTAGATTGGTTTACATGTATAGGTATAAATATATACAAACATACATATATATCTATACATATAATTATACACGACTGTATACATGAATTGGTAGATGAAGCAGAGTTGTGAAGATGACTGAAAACATTTGACCAGGGTAGATGATGAAAATAGGGACAGTCTTAATGTCCAGGAAACCATAGGAAATAGAGACTAAAGAAAGAAGGTAATCAATGGTGTAAAAATACCACAAAGTTCAAGTAGTAGAATTATGGAAAAGTACACTTTTTTTTTAAAGTACACTTTGGAATCAGTGAGATGAATTTCCCTGAAGGAGTAGGTGGTAAAATCCAGATCACTACTGATTAATCAGAAATAGATGTTAGAAAGTGCAGGAACCAAGTGTCAAATAAGGCCTAAAGGAATTTGGCTCATATGATTTAATTCCATGTAAGTGGAGACTGAGGGGTACTCATTATCTGGCCTTTCACTGCCCACTGCTATATATACCTGATTCAAATTTGCTTCCCTAGAAAAAAAAAAAAAGAGGTAAGAAATGGTGTGTCCAAAAATATTTTTGCAAATCAAATGCTGTACTATAAAGTGCTATATAATTTACTTGTTCTGTTATTTTTAGGAAATGTGTGCTTTATATTGAATTTTAAGAAAAACTGAAATTTATTACACCATCTATTGACTTAACCATGTCTTATGACAGTTTTGTTTGTTTATTTGAGCCATATCAAGTACTTGTCTCTTTTAAACTGGATAGGTATGTAGAATGGAAACATTACAGATGCAATTCAATCTTTTCTTGAGGACTCAGTGACATCATTGTGAAAGCCATGAATCTCTTCAGCTATAACACAGTAATACTTCCATTGCTCAATGAGATGTGAAAAGCCTTTGAACTTACCCCTGTATCACAGTTATTTTGTGTTCTTATGACTGGTGTTCATGCAGCCAGGACTCCAAAACTAGCAATTATAATTTCTTATTTCTGTAAATAACATTTCCATAGGTGCTCCTTCAACCCCAATTGAATTATTTGTTTTCTCTAGTATGTGGATTTAAAGTCCATATTATCAAGACTGTTAATATTTTATATCAAATAGGAATAATAAATAATCTTGTGATGATGATTTCCTACATATATTCATTAATGGGCATATAATATAGGCCAACAAATACTTTTTAAAAAAACTTAACTTTAGGTTCTTTTTTAAAAGATTTTATTTATTTATTCATGAGACAGAGAGAGAGAGAGAGAGAAAGGCAGAGACACAGGCAGAGGGAGAAACAGGCTCCACGTGGGGAGCCCGATGTGTGTGTGGGGGAGTCAATCCTGGGACTCCAAGATCACGCCCTGGGCCAAAGGCAGGCGTTAAAGAGCTGAGCCACCCAGGGATCCCTTTACCTTTAGGTTCTAATCTATGTTCTAGTGAGTTGAGGATGCCAAGTAAATCTTAACATTAATATGGACCAGTAGGTTAAAAAAAATGCTTGTAATATGCTATTGACTGCACCCATAAATTAGTTTTGCCTATTAGAGTTAGCATCTTGATTTATATTAGACTTTGTTATATATAAGTACTATAATAAAAATAGTATAAGAAGAAAGAAAACTACAAACTAATACCTCTCATGCACATGGGTGCAAAATTCTTCAATAAAATATTAACAAATCAAATCCAGTATATACAAAGAATTACACATGACATAAATGTATAGGTAGAAAATGTGAAAGAATTGATAAAAAAAGAAAAAAAACAAAACTTTTAGAAATAATAAAGTATAGCAAGGTTGCAAGATTCAAAATAAAAATATAAAAATCGATTACTTTCCTATTATAAGCATTTTGAATTTTGGAATTAAAAAAACTGACATTTACAATAGTGTCAACAAATAAAATACTTGTTTTATAAACAGAATAGTTAGGTATCTAACAAAATATATACTGGATCTATATACAGAAAACTATAAGACTGATTCATTTGTACAAATACAATATAATCCCAATAAAAACCTCAGCATGCTATCTTATTGATACTAACAATCTACTCCAAAACTTACATGGAAAGGTAAAAATCTAGAATAGCTAATACAATACTGGAGAAGAACAAAGTTAAAGGGCTCACACCACCACTTAAGACTTACTATAAAGTTACAATAATCAAGACATTGCAGTACTTATTGATGGGTTGACTGATTAAAGAATAGACACATAGATTAATAAAATAGGATTAGGGTCCCAGAAACAGGCCTACACAAATATAGTCAACTGATCTTTGACAAAAGAGCAAAAGGACAGTCTTTTCAATAAATTTCACTAGCAGATATCCACGTGCAGGGAAGTTTTACACCTTTCGTTAAAGTGAATTCAAATTGCATGTAGACTTAAATGTAAAATCCAAAACTAAAATTTCTAAAAGAAAACATCGGATAAAATCTAGGTAACTTGGTCGTTATGAGTTTCTAGATAATGACACTGAATGCACTAAAAATAGGTAAGTTGTACTTTATCAAAATTAAGTACTATAAAACCCTACAAAATTGCCAGGTTCATAAGTAAATAGCTATTAGTATTTGTTTAAGTTACTCAGATGTCTTTAAGATTAATGAGTGTTCATTTTATCAATAATTAATAATAGCTTACATACATATGATATTGTTATGGACATAATATTTTAACATATTTCTTGTCTATGATATGTAAAGCAGTTCTGTTAATTGGCAGGAGCAGGACAAACCTTATTACCATCAGATGGAGAGAGAAAACAGACCCAAAATGGTTAAATGACTTGTGATAGACACAGAATTTGTCTGTGGCAGCAAGAAATCTAAAACTCAGGCCTTCAACTACTAACCTAGTGCACCAGCCAAAGGTATCGATACTGCAGTTGACTTATTGAAAATGACCATTCATATAATAAACTAAATAAAAATAATGGAAAGAACAATGTTACTAAAAATCTAACCATACCATTATTTCATAGACATGCTTAGTGTATAAGTAGCCCCTACAAGTTCTGAGAGGGAAGACAAAGGATTAAATAGGTTCCGCAAAAATAAACGTAGCCTTCCATCCATTGCTTTCTATTATTTGAAGGCATAGCACCAAGTTCGAATACTATTTCTTCCACCTTCTAACCATGATATCTTGGGCAAGCTACTTAATGTTTTCCAGGGCTATTATTTCTCATCAATAAAACAGGTATAATGACAAGAAACACCTCATAGTACTTATGAGGATTTAGTGAAAAAAGAAAGAAAAAAAAAAGACTCAGAATAGCGCCCCAAATCTTTTAAGAATTCAACTATTGTTAACTAACTACTTAATTGCTTCTGAAAATAATTTAGGAAATTCTGAGTAAGAACTGTAATCAGAGACCACTCAGGTCCAGTAAACACCTTATGTATCATGTTCACTGCAGCTCTGAAGCTAAACGCTCCATCTTTTTGAGGGTCAGCTATTCTTTCTGTCGAACAAGTTGTTAGTCATGGTTCTGATCCTGAGAAAACACACACCTTTTCCTCCTTAAGAAATCTAATATCACTCAAGCAGCTACTGTACAGTCACATAAGAGAGAATTAAAAATCCTGTACAGAGAAAAATCTTTGCTTAGAGTTCCCAAATTCTAAGCAATTCTGTGATTCAATTCAGTCAATTATTGCTTTTCTCTTTTTGCTACGAAAATACAAACACTGATTCTGTAGCCCAATGGGTGAACTGAGCATGAACCCTTGATGAAGACTCTTTCATGGTGGTGATTAATGGGCTGCAAAGATTTTGAAATAAAAACCTGAAACCACAAACTAGTCATACAGTTGGCTAAATATTTTGTTTGGGTGCTCACACCCAACCTACAGATAACCTTGTGTCGACCCTGTATTCCAAACCAGGAAGGAAGGGCTGGGGTTTTCAAGAGGGAGATTTGTGGTTTGGGTTTGGTCTGTCTATAAAAAGGGTTGTGGTGCACGGTCCTAACGAAGTTCATCTTCCAAGTCTCTGACAGACTGAGCACGAGGTTCTCAGAGAAGCAAGTTGTGACAGCTGGAATTTGGCATCCACGGCCGCTCAGCCGCTCAGAACAGGCTGCTGATCCCAGACTGATAGTTTTAAAACCCTAAAACAAGCCTGTTACCATTCTTGAAATTTGTTTCAGCAGGCGCCAGGGAGGAATGTGAGTGCCCCCTCATTGCTAGTCAAGAGTCTCATACTCGCATAATTCTTAAGAACTTCTGGGGTCTTGGCTCCTGCCTCTTTCAGAGATTATGTTTCCCAGTTGGTGGCAGGACACTGGCAAAACCACATGTTTTGTTTAAACATGTGGAATGAGTGGTAAGATCAGAAAAGGCCCTTACGGCAAATGTCAAAAGGCCATCACCATATGAGAGAACTGAGCAGAATGTACTAGGGATAGGAGGTTTTTCTGAGTCTAAGAAGTAGCTTTCAAGTTCTTAAAGGAAAAAAAAAAAAGTAAGATCTATTTTCTAATTTTAGATATAAATTGTCTCACTTGTATTTATTGTGAATATCAGGCAAAAGAAAGAATATGAATAGTCACTAACAATGTACTGTTTAGAATATAAAAAAATATAGCTAATAAATCTTCTTTATCTTTTAATATTCTACTTTGTCTTATGCCTTAGAACTATTTTATTACTTCTAGCCAAAAAAAAATGGACTACTAAAGAATATAAAACTTAAATAATATTTCTTTCTTTGTAGCATCTTTGAAAAAAAAAACCACTCTCAGGTGTGAAGTAGAATTTGATTAATTTGTGGTTGGTAAAAATTAAAGATTATGTGATAATTATGCAAAGAGATGTAATTTTTCCCAGATATTTCAAATCCTTGTTCTGTCAGTGTGATCTTTAGTGAGCCTCCAAAACTCTAGGAGCTTAAGTTTCTTACAATAAAATAAATAATAATAATGTGATGGTTATGAGAATTCATTAACTATGAGAATATTCTTTGAAAACAATAAAATGTTATAAATGTAACATTATATATTATAATCTATGCCCATGTTTATTCCATTAAATCTTTAAAATTTACTGTTACTTATAAAATAGGATTAAAAATCATAACATTGAGGTGTCTGGGTGTCTCAGTTGGGCATCTGCCTTCCACCCAGGTCATGATCCAGGATCCTGGGATCAGCCCCACAGGAGGCTCTCTGTTTGGTGGGGAGTCTACTTCTCCCTCTCCCTCTGCCTGTGCTCTGCCAACTTGGGTCACTCTCGCTTTCTCTGTCAAATAAATAAATAAAATCTTTAAAAATATGTCATAATATCAATAGGCTTAACAATTTAAATCAAAAAGTTTTATTGTTTTAAATGATGCAATTGAGTAGGAAGAAACAAAAAAACATGAAGAGTTAAACGAGGCCAGTTGGAATTAGGAGAACTATAGTAACTACCTTCTAGAAGCTGAAAGGGTCAGCCAAGAGGTACTTCTGGGACCACAGAACTTCAGCTTATCCCAAATGTCCTGGGAAGGAATTCTGGTCTCAAAATGTAGATATATATTTTATAAAGTCACCATAATTTTTTCAGTGACAGTGAAAGCTCTCAAGGTGGATGAACTCATGGAGAGTGTTACACGATGGGAAGAAATAAATACCCACAATGATATTCATGAGAAAGCTACCACTGTACTCTGGGAGAAAGAACAAAAAGCAATGAAGGAAGAAGAGGCCGTAAGTGTCAACCATTCCATATTTGCTGTTTTAAGCTGAGGAATTGATGTTGAAAATGTCCCCAGATACACAAGGGATAAAGTACAGTCACAAGAGAGGAAGCAGGATATCACTGCTAGAGTAAGTTCCTTCAGGAGCTGAGAGGGTAAAATTCGTACATGAGTACCATTTGACTTGTGCTAGAGAAAGAAAGGGTAGAGGGATACCAGAATAGCACAGATAGGAGTTTAATGGTTTGCAAATAAGAAATACATTGAGCATCTTCATCTCATGCATGAAATGACCAGTTTTATATACTGTTATATTACATTTAGTATATTGCCATAGAACTCAATGCAATAAAAACAGACTGAAAAAATGCAGAGTTACTCATTTTTATAGTTAAATATTGTATAGTTAACTATAGTAAATATTGGCCAATACATTATTGAAAAGATAACAGAAAAAGACGCTGGCATGGGTGTGGAGAAAAGGAACATTTCTACACTGTTGGTGGGATTATAAATTGGTACAGCCACTATGGAAGATCCTCAAAAAAAATTAAAAATAGAACTACCATATGATCCAGCAATTCCACTTCTGGGAATATATCCAAAGGAAATGAAAACACTAACTCAAAAAAATATCTGTACCTCCATGTTCATAGCAATATTATTTATGATAGCCTAGACATGGAAGCAACCTTAGTGCTCATCGATGGATGAATGGATAAAGAAGATGTGAGATATTATATATATACATGTATATATACAATTATATATAATATTATATATAATTCCATTATATAATATTGGAATATCCATTATATTCCATAATATAATATAACATAATATAATATATAATGAAATATATATACATATGTATATAATGGAATATTGAATAGAGTATAGAGTATTGAAATGAATAGTACACTCCTCTGGCTACCTAATCTATTCTTCAATATCAATACATAATGGAATATTATTCAGCCATAAGAAAGAGGAAATCCTACCATTTGCAACAATATGAATGGACCTTGAAGGCCTTATGCTAAATGAAATAAGTCACACTGAAAAGGACAAACACTGTGATCTCACTTGTATGTGGAATCTAAAAAATAAATTATACAAAAATAGATCAGACATGTGGTTAACAGAGGCTGATATGACGGGAAAGGGGAATTGGGCGAAGTTAGTCAAAAAGTACAAATTTCCAGTTATAAGATAAACAGGTGCTAGGGATGAGATGTAGAACATGATGACTGTAGTTAACCACTATACAGTATATTGGAAAGCTATTAAGATTTTTTTCTTTCCTTTAAATTTTATCTATATGAAATGAGGGATGTTAGCTGAATCTATTGTGATAATCATTTCAAAATATATGTAAATCAAACCAGCATACTGAACACCTTAAACAGTGACAAATGTTAATTATTTCTCAGTTAAACTGAAAAAGAAATTTAAACAAGACTATGTTAATTCTCTTAAGAATATATATATATATATATATATATATATATTGGCCAAAAGAAGTTTCATAAACAAAATACTGTAACTGGCTATTTATTCATGCATTCATTTGCTCAATAAATATGTTATAGGTTTAGCAAGTGTCATAAACTTTGTTTCTACTAAGGGCACAAGAAAAAAAGATTCAGTTGCAACATTAAGGATTACAACTAAATGTGCAATGATTGACTTGAGTATAAGGATTCTTAAATATTATAATGGATTCCTTGTAAAAAATCAAATATTTTATAACTGTCTGAAAAATATTATGCATACTATTTTGTTTAAGACTAATCTTTAAGCATGGATTTGTTGCATGGTTGAGGATAGACCATATGTCTTGTCCAGGAACTGAATCTCAAATGCTTCTGAGACATTCCAGACTATGAAATTGAATCTCATGTGGCATAAAAGCGGTCTCACAAATTTAAAAACAGGAAAGAATGCAGGTCTCCAATATTTTTCCTAATGTGCTAAAGCTCATAAAACAATAAATATAAAATTGTTTTTATACTATTCATAGATATTTAGTAATATAAGAGTGAAAGATGTTAATACCTCAGTATATTTGGGTTGAGATATTTTTATTGAAAAATGATTCTGACTTTTGGGAAGATATTCTAAATATTCAAGAGCTTGTGGATGTGTGTGTGGCATTCCACCATAAAAACCTTAAATAAGTCAGTGAACACTGAAGTCTACCAAGCACATATGCAATATTAATTTTCAAGAGCTTATGATTTGCTTTTTATATGTATTTACTGGATATATTTATTTAAAATTACTTGATATGTTAAAAATAAAACTTCAACTTACAAATTAGTTTAAGATCAACTTAGGTCCACTCTGACTTTTATGTTGATTGGAAACCCACAAAATGTAAATTAAACTCTTAGGAGAATTTAACAAGTTGTCCCATGACATCTCTCACACACACACCACAAAAATTTAAAAATCTATATAAAAAAAAAACCTAGATATTTTGAATTAACCTGAAATTAATATTCAACAGCAAACCTATACCTTCACAAAAATGTATCAGGTCCCCAGTATCTTGACCTTGATCTTTATGTGAACATTTATTGTTTAAGACTTGTGTCCTTTGTCTTTTATTTCTCTCCCTCATAAGAGCTACACATTCAGAACTCTCTCAGGAGTTACAGCACAGTATAAAAGAGAAACTCTCTCACTATGTATAATATAATGCACAGAGAGAGACATACACATCTACTTGAGTAGCTATCACACAATTCCATTTTTGAAGTATTGTTTGTCTCATTTTACTTTTCACTTGAATTCTAGCTTGGGTAAGATGAATTTGATATCACAGAATGGATTAATTATGTAGCCAGAGAAGTGAACTATTCATTTCAATACTCTTTTTAATAGAAAGACCCATGGTCTGGAGTACAGTAACTGACACAATGTACAATAACTAACAACTTACATTATGATTTAATTTTTTATTATATTAGAATTCTTAGCATGAAAAGTATTTTATCCACAATTGTTCTCAATCATCCTTTTTCAAAAAACTATTTCCTCAGGCAAGAAGATAAGCCATCTGCATCCAAGTTTTGCCAAATTCTAGTGAACAACTCAAAATGAAAGAATTTAATTGCATAGTTTTAAGATACATTTTTTTAAAAATTAAGAATTTAAATTCTTCCCAAATCCTATATATTTCATTACCTATTGAAAATGTACAAAGAGAAAAAAATGTACAAAGGGACAAAAGAATCACATATCTGTATTTTCCAAATTTTGCACTGCAAAGAAAAGGCAATTTGTCTTTAACTTTCCTTGGTAAAACTTGAGTCCTTTCTCACCTCACATGACCCTGTAGAAAGTTATTATTTCCTTATATATTCATAGCAAATACAACTAACTGCGTATTATGGGTGCTTGTAAGTAAGCATTTAAGTTACATGGAATTTACATTTGCTATTTAAGCAACTGTCATGCATAAGAATTACAAATAATATGTAATTCATCTGCAATAATACAATAAGGTGATTATCTGAAATTTGAAGAATGAGTAGAAGCTTTCATAGACAAAACAATTTTCTCAAATTATTGAGACCTCTCTAAATGCCTAGCACCATGGCATAGCTAGCCATCAATAGATATTAGTTAAATAAATAAAGGTTAGCATAATTATTTAATATGTGTATACATATAGGCAAGGAGTGCATTTAAACTTTCAATCAACCTAAAGAAACTAGGAAAAATAAAATGATATTTAAGATTAAACCACCTCATTAGAAAGATGCACTAACCAGCACTTTCAATGTAAGGATATCACAGATTGATCTGTAGATAGTACAATAATATTACTTGAAGTAATGAAGTTTCTACTATTAAATGTAGCACTGATACTCTGGACTTGAAAATGTAGCAAAATGGGGGCACCTGGGTGGCTCAGTTGGTTAAACTTCTGACTCCTGATTTTGGTCCAGGTCATGATCTCAGAGTCCGATGAGCTTCGTGATGGGCTCCATGACAAGTGGGTGTGATGGGTGTGGAGCCTGCTTAAAATTCTCTTCTCTCTCTCTCTCTGCCCCCACTTCCTATTTGTGCTCTCTCTCTCAAAAAGAAAAAAAAAAAAAAAGCAAAATGTATCTAACAATTCAAAGAAAAAAACACTCAAGACTAGTAAATGACTTCGAGAAATTTATATGGAAAGAAAAAATAATTTTTGTTGTTCAACCCCACAGATGTTGAAGACTATTAGTGCAGAAGACTAACTTAAGTTACTTGGTTTTAGCAGGGTTGAGAGATTAATTAGAGATATCAGGGGAAAAACTTAGGAGTTTTCAAATTTTGAAATTGAAACTTTTTCAAGTCAGTTACAAAAACCCTTGGAATCATTTAAAGTTTGAGTAGGCAAAGTTGTTAGGCTATCTCGAAAAAAATATACTTCTGGGAAAATGGTAGTATGAATGAATAAGTGTTTCCTTTTCCAACCTCTATGATGATAAATAATGATTAAAAATATGCTAGGGGATAAAAGGTGCATTTTGGTCTTTAAGAAAAATGAGATGGATTTTTTATGCATATAAATAACATCCTAGGAGGTACCTTTAGAGGTTGCTTGAACTTTTTCAAGTCCCTGGAAGCCATTTCACATTATCTCCCTTCCACCTGACTGCAACTCCCCAAGGGGCCTGCGGAGCATAAGTAGGACAACTTGTTTGCTCAAGACATAGGCGTTGAGTAAGCTAAGAAAGCAAAGCAAACCAGCAGATAAGTAAATATATTCATATTACTTCCTTTAGTTACTATTGTTTTATGACAGCATTATCCAACTTTGAAATATTGAACTTTAGCTACCTATGGTATGAACACAGCTAAAGTGTTCATATTAGAAAAAAAAGAAATGAATGATATAGCAATTTTAAGAACTGTGAAAAATTTTTCCCTGGAGACCTTTTCACCAAAAGAAGTCAGATACAGACTATGTTGCCATAAATAATCCAAGTAAAATCAACAGTCTCCTTGGATCTATAATTGATGTGAGGTGAAGCAGGGAGTGGGGGAGCCAGCCATTCAGAAGAAAAAAAAATTAAATCACTCATTTTGCATCATCTTTGCAATTATTTCAGTTTTGAAATTGTAAGTTCCTAACAATGATATATGAAAATGAATATAATGTATATTTGGTTTCAGTCATTCAAAAGATTCATAAAAATGATTCATTCAACAAATCAAATAAAAGTTGTTTTGTTTTTTGTTTTTTCCTTTTCAGGACACCAAACTTTAAAAAAAAACAGAATGGACTAGTCCTCATTCCCCTTATGTTTTTTTTTTTTTTCTTTTTCTTTTTTCAAATTGGAATGCTAGCAACTCTTGCTATCCCTGAGAAGAATAGCAAAGTGGGAATTTTTGTAATTGGAGCTGCTTAACAATCTGAGTTTATTCACATTACAGAATAGGCTCATGTCTTAGCTGAAATTGCTGTGTTGTCTGAGACACATTTGGGGCTACTGAAAAACAAGGCAAGAACAAAAGGAAGTCATGTGCCTTCCCATTTTTGAAGTCTAAAATGGAAGGAGAGAATAAACACTTGAAACGATCATTTTATGAAGGAACCTGTTTATAAGCTGAAGGGTTTTCATGAGGATTTAACTTGTAGAGTTAGTGGTCTGAAACAGTATCTAGATTCTCTATCTCTCTTCTCTTACTAATAGTCATTAAATGTTCTGTAGACTCTCAGAAACCAGAATTCATTATGTAATAGTAGATAATTGTCTGGTAATACCATAATAAAAGTCATCAGAATTGTTTCTTTGACTCTGAATTTAAAAAGTGTAAAAATCATCCATGAGAGGAATAACTGAAATATAATAAAATACCAAAACATTGTTTCTGGGGCTCCCAAAAGTAAAATATTTCTAACATATGTGTAAGTTTAAATGACAAAAGTATTTTTTAAATGACAAAATCCCCTGAAACCATTCCTGTTAAGGTATTGTTTTTATGTATCTGTGATGGTGCAGTTAAAACTCTTGTTCTCTCTCTCTCTCTCTCTCTCTCTTTTTTTTAATGTATTTCACATATATTGATGATTAAATTTACTGCTGTTACCAGGATTTCTCCTTAGAGTTGGAGCTATCCTTTTTTATAAAAATACACCTTGGTAAGCCATATGGCATAGCGAAGGATCAAGGGAACTTAGATGTTGAAAAGAACCAAGGCTGTGCTGCTTGGCAGGAGACAAAAGGAGAAATGTCTTTACTTCTGTGAAGGCAAAAGAAAGAAGAAAAACAAAAAAGGATAAGAAAGAAGAATAGGAACCACTGAGTGAGTGTGGGATGAGGGTGCTCTCATGAGGAAAGTCAAGCAGAAATTCTGTTGTAGAGAATCAGTCTTACAAGAAATGTTAAATGGCCTTCCTTAAGCAGAAAACAAAAGGCCATAACTAGAAATTCTTTTAAAATATATGAAAGTAAAAGTCCCAGTGGTAAAGGCAAATATATAATAAAGATGGATAAATCGGCCACTTTAAAAGCTAATACGACAATTAAAAGATAAAAATAGTAAAATCAGCTGCAAGTACAATAAATAGTTAAGGGATACACAAAATGAAAATATGTAGAATATGACACCAAAAACATAAAACATGGGGCCAAGAGATGAAAACGTAATGCTTTTAGAGTATATTTGAACTTAAGTGATTATCAACTTAAATGACCATATATATAGATTAATCTGTATGAGGTTCATGGTAACCACAAACCAAAAACCTACAACAGACTCACACAAAATAAAGAAAAAGGAGCTCAAACACAATGCTAACGTAAACCACTCGACCACAAGGGAAGATATAAGCAAAGAAGAAAGGAACAGAGATGAACTCTAGAAACAACCATTAAACAATTAGCCTGGTAATAAGTACACACCTATCAATAATCACTTTAAATGTAAATATGGCCTCAATGGCCCAATCAAAAAACATAAGGTGTCTGTATGGATTAAAAAACAAAACAAAAACAAGACCCATGGTATGCTGCCTATGAAAGACTCACCTCAGATTTGAAGACACATATAGACTGAAAATGAGGGGATGGAAAAAGATATCCCATGGGAATGAAAATGATAAAAAAAAAAAAGAAAAGAAACTGGAGTAGCAATACTCATATCAGACAAAATAGATTTTAAAACAAAAACTATGTAGCAAAAGACAAGGAAGGATATCACATAATGATAAAGGGGAAAACTCAAGAAGAGTATGAAACATTTGTAAATATTTATGCACCCCATATAGGAGCAGGTAATTATATAAATCAAATATTAACAAGGTAATTTAAGTCAACAGAAGTCTCTTGGACTCATGAGACGTGAGAGGTATTAGTTTGAACTCTGGCTCCCACATTTTGTGGAAGTCTAAATATCTCTCCCATAAATTCATAAATTCTAGGGGATGGTCTGAAGGTCACATGTCGGGTGTCCTCAGGTACCACATGTGTTTGTACCAGCCAAAAACAGATGAAAACCAGTCCTACTCATGGTTACCAAAAGCATCCCATTCACTGAAAGCATTTGTAAAGTTATAGAATATACTGAAGATCTGGAATCAGAAGAAATGCTTTTATTACAAAAAAGTAAAAAACAAAAAAAACAAAAAAACAGTGGCGACAACAATAGAATCTGAGAAGTGGCTTTCTTGCTTGGTTCTGAGCTCTACATTTCAGGTCAGAGATCCTTGATCAATTCTGTTACTTTTTTCTAGAAACTTTGGGACATGAGTCTTGCCTGCTTTTTAAATCTTTCTCTGTCATTCAATCATTCATTTTTTTACTCATCAATTTCTTCATTTGTAGTTATGGAACATTTTCTGGAAACAAGATATGTGACTGGCAACAAAGTACTTGCTAAAGATAGAAACGTGAGTAAGACCCAGTGTCTGAAGATGCATAGCCTGGTGTGGAAACCACACGCAATCATAAAGCCTTCGCAATAGAGAATAAGGGTTAGGATGGAGATTCAGCAAACACTGGGGACAGATGAGAGGAAGACATACTTGTGTCCAGCTCTTGAGTCTCAGGGTGATCAACTATCTTGGTTCGCTTAGCATTATTGGGTTTTAGAACTGAAAATCTTAGAAAAAAGAAAAAAAGGAAAACTGAAAATCTTGTGTCCTAGGAAATCCCTCAGTTCCGTGAGAATGGGGACAGTTGATCACCCTAATTCTCAGGCAAGATCTGAGTTCCTATGACATTCTGATAGTTTTGACTGATGCTAATCATAGTTTCAGAGCAATGAAAGTTTCAACTCATTCATGATTTTCCCCACTTACGGAAGCGCACATCTGGCTTTTGTATTCAGAGCTTGATTTACATGTGTTGCAGACAAATAAGGAAGGATATAAGTAGAGAGGACAACAAATACAAAAGCACAGAGCTGTAAAATACGTGAGTACAAACTTTCAGCAATAAAATGCTTAAGATCTAAGAACCTAATGTCTGACAGTTAATATATAATATTAATATAATAATATTATATCGTTAATTTGTTAATAGGTTAGAACTTAAATGTTCTTACCTAGAACTTAAATGTTCTTACCAGAAAGAGAGAAATATGTGAAGTGATAAATGTATTAACTAACTAAATTGTGGGGGAATCCTTCCACAATGTACCATCATGATGTATACTTTAAATATCTTACAATTGTATCTGCCAACTATACTGAAATAAAGCTGGAAAAAGCAAGTTATGAAACAACATGACGTGTTCAAAGAAGAACAAGTGGCTCTGGATGATAGTGTATTCCTTTTGAAGATTAGTAGGAGATGGTTTTCAACAGGTAAGGAGGGAGCCAGACCATCAAGGACCTTGTGTATCAAGCAGTGTCATCGGCATTATATCCAAAAAGGCATAGGGAGATACTGAATGGTTTTAAACAGGAAACTTCTATAATAAGTTTTATTTTGGTGTAATGAATTGATTGGAAGTTGACGAGGACTTTGGCCAGAAAATTGGTGATCAGGGCATTGTAATATTTGAAGTAAGAGAAGATGAAATTCTGAACTAAGAAATTGATAGTGATGATGGAGAGGAGGTGATCCATTCGATAGGTAGTTAATAGGAAAACAGTCATGACTCCATGACCACTAGAATGTGGAGTTGGGAACAGCAAGAATCAGGATGAAAGTTAATCCAAGTCCCTAAGAGAGGTCTAAGAACTATTGAAGGAAGAATAAATAAGATGATGAAAACAACAGGCAGGAAGGAGTTAAACCGTACATAAGCGATGAAGAACAGATTCGAATTGGAAAAAAAAAAAAAAAGAATAGTTCAAGAAAAGCTCAAAATAGATCAGAACACACAAGGAAGGACCTGAAATAGTGGTCAGATGTGTGATTTATCTTTGTGCGGAGGTAAGTCAATGGATATGTTGGTCTGGATTAAACATCCATGTCGGACACGGACAATTCTTTGGAATTATCATTTTAGTAAATGGTGGTTTTTCTGTGCTCTTCTAAATCCACTGTTTATCCAGTGCTTAGACACTGATCCTTCTGTGTCAATTAAAGATATTGTCATTAATATGAATACTTCCTACACAAACAACTTTATAGCAAGAAAACAGTTCACACCTTCCTCCATTGTTATCCATTTATTCGGTACAGACAGCAAAAGGAGAGTTCAGGGAACATTTGTTCATAAGGAGAGAGGTTTAAGCTCACCATAATAGGGCAAAACTGGAAAAAAAATTTAAGCCAAGTCCATATTCAATGTAAATCTCAAATCCTTCAGCTTTACTTTTTCTTATGTCATACGGAAGGTAATTTAAAATAAATTATTGTCTCAAAATATATACATATAATTTCCCTGTTGGGTCATTTTCTTAGATCTAGTCAAGATGGTCTCTTTTCAAAAGAATTCAACTAAAACCTGAATTGCTATCTTGTGTGTAGGCGATACATTTTTATGTTAATACTCATTAAAGATTGGCTTTCACATACAAGTTCTCATTTTTCAACTCAATTTTCCTAGTACATAAATTATTCCCTGGGAGTAAATGGAATTGTTGTTGTTTTCTCTTCTTAAAAACACATTAACTCCTTAGGGCCAAGAACGTTTAGTTTAGTTTTCAGTATGTCGAAGCCATTGTTTTTCAAATGATTCACCAGAGCACTCAAGTCACATGATTTTAGTATATATGACTTAAAGCTTTATATTTGTGTGATTATTTTGTTTCAAGATGAATTATCTTGAGAAATCAAATCATTTGTGTCTGCCTGTTATACCTAGTTATTTCTTTAAGATAATAGCAGAGATTTTTTTCCATTGAGATTGCTATGGAATAATCCTTTTGTTTCTGTTGTTTGCTTATTTGTTTTATTATGCATAAATTACGAGTTAATTTGCTAAGAAAAATGTCACTACACTTACAGAGCAACTGTACCGAATACTAAAACGATTGAGTGAAAAAGCCACATTTCACCTTAGGCTTAGGCTTTTGCTCTGTGGAAGGATAGGAGTGTATTTAAAATATTCCAGTTTGGGGGAGCACCTTGGTGGCTCAGTGGGTGAGCGTCTGCCTTTGGCTCAGGTCGTGATCCTGGCGTCCTGGGATGGAGTCCCACATCGGATTCCCCACGGAGAGTCTGCTTCTCCTTCTGCCCGTGTCTCTGCTTCTTGCTCTCTGTGTCTCTCATGAACAAATATATAATATAATATCTTTCAAAATTTTTTCCAATTTTTGAAAACTCCTCTAAGTTAATATTACATTTTAACTGACATGTTTGATGTTGAAAAGACACATCCTTGTTATAACTGACCTGAAATAAAAGTGGAACTTATTTTTAAACCAATAAATATGCAAAATAAAATATTTTATGAATTAATTTTGCATTAAGGCAACTTTATAGAAAACTTTCTTTTTTTTTAACTGTTTAGTAGATGAGTATATATATTTTTGTCTTGTCATAAATACAAAACAGGTCAGTAATCTGATCCTGGCCCCAGTGTTTCATGGCGGCTCATTAATACAGATACACATTTTACGGGCAGGTATCTTTTCTCACTAGGCATAAAGGTTTCTCTTTATATAAAACTGATAATGGTATAAATCTTTGTGAAAGACAGATAAAAATTGTTCCTCTTCAAAATGCCTTGGGTGTTGCATGACAGTCAGGCTAGGAAAAGATTTTACAACCAACATCTTTTACTGCAGTGTAATGAAACCTGCCACATAGTTCTATTGACAATAATAAATGATTAATAATTTTGATAAAATATTTCTTTCCAAAAATTAAATACTGTCTACAAATCCATAACTTCCATATCAATGTTAACGTTTATCTTGACATATCAGGTACAATTCTATACTATAATCAAATCATTAGATGAACTCTATCATTTTTTATTCAGTAGAATGTCAGAGAAATAGGACACAATGTTCAATAATGTCATGAATTTAATAAAATAAGAAATGAGACAAGGACAAATCCTTGGTGATAATTTCCATTCCCCAGGAAAATGCTTGTGATGGCTTTTCTTCTTACATTTCCTTTCAGTTATATATGTCTAATGTAAACTTTTGTCCTGTTTTTCACAATTAAAAGATCTTGGCTAAAAACAAAACAAAACAAAAACAAAAAAAACCTGGGAATTGGAATTATAGACTATTATGTGTTAGTATTTCCTTCACTGTCTCAACTCTTGGGACCTAAAAGCATCCATTTATTTTAATAAATACTTAAAAAGGATTTTTAAATATCAACATAAAATCACTTTGACCAGATTGACTTATTAAAATTATCAAGTTCCATTAAAAAAAAATAAATAAAGGTTTAAAAGCAAAGAAGACCAAAGAAATGGCTAAGACTGAAATATGTCAGTAATGACAAACTATAAAAAGAATACTATTGCACATCTGCTACCCACTGCTAAAGAGAAATACAAAAAATATCTTTTGAAAATTGGAAACGGTCTCTCCAGTTGAGGCACTTTGCATTTCCCCCCTAGTACTTAATTCCTAATAAGGGAAAATACTAAGTCTGTCTTGTTAGCAATTGTGTCTAGCTTAGGATCTGACACATAGGAGATGCACAGAAAATATCGTTTAGTGACTGTTCTCTCATTTCGTGATCATCAGCAATATTTTACAAAGAATCCCATGTGTCATGTGCATTTAATCAACATCTGACTATTCCTTTTGCTGCTTTTAGTAATTGAAGGAATCCCTATTCTAAAATTTAATACATAAGGATATCAAATAAGTTATTTTACTTCTCTCATAGTTCTGTATAAAATGGAGATAGTTATTTTGTGTGGTTGTAAACAGAAAAATACCGTAAAGAGAGCCCCTATAGGACAAATAAATGCCTTTACTGCTATTACTACTAGTACTATTACTAGTATGGTTACTCCTGTTGCTGATACTATTGTTATCAAATTGTTATCCGAACCTGCCTCCTTGGTATGTTTGATCATTGAGTGCTTGAATTGTGATGTTGTTAACTTCAAATAAAATAATCTCAATCATTAAAGGTAATGTGACCAAAATTTGCAAGTTACTTTAAAAGTACCTGTTTCCTCACTTTTGACTAGAGTGTTGTTTCGAGCTGAATTGTGTCACCCTGTAATACATATTTGAAGCCCTAAGCCCCCAGTATCTCAAAATGTGTCTGTATTTGGAGATGCATCATTTAAAGATGTGCTTAAGTTAAAATGAGGTTTTTAGGATGGGCCCTAATCCAATCTCTGAAAGAAGAGGAAACTTGGAAACACAGAGAGACACAGAGAAAAAGACAGGAGGTCAGAACAGTGCAGGAGCCATCTGCAATCCAAGGGGAGAGGCCTCACGACCTGTTAATACTTCAGTTGTGGACTCCTAGCCTGGAGAACTTGGGAAAAGAAATTTCTGTTTAAGCCACCTTGTTATGTGCTGTTTACTTATGGCAAGTCTAGCAAATTAACACAGAAGTTATTAGACCCAGACTATGTGTATTTTCAATATAATTTGTGTTATGTCCAACTGCTTTATATTAACTCTCTGCTTTGTTGTTTACACAGATTTCAAAATTTTAAGCTCTTTAGGAGAAACTTAACCATATATGACTTTAGAAAACTAGATTATGTAATGCATTAAAAAGAAAAATTTAGAATTATTATTCAGGGGGTGCCTGGGTGGCACAGTCAGCTAAGTGTCTTGACTCTTGGTTTCAGCTCAAGTCATGACCTCAGGGTAGTGAGACCAGGCCCGGCGTCAGGCTGCACATTCAGTGAGCATCTTGTGGAGGTTCTTTCCCTCTTCCTCTCCTTCCCCTTCTGCTCCTCCTCCTCCTCTCTTTCTCTCTCTCTCTCTCTCTCACAAATAAATAAATAAATAAAAATCCTTAAAAACAATAAATAACTATTCATTAGTAAATTTTAAAGCTGCCTTAATGAATCAGACTTTCGCTGCCAAATATTGTTTGAGACACATTCTTAAAGTGCTTATGAGTCTTCAATAGTTTCCTTAATTAGCATATACTATTGCTATAATTTTTCTGTTAATGAAAAAGATGTCTTCCAATGGTACCCTTTGGGGAGAGAGATGCAATTACTAATGAAATAAGACAGAAAATAAAAGCATATATATGTGTGTGTTTGTGTATATATATATATATATATAATGCATATATACACATATATATGATACCATAGCTGACATTTGCTTCGTATTTAATTATTAGACATTGAATATATATGTGACACTGTTCCTCAGATCCCTTCTCCTTCTTTGTAAACAATCAGTAAACATGAAGTAGATAATCTTAACTCTGATCAGGGCCACAATGTTTTGCATTAAAGAAAATTTTGAGTAGATGATTAAAGTCACTCTACATTTCTTAAAATGTGGATTATTTTCTAGGTTAAAAAAAGAAAAGATTTCTCCATATTAGTCTAGATTAAATCTCTGCTTGGTGAATCTCATTCAGAGACACAAACAATGTCTATATACACAGCTTAGTTTGACAATTTCTGTTGCCAAGATATTCAAATTAATTAAAACTGCTGCATAAGTAACAACAAAAACCTATATAAAATAAGAACAAATTATGCATTCAAACAACTAATATTTCTGAACTCATTGAAATTACTAGTACTAATAGTAAATAATAAAGGAAATTATTTGAATAATTCTAAGAAATATGCAGACACTATTTCAAGTATTTCTCCATTGTTTTTTAAAGACATAGTCATAGATCATCCAGACAATTAGATTTTTTGCCTGAATTTGACAGATATTTTCCCACATCTGGGATCTTTGAACCATGTCCAATATTCCATGCTGAGCTTTTAAACCTATTTCCTGTACCTTATACATTGAAATATTTTTATATAGTAACAAAATGTACATGAGGACAAAATTTTCAATTATTTTCCTCATTTTGATTTCTTCATTTTCGCTTATACTGTCTTATTTCCCATTAAAGAACCTCTCTCATAAAATGTATTTGTTAATATTTTTTCTCATTTTAAAACATGAGCTAGCATTTATTAAAAATTTACTGTGTTCTAAGGGTTTTTCCAACCTATTTACATATATTGTAGGCATATATAAGTTATGTATACAGTTAACTGAAGTATAAATTGATTTAAAACTGAATATTAAAAATACAAAACTAACAAAAAATCATAGCAATGACTCAGACCTATTTATTTCATTTTTAAAATTCTTTCTAGTTCTATTGAGATATGATGGATAAGAAAAATTAAATATAGTTAAGGTGTATAATATATTTTGATATATGTATATGTTGTGAAATGATTACTACAATTCAATTATTTAATATATCCATCAACTCTCATAATTAAAAATATTTTATGTGTCATGAGAATATTTGAGACATATTCTCTTACCAAACTTCAAATACATACTATTAACTGTAGTCACCATGCTATATGTTAGGCCTCCAAACTTATTCATCTTATAACTTAAAGGCTGTACCAACTGCTTTGCTTCTCCAACCATTAGGCCTTGTTAACTACCATTCTAATCTCTGTTATGTAAGCTTGATTTTTTTTTATATCCCACAAATACTTGAAATCTTAAAATAGTTGTCTCTCTCTCTGTTTGGCTTATTTCACTTAACACAATATCCTCCAGGCTGTAGGAAACAGCAGGATTCCCTTTTTATGACTGAATAATATTCCACCATACATATATATTCTCCAATGTTCTTTATCTATTCACCTGTCAATGGACATTATAGTTGCTTCTACCTCTTGACCATTATAAATAATTCTGTAATGAACATGGGATAGGAGATCTTTCTTTAAGATCCAAATTTCAATTCCTTTGGTTATATATACAGAAGTGGAATTGCTAGATCTTAAGGTAGTTCTATTTTTAATCTTTCCTGGAACCTGCATGCTGTTTTCCATAATAGCTATACCAATTTATATTCTCACCAGTGGTGTTTAAGGGTTTCCCTTTCTGTATTTCCTCACCAACACTTATCTTTTGAATTTTTGATAATAGCCATCCTAAAAGTGTGTAGTTTTCATTTCCCTAATTATTAGTGATATTGAACACCTTTTCATAACATATCTGTTGGCCATTTGAATTTTTTAGTTTGAAATCAGAACAGGTGACACTTCCAGCTTTGATCTTCTTTCCTAGCACTGTTTTGGTTATCTGAGGTCTTTTCTAATCCCATACACATTTCAGGATTGTTTTATTCCTGTAAAAAGTAGTGTTGGAATTTTAATAGGGATTGAAATGAATCTGCCAATTGCTTTGTGTGGTCCATACCACAATATTTAACAATATTAATTCTTCCAATCCATGAACACAGGACATCTTTCCCTTTACTTGTGTGTTATTAAATTTCTTTCATTAATATTTATAGTGTTCAGTATACATACAGATCCTTCACCTCTTTGGTTAAGTTTACTCCTCTGTTTTATTATTTCATATATATACATTCATATATATGCATTCATATTATTACATATATATATTACATTTCATTTTTAGAAAAAAATAATTATTTGAGAGAGACAGAGAGAGCATGTGCAAAAAGAGGGAGAAGCAGACTCTGCTGGGCAGGGACCCTGATGCAGGGTCTGATCCCAGGACCCTGGGATCATGATCAACCCCAAGGCAGATGCTTAACTGACTGAGCCACCCAGGCACACCAAATTACATTTTCATATTGATATTTTGTATTGTGTAGTTTTACTGAGTTCATTTATTAGTTCTAACAATTTTTTGGTATGGTCTTCAGAGTCTATATCGAATAAATCATTTAATCGGCAACCAGAGACAATTTTACTTCTTCCTTAACAATTTGGATGCCCTTTATTCTTTTTCTTGCTTAACTGCACTGTCTAGAATTTCTAGTACTATGTTGAATAAAAATGGTGACTGTGGGCATCCCTGTCATATTCCTGATCTTAGAAAAAAAGCTTTCAGCTTTTCATTCTTGAGTATAATGTTAGCTGTGGATTTGTCATATATGACCTTTATTATGTTGAGGTGCATTTCTTCTATCCTAATCTGTTGATAGTTTATATCTTGAAAGTATGTTGAATTCTGTGAGATGCTTTTTTTCTTTCATCTATTGAGATAATCATGCTTTTTGTTCTTCATTCTGTTGAATGTTGGTATGACACATTTATTGATTTGCCAATCTTAAATCCCAGGTATAAATTCTACTTGCTCATGATTCTTTTAACATGTTTTTGCATTTGGTTTAGTAGTATTTTATTGAGGATTTTTGAATCTATGTTCATCAAGAATATTGGCTTTTAATTTTCTCATTGTATCCTTGTCTGGTATCTGTGTGATGCTAGCCACATAGGATAAATTTGGAATTGTTCACTATCATTTTTGGACACAGCTGAGACAGATGGTATTAATTAATCTTTAAATCTACTAAATCAATTCAATTATCTTTAAATTCTTCTTTGAATCTATTAAAATATATTAAAAGAATGACATTAGTGCTTCTGAAATTATATTATGCCCAATTATGTGTACATTTTATAATTTTATTCTTGATATGAAATACAAAGCATACAAATGAGATATGCCATATATTCATACATATATTTTTAAGATATCAAAAAATCCTTTTCTGAAATGTCCTATCATATTTTTATATTGTTTGGGAATTATATACAAATTTTTACCAGTATTATCATAGATCTGAACATTTGTAACATGCTAGGTGATTATGGTTTATGTGAAATATTTCACAGTTCTAAAGTTATCAAAATGATATAATGTGTGGTGCCTGAAAAGTAGAGACTTTCAACCCTAAATCAATCCTAACATTAACTTTAAAATAGTCTTTTTTTCGTAATTTCATGATATCAACAATTGAGAAGCAATAAACTGAATCCTAATATAGAAATATTCAAACTTTTTTCCTGATTTTCTGGTCAATTTATTGAATACATTGAATTAATTTTTTGTCAGACAGTAAAGATTTGCTGACTGGGTGAATGATGTGAACGAACCATGGCAACCAAAGAATACTCAGTCTGGATTAACTAATGGTAAGTTAGGAATTAGGCTTCTAAGACATGGTGACATATTACTCATACTACATTAATGCTGAGCAAATATTACCTCTGTTTATGTCGCTATTCTAAAACTAATTCTATTTATTAGAAAATTTAAATTGAGACTGTTAGATTAAAAAAATTAGAATTCATCTTGAAAATCATTTGATATCATGGTTAACCATATTGGTAGATGAACTTAGATACACACAAACACACACATACCCACTTCCCCTAACTAAACATCGAATACATTGACTGTTAACATTCAGTTTCACCAAAAATTAATCTCCAGTTTGCTATTTGTTTTCTTTTCACTAAAAACAGAAGATAGAGCACTACTAAATACAAAAAGGGGAAAACCACAGCTGTGCATAAAATCAAAATATGATACCTTTTTAAAAATTTGACCTCTTTGAGGATCCACACTCTGAGATTTTATACTTTCATATGTGTGTGTGTGTGTGTGTGTGTGTGTGTGTGTGTTTACATACACATTTAGAAAACAGTTCCTTAAAATTCAAATTGGAGCCATGAGTTAACCCCATACATAATTTAAATGGTAGGATATAAAAGTTCATTCTTGGCAAGAGTCTCTAAAAAGTTTTACATTTATACACTCAACTTTTCAATAGATAAAACTTAGAGGTAAATCCAAAATTTTGAAAACAATGCATTACAAGCTCAGTAAAATTTCAGCTGAAGTGTAGATTTTAAATAATGTAGAATTAAAACAAATACCTATATATTTTAACCTTTCAAATTATCAGAAAGAACATTTGGGGTCCAATTATCTAGACCCAGAATTAAGTGTATAGATTTTGGTGGTAGTAAATAACCACTGTTCCTCTTTAAGCCTGTGAAAGTTTAAATGCTTTGTTCAACTAAATTTTAGTTTTCATATTCTATGGTTTAGGACTGGTAAAGCGAACTGTAATGTTTAGATGAAGATCTGGTTATATGACTCACATGTAAAAATGCACACTTCCAAATTAAAACCAGCCTTCAGTAAATTCTTGGTTTCTTGATATATTTAATTTTTATATACCTCTCAAAATATCAGTCATTATGAGTCTGATTTGGCACAGCAACCAGTGAAGTGGTGATCCAGAAAGGAAAGAAAAGTTTCCCATAAATATCCTTCTAGAGTGTCTCCGTGAAATTGCTTGGCAATGAACCATGTGCGGCTGGAGGATGATGGGAGTAGAGGCAGAGTTGATAAAAGAAGGGTATGTGTTTTCTTTACTCAGTGATACATTTACTCCCTTTATCCTACTCTTAAAATGTTCAAGTAATTTTTAAATTATAAGACTCTATGCAATGCTAAGAATTCTGATTATTATAAGATCTCACATCTGACAATGATTTAATTTTGTGATAAAGTAATATACTTGTATTTCCAAACATCCAACACAATTGCATAAGCCAACATCTTCATGTTAAGAGACAGTTTCACTCACTAATATTCCCCCAAATGACAACAAAAATAGAAAAAGAAATATTCTTCATTTTAAACTAGACAAAGAGATTTAGACATTTTAGTGAGAAAGCTCAAGACTTCAAAACATAATTTGAAAACAAACAAAAAACATTAATTTTGAGTGTTCCTGAAAGACAATTGCAAATAGGATTATCAGTAGTCAACATGAAGTGGAGAGAATTTGGTCAAACTCAGTCCCCGGACATAACAGATTCATGAGTTTATCCATTTCAAATGAGGCTGAAGCCGACTTTTTGATGTTGTGGGATCTAAGGGTCTTCTCAAACCAGTTGTCACATGCATTTATTCAGCAGCAGAAGCCTCTGTGAGAATCAGGATTGCCAGTCTACACCCAACCTTTCCCATCAGAACGTATTTCTTTTTCCTTTCTTTTTTTCTGAAGCATTAAAACAATTACAAAGTAGGAATATTCCTGTAGAATTTGAGTGCATTTAATATTCAACCAAGCCTCCAAGATGTCTTTTGCCTTTCAAATTTAGCATTCACTTCGCCATACTGCCTTTGAAAACAATTTCCACATGTTAATCTACACAGCACCGAGAAAGCTCAGACTTCTTAAATATATCATTACAAACAACAACAATTCCCATAGGGTGCCTGAGTTTGCATATAAAATATATTCTCCGATAATTTATATATTTCTAACAAAAACCCTCACTTTAAAATGCAGTTAAGCTCGCAACTCTCACAAATACTTTTCCCTTCTCTCAAATTTCAGGCTACAAGAGTGCCAGAAGATTTGGAATTTGTATAACCCCAAACTGTGTTTTCCTAAGTAATCTTGGCAAGCTTAAAACCCTGGAAAGTCACAATTCACTTCCCAGGCGATCCTCCTGGACAGCTCAGCAGCAGAAAAGCAGAACAGGATATCCAGCTATTGAACAGGGCCGCCGGCCCAGGTGGCCAGCTGTGCAGCTGCAGAGAGCGTCCTACCAGGAGGGCAGCGTGGCCGCAGGAAGACACGTTTCTTTCCTCTGTTTTCTGCTAGAGAGGAAAGCACAGTCTGCACTCCCCAAACACTGCCTGTCGACACAGCACTTTTCAACAACGGTGAAAGGACATTGTCTCTAACAATAAGTGTCAGAAGAGGAACAAATCATTTATGAGGTTCAGGAGGCCTCAACCCAAGCAGATAGTTGACTGTGGAAAAACAACTTCAGTTTTATTATTGTACTGAATGAGGCAAAATATCATAGATGTGAGGCCATTTAAGACCAATTGTTTGGAACTATGAGTTAGGAGGCTGGGGTTAAGTATGGGTTCTCCGACCTTGTGTTAAGAATGCTATGATAAGGATTATTATTAAAGACAAAGTCCTCCTCCTGATACTATTCTATTTTTGTGTTTTTTTCCTTTTCTTTTTAAGAATGAATGATTTTTACTCAAGGTAAGAAATCCTCAGAACATTCCTCCTGTAAAATCTGTTCATACTTAGGAAATAAGTTTTTCCCTGTTTCATGACATGATTGACATGTAGTACTGTGTGAATTCCAGGTACACAGCATAATGACTTGACATGCAAATGTTGTGAAATAACATGGTGAATTTAGTTAATTCTCATTATCTCATATAGGTACAAAAAAGGTTTTGTGGGGTTTTTTTTTCCTTGTGGAAATAATTCTTAAGTAGAAAGGAAAGACAGGAAGAGTGAAACAAAAATATATATTTCCAGAATTGACAAAGTGAACTGACACTTACTATAAATCAATGACAAGAGATATTTTAAAAAATCTCTACTAATTATTTTTAGAGAGGAAAAAAGTACAGACTTTGGGGGGATAAAATTGATTACATTCTTCAAATCTAAAACTTTTCTTCTAGTTCATAAAAGAAAATTTTGGAAATGAATGTTTCGCACGTGATCATATTTCAAATTAGTAGGGTAGTGTATATACCCATGTATTCCTATTCTTGACACTCAGTAAATGTTATATATCCAATATATAGATGATACAAACAGATAAGAGAATAGAGAAATAGATGTTAGGTCTTGACAGCTGAGTGAGGGATCAGAGACCCTCGCTCAGGGTTTAGCTGTCATTTTGTGCGTATGTAAATTTAAAAACCTGAACACTAAAATTTCATTATTCTGTTATCCCTAAAAGCATACTGATTAAAATCTGAATTACTGTCAAAAAGTACTCTGAGGCTATCAAACCAAACAACTTACAATTGCAGTATATAATCAAGATTTCCCATAGAAGGGTAGGATTAATAATGGTGCAAAGACACTTTCTCATTGACTTAAATAACTAGTAGCATTATTGCTTTCCTAAAGTTAACAAAAACTCATTTTGGATATATCAAATTATTTTTAATTTACAATGAAATTATTATTAATTGTTTAAATAAATTCATCCACTGTTGGTGAACAATGAACAATGTTGGTAAACAACGCTCAGTCTGTACACTGGAGAACATATGAAGGATTAATCATTCAAATAAGAATTGATCCACTCTACTATTGTCTATGGGATATACTTCATCTTATCAACAGTTTCTCCTTTTATTAAACAAATAACTGTTTAGTCAGAAACATCTATATTTTTAATCTCAATAGTCTTCTTATAAATTAATACACATAATACTTTAGTGCTCCTCAATATTGAGGTAAATTACTCTAACTTAGATTGTATCTAGGAGCTAATTTACCAGGCATCAAATTATATGGAAATCCAGAGGAATGTTTTTTTTTTTGATCTGGGAAAATCTGGTAGTAATTTATATATTCCTTACTAAATTTGAAATTTTATATAGTACATTCTAGACTTTTTTAACTTTAATTTTTAGTTAAATGTTCTTAACCAAGAAAAACCAGAAATTCAGAGCAGAAAAAAAGTCATTCAGAAATCTACTACACAAAAAATAAAATAAAATAAAATAAAATAAACGGTTAGTATTTTTGGCTATGTAATCAGAATTTTCTATGAACTTACTTTAACAAAAAGTGACATTAGTGTAAATACTGTTTAAGTATCTTTATTTTCTGTTATACTGTGTCTATAATTTTAATTGACCCATATACATTTGCACAAACGTTTGTAAAATTTGCAGCACACTGTGTTTTATAAATGTGTCCTAACTTATTTAACCAATCCTATTGCTAGATACTTACTTTGCTTCTGATTTTGCACCATTTTAACAGATGCTATAATTACTATTACAGCAAGTCTTTGTTAAATCTAAGATAAATTCCCAATAATGGAATTACTGAATCAAAATCAATATCTATCTTTAGGGCTTCAGATCAATATTGCCAAATGCTTCTCTTTAGGAGGTTATGTCACCTTACTCTCCCATGAACGTTGTACAGTTTACACTTGCACTGTGCAGGTCCACTTATGCACAGATATTTTTGATAAATACAGTACTATAAACGTATTTTCTCTTCCTTTAGATTTTCTTATTTTTTCTCTAGTTTCCTTTTTCTAAAAAAGGCTTATAATACATATGACATAAAATATGTACTAATTGATTCTTTATGTTATTGATAATAGCCTACTGTTGACCAGAAGCCTTAATAGTTAAGTTTGGGGGGCACTAAATATTATATGCAGTTTTTTTGACTGCCTGGGGCTTTGGCACCCTAACCACCTGTATTGTTCAAGGGTTAACTGTATATGAACACCTATTTTCTCCCATATACCTTGTAACTGGATATTCAAAAATAAAACAATAATTCTGACTTAATTATTTTGTTCAGATGTTTTTGTTTGCATTTCTTTTGATCTCTGTATATTAATATGCAAGATTTGTTAATCAGTCAATAATTATTTCTCTTTGCTTATTTCCTATTCCTGTACTCTGTACATTCTCTATGTTTTTTCATTTTCAGCACTTTATTTTTGTCATCTTACTTTTCTATACAAAATTTATTAGCCATTTCTTTGTTACAAATGAAGAAAATATCTTCCCATGTCTGTTTGCAAAATAGCCTTTCATTAGGAAGATAGATTTTGAAATTGGGAAAACTTGGATTTCAAATCTGATTTCTATCATTTACTAGTGATGTGACTTCAAAAAAGCCACTGTGGCTCACTAAAACTCAGCTTTATAATATATAAAATGGAGATAATGAAGCTGTTATGGACATAAATAGTAAACAATGTGGCAAGAACAAAATTAATAATAGCTATTATTTTCATTATTTGAAGTGTTTTAGATATTCAGGTACTATTTAAGTTTTATGAAACCAAATCTCTATTTTTATAGTTTCTAAAAGGGTTAACTTACTAAAGTTGTGAAGAACTTAGACTCAGGAAACAGTCTTGAGTTGGAAATGTAGCTCTGGTTTTCAGTAGTTGTTTGATAGTAGGCAAGTCATTTAACCTTTCTGAGTTTTAGTTTTCTCATATGAAAAACGGATGGATTTGAGTACCTGTTGAGAAAATTAGAAAACACACTGCTTATGAAGAGTCTAGTGTAGTACTTGACACACAAAACATCCCCAATAAACTTTAGCTTTTGTGACTATGAGGATAATAATTGTTTTCTGCCTTTAAGTGCTCTTTCATTATTTACGGTTTTCTTAATTGTTCAAATGGCATGAGAGGAATTCTCTGGGTTTTATAATATGATATAATCCAGCTGGTTATCAAAGGCAATTTCTTGACTACATTCTGTGCTGAAGACTCCAGTGGAACCCCATACTCTGGCTAAGAAAGGTTTCTCTGGGGAATATCACTGATTGGGTAGGAGGTCTTGAAATCTATTAACATATTTTAATGATGCTGTACTTAATATTTGGTATCTTAGCAAACACTTGCACATTTAGCCTAACTGAAACATATGGTCTTTTCACTTTCCTTTTCACAGCCTCCCATATAAAAAAGTGTATCTTAACAAAAGTGATCTTGGAATCTTAAGAAAAAAGACACAGTTAATTCTATGTGGACAGAATAAATCCCACCTCCTGGTGAGAAACAGAACAAAATATTGGTGAAAGAGGAGACACGTTCACACAGTGTGGCCCTGAGGAAGCACATAGAGAGAAGTAGTCATTTCCTAGATAGATCATATGGTCCAACCATCAGTGGCCCTGATTCAGAGAATAAGATTTCCATGACTCATTCTGATCTTCTAACTGGAAGAGCTCCAAACAATTGCTTGGATGTTGGAGAACTGAGTGTGTATGTATAGGCTCCTATCAATTGATGGATACAAACTTTCCGGATGTAAAAATTGCCATGCGCAAGACTTTTTTCCCCCCTCTCTCTGGAGGACCAACCAAGATGGCTTTGTGAACCACAAGCATCCCTGCTTCACTGTTTAGCTGGTCTTTGAGGGAAAGGATTTGCAAGTCAGAATAATTTTGTAATATGAAAATCCTGTCGAGATATTTCCCATGAAGGCAGCTCCAAATATGATTTGGACTAAATCATATTCCTAAATAGCTCACTTCCTTTGTCTTCCATTGGCTGGATTCTTATGGGATAGGCTTGCAGTATACACTAAAATCATTCCCAAGTGTACTAGGAGTTGGCCTCTAAAGACCGTATATTCACCTTCTAATTACAGCATCTTTTATCAGTCAGTCATGAATTTATGCAGAGAAGTATAAAGTTTCCACATTAAACCTGACAATTTGGGAAGTTATCCATTCTCATTAATCTCTCCTTAAGCAGGCCCATGGTCTTCTTCCTGAAGAAACACATTAGTCTCAGTGGTGTCATGAGAAACTTGCTGTCTCAGTCCTTTATCCACTGTACATGACCAGAAAGTATGATCCTTTCCTTAAAGTGTGATTTTCACTTATCTTGAAATATGAGTAGATTTCAATATAAGTGACTCCTGATTTAGGGTTCACGGCTTCTTCTTCATTGCAGGGGAAAAAACATGAGGATATCCTTGTTTAGCACAATTATCTTTGTCCAGATTCAATATGTTTCACCATTCCTCAGCAAGATATCCATTTCCTATTTGCAGACGTAAATTTTTTAAATAAAGAATTTCTAGGAATTAGAGATTGTCTCTACATCCTTTATCTATATAAAGGTCTTATTATGTGTGGAAGACAATTTGTGTGTTATGCGGTATTTGCCATGTAAATCCGCTAAGTCGAAGTCAGATTTCTTTGTGCTACTCATCTCTGTTTGGGGAAAAATCTTTGAACTAAGTGTCATTTATGTGAAAGAAATAATTTGAAAAGGAAATGAATGTTTTTCCTACACAATATTTAATTTTATCAAATAATGAAGGGAAAAAATAGAATTGACTTCTGCTTTATGGAGAAAAACGCTATTGCTTGAGAAAAGCCTCTCATTTTGTGAAGTGGTCCCAAGAGACAGCTGGCATATTCAAGATATAACAACCACTCTGGAGAGCAATGAATACAAACATATACACAAAATCTGTCACTCAATGACTAATATTCATGAACTATCAACAGAGAAATCAAGTTCATAATGCAGGCAGAAAATCTATTTCCTCAGTGTGTTTCTGATAAAACATACAACATAAACAAATTGTGAAAAGCTTAATTGTAACAGGCCCCTGGGGAATTCTGCTGCTGTCCCCATTTTTCCATAATTCAATTAAGCGATACCACAGGTAGAACAGAGAATGCAATTATAAACTCCAATAACATTGCCAGATGTCCACCTCTGTCATGGGGACACTCTTCCCCCAGATTTTTGTAGAAGACATTTGTGTGTAATAGAAAGCCAAGATGCAAGTAAGTTGTATTCATTATCTTTTGCTAGGATTACCCAAGGAGAATGTCAAATCTAAGCTAAAACTTAGCTGAGTCTGGTAAAGGTATGCTTTTGTGTTTTATAAAGTTCTGGCTCCTCAGTTTCCTCATAGCACTGACACAATTATACCATCCTGATTAGTTCACCTCCACTTAGCAGGTACTAGAAGCTTAGCACTATGATTAGCAGAAACCATTACCAAAGGGATTACCTAACTCAATATCAGATAGAACCAACTCAACCAGCTGGAGAGAAAACTTACCTCACTACTTTTTTTTTAAAGATTTATTCATTTATTTGAGAGAAAAAGAAAGAGAGTACACAGTGGGGAGGGACAGCGAGAGATGGAGAGAGAGAGAATCTTAAGCAGACTCCCCACCGTTTTGGGGGCCTGACATAGGGCTCAATCCCAGGACCCTGAGATCACAACCTCAGCCAAATCAAGAGTCAGTTGCTGAACTGACCCAGGTGCCCCTCACAAACTGTTGTTGTTGTTGTTTTAAGATTTATTTTTTTTATTTGAGAGAGAGCTCAGGGAAAGGGCAGAGGGATTGCACGATAGAATCTCAAGCCGACTCCACGCTGAACACTGAGCTGGATGTGGGGCTCAATATGATGAGCTTGATATCATGACCTCAAGATCATGACTTCAACTGAAACCAAGACTTGAAGGCTCAATCAGCTGAGCCACCCAGGCAACCCTCCACAAGTTTTTAAACTGCAAACTTTCATTGCATAATGGATTTGCTTCAGTTAAATAAACATATCAGTATAATTGCCTAAAAAAAAAAAAAAATACTGATCATTAAAACTCAAGCTTTAATTTACTTTGTTTTTGATATCATAAGAACCTTTCCAAATAATGCCAAGGGCTCAGATTTCAAATGTCAGTGCTATTTCTCATCCTCCTAGCCAAACATGTTACTCATTTTTTGGATGAATCAAAGATACAGGTAAAAGTCATCCCTTTAGGGAACCCTCTTACACTGTCGGTGGAAATGGAAACTGATGCAGCCACTCTGGAAAAGGGTATGGAGGTTCCTCAAAAAGTTAAAAATAGAACCACTCTGTGACCCAGCAATTGCACTACTAGGCATTTACCCAAAGGATACAAAAATACAGATTCAAAAAAATACATGTACCATGATGTTTATAGCAGCATTATCAACAATACCCAAGTTATAGAAAGAGCCCAAATGTCTATCAACTGATGAATGGTTAAAGAAGATGTAATACACACACACACACACACACACACACACACACACACACAGAGGAATATTACTCAGCCATCAAAAAAGAATGAAATCTTGCCATTTGCAAGAACGTGGGTAGAGCTAATTATGCTAAGCAAAAGAAGTCAGAGAAAGACAAATATGATTTTTTTTTGACAAATATGATTTCATTCAAATGTGGAATTTAGAAAACAAAATAAATGAACATGGGGAAAAAAATAAGAGACAGAGAGGCAAAGCATAAAACAGACTCTTAAATATAGAGAACAAACCAATGCCTGCTGGAGGGGAGGTTAAATGAGTAGTGGGTATTAAGGAGGGCATTTGATGTGATGAGCACTGGGTGTTGTATGTAAGTGATGAATCACTAAATTCTACTTCTGAAACTAATACTATATATTAACTAACTAGAATTTAAATTAAAACTTGAAACTACAAATATATACATATTGGGGAAAAAAGTGCTATCAAACTAAAGGCAGAAAATGAAAGACTTTCAATATAGGGCTCAAATAATCTATTCAATTAAATCTGAAGGGGAAAAAAGCCATCTCTTTAGCGGACAGCAAAGTAGCATTCAAAGGAATGGATATGAAATCCATCTCTTTCACTAGTGTGGCAATTCTTACATAACAGTGTTCCCATTAAAACAACTTTTAGTATTATGGTATTTTGCAAAGATTAGATCCATGATGTCTTTGATCTTCGGGAGTATGATCAATAAAAGTACATTCTAACATGGCAAGTGTGAATGCTACTGATGGGGAAAGTTGCCTCCTTCCTTATCTGTGTGTGATCTTTTTCCCTGGATCCCCAAAAGGCTCTGCTCCTTATGGGATGATACAGGAAGGGCAAAATCCAGAGGTCAAGCTGCAGAACTCTCACCTATGGCTGTGGCCTGACTCCTTTCATCTGCATGCTTGGTTCTGTACCCTACCCCCCATACTGTGTGCAAAGAAATGAAGTGCTGCTCTAAAGGTCCAGGTGTTCATCAGAGAGAGTACATACACTTGGGAGAGGCCCAGAGAAGCTAGGACAGATAGCAGCACACAGACTTTTACATGAATTATAAATTATGTAAAGTTCATGTGAGACTGTACGGTAAAAATGCACAGATGGCTTTTAAAGTAAAGACAAAAGTAGTATAAAATTCAAAAATTATCTGAAGATTTTAAGAAGCCCTATGCACTGAAAAATCATGATGTCCAGTCATTACCATTCATCTATATAAATTTAAAATAAAAACAATACTGAACCATAAAATAAAAACATTCAACAAAATTTGCATTTTTCTTTTCCTAGTATTTTCAATGTTAATATAAAAATATTTGTCGAAAATATTTGAGGTCATATCTGATTGTATCCTATAAACATACTTAATCTGTCAATTGTACAATCCAGCCAGGATAGTAGCTATCAATTTTTTTTTTCATTATGGACATGTAGAAACAACTGAGTAAATCATGGTTGAAATACTTCACCTCCTTGGGCCTTGGTTTTTCACCTAGGAAAGAACTGAGTTGGAACTAGATTGATTTCCTAATATTCTATATCAGAAGGAATTGTAGGGAAAATAAATTGTAGTTCTATCTCATTCACAGAAATGTAAAAGTAGATTCAGAATTTGAATGCATAATTTGCCATCCGCTTAAAAGGAAACATAAAATGTTAAAATGGTAACAAGGAATTTTTGCCTAAAATCTCCTGATATTTGCACCACTTCTCATATATGTAAGCATCGTGATTCAGCTTTATCCTCATCAAGTCCTACCTCATCCATGACATTTTCCCAGGCTATTCCAGTGTCAGAATTCTCCTTGAACTTTTCTAATGTCCTACAGGCCCAAATAACATATTATCAAGGAGTATCTATTGTGTGTTTACAATATGAATCCCGACATAGTTATACTTCTTGAAAGTGGGGACTATGATTTGTAATTTCGCTGTATCCTTCACTTAATCTAGAAAGCTATTCAACATATAGGGAGAATTCATAAAAATCAGTTGTTAATTTGTCAGTCCTTCACTAATGAGGAACTAGCAAATTAATACATAGAAAATACAAACTAGGGCCCAGTCGGTTAAGCATCTGCCTCCATCTCAGATCATGATCCCAGGGTCCTGGGTATAGCCCCAAGTTGGGCTCTCTGAGCAGAGAGTCTGCTTCTCCATTTCTTTCTCTCCCTCTCTCGCAAATAAATAAATAAATAAATAAATAAATAAATAAATAGTCTTTAAAAAACAAACAAACTAGAGTTCAGTTTCTTCCTATCTGGCCTGGTCATACTCTCTCCCTCAGACAATTCTCTTCTGCCTAGAATGTCATTTTCTATACTAATAATGCTTTCATTGACCTGGCTTTGAAATGTCAGTACAATACCTAATTGTTGTTTAGTGATAGAAAATTCTAAAAAGTTCCTTTTTAATTGTACATTGAATTATTTAAAATACTCTGATCTACATTGTGGAAAATATAATTTACCATTTTTAAAGGAACATAATGTTGATCTAATAATTTTTATTTAGTTCATATTTTTATTTAGTTCACTACATATTTAGTTCAAATCTCATCATGAGATTTTTAAGTTTTCTTGTAATAATACTCATTTGCACATATTACCATAATCCTTTTCCCTACTATCATTTTTTTTTTAATTTTCAGGATAGAATTTCATCATCCACCATTATCTAAAAGAATATGACAAACCATTAACATATTGCTTTCCTTGGGATGCCCAATAAAAACAATATTGGCTTATTTTAGCTCTTAGTAGGAAACTCTGTGACAAACACATTTTTTGGTATCTAGAAAGAAAAGAAAAAATTGGCAATTCAGTTTTCCATCATGGCATCTTAGAACTTTTAGTTCTGAATGGACTAGTAAAGAATAGCATCACAATGTTTTACTATACAGATTCACCTTATCTCTGCTTTTTAGATATAAATAATATGCATAACTTTTAATAATTCCATATCAGTACTTATTTGCCCAAAAACATTTCACACTTCACAGTAAAAACAAAATCTTTCAAATACTGAGTTAATTTTACTATCATAAAAAGTGTATCAAGGTAAGAAACAATTTTCCGTAATGCTTCCTTTTTGAACTGCCACCTGATATATTTCTTACCTCTAGGAAGAGAAGGGAATGTTTATAGGCTTATACTTTCTCTTTTTCTTTCTTTCTTTCTTTCTTTCTTTCTTTCTTTCTTTCTTTCTTTCTTTCTTTCTTTCTTCTTTCTTTCCTTCTTCTTTCTTTCCTTCTTCTTTCTTTCTTCTTTCTTTCTTTCTTTCTTTCTTTCTTTCTTTCTTCTTTCTTTCTTTCTTTCTTTTTTATTTTTTATTGATAGAGAGAGAGGGAGAGCATGAGCCGGGGTGGAGTGGGGAAGGAGAGAAAGAAGGAGAGAGAAAGAGAGAATCCCAAGCAGCCCATTGTGGAGTCCGAAGCAGGGCTCAATCTCACAACCCTGAGATCTGACCTGAGCTGAAATCAGGAGTCAGACACTCAACTGACTGAGCCACCCACGAGCCCCAGGCCTATACCAGTTCAATAGAGATTATGTAGGATAATGGACCTGACACTACTTTGAACAATATAGTCCTTTGAGGAAGATTTCTAAACTGAGTAGGTCAAGAATCTCATAATTAAAACGGGGAGTTGAAAGGGACATAAATAATTACCTAGACCAGAAATTGAAAAGTCAAGTACCTATATGAACCAGACAGATAATTAAAGCAGCACATTGCACTTTCCATGCCCATCTAATGTGGACAGCAATTATACAACCTCAGATAGTGGTTGCCATTGCTTTTTTCAAGTGAAGACAGAAATGCTGATTTATAATATGAAATCGTCTTGTCAAATATTACTTCATTTAAGTTGAGTACAAGTTGTTTTGTGTCTTCAACTACAAAACTATTAGTTTCTTGAGAGTAGAAGCCAAGACTTTCATTTTACTTAAAAACATTAGCCAAGAGCCACCCCTAAAGAAAGCATGTAGTGCATGTTGTTGATTAACAGACATGGCTGACTGTTTATGTCCTTTCCATGACAAAGTAGCCTACTCTCTATCGAGTTAATATCCAAAAAAAAAAATTTTTTTTAAATACATATTCTTAGGATTGAAAGAATTTCTAAAAATCTTTAAAAAGTGGTGCCAAGTGGAAGGAGCTAGGCTGACAGGCATAAGATAAGATAGCATTTTTGGGAAAAAGCTTAATCTGACAATACAGAGAGTAACCATTAGTTCTACTGAAAACACATGAATAAATATAATAACAAAATATCAAATAAATAAAAAGAAATTCTATTTACCATTTTTACCTTGAATAACTACTGGGTACTCTATAGAGAAATAAAAGTGGCATCAAACATTAACCATGAATTTAAAGTCATGTTTTTTGGTAAAAGAAAAATTTTAAATCCTGTTTTATAAAATATATTCTTATAGCTGATCACGTGATACAGAAAATAAGATGAATTGCCCAGGACAGCACTGTTCTAATGGAAATAGAACGTGAGTGACATATGTAACAAAATATTAAGCAGCCAAATCTTCAAAAAGTAGCATTAAACATATAAAATTAATTTTAATAAATCTTATTTAACCCACTATATCCAAAAATACTATCATTCAACATGTAATTTGTATTAAAAATTTATGTACGAAATATTGTACACTTTTAAAGTAGAAAACTGTACCTCTTCTACATGTTAGACAAAATCTGATACTGTCAATATTACCTCCATGAATGATAATTGTCTTAAGAAAAAATGGCTCGTTTCTGGGGATATGGTCACAAGAATGGCTTAAATTAATTTTACAGCTAGGATCCCTGGGTGGCTCAGCAGTTGAGCGTCTGCCTGCAGCCCAGGCCGTGACCCCCGGGGTCCTGAGATTGAGTCCCATGTAGGGCTCCCTGCAGGGAGCCTGCTTCTCCCTCTGCCTGTGTCTCTGTGTCTCTCATGAATAAATAAATAAAATCTTTAAAAAAAAATAGTTTTGCACTAGACTTTTTCTTCTCTGCAATGACGTTAGAGTCCATGAAAGAATTGCGACTTTTGGTATTTGTGACCTCTTAGTGATGGAGCAGTTAGTTAGAAGCCGAGGACAGTGATAAACAGGTTACACAGTATGAGCCTGGGGGCACAACATTCAGACTCTGTGGCCTCCAAGACCCCTCAACATCTTGACCTTGGGGCTTCTGAGACCCCGGGGCTAACAGACCTAGAGCAGCAGGTGCAGAGCATGTGCTCTTCTCTTCCACCACTGCCCCAGGCTAACCCCAGACTCACTACAATTCATTGGCATCACAGTTTGAGCCACTTCCAGCCCCACCGCACTGGGGGAAGAATGCCACCATGGTTCCTATACACTTTGTAGGTTTGCAGGGGAGAAGTCCCCCAAAAGGTTGGAGCAGCCTCCATGACAGGTCACCTACTCCGTGACCCAAGACACGCCCCCCCACCAACAAGAAGAAAAAAACCCCTGTGGCCTCAAGGCAATCCACACCTCTGGGCCTACCCACTCCTCTACTTGAGGGTGCACTGTCCTTGGCAAACTGCTTTGTGCCTCTTACTTTCCTTCGGGCTATCTTTTTTTTTTTTTTTTTTTTTTTTAAGGTTTTCTATTTATTTATATGACAGAGAGAAAGAGCACATGCAGGGAGAGCAGTAGATGGGGAGAGAGAGGGAGAAGCAGGCTCCCCACTGAGCAAGGAAGGAACGGGATACAGGTCTCCACCCCAGGACCCTGGGATCCCGACCTGAGCTGAAGGCAGCCACGTAACCAACTGAGCCACCCAGGCACCTGGGCCCAGCTTTATTGGAGCCTGTGGTTCCTCACACAGATCTTTCATGGGGAATCCCAGAACGGAGACCTCCATTCACACAGTACAGACTGTCCCACCCCGTAACATTAGGAAATCACAAGTCAAAAAAAAGCCCACAAAACAGTTTAAGTCACAAAAGTTCTGGTAAGAAGCCAGTCTCTCTTCTCAATTGCACCATGGCGGCTCTGAGACTTCGTCTCTCCCTTCCCAGGAAGGTTTAACATTGCCCCGAAGGCCTTACTTACCTCATAAATGATCTTTTATTAAGGTGGATGTAATAAGCAAATGATTTGTCTCAGAAATAATTAAACCTCATATTCAAATCTACATATTAAAAGAGCTATCTTTCTTCTGAGAATTAGCAAATTTGTGCTAATCTATTTATTTATACATGTTATAAAGCCAAATTACCACTCTCCTAATACAAAGCAGGCAAATTTGCTGCACTTAATGTTTGTTGCAATAAGCAAGTATTTGCACTGAGAATTTCTATAGGGTTGAAATTACTTTTCCTCCTATCAGTAGACTCAAGTGTATTTCACTAATGGCATAAAGAAGAGAAAGACATGCAGGTATTTTATATTTATCTGCCTCATTTTAGATAATCCATTTGCAAGCTGAAATGTTAACCTCTGGAAAATACTGGTATCACTGTGAGGTGGCGGCGGGGTGAGGGGGGGGTGCAGGGAGGAGGGGGTGCATTTGTTGCTTTGCTTCTTTCTCCTCCTTAGGTTTGTTGGGGCTGGAAGAGGAAGATTTGTGAGAAAGAAGGGTGGTATTGAGGAACTGGGGTGTGAACTCTAGTGAACTCTTATGAAGGCTGTAGGCTCTTTTTGTGACTTAAGATAGAAAGATTAATTTCATTAAGAGCCAAACACACGCCTCCAGGAGTGCTTATCACTGCTCTTCAGAGAGGAAGTGGCCATTTTTTGTTATGGCAAAACAAACAAACGGTGCTTGTTTTTGTAGCCCTGACCTAAGAGCTCTCTCACTGTATCTCTCTGTGTTTGCAAACCTCCTCCCTGGGCCCAGTAGCAGGTGTGAGGGAATTAAAAACAAAATATTTAAACTGAGCAGCCCCACTCCCAAGTAAGAGCTCTGTTACCATTTGAGTTCTTGGAAAGGCACAGCGGAGGTCAACAGCTTGATCATATGAAGCTGCTACTGCCAAGTGGCAGACACCTTTCAAGGTCGTGGAGAGTCTGAAGAGTGAAATAGATTTCTAGTCTTTTATGCTAATGTTTAATATTTGTGCTTCGTGGTTGACACTGACTATTTGGAATATTTGTCGAATATTTGCATTTAGACAGTTGGATCCTGTCACAGTTGCCATCTGGGTAAAAGGAGGACAAAAAAAAAAATAGAAGTGCAGGTTTTAGTATGACTAAAGTCGAGGGGAAAATAATCCTCCATCAGAAGTGTAGAGATGTTAAACTAGCAAAACAGGCTTGTGTGGGGGGAGCAATTTTGCAATCCGGAGCCTGTCTGTTTTCAAAACCTGGAGACCTGTTGGAAACAATGTCTTCCTTAAAGCTCTGGTCTTGTGTCCCATGTGAATAAATTAACCCCAACAAGCAGAAGTTGACAACTAAACTTAGACATCACACAATCCACAGGTACAAGATGTGCCTCTAGGTACATAATTAGGTGCATTCTTTAGTTCCATAAAGGGTTCCTAAGTATGCTTCATTTTATTTTATTTTAAACTTCTATTTATTAGGCTATTTCTACCCCCAACCTGGGGCTCGAACTCACGACCCCGAGATCAAGTCAAATGCTCTACCAACTGAGCCAGGCAGACGCCCCAAGTATGTCTCATTGTAATGTGGGAATCCTTATTCAGTTTCTGAGGACATTCCTCACCAGGCCTTTCAAGAATTGAGTCATTTGGTGTGTGGCCTTATCTCAAGTCACAGATGACATGTGTGTGTCCCTGTGGGAATGGTGAATACGAACAAAGGAAAAAAAAAAAAAGAGAGAAGGTCTGTGCAACATACATTTATGATTATAAATAAACTTGCCTTTCAGACAATTCATTTCAGATAGTTCGGTCAATGCTGACACATTTCCTCACATACAGAGTAAAGCCTATTCCCCCCATTACAGGGATGGGTCACGTCAACACAGGCTCCCTAAGGATGGGGGTCTCCTCCTCTGTCCTCCCTCAGCCCCTGACCCCAACACACAATAAACACACCCGACACACTCCCATACCACAGACATACACGCACAAACACAACACACGCTCACCCTCACGTAGCACAAATATAAACATGTGCGTACACACCGCATATACGCAGTACAAATACTCACAGGCCGTCTCCTATGAGCATGTGACATGGTTTTTTGCCTCATGATTATTTCCTTTCATGAAAAATCAGCTTCACTCTACACTACACTTGTTAAATACTTTGCTAACTCTTTCTAGACTATTTCCCCCCGTGAAAGAAAGAAAATAACAATCTCTTATAGTGTAATGAAAACTAAACTAAGACAGACAAAATACATGGTAAAAGAGCTGGCACATGATAAGGACTCTGCAAATGCTGGAACTTATTATTATAAGCTTACCACCACGGTTGCCTTTCTGACAGCTCTATTTCACTTCTGAAAAGGTTTGGAGAAATAATATCCCAAACACAAGGGACAATTTAGCCTGGTTATTATGATATGGATTTTACTTTTATATTATACTTTTTTTTTTTTTTTTTTTTTTTTACAATAAACTCTTCAGGAAATCTTCCCTAGCTCCACAGTTTACAGGATGGGCTGGTCTTGTTTCTATTGCCAGTCAGAGAAACTGTGAGCAGGCTGAGAGGGGAGTTGTCCTCTGGGAAATATATAGGACATGATTAAATAAATATATAAGAAATGATAAATATATAAATGTACTTATATAGATAAGAAATGATTCTAGGTCAAGGAAATTTATGACCATCCATGTGTAAGGCTCTGCACAGATGTTCAGTGACCCCAGAGATGAAAATGTCAATATACTGTCGTATGTACTAAGCTTATGCCAAAAGAAAATAAAAAATGAAGCGCAAAGAGGTATTTAAGCAGCCACACTAAAAGTAATAATTTGCCAAGCACACAGAAATGTATTTTTAGAGTTGTTTTTATTTTCAGTCATGCCCCTTTATAATATTGTCAAACACTAAGATGGTGCTGAATAGACCAACTGGCTCAAAGTACTCTCAGCTTTGTAATTTTCACTTCTAAGACTTTGGCTTTTCAACCTACAATTTTTTTTTTTTTTCCACGCTGGTTCAACTAAGCTGCATGTCAGATTCAGTGAAAATGATTATCTACACTGCAGGCCACTTAATAAAGAGCCAATAAAAGACAATAGTTAGCCTTTGGGAGAGCTTGTCCATTAGTATGTGAGAGCCTGTGATTAGCAAAATGCACCTTATTATACGGAGCCTATTCCTCACAAGTCAAGAAACATCCCTATCCAGTAAGTGTTTTCCATGAAGTATAATCACTGTAATTTGGGGGAAAGACATTCTGATCTTCTCTAAGACTCAAGCAGCATCTTCCCTGTTCTTTGATTTTAGTTAATGTGGAGAATACAAATGTGAATGAACTTCCCACTGGTTTGGTTTGATGTTTTGGTCTCTGCAAGACAGACTCTTTGGTACTATCAGCAATTTGTCCTGAAGACACCTTTAAATTACCCAAGCATCACTAGAATCCGGTCAGTGTGGCCAGGGAGACCCCTGTTTACAACATCTCCTACTACTCTTTTCCCCAAACAGCATTCACACTGCTGCCAGATTGTGTGTTTGTTTTTTTTTTTTTTTTTTAACAAAAATATGGTGAGATCACTCTATTAAGATTCTTGGATGAATCCCCATTACCTGTTTGATAAAGTCCATCTCCTGGACGTAGCCCCCTGGAAACCCTTGCTGTTAACTGAGAGAACCTACTTCTAGGTACTCGGCCAGCACATGCTTTTATAAGCCTAGCGTCCTGACCCACTGGTAGTTCCTCAACTCATTTTTTTTATTCATTCCCTACCACTAAGGCTTCACCAATCTGTATGAATTGGCCTGGGGTGCCATAACGAAGTACCACAAACTGGGTGGTTTAAACAATAGAAACACAGTTCTGGGGATTAGAAAGTCCAGGATCAAGGTGTCACCAGGGTTAGTTCCTTCTTGAGGGCCATGAGGGAAAATTTAATTGTATCACTCTGATCTCTCCTCGATGTTCACATGGTGTTTTCCCTTGTGTGCCACTCTGTCTCCGAATGTTTCATTTTTATAAGGACACCAATTACATTATATTAGGCCATATCTTAATAACCTCATTTTAACTTGGTAAAGATCCAAATAAGGCCATCTTCTGAGATATTGAGGACAGTATTCAACACATAACATCATCTTTCTGCTTCGTTACTCCACCTCATCAGCTTTACGCTGTTGGGTAAGTTATTATTGAACTATTGAATAGTTTTTCAGATATTCAGACATGCCATCCTAAGGAAAACTTCCTTGACTATCACTATCCACCTCTCTCTGCTGACCTGTCTTTGTGGCTTGTGTGTCCTTGCATTTACTTCACTGATTGATAATTTCTTATTTTATACCTATATTATCAGTGTGTAAATGTTTGTCTTTTGTATTAGAAAGCTTCTGAGGCCAGGATTTTCTTTATATTCATTCTTAGTGCTCAGAATAGTGCTTAGCACATAGTAAGAGTTCAATGAAAGCTCATTAAATAGGGTGCCTCGGCGGCACAGTTAGTTAAGCTACAACACTTGGTTTTGACTCAGGTTGTGAGATCAAGCCCTGTGTCGGGCTCCATGCTCAGCATGGAGTCTGCTTGAGACTCTCTCTCCCTATCCCTCTGCCCCACCCACTTGTGCTTTCTCTCTGTGTCTAAATATGTGAATAATAAATAATAAATAAATAAATAAATAATAAATAAATCGATCAATTTTTTTTAAAAGCTATTAAATTGAAAGAAAAAGTAAGTACTGCTTCCAGTCGTTCCGATAAATGTTATAAAGAGAAACATTTTACCTCTACCAAGTTACAAATGCTTTGAAAAGAATAAATGTGGTGGGATTGCATCAGAAAACAATACCTTTTGATTTATTTTTAGATGCTTTAAAAATGATAGATGCCAAATATAATACAATTTTTAAGGAAAAACAGATGTTCTGAGCCATTTGTTACTTCCTAGCAAGAGTTTTATATGATCAGTTTGTTTTCTGATAAAAAACAAAACCCATACTCCAAAGGACAAGCTTAGATTTTGGAAAAAAAATAATTGGTTGCAGGTTTTTAAACAATTAGGGTAATGTTTTGCAAGAATTTGAGGTGCATTTACAGTGTAAAGAGAGAACAAAGTACAGCAAAGAGCTTCCTCATGTAGGTAAGCAGGCTCTCTGACACAGAGCTTTCCTCCACACGTCCCACCAGTCAATGGTTTGTACAATCAGGGAGTAAAAGAGGGTCCCCTCCCTTCCTCTGAGGCATACACAAGGCGACAGAGCAGACCTTCAGAATATTTGTGTCCAGAGGAAACAATAACTATTTGGGACCCTGAGGAAGCAGGAATTGGGCAAGGAACTTCCCACCACCTCTTCAAATAATAGCAACACAAACAATGCCTAATCTACGAAATCATCCTTCTTTGTGATTGGGGATGGCTTAATAGCTTTGAGTATCTTAAAAAACAAAACCTTGAATGGTAAAAATTTGGTTATAGTTGGGGTACTTGGTGATTGCAAGTGTGCTGAAATTTGTAGAATTAATTTATTATCATACTGTATACTTGGTCTTCTAATTTATAGCTTAAAATATTTTTTACACCACTTAGAGAAAAATGATCAATTTGAAGATCCTTGAGACATCCTCATTAATATTGTCTATACCTTACCACTCCTAGTGCTTTTGCTATTTAACATTTTCAAATGAAAAGTGCCTTGGGAAGAAGTTGTTGCTATGATAATAAATATGGGGGGGGGAATACAAGGTATAGCTTAAATGTACATTTAATAGACACATGTAAATTAGAAAAAAACAATATTATGGTGTTTCAGACAATATGACATATTCCCAGGTAAGGATAAAAAGGAGTACTGGGTTGAATGAATTATTTAAACAGATATCTCTTGAGAAAAGAAAAACAATAAAATATAAACATCTTTGTGTTTTCTAAGCAGTGATTCTTATAGTTCACATAAATAATTAATTATTCTTTTATATTCATTGTTCAACACAGCATTATGAATTATTTCAATTATTAGTTAGAAGAAAAACACACAATTCATTTTTTTTTAAATCAAAGATGACATTGGACCAACTTTTTCATATAAGCACTCCATTTTGCTCATGTCTAATGAAAGCTTTTCAACTTGCCAGCATTTCCTGGGGATATAATTTCCTTTCCTTGCAGTATGTTCAAAATTGTCATTGACAGAATATGGGCTCATAACGACCTTCATGGCTCAAAATACATTTCACTTACCGTGTATGTCCTTGCTTTTTTTTTTTTTTTTTTACCTTAAAAATACTGGTTAAATTCCATGCTTTCCCATTCTCTGACTTAACCACTTGCTTGATCTTCTTCCAATATATCTACTTTGCAGACAGAGACACACAGAGTGTATTTGTATATATTGTGGGGCATGAATGTTTACAGATTAATACATATTTCCTAGATTCTAGTGAAGGCAGCGTGATGTTAGCAAGAGTACTGGGAGTTTGGAATCCTGATGAGAGCCCTTGAGTGAGACACAATACAGGTCTTTAAACTTTACTAGCCTAACCCTGAAATACACAGCCCTTCTAGCAATTCCATTCTAAAATACAGACTTAGCAAAACCTGTGTATATTTGGACAGAACATAACTGAACATAAACTGGTTTTAAGATTCTGGTAAATATTAGAAGCACAGGCTTGTAGACTCTGACCCAGCTTGCTTCTCAATGAAGTATAGCAAAGAACAGATGCAATTGCAGCATGTTGATCACTTAGGTTATTGTTACTCTTGTTTGGATATTCTTAATATTGACAATGAAACAAACTAATTTATTACAACAATAAAAGACATTTGCAACTAATGTTCTTTAGCTATTTGCTTTGTTTTGGTTTTATTTTATGAGGAGATTGAGAAGGATATAAAATTGGAGATGCATTGGGAATAAAATGAGGTAAAGATATTTCAGAATAATATCCATGGCATTATGAATTCCAGAGCAAAACGAATTGAATAAATTTGGAAGAAATTATATGAAGTCCTCATGTGAACTACATTCCACATTGAGTGATCACGTGAGACTACAATAGCAATAAACTGCACGAGATGATTACATTTTGTCTCTCCAATTTAGTTAGAAGAAGATATATATGCTTTATAATAAACTCACTTTATGGATAGTCTGAGATACTGGCATAGTAAAAACACCATGCATACGCAGCACCCAATTTTGCAATGAACAACAAGAAAAAGAATCCAAGAACATTAATTTTTATCTCTCACTGCCATAAAAACACAGAGATTGCAAAAAGCAATCCTATGGGGTGCTGTTAATAGACATTTCATTTTATGCTTCAGAAGGGAATTCCTTATCCTTATGGAAAAACTGGTTTGAAATTATATAACCCTGGTATTAAAAAATTAATTCTCTACTAAATTTTGCATTTCTTTTTGTCCATATTCTCAAAGTGGTTAAACTTTTCACCACAATTTTGGCAATTTACTTTAAATTCTAAAATGCAATTCTGAAAGTATTAAAGGAAGAGCCTCTTGGGTGGAATACATTTTATTCCATTAGTGTTACCTAACCAGAGTCGATTCTTTCCCTAAACACAACAAAACAGACTTACAATGAGTGAAACTATTTGTTTGGAAATTCCAGGAAATAGTAAACATTTCAATATGAAATGACCATTGAGAAAAGACTAAATTTTAAGATTTTTGTTTTATTTAGATATAAAGCTTTTTTACTAGGAACGTCCTTAGATTTAAGAAGTCATTTTAATTATTTGTATCACCTGTACATTTGTCCTATAAATTTATTTAAAATGTGTCCCAACAGCAAAAATTCAGGTGTTGAGGCAAATCATGTATTTTAAAGACTAGAAATCATTATTGTTGATATTATAAGATCATTGCCTTTTTTGTGTGTAGGGGTCAAGAAAAAATTTACGACACTGTTCAATGTTAGCACACTTTCTAAACATTTGGACTCTAAGAAAAGCTTCTTACTATTTGTTCTCAGCAGTATCTTTGACTATCAAATGTCTTCAGAAAAATCTATTCCAAATATAAAATCATCTCAAACATCAGAAAGCTCTAAATGGTAATCAAAGAGCTATAAATGTTTTTCACCTAAAAGATAACATTCAGTTTCATGATGCCATTTGTTTAAATAATAGAGACTATGATATTTCATTCTGCATTTTGTTTAATGCATTGAATGAGTACTCTAATCAGATTTCTTGGATTTCGATCTCAGTACCACTCAACTGACTTTGGTCGAATGCTTAACTTCAGTAATCCTTAGTCGTCTCACTATGGAAGGAGTCAAATAATCCCTCCTTTATGTGGCTACTTCTGAACATTAAAAAGGACTTTGTATGTATGAAGGCAGGCATATTATGCAGCACATACTATATATCTGACCTCTAATATAAACACTGTCCTAGATTACAAACCCATATGATCATTGTTTTTTCCTTAAAGATCTTTATGAATACAATGCAAAATACATTATGATAACCCAACACTACTACTGCTTTGGAGAAAGTGTTCATTCATTACAAATATTCATGAGGAAGCTTCATTCATATCATGATCCCTAAGGATGCTCTAAAAAGTGATATTTTAAATGAGAGTTAAAAGCTCTGGGGATATCTAGTTATGGAGGACCTTCCTTCCATAGTTTTGTGAGTTTCATCTACTGGACCTCAAGGAGGAACTGACAGTGAAAAAAATCCCCTCCAGCTTCCAGGGGAGAGGATAAAACATGCCAGAACATTCTGTTCTTCCTAAGGCCTGCCCTCAGGAGAAAGTAAGTAACCAGATCCTGACCCACTGGAGTATAATCAGAACCTAACTGGTTGGGGAAGGGGAAATATTCAACGTCAGTCAGCTGTAGCCATTGTAAGTGGTCAGAGGCATAGAAACATTAAAAAAATCATTAAAAAAAATAGGAGGGAGGTAATTTTGGATATTAAAAGGGTAGAAGAATAAATAAAATACCCCACTGACAGTTTAGGTGATAAAGATGAGGAAATCTTCCAGAAGATAGAGCCAAACACAATGAAACATATATAAGATGAAAAATTAGCTAATTAGTCCATTAGGAGTACATAAAAATAAAAGTTCCACAAAAGGAAAACAAAAGAAACAGAGGAAAGGAAATTAGCAAAGAAGTAATTCAAGAAAACTTCACAGAAATGAATGGCATGTATTTCGAGACTGAAAGAGCCCACAGAGTGCCCTGCACTTCTTAACTACAGAAACTCAATGATAAACACGCGGATTTATCATATAGCTGTATTTTTAATTCAATAAATTCTCATAATTTTACTATCTTTAAGATTTTATTTATTTTACTCATGACAGATACACAGAGAGAGGCAGAGACACAGGCAGAGGGAGAAGCAGGCTCCTTACAGGGAGCCTGATGTGGGACTCGATCCTAGGACCCTGAGATCATGCCCTGAGCCAAAGGCAGATGCTCAACCATGGAGCCATCCAGGCATCTCAACTTTACTATCTTTTTAATTAAAAAATACCAACAAGGAAATTGTCATGAGTATGTTAAAAAATTTTGTCCATTGCCAAGGGGAAAAAAAATGTGTGCTTCTATGTGTAGAAAGTTTAGTTCTATTTTGAACTAGAACTAAATCAGTGGAGTATTTATTTAGAACAGGCTTTGGAAAGGTAAATTAAAACAGAAAACGTTATACAATATAACCAATATACAAATAAATATATATTTATCTAAATGAAACAAAATCTCACAATTTAATATATATACTTTTGCTACATGCAACACACTACAGTCTATCCCATCCTATTTTAAACAGATAAACACTGCTATTGATATCCTCTAAAATAATTTCAAAATGTTCCAGGGCCATAAGTTTAAGAAACACTGCCTTTGTTCGATTTAATATGTAATGAAACTTCAAAGTTGTTATTGAGGTTTTGTTTTTTTTTTTTTTAATGCTAGTGAAATTATGGCCATATTATAGATAGCTACTGCTTAAAGGGTTTCAGAGAGTGTTGAAATGTTTGAGAAGGAGTATTCTCAGAAATAAGGAGCGTAAAATAAGTTTATTCTATTTTCAAAAATACAGTTTGCTTCGCTGAGATAGTGCTCAAGACTTAAAATTCACAGCACCTGCATGTCTCAGTAAGTTAAGCATCTGCCTTGGGATTGGGGCGTGATCCCAGGGTCCTAGAATTGAGTCCCATGTCAGGCTTCCTACTCAGCTCAGAGCCTGCCTCTTCCTCTGCCTGCCACTCCCCTTGCTTGTGCATTTTCTCTTTCTCTCTGTCAAATAAATTCAGTCTTTTAAAAATATATATTTAAAATTCAATTCCCTGCTTTCTTGCCTTTACCGGTGGTCTTTAAGACATTATCAGCTGTGACGGTAATGCTGTGGATTTGATTTGCCGCTGAAGTAGTCATTAGGCCTACCACCTGCCTTCGCAGATGTCGCTGAATCAATATTCTTCACAGTCTAGAGATTACTAAGGAGTGAATACTATTAACTTTTCTTTGTGGAACCTAATGACCTTTACTAAGATGTTTACCAATTGTCGACCCCCTAAATTTTATAGCTTCATAGATCATTTATTAAAGAAATGAGGGAATCAAAGAAGTAATAGATTCTCTAATATTATGTCCAGATTTCTCTTGACTTAAAACAGTATTTTTTCTCTTTCTTAGTTAATAAGAACACTATTTTTTTCCCTGATATTTCCTTTATTCATTCTTCTAAATAAATGCATACCCACACCTGCTCTTACTTTTATGCATCCCTTGGGAAATATTTTTCTGGACTTTACTGTGTCAACACAGTGAATTCATTTTATCTTAGTGAAATTCTAGAATTATCTTAGGGCACATCAATCTTTTCAAGTTTGATGAAAGAAAATGATTATAATAGAGAACAATGAACACAGAATGATAAGAATATAAAAGGGTGAAATTAGCGTGATAATAACCTAAAGACACAACCCAAATGAAATGCAGGGTAAAATGAAAGTTTATGGAATTAACTTCTCAGAATCCCTGGAGTGTCCTGTTTACCTTTCCCTTCCCCTCAGTTTGTAGTTTAAGTGGATACAGGGTATTTTGCATATCTACTTTTGTGTTTCTATTTTCTCTATTGTTTTCTCTCACCATAAATTCTTCTTCCCTATTCCTACAGCTTAAAAATAAAAAGCATTTCCTGTTTTGTGCTTCTTGAAGAAAAAAGTAAATTTACTTACTTTTAGATTATTTTTCTCAGTTTACCCTTTCATGGCCAATTGTCCCAGGTAGGCAAGTTTTTGACTCACAGTTGACATCTGCACTGTCAAATACAGTGACACTAGCCGCTTAAATTTATTAAACTGAAGAGAAATTAAAACTGAGTTTCTTAGTTGCACTAGCTACATTTCATGTGCTGAAAAGCCACTTGTAGCTAGTAGCTCTTGTGTTGGATAGCACAGATAGAGAACATTTTCATTGTTCTAAAAAGCCTTGTTGGTCAGTGCTATTCCTTACTAATCTTGTAGTTTACGACAAAGAACAAGGAATCTCTACGGCCATCTTTAAACCTGAATTAAAGGCTTGAGATCCTCTAAGACCTGAAAAAAATAAAATTTAGCAATCTCTACAGAAGCAAACCGATTTCTGAAAAGAAAAAAAAAAAAAAAAAAGAAACACGAAAGCAAAATCAAGTCTCCAAAATAGAGTGCAAACAGTTTGAATGATTTTTCTGTTTTATCTGTTCAATTTACGCAATTAACTCATGAAACTGGCCCATGGAAACTTGTGGGTGTGCTGCAAAGCTCTGCATGACATATATATCACCAGTGACAGAAAGTTATGAGAGAGATATGAGGGAAGCAATGTTTACTCGCTTCGGTAAGAAAATCACAAATAATCTTTTGATGTTTCCTCTACAATGCATGCTAAGAGAATTGTTTTCAGACTTCAAAAGAATTTGAGCCTCATATGCCACCTTGTTCCTTATAAACAAATTATTCTCCACCACATAAAAAAGCCTTTGGCAAGTTCAGTTCTACTCAATGCAAATTTATTAATTACCTCCCATGAGTAGTACTCTCTGCAGAGAATAACAGGGGTGAACTTAACAAATTCCTTTTGATGAGAATCACGATCCAAGAGAAGTGGCCTGAGCTTAAATAACTGCAAAGGCAAGTAAACCAGGAGAAACACCTGCCAAGAGACTAAATTAATATGCAGAATCAAGAGAGAGAAAGTCATTTCCAAATTCAGGAAAGGAGAGGAGTGGCAGGTATAGCTGCGTAAGGATTTTGAGGCAGGTGTTGAAGATGGAGGAGTCCTATGTGCCATCCCAGGCAGAGAACACAGCATCAGCAAAAAGCACGATGTGGGCCCTGGGAGCAGAACTCCTTTGCAGAGCCTCTGGGTCCTGGTCTTACAGCCCTTGCAGAAGGTAACTAGGGACAGGTCGACTGGGGCTGTGTTGAAGAGATCTTCGAATAAATGAGTAACCTGTATCATCTTTGTTTTCTTGTTGATAAGCAGGATTAAGAGGGGCAAGTCAGTAATAAAAAGGTAATGGAAAAAAATCTGTGTGCTTTTAATATCTTTCCAGTTCTGCAAATCTATGCTAGAGGCAACAACAACACAGCAACTGAAATTGCTTAAGTTTATAAAGTTTTTTTCATATGCACGATCTCATTAGGTAAATCCTTACAAAGACTATCTGAAATACACCTTATTATCTCCACTTTATAAAAGGTGTAACTACAGCTCAGAATTATGTAACTTGCCCCAATGCGCGCGTGCACACACACACACACAAACTAGCAGAAGTTACATGAAAACAAAACAAAACAGTTTTCAGTTGTCAAATGTTCTTTTATTTTTTCTGCACTGGTGGCTCTCACACTGTTTTGTTCCTAGGACCCTTCATACTATCAAAAACTATCAAGAACCCCAAAGAAGTTTTGTTTATGTAGGCTCTCTCTCTCTCTCAAAGTCTACTATAAAACTGAAAATTTTATAAAATATTGTTTATTAATTCATTTAAATTAATCTTAAGAATCACATTACATGCTAACATAGATAGCAGATTTTTAACCAAAAAGTAACTTTCTTTTCGAAACAAAACAAAAAAAATGACTAGGAAGAGTGACATTTTTCCATTTTTGCCAAAGCTCCCAAGTAACTCCTTTAATAGAGGACACCTGGATTCTCATATCAGCTTCTGCTCAATCTGTTAGAAGATTGTTTTGGTTAAAATATACAAAGAAAGTCCAGCTTCATACCAACACGTGGATAGATAAGTGAGGAGTACGTCAATAACCTTTGTTAAGTATTGTGTGTTTTCATTTTTGATATTATACAGAAAGTTCAATCAAAGGTGGTTCCTTGAAGGTTAACTCCAGTGGAATTTGAAACCATATCAGGGAATTTCTTCAGCTTAGAATCCACTGGTCTGTATTGTGTGCTGAATGACTCCTTTATCCATAAATGATTGTGGAACATGAATCATTGACCATATAGAAAATACTGGTTCACTGAGTTATGCAGTTTCTAGGTGTGGACACACTTCTTTGCATAAGATAAGAAAGAAAGAAAGAAAGAAAGAAAGAAAGAAAGAAAGAAAGAAAGAAAGAAAGAAAGAAAGAAAGAAAGGAAGGAAGGAAGGAAGGAAGGAAGGAAGGAAGGAAGGAAGGAAGGAAGGAAGGAAGGAAGGAAGAAAGAAAGAAAGAAAAGAAAGAAATGCATCTGTTAATATCACTGAAGTCTTTTAAGTACTTTCAAGCTACAGTGGTAAATAACAACTTTTCCAATATTTGAATTTTCCCTTGAAAGCTTGAATTTTATCATTGGAAACAAATTCTGTCAGTTGTTTTCCTTGAAATGACATGCTTCATTAGTGACTTCATTAGTTTTCAAGAAAATGTCTGCCAAATACCCAAGTCTGAATAACTATAATTTGTTTGTCAATTGTTCTTTCAAGTAAAAACAGTGTTTCATGAAAAAAGTGACCGGTTCCGCTTACAACTCAAACAATCAATCACACGAATGCTTTTCCTCAGTGTTACCATCAACCATCATACTTCAGTAAGCAGCAAGGACTTTATGCATTTCATTTGGGCCCACAAAATATTAAAGAGATGGGTACTTAAGGGTAAAATTCTAATAAAAGTTTTGAATTTCACCTTTTAATCAAGGGCAATCTTCACTGAAATTGGCACATATATATGTGTATATAAATAAATGACCTGACTGGAGACAGAGACCAAATTGCATGGGTAGTTAAGTCATGACTACTAGTATGGTTTGCTGTCCCTACCTTGATTCATGTTAAGGTGCCAGCAATTTTGCCCCTATTACTTTTGTACTTTCAGCTTAAATGTCAATACATGAAAAAGGCAAATAGCAACTGAGTATTGTTCTGAAACTATGTTTGGCCTTGCCACATTGGTCTTGGGGCTCCAGTGATGTCCATGAACCATGCTGTGAAGACCACTGCACTATACACACGTCTTGCCTCTCCTGCTTCATTTCTTGTGTAATAAATGAGAAAAGATAGTCACTGCATACTATCTTACTGAAAATACCATTTAGTATATTAGAAATCACCAACCAGAAGATAAATGATTAGGTTCAGTAAGCAGTTCATTTGTAACAACAATCAAGTTGGCCCAAACACACTGTTATGGACCTGTGTCCCCCAAAATCCCTGTGTTGAAGCCTTAATCCTCATTGTGGTTATGTCTGGAAATGAGGCTTCTAAAAAACAATTAAAGCTAAATGGGCTCATAGGGGTGAGGCGCTGATCTGATACGATTAGTGTTTTATAAGAAGAGATGCCAGAAAGCTTTTTTCTGTTTTGTTTTCTTTGCCATGTGAGGACACTATGAGAAGACCATCTGCAAGCCAGGAAGAGCCCTCACCAGAAAATGAGTGACCCTACTGAACCTTGATCTGGGACCCCAATATCCAACACTATGAGAAAATAAATTTCCGTTGTTTAAGCCATCCAGTATTTTATGATATTTTTTCTGTGTTATTTGGTATTTGCTTTACGGTATTTCGTTATGGCAACCTGAACAGACTAACACGCCCACTTGATTTTGTAATTCATGAAGACGCAGTCAAAGCCCTAAGATCTTACTTTCTAAATATTTATATTTATGTTACATATAAATATATATATATATATATATATATATATATAGTTGAGGACTTGAATGCAAAATAAGCTTTTGAAAAAATGCTGAATTTCAACTATCTAAAGCAATGAGATGTTATCCTAAATTTACATATTGGTGCAGCTCTAATGTTAGGAAGTTAGATTAGATGAATTACTTTCCTTAATGTCCCATGCATGCCAAGAGCAAGACCATATTAGCTTGGAGAGTCTGGATCTATTTTTCAGAATCAATACTTGTTCTTTAGCAGTGACACAGTAGCAGACAATTGCATAATGAAGCTGTCTGTCTTTATTTACACAATGTATTTCTGTATTCACTAGGCCAGAAAGAATAGTTCTGTGTAGCAGCTGTCATTGTATTTTTTGCTTATCTCAGTCCTGTCTGCCAGTGTTATAATTCACCAGCTGACACCCGCCTTGGCAGAAACCAAGGGCAGTGATTTCATGCCAAAGCAACAACGGGGCTCTGAACTCTTGACACAATTCATCTTAGTTCTAGTTAGTAAAGGGGGATTCTTTGAGTTTTCTCTCCCTTCTGTTGAAGCATTTCGCTGCTGGAAGGGGAGAGGGAGAGGGAGGAGGATGAAGGGGGTGGTGCTGTGATGGAAATGAACACTGGGAAACAGTTATGGCTCTGTCTGGTGCAGTGGAACAGGGTCACAGGAAGACAGGGCCAGTTGTGAGGGATAAAGGCTCAACGCCCAGATAATGAAATTCCTGCTTGTTTGATTTTGCAGAGTTGGAAGGATATGAGAGCACATTTGGTATCCAAAAATACACTTCTGTTCAACTCACACTATTTGGAGGTTCAAAGTGTAATTTCTGGCACTTTCTGATTTAGGAAGCTTAGACTTGGGCATGAAGGCAGTTGATTGTAGTCATCAAAAATAGCCCCTTTTTGGTTGTGAATGCTAAATAAAATAGAAAATATACTTACTCAACTTAATTTCTAGACATTAATGTTCATAGTTCATACAGGCCTTACTCTGCAGGCAGAATAATGGTAAGCTTCACAGTGTAGACAGTATCAAACCTGAGAGGCACTGACCAGATAAACTAATTTTTAAAAAATCTTTCCTTTTTACAATAAAAAAAAAAGTGCATGTACGAGAATCCCCTAGATTCCCTGCAATATACCTAGAATAAGAACCGTACTTTCCACCCTATTTCCTGACAGAGTGTAACACAATGGACAAAGTAAAATGCAGAAATAAGAAAACAAACCAGATCATTGAGGCCTTTGACTATCACCCTGGTGTCAATTATTTATCCTGATGCATCAGCCAACACTAGTTTAAAGCTAAAAAGATTAAACTAAGTGCTTGAGTCTTCCTTTCTTTTCTGTGTATCCACATCTTCTGATTAAGAAAGTTCTCAACAAGAGGATTGCCTTATAAGTGAACTGATTTCCTGTTGTATAAAAGGCTGACATTTCTTGGCAAGCTATAGGCCAGTTCTGATGGTCCCCCTACATTATTCCAGAATATATTTGTTTCTGATTGTGATCTTGGCATTGTGTTTCTGGCACAGCTCCAAATGTAGAGAGAAATGTCAATATTGCAATTTACTAGGAATAACAAAAACAAGAAGAAAAATAATTCCCCAAAATCTTTTAAATAAAACTACAACATTGGGTCATACACCAATGGACCAAAAATGGGACGACAATCACTGAATACAAAACAGAATATTGGTTTCACATGTTCTTCTCACTTCAGAGTTGATGTCACAGCGTTGAATAATGCCAGATTTTTCCGATAGAGAACAATTTACAGAGAGTGTTTTGGCTAAGTGTTCTCTTAAAAAGATAATCCTTATTTGAAGGAAGAGGTTTGCAAATATTAGTTTTTACCTTAAATCTCATAAAATAACTTTAAAAGTCGGTGATAGACTACACCTAACCCACAGGAAAAGAACATCATTCTCATTGGACTTTTTAAAAATAAGGCTGAACAAGAAGCTCTACAAGACACTGGCAAGAATATTTAGGACTGGTCTTAAACACTGATAGACGCATTTGAGCAGAAATGTTAAATTATGAGGAGAGAAAAAAAAAGGTGATGGGGTCAGATAAGATAACCAAACAGCTTTCAGGAGGGCAGTGACTAGGCTAAGAGTAGCATCCCGGGCTCCCAGTTGGAAACTGGACTCCAGCTGGCTGGAGGCTCTGGTCGTTACCTGAGCAAGAAGAGGTCAAGGAGAATGGATGGATCTACTCTTTCTCCAAGCCACCCTTTAGATCACCATGGCAAAGTTGGAAAAGTCAACCAGAGCTGTTTCTGGCCCTCCAACCAAATCCAGCCCACGGGCATGTGCCCACAAAAAGTTGAGAAACAAAAATGGAATGCGCTGTTGATATTTAAAAATCAGGAAATTATACACAGAAATATAAATGTCTAGAGTCACCTTAAAAAAAAAGAAATTGGCCAGTCGGACAAAACTAAATGTACAATTCTCACAAACTCACATGGTCACGTATGTACTTTTTAATTTTCAGTGATATATTTGAAACCATCAATTATATAATTTTATCTTCTTCTTTTTTTAGAATGTTGAAAAAGAGAATTAGCCATTTTATATGTTAATTTTTGATGCGATTAAATTGTAGTCAGAGAAATTAATCTGTATGCTAGATACTCTCTGGAATTTTTCTGATCTTATAAAAGCTCTGTTTTTTAAGTCCATTTGAAAATGGAAATGAAAAATAATATAATTGAAAAAAATATATATATAGAAAATAATATATATATATTCAAATCTTATGTGGACTTACTAGATATCTGTCAATTAAATATATTGGTTCTAAAATGTGTTAAAATCTACTACTATAATTATTGCTTGGCAGTTTCTTCTTGAAATTAAATCTGTTTTGCATTAGATGATTTGAAGTCTTATTGCTATATGCAAAAAGTAAATAATTACCATATCTTGCTAAAAGTTTATTTCTGAGTATCTGCTATCCTTAGCTATGACTGCTAGTCCTTTTTCCCTAAATTTTATTTATTTCCCTAAAATATATTTTGTCTGATATTAATAGTGCTCTATCTTATCTACTTAACTTGGGTTAGAATTTTATGCTATATCTTTTTACATCTCTTTATTTTCAGCAATTCTGAGTCATTTGGCTTAAATATATCTCATCAGTCATATGTAGAAGTCTCTTTGTTTTGGAATTTCAATAGACTTTCTTTAGTAGCAGATACAATCCATTTAGATTTATTGAAATTATTGATACATTTGGTCTTGTTTCTACCATTCCTCTCCTGCTTTTTTAAGCCTTTTTATTTTTATTTATTTTTATTTTTATTTATTGTTTTTAGAGAAAGAGAAAGGGAGGGGCAGTGGGAGAGGGAGAGAGAGAGTAAGAGAGAGAGGGAAAGAGAGACAGAGAGAGAATCCCAAGCAGGCTCCATGCCCAGTGCAGAGTCCAACATGGGGCTCAATCTTACAACCCTGAGATCATGACCTAGGTCAAAACCTAGAGTTAGACACCTAATCAAATGAACCATATAGGCACCCCTTAATGTTTTTGTTTAATGTTTTGACAGTTAAGAATCTACAAATTGCATATAAATAAATAAATAATATATTACATATACATACACGCAGAGACACATGCATTTCCTTTATGATTATGTGGAATTACACATCTTTAAAGACAAATGTTCTTATTCTTAGAGTCAATGACATTTATCGATAGTTTCTAAATCTTCTGCCTTGTGAATAACTTCAGAATGTACTCTATTGCTTCTCTCTAGGTACATTCTGAAGTACATTTTTCAGTAAAAAAAAATCTATAAGCTATATAATCTCATAGACTATACATGTCTGAAAATGTCTATTTCACACACAATTATTATAAGACAGTTAACTGGGTAGAAATATTAGGTTGACATTTTATTCTTGTACACCTTTTAGGATATTACTTCTTCAACTTCTGTTATTTTTTAATCTCAACGAAAAATATATTCTTAGTTTAATGACTGTTTCTTTGTAGGTTTCTCAGTCAGGTTTTTGCTTCAGTAATATTGTATAACAAAAGAACTGTAAAATCTCAGTGACCTAAAACAGCATTCATTTATTTCACGCTGACAGGTGTATACACGGACTGCAATTCAGGTGATGGTGGCCAGGCTTGATGGGCCTAACTGGACCTTCAGAATTTCAGTTATGTTCAGGCCTGCTTCTCCTGTCTTTATCCTAGGACCCAGGCTGAAGCAATAGCTTACCTGGGACATACCCTTTAGGAGATACTTCAAACTAAAGAGAGATTCATATTCAGAGTTTATATATTGTTAGTTCTACATATTCCTTTGGACAAGTCCAAAACCAAGGGGCAGGGGAGTATACACCACCTACTGTGACAAGGATAGGGAGGAAAGATTTCATAAGCAAGTAATTCAACCTGCCACAACAGGTAACCTCTCTTCCCTCTTGGAGCCTTGAATATTTCTTCTTTTTCTCCCTGATCTATCGCAATCACTATCCGTTCTTTATTCAAACTGTTTGGAAAAAAAAAAAAAAAAAACTGTTTGTTGGCAGTTGGTGTGAATGTTTTAATGTAGAATGCCTATCTTTCTTCAATTCTAGAAAATTCTATGCACTAACTCTTTCTGTCTTGTATATAGGCTGTCCTTTTTATTAACTTTTAGAGGGATCCCTGGGTGGTGCAGCGGTTTGGCGCCTGCCTTTGGCCCAGGGCGCGATCCTGGAGACCCGGGATCGAATCCCACTTCAGGCTCCCGGTGCATGGAGCCTGCTTCTCCCTCTGCCTGTGTCTCTGCCTCTCTCTCTCTGTGACTATCATAAATAAAAAAATATATTAACTTTTAGAATTTCTTTTAAGTATCTGTGGACCTTTTCACTGTATCTGCCATGTGTCTTCTCTTTTCCTTTTAGACGTTATTTCTTTGTCCCCTTAACTACATTCTGGACAAATGGCTGGGCTATCTATTTAGTCTCACTTTGTGTCCAGTTTTGAGTAGTTTACTGACTTTTTGTCAATTAGCAGAGATATCATTTTGAGTACTTCTAATTGGTTTCTTTTGACCACTGTTGGTTGTTTTATTTCTGCCTGTTTTTAGTGGGGTTTTCCTTGTTTGTTTGATTTGCTATTTCCCTTCAGTCTACATCTTTTCCCATTCTTATCCTTTCTCCATGTCAGTAAAAGAAATCTCTCCTTCTGGTCAAGTCTAATTTCTTTTTTAATTGTCTCTAGATCTCATTCTCTTCTGCCTCCTTAGGGCCTTCTGTGTATTTTTTTTTCTTTTTTTACTTGTTTCTAAATTGTTTTTACTATGTTTCAGCCTCTGGCCTTTAACTATCTTCAAGTGTAGCCAATCTCTAAAAATCAAACAAATCTTACATCCCTGTAACTTTTATCCTCCTTTTTCTCTTCATAGTTAATAATACTAGAAAATAGCATCTTCCCTCATCCCTCAGCTAACCCACCAATGTCTTTGTAAAAATTAGGAAAAGTATTCCTAATTTTTCCTTGTGCCAGGGCATAAAACTACAAGTGGACGAAGCAGTATGTGTAGTGCATACTTCCTTCCTTCCCTGGGAGTTCTCATGAAAGACATGTCCTGGTAACAATACTCAATGATCCTTTACAACCCAATCAGTCCTCATTCCTGAAGTCTGGCTATTGTCTCTACTATATAGTGAGAGCATCACCCAAGGATCACCAGTGACCACCGTGGTGTTAAACCTCAGTAACTCTTTTTCATTCTTCTTCATTCTTCTTCATTCTTCTTCATTCTCTCAGCAGAATTGGATCCCAGTGACTACTTTTTCTCCCTTATATCTGAAATCCTCTTACTTCTTGGTTTTTAGGACTTTATACTTCTGAATTTATATCTAACTTTATCTGCACTCTCCATTTCCTCTGTCCCCTCCTTAAATGTTATTTTTTCCCAGTTCAGTATTTTTTAGTTCATCTTTTATACATGTTCTGATTTATCTCATCCATTCTCACAAGCTTTAGCTAAGACCTGATAAATCTCAGATCTTCATCTTTCACCCACATCTGACCTAAGCCCTCAACAATACAAGATATGTCTGACTTCGGATTAACCACAGGTACTTATAGTAGATATGTCAAAATAATCTCAGTTTTCCATGTAAAATCTCATCCTCTTCTGAATTCCATGTGCTGCTTCTTGGCATCGCTATACACCCTTCTTGTCAAAGCCAGAAACCTAGACTTTATCCCTCACTCTTCACATCCTCAAATCAATGAGGCATGTATACCATTCTACCTCTTAAACAGTCCTTGACTCTCCCCCTTCTTCTCCATCCTTGTCACCATTGCCTCACTCAGGTCTCATTCTAGATTACAACAAACCCTCCAGCTAGCCTCCCATTTGGCACTCTTGGTTATTTCCAACACAATCTCTATAGTGCAGCCAGAGAATGTTTTCCGCTGTGATAATGTGAACAAGTATTCGACTAATTAGACTCCTCCTCTGATTCCACAAGGCAGTACCATCTAAAAGCCTTGCCATGAGTATGAGGCCTTTCATAGTTGATCACCCTGTGAACCTTTCCTTGTGGTGTTCTTCACATTACCCTCAATGTTCTACTTTCCTGATATCCTTGTAGGGACATAGCTCTTGTAATTTAGCATGTGCTGGTCCCACAACTCTGGCTGATGACCAACTTTCTTGAAGACTAAACAAAAGGGTCACCTCTCCTGGGGAACTTATTTAACTCCTTCTTATGATCTATCAGGACAATCAGTAGTTGCAAGCAACCAGCTTACCTCTACTACAGTACACATAACAGCATATTATAACCATATTTACACATCCTGCTTCCTCAAGTCTATTATTGTTAGTCATCTGTTTCTTATGTCGAAAAACCGGTATTATAATATCTGGCGTAATGGTTGCTCACAAACTTAAATAAATCAATAGGTAATTATAATAATGTAATACAACATAACGTGAAAATTTGTGATATCTATAAGCTTTACAAAGAATTTATTACCATGTGAAGTAGGTAATATTTTAAGGTGAAAGATGTGGAAGTTAAAGAGATCATAATGGCACTGGATGTTAACAAGGACTCTGAAAGAAGTGAGGATAACCAAAGAAATGAACATTTAAAACAAAATTCTTTTATTTTCCTCAATGTCATGCCATAGTGTTCCTAAAAGCATCAGAAGACACTTTCCTCAAGTGCCACGTATTCATTTTTAAAAATTCCCTGTGCATTAAGGCAACAACTACTAAGAGGTTTTTCTCTGGCAGGTTAAAGAAATGTGAATGATGACTGAAGATATAGTAACCAAGATGAGAATTTTATTGAATTCTTCTTTTCAAACTGACACAAATTTACAAACATTGGAGTCAAATCAACCTATGTTTCTTTTTCTTTTTCATCATGAAGGGAGATTTCTAGTTACTTGCCAGAAAAGTAATAGGTCCAAATGTGTCCTCCTTTGGGAAAAAAAAAAAAAAAATGTGTCCTCCTTCCCAAATAGATGATCAGTCATGGTATGACACTAAAATCACCCAGACTTCATTAATCATTGGTTTTAGAGCACTTGGTGGTTTGTAATACTCTTAATAGGACATGATGCTTAAAGTTTATTATTTTTAAATGTATTTCTCCTGTGCTTCCACTTTGGGAGCAGAAGGAAGAGCAAGGGAAGACTTTCCACAACCTCCATACTCTTTGGGCTAAGCAGAAAAAGTGCAGAGAAAGTTCATCCCTTCAAATAGAATTTTATACTGAAAATGTGACTTTGATTTACAGGCCAAAAAGATCACTATTCCAGATTTGTAAATTAATACAAATAAAAATTAAAATAGGTTTAAATATTTTTGCATGGCGAGAAACATTTTCTGAGATGTTAAACAGATTTTTTTTCTGTTTTTGTATTTTTTAAATCTTGGTATTTAGAGTTTTTTCTCCTCTCCTTTCAAACAGCCTATTCAGTGTGTCCCTTGTCTCAGATGACCGTGACAGGGTGAAAAGGTGAGAAAAGGAGAACCTTCTGGAGCTTACTTCCAAAATCCTAAGGCCTTAGGGATATGTAAAAAACTTAGGACACAGACAAATTTGGGTTAGAAACATCGGTGCGAGAGAATGAAGTTTCTTCCCACCATAAAAGAGTATGATGAGAGCAGAGCTATGAAGAGGTAGTGCGGAGAGAAAAACCTGGAGGGAGATGGGGACCCAGAGGTGAGGAATATTGCTGCAGAGGGCCTTATTCTCAGCTTTTCATCCATGTGGGAACTGAATATGCATCAGTGTCTATGAGAATCAGTGCTCTGGGGCTACCACAGGGCTGAGTGGTCATATGTCCAGCCATTGCTTGGCCCCTATAGATTAAGGTCAACAAGGCTAAGGACTGTTCTTTCCAGGTCCCTGCTGTTGTCTGGCAGAGTTCTCTTCTCTACGATCACTCCCCTTAGTGTGTGCTCAGCATGTATGATATTGTCCATAACCTGGAAATGTCCTTGAGTAACCTCTTTTACTCCCATTCCAGGACATTCATAAACCAAAAAACATGTTTCCCTGCTTAGCAAGCAAGGAGGTGGGCATTGAGGAAGTGTAAAGGCCGTGCACCTGTACGATGGGAGGTGGGATGAAGAAGTAGGTGGTGCACAACAGAGCCAGTTCCCTGAAACAGAACTTTGTAAGGGCAAGGGTAGAGAGATGGGGAAGTTCTTCTCTTATTCAAGATATTTCTCCAAAACACATTATATAGGTATGCATTTTACATCGGTATTTCTTTTTGGATAGTTTATAACTCTTAAATGAACTCAGTAAGTCTTATGGTATAATATTTTCTTTCTAGTTATGATAGTCTCTGTTTTACAGAAGTAATTGCACGTGAGCACCCACAGACTTGTTTAGCTCACACAGTGTTTTAATCAGAACGAGTTACCAAAATTTACGTATTTGGAGATTTCAAATGAAAATCCAGATTTCTGATGACTCCTGTAAACCTGGATGATTTTACAACACTGGGACCACCTTTGCATGGCAGCAATTGACTGCAGCTTAGTAGACGCTGGTACATTAAGACAAGGCAAGTGCTCTTCAGCCACTGCGCCCATAATCGTTTTATTCATTTCCTTTCCTCTCTGGAAACTTGAAGCATTTGAGTCTAAGAATGCTTGCATGAGGAAGTTTAATATCCCTTCCAAGAATTATCTAGCCTTTCAATTTCAAGATGAAATATGGTACATTAATAAATACTTGCTGCACACACATGCATGCTTAAATTCAAATGCAAACTCTACATATAATCATGAATCAAATCATCCTCGAGTTTGAATTATTTAAGAGAGACATGTTTCCTATATTGAAAGCCCTCTAAGATTTAAAATACATGGAATGCATAGGGAGAGTGGACAGCATACATGCAGCTGGAACATAAGTGAATTAAAGAAAATATTTTGCAAAAAAGAGTCTAAAGGAATAACCAGCATTCATTCCTCTTAGAAAAACTGGTATCTGTGTAGAGCGTAGGGAAAGTTCTGCAATACAGAATAAGAGCAAAAGTCCATCTTTAGATTAGTATACCTGTGACCACTGGTTCACACTTCATTTATTTTTTTTTAAAGATTTTATTTATTTATTCATGAGAGACAGAGAGAAAGGCAGAGACACAGGAAGAGGGAGAGGCAGGCTCCACACAGGGAGCCCAACGTGGGACTCGATCCTGGGTCTCCAGGGTCACAGCCTGGGCCAAAGGCGGCACCAAACCACTGAGCCACCCGGGGTTGCCCCACACGTCATTTAAAAATTTAGCTCTTGATTTATGAAATTTTCTAAGAGAACAGTTAAAAAGATCATATACTGAGAAGGATGTTTCCTTGCTAAATTAATAAGAATTCTAGTCATTTGAGCAATAATAATTTATAGACACCACTGACTATCACTTCCTAAATAAATGTAAAAGAGAACTCAGGATATGTTTTTGGCTCATATAATTCAGAATTTAGGGAATCACATAAATATACTCAGAAATGCAATGGTAAGCTTGGCAATCTTCTGTCTTCATCATACATCTGCAATATATTATAAAGACTTAGAGCTGACATACAGCACGTAAAATCTGTTGGCATAGTACATTTTAATTCTATAATTTTAAAATACTGTAAATACCTGACGACTGGCGAAATGTCAGATTTGTTTCTCTGCTGTTTTACTAAAACTCTTTGACTTTAAAGAGAACATGAAATGTCGAGGCATCAGAAAAGTTTTCTTTCCAAGGCTTTTTTTTTTAAATTTTAAGTTTAATTTTTTCTATTAGTCAATATCTTCAATTAAAAGCTTTCATCACTCCAAAATTGTTTTCTTTTTTTTTCAAGGAGATGAACCTTCGAGCCATTGTCTTTCTTAAGATGTTTCCTGTTTTATTTCTCACTGACAGCTGTTTATGTTGAAGGTTACTAAGATTCCCAAAATGCTTAATAAATATTGACTAAATCTGAAGATTATGAAGGTTTATACATTTTAATATACGGTGTGACTTCAATCTTCTCAAATCTAAAAAAATATTTTATAAAGACCCATTAGCTACTTGGACATGAGTCTTTATTTTTCAGAATGCCTATTTGGCTTATAGGCCAGAAATTTTAAATGAAGGAGAAAAATATGTCTTGAGGAAAACAATTCAAAACAACAACAACAACAAAAAAAAAAAAAAACCCAACAACAACAACAACAACAACAACAACAACAAAACAGGCATGTGTAATATGATGGAAATGTTCTATAGCGCTTTGAGGGAAGTCCATTCAATTTCATTGACATTCATAAATGATGACTAATGCATTCAAATAGAATGAGTAATTTACCAAATTACGGACATTTGGATGAGCTCAGAATGAAGATCTTGTTTGTTTGGATATGTCCTGAAGTGAATCTCAATGAGGTTTACTTCATTATGCCTGACTCTACAAATAGGCTTCAGTCACAATCTGAACAAAGGCCCTGACATGTAAATAAATGTGCGAATGATGGCGGGCTACATTACTCTTTTTGTCCCCAGCCCACTCAGGAACAGTCAACCCCATCAAAAATATCAGTCACAAATAGATGGCACCATTATTATACACAAGTGCCATAAAAGGCTCCTCTCAGCATGGTATTGCTGTCGCATCCTCCCTCCTCTTGACCATAAGAATGAGACACGTACACCACAAGTTCCCCCTTCTAGCAAGTGTGGGCCACCCTAAAATAAATGGTCCCCAGCAGTAGTCCCTCCACACTTGCCTCCTAGTGCTTCCTATATGATTAGCATCCCCCACAGTCCACCTTGAGAAAAGAATCTGAACCTCGAAGTGATTCTTTTAAAGGGTTTCCACTCTCTGGTATAAACTAAGGATGAAGAGCAGCAGCAAACCCAGTCTCTAGTGACAGGAAGAGTGTCACTCTATGCTCTAATGATGGTGCCCAAATTTCGTACACATGTGGCTGTTTCTGTAAAGATATAAAATTCAAGGTGAAAAAATAAAATCAGTCCTTCACAGAATTGTTTCATCTATATCCCAAAATTAAGTAGATACTGTATATATGTTTATAGCAACAAATTCTGGATATTTGATAAATTAACTGAGAAAATGAAAAATAATCTTTGTCTCTGATAAGCTGAATTGAATTGATAATGCTCCTTTTTTTTTTTAACAGGTAATTACTTCACTGCTTCAACTTCAGCAACAAATATCCACCTAATTGGATTTTGTTTATTATTGGAAATCTTACTAATGCCATGTCCAAAGCAGTTCTATAGTTGCTGATTTTTTCTTCTAGAAGTCATGATCCTGGCACTTGTTTACCTATTCATTCTGATGCTTCCTTCAAACACATATAGACTGTCCAATATATGATAGATATAAGTAGCCCCACTGCGATAGGCAGTGCTCAAGATGGAAATAGTCCCTGAGTCCATGGAGGTTATAATTTTGTGAGAAGATCGACTTTGGACCAAATGACTGGGGAATGATATGGGCTAGAAAGTGGCACCAGAGAATGCTATGGACAATCATCACACGGGGACCCAACCTAGTCGTGAAGACATGGCATTGTTTCTCTCAGGAGTGTTATCTTTTAGTTGAGACTTGAAAGATGAACATGCTTGACTAGGTTAGTAGGTAGCATGAGCAAGTAGGAACATTTCAAGGGGAAGGAATAGTACATCCCAAAGTTTCAAGAATAAGGAAGATAATTGCATCTTCAATAAATCACACAAAAGTCCATGGCAGATGTGGAGGGAAGGGCAGAGAGTGGCCAAGGATGAGGTGGGAGAGGCAAGCATGAACCGGATCACCCTGGGCCCTAGAAACCCTTGAGTTTATGGACTTGACCCTAGAGATGATAGTCACCGGAAGCCGTAGGAGTTTGCTAGGGCTGCCATAACATAGGGCCACAGATTTGACCGAGTCTTGGGTGGCTTATCCAAGACATTGACTTCTCACACTTTAGCAGGCTGGAAGTCCGAGATCCAGGTGTTAGCAAGGTGTCTTTGCTGAGACCTCCATCTTTGGCATTCCTCAAGTGGGCTTTCCTTTATATGAATCTGTCTCCTCCTGCTTATGTTTTTATTATTCTCCTCTTCTTAAGGGACACCACCCTCAGGACTTGATTTTAACTTAGTATCACTTTTAAAACTGTCTCCAAATACAGTCACAGTCTGAAATATGATGGTTGAGGGCTTCAATCCATGACTTTAGTGAGGGGGACACAGTTCAGCCCACAACAGAAGGTTTAACACGGGGTAATGACACGGCACCAGCTATGCTTTATGTGTTCATCGTGGTTGCAATTTGGATGGAGTAGAGGGGCAAGAAAAGACTGGGTGCCCTGGAGGAGCCCTCTGCTGAAGTCCAACAGATGGGTTTATGGGGCAGGGCCCAGATTTCTTTACCGAGGACTGTGGCTATGGTGAGTATACCCAGGAGAGGCAACCTGGAGAATGGACACTTCTTACCTTGTGACAGGAGAGGAGGAGAAGAGGAAAGGGGGCAATTGAGGTAGATTCCCAGATATGATGGCAGGAAGTTGAGGTGGTTTGCTTTCATGGTTTCTATTTAAATTTTCTGTGAAGTAAGACATCTGCTAAGAACAAGAAGAAAGCAAATTGCAGATGTGAGTTGAGTGGAAAATGTTTTAAATTGCCATTCCAGAGAGTGGAGAAGCAAGCTAACAAAAAATCTCATTAGAATTTCTATGAAGTGTTAAAAGCCCCCATTAAGATGGGTGACCACGGATTTCAAATGGCACAGATCTGCCCCGGTTTTATCGTCGTTTTTTTTCTATCCGTGCTTGACCGTGTGGGCACAGATGTGAAGGTGTAGAGCTGGATTCCTCCAGGATTGGGGCTTCTCAGCCCAGAGAGTTTGCTCCCTGGGATTGTTGGAGAGTTCTGGGCCACAACTGTTCCAACTAAACTCCTGGGAGTTTTCCAGGTGCTTGGAATATGAAGTTATAATTTAGGCAGAAGGGTAGGAGGTGTTTGCTTACAGTGCTGATGAAATGTAAACCTCCTGGAAGCATTTTATTTGGTGCTGCAGCTCTGGGAGCTGGCTCCTTGTTCATCTTGAAGCACATATTACAAGCCATAGCTCCACGTTTCTGGAATAGATAGATACACTGAATCTTTTCATATTTTTATGCTACAGCTATTTAAAATATCTGCCTGACTGCACATTTCTCTGTATGGGAAACATGCTTAGAATTTAATGAAATAAGTATTATGTTCATGCCACGCAGCATACACTAAAACTCAGATAGGGTGAAGGGCTTCTGCTTTGATGCCCTCTTCCTCTTGTACCTGCTGATGTGCCACTGGGCTTTTGCATCATTCTCACCGTCTTGGACATTGCAAATAAAAATCATCTCTCCTCGGAAAAATTATGGTAATCTCCAGGAGTTGGAATGCAGAGGGAAGGTGCCTCAGAATGCCCGGGAATTTAATGCTTCACTTCCATCAGCTCATGTGTCATGAGAATATTTTCATTCCAAACTGTCCCACTGCCTTTCTGCCACCCTGCCTCCAACACACACACACACACACACACACACACACGCACACACACACAAATAACTGTCACAGCATCGAGCTCTGGAGCTCAGATTTCACATATCTCAAAGGAAAGGAATTTTAGGATGTAAATTCCACAACACGAATTGTTTCTACATACGCTACTATTTACTGTGTTTTGTAGCAGGATATGGGCTCTTGGTGTGAAATAATAATAGTGACAAGGGATTTGCCAATGAAAAGGAGCTGGAGACTGTAAAATATTCTCCAAGCAAAATATCACTCTAAGATAATGCCTAGACATGTCAGAGCACAGTGTGCTTCTCTGAAACTTTCAGTTGAGGCAAGCATTAAATTTTCTGGAAAACCGTATAATATAATCTTACTTAAAAATATAAGCTATTCTTCTATTGTTTAGGCTGTGATTGCAAACAGGAAACATTAGATGCTAGCAGCTGCTGAAAGGGTAAAAACGCTCTTGAAGTTAGTTGCTGTTAGTAATTAGAGACTTGAACTGGTAAGGAAGGAAGAGGCAAAAATAACAGAACATGTCTGGTTGGTATTTTTATTAGATGGTATCCTCAGAGAATCACTTATTATGTGGCATTCCAGAGATAATGAATAGGACCCCCCAAGTTAAAGACCCAACTGAGCCAGAATTATGACAGCTGGCCCCCTTGCAGTGATGGTAACCAAACTGCTATTTCCAGTGCCTTTCATTAATTTAGATATTTGTTTCTATAATCTAGTGTATTTCTAGTTTCAGATCATCGAAGTGCATATGTTTATAGACATACAATTCTTTTCACTCTGCACAGAATTCTTGGAAGAGAAAAAGGAAAGAAGCATAATCCATATAACAGCTAAGGGTATCTCTCACAGGCTCACATGGTCCCCTAAGTAAGAGCACACCCTTCTTTATAGACCTCACCATCAAATACCTCACATCCTCCTTATTATCACAGAAGGAAACTGCATGTTTTGTAGAAAAGGAGTGAATTTACCCAAAGAGATTAAATAGCCACAATCTTCTTAAATTTGGGGAATTTTTTTTTTTTTTTGCCATGGCTCCTTCATGGCTTTGTGACTTTTTCACTGTAGAAACAATTCAGATGCTGTATGTTTTAAACATGTTCTATGACATACCAGGGTCTTATTTTGTTTGTGAAAATTAATGGTCTCAAAGAGGCAAGCAAAGAAACAAGAGATATAGCTCCACAAAGCTATTCACCAAAATTAAATGACTATTAAAAAACAAAAACATGTGGCAAACAGACACAAGAGTTTTTTTCTAAATTGGAAGCATTATACCTTCTAATGCTCAGTTAAATGCCAGAATTACTTCCTTCTGCCTGAGGTCTAAGAAAATCGTATTGAAGAGGTACACAGGCTATTTGCTGTAGTATTATTTTAGTTCCATGGACTTGTACAGTCTTCAGCTGTGATACTGTGAAATTATGTTTAGATTTTCCAATATAATATTTTCCTTTCTTTCCTGGTCCATTTTTACAGAGGAGCTTGTAACTAAGCATATCTAAAGAACAGTGAATATCTTTGCCATCTCATCATGCCACACCTTTGCCTTTTTGGTCAGTTTTAGTGAATATAGTTTCTGTTATTTGTCAAAATATCAGGAACTAAGCCTCCTCAAGGTATGTATTACTCTACTTCCTACCAGGCTAGACAGTGTGTTCTTTCCATGGAATTTCTTCCAACCCACAGCCACTTATTTCCTGGAGCCAGGATTGAGCTTGTGGTCAAGATGGAAGTGGGGGGCTAACACTTTCTCCATGACCTCAGCTTCCCCATATTGCCCTAGTCTGCTCTGATTGAAATTATCAATATGAAGGTCAATAGGATAAACACTCAGAATGGACAGTCTCATTTCCAGAAAATGTTACAAATTTATGGGCAGCCCCGGTGGTGCAGCGGTTTGGCACAGCCTGCAGCCCAGGGTGTGATCCTGGAGACCCAGAATCAAGTCCCACATCGGGCTCCTTGCATGGAGCCTGCTCCTCCCTCTGCCGGTGTCTCTGCCTCTCTCTCTCTCTCTCTCTCTCTCTCTCTCTGTGTCTCTCATGAATAAGTAAATAAAGTCTTTTTTAAAAATGTTACAAATTTAATTCAACAATGTATAAGAAGAATTATACACCATCACCAAGTGGGAATTATTGCAGGTGTGCAAGGCTGATTTCAACACTCCAAATTCAATCAATATGATCTGCATATCAACCACCCAAGAAAAAAAATCCTATGCTCATATAAATTGATGCAAAAAAAGCAAATGGCAAAAGTTGATACCAATTCATTAATGATGATAGACGAGAGATTTCTTTTTCCCCCTATGGTCAGGAAGATAGAACTACTCCTATTCAAATCATATTGGAAGTCCTAGTTAGTGCAAAAGGAAAACAAAAAGAAATAAAAATCATGCACATTGGAAAGAAAAAATAAAACTGTCTTCATTGGAAGATGGTATTAAAAACTATGATGTGGGAAAAGTCAGAGCCTAGTCAAGAAGGAGGCTCAAAGGTGTCTGACTAAAGTTTGATCGAGAAGAGAGTCAGCCAATATGCAAGAAAATGAATGTAGACAGAAATCTTTCACAAAAAATTTACTAAAATGGATCATAGAACTAAACATAAAATGAAAAAATATAAAATGCCTAGAAGAAAATATAGAAGAAAATTTATATGATCTTAAATTTGTTTATGGATTTAGATATATCAAAAACATAATCCATGAAAGAAAAATTAGACTTTAATAAAATGAAAATTGCTCTACAAAAGATATTTTTTTTTTAATTTTTATTTATTTATGATAGTCACACAGAGAGAAAGAGAGAGAGGCAGAGACACAGGCAGAGGGAGAAGCAGGCTCCACGCACCAGGACCCCGATGTGGGATTCGATCCCGGGTCTCCAGGATCGCGCCCTGGGCCAAAGGCAGGCGCCAAACCGCTGCGCCACCCAGGGATCCCTCTACAAAAGATAATATTAGTGGCATGAATAGAAAAACCACAGACTGGGGGAAATAATTGCAAAATATATATCTGATAAATGATTACTATAAAAAGATAAAAAGGGTTTGTAAAAAGAATTGTATAGCAGAATTTGAAAATAAATACAAAGAACCCTTAAAACTCACCAACAAGAGAACAACCCAATTTAATAAATGGGCAAATAATCTGAATAGACCGCTCAACAAAGAAGATACAAAGATGAATAAATATAGGAAAAGATGTTCAACTTTGTCTTTAGCTATATTAGTTTTGTATTATTGCTGTAATAAAAATTGTCACAAACTTAGTGACTTAACCAACACAAATTTATTCTTTTAGATTTCTGGAGGTCAGAAGTCTGAAATGGATCTTATGGGGTGAAAATCAAGGTGTTATCAGACCTACGTTCCTCCTGCAGGCTCTAGGGAAGAATCCGTTCCATGCCCTCCATGCACATATTAGCATACACTCATATATTTCCTTGTTCTGTCAGCTGAGAAGGCCCAGAAGCAATGATACAATGACACCCACTGAGTACTACTGGACTCAGATAGTGATTTTTACTACTATTATCTAATAAAAGGAACTGCAGATTCCTTGGACAAATAACTGTTTCTAGGACTGAGGAAGGAAACACACAAGACTTATCTGTAGGAACTTATAGTTACAGGAAGTAAGGAAATGCTAAAACAAACAAAAAACCACAATGGTGGTAACATAATAAAGAGACACAAGAAAAGACTGAAAGCTCATAGTGGCCAAAGCTGAAATAATTTGAGCAACAGACTAAATAAAATACTCTTGGATTAACATACTATTGGATTATAAAATAAATATTCATGATTCTACACTAAAATAAATAATTAGATGAGTAAGTGGAAAAGAAGAAACCGATCTCCTGTGAAGAATTCTAAATAATTGGTGTGCAAGGAGGTGCAGCATAACTCTCCACTCCTCAAGGGTGAGTTGCACATACTGACTTCCTTCCAAAGAGTAATATATAAAAACGAAGTAACTTTAAAGTAGACAAGTCTGATTAACATTACCTCCGTGAGATGACCAAGGTTAACATCAATGTTGGTAAGTTGTCTTGAGAGTACGTACTCTTGATATGATATGACAGGAATGGCACTCTACCTTTGTGGTCTTCCTCACAAAAACTCTTAATCTCAGTCCATTCATGAGAAAAATATCAGACAAATTCCAATATAGTGACGTCCTATACATGACCAGTGCCTTCAAAACTGGTAAGGTCATCAAAAACAAGTAATGTGTTTAAAACTGCCAGAGCCACAATTAGCCGAAGGAGACATGACCGTAGAATGTAGTACAGTATTCTGGATGGGATGCTGAAAGAACAACAACAATAAAACACTAGGCAAGACCAAGAAAATCTGAATAAACTGAGGATGTAGATTAATAGTCATGTCAGTATTGGTTCATTAATTGGACAAATATATTTTATAACAGTATAAAATATAAATTTTATATAAATATAAAATAATATTTTTGACTTATCTGGATCATCATCTTATTACAGAGTTCTGCCACAAGATTTTGGTGTACACAATCCTGTATTTGCTTACCATCATGTTTGTGACCAGAATCATGGGGATATTTAATTTTTGGTGACTATCTGGGAACCAATAGCAGATCTGATCTAAGTTATTGTTCTCATACTGAATGATTTTACTAGAGATAAATATAAAATATAAAATGTCTCTTCTACATGAGTAATTCACATTTGATAGATATTTCCACAGTAAAAGAATTTACTTTCTGAATTTTTTTTAATAAACCAAACTTTGGTTATACATGGCAAAATGACACTGTGGGGTAGTGCAGTATATTACATTTAACTCTTAGACTAAGGAGAATAGTGGCTTAATCTTAAAATAAAATATTCAGGATGAGCACTGGAGCACTGGGTGTTATGCTATATATTGGCAAATTGAACTCCAATAAAAAATAAATAAAATAAATAAAAAAATAAAATATTCAAGTCAAGTAAAGGCCAAATGACAAATAATAACTTCATGGGGGTTTGAATATTCCTAATTCAAAACAATAGAGGATCTATTCCTGATAGCTGATGATTTCCTTCAACAGTCCAATGATGTGCTTTGTCAAATGTATAATTTTTTCTTATCATCTGAAGAACTGAAACCAACTTCAGATACCATTTTCTAGTTCCTGACTCCAAAAATAATTGGATTACAATATTCATTCAATATAGATTTCAAGTAACATAGTCTATCTTTTTCTTCAAAAGAGAAGACTGTATTATAGCATCTACAGGCAGCCCTTTTTAAAACAACATTAAAATATTGCTTACTGAAGAATGCCCAATTATCCTACACTTAAATTTGTTACTACTATTTTGTATATTACAGTACTGCCAGCAGAGATATTCTGAAGTCATTTAGTCATTTATTTAGTCATTTTGTTTGACTAAAGTCAATGGATAGTAATAAAGACGAAAATGGATCTAAAATTTTATATATATATATATATATATATATATTTCCACATTAAAATCTGGTTTGTTGTGTTTATTTTTTATTTTGTATTTAATGTATAGATTAGTGTTTGGCTGGGTAGGAACCATGAGCATGGTGAATTTATGTCAAATTCCACATGGTATATATGTAGATCACATTAAATAAAAATAAAGGTAAATAATAAAATAACTAAAGACAACATTACAGGTCTGGAAGATCATTTATTTCTGAGACAAATCAATCTATTACTCAAGTTTCAGAAAGAATACAGGGATCATTAAATCCCCAAATATCAAGACAACACTGAAGAATGTCAAATAATTATCTAAAGGAAAATCAATACCAGATTCCACATGTCCTTCCCTTGCTTTGACCAGTAACGCTTAAAGGCAACGCTCTGCTGTCTCATGCACTATTCCAGAGTCAGCACCTCTGGGAGGTAAGTCACCAGCTACAGACAAATCTATCATCCATAGGGAGCAGGGAGCTCCAATGAAGGGCTGAATTTGATGGATATGGAAGCGGAGTGGAGAGGAAAAAGAAACAGGATGGTAGAAAGAAAATGGGTGAAAGTGTCAAAGCCAAATTATAAAAAAAAAAAAAAAAAAACAGCAGAAGAAAAATGATTTCATAAAGGAAAAGAGAGAGAATGGAGATAAAAGTAGTGCCCAATATAGCTTCCTTGACCTGTTCTTTTCTGGTTCTCCATTTTGAGACATCTCCTCAGACAAAGGTGTTCACTTTTCACAGAGACTGAAAAAAAATAAAGGAAAACAGTCTGTGTATCAAGGAATAGAGGCTGAAGATCAATCAAATAGTTGATTGATTTTTATAACACAAACTAACATATTTGACAACTAACAATTAATATGTTTTTCACTGAGCTATGCTTTCTGTTGTGACAGAAGCCAGTCTATCCAGAAAATTAAACTGTCGTTTTCCACTTCTATGACTTCCTTTCCAGGTTTTGACAAGAATGTGAATTTAAAGCAAACATATCATGATACATGACACAGTCGTTGTGGCCACTATGATCATTCTTTGGGACTGGTATTGATTCAGCAACAGTTCTCAGTATAGATCATGAAAATAAATTATGAAATTGGATCAGATACAGCTCCACCTAGCTAAGTAGTCACAAAGGCAAAAGGGATTTGAAGTATTTATCTCGATAATAAAACAGAAAACACTTCAGTTTCAGTGCATTAACATTATTTCATATTGGTACTACAAGTTTTTAAGAGTCTAGAAGTAGTCATATTTCTAGAATCTTCTTTCAATTCTTGTTATTCCAATAGGAGATTATATCAATCTAGGTTTCTGAGGATTAATGGCAGATATTTAAAATTCATTGAATAATTAATTATGTGTGTATTCATTAAATAAGTAATGTGTCAAATCAAAATGTACATTAAAAGTGTATCTTCATTTATGTTGAGGTAAAATATCCTTATTTCACAATATTAGACGTGTGTGTGTAACTGTTGAGCATGTATATTTTAAGTAACTAAGCTCTGAGTCCCCTTTTAAAATGTAGGAAACTTTTACTACACACAAAATTTTCAGATGAACAGAATCTAGACATGGAAAGTATTATTTCAGTCATATCTAAAAATTCTGCTCTATTTTAGCAGTGTTATATTGGTCACATACAGAATCAAACCCGTGGTATCCAGATATTTTTTTTTCCAAATCTGATGACAAAATTTAGTCAGATTTGTAACAGTATTTATAGGGTCTCAAGTTTGTAATATTGCACGAAAGAAACTCAGTATAGAATCTTATTTACTCTAAGTATTATGGATAAAAATTTATTTAATTTAAGAGACAAGCCTAGGGGGAAATGTGCATTTTACCCATCTATTTGTACCTCTTTATGATCCAATTAATGTTGTCATTTTGATGAAATGCATGCTGTTATTCAGTTAAAATTAATTTAAATTTAAAACTGGATACTTGATCCAGTTATTGCAAAATTTTAAGTATGTTTGGAACAACTTGGTATGTGCAGTTATTTTTTTCAACTACAAATACTAATCAAGTACTCCCAGTGAAGATTTAGCATCTGAACTGAAATGTACTATTAAATTTAAAAAGCACACTGGGAGGTACCTGGGTGGCTCAGCCACTTAAGTGTCTGCCTTCAGCTCAGGTCATGATCCCAGGGTACTGGAATCGAGTGCTGCATCTGGCTCCCTGCTCAGCGGGGAGCCTGCATCTCCACCTCCTCCCTGCTTGTGCTTTCTCTCACTATCTCCGGTCTCTATCTGTCTATCTCAAATAAATAAATAAATAAATAAATAAATAAATAAATAAATAAAATATTTAAAAAGATAATAAAATGCACACTGAATTTCAGACAGTACTAGAAAAAGAAGGTAAAAATATCAAATTAATAATTTTTATGTTGGGTATATGTTGTAATAATTCTTTGAATATATTAAGTTAAATAAAATATTTTTAATAAAATTAATTTCATCTGCTTCTTCTTACTCTTCTTTAATGTGGCTGCTAGAAAAGTTACTTTACATATCTGGCTCTCATTATATTTTTATTGGACAGTATTGCTTTAGATCTGTTTCCTCTAGACACTCTAGCTCCCTCTTTGCTCTTGTGTCCATGGCGCTTCCTCTCCCACAGGGCCTTTGCACGTGCTGTTCCTATCCCTTTCTAATATTTTTCCACTTAACTCCTACTCATCTTTAAGCTTTCTCTTCCAGTCTCATTTGCTCAAAGAAAACATTTATGATTCACTTGTCTTGGTTCAATTCTCCTATTATCTGCTTTCACACCACTATGAACCCCACTTGTCACAGGGGCAATTCCACTATCGTGTACTTATAGATATCTACCCTCAACCAAACTATCAGTTCCGTGAGAGCAGAGGCGGCATCTGCTTTTGCTCACCATTTTCTCCCCAGTGTTCAGCAGTGTCTGGCATATGGTAACTTGAGTTGCAAAGATTAACGAAACACAAGTCAGGACCCAAGAATGTCAGACTACAGTAAACGGGAGAACTTTGGATTTGAAAGCAATAAAACAACTCAACATACTGAGTTGTGCTCAATATGTAGTTGTTAAATGAATGAACTAATGAATGAATGATAATGTCACTTCTCCAAAAAAATATTTTACCATTTTCTACTGTCAAAGGAAGAAAAATCCCAATTCTCTGCCTTCTTATCACAGTGTTTCATCACTTGAGCCCCAGGCTCCCATTCTGGTTTCCCTCCTATCAGTGTCCGCCTCCTGAGGAGACATGGTCACAAGCTCCTGGAGTTAGGCAAACTGAAGTGTGGCCCTGCTTTTTTCTGTGACTTGCCTAGGAAGTCTTCTGTCTGTTAGAGGAGATAGTACCAGCGACGGTGCCAAAGGGCTATTGCAAAGATCAGGTGGAAGGACATATAATGTAGCACCATGTTTGTCATGTAGTGTGCTCAGTAACTTCTAGCCTTTAATATTATCTCCCTGCCAAGCACACGATAATAATAACCACCCTTATTACAAGTTTACTATATACCAGTGACTGTATTAACTGTATTATTTCAACAAACCCTCACTGTCATCACCATCAAAAAAAAAAAAAAAAGAATCGAGGCTCAGAGAAGTGAAGTCACTTGCACAAAACCACACAGCTAACAAATGAAAAGGATGAGATTCACTACTAGCCAGCTTGATGCCTAAGCTCACCTTTTCACCATGGTGTGTCCCTACCTGGCAGTAGGCACTCAGGCAATCTTAATTTTCTTTTTGTTTCCATGCACCTTATGCTTCTGTCATTTAAACAGCCCTTCCTACAACACAGGTGAACCTTCACAACTCCATTTTCCTGTTCACTCTGCTGACTTCCTTTATTTACTTTCCCTCTCCTTCCTCCAATGGGCAAATTCTATTCAAGCTTCAAGGCTACCTCACTCATCACAGTCTTCCTCGACTGTCTCTCCTTCTTCCAAATGAATCATTCCATCCTATTGGCTAATTAGCACTCTGTTCATTAAATGAGTACAACATGCATTCCATTGCTTTATTGCCATTTATATGCAAAGTTATCTCTCTTGTTCTGTTCTGACATTTTCAAGGTCCAGAACAGGGTCATACTCATTTTCGTATCTCACATGTTTTACAAAATGCTAAAGATATAAGTATGTGCTCAGTGAATTTATGTTGACATGGAAATTAACTTAATATGGGATCTGCACAAGCTGCTTCTATTTACATATACACATTCACACTTATGCATGTTCACAAATGCATATGCACAAACACAGAGGGTCACGTGAACACACATGCCTATACACGCACACAACTAGACAATCATGCACACAGGCATACATGCAAACACAATAGTTTTTGCACATGAAAAAGCACAGATACACATATGCACACAGGCATACTCACAAATGTGTTCGTGCATATATGCAAATGTGCATGCACAGAGCTTAATTGAGTTTTTTGCTTTGTTTATGGCCAAACAAATAAAATATTGAGGGAAGGATGAGTTTTCAATGTGTTTGTAGAAAATAACTTAGCCTTTCTGATTTTGAGTTTTAAAACAATGAAAGTAATGGGTCTGTTTAATAAGAAACCCAAGAGCTAAAGGAGTATTTTTGTTACTTTATTTTTCTAATTTTTATTGTAAAAATGTATTTCAAAATAACGATCTTTGTATTTGGTACTGAGACATCCCTCTCTCTCTCTCTCTTTCTCTTTATTTCTCTCTCTCTCTCTCTCACACACACACACAGACACACACACACACATAGTCCATTAGAATTATGTTCACTTGTATATCTTTGGTAAAGAGCAGAAATATTAAGAAAATCAGGACCAAGATCATCTTGAGAAGATCACACTAGAGGCTTTATAGCAATACGTTTACCCAAAATATTTGGCTTTGGGATTTTCTATTAAGAAATCATAAGCTTCTAGAAGAGTTGATTTTATGACTTGAACTCTTAAGGCAGTAAAACTCCCAGTAGAAAATGTTTTCAAGAACTAAGGAGATACTTCCACCTTTTAAAGCAAATAAAAGAGTACCAGTGAAGCAGGAACATGGTACTGCCTTATCAATAAAATTTTAACAAAGCAGATTATAAACAATCACATGTACAATTGCACATATGAAGAAAATTCCACTCCAGAGTGTTGATGGTGTCACTAAATCATGGGAGCTGCCCTTTAAGTTAGGTTGTGCCGGGAGCCCATGAGGGAATTATAGCCCTATTACCTACAGCCAAGTGTACATTACTATCTGTTGGGAGGAGGCGCCAGGGGAATGAACATCGCATATGGTCTGCACTCCATTAGATGAGGAGATTAAACCATCCGATCAATAAGGCACCATGAAGCCATTACCATCATTGGCAGTTAAAATAGCCCCAAACACTCACTTGTGTCCACAGAGAGAGGAAGTATATTTTCATATCGTTGGGCATCAGATGTGGCTGCATTCTAAATCTTTTTTGTTTGAGGATTCACTCCCTGAGTCACTAGGAAGCAACAACCTGCCTGTGCCTACTCCGCCCGATGACTGCGACAGGAGTGCTTGAAGTGGTAACGTCAAAGGGGCCCGATTTATGTCCATTTAAGAGGCCTCGTCATTTCAGGTCTTGTAATGGAGTTCTCATTCTTTTAGCTACATGATGCATGCAAACATTATCCCGATGCCTTTTAAAAATTGTCAAAGGGCATGGGAAGAGCCAAATGCATTATATGTTTGCCTCCCGTGGACTGCAGCAGGGAGAAGAGTGGCTCAGAGAGGTTTCAACTGTGTATAATTATAAGTAGCTCTACGGCTGAGCCGTTAGTGTCATACCCACAGTGTGTGGTGTCTGCAAGAGAATACAGAGCGATATGCAACACGTATTGTTGCTTAATATATTAAACATGTACTCACGCACTCCGCATGATATCACCATTCCCCCAGCATCCCACCTATGAGGAAATGGCAGCAGCAGTTCACCCTAGTTCACCTCCCTGTGGCTCCCTCCATGGCCTGCCCACCCTCCAAGATGGGAGAAGGAGAGCTGAGGCCCGTATTGCTCTTTGCTGGGCTGATCCACAGCCTTCCATCTGGTCTTAACAGTGACATTTGATTAAGTGGAACTATAAATCTGTCAGAAGACAATTAGCCTCTTCTGTGTTTTCACAGTGGGCCATACCAAGAAGGACAGCTCGGGAAGTCAGCCCACTCCTGTAGGAGGCCACTCAGACTATGTTAGTGCTACTATACAGAACCAGGCCCTGCCATAGAGAGCGCCACATGATGGCATTGCCCAACTCCCCCAAAGCCTGTTGAAGATACGAGGAAGCCCAGCTCCCCCATTACCCTTTCCCCCTTAGGCTCATTCCCCTGCTAGTAAGTACTTGATGGAAACCCAGCCTTGAGGACATATATAGACATTTGGGGGATACACAAGTGTCATACACTAAATAATTAGATATAAATTAGGTTAAACAAAGAAACTGTTAAAGGGAACACCATCCTGAACAAGCATGCCTAATATAGAAAATAGCATGAGATGGATGAGATGGTAGGTAAAATGATCAAATTGCCTGGTACTACCGGGAAAATTTATACAGAAAATAGAATTTGATGTAAGAGACCAATGATAAATTGAGCAAAAGAGGGCAGATGAAAGAGCAGGCCAAGGCCCAAGGGCCAGATGCTCATCCCAACTCCTTTCTCACAGACTAGAAAAGAGGAATCAGATGATCATTGACAAATGGACTGAATCACAAATTGTCAAGTGCTTTGCTATCTGAATGTGGAGAAACGTGGACAGGCATTCTCAGCTCTTGAGCAGTTGCTAACCATCAAAACCATGTGCATCCAGGCCAGCGTCACGGGCATGCATGTTCAGAAAGCCTACACTTGGGTTAAAGCTCTACTGTCACTTTCTCGAAATTCATTTTTGTACAAGGAACCTTGCAAATCATGTAGCTGGGCCTAGCTGCAGTCACTGTTCCCCTCCTTTTCATTAGATGTATAAATGCTGCGTTTTCACACACCTCAAAGGGGACATGCATGCTGACGCTCTGGTCGGCTAGAGGGGAGGGGAGATAGGGGCAGGTTGTGCAGACTGCCAGAGCACAAGTCACTTGTCTTACCCTTGTATCCTGACCATGCTAGAGCCTCTTCCTCCATGCACCATTGTTCTACGACTTGTGACTCCTGGGGGGACCCTTGGGTTCATTCAGAATCCCCTCATATCTCTCCATAAATCTTTTAATAATCATATAAACTTTGACAGTTGTTGAGAAAGACCAATTTTGGACAATGTGCTCAGAGATACAACTACTTCCCAATCCTCTTTCCCTTCCCCTTCCTTTTGGTCCTAATGCCTGTAATCTTGAGAAAATTTAATTTCTCTAAATCTTTGCTTCCCTATCTATAAAGGAGATATAATCACATCTAGCTTAGAAATCTTCCAAGATTCCAAGAGGATAAAGTACTTAAAGATTGTTAACTCAGGACAATAGATCTGCTCTTCCATAATTGTTCTACATCCTTCCCTCCCTTACTCCCTCTTCCTTTCTTTCTCTCTTCCTCCCACCCTTTTTATTTTTCTTCTTTTATTTTTCTGGAAAAATGGTAGGTCTAGGATATTTTGATCACTGATTTTCCTCAAAAAATTTTTTATACTACAGTGGCTATGAATAGAGGTAATATTGAGGAAAGCAAGAGACCCCAGAATCAAAATTGGAACTAAGACTCCCATTTGAATTTCCACAATGAAGGAACAAAGTGATTGCTCCCCCACTAGAAGGTGGTAACCACCACACCTGAGTTCTTTAAAACATAAAAATTAGTGGATCTCTTTCTTTTTTTATATTGTATCATGGTGTTCCACGAAAACCTTCAACACACTGCCTTATGGGTAGCAAGCAGGTAACAGGTGTCAAGATGCTCAGGAAGGAAGAGGCCAGGGCCCTGATGAGGACAGAGGAGTTCACTAGCAGATATCAAAAGGGCTTCATATAAGTGGGCAGAGATGATATATATTTGACTGATGTCATGGTGTTTTTCTCAGAAAACATTAGTAAGTTATCATCTCCTTGCATTTCTTATTGTTGTATGTGTCACATCATTGAGAAACAGATTTCTTCATCAATATGATGACACGTAGACAAATAGATCCATCACTGGCTTTAGTTCTTTCCCTACTCTCTCTTTTGGATTCAGAATATTCATTTACTTTCTCTGACTAGTTATCCTTTCCCACTTAGATTTGCTCTTCTTGGGCAATCTTAAATATGCCTTGACCTCCTCTAGCCCAGATTCTTGGCCACTCCCAAACTTAGAAGCAGGGGGGACAGAGTTTCTTTTGTATTATCATTTTATTGTCAATTTTATGATAATTTTAAGATTACAGTGATAACTGCTATCATTAATTTTTTATTTGAGTATAGTTGACATACAATGTTACATCAGTTTCAGACATACAACACAGGGATTCGAAAACCCTATACATCATACTATGCTCACAACAAGTGTAATTACCATCTGTCTCCGTATATCGCTATTACAGGACCATATTCCCTATGCTGCACCTTTTACTCCTGTGACTTATTCATTACATAACTGGAAGCCTGTGTCTCCCACTTCCCTTCACCCATTTTCCCACCCCCCACTTCCTTCTTCTCTGGTAACCATTAGTCTGTTCTCTGTAGTTAGAGGTCTGATTCTACTTTTCATTTGTTTATTCTCATTTGTTTGTTTGTTTTTGATTATACCTATAAGGGAAATCATATGGTATTTATCTTTCTCTGTCTGACTTATTTCACTTAGCATAATACCCTCTAGGTCCATCCACGTACAAATGGCAAGGTCCCATCCTTTCTTATGGCTGAGTAATATTCCATTGTATATATACCATATCCTCTTTATCCATCCATTTATCAGTGGCCCCTTGGGTTGCTTTCATATCTTGGCTATTGTAAACAATGCTGCAACAAAGTCTCTTTTATAAATCTCCCAGTCCTTAGATTATTCATTTCTGATTCCAAAGCAAGGGTAGAAGTAAAATGGTTTTGAATCTGAAACACTCTCTGGGACAGTGTAGGTGATCAACACTGAAAATGGGAAGTTCTGAAGAATCCTTTCTTCGGTTTCAGGTGAAAGCAAGGCAGGGGACTGACAGGAGAAAGAAGCTCCAAAAAAACAACTTTATTGAATTCCTATAGAAAGCTCGAAACAATCCTTCCTTTTTTTTTTTTTTTTTTTTTTTTTTTTTACAATCCTTCCTTTTAAGTATATTTTTTCGCTTTCCCCGGTATTAAATATAGAAAAAGAACTCAAGTAGGATGCAGCCCCATGTATACATTGGGTGGGAAGAGTGGAGAATGGGGCAAAGAGAAACTAGTGAGGAAGCCTGAGAATTAGTACCCCTGATGTATTGAAGACTTTTCTGAAGAGACTGAATGCATTTCACTATGGCTTGTAGAGACTCTAGCAGTTCTTACAAATCTACTATCCATCCTCCTACCTTTTTTCTTCATTTGAAATGATACACAGGCAGTTTCTTTTGACCTGTATCTTTCATTATTCACTATATCATAGAAAACATAGTGAATTTGCTTCAGTTCATCTTCTCGTTGGAATTAGATCACATCAAAATGTCCCCATACCTCATTCAACATTAATTGCAAAGAAATGCAACAACAAACTATGGACACGACAAGAGTTTTGGGGTGATGCATGCATATTTTAACCTGGCCTGGAGACTTTACCTGCACTAGAAGCTCAATAAAGTGTCTACCCAGTGTGGTTTCCTTGTGAAGGAGGGAGTTCAAGGCTACTCATCAGTAGACAACAATGGAATATGTAGTTGGGAGAATCACACCATAGCTCACCATCGTGTTAGAGATTATAAAAGCTCTTCTGTTGGAGGTTTCTTTCGAAAAACCATCACTGATAAAGTTCATTACAGTTTTTCCCCAATTTACAGAAATAATATTGCTATATTTACCAGGGGAAAAACAGATATTATAACTATAAATCTCTTCATCTCTGAATGTGTATTCACTAGGATTTTTTAAAAAGATCATTAAGGACTGACTTGCTATATGGGGAATAACAGGAGAAAAGATACTTCCTGTAATTTCAAAATATATCATAATTCCAGACGGATTATTTCCTTGTTTGAATTAAATTGACTTTGACAGCAAACGCCATTTTTGGCTTAGAGAAAGCCCTGCATTCCTACCTGTTCCTCTCAATTCCTCTCTGGGGACTAGATCTGATTGACTTAGATATTGGGTTCACCCATTAGAGCTGGTAGTGTTGAGTTACAGCTTCAGCTTTGCTTTCAGAAGGCCCCTTACCTTCTAAACATTCCTTGCCTGGAAGTCCTTACTTCATTAACTTTGTCAACATGCCAATTATCCAAGGTACCACACTACATCCTGTTAGGAAAAATCTCCATTGCTCCGTTTCATGTTCACTACTACATTGGGAGGCAAATGATCTGAATTATGTTCTATTACCACCAAATAACATGCCCTATCTGATACAGAATTTTTACTGTCAGAAGATAGATTACTTTCCAGGCAAATCCAGGGAGGTTCTGTTATGTTTTTCTTCTTTTCAAAAGTGCTCTATTAACTTCCAAAAATTCATGTTGACCAGTGATCAGGGACAAGTCAACAACAGATGGAAGACAGAGTTTTCTAGTGACAAAGGGTATTGTGAAGGATGGGACTAGAAGCCTAGCCATGTGTCAAGACCTCACATGTCACAAGCAAGGGACTGTGAATAAAGGAGTCTAAATAAAGTGACTGCCTAAACTAGCACTATTAACCCACCTAAGTGGGACTTGTATTCAATTAACCCATATGAGACATCAAACTGAAAGTAAATAATAAGTCTAGTGAACTTGGTTTGGTGACCAAATTCATCATCAATTGAATCAAATTCACATATATCTATCTCCCTTCCTTCGTGAAAGAGAAAGAGAGTCCCTTAGTGTTTTTTTTTTTCACATGTAGAATTCTTGGAATGCTTGAGAACAAATTTCTAAAGAAAATAAAATGAGATTTGTAAAACACCACAATTTTCATAGAAAAGGCTAAAAAATCACTTTTAAAGAGGAACTTGAGATCGTGTCCCAATAAATAAATACATCACTTTGAAATTAAGCTATTGTGTCCAGTCTTTGGGAGGAACAACCACTAGGTCTATAGTTCCCCATGAAACCTTCCCTTCATTTATAATATATATTAAATATTTAAATTTAATTTGCTAAAAAAATAAAATAATAAATAAATAAATAAATAAATAAATAAATAAATTTAATTTGCTAAAATTTTAATGTTATTTCTCAAAATCAAATGCATAGTCAGCACTATAATAATATTTATGTCATAAAATGAGAAATTAAATATGTGTATATAAATACAATTATTTATTTTATTAATGCAGTACCATATTGCCTCCTAGAAAAATATATCAAAGCATTACTGAGCAAATTGACCATCTTTCTTATTCAGTTAAAACCAGCACCTGAATTAAAGATGTTGGTGTCAGGAATGCCTGGGTGGCTCAGTGGTTGAGCGTCTTCCTTCGGCCCAGGGAATGATCCCGGGGTCCTGGGATCAAGCCCCACATCGGGTTCCCTGCAGGGAGCCTGCTTCTCCCTCTGCCTGTGTCTCTGCCTCTCTCTCTCTGTGTCTCTCGTGAATACATAAATAAAATCTTAAAAAAAAAAAAAAAAATGTTGGTGTCATTCCTTGATTTGTCCCTGAGCAGATCCTTTTTAAGTTTATGTACTTACTTGCCTCTCCTTTTTTAGGAAATCTCTGCTGGTTCCTCCTATGGAAGAATTCTAGGCTCTTGCTTCCCAAATCAGACTGCATCTGGATTGTCTCTGCAGTGCCTCTGGCGCCTGAGGAGGCCAAAGCCTTGACCTCAAAGAAATCGCAGCCTTTGAAGGATGACTGAGCATCTGGGCTGTCTCAGGGGCCCAGCAGGCCTAAGGACTGTGACAACGTCACTTTTCCACTAACGAACATAAATCCGGCTCTCACATCTTTTCCGTCGTGTTAATTAATGTATATCAATGCATATATCTTTGTAACAGTGCAAACTGAGGAATAATCTTGCAATTGTGTACATTCTCTAAGCCTCGGGATTTGGGAAAGTAAGATGAGGTCCCATTAGTTCATCGATACTTTTGCTTGACCTGCTTTCATAGAGGACATCAAAGCAAACGGGAATGTGGTTGTATGTATTTAATGTATAAAAGCATAATATACGCAAACACATGTGCCGCCTTAAACTCATCCTGTAAGGAGATACGAAGCTATCTTTTTATATTTCTAAATTAACAGAAAAATAGGAACTTAATTTACTCCTCAACAGTTATAAACAACATTGTCATTCACTGCCATATCCCCAGAATTTAGAAGCTTAGAACAGTCTGAAGCACAGTAAGTGCTTAATAAATATTTCTTCATTCAATTTTTATTTTATGTAATTTTCTTAAAACAACACAAATTCCTATGTGTGCATTTATATGCATATATATATATATGTATATGTGTGTATATATGTATAGTTGACACTTGAATAATGAGGGGATCAGGGTCACTGACCCCTGTGCAGTTGAAAATTGATGTATAACTTTTGACTCCCCCCCCCAAATCTAAATACTAATAGCCTACTGTTGACAGGAAACCTTGCCAATAACATAAACGTGGGTTAACACATATTTTATATGTTGTATATATTATATACTATAAGTTACGACAAAGTAATCTAGAGAAAAGAAAATGTTCTTAAGAAAATCCTAAGAAAAGAAAATCAGGGCAAAGGGGATCAGGAACATGGCCTTATTCCCTGTTCTTAGGTTACCTTTGACTTCATTTCTCCTTTCTGCCTGCTTTCTTCCTCTACTCACTTCAAAGGATATTTTACCTTCTTATACTTCCTATGTGTATGACGCTGTCTTAAATTCTTAAATTCTTCCTGGAACCAGTGGAATGTGCATGCATATGTCAGTACATATATGCAGACACAAACCAGCAGAGAATGGTAAATACCCTGAACTAATCCCCACATAGCTTCCTTGTTGGATCCACCAGTGTTCTCCACTTCTGTGCAGCATCTAGCAGTTGCCCGTGGCACACGGTCACTCCTACTGAACAGTGACTTTGCCTTAGGCTAGTGTCTATTTGTCCCGAGTCACATCTGAACTTACATCAGTTGGGTTCGTGCTAAAAAGTCGGTTTCATCCTGTGCCCTTGTTATTTTAATGACCTAGGTAATTAAATAGTATTTATGCTTATGAAGTGAGAATGTGAAAAGAGATTATAACTACAATAAATAAGTTTAAGGTTTCATAAAGACTTGAACATGCAGCTTAAAAAAAAAAAAAAACTATCAAATTTTCAAAATATACCTAAAGTCCAGTTCCTTTTTCCTACCTCCACTGGTAACCAGCCTGGTCAGAGCCAGTATTCTTTGTCTGGATTATGGAAATAGCCTCCTCACTGGCAGTCTTGTTTCCTTCTCCTTTGCCTCTGAACCCGTTCCCAGCATAGCTACAGGGCCTTTGCACTGGCCGATCCTCCTGCTGGAAGGCTCTTCCCCACACAGTCACATAACTGATTCACCGCTTTATTTAATGTTTGTCCAATGCCATCTTGTCAAGCAGGCTGCCAGGATTTTCCTGGTAAGAGTGCAAACAACTCCCCGTGTTCCTGATCCCCTTTGCCCTGATTTTCTTTTTACTACAGCGTGTTCCACCTCTACTATAGTACAGAATTTACTTATTATGTTTATTGCTTGCCTTTCTGTTGCCATAAGGCGAACAGAATTCAGTTTGCCGCCAGAGCATTCTGTTATCTGAGCGATCCCAAGTGCCTAGAAGAGTAGCTGACATAAAACAGATTCTCGGTAAATATTAGCTAAATTAATGAACTAAATGTAGAAGAGGCAGCTGTGAAATGCAGAGTAAATGAACTGATGAATACTAAATCAACTTATGAAAACCCATCGTGTTTCTCTCTACCAGCAGTAACAAATCAGAGAGATAAATTTTAAAACTGTTTTTTATGATAGACATGAAATTATGAGGAATCTGTTTAGCCAAGAGTCTGAAAGACTGCCATGAATAAGACTTTAAACTGAAAAACAAAGGACAAAAAAGATCATCTAAATAGATATTTACATCAATTCTCTCTCCAAATTAATCTGTAAAGTCAATGCAACCCCGGTACAAATCAGGACTCGCCCTCCCACATATGAAGCCACACTGCAAAGGCATAGATCAGAGTAAAAATAGAACGAAGCAAAACTATTACTGCAGCATTACCAACAGAAGAGCGATGGATCAATGGTACAGAATAGAAAACTCAGGAAAGAGTCTTAATTTATAATAAAGTTGACACAAGAAATTCATTGGAGAGGACATATTATTTAGACAATCACGTTTGGAAAACTGATTCACTATTTGACAACAACCCCCCAAACAAAACAAAACAAAAAACCTGTTTCTACCTAACACAAGAAGTAATGTGGCCTGGAGAGGAATTAAATGTTTTGAAGTGAAAGATAAAACTTTATATTTAATATTAAAAAGAAATAGAGAATACCTCTGTGATTTAAGGACAAAGAAAGACTTCTTAAAACTTCAAAACCCTGTACCAAAAGAAAAATTAAAAAAAAAAAATGACTACATAAAGTAATAAGGTGTCTGGCCAAGGAAAATCTCCATGAATAAACACGCAGAGGTATCGGCAAGCTCTAAAACTGACAAAGGGTGATCTCTCTAATAAAACAAAAATGTCTATGAATCAACCAGAAAATTACCAGATCTTCAAAGGCAAACAAGCAAATGATGTGAAAAGGCAATTTACAGAAGAGGAAACATGAACAACTGCCGCCTTTATGAAGCTACACCCAAACTTCCTAGTAAAAGAAGAAATGCGATTTAAGACAATGGGATCCAATTGATTTAATGACCAGGGATAAGCATGTTGATTTCATGTGTTTTCCTGATATGACATAATGAGAAAGGAACATCTTCTCTGTGGTATGCTTCCCAAAAGCCAAACTCAAGTCTAATAAGGTGAACATGTCAGACAAAGCCACATGTTGGCACATTCTACAGAATACATGGCCAGTGCTCTTCAAAATTCTCCAGGTCATGAAAAACAAGGAAAGACTGAGAAACTGACAGGTACAGGAGGAGACTTGGGGACCACCATTATTAAATGCAATGCAGTATTCTAGAATCCTGGAACAAAATAAGGTCCTCAGGGGAAAAATGTGAGATCTAAATAAAGTCTCTTGCCTAGTTAATAGGTGTGTGTGTCAGTGTCAGCTCGTTACTTTTGACAAATGTATTATTATTGTTATGGTAACATTAGGAGAAACTGGATGAAGAGTCCATAGGAAACATCAGTATATCCTTGCAACTTTCATGTAAATCTAAAATTATTCCAAAATTTAAAGGATCTTTAAAAAGAAAAACGCACTATCCCTTGATATCTATCTGACTGTCAAAAGTTAAAACCCTAGAACGTGCAAAGTGTTGGAGATGATGAACTCTTGTCTACCACTCTTGGAACTAGAGACTGGTAAAGGTACCCTTTAGAGAGAAATATGGCGTGTCCCCTAGGCCAATAATTTCTCTCCTATAAGAAAAAAAATTCTCACACCAACAAAAGAAGACATGTAATATTTATGGACATGTTACTAAATCAATGTCGTTTGTAGTGGTGAGTGCCCATTACTGGAGTATCAAATATACAAAGTGCAATGGATTCGCACCAAGGAGTCCACGTAGCATTAGAAGTGGCCAACTCAGCCATTAGAAACGACAAATACCCACCATTTGCTTCAACGTGGATGGAACTGGAGGGTATTATGCTGAGTAAAATAAGTCAATCGGAGAAGGACAAACATTGTATGGTCTCATTCATTTGGGGAATATAAAAAAATAGTGAAAGGGAATAAAGGGGAAAGGAGAAAAAGAATGAGTGGGAAATATCAGAAAGGGAGACAGAACATGAAAGACTCCTAACTCTGGGAAACGAACTAGGGGTGGTGGAAGGGGAGGCGGGCAGAGTGATGGGGTGACTGGGTGATGGGCACTGAGGAGGGCACTTGATGGGATGAGCACTGGGTGTTATTCTATATGTGGCCAAATTGAACACCAATAAAAAATAAATTTATATATAAAAAAAAAGAAGTGGCCGACAAAGAGCATATGAAGCAACATGGATGGATGTTAAAAATACAGTGCTGAAAGAAAGAAGAAACAAAAGAAGATATGCTGCAATTTATAATACAGCATGTAAAATAACATACATTTCACAAGAACACATATGACAGTTAAGCACCTTAGAACGACTGCCATTATACCAAGCACATTAAAATGGAGAGAAACACAAGATTAGCAGATGGGAATTCATGCCAATCAGGCAAACAATAAAGTGACCTGAAGGAAAACAATGATAACAGTGAACCACAGATGAATAGCATGATTTACTCAACTTGCTACATTAAAACATTTTTTGAAGTCAGCAAAGTCTGGGATGTTACATTCAGATTACTTTGCAGTTTTCCCCAGTTTTGTTTGCTTGTTTGTTTTCCTTTTTATAAAACTGAAATTGGATCTCAGATAATGTACCATAGGCTCGGTGTTAACAGGAAAGATTACCTCAAATTCCATTCAAAGGGCTTATATTCAAAGATATCACCTGACCCTACATCTAAAGTTTGGCAAATGAGTGGTTACATTTTAGTTTAAAATATGTGTTTTAAGTTACATTTTTAAATTATGCGTGTATTGTTTTTTAAATAAATCCTGATTTCATCTGTATATTTCAATTACCTCATGAACAACTGGTCCCTACTATCCTTGAATTAAAATATTCTAGAATATATACAATGAAGTGATTCACTTACCCCATAAACTATCCTATGCAACAAACACCAGCTGCTTTCATTGGGCTTGAATTTATGGTTCTGGGGCTCACAAAAGTAAGATCACTCGGTAGGTGATGTGTTTAGTATTCTTTTTCATTAACTGAAGGACAAATGTGATCCAGAACAGCCCTCTATAAACTTTAACATACACTTCATCACCTAGGAGTCTTGTTAATATTCAAATTCTGATCCAGTCTTTTCGGGGTGGTGATGGGGGCAGGGGAGGGAGTTTCTAACAAGTGCTGAGTGACACCAATACTGATGGTCTGTGGAGCACACTTTGGGTAAAGGTCTCAAATGATACGACAAATTTCACGAAATCACATTTGGAGTTAAATACTTGAAACAAGCAGACAGCTGATTCCCTGAAATTCTGTAGCCCAGAGCTCAAAGTGGTATCCAAACCTGTGTAATTTTTAAAATTTTTTTTCAGACCTGTATAATTTTTGAGAGCTGTTCTTATCAAGCAGCTATTCACTGTGTTATAACAATCTTTCTATATCTTCCATTTTGTTTCCGCTATAGTGTGTTAGAAATAAAATGTAGCCTCCTCCCAAAATGAAATAAGTTAAATTGTAAAATGGGTTTAGTGCTACTTATCTGAGTGCTGGAAGAAATCGGGCCCGAGTTAATTTATTTCTGTTCTAATTAGTATTTAGTCCCTCCCGTCTCACCCATACCAATTGACTAACAGTTCAAATTTCTTTCAATGACAGTCCTAGAATATAAATGATAAGGTCATGCTCTCAGAATAGAGAAGGATACCATTCTCTCTGTTGGCTCTGAAAAAAAAGGACAGACATACATGAAACTCCTACGTTCCTGTGTAAATGCAAACATCTTTTAACTTACCAATGGCAAAGACATTTTTAACTAAGCAAACGATTCCAGGTTTCTTCGTGCAAAGAAAATATAATTTATGAATGTTAGTTTTTCTTCACTGCATCTTCCATTAGGAATCATTCACTATTTAGCTATAACATATATGCTGGTTAATTCATTCCCACGGTATTTATTGCTATTTTGCAGATAGACAAATTATAAATCATAAATTCATCTACACAAAATTCTATCAGCATACTGAAATCAACATTAAAGAAATACGAATTGAATTTGTTTAACTATTAAAAAGTTAACTGTCACTTTCTCTGATTTAATGAGTTTCTTACAGGATCTTAATCTGTGCAATGTGAGACGTTTCTTTGTTTTTATTATAAGGTGTAGAGTGTTTAAACCTGAGTTGCTTCTTTACAAGTATTTCATTTGCACAGGTTACCATTTCAGTAGTTCAACAGTAATTAATGGTTAACATAATTAACCTAAATACATTCGATTATAGGATTTTCAACCTGTAATTACATTGCCTAATTAGGAAATTATGACTCAAATGAAATAATTATGAAAGGTGAAGACTTTAAATAAAATCTGTACTAAAGTATTCTTTGTTTACTTAGTAGAACCTGTGATTAGCAAAATTATAGTATTCTCTTCTTCCCAGTTACGTATTTTTAAAGGAAAGCGAACAACGTGTGTTCCACACTGATTTTTTTTCTTGCAAGGTCAGGAAGAGCCCATAGTCCCCAAGAAGATAGAAGAGATCAATCTAATTCTCAGCTTTCTTGCTCACAAGAATGCAGCAGAAAGTAGAAATTGGGAAGAACACTACTTGTCAGAAAGTAGCACCATAGTTTCAGTAGAATTGTACCCACTTTTCTCTTTTGATTCTAGGATTCAACACATAACTGAGACTCCTAAAATTAAACACTAAACAAATCATGTCATTGAGTGTGATAAAGAGAGAGAATCATTTGCTGTTAATAACCTATCTTAGTTCCTGTATGAAGTCATTCAACTCCTGACTCCTTCCTTCCCAGAGGAGCATCAGCACAAAACGGCCCCAGTGAACGCCGTAACTGCATCACTCTTCCATCCTGGTGTTCCAAACAGAGGCCCAGGAAAGATGCTCCATTTTCTTTTGCATAAAAATTTACCAGTTTATATTTATTTAATGATAATGTCCATCTCCTCCATTTGTTGAGAATCAAATAAGGAGGTATTTTAGATTCTTGGACCCAATTCCAACGTTGAGGGGGGGTTCCCCTCCACAGAACACTAAGCAATTCTCAGACATAAAGAAGGGTAATTAGAGTTCAACTTAATTCTGATAGAGATAGCACCAGATTGCATAGGGTAAGCGCTCACTCCTATGAGATTTCTCCCATTTTGGACCAGCCAGCAATGGAGTTCTCAGTGATCTCCTCCTTAGGCTCAATGAATTTGCTAGAGCGGAGGGACGCCTGGGTGGCTCAGCAGCTGAGCATCTACCTTCGGCTCAGGTTGTGATCCCAGAGTCCCTGGAACTGAATGGGGTCCTGCATTGGGCTCCCCTATGGAGAGCGTGCTTCTCCCTCTGCCTGTGTCTCTGGCCCTCTCTCTTTGTCTCTCATGAATAAATACATAAAATCTTTTTTAAAATAATAATAGTAATAATTTGCTAGAGTGGTTTGCAAAACTCAGGGAAACATGTACCTACACTTACCACTTTATTGAAATATATGATAAAAGATATGAATCAAAAGCCAGGTAAAGAGATAGACAATGTGAAGTCCTGAATAAAGATACCTTTGTCCTTCTGAAGCTTGGGAACTGACTTAATGGCATGTGGGAGTGTTCTGATTCCCGAAGCATGGAAGCTTTCCCCCAAAAAAGGACCAGAAAATTCTTGGGTTTTTATGGAGGCTTGATTACACAGTCATGATGGACTAAATCCTTGGCCATTGGCTGGTTCCATCTCCAGCCCTTCTTCCCACCCCAGAGGTCAGGGTGGGATGAAAGTTCCAACCCTCTAATCATACAGTTGGTCCTCTGGGCAACCAGCCCCTTGCCCTTGGGTGGGATCTAAAGGGCACCTAATTCATCACAAGATATCCATTTCACCTTTATGGCTCTGAAGCATTTTTAGTAACTGTGGGTAAAAATCCAATGTATCTGAGAAATATATATTTGATCATTCAAATGACCAAATGTATATTTCTCATAAATCATTATATGACCAGAGATATTTATGAAATACTTTTGAGCTGTAAAGAGTTATGAAATATAAAGGACTTTTGTTATTTTCATTAGAGTCCACAGCGGCCATATGATGAGATTAAATGCATTTCAATCTATCCTGTCTTCTGAGCCATTGACATCTTCCAGGAAAAATGTTTGCTGAAATGAAATGTATTTCTTCCCACATATACCCAACCTGGAGAAGGTACATTTCCTCCTCTGTGCTCCAATAACATTGTGTTTATTTCGCATTTTCCAGCTCAGCCTGCTGTGAAAGGCATAGATCTTGTATGCTAGGTTGAGCGCTCCTCGAGTGCAGAGGCCACATTTTTATTTCTTTTAACTGCTATTTATTAAAGTATCTGTTCCATGGTAAGTATCCAAACATATTGTTGAGTACATGAATAAATGATAAATAAAGAATTAAGATGTCCATAGATAGCTGAGTAGCGTTCTATACCTAACCTTTTACAGATTTACATCTAGAGTCATCCAAAAGTCATGAAAGTAACGAGAATCAAAGTAGGATTTAGACTCTATATCTAAATTAAACTTATCCCTGATGCACAAAACAAACTTGCTGATTTTAAGAAAAATGATTTCTTGAAATTTCAAGTAAATTAAATTTCTATGATCTGAACTACAAAATCTGACCACAGTTCTGCAATTCTAAACAAAATAGCAAATAGAAGCCTTCATGGGAAACACACACACACACACACACACACACACACACACGTCAGTTTTACTTTACCTTCTAAGGAAATTAATAAAATATGTTCTTACTGTATTTATTCCTTCCAGCTCCTCTATTCTTGAGTAATCTACAGTGGCACAGAAAGTATTTTGGAACAGACACGAATCTAATCATGGGCCAGGATGGTAATCTATCACAGTTGTTACAGCCCATAAGATGCAAAGCAGATCCAAACCATCAGAGGCTTTAGTGGAAATTGTTAAGCAGGGATCAGATGATTATCCAGCAGGGGACGGGTTCGGCTTGAAGAGTCATTGAAACCATCTCTAGTCACTTTTTAAAATGTGTTTTCAAAATGCAGTCCTTGAGACTTAATTTTCTTTAATGCCAACATAATCTAATCCACCCCACTGAAAAGGGAATTTTTTTCCCCTGTAACCCTTTTTTTAATTTCTGGTATAATTCTTTTAGAAGTTCTGTTCTAGAAACAGCTGATCCTGTATTAATGGAAGGAAATCTTCCGCAAAAGAAAACCTTCTTCTATCATTGCATTTCCTAGTTTTTTTTTTTTTTTTTTTTTTTGGATGTCATTGCAGTTGAGAAAAACATTTGCATCATGTTCCTTTATGACCACGTTGAGAAAAATAAACTCTGTAGACAGACATCATGACTTAGGGGTGTGGCCTGAATACTGCACTCTCAGAGACATCCCTCATTGCAAACATTGTTGCTCCCTGTAAGGAAGCCCCCAAAACACTGACCTATGGAAAACAGACCGTAAAATCTCTGACTTAGTGCTTCTGACTTTCTGCAAAATCAGCAAAAGACTAACAAATAAATAGAAAAAGCAGTCGAAATATTCTCCTGTTTCAGTAGTTACATATGTAAATATTATTTATCTTTGGTGAAACTGCCAAGCCTTATCAACTAATTTAGGATTTTACATTCAAAATGGCTCCTTGGGGAAGTACAAGGATAATCTTCCATTCAGCAGACTGTTATCTGGGACAAGTTGGGAGGAGAGAGGATGTAATCTGATAAGTTATCCTTCCAGATGGTTTGCAGAAATTACTGTTAGCTGCTAGTTTGAAATAAATATTATACTGGCCCAAATATTCCAGATAAGATTGCTGACTTACACACGGGCTTTTGCAAGATAAGTAAGTTCTTTAAATTGTACAGAGGGTTAGAATCAAGAAAAAAAATATTTCTAACAAAATAAATTCTATGAGGCACTGCCAAGATCCACAAGGACATTGACATATGACCTTCTAGAAATTGCAAATAAAATTTTCTTTCAGGACTACCTTTGATTTGACTTCATAACTAGATAGAGACACACAAGTGATAAAAATGAACTAAACAAATTCTTCTCTCTTTAAACACATTGGAGTATAATTTGATCAGGTTTTCTGATAAGAAGATAACATCTTTGGAAGAACAATCTATTCCCAACACCAAGTTCCTTGAGGGAAACATATCTGTGTGTTCTTTACAATAACCAGCATAGCACCAGGTATGCTGTAGGCAATTACTGAGAACCTGATGATCTTAATCAAATCACTGTTGAGTTTGTAACATTTAAGAATGTATTAGATGTTGTTGAACCCCTAAGTGATTATAAGACAGAAGTGTTATATTTACAGAACTGATTATCTTATTTGGGGAATCAGGCTCACAAATATGAAATTTTTAAATGACAACAAATCAAAGTATAATACCAAAAAAAAGTCTATAGAAGTTATTGTCTAATAATCACAAAATTAAATCAGAAAAACATGTATGTTTTTGTATGTATTTGGACATATAAATATAATAGGAAGAGAAGAAAACAGGAGTCTTCAAGCTGGCAGAGGGCATCACAAGACTGGAATTAGATAAATAAAGTTTGCCAGTGTGGAAAGTTTACTACATGATATTAGAGAGGGAAAGGTCGATTGAAACCAATGAAGTTTTTCATGGAGAAATGACAGCTAAGGAGTCCACAGACCCTAAGGATGTAGAGAAGATGAGATGAGTTTGGTCAACTGAAGAAAGAGCAGAAGCAATGTGGAATCTGTGACTAATGAAGTGCAACAGACGAATTGCCAGAAGACTGGGTTAACTAACCTCGGGTCTATATCACAAATGTTAAAATAGGAGACAAGTCAAAGTAGGTCAGTTGAGGTTAACTCATAACAGTCTCTCAATGGTTGCAGGGATTTTTGAAATTTACTTTGGGGCAAATGGAAACATCTAAAGATTTTGATCAGAAATGAATTTTTTTTTTTAAGAGAGTAGCCTTAAATACATTTAATACAAGCATAAAGAAGAAATTTGATTTTTTCTTTGTGGCTAGAAGATAGATCTAGGACCAATGAGTAGAAATTGGAGGAGGAATTTTGCTCAAAAGTAGAGATACGTAACAATTTTTTTTTCTTTGAGATACATAACAATTTAAGTGAACAAGCATGGAGTGACTTTAAAGGGGCAAGTTCCCCATTATTAGTTCAAAGGGTCTTGTATTTATTGTTCCTGTTGTGGGAAAAAAAAAAATCATGCATCAAACAAAGGTTCTGAAAGACATTTTGATCCAGACATTTAAAAAAACAAGAGGCAGGAGGTGATGGCAGTTTCTGAGCATAGGAAGATCAGCCAAGAAACCATTGATAGAGTCCAAGCTTAGGTGATGGAGTCCATACCACTACCCATTATAACCCCATTATTAATTCTACCAATGCCTATGAGCTCGTGGGGCAAAGTACTTTATGTAAGTTGTATCTCTTACACTTGTCAAGATCCTATAGAGTATGCACTCTTCCTCTCCTTATATTACAGATAAAGTGTGGAGCGATGGGAATGGAAAGGCACAAGAGGCATTTGGAAGGACGAGAGTAGGTGATGAATATGTTACAGGTAGTAAAGCAATGGGCTGAAGCGAAGGTTATTTGATGACTTAATATGTCCCCTATGCTGCGTTTCAGCACAGTCCTATACAATCCGCAGCCAACTTGATATTTACTGGGTCTCAGTGAACACTGAATCTCAAATATCATCTTTATTTAATAATTTCTTTCTTACCTAAGCTGCTTTAGAGTGGATCCATCATCATCATCAAAAATATTTATAAAATATCTCTTGGTCACAGGCATCAGAGCCTCTGGGCAAGCTCCTCAGCAATAAAAGATAAACAGGGCTTTGGGGCAAAAGGCTGAAGGCCATGTAAGCATTTAATACAAATGATTGGAAAAAAAAAAGTTTCAATCATCCATTCCTTTATTATACACTGATCAGGGACTGATTTACTTGATTCTTTTTATACGTTAATATACAACACCTACGTTTTTCCTACCGTTGAAAACAATGTCAATTTTTTTTGCAGAAGCATCTTGTTGTTGACCATGATTGTTGGAAGGAGGATGTAGGTACATCACTCATAAATTAATTCTGCTTTTGTCTGTCTTCAGATCTTTATGCCTGCTGTTGCCTCTACCTAGAATTCCCTGACTTCACTCCGTGGAGAAATCTAATTCAGTCCACAACCAGAGCCACCTCCTCCATAAAGGTTGACTCTGTCCCCTTGGCATCAATGCCTCTATCGCAGCCCTTATCACATTGTGTCTTTCATATGCCCAGAATTCCTCATAAGTAATCAAGTGGTGTTTTATTTCTTTTTGCTACTGCTTCTCCTCATTACAACCCCTCCTTACCACCCTTGAAGCTAAAAACATAATTTGCACTCATGAGCTGTTAAAATGAAAAGCGTATGGATGACAAAGGTATTTGTGTTACCAGGTTAAACAACGCAGGTGAGTGCGAAGAGGGAAGGGTGGATTAACCCCTCCTCCTCTGGCCTAGCTGAAGTTTATTTCTGTAGCTGATAGAACAAATTACACTGATTTATCATAAATTGTTTACCTGTGTGTCATGCTCAGCAGACCTCTGCGGCATATAGTTCATCCTCAACATATGTTCCTGGAATTAAGTCAAATTATCATTGTCTCCTAAATATCGAATATAATTTAATGATATAAGTTATTCTCGTTCTGGAATAGAAACAGGCAAACAGATGTGTATCAATGAGGCTAAGAAATGGTATTTAAAACTAGCATAAATCAAATCCTTTAAAATAAGTGGCACCAAATTATAAGCCAGTGAATAAAAATATGGCCAAACCACAGATGATTGGCTTGGTTCGTAATGTTTCTATAATGATTTTAGGTGTGGCATGCAAGCTGACATCTTCAAGCTGTACCCCACCCCACTCCCCGCTGATTTACTTCAGGTCTTTTAACACATTTATGCTAACTTCTTGGCCTCCTGGGAAATTTAAACTTGTGGCCCTTCTACTATAACTTGTCTTGGAACTATAAACAAGATCAATCTGCTTTTTCCCCTCAAGTATTTTATCAAATTTCTTTCTTTAAGTTTCAGTTAATGTAAACTTTTATAAATATAAATTGCATTCCTACAGCAAAGCAATCTCACATTACTAGAATAGAACATGAGAACTTGTATAAATAATAGGTATAGGGCATTTTTTTTCTGCATATATACAAAAGCATGACTGTTTAGGTTATATTAATAGGAAACATTTATACATTTATAGGAAAGATTTTAAGTTTTGATTGTACTGAACATCACGGACACATTTATTTTTATGTTATTTAAGTGTCTCTCTAATTCCTTAAGCCCATGGATTCATAAGAGGGAAATGGCCTCTGTTCTGTTCTCCCTACATGAAATAATCATCTTTTGATTATGGAATTCAAGGTGTTCTGAAATAACTGGAGGAACAGAAATACAAACAGATACTGGTAAAAAGAAGCCTTTGAATTCTAGGAAACAAATGTTATTTCTATGGAAAATACAAGAAAATAAATAACAAAAATGTCACCAACAGAATAGTTTTGGATGATTAAAGCTTTCTCCATGTCATGCCTCAGGAGTTGGAGACACAGGCCAATCACTGACAATAAATATAAATAGGGAATGTGCAAAGATTGTTGAAACTTCTCTAGATTTTTCTCCAACAGTCGGAATATGATAGATTTTGAGCAGAATTCAATGTGTTCAGAATTTTTTTTGAGTCACAATCTTTACAACAGAACTGAATTTGTGATTCACGAGTTCTCATTTTATCTTGTGCCGCTAAAATATCAAAAAAGTCTTATCACTTCAAACTCTGAACATGAACCGTGCCTTTTTGGGGGAATATATCTGCTCTGCTAAGACTTTACAGGTGAATAAATTCACCTTTAAATACCAACTCTGAATGTGTGGCAGTATTTCAAAGATTAAATAGATTAAATCTGAAGAGAGATAAGAAAACAAACAACAGACATAGCAACAAACATACCCTTCTTTTTCAGATAATTGATGATTATTTTAACAAAGCATATTCTTATTATAAAATAATACTCCTGTAAAAGCTATTGACAGTAATAATAATATCTAAAATTTCTTATTTTCTTATTAAAGATAGTTCTTGATAGATAACAAGTGTTCAATAAATGTTAGCTACCATTATTATATATCAGATATTATTCCAAGAAACGTATATGTATTAATTCAACTATTCCCCCCCAACTTCTAAAAGGTAGGCATTATTATTAATATTATTATTTATTGTTATTATTATTAAATGAGAGTACTAATGTCCATCCCACAAACCAGGATTTGAACCTGGGTCAGGGCTTTTAACCACTCTGCCATTCTGGCTCCAGGTTTTTTTTATTTTTTTATTTTTTAAAGATGTTATTTATTTATTCATAAGAGACAGAGAGAGAGAGACAGAGACACAGGCAGAGAGAGAAGCAGGCCCCATGCAGGAAGTCCGATGTGAGACTCAATCCTAGGACTCCAGGATCACTCCCTGAGCCGAAGGCAGCTGCTCAACCCCTGAGCCACCCAGACGTCCCTGGCTCCCGGTTTAGATTGATGATGCACAACAAGACATATCATCCTTTTCACTTATCATTCTGGTTACGTTTATCAATATATCATGTACTTAAGGATCTCGTTGTTTGAGACAGTAAAAAAGAAAATAGTTTTTCATTTTATCTAATAATTATATGTCTATTAACAAATTATTCCAATTAGGTTTGATTAATTTAATGTCCCAAAAAATAATTTTGGCTCAACTTAATAATTATATATAATCTCCTCAATGTACAACTTCCTCTTATTGGAGGTAAAACTAAGAATATTAAATAGTCAAAATTACTTCCAAAGTAAGCACTTTGTCTTAGGAGACACATGCAAGCTGTTGCAATTTTGTCGCCTCCAGTTGCCTTTCACTTTCAAGATAAAGTTACATTCAGTAAATTTCTTACTAAATGCATGGACTAATTCTCAAGTCAGTAATTTCAGCCTGGATTTTTTTCCCCCCTGGAATCCAAGAACATGGTTTTCAACGTTCTAATGATTGGTGTGATGTCTTGATAAATAAACTCAAGAAACCTCCTCGTTTTCCCCAATTTCCTATTAGTGTTACTGTTGCGCCACCATTTTCTTGTTTACCAGGATTAAAACTTCAAAGTTATTTCTTTGGTCTCAGAACATTTGTTCAGTCTGTTGCATATCCCTAGACTGTTGTCCCACCTTACTGCACCTGCTGAAATCCCATCTTTCCAGGCTTAATCCCCCTTCAGTAAGATACAGCCTCTTTTCCCTTGGAATCTGCATCATATTTGTTCATCCCTCTTTAGGAGTTAATACAATGAGCTCCAGAATGGTCAGACCGTTTGGATGTCCTGACTCTACTTCCTGCCTCATTACACTAAGCCATGTGACACTGGGTAAGTTAATTAATCTTTCTGAGTCTTTGATTCCCATACATAAAATGGAAAAACTATAGTATCTACTTCATAGGAACATTAGGAAGATTAAAGAAAATAATTTTTATAAAGTACTTAGTATTTTCTAGGTACTCAACAGATGTTAGATTTTTATTATCCATATTAGATTCATTATCATTGTCATAATTTTTGAAAACAAAATATGGCTTATTTTTATGTCTTTCAATGGTCTTATCCTACTTAGGGACCTCTCCTTTTCTTCTTAAATAAACAGCCAGCTCCAGGATAGAACGCACGCAAAGTTAAATAAGTGGATATGACTGAGCAGCTACTGTAGCTGGATCAACCATAGCAACAGAGGTGACAATGAGGTTCTTTCTAGGTATTATTAATTTCCCAAAAAATGTTAGTTTCTATAAACTATGTGACAAAATACGTTTTTTGTGGACATGGCTGTCCAACCAATTTGTCATTGCTTTATTACCCAGCATAGTCTCTGGTATTAGATGGTTTCAACACCTAAGTGCCAACTGTAGCTAAATATGTCAGAACCAAGGCACAGGATATGTAAAAATTCATAACACTGAATATATTTTGGACAGTGACCTATATCTCTACTAATTTTCTAGGGTTCTGAGTCATGTAACACAATAAACCATGAACCTGAACCTGGGTAAATTATCAACATTTGTTTTTACTGTTTCATTCCATCCTCCCCCCTCCACAAAAAAAAAAAAAAAAAAAAAAAAAAACTACAAGGATTTATTAGAAAACATGCCAGGCAAGACAGGGTTCCTTCAAAGCAACTGCAGGAGAAGTTACGATAACTTAAAAACAGTCATTTTCTACACTGAACTGGTGCTGCCAGCCATGACTGAAGGAGGACACGGCCCAAGTCCAGGACGAACCTCCTGCCCGTGGCCTGCACCCAGTCAGGCACGCCTGAAGTGTGTCCCAGGAAAACTCGGTGGTCTCACTTCATGTACTGATCCTGCTGGTCAGCCAGGATTTGGGCGGAGGACCTGGCATCATAGAAGAGCTCATTCATCTCCTCGACCGTTTTAGGTGTCATTTCTTTAGGATTCCAAAAATAGATGTGAAGTTGTCGTCTACAGTCTTGCTATCCAGCATATCAGCAACATTAGCAACACCTAGAAGCTTGTTTAAAAAATGTAGACTCGCGGGCCTTAACCAGGTTCTGACTCAAGGCTTCTGAATCAGAGTCTACATTTAAATAAGGTCCCTGGGTGGTTCATGAACACATTTGAGAGAAGCACTGGGTTGCATGTAAGAATTGCCCACGTCTTTAAAAATATAGATGCCTGCAATCTGAGTGGAAAACCAATGATACTGAACATCTTAATCAATGAAACAATTCTCTAATAATTCAAAAATTCTTTTAGAATTCATAGATGAATTTCTGTAGAGGTATGAATTAACTTTGTTGCCAAATACATTTCAATGAGGGGGCAACCATAACTCCAAATCCTAATAAAGAAACTAAGATACTAATATTGCATGAGGTTTCTTGCTTTTGGCCCTCTCTGATGACATTCTCTGGGAAGACTATACCAGGAAATTTTGTTTTGTCTTAAAAGAAATGTCATTTGTGAATGTTAAGGGTAATAATTCTGGATGAAAGGGGAGAAATAAAGAATATTTGCCAGATGGGAGGCAAAGGGTTAAATCAGAGTCGAAGTTCAGTTAGAAGGTGGCCATTAATGTCACCTGGAAACTGCGGCCAAAGCAGAGAATTCCACGTGAAAGGATAGCCTAGGGCCCCGCGCAGCAGGAGCCACAGCGGGCTCAGAGCAGATGACCTGGTAACTTGGCTGGAGTAGATGAAGAGCCAAGAGGCACTGGACCAGGAGTCAGGCTCAATAGATGAGAACAAAGGTCATTTGGGACACTGAGGAGGGCCAACCTAAGGGACAGGAACAAAGCAGGTCAAAGAGCACCAGGTATCAAAGATCCCAGAGGCACATTGCCTTTATTGTGCTAATGAAAAAATTCCATTTGAGAAAGAAACCTGGGGCATCCCATCATTTGCTCTCCTTGTAGCTAAGGATTTACTAAGCGATACTAGGTTGATAATCAGCGCATTATGATGCATTTTAATTAAAGCTCATTATAATTGTTGTCATCATATGAAATGAAGGAAAAAAAGTTCTCTCCTATGGCTTCTTAAGGTTTAATGATTTTCTGTGATTAGCTCTGGAACAAGGTTTTCAAGGCACTTGAGGAGCCTGGAGATGACCATTTTTTTTTGTATATTTAAAATTTATGATAGGAAAGTTTCTTTGGTGTGTTTCCTGTGTGGCATTTCCTGGATTAAGGGTCATGAAATCAAATCACCAATAAATTAGGGAAAACATAAAACACCACTGGGTACTGTGAAAATGGCCTGGGTCCAAGAACAGCGTGCAAAAAAGCAAGCACTTTGCACTCCTTAAAGCCCTCCTACGATTTCAACACTTTTTTATTTATTTATTTTTTCACTCCTTTTAAGAAAACCCTTAGACACACAACACGGCGAGGACTTTCCGTCCCTTGGGTTTCCTGGTTTCCTTACTTAAATGTTGATTTAAGAGCTGGCCAAAGCAGGCTGACTACACTTGACAGCTAGAACCCACTTCTCCACAAACTTAATAGGGAACCAACACTGCGACGTGGTAACCACAGGACGTTCAGGTACAAGCCCGATGCCCACGTGAACAGATGAAGTGTCAACAGCGTATAAAAATCTTTTTTACAGCCTTCATTTTCATAAAAGAACAAGTGTAGAACTGTGTCTCGGCATTCTCTGCTGGGAAGATAAACATTTCTCTTCCTGAATTTATACCTTTGCCTGAAACAGCCCAGGCATGTTGTGATTGTCCCGAAACATGCTTCTCTCCATCCCTTTGGCTTTTTATGATTTTCCTTCCCTACCCAAATCCTGGTTTCTGAGTCAATGCAAATCATCTTCTTCTTCTTCTTCTTCTTCTTCTTCTTCTTCTTCTTCTTCTTCTCTTCTTCTTCTTCTTCTCCTTCTCCTTCTCCTTCTCCTTCTTCTTCTTCTTCTTCTTCCATGGAGTCTTCCCAGACCCGTCTCCCTACTGCAAGGGACCACTTTTTCTAACCACTTACAAGCCTTTTTTTCCCTCATAAAGATATAAAAAGAATTTCACCTTTTATCTTTACACCAATCACCCTCTGCAAGTCAGTGCGGTTTATGACTAGTCCCACATGTTCCTGAGAGAAGTCCTACAACTCCGTACTCTAAGTTCCCCAGCTCTATCAGAATTCAGTGGGGGACACAGCCCTTGGCCTCACCTCCTCCCACATCCTCCACTACCCGCGGCCACACTCAGCACTAGGAAGGCACTCAGTCAACACTAGGTAAGTAATGGAAGAAGCAAACTTATGGGTTGTAAGTAAGGAGCAAGTATACTTCATCAAAACACAGATTGCTGCTAAGAGAACAAAGACTGAGGAGTAAATGTGGTTTGCAGAACTGCATGCTCAGAAGAAACCTTCCACTCTGTAGTTAGCACTACTCTAATGCACCTGTTTCTATCCCCTAATAATCTACGGGAAGTGGTGTTCAAAACAAGGGACAAGGGAGGATCATCTGAGGAGCTTTTAAAAGTATCGTGGGGTCCCAGATCACGGACTTAGTGTATCAGAATCTGCAGGGGGATAGGAGAGAATGGGGGAGAGCCCCTTATCACGGACCTAGGATCCACGTCTACAATCCTCCCTCCTTTCAGGTGGCTCCCTCTTTGTGGGTGTGGCTGCACCACACCTCCCACCCTCGAGAGCAGCAAGCCTAGCAGAGAAGAGTCTACATGCCAACGTGCTAAGCAAAATGTCTGACATTCGTTCTGAGTAGACCAGCCTTGACTTGGTCACCAAATCCCTTCCCCCTAAACCAATCCTGGGACCAGCGATAGATCTAAGCCAATTACAGTAACTAATGGAAGCGTGAATCTCACTCAGACCCACACGGCTGAGACACTGAGAAGCACGTCTGAGAGGGAGTGATGCTGGGAAGGCAATCAGCAGGTGTCACTCCACCAGCTTGTTTTCCCTACTAGAAGGGAAGGGAAGGCAGGGATAGCTGCTCAATCATCCATCTTCGTGGCAACTTTATAAAGTAGCAATATAAGGATCAGCCAATGATTTCTTTAAGGTCATAACAATTCAAAATTCAGATGTCTTATGTTGATTTCAAAAAGTATAAACTCATTTTTGTGCATTATTAGCACATTGGCTTCTCACTGAAAGTCTACTAGGCAGTGAATAACCTGTTAGCCCCTGTTAGTAAATGAGCAAACAACCCCTAAAGTGTTAAATGTGTACCTAAATTTACTTCTCTGGTCAGCCAGGATTGGAAGCCTCATCTTCTAACTCCCACTCTAGTGATCTTTCCCCCGTATCACTCTGACTTTGTACATGTGGATAAAATAGTAATAGTAAAACCTTTGATCTGAACAATGGCATTTTTTATATAAAACTAGTTTCAATAATGGCTACGGCCAAGTAGAATTTTGTGTAGTGTCGGTCTTCCCCAGAGTTTCACGTCACTTAAATTATCCACCCGTCATACACCAAATAAATAGCCAGCTGGGAAAGTAAAATGTTAAAAGTACGACTGGATCCACACTCTATGTTCTCATCTCCATGCCTCTTGGTGACACGCTAAAGCTGTGCCAGAGAACTATATGGCGCCTTTATGGTGCCATCCAGAACAAGGGACCCGTCACTCACTGCTGGCCAAAGGCGATCTGGGAGAGGCAAGCAAAAAAATCATTTGGATGAATTTGCCTGATCTTCCCCACCTGACCTACTCTCTTATTGTTGATACCCAGACAGCCCCTCTGGCATCTGACCCAGCAGGACAGTCTGGACTTTGTATTCCTATAGCCCCGTGAGACGACTTTTGCTATTCTCTGTGGCATGCTTTTACCAAACTCAGTTACTCTTTAGGCTTTTCTCTCCCGTTGTCCTCAAGGTCTTGGAAATAACCTAACTCTTGACCTCATTCATGTTCCTATCACTAACCTGGCATGCTTACCCCCTGGATTTGACGTCCGACTCGCCCTGCCCTGCCAGGGTCTGGCAAAAGCTAGTGACTGAGTTTTCATTTGGAGAATGCAAATACGATTCTCATCCATTTATTTGAGGCAATAGGCAACCTCTGCAGAACTCCTGCATGCCCGAGCACTTGCAAAAATATCTAGAGATGCCTTTCTTTTTTTTTTTTAAGCTCCCTTATTTCTGTACTTCTTTTTTTTTTTAAATAATAAATTTATTTTTTATTGGTGTTCAATTTGCCAACATACAGAATAACACCAAGTGCTCATCCCGTTAGAGATGCCTTTCTTGATGCAGTGTTCCGACCTCGTAAATCTCTGGCGGCAATATTTGCTCAGAAACAAGAATGCGCACGCTCAGAGGCTCAATCCGGTAGAAGCTCCTGTGCTCATTTCCAGCGGAGCTTTGTTATTTCATCTGTGACCCAGGATATTACTGAAGCAGCTGGGTTGGAGATGTACTTTTCATAGAAGGAGGTGAAGGAAACACTAGAGCAGAACCCATTTACGGCACCACTTTTGCCGAGGGCTAAATTAATGTCAGATCTTAGGTCTGCAGTCACTCTCCTGACTGTGGCTTGTAAGTGATGCTACCCGGCCAACACTGTCAGGAGATGGCGCAGACACCAGTGGGTGGGACTCGGTTGTCTCCTTCAACCAAATCCTGTGTGTTTCCAGACGTGAGAGACTGGAGTTATTCTCTTTTCATTATTAATCAACCACTGGGAAGCGAAGTTATAGTCAGAGAGAAGGAGAGAATTAATTGGTCGCTCGTGTTTTTGCAAAAGAGTATATCTCGAACTGCCTTCAAACCATAATCTGAAAGATGGTAGCTCATCTCATTGAAATCACAAAAATGATTATTTACGAGGATGAGAAATCTCAGGACTGGATGAGGAAATCTGTTCCTTTCATGTTGTAGAATGTCTACTACCATAGAATCTGTTAAAAGAAATTTGCCACCACAAAGAATAATTATACTTTTACAAGGTCAGGAGTCTTACTAGCAGATAGCCTTATTTTAAATTTTATGAAATCCTGATGAACCATCCTTAACAGTTTATTCCTCCTTTTAAAAGATGCCTGTGTCTCTGCCTCTCTCTCTCTCTGTGACTGTCATAAATAAATAAAAATTAAAAAAAAATCTTTAAAAGATGCAAAGTGGAAACCTCTTTCAACCGGAAATTGATGCTAAAAAGAAGTCAACAGGCTTTCTGTGAAGGTCCTACTCTGTGGGCTTCATGCTTACTCCTTTCTGGGAGAGGACAAGCTTGGTTCTAAGACTGAATAGGGAAAATCGACAGGCCTCCTGTGCCATCAAATACCTGGTGCCCAGAAAGCAGAGAGCTCTTTCTCAGGAAACGAAATGTGAGAAATATGGGACACAAAGTAATGGCTCTGATCCCTATTTACCCTTCTCTCTACACTGGCTCCTGGCTCCTAGCTCTCAAACGTTACTACATTTCAGAATTATATGGAGGCTCATTAAAAAAAAAAAAAAAAAAAAAAAAAGTACTTAAGGACCAGGACACATCCCAGGAACAAGACTGATTGAATAAGCCTGAGGATGTCTTGAGAATCTGTATTTTAACGAGCTCACAGATAATGACGGCAACATCCCACAGATAACACACACCCAGGCTGAACCACTGCTCTAGGCCCTCCTTCCTCAGACCCCCTTCAGTGGGTACACTAAATCATGTCCCTTCATCAAATTGGTTTTCCCTATAAATGGATATTTTCTTGGAATAATAGTAAGAAACTGATTGGAAACAAACAGGCCTCCGAACAAAGCTGTTTATTAGATACAAGCTGCACACCAGGTAAACTCTGCTTCAGTCACGCAGCAGCAAACAGCTGCAAGAACACAGAGGAGAGCCACATACTCAACAGAACTCAGAAAACCCAACACAAATATTGAATTACATTGGCCACACCCCCCTCAAGCTCAGAGCCAAAACCGGCCGAAATATCATGTATTGAGACCGTCTTGGGATCGTGCCACTGACTCCGGGTGGGCCTACTTCAGCATTCGCACTGGTAAGGAACAAAAATCTATTCCTTCCATTTTTGTTACTCTGAGGGCTCTCGTATATGACCAGAACTGTGGATACTAAGTGGCCCTAAAGGACTCATTGCTCTTAACTATCCCAAAGACCTACCAGGATACTTACCATGTCTTTTGGTTTCAAATATAAAATAGTCCTATGCTAGGTGGTAGAGAGTTCTAGTTTTGATGCAACGGATCTTCAGCCCTGTTGATGAAATGCATTCGCGCTGTTGTGTAAAGGAGAATACCTTCAGTGGAATGGAACAGTTCCTAGATGGCATGTGGCCTTCTGAGTGGGAAGAGATTTCCAGGGGATTAGAAATATGTTGCAACAGCTGCTTTCAAGTATGATGTACTCCAGCACCGCTTAGTCAACTGGATAAAACCGAACTTGTTTTACAATCCGCCTGTGACTGAAACAGGGCTTTATCATCTCTGACCAAGCTAAATTGTCACATGGTAATCTCTGCCAAAATGTATGCATTATTTGTAATGAAATGTTTTATCACCTGATAAATATCTTCCATGTGACATGTGTGTTGCTTATTTTTCCTGGACAAAAAAAAAAAATGTTTATGTCATATTTACTGTGGTTCATGAATGCTGTGTGAGTCATTGCAAGGGAATTAAAATCAAAAGTTATTCATAAACCCTGCAATGGTAAAGACTATTTTTTGATGATGAGCCCCTCCCTTGCAGCCCCTTCAAAATCTTTTGCATTCCATCAGCAAAGCAGTGAGAGTTTACCCTTTCTCTTTGAAGACCAAAGGAACTCCTTTATTTCATGTATTTATCTTTCCTTCTCCACCTGGCAGCCTTCATCTGTGGCTGCTTCCTTTGACTCATAGCCTGGCCTTGGTGTACCTACCACTGTCCTGCGTATTCCAAGATCATCATAAGTCACTGGCCCTCATTAGACTATTAAGGGAGTAGCCTTGCTGTTACTTCCCAAGCTGTTTTTCCTCAAGTCGACACTATGTTCTATCATGCTTTTCCCATCATACTCGGTATGGATCTTTCTAACGTGAGAGTTACTATTGCTGCTTAGTAAATTATTCTAAAACATAGAAATGTAAGATAATATACATTTATTATCTCATATCATTTTGGTGGGCCAGGAATCTGGGCCGGACTTTCCTAAGTGGCTCTGGCTCAGTCTCTCCTGGCATTGTAGTCAAGATGCCCACTGGGGCTGAGCCATCTAGAGGCTTGATGGGGACTCAAAGGTCATGCTACAAGATGGTTGGAACTCACATGGTTGGCAGGTGCATACTGGCTATCAGCAGGAGGCTCAATTTCTCACCACATGAACCTCTCTATTGTGTCACTTGATCGATAGCGTGATACGGTGGCTGGCTTCACCCACACCAGGTGATATAAGACTGAGCAAGGTAGAAGCCACATATCCCTTATAGCCTAGCTTGGAAGTTACACGTCTTCATTTCTCCAACATCCTATTAGTTACACAGCTCAGCCCTTTTCAGTACAAGGAGAGGAGTGAACAAAGGCATGGATACTAAGAAGAAGGAAAACAAACATAATTCCCAGAAAGATAGTTTTTAGTTACCCTCTGCCCAGAAGTTACTCATGCCCAAAATTATGGCAAGAGGATTACCGCCTCTCCAAAGAGCTGAGACCAAAGGGAAATGGTAGGAGCTACTGAGGTGCGGGCATACCAACAGACCACAAGGTCGTGACCACCATAGGGCTCCCGCCGGTAGGAAGAACAAATGCTCACGTGGCCGACATCAGCAAAATCAAAAAGAGGGTGAGGTCTCTGAGATGACAGACCTGTGGTCATAGGGGCTTTCTCTAGGGTTCCCAGAGCAGGGGAACACAGAGAACGGGACATGATGAAAGCCCAGAACTTAGTGGTCCTTAAGGAAACCAAGCCTAGCAAAGACTAATGCAGAGCTCTAGGTGAACGCACAGAAGATTTCTGTGACCAGACGGAGAGAACTATCTCCCTCTCGGAAGCCAAATGCAAGACACAAGAGTGCAAATATGCAGAGACAAAGATAGATGGGGGAAGAACGAGTTTCCGAAAGAGTGAAAGCAGATGCTGTACTTAAGATGTTCAGCTCAATACACTGGAAACTAGACTTCAGGAAGTGCAAGGGCATCTGCAGAGGCCTCCAGCCATCAGGTTTTCAGCACGTTATTGTAGCGAACGTTGCCTCGTTTGCTCAGTCCACCTCCTTGAATACTGCTGCTCACAGAGCTTCGTGAAGAAAAACATGATCCTCCTGGAAAAGGATCACATTAAGAACGACAACTGGGGCTGGGACTGTCCCTCATTCTAGTCACCGATGGTGGAAAAATGTACTGGTCCCTGGCAGAGGCCGAAAGCAAACAAATGAGAACTGCACTGTGTGTCTCACGTTTTAATTATGTTATTTAAGTGCCCAGGCCCCATGTGGACGGGAGGCATCACAGAATGTACTTAATTGCAATCCCAAGGGCAAGGGAAATGTTAATTTTGTCTAAAACTGCTCTGATGTTCCCCGAGCATTCCCTCGGGCAATCCCACTGTCTAGGTGGCAGAGAAAAAAAATAATAATAAATGTCCGATCTGGTTTAGAAATGAGCCTGATAAAATAAGCAGTCCTTTTAGGTAATGATGCGCTCGGGGGACCATTGCTCAGCTCCCTTCGTTCTGCACCCTGCTCTCTCTCATGAAGCCGGGGCGGGGGGGGGGGGGGGATGTAGAGTATGAGGGGGGGGTGAGCGGGACCTGGTAGGTGAAGGGGAGAGTCTGCTGACCCATGCAGCATCACCCAGGCCTTGATGGTTCTGGCTGAAGAGTTGGGTCTGCGGGACTGAAGCGTGGACCGGCCTCCCCACGTCTCTCAGTGGCCTTTCCTCCTCTGTGGAGGACGGCTGCCTCCTCTCCCCTGGGATCTACTTTGCCTCAGCTCAGTGGCCTTACTCTGTGGGTTCGGTGTCCCTTTAGGTCCTGCAGAGTCTCCAGCCGCATGCCCTAGCAGGCCCGGTTGGCCTCACCCCAACATTGGAAGTAGGGATCACCTTGTTCTCGCCCCGGCAGGGCCCATGGCAGGTTCGCTGCTTCTCCGCGTACTGCCTGAGTGTGATGCCTGGGAGGCTGCACGCACAGTCCTCGTGGGGAACCTGCCAAGGGCCCTGCGGGGCGAGAACCTTGGAAGTTTCCTAGCTTCTTACTTGCTCTCAGATAATACAAATTCCTCCAGTTAATCCCAGTACAAAAAGTGTCATTTCGGTACCTACGATGCCCAAAACGGGGGCCAACCCGAGGTGTCACTTCTAGGATGTATCTGAGGTTGCGTTTAGGCCCCGAGGGCTGGCTCCTGCAGAGGGAAGGGGTGGGTGGCTGTTGACCTCCTGTGTCCCAGCTCAGCCTTCTCCTTCTTGCTACTCACTCACCGGGCCCTGCGAGGAAGACGAGGAAGACGGGAGGAGGGAAAGGGAGGCTGGGGCAGGAGGTTTGCGTGGCTGGCACTGATGTTCCGGGCAGCTGAGCTCTGCCCAGGGCAGCCTCTGGAAGCCTCTGGGGAGCCCCTCAGTCCTCCTGACTCGGCCCGGCCTCTCCAGGGGCCCCTTCCTGCCATAGCAGCCCCTCCTCGGCCGAGGCACCGGGCAGGCCACCGCTAGCTCGGCCGCTGCAGATGTCACATGCTCTGGCCCAGGCCTTCCTGGGCAGTGCGGCTCTTAAAACAGCCCCAGGCCAACATTTTTACTGCAAGTCCCACATCTGGTTTTAAAGAACCAAGAGCCTTTGATCATCTCTCAGCGGGAGAACAGTGGGTTCCTCGGAGCAGCCCTGTCTCTGTTTGCCGGCCCTTCTGGGCATCCTTTTAGCCTCTCTCTGTCATTAAACATACGTCGGCCAGGTCCCCCACGCTTCGTGGGAAATCGTAAACTGAATGGAGTTGTTTTATTGCTAATAATAATATTGCCATTTTCATTTTGAGACTATTTAAAACCGAGCTGGCTCAGACTGAGGCCTCATGACATCTCGCTGGACACTCAGTTTGAAGGAAGGCCCCCTTCCGTGTGGGGGCAGGGAGATGGCCTCACCAGTTGGGGTAAGTGAGCTGGTTCTTTGCTGCTCCCATTGGAGACTTCATCACGACCTACGAGTGTCTACGTGGGTGTCTGTCTGCCTACCCAACTGTCAACACCTTGAGATCGGGAGCTTCACCTGTTTATGGCAGAGAGTACCTGCGTTCTAGACAGGGTACGTGCCCCTTCCCAGGGTCTGAAAAAAATCTTAGGTGATATCACAGCTTATCACATTCCAAAGAGTTTAGTGCCATATCCACGGTGCTAATATTTCACAGGAGAGGAATACGATTGGGAGCGAAATGTCGATAATGAGAAAAGGTTGACAAACAATCATCTGGTAAAGTACAGACAGTAGATATGGGTCAACTCAGCACATGAATGAATGAACACCCCTGGCACCTGCTCCCTGTGATTTTGCCTTTTGCTAGAGTCTCCCAGCAGTGCCTCGTGAGGCCAGTTGTTCACCCCTCGAGCCATCTCCTACTCCTAGTCCCACCCACGAGTTGGTGTGTCTTCTTTCAATAGTGTTATGCAAAGGTAAAGCAGCCTTTTATCTGTCATTCTAGGTTGAGTTAGTTCATACCATTTTTTGTAGGAATATCTTTCATTACTATCCTTGTTCTCAAGAGAAAAAAAAAAAAAAAAACATTGAACCATATCAGCCTACGTATGGTTATAACAAAGCTTCTTATAGCCTGAATCACCCTTTAAAAACAACCAGTTTCACCCTTTAAAAACACTTAACAATTCAGATATATAAAAAAAAAATTCAGATATAGATTTGATTTTTTAAAAAATTTTTAGAACGGCCAAATAAATTGAAGTGTCTGAAAAAGGAAAGTGCTTTGAGCAGTGTGTCTATGTATGGGGATATATGTCATATACTCCTAGGTTCTAATAAACATTTATTATATAATCTGCAGGTTAGATCGGGGCTGATATCACCCATAGACATATGTAACTGTTAAAAATAAACAGCAGTCACAAAGTGGCACATTGACAATGCTATAATTCTGATATACACTATTTAGAGAATAAAACTATCAATGGTTTAATAAAATATTAAGTATAAATATGTATAATTATATATTTCCTAGAAGCTAAATTTGAATAGTCCAATGCAAACCAGGCAGTTACTAAGCACATCATGTTTCAAAAACAGAGGAAGAGGAGACCCGGGTGGCTCAGAGGTTGAGCATCTATCTGCCTTTGGCCCAGGGCATGACCCCAGGGTCCTGGGATCAAGTCCCGTGTCGGGCTCCCTGCATGGAGCCTGCTTCTCCCTCTGCCTCTGTCTCTGCCTCTCTCCCTCTGTCTCTCATGAATAAATAAACAAAATCTTAAAAAAAAAAAAAAAAAGAGGAAGAATGGCTAATGATATCTAAACTTTCTGGGGTTTTTTTTGACATTCACAATACTTTCTACAGATATCTTATTCTATTTGAAATACCACAACCATCTTAGAAGAATATTATTAGCCCCTTTTTTATTAATTGGTAAATTCTGATTCTGAAAAATTAAGCAACTTTCCTAAGGTAATACTGCAAGTAAGTAGTAAAAGGTAGATTAAGATGTAAGCAACTATGCTATTTCTTCTATGATTTATCCTAGAAGTAAATCTTCCAGTCTGTCACACTGTTTTTTCATAAGCTGAGACCTAAAGAAAGTGCCGTTGTTATAACAGTCGGAAAGAATTACATTTCAATTTTGTAATCAGGGTTGCCCCTGACTTGAGACACCCGGGTGGCTCAGTGGTTGAGTGTCTGCCTTTGGCCCAGGGCATGACCCCAGGGTCGGGGGATCTAGTCCCGCATCAGGATCCCTGCATGGAGCCTGCTTCTCCCTCTGCCTGTGTCTCTGCCTCTCTCTGTGTGTCTCTCATGAATAAATAAATAAAATCTAAAATAATAATAATAATAATAATGGTACTTTTTTTTTACCAAGGATGAAACTACAGTAAAACATTGTATTTATCCAAAGTCTACAATTTACCTTATATTGGTGTTGTATATTTTATGGAACCAAAAAATAAATACATGACATCAATCTATCATTACAATATTGTACACAATATTTTCATTGCTCCAAAAATTCCGTGCTCTGCCTCTGCATCTCTCCCTGCCAATCTCAGCAACCACTGATCTTTTAATTGTCTCCATAGAGTTGCCTTTTCCAGGTTGTCATAAAGTTGGAATCATACAGCAAGTAGCCTTTTCAGATTGGCTTCTTCCATTTACTAATCTGCATGCAAGTTTCCTCCACGTCTTTTCATGGCTTCCTAGCTCATTTCCTGTTAGCGTTAAATCATACTCCACTGTCCGGATGTACCTGAGTATATTATTCATTCCCCTCCTGCAGGACATCTTTGTTGCTTCCAAATTTACTCAATTAATGAAGAAAGCTACTGTGAATTTCCTCCTGAGGCTTTCGTGTGGACTTAAGTTTTCGACTCTGTTGGGCAAATAACAAGGAATGCAGTTGCTGAATCATATGGGAAGAGCATCTTTAGTTTTATAAGAAACCATCGAATTGTCTTCCAAAGTGGTTGTACTGTTTTGCATTCCCACCACCAATATATGAGAGTTCTTATTGCTCCACACCCTCACCAGCATTTAGTATTGTCCGTGTTCCAGATTTTGGTCACTCTAATAGGTGTGAAGTAGTACCTCATCGTCACTTTAATTTGTATTTCCCGGGTGACATATGATGTAGAGCATCTTTTCATATTCTCATTTGCCATCTGCGTATCTTCTTTGGTGAAGTTTTCATTAAGGTCTTCCACCCAGTTTTTAATCATGTTGTTGATTTTTTTTATTATTATTGAGCCTTAAGAATTATTTGTATATTTTGGATAAGTCCTTTATCAGATGTGTCTTTTGCAAATATTTTCTCCTGGTCTATGGCTTATCTTCTAATTCTCTTGATATGGTATTTTGTGATAGAGCAGAAGTTCTTGATTTTAATGCAGTCCAGCTTACCAAATATTTCTTTCATGGATCATGTCTTTGGTGTTATATCTAAAAAAAAATATCACCATACCCAAGCCATCGAGATTTTCTCCTAAGTTGTCTTCTAGGAGTTTTACAGTTTTCTGTTTTACATCCAAGTCTATGATCCATTTTGAGTGAATTTTGGTGAAGAGTATAAGGTCTATGTCTAGATTCATTTCTTTGGGAGTGGACATCTACTTGTTTCAGCATCATTTTTTGAAGATTCTATCTTGACTCCATTGTATTATCTTTGCTTTTTTGTTGATTATATTTATAATATAATATATAATATATATAATATAATATTTATAATTTGTTATTATATTTATATCCTGAGCTTTCTATTCTGTTCCACTGAGAGGTCCATTCTTTCACCAATACACACTGTCTTGAGTACTATAGCTTCTGCATAGTAAGGTATGAAGTTGGGTGGCATCAGTCCTCCAATCTTGTTCTTCAATATTGTCATAAGGGATTTGGGGTCTTTTGCCTCCTCCATGTAAATTTTAGAATCATCTTGTTGTTACCCATAAAATTCCTGTTGAGATTTTGATGTGAATCATATTGAATATATACATGCATAAAATTGGGAAGAACTCACATCTTGACAATGTTGAATTTTTCTATCCATAAAATGGAATATTTCTTCACTTAAGTAAGTCTTTGATTTCATTCATTAGAATTTCATAGTTTTCTTCAAACATGTAATATATACTTTGTTAGATTTACACCTAAGTATTTAATTGGGCAGTCACTACTATAAAGGGTGCTGTGTTTTTAATTTCAAATTCCTCTTATTCATCGTTAGAATGTAGGAAAGCAATTGACTTCTGTATATTAATCTTGTAATCTCCAATTTGTTATAATTGTTTATTAGTTCCAGGAGTTTTATTGTCAATTCTTTTGGATTTTCTGCCCAGACGATCATGGCCTTTGCAAACAAAGACAGTTTTAGGTCTTCCTTCCCAATCTGTATACATTTTCCTTTTCTTTTTCTTGTTTAACTGCATTAGCAAGACTTCCCGTATGATGTTGAAATAGGTGCTAAGAGACACATCATTGCCTTGTGCCCAATCCTGGTGGGAAAGTTATGAATTTATCACCATTACCTATAATGTTAGCCTTAAGATATTTGAGGATAGCCTTTGTCACATTGAGAAAGCTCCACTTTATTTCTAGTTTACTGAGAGTTTTTATCATGAACGGGTATTGGATTTTCATCAAATCTTTTTCTGTATCCATTGATATGATCATGTGATTTTTCTTTTTCAGTCTGTACATGTGATGGATTATATTAACTGATTTATGACTGTTGAACCAGACTTGCATACTTGGGATAAATTCCACTTGTTATAGTGTATAATTCTTTTCATACTTTTTTTTTCAATTCTGTTTGTTAATACTTGCATCTATGTTTATGAGAGATATTGGTCAGTAGTATTCTTGTAATTCCTTTGGCTGATTTTAGTATTAGGTAATGCTGGCCTCATTGGAAGAGTTAAGAAGTATTCCTTCTTCTTCTATCCTTTACAGAAGATTCGAAGAATTAGTATAATTTCTTCCTAAAATGCTTGGTAGAATTTACCAGTGTGCCCATCTGAGTCTGGTACTTTCGGTAACTAACTAATTAATTAATTAATTTATTTATTTAATTTTTTAAATTTGCATTTATTCTATGCAGAATTTACTTCAGGGCCATAAGTTTTTGTTTCTTCAGTTTCTTCTGGGATACCTTTTTCTTCTGTGCAACCTCCTCTTCTGGTTTAGGAACAATCTGCTCTTTTTCAGTAAGAATCATCTCGATGTGGCAGGGAGAGCTCATGTATGGATTAATCTGGCCATGGGCCCTGTAAGTTCTCTGTTGCATCTTAGGGGTTTTATTCATCTAGATGTGCTCAATGACTAGAGAATCTACATCTAAACCCTTAAGTTCAGCATTACTCTCCACATTTTTAAGCATGTGCAGTAAAAATTCAGCACTCTGCTTGGGCCACCAACCCTGTGCCCAGTCCCACTGTTTGGCCTGCGCACACCTAGCAACTCCACCATTGTAGCGATGGAATGGCACACATTGCTTCTGCAAAGTGACATCTTCCAGATACTTGGTGGCTTTTCGGATATGCATACCCTTGATGGCCTGGGCAGTTTCATGTGTGTTCTTAAAGTGAACACGAATATTTGAACCTCTTGACTTGCATGATTTTGTAGGGTTTTCTGGGTCCAGCAAGTAGCAAACCATTTTCAGAGGTCACCTCAGGCTGCTTGTGGGAAGAGAGAATTCGTAACTTTAAAATAAAAATAATTTAGGGCATAAAAAAAAATTGAAGCCTAGAGAATGTGTATTAGGAAGTTTGCTTCTCTTCCTGCTAATTGATTGATTTTTTTTTAAAGATTTTATTGATTCATGAGAGACACAGAGAGAGAGAGAGGCAGAGACACAGGCAGAGGGAGAAGCAGGCTCCCTGCAGGGAGCCCGACGTGGAACTCAATCCCAGGACCCCAGAATCATGCCCTGGGCCAAAGGCAGGCCCTAAACCGCTGAGCCACCCAGGGATTCCCTAATTGATTGATTCTTATCAATTAATTCCTGTTAAATTATATACAAAATCTAGAGCTGCACTACCCAATAAAGCAGCCATTAGTCACTTGTGGCTATTTAAATTTAACTTAATTAAACTCAATAAAATTAATATCCAGTTACTTTGTCACACTAGCTGCCTTTCAAATGCTCAATAGTCAAATGTTGCATTGGCTACTATATTGGGTAGCACAAATGTAAATGTCCATCATCACAGAAAATTCTACTGGAAAGCCCTTCTCTGGTGACTGAGATGATGCTGAAAAAGAGGAAAGAAGATTAGAGATTTAACAACAGAGTAAGGCTTTTGTATGTGTCTCTGAAAAGTGCTTGAGTCCTGTCAACCCACCTACCATGAGAGTAGACAGTTAGCTGAAAACTAAAGTGTCCTATAATTCTCACAGAGAGTGTCTAAGAAACAGCAAAATTCCAGAATCTTCCAGCTTCTGCATAGCACAGGAGCACTAGAATATCAATGACTGAGGGTGTTGTCTTGGCAGATGGGCCTGAAATGATGTCATAGAGCTCCCATGTATATTGATACAGCCCAGACATTAGTCAAAAGTTATTTCTTCTAGACCCAAAAGTAGAACAGGTATAAGTAAGAGTTCTCTGCCACTCCAAGAGGACATCAAAATAATTGAGAGACGGTGGACCCTGAGAGGCTTTGTGGTTGGGGAAATGGATGTACCTGTACAGACTAATTACTGATGATTGCTCAGTCTCATAGAATTCAGCAAATGCCTGCACAGACAAAAGATAATGGCAAAATCCAGGTGCCACCTCTGAACCCAGTGTTAGGATATCTGTAATTTTCATTACAATAGTTAAGCATGGACATTTTGATATTTTAGGTGCAGCCAGCATTCCAATTAAGAATCTTCATCCCAGGAGTAGTCAGCTAGCATTATACCAAAAAAAAAAAAAAAAAAAAGCCACTATCTATTGAGGTGATTATTATAAACACTCCAATCATTGTTATCTATGATCACACTAGATATTGAGCTAATGGTAGACTCAAAAATGGGTTTTCATTGGTGAAATTAGCATGAGGAATGTTAGAAACATACTTTTTTTGGTGACAGTAAATCTATTACAGAATGTAAATTGAATAAAATATTTTAGATATACTCTCATCGTTGCTTGCTTGGAGTCATTTTGGTAAGAGTCTGATTTAAATGCCATGCAAGACACCTGAACAAATTTTGTCCCAGCCTCTGTAGGTTAGATTAATCAAAGTTACTGATGAAGTGGAGAACTCATGGGAAAATTCACCAGAAACCAAGATAGTGTAGAAAAGAGGAGTGAATATTATTTGGAGATAATTTTCCAAGGGCCTTTCAGGTCTCTGCATGTCTTTGAAGAGAGGTACTCACTGTCCTTGTTCTGCACTACCTTTTCAAGGTTAATTGCATCAGGAACAGCCTAGGATGATAAAGAGGGGTTTCTCCCTTAGACTGTTGGCAGTGGGTTCTTTTGTTTTTGTTGTTGTTGTTTTATTTTGTTTTTAAAGCAGGAGTCAGCTAACAATGGCCAGTGGCCCTAATTCAGCTTATTTTTTGCAGGTTCTGTGAGTTAAAAGTAGTCTTTAAATTGTTAGAGTCATAAAACAAGCAAACGAACAAAAGCCAAAGAAGCTATTTGGCCAACAAAGCCTATAATACTCACTCTCTGGCCCTTTATAAAAAACACTTGCCAAACCTCTATCTACAGCTTTGAAAGAAAAAGATCGTATCTTTCTTTCTCCAGCACATAAAGTAGTCAGGCTTTCCTATTCAATTAAGAGATTCAGATTTCTCTAAACTCAGGTTTACTCTCCTATAATGTACCTGATTATATAATCTGGCCCTCTCCACACAGGCCTGTGAGAACTGGGGCTCAGAGAATCGGTGTCAAGGTTCTCACCATTGCTATTGTCCGTAATAGCTGTCCTTTGTCTCTACTCGGAGAATCTCATGTCTTCTGTCAGGATTCACAAAACTGTGGTAGACTAACACGTGAGATGGCAAGTTGGATAAGTCTCAGATCCTTCACAAATGTTGACACTTGCTGACAATAGAAAAGGTCCTGGAATCATGCCACTGGAAGATTATCACATCTGCTTTAGGGCACCTTTCATATGAGTGGTAAGAACACACTGAAAAATGGAAAACAGAGAACTAGGACCCATTGAAGCTTGCAAAAACAGCTTTACAAACTGTGTATACCTGCTAACTCATAGAGGTTTAATAGCCAGTGCTCACACGTGCTCACTCATGCTCTGTGTGTGTGTGTGTGTGTGTGTGTGTACAGTGGAATTTGATCTGAGACTTACTTTCTTTTCAAACCCTGGAATTAAATTTCCTGGGAGATTGTCATTATCTACAGAGAGGAAATTGGTTCGGGTCAATTTGTAATGCCTTGGCACCTTGTAAGCCTCCTATAATAGAGGTGCAACTTTAGGGAAAATGTCCCATTACCAGGCAGGATGAGGGCTTAAAAAAAATTAAGTTCAGTTATAGAAAAACTAAGAGTTTGTAGCTTAAGATAAGTACTTGCTTTAGCAGTTATTAGTGGCTGATTAAATAAAGAAATGTATCGCTTTCAAGATAAAAATTAAAATATTATTTGGACTTGCTATCTATGTTATTTTAACCACCCGGGCATTGTAGTAGTACAATTAATCAAAGGCTATTCCATGGAAAGTTGTAAATGATCACACTTTAGAAACTTCAGGCTGAGACTCTACAGTTTCTTACAAAAATTGGAATGGTTAAAAGAGTTCAAGCATGCTCTAAAACTTATGTTTTTATTAGAAAATGTATAGAATGCAAATTACTAATAATTACTAAGTCATGAAATTTAAATCAGCACGGAATTTTGAAACCGTATACACGTCAACACTATTGCCAGAGAAAGGGATTTGAGGCAGATTTTGCATCAGATGATATAATGATTACATATGGGGGAACATGTTATTGACCTTTTAAAGAATATTTGCCATCTCCTTTTTCCTTTTAAAATCTTAAGTGTCCTTAACGATATTCACATTGGAGTTCCCTCATGCCTTGTACCATTTCCTGGATCCTGTCATTTTTACTTGAGGTACATATTTTGAGTTATGAAACAGTGCCAGTCCTGGCATTTAGTTAGCAGCTAAAGACATGCTGCGTCTAATAAGAAAATTAACTTTATTCTCCATTCACTTGCTAATTTGTTCATCCTTTCTGAGTGGGAAGATCTCACCATACTAGAGCAAGGGTCATTTCCACGGATCCGTGTGGGGCCCTGTCAACACCAGGCACACACTGCCAATGGCATGGACTCCAAAGAGAGCCATCTGCGGCCCTTGATGATGACTCAGAACTTTCTCTTTCTCTCTCTTTCTCATGCCCTTTTTCCTTTTTTTGTTTCGTTTCCTCCCTCTCCTCTCTACCATACAATGGGTGCACCCATGGACTCCGTGTACATGCATGTGTTATCTTCCCGACTGGGGATATTTGTGATGTTTTTTACACCATCTGCAAACCATCAAAAATACCACCTCACATCATGTGCATCAGATATCTGAATGATTCAACAAAGTCTGACTCTCCATTAAAAAAATGTTCTAGGGACCCCTGGGTGGCTCAGTGGTTGAGCGTCTACCGCTCAGGTCGTGGTCCCAGAGTCCCAGGATCAAGTCCCTCATGGGGCTCTCTGCCAGGAGTCTGCTTCTTCCTCTGCCTGTGTCTCTGCCTCTCTCTGTGTGTCTCTCATGAATAAATAAATAAAAACCTTTAAACATGTTTTATACTGGAGACACACTAATGCTCAGAGAAGAGCTTTCAGAATGGACTCTAACATTGCTCAGAGAGCAGCAAACAACGCTCATGTGAGAGGAGACTCCAGAGGAGGAAGTTGCTCTTTGATGGAAATTTGTACCCAATACGGGCAAAATTTCTGCCTAGGGGGCCCATGAGTTAAATTTGTTCTACTGCTTCTCAATGTCTAATATGGGGGAAGCAAATTCAACCTTTCACTACTCTGTGAGTGCTCTGTAATTAGCATCTTCTTTGCACATGTTTCCCATAAAGACCAACACAGCAGAGTTTCGGCTGGCTACTCCAGTAATAGAGACATGCATTAGGTGTTTTTCTAAACATGCTGGATATTGGCTCTGGATGCCTCTTCCAGAGGAATTCATATTCTTGGAGGAATGAATTTTTTTTTTTTTTTAGGTATAGAATGTTGTAAACTATTCCCAGGCATACCAGACCCTGAACTCTAGGGAAATGCGGTCTGGAAGATTGAGAAGGCATGATATTACTTCCTTAACTTTTCTTTACTTTTTGTTCCAGATGGAACTACTTAAATGAAGTCATAGCCTAATGTGCATGGAACAGAGGCCAGGAGAAAGAAAAATAAACAACAGTGTTCCCATATATGTGTGTCTTGTTTTATATATATATATATATATATACAAATATAAGTATTCTTTTCTCCAAACAAGTATTCAATGTTATTTAGAAAGAATTACATTGGTACAATTCTCATAATTTTCAAAGTGCTTATGCACACCCACAAACACATATGTTCTTCCCAGTAATTCTATGAAGTACTTAAGGTATTCATTATTATCTCCATTTTGTAAGTGTGAAAGAAGAAAATAATTTGCTTAAGACCACAGTTAATTAGTAACAGACACAGAATTAAAACCTAGAATCCCAGATTCTTATTTTAATTCTCTGAATGCTATACTTTAGAAGTTGGCTACTCAAAGAGGCCAAAGTATTTCTCTTAATCTAACGGCATGCTGATTGCCAATATATAACATATGCATCAAGATCTCTTCCTCATAGATCACTCCCACCCGCCCTTTGGAAGAAAAGACATATTATCAATGACCAGACCAATCTGGTGAATCGCTCAGTATGGGAATGCCATTTCCAAATAGAGTTTCTGAAAGGAGGTCGTTAGCAGAATGACTAAATCAATTCACCAGACCTTCCTTCAACATGAAAGCAAACCAGAAAATAGGTTCTCCTATTGTATCATGAGAAATATGGAATGTGTGAAAATAAATGGTGATAGGAGGGGACACTGAAGCAAGAAGTTACTTATGTGCCAACTCAGTCTTCAAATCTTGTCGTGTCTCTGTAAGAACTGAGGCACTGCCAAACAGATACCCCAAATTCTTTATGGCTAATAGCCCTGGTTTCACTTTAAATCTGAGTCACCGAAAATCATACTTCAATGGTAACAATCAGCAACATCTTATTTACTTACTTACTCATCATTGTTCTCATTTTGTGGTCTTTAAGGAAATCAGAACATCATTGACATAGTAAATACTGCTGGATTGCTTCTTAAGTGATACTGCTGTTAACTGGTACTCTTATCGAAGTGAGTTATTTATCCTATACTGTTTAAAAGGAAAGACTGCCATGAGCAGCCGTTAACTATGAGTATTCTGAGCCTGGCAGCTTGACCTGATTCAAGAATTTAAAGAAGAGAGCCAAATTCTAAGTCTGGCCTTAACAAAGACAAATGAACTAAAAATATATATGAATTAATTTATCCCTCCCACCATGTAATTTCTCTTTACCCTTATCACAAGTGTTCAGCATGTTTCATTTTTTTTCTCCTTCTGCTTTATCTCTAAAGTGTGCCCTTTCCCCTCAATCTCTAGTGAAATGACTGGTTCATCCAAGCTATCTCTTGTCTGAATTAACACATCTTTCTCGTTGAACTCTTTGCTTCTTCCTTTTTTTGTCTAGTCAATCAAAATTGTTGCCACAAAAGCAATATTCTCTGTTCAAAAACTACATTTTCATTATCATCCTTGAATAGGAATAGAAATATTTTGAGAGAAGAGCTCTAGGAAAATTAATAAATAGTTGAGTTGAAAGCGCAATGAATATATTATGAAAGTGCAATGAATGCATTATGCATGTGAAAATCTTCTACACCATTCCCAGTTGCAGTCAAAATATCCTCCAGTGTGGAATCATGCATCAGCTGAGTCTATGCATATAAAAATAAATAAATAAATAAATAAATAAATAAATAAATAATAAAGCAAATTTAATCAAATGACCTATTTTCATAACAGTTGTAATTGGATTTAATTTATATTTGTGTTAAAATATGTGGATACCTCAGGGTACCTACCAAGCATACCATCCTCCATTCCAGGACTTGTTCCTGTTTGCAGTCTATGTGAGGACTTCGTTAGTGCATGTTGATGACACATAGGTTGATAATAAATGCTAACGTCTCCCAGCCAAGCAAAGTGTCCTTGAAATCAATGGGGAGTTCACCCTTTTAGCAAGACAGAGAGGTTGAGCATTCTATCCACGGCTGGTGAATGCCTCATGAAGATTATGAAATCTTTGATAATACAATCTTTGCCCCTTGCTATTATTTACAACATCCTAAGCTTTGCGGACAGCACTTGCAAGAGAAGGTGAAAGGCAGTTAGTCAAAGAAAGCTTATGGTTTTGCTTATCGGTTATTTGGGAATCTTTTCTACTTCCAGAACTAGCTGTCAGATGATAAACATGTAAGGGGCCTCCTCAGAAAAGATTTACTTTATTCTATAAAAAAAACCACGTTTTATTCAAAGTCTACCAAATGTAAATCTTGGTACATTCAGTGTAAAGAGTTGAACTCTGTCGTCACTACTGAGTATTTTAACACCAAAAACATTAAGGGTTCAATAGCATTTCGTATAAATTATTATAGTACGTTGCCTAATGGCCACTCAAAGATATGACAAGTCCTCAACCTTGGAAATTGTAAATGTTCACTTTTTTTGTAAAAGAGGCTCCAAGGATGTAATTAAGTTAAAGATTTGAGATGAGATTGTTTGAATTATCCATGGTCCTAAATGCCGTCACCAATGCCCTTTCAAGAGAGAGGCACTGCAAGGTTAGACACATACAGAGAAGTCTCTGTGAATGGAGAGATCGCAGTGATGTAGTCACAAACCAATGACTGCCAGCGGCCACTACAAGCCAGGAGACAGGCCTGGAATCCTCCCTCAGAATCTCCAGAAGGAAGCAACCCTGTCAACACCTTGATTTTGAACTTGTAGCCTCCAAAACAATGAGAGAAGAAATTTCTGTTGTCTTAAGCCAAGTTTGTGGTGATTGGTTATGGCAGCCCCAGAAAACTAATACAGATATTTACAGCATAGATCATGAATTTTTAAGACAGCCGTTCTCCTTATAAATGAAATGTATAAACTTTTGTCACTAGAATACTATGTCTGTAGTATTTACTGCCTCGTATTACAAAAGAAATAAAACTAGGATGGGAGAATAAAATACTGAGATCAGGAAATTAGGAAGTTTCATAGAACAAAATATGAAGATATAGGGAGAAAAATAAATAATAAATGAGTTTTATAATAGCTATTGTTTATCGATTAATCACAATATACTGGACACTTTACTCCTACAGCCCTTACGAGAATCCAATGAGTTAGGTGCTATTATCATTCTCATGTTATATATAAGGAGACAAAAATTCTAAAAGTCACAGAGCTAGTAATTGGCATATGAGACAATCTTATCAGGACTATCTGAATCCCAGCTGAGTGTTCTTTCCACTAGGTTGGTTAATGTCTTATCATAAGATCGTTGGTTTGCTGTCTCTGATCATTCCAAAGTTGTTCTAAAGTTTTACTTCTTTTTAATATGTAATAATTCTACTGAGCATAAAGGAAATAAATGCGCTGAAGCAGATAATATGTTGCTTTTTAAAATAAAAAATAAAAATAATAAATAAAATGGGATCTGTAGGGAAAAGAATATTTTGGATGAGATTTCTGGTATTTCCTGCTATTAATCACACAGGAAATATCTTTTTCATTTTTTTCCCCAACCCTTACACTCAAGATTCCAGCAAATCTATTTCAGACTGAAGGCAATAGTTAGAGGTCTACAGAGGAAAATAAAAATACAAACTGAAAGAAAGAAAGATTCTTGTTGCATTTAGAAAACTTGTAAAATTCATCAGTATGAGAAGATTTTAAAGGAATTTTTCAAATGTCCAGTAGTTTTCTCCTTGCTGTTTCCATAATATGAAACAATTTGACTGCCATTCTGAGAAAAGCTTTGTTTAACTTTTATTATGAAGGTAATGTATTATCAACTATTTTAAACATTCTGAGCACAAATAATATTGTAACATTAGAAAACAGAACATAATCTTCTAGGCTAATCAGAAGGCAGAAATATGTTCAAATTACAATCTAATTCCTTCTTTTATTCCAATGCAATTTTTTTGCAAATTGTGAGCTGCATGTAATATAGAGTATTTAATAGCTAGCTGAATAAAAAGAATTCACCAATATTAACATTAGAGTCACATCTCAGAGCCCTTTATTTAATCAATAAGTTGGCTATTGGAACCTACCAGATTTGTGAGTGACACACAAGTGGAAAAGGTAAGTACTATATTAGATGTTCTATAAATTGACTTTTGCTGTATAAAAATCAGCCAATATATTGTGATTTAACACAGCAGGCATTTATTAGCTTGTATTTCTACAATTCAATGGGCTGGGCTTGGTTCAGGTAGGCAGCCTGATGACTTAGCCTGAGCTTTACACATCTTGGCCGAGACTCATTTCTGTGTCCACAGTCAACTGCAGGTTGGCTTGAACTGGCAATTGTTGTCTCAGTTCTCCACATGACCTTCATCCTCCAGCAGGCCAGGCTAGACTTGTCACTTTGTTGTCTCATGATTCCAAGAGCAGCAAAAGAAAAGACAAGCTATTATAATAATTTCTTAGGTATCTGCAGTTTCACATGTCCTATCATTCCATTGGCTAAAAGGAATCATGGAGAAACCCAGAGTCCATAGAGAAGGGACTAGCAAAGGCCAAGAATAAGGGAAGTACAATACCTTGGGAACCATTACTGCAAGAATCAAACCCAAATGATAAATAATAATTATTTTAAATGGCAAGAGTGGTGGACCAAAACTACAAGGAGAAATCTCATAGGGGTAAATATATAATCCAGCACTCACATTCAAGACAACCCTATACAGGTAGAGAATGAAGGAAACCTGATTAAACTTCCCCGTGAGAAAGTCCTAGGATCCTTGGCTGATAACAAGCTCAGTATAAATCAGAAATGTGAATGACTGTCAAAAGAAAGAGAACAGATAACATAATCTCAAGTAGCATGATTGAAAGTAGAGATGTCAAACCAATGGAGCCAGTAGTCCTCCCAGGATTTTGCAGTGGTCACAGTTCACCTGTTCCTGGTACGATAAATGACAAGGGAAAGCAGAACACAAAGTGTTGGAAAAGCATAGTGTACAAATCTTTTAAAATATATGAAGATGTTCAGTCTGCACAAGAGAAGATTTAAGACTTGGAGGTGTTGTGATGACAGCGTTCTTCAAGTACTCTAGAAGCAGCATGACATAGAAGCAGAATTAGATGTGCTCCTCACGGCTGTGGAAGAAGAGGGAGTTCGTAAGCAGAATGAACGAGAAGACACGTTGAGACACAGTGGCAGAAAAAACTTCACAATGATTAGAGGTGTCCAGAAATGGCATGGTCTCCTTGCCAGGTAGTTTGCCTCCTTTCCCTCGAAGTGTGCACGCCCAGAGGAGATGATCCTGATCTGGAAGCAGCTAGGCCAGGTGCTCTGCAGCCCAGGCTCCCCAACCTAGCTGTGCGGCCGAATCACCTACAGAGCTTGGTAAAGTACACATGCCACCGCGTGTCTCTGGTGAGCAACCTGGACAACCGTGCTTTCAACGTCCTCACGAGGGATCTGATATGTGACCAGATTTGGGGGCAATTGCCCTAAGGGAGGGTTAGCAAGCTATGGCCTGCCACCTGGTTTGTATGGCTGTCGAGCTCTGACTAGCTTTTACCTTAACATTCTTGTCGTCCAAAAAGTACATAAAATTCAAATGCCAGAGCCCATAAATAAAGTCTTACCGGAACACAGCCAAGTTCACTCTTTATATTTGGTGTACAGCACAACAATAGTGAAGTTGAGTAGTTGTCACAGAGACCGTATATGGCCCACAAACCCGAAAATATTTATTTTCTGGCACTTGATGAAAAGACTCGGCCAACAGCGGTTCTAAGCTCTTGCAATCAAAAGTGTGTCATCGCCAAAAAGCTTGTTAGAAACACAGAATCTCAGGTCGCACTCCAGACTCACTGAGAAGTTGCATTTTAAAAGATGCCCAGGTGATTAGTATTCATAGTAAACTTCTAGAAGCACTGCTCTAAGATGTTGAGCAATCCTAAATCCCTACAATCCATGTACATCTAAACTCTACGTTGCATTCTTTATATTAATTATTAAGTGGAAACAACGTGTTATTATATAACCTGACACCCTCCTTCAAGTGCCAGATTCAAAATACATTTAAAGGACCCGAAAATCTACTGGTAAAAGGTCCTTTCAGTCACATGGAGAAATTTAGTATCACAGAAGCTGAGGTTGTCTTCCCAGCACCCAGATCTTGGTTTATAATAACATTTCCCAATAAAAAGAACTAGAGGTCCTTGGAGAAATGAGTGATTCTAGGATAGGGGCAGGCAATATTCAAGACGAGTCTGCAGCATCTTGGAGTGCCAGAGAGTAAGGAAGGCATCACATCAAAACAATGAGAATGTGTCAAAGGGAAATTAGAAGACAGCTGAGAGGGCTTCCAATGGGCAGCACTGGAACAATTTGAGCACTAAAACAAATAAAGTAGTATTAGATTATAACCCAAAGTACAATATATATATACATATATATGTGTGTGTGTGTCCATGATGAAATAAATGATTGAACAAAAAAATGAGAAAAAGAAAAGTCTCCTCTACAGAAGAATTCCAGATAAAATCTATATACTCTGACCTCAAAGAGGTGTAGCCTCAACTCCCCACCCCTTAAATATGGGCTATGCATAGTCACTTTACAAAAAGTTCAGTTTGGAAAAATGCACTTCTTCTAAAACGTTACAGAGGAAAAATCCGGTGAACATAGCCTAAACCAAGTGATTGAGGTTTACATCAACAGTGGTCATTTACCTTGACAGCATATGCCCTTGATTTGATGCAATAAAAATGGTTTTGACGTCTAAGTCCATAACTGGAGTCTAATCAGGTTAATAAAAAGTGCCAGAAAAATTTTAAATGAAAAATATTCTACAAAACATCTATCTAGTACTCCTCAAAACTGTCAAGGTCATCAAGAACAAGGAGTCTGACAAACTGTCATCAAGAACAAAGAGTCTGACAGACTGTCACAGGCTCCTAGAAGAGCCTAAGGAGACCTGAGAACTAAATGTGACCTTATAGTTTAGATGGAATCTTGGAACAAGAAAAGCACATTCGGTAAAAATTAAGGAAATCCTAGTAAAGTATAGACTTTAGTTAATAATAAGGTTCATTAATTGCAACAAACATACCACACTAATGTTAAATGTTAATGATAAGGAAAACCGATACAGGGTTCAGGGGAACTCTGTACTATCCTGACAATCTTTGTGTAAATCTTAAACTATTCTAAAGTTTAAAATTTAGGTTAAAAAAATAGGGTCATTTTGAGCTTTGGCCTCTAATTTTTACATTTTTTTTTTCATGTCTTTAAGAAGTTTCCTAACACATACTGCCTAGAATTCCCTTTGGAGTTAGGGTGATTATAAATCATAAATTACAACTTAAATAATTAAGTCAAGCCCATAGGCACGTCCTGGTACATTGTCTGGTTATTTCTTCATGACACAAATTCTTCTAATTTGACTGAAGGGCTGAAGATTTCATCACTGTTCTACCAACATGGTTAGGCTAAGCAGAATGAGTCCTAGCTGGGTTTCTGTTTCAGAAGCAAGAATGGGGACCCATGTGGTCCGAAGGCAGGTCAAAGTCATGAAATGATTCTGACACATGCAGAGGCAGAGTTTTGACCTCCGAGCTTTTTGAAAATGTCGTGGTTGCTGAGAGCTGTAGGGGAGACTCAGCAGGATTGAGGAATGTGAATGAAGTCTGCCTTTTTGTAAGCAGTTGTTGCCGTCAAAGGACGCCAGTTATTAATGAGGAAATACTGTAAAGAAATGTCTGGAACATAAGCAGTTCTTCTTATAAACATCCCTCTTACAGTCCTCAGAAACAGGCACTAGTACCAAGAGAGGCATTGTGGAAAAAAAAAAAAAAAAGAAAGAAAATTTTTTATTTTTATTTTTTTGAAGCTATTGGAACATCTGTGTTCTCGGGAAAAAGCAAAATTGCTGTGAAATGTAGAGAGAGGTTGCCCTGGGGGCACGTTCTCAACTTGCACTGTCCTCAATAGAGGGTGACACCTCCCTGGGTAAACAAGCTATATCCATCCATGACCAGAATTTTTAAGTTGATCTGTTACATTCTTAAAATTCCACCAATTCATCTCATTATGAAATGTAAATATATCTGGCAACCTTGCGGATCCCTGTCTTGGACTATTCGTGAGGGTGGCTGCCCATTTAATACCTAGTTGAGGGTTGGCTGTGCTGAGGGCAGAGCAATATCCTTTGACAGAAGAAACTCTTTGGCATGGGGCAGGCTTAAGAAACATCAGAGAGACCGTATAGCACAGTGATTTTTACAACTCAATTCCAAATAAATTTTAGGATCAGTTTGTCAATTAAAAAAAAAAAAAAAGTCTGTCTTACTGGAGTTTGTTTTTTTGTTTGTTTGTTTGTTTTTTGTTTTTGTCTTACTGGAGTTTTGATGGCAATTGTGTTAGCTCTACGATGAGTAAGGAGAATTAACGTCTTAACAGTAATGTGTCTGTTAAACCAAGAACATGGTAGATGTGTCTCTCCATTCGTTTAGGTTCTCATTAATTTCTCTCAGCAATGCTGTATAGTTTTCAGTGCATAGATTCAACATCTATTTTTTATTTTGTTTAAGATCTCATGGATTTCTTTAGATAGAGAGAAAGAGCTCATGCAGGGGGTGGGGCGGAAGGAGAGGGAGAGAGAGAATCTCAGGCGGACTCCTGCTGAGTGTGGAGTCAGACAAAGGGCTTGATCTCCCAACCCTGAGATCATGACCTGCGCCAAAATCCAAATTCTGATACTTAACTGACTGAGCCACCCAGGCCTCTGGTTCATCACCTGTTTTAGTAAACTTATCTTTAACTATTTCATGGGTTTGATGTTACTATACATTTTTAAAATTTTATTTTTCAATTGTTTTCTGCTAACGTTATAGAAATACAATTGCTTTTTTGTTTGGTGTATTGACCGTGTGTACTGAGGCCTTGCTAAATACCCTTGTTAATTTTAGCAGCTTTTCTGTAGATTTTTTTTTTCTTTTTTTTTTCTTTTTCTTTCTTTTTTTTTTTTTTTTTTTTTCTTTTTTTCCTGTAGATTTCTTAGGAGATTCTGTATTACATGATCATGTTGTCTGGGAATAAGACGGCATAACTTCTTCCTTTCCATCCAGTACATCATTTATTTTTCTTATCTTATTATACTGGCTCGGAATACAACTATAATATATTGAAACAGAAGTTGTGAGAACAGATATCCTGGCCTTGGTCCCAATTCTAAAGTAAGCACTCAAGCATTCATCATTAAGTATGTTATTACCTGGCATGTTTATAAGCATCTTCTATCACATTAAGGAGGTTTCATTCTATTCCCTAGCTTGATCAGAAATTTTTAGTATGAATAAGGGTTGGATTTTGTCAGATGTTCTTTTTTGCATTTAGTGAGATGATCACATGGTTTTTCACCTTTATTCCTATTAAAAGATTTATTAAACAGTGATTTTCAAGTGTTAAATCAATCTTGTAATCTAGAAACAAATCATAACTTGTCATAAATTATTATTATTATATGTTGCTGAATTTAATTTATTACTATCAAATATTTTCCTCTGTGTTCCTGAGAAATATTAGTTTATAGTTTGCTTTCTTATAATGTGTAAGTCTGATCTTGGTATCAAAGAAATGTTAGCCTCAAATAAAGGGTTAGGAAGTGTCATCCATCTTCTAATTTCTAAATTAGAAATTATACAGTGTGTATACAATTGGTATTTTTTTCCTTTAATATTTAATAGAATTCAGCAGTAAGATCATCTACTGCTGAGGTGCTTTTTATGAAAATATTTTTTAAGACAAATTTAAAATTTAAAACAAATTATTTAAAAATTTTAAATTGGGTAACATTATTTGGATTTTCTAATTCTACTTGAGTTTGTTTTTGTAACTTGTATCTTTGAAAATATTTGTTAATTTCACATAAGCTGTCAAATGCATTGGCATAAAGTTATTCATAATATTTCTTATTTCTTTGTTATTCTTATATGTGGAATCAACAGGTACATACCCTCTTTCATGCCCAATATTGGTAATTTCTCTCTCTCCTCTATCCCCTGACTCTAGATTTTTATTACTATTATTGGTCTTTCAAACAACAAGCTCTTGTTTTTAATGCTATAATTTATTATTTTCCATGTTCTATTTCATTGATTTCTACTGATTTCTACTTTTATTTCATTTTTAAAATTTTAATTTAAATCAAGTTTGCATTTAATTTACACTTTTTCTAGTTTCTGGATGTGGAAACTTAAGTCACTGATTTTTAGATCTATCTTCTAACATAACCATAGCAAGCAAATCTATAAATATGCTTTTAAGTATGGCTTTAGCTTTGTCCCACATATTTTAATATCTTACATTTTCATTATCCTTAATTTAAATATCTTTTGAACTTCTCTTATTATTTTCACTTTCACTTATGATTTATTTAGAAGAAGTACTCTTTAATATATATTTATTTGTCAATTATCTGGATGTCTTTCTGTATAAATGTCTACATTTTATATAGATATGTATATTCTGTATACAGTTTAATTCCACTATTATTAGAGAACATACTTTCTATGTTTTTAGACATTCTGAATTTAGTGAAACTTGTTTTATGTTCCAGGATATGGTCTATCTCAGTAAAATTTCCTTGAGTACTGAAAAATAACATGTACTCTGCTCTTTAGTATTCTAGAAAGGTCAATTTGATCAAGTTGGTTGATAATATTGTTTACCATATTCTTACTGATTTTCAGCCTACTAATTTATAAACAACTTAAAGAACACTGTGGAAATCTCCAACTATAATTACAGATTTCTCCATTTCTCCTTTCAATTATGTTAGTTTTACTACATCAATTTGAAGCCCTATTAGTTCATGCATATATTTTTAGGGTATTTATACTTCTTGATGAATTCACTTTTATTATTATTTTCTTTTTATTGGTAATATTCCTTGTTCTGGAGTCTACTTCATTTGATATTAATATGGCCATTCCATTCCAGTTTTTCTTTGATTAGCATTTGCATTATGTACATTTTTTTCATCCTTTTACTTTTAATTTATCTATGTCTTTATATTTAAAGTGGCTTTATGTAGACAGCATATAATTGGGTCTTGCTTTTTTTTTTTTTTTTTTTTTACCAATTTGATAAGCTAAGCCTTTTAACTTAAATTATAACACCATTTACATTTGATGTGATTATCATTATGGTTGCATTTAAGTCCATCACCTTGCTAAATGTTTGTTATTTATCTGCTTTTTGTCCTTCTTTTCTTTTCCCTGCCTTCTTTTGATTAACTGAGCAATTTTTAGTATTATATTTTATCTCCATTATTGGCTTATTGAGTGATTGATTGCCATGTGATTGCTTTAGGGTTTACAACATATATCTTTAACTCTTTACAGTATATCCTCATGTTCTATTTTACTATTGTAAATATCAAAACCTTATATCCTCCCATCTTTTTTGATAGTGTTGTCATACATTATATTTCTATCTATGCTTTGGAACCTCAAATCCACTCTTACTATTTTGCTTTAAACAATTATCTTTTAAAGAGATTTTAAAATGAAAAAAAAAAGGTTTTATATTTATTCATATATTTACCATTTGGAGAACACTTTTCATTCACTGTGTAGGTCAACCTTTCCATTTGATGTCACTTGCATCTAAGAATTCCCTTTCTTATAGTTGAAATATCACAGTGACAAATTCTCACAACTTTCGCTTGCCTAAAAATATGTTCATGGTTTTTATTTTATTTTTCCCACTTTGAAAGATGGTTTTGCTAGCTATAGAATTCTAGGCTGACATTTTCCTTTCTACAGTGTAAAAGGTATTGTTCTCTTGTGCACTGTCTTGCAGTGTTTCTTCCCAGATGTCAGACTATCTCTTTCAATGTTTTTTGCAAAGACATGTTTTTTGCTCCCTTGTATATCATGTACCTTTGTCTATGGCTACCTTTGAGACGTTTTATTACTGGTTTCTAACAATTTGATTATGTATACCTTGGTTTGTTTTCTTTGTGCTTATCCTATTTGAGTTTCTTTGATCTGTGACTTACAAGTTTCACTGAATTCAGGAAATTTTTGATAAATTTCTTTAAATAAATATGTTTCTACCCTCTCCTTCTAAAAATATTGCAGTTATACACTTATTAGACACTTTAGTGTTGTTGCAATGATCACTGTGGCTTTGTTTTAAAACTACTATTTTCAATCTCTGTTCTTCAGTTGTAAACTTTTTATTACTATGCTTCCAATTCAGCAATAATTTTTTCTCTAGTACCTAATCTACTATTTAGTCCACCATCAAATCTTATTTTCTGATGTCATATTTTCAGCCTTGGAGATTCCATTTATTTCTTTATACTTCTACTTCTCATTATTTTAAAGTTTTCTTTCAATCACCAAGCATAACTTAATTCTTTCCAACAACTATTTTAAAGTTCTTAAACTAATTTCCTTATGTTTTACATTACTATATCTGTTTATATTGACTGATGTGGGGATTATGAATCACATTTTTTCCTTCTTTATGTGGCTGGTAATTATTCAGTGGATAGTTATCATCGCTAATTAATTTAAACATATTCCACCCCTGTATAAGCTGAAAAATGTTCCATTTATAATTCCAGGTACTTTTTTGCCTTGCTTCATAGAGTTTCCATGTTTAAGCTTTAACAACATAGTCAAGGGAGTCTTGAAGGAGATTAACATAGCTCTTTTTTTGCATAGCCTTCTTCTTTTGCAGTATTATCTCCTGCATATTCCAGCAGCTTCAGCTCCCTTTTCTGTAATCTCTATCCATCCAACTCAGAGAGACTGTTGTCCTGAGTGTAAATTCATCTCACTTGGCCACAGTCTGAAAAATGCTTCCAGATAGAAAACTGAGGCCATCATAAAACTTAACTTCATTAGTTTTCCTTTTTTTAGTATTAGTTCTGTGAGCCTGTTGTCCAATATCTGAAAACAGTAGCAATAGTTTCCTATATTTTTTTCCTGTTTTCCTACTGGGAAAACAAATCGGGTACTCTCATTCTGACATGGTACAAGTAGAACTCCTCCCTGATGAACACTTAAAATATTACATCCTATGAAAAAATTAACAAAATTTGGTATACACTATAATAGAAAACTATTCAGCAATGAAAGGAATGACATACTGATAGATGCTGTAGCACAGAAGAGCCTTGAAAACATTATGCTAAGTAAAAGAAGTCAGACAGAAAAGGACATATATTGAATAATTCCATTTGTATAAAATGCCCAGAAAAGAAAAATATAGAAATATAGAAACAGATTTAGTAGCTATCTAGGTTGAGGGTTGTAAGTGAGGAACATTTGTAAATGAGCTGTAGGTTTCCTCCTACAATGAAAATATTCTAAGATTAAATTATTGTGATGTTGTACAATGCAAGGAACATACTAAAACTCATTGAAATATATAATATTAATAGATTAATTTTATAATATACAAATTATTTCCCAATAAAGATCTTTTAAAACTATTGCATCCTATAATTAACCATGCTTGAGTAAAATGAGAAAGAATTTGTGTCTGCATTTTGAGCAAAGCAATATACAATGGACGAGTAGTTGCTTGAAAAAGCCTCTTGGAAAACAAAAATTTAGAGCAGAATTAGTATGGCCAACATAGCTGGTGGGGTGATAATGGCACCAGTATTGATTTGTAAAGCATTGTTAGCATTTCTGGGGATTACCATACATTACCTTGTAGTTGACTGGATTTTTTGTGGTTTGAAGGGAGAGGTCATGGATTATTGTGATTTAGGAATTAAATAGAATTCCTACTGCTTATGACTGGAGTACACAGGGACATGAACTTTACAAAGATTTAAAAAAAAAAAAAATATATATATATATATATGAATACATATGAAGAGTCAGGAGCTAACTATAGCAAAAGCTACAGCTCTTATAACTATAATGAGATGGTTGCCTCATTAGAAAAAAAAAGACACTTAGAAACTATTCATAATTTAATTTTAGAGAGATTTTAGAGAGATCTAATTTTATTAAATCAATATCAAATCTCTACTAACAAAAATCTTTTCTTGGCATCTATTTCTGAAATTGCTACAAGCCTTTGTTTCATATAACATGAAGAAATTAGTAAGCCACTTCTCAGCACTCGTAAGTAGCCGGCTTGTGGCTTTTTGAAAGGCAGCTGAACATGCCTCTTGTTCATTATTGCAAAACAGCATTATTAGCGGTACCATAGGACACCAGGAAATACCCTACCATCAAAATTCACATCCTTGTACATCCTCTGCAGTAATGTTCAAAGATTAATGGGTTTTAAGTGGTAGAAATTTCGTGTTGAATAGTTCGTGGGATAAGAGGAATAAAAAGGACTTGTTAAAGAAAACCTATAAATTAAATCTATTCAGTCAAGAAAGTTAAACAAAATGGAGTTTTACATGTTCAACCATATTGATGTTTTGAAATTCAATTAAAACTGTAGTTTGAATAAGCATAATTATTTCATGGTTTATAACCAAAACATACTAGAATGGAAAACAAATAGCGGATTCTGTTGACAGACTCATGGTATTGGATCATCCTTTAAGAGACAAAATTGTGGCTGAATATGTTAAAAATATGTTTTGTTCATTATTTCAGTTTTTCACCCTGTGTAACATATTGCCTTTCCTGCTGTTGTTTGCAACCTTTTTACAATTGGCATAAACACGTACATTAAATCTATTCTGATTATTATGGGCATCCCACCGTGCAGCTCCCATTACAATGGTGTCCGTTAAGCAGTGTTTTTATTGCCCAAGTTACCATGCTTTGGTAATGTATATTATTAAGTGCCACCTCTTTCCAGCACTTTGAGGATCTATAATTACCAGAAAAGGCAACTGTATGATGTTTGCAAATTTACACAGAAGCTTGAACAGCAATACCGGCTGCTAGATGGCAATAACAGAATTTGTGCCTGGGGATCCTGCTGAAAAATGGTAATTTCAGTTCAATATTTTTTAATTTCCAGGGAACCATTTGAATGTAGACCTCTGGGCAACCACAACCACATTCATTGGAAAGAGACACGATTGCAACACTGACAAATGCAACAAAATCCTCTCAGTGCATTCTTTCCTATAATATTGCTCTACCTACAGCACTGTGCCGCTTAATGGGACACAGGACTCCATTTCTTTTTGCTTTGACAATGTATCATGGTTTTGTAATTTAAGACAATCCCCCTCTCCAAACCAATTTTACAGCCCAAGTTTGAATAAAAAGTAAAAGTAACCGGGACAGGCATTCTTGTTTTTCCCTTTATATAATGTATTCCCCCCCCTCGTTCCTTTCTTGTGATTCCAATTTCCTTGGGGGACACACCATGAGTTATTCTTACGCAAATCCATGTTAGTTAACTAAGGTAAAAGAATCAGGGTCCTAGAGGCAGAAGCAAGGTTACTAAGATATGGTGAGGCAAGGAGGAAAGGTCACCATGAACCATATGTAGCATAAGAAGCACAATATGGAAAGGGTTAGATACACAGGGTTCTAGATCATAGCAGCGACACTTGTAGTGAACCATCCCGTTAGAGTGGCCAGATTTGCCCAGAACAATTATAAGTCCACATGCATATCAGCAGAATAGAAATGAAGGGGCTTAGAGTTTACAAAGCTGTTGGAGAAACTATATTTATGACCAAAGAACTTTTTGAATAAGGCAAGGTAATGTTTAATTTAATACCAAATAATAAACTACAAAAGGGACACGAGTGGTCACTATGGAATAAAATGATTTTTAAAAGTTGCACGATCCACATGGGTTAAAGCATTTGAGAAAAAAAAATCACATAAATGGATGAAACTAAAATGGAAACTGGGGAAATTGGTAAGGGTATTCCAGGAAGTAGAGAATAAAAGCACAAAGATAGTCTAATATTGCTGAATCATATGGTACATGTTTGCTGGTCTATTGATTAGATACAGACAATAATAAAAATGCATTTTATGTAATACTTTATAATTCACAAGACACAATCTCCTATTGATTCACCTAACAACTTCTTGACATGAGGCCAGCAGGTATTTCCAATTTTCAGAAGCAACTAAAGCTCAGACTAGTTAAAAAGCTTAGGGGTGAGTATCCAGCAGAGACAAAATTGGAACTTTAGTTCCCTTATTCCTAATCCAGGGTGTTTTACTCATCAATACATCAAATTAAAAAGAAAAAAAAATATGCCTGGAATTATATTTTAGACGCCTTTTAGAAGAGAAGTACCCAAATTTAATAGTGGCAATTCTGGCCCTTGGACATATTTTCATCAACCTCCATTTCACCATGCTGGGGCTTTGCAAGCTGAAAGACAAGAGAGGTAGAAGGGGGTCCAGGAGAGGGAGAATGAAGGAAGAGCAACGCCATTCCTTGTCTTCAGAGCTCCAGGCTAAAATCTATCTGTCCAATTTGCCTTGAATTGTCCAAAATCTCTTCTATAAAAAATAATGATCTTTTCACTTAACTAGAAAGGCCTCCTTCCTTCAGAGATGCTCCATTGCAGTTCCAAATGTTCTGTTGAAGAGATAAGAACTGTCGTTATTTTTTAATAGCGTCCCCTATATTCAAAACCTAGAATTTAACTATAGAATGCATTTCCTATTTTCACTTTTTGTCCAGACACCAAGTTGATAGCCGTAGTTGATGGTTATCAGTGATGTGCATGAGCTCATAAGTAACCCTTTGGTGTGTGAGCCTGGGGAATTTTAAAAGGGTGGGCTCTTCAATATGGATCTGTGTTACAAACATGTCATCACCTCCCCTTCCACAATTCGAGAGGCTCAGATGGCTATAATTGCAGAGAAGAAAATGAGTAATCTCTAGTCTATTTTAGAAACAGGAGACCAGATGATTCCCTCTCCATGAAAGACTAAGATTTCATCCAGTGCTGACGCCGAGTCTGATAAGAAGGTAGTAGTTTCTGTGGATGAAATCTGAACGGAGGCAAGCAACGTTATTTTCATTTCTGTAAATCATCCGTGGCCAGTGTAGCGATCACCTAGTAGGTCCATAGGCCAATAAAAGGATCTGAAACGGGAGAGTCTCTTCTTTCTCCAGCCCCCTCCTAATTCCATCCTAAAGTGCATCTTGAATCTGAATGAGCTCCAGACAAACCTCACATACAACAGACAGGAGAATTCGAACCAAGGCATTTATTATGCTCAGGAATCACAGCTGACTCCCAGCGTTGCCAAATCCAGCAGGGTTTGCTCGAACTGCGCGTGGTTTTCATAAGCATTGACTGCAGCCAAAATACCGTTTTGTGAGTTGAATTTTTATCCAATTGCCAAGTGACCAATGTTAACTTTGCATCAATATGAGGGTTTATTGGGCTCATTTTATGACTTTCTGCTGACTAGCTTATCTGGTTCTGCAAAAATGTCACACACACATGAAAATTCCCTCTCAAATTACAGTCAATGAAGACGGTGTTTTGTTCTGTTTGTTTTCATGAAGCCCGAGCACCTAGAGTACAGTCACACCCCAAAAACCAAATAACACAGATCAATCCCTTTAGATACTTGAGAATATGAAAGGCAATTTTTATCTATAAAGAGAATTGTGTTCCTGCGTCTTTATCCATAAACCACTAAAATAATTACCAGCGGTGGAGGCCCGTAAAAAATAATGAGTTTTTCATGTACTATATTGTAGAATAGGTAAAAATAGAGCCCGAGGCCCAGAGGAATTTAGGAGCATAAAGTCCTGCATGTAGATGCCTGTGGAAACAATGCAGGACTTAAGTACAGGAACAGAACTCCCCTCTCATTGAGGACGCTCCCCAAGGAGCTTGTTACCATGAGATCTATCGAGAGGGTTTCTAAAAACAATTTGAGTCTTGGGCATCTGGCTAGCATTCTACAGTAACAGCTTTTCACTGAAATTCAGTCATACTGATATCTATTCATGTTTTTTTTTTTTTTTTAAGAGGGGAAATGAAAAGCTTAAGAAAGAAAACCAGGGGAAAAAATAGAATTATGGTGTGAATGAAGCTCTCTCCTTTAAGATTTGAATCTGTTTAGAGTAGAAATGTTATCCCCGTGATGGGCCTTCTCCTATGGTCAGTCTCTGTGAAGAGAGTGCAAAGAGGTCAGGAAGGGAACCTGAAGCAGACTCCTCCATCAGCTTGTTGCTCTAGAACAAAGGGTTCCCCATGGGAGGATGGTTGCAGATGCCCATGCGGTCAGGCTTGGTGAAATATGGGAGGAGAGACTTCAGGATGCGATCACCAAAGTCAGCTTAGAAAACAGAAGGAAATCATTAAATTGAGTGAAAAACAAAACCCTCAGGGATATCGATATAGATATATTGTGGGGTACTTGGCAGGGTCACGAGCATCACAAAGGTAATGGCAGAAGGAAACAAACACTTCAGCCTGTCATTAATCAATAAATTTACATCTCATGGATAGCTCCCCAATTCTGTTAGAATGTTCATGTTTGGGTTTTGCTGCTGTAACCGCAGAGCTGTTGACGATGCTTGAAACTTTCAATATTTGCGTTTCCATGGGGAAACTATCAGCATACGAGGTAGTCAGGCCAAACCCAAGCTCTTTCAAAATCCCAAACAGTACACTGAAAAACACTATAAGCCTTCAGATCCTCTAAATTTATTTTGTCATTATTGTAGACTGTACCGGTAGCCCAAATACACTATTGCTCTCAAAACTGAGCACTGAAACTTAAAAATGCACGCTTTCAGGATATCCGTATTCAATGTTACAATCCATTTTAGTGATACTTAATACCAAAAAGACTTTAAAATTTAGTTTTAAGGGCAGCCCTGGTGGCTCAGCAGTTTAGCGCCTGCCTTCGGCCCAAGGCATGTTGCTGGAGTCCCCGGATCGTCGGGCTCCCTGCATGGAGCCTGCTTCTCCCTCTGCCTGTGTCTCTGCCTCTATTTCTCTCTGTGTGTCTCTCGTGAATAAATAAATAAAATATATTTTTTTTAATTTAGTTTTAAAATATCACAATAAAAATTTGGTGAGATATAAAGATTCATTTTCACAGGTCATTTTATTCAAACTCCTCCTAGGATCTAAATTCCAGGAACTGTTTTATGAGGAAGTCTAAATGATCCTAATATGGTATTTAATAATACCCTAAACGAAGTGGATTTAATACCGTATGTTTATCTAACAAATGAAAATATGTAACAAAACTATGATCAGAATGCTGTCTTAGTGAGCATGAATATATTCGTCACAACTTAAACATGTGGAACAAAAGAGACCAAACAACGTTGAGAATGTCGCATATCTCGGTAAACACAGTGATTGCTGGGTAAGAAGATTTCTCATTTTACCTTTATTATTCATTTTACCTTAACAGCTTCTAGAAAGAGTCCCAGTGCGCTCATTCAAACATTAATATATGTTGGGTGCCAAGCACACAAGGCAGGAGCCATGTGAGTAAATAATCATGATATTACATGATAAATGCCATGATCCTGTCATACAGCAAGCTCAAGGCCATTCCTGCCTTGCCTGATACCCAGACTGTACCTTTTGTGCCTAGAATTATTTTTACCAAGTTTATTGCACCTTCTGATTCCACACAACATTCAGTTTGCTCAGATTCCTTCTCCACAGAGATATGTTTTACTTCCCACGCAACACTTGCCACCTCGTGGAGCTTGTTGGTTTGTCTATTCTTTCCCATTAGACGTTGTGCTCCATGCGGGCAGGCGTCTTGTTGGATTCATGTCGATGCTCCTAATTCTCAGAGGACAGCCTGGCATATGGTAGGGGCTTAATAAATAGTTGTTGAGTGAATCATAAATGTAGAAACTGTAATAATGGCCAAAAAGAAGGTTTAGGGGATCCCTGGGTGGCTTAACAGTTTAGCACCTGCCTTCAGCCCAGGGCATGATCCTGGAGTCCCTGGATCGAGTCCCACGTCGGGCTCCCTGCATGGAGCCTGCTTCTCCCCCTGCCTGTGTCTCTGCCTCTCTCTCTGTGTGTCTCTCATGAATAAATAAATAAAATCTTAAAAAAAAAAAAAAAGAGTTTTATTTTTTTTGGGTGTTTGGGTTTTCTTTCTTTCTTTCTTTCTTTTTTTTTTTTTTTAAACACTATATCTTCTCTGTCAAACCCCTATCATGATGAACAGGCCATAATGGCAAGGCAGACTTAGGAATGAAAGAAAATAAAAACATTGAGTGTCTATTGAACCAATCAATTAGTGAGGGAAAGCAGGATCCTTTACAAGGTATTTGCTTTCTTTCTGGCTTAGTTAATTAAGCCCAGGGTCCTGCAGGGTCACTTACCCAGTAACCAAAGAGCTCAGTTTCTGCTGCGTGTTTTTCTACCAGAAACTGTTTCACTGGACTTTCTCGTGATGGGGACAGTCCTTTGCCTGCCTCCCCAGTTTCTAAAAAATACTGTGGTGCTTATTAATTTAGACTATGAATAGATTAATTCAACATACCACCAATGCATACATTAGGGTTTCTTCTTTTCTTTTTAATACAGAACTTTTTGAAGGATGGCATGTATATCTTTCCATTAGGAGTCTCCACCCCTCATCTTTACCCCTAAAATCTAAGTTCCCTTCCTATCAGGACAGTGTTTCTTGGTTCATCCTCATTAGGCAGACCCTGGGGTGCACCTGGATAGGAGCCTGCCTTCTTGAGTCACACTGCTGGGATATGTCCTTGGGTAAGTCATTTTCCCACACTGAGCCTTAGTTTAATCAGAGGTGAAATTAAAACAGTAACACCACCCTGTAGCATAATAGCAAGGATTTAATGTGAAAATCCATGGAAAACACTTGGCAAAGGGGTTGGGCCTTGTAAACCACAAATTAATGTGAACTCCTACAAGAGTATCATCAATCTTCTTTCTCCCCAGCCTAATGCAAAATTCTAGAAACTAGAATACCACTAGCTATTTCTATTATGTACTTTGAAAAAAAAAAGAAAAAGCTGCAAAAGATGGTTACTGTTCAAGTGTTCATGACCTTAGCTCAGCAACCAACGGGACGTAGAGGCTGAGGCTCAAGAGGAAGACTAATGATAACAGTCATATTTCTCCCATAATTATTATTTTTTGCATTACCTGAAAAACCAACACTATGTCCCAATCTTATACCCATTGAATTTTTGTGAGGTAGGCAGGCCAATGTGAATGTTCTTATTTTGCAATAGGTGCAGTTAGCAAAATAAATTGCCCTGGATGCTAATGGCGAAGCTGACTAAGAAGAGAAAAATGTCATCAGGGCATCATGATCAAGAGCATTTGGAGCTTGATGGTCAGACAGACATAGGTTCAAACTCCACAACCTATGTTATTTAACTTCTCCGTGTGTCCTCATAAGGTTCTTGTGAGTAGCAAATCACAAAATGCAGATAAAGTGATTAACAGGGCGCCTGGCACACCTAGAGTGTTCACTAGTCATCGTGTGTACCATTATTACCATGCAGCATCTTAAACTCTCCCCAGCCATGATGCTGAGACACCCCTGGATTTAGAAAATTAGAAAATTTATCAGCCTTTATCTGCAACCATAGAATTATAGCGTTATTTACAGGAAAGTTAAAATTGAGATCACGTAACACATACACACACACACACACACGCACACACAGACACACTATTGCAGCTTAAGAAATGGAATTTAGGCTCCCTAGATGCCACCATGTATGTGATTTTAATCCATCATTTTTTATCGGTGCCAAATTAGTTAAAACTATAGCATGCTATCTCTTAAAACGAGCAAGTGTGCCACTCTTGCCCAATTTATTTACACTGTACCCTGTGTGACTGACAGGAACAGGTTCTCTCTGACTTTGGCTTTTGGGGCAACGTCTGAGTTTTTTCTGTGATTGATGGGTGCCATAGACTCTGCTTTTTCAGTAACCCCCCAAATTGTACCTCCTTGCCTCCTGCTCAGGTATTCGTAGAAATGAAGTGATCCTTTTTTTCCAGAACTTCACACTCGAAAGGCATTCCCCAAGGCAACACTGCAAACTGGAAGTTTCTCTCTCCATGTGCATCTGCCAGTTAGGCTCTCAGCCAATTACAATTCACTGAGGGTTTCAGGCGAGAAGATTCTAAGTGAATTTTAAATTTAATCCTAGGACAATTATCACCATATAATACTCCTTTAATTTCTGGATTTGGCAGCCCCAATGAAAATGTGTCTTATTTCTTAGCCCTTTCATTTCCAGAATAAGCCTGGACTAGCTCCATCATCATTGATGAAATTTGTCTGAGATTCTCTCTCCTCACCTCCATTGTAGCACGTGTTTCTAGAGTCTGCAACAAGCCCTGTTTCAGGATCCTCAGGTCTCCTCTTTATGCAACACGGAGTCTCAGAGAATACCACCCCAAATCAGCCCAATTTCTTTCATAACAGCCTTTCCCTTAGGATCCTACGTTGTTGAGTGGTTATCCTTGGAGAAACTCACAAATTTTGCATTAACGTGTTTATCCATTCAATATCCACCTATTGGGTACTTAAGATGTGCCAGGAGAAAAGGCATGAGGCCAGCTGCTGTCCTTGAGAAGGTCAGAGACGATGCATGAAAGGAGGCAATTGGGTTAACTTGGCACCTTCTGTCTTGCCTTACCTCTGTCTCTCTGGAAGCTGGATTCTGCACTACGATGAATCCTCAAAATAGATTCAACTCCTCAGGATACAATCACAAATTGAATGTGTAGCAGCTAAATATGTTAAGTGTACACTTAGTAAACCAACTCAGTTATATGAAAAATTTACTATCTCTTAAAATTTGAAATAGTCTAGTCACATCTGATCCTTAGATAACAATTAAACAAACACCTATGTGCCCACCAACAAGCCTGAGAAAAAAATAAAATATTTCAGGTTTAACTGATGTCCCTAACATACACTTGCTACTAGATTTCCCTAGCTTCTACCCCAGGATTCAAAACTAGCCTATACTTGGTGTTTTATTTTTTTATTTTATTTTTTTAAGATTTTATTTATTTATTCATGACAGACATAGGGAGAGAGAGGCAGAGACACAGGCAGAGGGAGAAGCAGGCTCCATGCAGGGAGCCCGAAGTGGGACTCGATCCAGGGACTCCAGGATCATGCCCCAGGCCTAAGGCAGGCGCCAAATTGCTGAGCCACCCAGAGATCCCTTATACTTGGTGTTTTAATACCTTTGTACATTTTGTGTGCCCATGCATGACATCAAGAAATATTTGAACATGGTTTTAAATTTTATATAAATGGGTTTTCACTATATTTATTCTCCTCCAGCTTGCTTTTTCCTCCAATGACAGGTTTTTAAGATTTATCCCTACTTGTAGAGGTAGTTCATCTTTCGTATGAATGTGACACAATTCATATATTGTGCACAAAAGGACTAACTCAGCAAATCTGGATTGTCCACACCTTGTTATGTTCCAAAGAAAGGCCTAGCTCCTGGAATGCAACCTTTAAGCCCTTGGAGCATCCTGCTTGATAATTGTGTCCTTGTTTACCCAGGGAATTAGGTGGTACCTGACAGTCTATGCTAACACTGTGATTTATGGTGGAGGAGCTGGACCTCTGGAAGGTCTTTAGAGAATAAGGTCAGCCTGTCATCAGCCATAGAGACCATCAGCATAATTGAGGTGACCAGCTCCTGGAAAAATCCTGGCAGCACAACTCAGGTGAGCTTCCCCACCTACAATACCTCATGAACTGTGTTGTGTGGTCACACGTTGCGGGACAATATGCTGTGTGTCCTACTCTAACGGGAAACAGCACCTGAAAGTTCATGCCTGGAGTCTCCTTGACTCGGCTCTCTGAGCTTTTTTCTATCCCTGATTTTAATTATTACTGTAATAAGCCATATCCATGAATAGTTCTGCTGAGTTCAATGAGTCCTTGTAAATCGTTACACCTGAGAGTGGTCCTGGGACCTCCAAACACATACACTTCCCTATTGATGGACATGGTTTCCAGATTTTTGCGATCGCATGCAGGGCTTCTGAAGAACAATTTGCTGATTGACGTGTCAGTGAAACTCCTGATCATAGGAACTTGTTCTAAAATTGTGAGCTGGTCTCGGAAGAAGGCGCATCATTTCACAATTCCAGCACCCTTACCTAAGAGTTTCCATCATTCCTATTTTCACTGACATTTGGTACCACTACACTTTCTAGTTTGGGGGAACTCTAATATTGTAAGATTATATTCTCTTATTTTTAATTTGCATGTCCTTGGTAATTCATGAAGCTGAGTATCTTTCCGTGTGAGTTGAGGTTTCCTTTTCTGTAAATTGCCTATTTATATCTTGTGCACTTTTTCCATTGTGTCTCTCTTTATTATTTATAGAGGTTCTTGATGTTTTGGAATTAATTATTCAATGGTTATAACTATGTCAAATACATGCTGCTGTGAGTGATCTTCTTACTTTGTTTATAAAGCATGTGCTATAAAATTTTAAAGATTCAGTGTAGTAAATTCCATCATTCTTTTTCTTTATGGTTTATGCTTTCTGTATCTTGCTTGAGATTTTTTCCCTAGCTCATTGTCATAAAGATAGCCTGCAATAGTTTCTCCTAAAAGCCTTAAATTTTTGCTTTAAACACTTAGATATTTTATCTCTCTTGAATTTATTTTTGTGTGTGGCATGAGAGAGGAAAGGCTATTTTCCCCATATAATCAATTTTTCCCGTAGTATTTTTGTAGAAGCAGTATAACACCACCCACCCCCCGAAGTTTTTAAAATGTTTCCTCTATAGACCAAGTTTCCATACGTGCATGGTCTCTTCCGTTTCTTGCTTGTCTATCATCCAACAATCTTTATGTCTCTTCCTATACCAGCAGCATGTCTCTTGATTCCCATGTCTCTATTTTAAAGCTAGACGTAATCTCTAAAATCTTGGTATCTGAAGGTGTATCCTCTTCTTCTTGTTCTTCCACAAAATGTTTTTAATTTAAAGTTAAATTTGTAAGTTTTCACAAAAACACTTGAGACTTCCGTTGAAACAGCGTTGTTAGATATACATGAAATGATCCAGAGTGTACCCATTGGCAATATTTAGTTTTCCTACCCATTCCGTCGTGATTCCCTACATTCATGTCATCTTTAATATATTTCTATAAAATGTTACCCTTTCTCCATGAAGTTTCGCATAATTTTGTCACATTATTCCTAGGTACACTATTTTGTTTACTCTTGGAATTTTGAAAAAAATACTTGCTAGTATATAAAAACACAAGTGATTTCTAAATATTTATCAGAAACCTGGATGAATACTTTCAAATCTCATAATTTTCTTCCCCATTATCTAGTATTTTCTTTGTAGACAAACATATTATAAGAAAATAATGAAAATTTTGTTTTATAGTCCCTTATTTTCCCCAAGCTGACTTAAATATGATTCTGACCCTCCATTCTGCTGAAATGGTGGGAAACTCTGCCTCCGTGTTTACAGACCATCACCCCTCACACTCACACACCCCAGATTATGCCACAGGATCTTATCTACCACCGAGTCAGTGAAGTCTCGAACCATCAGCAGCTAACGGTCTACACTAGCTACCATTGACATAATACATTCCATGTTTCAAGCCCAGAATCCATCTGGGTCAGGTGACTTTGCTGCTTCGGTGCCATGTTTGAGGTACAGATATGTTTGCCAAACTTGGGAACCCCTGGGCCCAGGCTCCACAGGCCCCATGCATGACCAGCTCCTCTGAGATCTTGCTCGCTCTCAAGCTGCCACCACACTTCCGCATGAACAAGCCGGGTGGGAGTTTGCCACCGATTCCTCCACTACCAATTGGCCCTTTAAAAACAATCAGAGGTTCTGTCTACCTGAGTGGAACTAAATACACAAATTAAAACCTTAATAATTACCCATGTGCTAAAATCACCTTTAAACAGGTTGTTCTTTCTGCCAAGTTTCTGTTTAGTTGCCAGGGGCTGGGTATTTACCTCTTGGCACCCAACTTTCCTGCCACTTTTCAACCTCAAATGTACACATACCCTAGTAATTTGGCCCCTTTGGCTCCAGCCTCATCCACCCACCCATTTAATCTTTGCTTTCCTAAAGCCTTTTCTAAAACAAAGAATTTAGTACTGCCTTCTCTGTTTTGCTTTCTTACTCCCATAGCCGCATTCAGTCAGCAAAGAACCCTTTTCAGGAATTTTCAGTAAGAAATATTTTTTCCTTTCATGTCTTTTCCTGTTGGGAGGATATTTAGTACACGTTGAGTAGGTACTGATCTAGAAGGCCGTCCAGTATTCTGCAGAATGTTAGCCCATTTGTATGAGTCAAGGAGGGACAAAGGAAAGAGAGGACGGCCGTAGAAGAACAGGTTGACACTTTGCCAAGCTAAGGGAACTGGGGACAAGGGGGGTATTTCTAGCAGAAAGTTTCATCTGTGCAAAGGGACAGAGTTTTGATAGAATATGGCCCATCTGTTAAAAACTCAAAAGATTTAATGTATGTCTATTAGCAAAAACAGAAAGAAAAGGGTAGGAGCATGGGCTAAAGAATTAGAATTAGACAACTCGGGGTCTTTTAATTCACACAAAATAATAGATATCATCTTTTAAGTAATGGACTCCACTGAAGATATTTGAGTGGAGAAAAGAGGAAATGGCATATTTGCCTCCTTCATTAATAACGCCATGTTAATGACTGATGCCAACTTAATACTTCTTCAATTTTTTTCCTATTTTAAGAGAATATATTCTATCATCAGGGGACTGGAAAACTTTAGAGAAAAGAGATATCATTGCACAATTATTAGAATGGCTAAACTCTATAAAACTGACAATACCAAATGCTGGTGAGGCTGTGAAGCTACAGGAACTCTCATTCATTGCTGGTGGAAATAGAAAATGGAACCACTTTGCAAGAGAGTCTGGCAATTTCTCATTAAGTTAAATATAGCTTATGGCACAGCAATTGCACTCCTTTTTTCAAGTGAGATAAAAAACAATATATACACAAAAAAACTTCCTATGAATGTTTATAGCAGCTTTACTTATCCAGTTGATCCTTGAACAATATGAGTTTGAACTGCATGGGTCCATTTAGACATGGATTTTTTACAGGGCAGTACCATAAATGTATTTTTTTTTCTTCCGGATGATTTTCTTCATAACATTTTCTTTTCTCTAGCTTACTCTATTGTAAAAATACAGCAAACAGTACATATAACACACAAAATGTATGTTAGTCAACGATTTATGTTATCAGTAAGGCCTCCAGTCAGCAGTAAGCTATTAATAGTTAACTTTTGGGAAAATTAAAGGTTATTTGTGGATTTTTGACTGTGTGGGGAAAAGAGGCTGACACTGCTCACCCCTGCATTGTTCAAATGTCAACTGTAATTGCCAGAACTGGAAGCAGTCAAGATGTTCCTCAGTAAGTTAATGGATAAACAAATCGTGGCACATCCATAAAATGGAATATAATTCAATGATACAAAGAGATGAGCTATTGAGCCACAAAGAGACAAGGAAGAAACCTAAATGTATAGTTAAATGAAAGAATTCAATCTGAAAGACCTGAAAACTGCCCAATTCCAACTACATAATATTCTGGAAAAGGCAAAACTATCGAAATGGTAACAAGATCAGCGGTCCACAGGGGCTTGGGGTTCAAGGGTGGGAGGAACTGACGAAGCACAAGGGAGTCTTTGAGCAAAGAAGCTACTCTGTATGATGTTGCAATCTTAGGTACGTCACAGCATGCGTGTGTCAGAACTCCCAGAATGTACAACATACAGGGTGAACTCTAAAATAAACTATTTTAATGATAATATATCAGTGTTGGTTCACCGGGTGTAACAAAGGTAGCACACTAATACAAGATGTTAATAATAAGGGAAATTAGGGGGAGGGGGCAAGGGGAGAAGAGCTGAAGATGTATATGGAAACTCTCTACTATCTACTCAATTAATCTGTAAACCTAAAACTGTTCTAAAAATATTAAGCCTAATAATTTAATTGAAAAAATATGTCTTTATATTACATGTACATACATATTATATATTATATATATATGTGTATCTCTGAGAGAAAATAACTGTGTCCAAATCAATGAACACTTGCAACCCATTATCTACATGCACATCCCACTCTTCCATACACACTGTGTTCCAAACACTATAAAAAGTTCTGAGATAAAAACTTCACGAGGACGGGAGTCCCTGCCATTGGGATTTGTGTCATCGATGGAGCCCAAGTGCCTGCCACAGATAGGCCCTTTATAATTAATTAGTAATATACTTTTCTAAATTAATGAATAAATGAGTACAAATATGCAATAGAGGAGGGAATTTGGATAACGATCAGAATGAGTCCCCAGTGAGTCTAGAAATGGCTTTTCAGTAAGATGACAGTGTTATCATTAGTGACAGAAAAAAGGAGGGATGAGATGGAACCAGGGCTCATTGGGGAGAGGGTTGCTTATGGTCTGGGGAGATTAGCGTGGTTAGGACCCTTGAGAAGAACCTGAGAAACACTGTATCATTTAGTCGGTTGGGGGAAGGCCTGGACACGCACAGATGTGGACTTTGTCACCATAGAGAATTTAAATTTCAAACAAACTTACTGTGTTGATGGTTATGATTCATATGTCCTCACTTTAGGAAATTTCTATTGAGACATTGCTGCGGTAAGAATTTCTGTCCCATATTTAACATTTGGGGGAGTGCTAAAAGCAGGTGGAGTGGGACAGGGAAAAAGCAAACCAGGAAAATTTCGGGGAATTTTTAGAACTGTGTTGACATTGGCTTGCCCAGATGTAAGATACCATCTTTCTTAAGAAGCTCAAAACCCAGCTTTGAAGAATTGACTTGTAAATGAAGGAGTATTGCTATAAAAGTACTAGAAGAAAACACAAGAGATCTTTTAAATAAAAAAAGCCCAGGAACCAATGAAGGAAAAGTAGGACCAGTTGCCTATATGAAATTTCAAATTTCTGTGATGGATGATGGCCCAAAAATGTTAAGACACAATCACAAAAACATTTTCAATTTTAAATATTGGACTAATAATGTTCATTAGTCAGATAAACAAATAATATGAAGAAAACAATCAGTTAATTCACAGCAAAAGCAAATCAAAGGTTCACTACATCCTAAAATGTTCAACCTTTCCAGTAGTGGAGCGATGCTAATAGGGATCATTTTTTTAAAGATCTATTAGAGGAACACCTGGGTGGCTCAGCGGTTGACTGTCTGCTTTCAGCCCAGAGTGTGATCCTGGAGTCCCAGGATCGAGTCCCACGTCGGGCTCCCTGCAGGGAGCCTGCTTCTCCCTCTGCCGATGTCTCTGCCTCTCTCTGTGTTTCTCATGAATAAATAAATAAATAAAATCTTTAAAAACAATAATAAAAATAAAAAAATCTATTAGATGAGGTGTAGTTAAAAATTATTCAATTTCAATAGAATTTAATTTCAATAAATTAATATTATCCAACTATCCAGTGCTGTTAGGAATGTAGGTAAACAGACTTTCACAAATGTCCTTAATGAAAACTAAATTGTTTCAGCTTTTAGAGGCTGAATAGGCAAGTTTATCAAGGATAAGGACAGTCTCTCCAAGATCAGCAAGGCCCCAGATGCTAGAGCATCACAAATACAGGAAATAAGAAAATATATTAATAGACACACACACACACACACATATATATATATACTTTTTGTCTCAGCAATGTACGATCTAGGAATTTATACCATGGAAATACACACATAAACAGAGATGTATAAACCACAAATGTTCAATAAAGCACTGCTTGCAACTGCTCAACGCTGCTACTAACACACACAGGATTCTGGTGTTTGTGGAGGATAAGTGAGGCTGTGACTAAGAGAAGGAAGTCGAGGCTCCCACCAAGCACCGTTATAGGTGTGGGTGTTTCTAGAGAGTTCTAACCACTAACCAGAACAGGACAACAGTGATTCTCAAACTTCAGTGGGCATCCCAGGGACCTGAAGTGCTTCTTAAAACAGAATCCAGATCACGGTTTGCTCCCTAGCTCTAGAATCTTTGATTCCAAGGATAGGAGCCTCCCCTAAATGAGCATTTTTCACAAGTTCCAAGTGATGCTGGTGCTGCTGGTCTGGCGACCACACTTTAAGAGGCACTGCCCAAGAGGAAGGGCTGTCGAATGAGGAAACCAATTTGGAGAAGACGCCTTCACAGTTGAGCTCCGGGGATCTTGGTAAAGGAACAACCAACCACACCTGTGAGACCGCATGAGCATCGCTTGCCACCAGAGGTCAGGGCTAGAGACCTGGGCACCCCAGCTTGGACAGAGCTACTACGCTAATTAAACCTGACTCAATGGGATGACACATAGAATAAGCCACTTTTCAAGTCAGGTGAAGTAGTGATTCTTTAGCGCAGCTGTTTTGAGCAACATGAACATTTGAAGGTCATCCTTAGGTTTGGAATGCTCAGATGGCCAAGTCACAAGCGGGTTTCTGAAAACCCCAAAAGAGGCATTAAAAACGTCACAGCTTAGAAGCCCAGAGGCCAGGGATATTATTCTGCAGAGACAAGTTTCGACTCATCTATGTGGTCTCTTCAGTGTCCATGCGGGTACCTTCCTGTGGGACTTGAAAGGTAACGTTACATACGATCTTTAGCAAGGGTAATGCCGTGAGGGTTGTGTTTTAGAATGTATCACTTTCTCAGGAAAAATAATAGAAAAATCCTTGGTTTTAATCTTTGCTCCAAACTTTATCCAAATTCACTCATGAAGTTGAATATTAGTTCATTTACTTCCAGAATTATAGACCAAACGGTGAAAGAAATACCTGATAGAAGTTAACAGACATATTTTTATCATTTAAATCATAGTTTCTGTCATAAATTTTGTATAGAACTAATCTCAAAAATAGTGTAATCATAGTGATCTGAATTATAGAATAGGAACTGAGTTTTCTTCCATTACTGTCACTTACATGTAGCTTTTACAATGTCGATTATTCTCAGAAAAGAGGATAGAGACAAAGGGAGCATTATTAATCCCACGTTGTTTTATAAACAAACTCTAAGAACTGAATAAAAACAATTGAGGTTAAAAACACTAGAGTCAAAAATTATTCCCATTGTGAAATACATCCCAAAGTAGAAAAACAACTTTCCCAGTGTCGCCGAAAGTGAATAACTATTTTCTGTGGTTCGATATTTAAATCAGAAAGTTGTCCCGCCCAAATCTGAGAAAGTAGGAAGTCTTCAGATAATGACATCACTTCTTTCTGAACATGACATGCCATATTATTTGATTTTAGCAATAATCTAATCACAGTGACTAGATCTTACATCACAGATTCACATACTCCCTGTAGGATGATTGGTAAAGTGTGGCAGTGGTTGGCTGACAGGGGCAAAGAACGCAGCCCAGTGAATATTCAGGTTAAACAGATTGCATTTACATATGAGGAGCACATTTCCCAGCTATTAATACCGAGGATTAATCATAGTTCATGCATCCTCACTCTTCACAGCCTGGCAAAAGGCTTTGGCAGCAGAAGGCTGAGTCATTTTTATCTGCCCGTTGCCATGGGATTCCATTGCCCTGGAGATCCTTCTACCAGAGGGTGCAGCACCAGCAACAGCGTCACTTGCACTGGGAACTCTCCCAGGATAAGAGCTGAGGTGGCCCACCCGTGACCTCTCTGCAAAACCAGAAAGTGTCATTTCTGCGGTGGTTAAGTGAGTTTTCTCTTTTCCATGAGTAAGCTATTTAGTTTGGTCATTTGTGCTTTTAACCCAATGCCATGAAATGCTCTGTGTGTGTGTGTGTGTGTGTGTGTGTGTGTGTGTTTTAAGTATGACTTGGAATGCATCAATATGACAAATGAATTACAATATTGATTTACCTCTTCTCTGAGCATAGAATGTTAAGATTTATGTGATTCAGTCAATAATCCTGCCACTCTGTTCTGCACTGAAAAACCTAAATAAAAGGGTGACTGGGTGACAGGCACTGAGGGGCGCACGTGATGGGATGAGCACTCGGTGTTATACTGTATGTTGGCAAATCGAACTTCAATAAATAAATATATATATATACATACATATGTACATATTATATAAAGGAAAAAATAAAAATAATGAAAAAAAGAAAGAAAAAAGCATAAAATATGTCAACATAATGATTCACCAATAAATACTGAAAACACATATTTAAAATGCCTGAAATATATGTATTTTATGTTTTAGGGTTGGGAGTAAATACATCTGTTATGTAAAATTTCCATGAGATAGCATTCATCTGTTTATACTGTACAACTACTCACAGTCTAGACTGGAATTTGGCTTTTACTTTCAATAAGGAAATTTTCCTTAGCGAATTAATAATATCTAAGACCAATGAGGTGATGTCTAAAGTTCTTAAAAGTGTGTATTTTTTAAACATGCTACAACGACTCAGAAGCATTTATACCAAACTGATTTCTATGTATATATCATTTTTATCTGCCTGGTAACATGTTATCTGTTGTTTGCTAAAGATTCTTCTATAATAATTCATTAACCTAACGGAAAAATTCGTGGTACAGAAAAGTTATTCAACTGTACTTTTTTAGAAGTTATATTTTACACAAAATCATGCAAGGATTGGTCAAAAATGGAAGAGAATAGTAAGACTCAAAGATCAAATATTTGGTTTCTCCACAATTCTATGATAGAATAATTTTATGAAAATAATAGCTTTTTATTCAAGTAATATTTATGGATGTTTACCATGCACAAAGGGGATTGGTTGCGGGACGGCGGCTGGTAATCACCAATCTACTACTCCTTCTCCTCTTCCCGAATAGCAGAACCCTGCTCTCCGTTGGGTGTGGGCATGGACGGCCACTTGACCGGCCAATAGAAAGTAGCAGAAGCTTTAGGTGGGGCTGACCTGGCTGGGTGTTAGCCCTTCTACCTTTCATTGGCTTGTTTCCTAGAACACAAATGTGAGGGCTGGCACTCCAGAATAAGTGCCACCATTCAAAAGGCCCGAGGTGAACAGGAGAAGGCCCCTGGAAGAGTGGTGATGATACGAGTTAGAGTTCTCCAGGAAAACAGAAGCCATAAGCTGTGTAGATATACCTATCCACAGAGAGATATTATATATAAAGTGTATTAGAAGGAATTGGTTCACGTGATTATAAAGTCCCAAGGTCTGCAGTCAGCCAACTGAAAACCAAGGAAACTCATGTTTCAATTTGAGTCTGAAGGCTGGAGAAACGAAACAAAACAAAACAAAACAAAAAAAAAAACAAAACAACAACAACAAAAACCCCAAAAATATCCCACTTTGAAGACAGTCAGACAGGAGGAGTTCCCTGTTACGAAGCCTTTTGATCCTATTCAAACTTCAGTTGATCGGATGTAGCCTCCCCACATTAGGGAGGACAATCTGCTTTACTCGGCCTACCGATTCATATGTTAATCTCACCCAGACACCCTCACAGACATATTCGGAAAAATATTTGATCGGGTATCTGGGCACTCCAGGGCCCAAGTTGACACATAAAATTAATCATCACAGTGACATTTGGTTATCACATATCTGCCCCGGACAGCAAGCCTCCAGACTTCTTTTATGTAAAAAAGAGAATAAATCTCTACTGTATTTAACCCCCTTGTTTTTCAGGTTTCTTATCACTAAATGAAATTTCTAATGGATATAGTAACTATAACCACATTTGAATATGGATTTCCCACAAATATTTTAGAATTTGAAACACACTATTATCACATGATAAACTGCAAACATGTCCTTAATTGGGAACTAAGATCAGGACATAAAATCTTTTCTAAATCAATGTACGTGATGATAAGCCATAAATATTACTGTACTACAATGTATCAATATTCTTTCTTATTGAAATCATTGTTTCCCTTGTCTTTATTTTTTATCCACTTCACCTGGCTAATTCAGATTCATCTATCAGAATTCAGTTAAGTGTTGACACTTCTAGAGGGTCTCCCAAATTATCCTTTATCACACTTTATTCTCTCCATAATGGTCCTTGCTTTATTCTATTGTGAGTACCTAGTCATTCCAGGAGCCCTCAGAGAACTGGATTTATGTTTTTTTATGAAGTTTCTTTTTTTCTCAATGATTTAGACCTCAAGTGAGGAGGGCTGGGTTAATCCTGCTTCTGAGTTCATTGCACCTTGTCTCAACTTGGTCTTTACAAGACAATCCACTACCTCATGTTATCCATTTATTTACTAATTCATTTAATTATTTGATCTCTATATAACACTCCAATTCCTCTCTGCCATCACATAGGACAACCTGTGTAACATGATAGTGCACACTCCTGTAAATTCTTGTATATTATTTCCTGTTTTATGTGCCTATGTTTTTAACATCTTTATAAGTGTACTGGGTTATATAGAACATTTTAATTTGGCAGTTAAACTTATTCTGTATTTTGGTTTGTTTACCTAACAATATATTTTAAAATCTGTTCATGGTGCCATATGTACATTTAAACCATTTCTTCTAACTGGTGCATAATGTTCTCTGGTACCCAGCTGCCATAATTTACCTATTTGTTCTCCCAAGACATTTCCTGGTTGTTTCCAAATCTTCATTACCATGATAATACAGCAGCAAGCATGCATTTACGAGGCCTCTTTATTTTTTATGTATTTATTTATTTTTTATGAGTCCCCTTTAGATCTTGGGAGAATTTCTTTAGCATGTGTGTGTGTGTGTGTGTGTGTGAATATTGTGTGGTGCATATAATGTGTGTGTATATAATGTAAACGTATATATTTCTACTATATGCATATACACCTATGTGTGTTTAATGCATAAGTATAGGTATAGATTAAATATATGCATATATGTACGTGTGCATAAATATAAATATATCCCAAGGACTGAATTGCTAGGTCACAGAAACCTCACCTATTTACTTGACTAAGTAGTACAAAAATACTCTTCCCCAAATGGCTTAATCTGTCAACTTCTTACTAGCAGCACACAGAGAGTATCAATACACTCACAGCCTCTCCAGCACTTAGTGTTCCTTACCTTCCAAATTTTGCCTCACTAGCAATGTAAAATCATATTTGTTTTTAATTTGCATTTTTCCAATCAGTAAAGTCTTTGAGAATCACTTATATTATTTAGTCCTTTGGAGGTTCCTCTTCTCAACGTCACTGTCCCTATTTCTATTGGAATTGCTGTCTTTTTGTTGGTAGTTATTTTCAGGTGTTTTTATCTACTCCACATATTAATCCATTCCTAGGTTGATAATTTGGAATATATTTTCTCATTTTGCTATCTGTCCATTAATTACATTGTCCATTAAATACCTCACTGCACAGAAGGGCTTAATTTTGTTGTAAAAATAATCAATGTTTTGCCCCATAGATTGTAATTCATTTTATTTAAGAAAGTCTACTCCAGCCCACCTCTTAATCACAAAGATATTCTCCTATATTTTCTTTTATTAACTTTCTAATTTCCTCTTTCACATTTAGGTATTTAATCCATCCGGAGTATGCCACCACATATGGCAATAGATAAGTATATAATTTTATTTTTCTTCATATGGTAATTATCCCGATGTCATCTCCTAAACAACTAGTCCGTTCTTCATTATTTATGGTGCCCCTTTTATCATATGTGTCAGCTACTAACCTCTTTCTAAGACATTTTACCATGTTTCTTTTTTTTTGTTTTGTTTTAATCTGTTCTTATTCATCATACTGATCTCTACATCCTTGGATCCTAGCAGAATGCCTAGAATTTTTTTGTGGAATGAATAATGATAAGCTACTCAGATCCAAAGCTGCTTATTGCCTACTGTACTTATTACTGCAACTATGTAATTTAAATGTTACATAAACAAATGAGATGGGAGTAGAAAGAGGATTCTTTCCATAAAAACAATTTTAAAGGATTGTGATAGGGTTAAAGTAATTACTCCAAAATAGGTGTGGGTTAGGCAACTATGAATGACTGGGAAAAGGAAATGGGATAGGAGTTTTAAAGACACAGAGGAATCCTCCACTCAAATGGCTTTAAGTTCTTGTCCATTGTAGAGAAACCAAAACTAAAAAAAAACATAGATGATGGGGATACCTGAGTGGTCCAGTGGTTGGGTGGCTGCTTCGGCTCAGGGAGTGACCTCAGGGTCCAGGGATTGAGTCCTCCATCGGACTTCTCCCTCTGCCTGTGTCTCTGCCTCTCTCTCTATGTCTCTCATGAATAAATAAATAAATCTTTAAAAAAAACAACATAGATGATGCCTTTTGGACATAGTCTATGCAAGACAGGTGAACTGGAATTATAAACATAGTATCTATACTCAAAATGAAAATGGCCCTTAATAAAAAAAATGGACGCAAGAATTTACATTGAAATGAAATATATTTGTATATCATTTTTAAAATTCTCTGTTTCAACAACTTTTCAATTTGTCAAGCAATTATGAGATCAGATAAGGGGTCTTCTATAAAGCAACTGTGTAAACATGGTTACAAGTTTTAAATAAGCTGCACATTCAAAATTTGGGGACACATCTAGAAAAACCTTTCTCTGAGAATATATTTAAATCACTCCAAGAATATATTCAAAACCATATATTAAATATGTAAATATACACAATCACTTGTTTTTCTTAGATTATTAAAAGTAGAGGGAATACAGTAAAGATTCTTTCAAGATGAGTGCTGAGCACATACATCTTTAAATGCTTGTAAAAGAACAAATCCACAGCAACAGTGATAAACAGAAAGACTGCTACCAGCTCCTGGGAAATTTTGAGGAATTCCTGAAAGATAGGAAGCAGATGGAGTTAGAATGTCAGGGAAACAAAATCAGAGAAAACAATAGTCCAAAAACACACAGATGAGAAATTACTGTTAAAAGCAATTGCACATATAAACAAAACTCTGAGTCAACAAACAGGAGAAACTTAGGAAATAATCAGAATAATCAAAGTCCCATTTTCTGAATAGCTAGCCCAGTGTGACCCCCCTCCTGCCCACTTACACTAAGTAACAGGCGGTAGCAATGATTCCTCCAAATATCTTCACTTTAATCACCTCCAGAGAAAATCTGGGTCCTTAAAAAGTAATGTCCCAGGATAGGATTGTCAGCACTGTGATGGGAGTATAAAGAAAAACAGAGTAAAGTCATAAGAAACGTTGTCCTCAACAAGGAAACCAGAAAACAAATAAACAAGGAGAGCAATAGACTTCAGTTTCCCATGCTCAAGGACTTTCTGAAATACAGGACTTTCTAAAGTATATATTTTTGGTATAAAAGATCCCCAACATATCAGGCCGAAATAAGAACAGTTCCCCAACAAATTAAAGATTATAAAATGAATAGGGAGCCCCTACCCTCTGAAAGAACCATATAACCATCTTCCCATACACGTCTAGAGAAGCTACTTTAATCAGAACATACATTCACAAACAATGAAGCATGTATTATCACATGCAGATAGGAACGATCAAGATTTACTGGAGATTTGAGGAAAACCAACACCACAAAAAAAGAAGCACCATATTCATCAAATAAAAGATCACCAGAGGCAACCAAGTTGAAACAACAGAGGAGAGTTTTTGTAGAATGTAGAGGCATGCTTGACATCCTCAGAGTGTTTTAGGTGATAACATAGCCATACGACAATAACAGGAGTCTCTGAAAAAAAATAATAATTCGAGATCATAGAAAAATAAAAACTCAATAAATGTGCTGGGTAGATGCCGGACACAGCAGAAGAAAAAATACATCCGCTGGAATGTGTCCCTGAGGGATCGCCTTGGAATGTGGAAGGAAAGGGCAAAGAGATGAAACACATGTAAGAAAAGTTGGAAGATCTTTAGACTGTGCATATGCATCATGTCCATCCTAATTTGATCATTACAGTCACCTGATACGGTAGATTTAATTATGATTTTTCATTTTGCGGGAAGGAAACAGAAATCTAGACAGGGTGTAATGGAGCAAGTCAGTGGCACTGTCCAGTCTAGGCCTCGGGTCTCTCAATCACAGACCAAGTTCTCCATCTCCTTGACTCAATATGTGGGTGATTGTTGAGCCGGAATAACTGGGAAATGCCTGGTTGGTTTTTTTCATTTATTTTTTTCTTATTTTTAAGATTTTATTTATTTATTCATGAGAGACACAGAGAGAGAGGCAGAGACATAGGAAGAGGGAGAAGCAGTCTCCATGCGGGGAGCCCGATGCGGGACTCGATCCCAGGACCCCAGGATCACACCCAGAGCCAAAGGCAGACACTCAATTGCTGAGCCACCCAGGTGCCCAGGAAATGCCTGTTTTAATACATTCTAATGTTGAGGATATCCAAGAGAAGAGCATGAGCATGAGCATGGCTGTCTCTCGGGCAAAGTCAAGGAGACTGAAGACTCAGAGAAGACTGTTGGATTTGACCTTCCAGATAAATCTTGAGAAAGGTTTCACCAGGACTGTGGTTCTCAGAAGTCATTATTAAATAAACACCTTGACAGTTTATGAGCCTGAAGAATTCTGGGCCTCAACTCCAAATATTACAATCCAGTTGGCCTGGGTGGCTTCAGAATCTCCATTTCAACAGGCACCCCAGGTAATTCAGAAACAGGTTCAAAACTGACAGGTTAGAGCTGAGGATACAGATGCGCCAGGGTAGCTAGAATTCCCTGCGTATAGTACCAGAATGGAGAGACAGCTCGAGAGACCTACAAATCTCTACAAATTTGAAGGTTCTCTTCAAATCTTCAACTAGGAACTGACCAGCACATGCCTGTGAGGAAACTACTCCAGACTCGGGAAAGAACCACCCAAAGCAGTTGGAACAATTTCTGAAGGTCACACAACACCAGGGACGGTTCATGTTCCCATCAACCAGAGTGGAGGATTTCCGTAATACATAGGGCATTAAGTACTCAGAGGGGTATCGCCTCTGCCGTAGAGAAAAATTAGCTTGAGCTCAAATGGCATTATTGTTCCATCTAACAAAACAGGAATCTAGCCTGGAATGGATCAAGGTGCTTCCGAGTAACTTAGCTGCATCTCAAAACGGCCAAGAAGTAGTCCTTACTCAAAAGGGTAAACTCATCTGCATCTAATATAAAATTATCAGACATGTAAAGAAGCAAGACTATATGGAGGAGAAATATGTATTAATGGAAACAGACTCAGAAATTAGGATGATAAATTTAGTAGACAAGGACATAAAAGCAGTTATTATAACTATATCCATAAATTCGAAAAAGAACAGAAGCAAGCACACACATGTGTGTGTGGACACATGTCCTGGAGACATGGGAGGTGCATAAAGAAAGAACTTCCTGCAATGAAAAGCACAGTGTCGGAAGGATGGGATTAACAATGGATTGAACCTTGTGGGGGCGCCCGGTGGCCCAGTCGGTTCAGCACCTGCCTTGGGCTCAGGTCATGCTCCCAGGGGCCTGGGAGTGAGGCCAACGTCCAGTCCCTGCTCAGCGGGGAGCCTGTTTCTCCCTCTCCCCCCCCTGCTTGCACTCTCTCTCTCTCAAGTAAATAAATAAACTCTTAAAAAAACAAAAAACAAAAACCCATACACACTGTAGAAAAGAGAACTTTTTAGTGAACTTACAGAAAGACCCAGCAATATAAACTATCAAAGAAGAAAGAAGAAATAGAAAGAAAACCGGGGGAAAAGGGCATCCGCAAGCCAATTCTAAGCATGTATGTGTGATTGGAGTCCCTGAGTAGGGAGTGGGAGGCAGAAATGCATTTGAAGAAATAATGAGCAAAAATGTTCCAAATCTGATGAAAGAGTAAGTCCATAGATCCAGAAAGCTCGAGGAAACCAAGTACAATAAATCTGAAGAAAATCACACCTCGGCCTAACATCGTTAAGCGGCTTATAACCTTAATAAAGAGAAAATCTTCAGAGCAGCCAGAGAAAAAGACCCATTGGGTTCAAAGGAGGGAAAACCCGAGGCAGGAGGCAGGTGTCTCGCTGGAAACAACGCAGGCCTAAGCAGAGTCAGCAACGGCGTTAGGCTACAAAAAGAAAAATAATGAGGATAAGGTCTCCTTCCTCACGGTTGTCTAGGAACCTGGAGTAAATCAGTGCCCAGAACCCCATCTCTGGGGAGTGAATGCCTAGGTAAATTCTCCCTCGGTGGGCGGGTTATGGGGTGCAGTTGTGCTTTTGCCAATAAAACAATCAGAATTGTAAGTTTGAGCATAAACGTATCACTTCACACAGCTTTGCAATGCCCTTTTGTCATGTAAGAGTGACCTTTAAGAACTATTAAGTTGGGGACCCCTGGGTGGCTCAGCGGTTTAGCTCTGCCCTCAGCCCAGGGTGTGATCCTGGAGACCCAGGATCGAGTCCGCGCTGGGCTTGCCTGCAGGGAGCCTGCTTCTCCCTCTGCCTGGGTCTCTGCCTCTCTCTCTCTCTCTCTCTCTCTGGGTGTCTCAAGAATAATATAAATAAAATCATAAAAATAAAATTTAAAAAATCTCAAACCCCTAACATTTCATGTTGCCCTTTTTGCCTTATTTTATTCTGTGTCACTACCTACAATACTACCGAGGGGGCACCTGGATGGCTCAGTGGGTCAAGCTCTGGACTCTTGGTGTTGGCTCAGGGTCATGATCTCAGGATTTGAGCTCCCGGCTAGGTGGGGAGACTGTTTGAGGGTCTCTCTCCATCTCCCTCTGCCCCTCCCCCCTGCACACCTGTGGACTTACAGGCTCTCTATTTCTGAAATAAACAAATATTTTTAAACAATAAGTAAATAATAAGTAATAACATATTACTTAGTCCACTCAGTGATCTTGAACATGGTCCATCGCCTCTGTTAGAACCGAAGGGCCGCATGGCAGGGACTGCTTCTGTTGTGTTTCCTACTTTCTTTCCAGTGCCCAACAGTGCTTGGCACACAGTAGATCTTTAACAAATATACGTTTAATTAATTAATTAAAGAACAGAGACATTAAGTTCCCTGTATAGTATGAGTACTTATATTTCCTTAAAAGTAACTCTGCTGCATCAAATTAAATTCGACAAAAATTTCCATGTATCTTTGGGTTTTGTTTTTTGTTTGTTTGCTTGTTTTTAGATTTGTTTATTTATTTGAGAGAGAGCACAAGCAGAGGGAAGGACAGATGGAGAGGCAGGCTCCTCACCGAGCAGGGAGCCTGATGAAGGGCTCAATTCCAGGATCCTGAGTTCATGACCTGAGCTGAAGGTAGATGCTTAACCGACTGAGCCACCCAGGTGCCCCCAAAAATTTCTATGTATTTGTAAAAAGTTATTTGATAAGTCCGAATTTTAGTAATGTTACAATGTCTATTAAAGTTTTAGTACCTAAATGTTAAAAAGAGAAAAAGAAAAAAAAAACACAACTTTTTCACAGTTCAAAGATACTCAGAGTAGCATTTGTATCAATGACACTAGAGAGAGAGGAGAAAAAGACTCAATTAATATATATATTATTAATCTTACTCCTTGATTTGTCTGCAAACAGTAGTAGTAGGTATACAAGTGAATGTAAAGGCTGAGCACATCTTTTGGACATGATTTGATCATCTATAAGGTCACAGTGATATTTAGCTTTGATTATTTCCAACATCCCCCTCTCCCTTATTTTCACAGCGTCCGCTGTCATTAGGACAAGACTTCATATTACCAAGCCTGAAATATGTTGCTAGATCATGTTTGGCTAATTCCCTTCATGATCTGATTTAAGCCAGCTGTTGTAGGCAGAGTAACGGTCCCGTAAAACGTCCTCATCCTAATCCCTGAAGCCAGTGAATGTGACCTTACTTGGAAAAAAAAAAAAAAAAAAAAGACTTTACAGAAGTGATGACATTAAGGACCTAAGGATGGGAAGACAATATTGTATCATCAGGTGGGCCCAATCCAATCACGGGGGTCTTTAAAAGCAGAGACTTCCCCCAGCTTTGACCAGAGGAAAATGCAACGATGGAAGAGTGGCCATGGGATCTGCGGGTGGAGGCAGGGAGCCTCAAGGAGCTAGGAGAGGCAAGGAGACAACCTCTCCCCTAGAAAGAACAGCCCAACTGGCTCCTCAACTTGAGCTCGATAAGAGCCACGTGAGACTTCTGACCTGCAGAACAATCACTCTGTGTGAAGACATTAAGTTCGTGATTGTTACAGCAGCCGAAGTAAACTAATACCCTCTCCCGGTCCTACTTCCCACCATATCCCTCTATGTGTTTTATTCTAATGGCTACACTGCCCGTGCATTGTATCAAAATCAGAGCACTGAATCAAGAACAGAGACTTCCAGACTCCTAATCTTATTGTCCCCTCCATTGGGTATCATGTTTCCACCTTTAGAATTATTACCCATTATTCCTGGCAGGGGGCTGAATCATTCCCAAGTCCAGGGTCCAATGTACTACTCCTCCCTCACCACTTCAATGGATTCTTATAGATTATAACTTTTTTTTTTTTTCCCTCTTTGCCTTGTATCATATTTACTTTCTTCCCCTCCACAACCATAGTTCCCAAAGGGCAGGGCCTTGTGTTTTCTTCTTTGTATCCCTTACAGCTCCTGGCTTAGAATTACACACATAATGCCCACTTGACATGTTTTCAACGATTATATAACTGCAGAATGAGAGGCGGTCTATGTGTGTCCCTTTCAAATATTTAGGAGGATTCACAGGGCATAGTTTTACTTAACTGTCACCTGAGTATGGTAGAGAAACCAGTCTTAGATGCACACTAAAAGATAGATGGTAAATATGTATTCCCAGGTGTCAGGAAGTCAATTCAGTATGAGATCCTGTAAGTGGGTGGAAATGCTTATAGAAAACAACCTGAATAACTCGGAATTGCTATCAAAAAAAGAAAACAAAGTACATAATGTAATCAAAGACTTAAAAACTGAATAAGTAATAACACAGGTGGCTGTATGACACAAATCCAGAGAAAAGGGCTAGCTTCTAAAGGGCAAATAAATCAGGGACTTTCTTACCATGGAGATTGATAAAAACAAATAAATAAAAATCTCCAAAAAAGCAAATACGCCTAAAGAAGAAAGGAGGAGAACACAGACAGTACATGAAAATGGCCGGCATCCCGGGGGGCTCAGCGATGTAGCACTGCCTTCAGCCCAGGGCCTGATCCTGGAGACCTGGGATCGAGTCCTGCGTCAGGGCTCCCCACATGGAGCCTGCTTCTCGCTCTGCCTGTGTCTCTGCCTCTCTCTGTGTCTCTCATGAATAAACAAATAAAATCTTAAAAAAAAAAAAAAAAGACTTGAAAATGACAGATGCCTCATTTATTCACCAGATTCAGAAAATTCACTGGGCAAACGGAACATTTAACTTTTTTTTTTTTTTCATTCATTCAGGAAACATTACTGGTATGCCTGATATTTACAATATAGATCTATAATAATTCCTGGAGATATGAAATTAAAGAATACACCCGTCGATCTAAAGTTGCTCACGGAAACTAATACGGCTAGAGGTTGGTGTATAGGGCGTAGAATGGCCATGGGAAAGGCGGCCGCTCCACACATGACTCATCATCAAGAAAGTGCAAATTAAAACCAGAGTGAAGTGTATCGCCTCACCTCAGAATGGCTAGTGCCAGAAAGACAAGAAATAGCAAGTGTTGGAAAAGATGTGGAGAAAAGGGAGCCCTTGAGCGCTGTCTGTGGTCCTGTAGAATGGGGCAGCCACTGTGGAAGACAGTAGGGGGGCTCCTCAGAAAATCGAAAACAGAAATACCACACCACTCAGTAGCTCCCCTACTATTTACCCCAAGGGAACAAAAACACCAACCAGAAAGAGATAAGCACCGCTGTGTTCACTGCAGAATTGTTTACAATTTAAATTTTTTAAAAAATGCTCATTGGCTCATTAAGTATATGTGTGTTTATTTTACAACCCACACCGGCAGCTCCTTGTTGTAAAGTCACGTATCTCCTACCCTTACCGCGGAACACCGAGCAGAGTCTTGTTGACAGATCAGAAAATAACAATATCACTAGCACCGATACCAATTTTGATGATAGCTGTAGGTCGCAAAATACCTGCTAGTCTCAATATGTTATACAAGCGTAACTCCATGTAATGCTTAAAACGGTCTTCCTATGAGTCAGGTGCCTGAGGGGTGGGTCGGTGGAGAAGTCGAAGAGGTGGACGCACTGTATGGATGGAGGCAGTTGGCCCTCCGGAGCCTGTGCCCTTCATCCCCACCACCCCTTATCTGGCCTCTTCTCGGGACTCATAAACATGTGTATTTGTTGTCTGAGTAAACCAATACATAAAAATTTGCATTGCAAAGGGACAAAATGGAGAAGCTGTCACTCAAGGTCCCCCAGTCCAGAAGCCAGACAAATGTAGACAATTAAAATGCAACCTTTCCTCAGAGAGCTTGTCAGTCAGAAACCCTTTGTTTGAAAGCAAATTGACAGGAGAAACAAAAGGGGGAAATGGTTCAAGGGGTAGGTCAGACTCAGCTAGATGGAGGGTCACAAACGCCCGGGGCCTGGTCTGCTCCCTCGCTCCCCAGCGTGTTGTTCACTATCTCACGTTCTCTATTTCCATCTGTGTCAAGTTTGCCTTCTCCTGGGTTGACTGAATTCTCACTCTGACTTAATTATACCTGAGGGACTGCGAACCACTCCAGAAAACCTCACTTTTCTTCCCTCTATTCACTGCTTAGAGGTGAATTAGACTTTCTCATGACTTCATTTGACATTTTATCTTATCTTGATTCCTCGGGGCCACGTGTTTACGGAGGGGACATAATATGTCAGTGAATTTCTACACAACAGTGCCAGGGAGGGCCGTAAAAACAACCAAACCTTACGTTCCGTATCAGGGACAGAAGATTTTAGGGTGATGCACATTTTTTTGTACCATAACAAGGAGGTGGGGAGAAGAGGCCAGGTTAGAATCAAAGCCTGTCCAAGGAAAACTTGAAGTCACGACCTCTAAAGGTCATAGCAGCCTTTTCACCTCTCGCCTCACTCACTGGGGCCACTGAGGAAGGTAACTGAGGCACACCAGCCACCCTCAAAAGGAAAGGGGAGAAGTTTGGGGAGCATAGCTTCGATTACCAGGTCAAAAGTTCTCTCTCTGTGTTATTTGTTTATCTTCTTTGTTGTGGGGGAAAAAAAATCACTAGTTGGGAGGCCAAATGGGAGTAAGTGGTAGAGAATGATTTCTTACATTATCTTAATTTAAAATCAAGGAAGAAACGATGTGGGTATAAAGACTTGATTGTGAAAACGGGATACTCCCTCCGCCGAGACTATTTACGGTGAATCTTCGCTCCCAATTGTGAAAACCCCATTGCCCCAAACACACGAACCATGAATCCGTCTGGATGAAATGTCTGTTTTCTTTCCCAGTGGATGCCCAGGATAGACATCAGTATCTCCTTTCCGCTGCAGGACCAGGGGCGGGGACTCACATGGAAACACAAAGTCAGTGGGAAGGATCCAGACTCAGAGGGCGACTCACGTGGCTAGCCTGGAACCTCCCCAGTCTCAGTTTCGAGGGCCCCGTGTCCCAGGAATCCTCTTAGTTCACAGCAAATCATTCTCTATCTTGTAGCTGTGCTCGGTGTGAGATTTGAAGCAGAGATTAGGAGGGGGTCACACAAACTCCCCGTCAACCCTTACCGACGATGTAGCAGCTCTGGAGGGGCAGCTGTTGACAACGCACGTGAATCTACAAGGGCAAATTTTACACTGAGCCTTGGGGGTTCCAAACAATGTACAAGCGCCCAGCAAAACAAGCAAAAATGAAATATGTCAATAAAATATGAACATGGCCAAGGAAAGCACCAAATTTACATCAAGCCCCAAGGAAGGACATCAAGCTTTAGCAGCTGAGCGGTGGTGGCCACCAGACGCAAGTGCCAGGGTCCTCTCTCCAGCACTTATGGGGACCCTTAGTTCTCAAAATCTCAAATGGTCCCCTTCTTCTGGAACTCTTGAATTTAAAAGCCAAGGAGCAAACACAGTGAGAAATCTGGCGGCCTTTCAATTAGGGAAGGCCCTGCACGCGGAGCAGCTCCGCAGCCTGACTTCAGATTGTGGTGCCTGAGTCTTTGCCACAAGGAAGAAGAACAGACACACTCGTAGTAGGTCAGGCTTCGTGTCTTCTGGTGGGTTTGGCAGGCAAATCCGCCTTGACCAAAGAGTGGGTGCAAGAAGAGAAGGCTGGTGTAGGCCGGAGGGAACCTGGGGCGGGGGGAGCCGTCGCCAGCACCAAGCACCCACGTGCATTTGGCAGTGCCCCTTGGGGTTAAGTTGCAGCGCTGCTGTGCCTGAGAGCCCCCGGGGTGAGACCACGGGTGAAAAAGCCCAGTTGCAGGCACGTGAGACAGAGGGGACTTCTCCGCTGGCTCCTTGGCTGCGAGTAAAGAACTGTGGAAGGGAACCCATGCAGGTGGAAGCATCCAGATCCCTGGGCCGCCCACAGCTGAGTTGCTCACACCTGACTTGCACCAGATTTGAGTGTGAGCAGAAATAAACTGTGCTCATTCGGGGGTGTCGTATGAAACCTCTGAGATGCTGTAGTTTGTGTCACTGAACCAAGCGATTCTTCGTTGAGATTTTGAGAACTAAGGGTCCCCATAAGCACCCCCCAAAAATGTCCTTTTTAAAAAAGTCTTTTAAAAAAAGAGAAGAAGAGGTCTTAACTCTGTATGACAGAGTATGAGGTGGGCCTCTCGTCGCCCAATCAACTCAAAAATAGGCGCCGTCAGTTCTTTTTGTCCTTAGTAAACGTATCATTGGAAACACTGGGTGCTCAGAACGGTGACTGTGTTGCCCACTTTGCAGCCTAAAGACATCACAAATACGTTCCCCGTTTGGTGCCGCAAGCCTGGATTGCCACTAGTTTTGTCCTTTGTCCCCTCAGCTTCCCCGATCCTCTCTTCTTGCTCAGACTTTTCTATTCAACGCTACAGACTCTCGTGTTGCACTTAAACAGACCTGCCGATTAGTCATTGCCATGTATACAGTGGTAGTAAAGCAGAAAGAGGCACGGCTTAAATAAAATGGTTTTTGCTTTGTTTTGTCTTTTTCCTATCACCCCTGTCCCGGGCCTTCCCCACAATAGTAGTGTCAGGAAATGTCGATCCACAAGAGGTGGCATCAAGCTGTGCTCCTCCACTGCTCAGCAGCTGCGTGACCTTAGGAGAGCACAGCACTCGAAACCTTAGGTTTTCTTGTCTACAAAATGGGAATAATGATGTCTACCTTACAGCTACTTTTAGAGATGTAAATGAGATAAGGATGGCAGGGGCGTATGTCGTAATACCTAGCACACAGTGGGTGCCAAATTAATGCTTAGTGAACGTTCATGAATTTAAACAAATAGAAAGCATGAAATAACTGAAGCGCTCGTGTTAACACTAAGTGCTGTGCACCGTGCGATGCTGGTAAATATTGACAAACGACCTTCCAGGGGTGGGGACAGGGGTGCCGATTTACGGTGTTGGCTTGTTTCCATGGGGTAAACACTCCTACCAGGGGAAGTTTCAAGCTACCAACGTGGGGCCAGTGACAGCGAAGTTGAGACCTGTGCAGTAGTACACATCGTAGAGTACCTCCGCCTTCTACACACAACAGACACAAATAATTGCAAGAGCAGTGATCATGGTAAACTATAGAAAAATAACTAAAAAGTGGTAAGTGTTGAGTTGTCATGACCTGTGTTTTTGATATGATTTATTAGATTTTAAGTTTATGGAATTTAATTTTTATTATTGCCCATGTGTAACAGCTGTACTTTAACAACACCCGGCTCTTGTGAGCTGGTACAAGCCAGCTCCACACACACACTCCATGTGTCTACTTAGGTTTGCTCAAGTCAGCCCTTAGTGGACTATGCCCAGCATGTTCCACTGTGTGAGGCGAAGTCTTCCTGCAGCGAAGGGTTATATGCAACAGTAGAAAAATAAGCTCGATCCCAGCTCTAAAATGTATTCACTCTGGGACCTTAGACAAATGACTGAAACTTTCTTAGCCTCATTTCCTTCATTTTTACAATTGGGGCCTAGGGACCAAAAGTAACATCTAACTCATAATTCTATTATATATAAATCAAAATAATGTGTGTAAAGAATTTGACATGATGCCTAACACAACATATGAATTTAATGCCGTTCCTACCATCCTTCTCTTTTTCTCCCTCGTCCTCTTCTGGTCTTTACAATGTCTAGAGGAAAAATAAATTACCCAAGTAACCAAACAACAATACCCCTTTGGGCCCGATAAAGAAATGTCCTTGAACCAGGTAACCTCACCCAGATTGTGTCTTTGTGTGTCTTTGTTCTCCAGCCAAGACCAAGTAACTAGAATTACTCACACTTGGTGCCATAGCAGTAGCAATTACTATCTAAGTGAGGCAGTTTTTACATCCCTGTGCAGATAAAAGACAACCTTCCCTGAGTCTTCTGAAAGGACTGGGTCTTGAATTTGGGTCAAGTGGAATGTTGTGTCTAGGCTGTAACGGCGTACGAGAAAAAAGAATCTTGAAAATGCTAACACGTCGAAGGAGAATCCAGGAGTCGAGCTGAAAACATCTCGTACAAAGTCTTTCCTGACTTCTACTAATTTCAAGCATAAGACAACAGATTGATATTTAACTTAGAATTCTCCTACACAAAGAATGAATAATGTAAATGTAGGCATTTGAGTATACAAAAATCACTATTGACTATTCAATATGTTTTCTCTTTCATTTAAAAACGAGGGAGGGGGGGCTTACTTTAAAGTGATCCACAAAAGATAGTATGAAATTATGATACATATTGACATCTACTACATCATCTGCTCAGACATCACTAAGAATTTCTATTTTAAGGAAACCTCAAATGGATCCATTTTAGTCTTAGCCACAAGAATGTGTTTAAAGAATGAAAATACCCTTTACAGGTGACAATTGTACCTTTGTGTTCTGCTTTCACTCTAGTTGATGGAACCAACTAGATGTCATCAACGACGCCCACCCCAAACTACCTGAAAGCAAGTTGCAAGCTACTTAGTCCTATTTCTCCTTAAAGATATACTATCTGAGTCTTCCACCTTCTAAACCCAATATTTACAAATAGCATTAACTTTAATTAAATAATAAAAATACCATCCATTGCTACTGGATGATACCCTACCCTCAATCCCTCTTTTCCTAATCAACTTTGTTATTTCATTGCCCATTGGCTGGTACCAAAACTTGGGCCTGGGGAATGATAAAAGGGAAGACCCCAAAGAGTCAATACTTTGATTTATCAGTAACTTTGTTCAAAAGATGTGATAAAACAACGTGGCTCACAATATTAGCTAAAACTGGGTATCGGACAGCTGAGAACAGTTGACCTTTGAGCAACATGGGGATTAGAGGTGCTGAAACCCCAGAGTAAAAAAATTCCTGGGAGATTTTTGACTCCCCAACAACTTAACTACTAATAGTCTACTGTTGACCAGAAGCCTTACTGATAACATAAACAGTTGATTAACATATATATTTTGTCTTATAGGTACTATATACTGTATTCTCAGTATATTCTCAGAGAAAAGAAAATATTATTAAGAAAAGCATAAGGAAGAGAAAATACATTTATAGTACTGTGCTGTTATTTATTAAAAAAAAAAAAAAAAATCCCACCTATAGGTGGACCCGTGCAGTTCAAACCTGTGTTGCTCAAGGGTCAACCACAATTCCTGTCTAGCCAGAGTTCCATAAGATTGATTAAGGGTAGTCTAGTTTTTAACCAGCTGCTTCCATCTGTGTCTGGGCACACATGAACATGTGCCTGTGTCTTTTTCTTGTGAATGTCCTCATCAGTGGGAGTGCGAGGGCAAGGGATGTGCTGTGACTCAGAAAGAGGAGGAAGCCCCTAGACCATGATTACTCTTGAATCTCAGAGGGCAAAAATAGTGACTACAACTAAAAAGAAACATTTGTGAAGTTCCTATTATGGGCCTGTCCCACTTCTGGGTTCTGGGCCCCGGGTTAGGAAGATGAATAAAACATGAAATCAGCATATGCCAGATTTCAAAGACTTGAAACAGAAAAAATGTAAAATATTTTTAAGCCATTTTTACAGTGATTACATGTTGAGATGAAAATATTTTTGATATAATAGGCTAAATAAAATATTTTACTACTATTTTACTAAAATTTACTCATTTCTGTTTACTTTTTAAATGTGGCAACTATGGGGCAACTGGGGAGCTCAGTGGTTGAACGTCTCCCTTCAGCTCAGGGTGTGACCCTGGGATCCTGGGTCCTGGGATTCTCCTCCACCAGACTCCTTGCGGGAAACTTGCTTCTCCCTCTGCCTGTGTCTCTGCCTCTCTCTGTGTGTCTCTCATGAATAAATAAATAAAATCTTTTAAAAAAATAAAAATAAATGTGGCGGCTAGAAACTACTAAATTTACATTTGCGTCTCCTATTATAGTTCTGTTGGACATTGCCCATATAAGGAACTTTTCTTTAATGATATGTTGACTTAAAGAATTACCCTCCAGAAATATAATTTCTATTACTGAGTTGTGACAAATCCACAAGTTTGACCAATCGTCTCCTTGCATCTTGTGTCAGTAACCTCCTATCTCATATAAGTATTAAATGACAACATGTGTCTGCTCCTGTGTGGAAGGCCACTGATTACTAAAAATGAATCATAGGAACAGAATCTCTAAGAGTTTCTGAAAAGGGGGGAAAATAAAATGGGACCCAAGACATCTGAGGAGTAGGTAGGATGGAAAGTGCAGTGAATTTTGAGACTTGCCTCTGGGCTTGTACTCTGAGTTCTCCGTGTAGCCTCTCTGACCTTCCTCATTTTTGTACTCAACCTCACAGTAAGAACTAGACTAGCCTCACCCAATTTCTGTGACCTGAAGCTATAATTTCATGAAACGTGAAGGATCTCATCAGGTATATAAGCACTGATAGCATTTAGTTAGAAGAAAGGGATGGAGTTTCATTAAGTGAGGAGTGGATGGGCATTTACAAAGCCCAACTCTAAAAAGAAAAAAAAAAAAATTAGGGGGAATAATAAATAGACCAGTCATCTTAAGGCAGATGGGCAGAGGAAAAAAAATTTGAAAAGCTCTGGAGGTAAACCATGGACAATTTCCAATGTCAGCATAAGGAAAGAGAACTTAACCTTCCAGATGGGTGGTTCTCAACACTCCAGCTCCCCAGAAGCATTTGGAAATCTCTGGAGATAGTTTGTAACAAGTTTTCACACCTAGGAGAGGGGAGTTTGTAACTGGCAGCAAGTGGTAGAGGCTAGAGATGCTGCTCACCATCCTGGAGTGCACAACTCCCCCAAGCACAGGATTATGGGCCTACGGCGTCAACAGTGCCCCGGTTAGGAGGACTGGCTTAGGCAATGGAGAGGAATTCCAGATCAATGACTCAGTCACGGATTGCCTCGCTTTCTGATCTCAGCTATGCATAATAGCTCTGCACTCTAATCTAGAGAGCTAAACAATTTATACCCTGTCCCCGATCTTGCATAGTCGATGGTTATGCCTATTTAAATAAAAATAATCATTACAGAGCCAGGGAATGCGCATAACAGATATTCTTCAAGTTACTGCTTTATAGAATCGTATTTAGCCTTGGAAAGAGAGAAGCAATTAGTGGGATGGACCAACCTGTTCTGACTAAATAGAATGTTAATTTAGAAGTGACCTGAAAGTGAACTCTTTCGAAAGCCAGGAATGTGTTTGTACTAATTTGGGATTTTATTTTCAATTTCTCTCTGATATAAGAGATGTGGAAACAGTAAGAGCCAGAAACTGTCTTCACTGAATATCCATCTGGAAGAATAAAATGATAGAAATATTGGAGCAACTCCAGTCCAATTTTGCAAATTCAAGAGCGGAGCTGTGGAATGAAGTATTGTTTGTAAAACCCCGGGGGACATGGTAGGCTTTAACTAATCGTAACTTCTTCTCTTCTTGTGTTTACCTATTCTGGGAAAAAGTAAGCCTGGGACAAATTATCCCACCCTCTTGAAGCAGACACACATCTTGCAGGATTTTTGCTTTTCAAAGTGGAGCCCAACGTATCATTTTTAAATCCCCCAAAGTTTCCCTTTCCCACTTCCTTTAAGCTGAGAAGAGGATCCGGATCACGACTCACACGACTATCAACAAATATGCAAGGATCACACTCTGTGCACAACACAATGCTCTCTGTGTCTGTCCAGCATATATCAAGGCATCTGGGTACTAACAGACAAAAAGAAATGGAGCAATAAAGCTGAAGACGTGGCGTCTTGCGATTTTATTCCAACTCATGTCATTTCAACTTCAACTATATACTGGTAACTAGGAGATTTCGAACCCCAGCCCAGAACTCGCCCCTGAATTTCACATGGTCACCTGCCTCATTGACGTGTCTGTTCGTGACATTGCAAACTTATCATGTACAAACCAAATTCCTAATTTTCATCCCCAAGACTGCTCCTCTGGTGGCTTCTGTATTTCAGTTGATGAAAATTCCAACCTGCCAGTTGTTTAGGCCAAAATCTTTCATTATATATTGTCTATATGATATATATAACATATACTATAGGTAACATATACTATATAGTAAAAGTATATCCAGAAATCAATTTTATTCTTTTCACCTCATTCATATCCTTTCTACCCTAGAATGGTTTCTCTCTTCTAATGCAATCACTATTTAACTGGTCTCCATGCTTCTAACTGGTCTACGCTCAACAAGATCACCAGGATAATTTTTTTAAAAAACACAAGCTAGATCCCGTTACCTCACAAACCCTCCAGTGGTATCCCATTTCATTCAGGTTAAAAATCCTTAAAATGGCCCCTATGTAATGGCCTATACCAAGAGCCTCAAGCGTTTTCTGCACAAGGTCAGAGAGTAAATATTTTATACTTTGTGGGCCAGATGGTTTATATCTCTACTACTCAACTCAAAGCAAAATGGACAAATGTAAATGAATGGTCAGGGCTGTGTTGCCCTAAAACTTTGTTCACAAAAGGAGGCCAAACCAAGAAAGATTTGGATAGTTGGCCATCGTTTGGCAACTGCTGTGTAGTGCTCTCATTTCGCCCTTTGCTCTACTCCATCGCACTTAACACCTGATGTGCTACTTACTTGCTTATTTTTTTGCCTTTAATTAGAATATAAGCTACATGAGAGCAGGCACACTTCCTCTTTTTTTTTTCTTTTCTTAAAAAATATTCTATTTATTTATTCCTGAGACACACAGAGAGAGGCAGAGACACAGGCAGAGGGAGAAGCAGGCTCCCTGTGGGGAGCTCGATGCGGGACTAGATCCTAGGACCCTGGGATGACGCCCTGAGCTGAAGGCAGATGCTCAACTGCTGAGCCACCCAGATGTCCCCATTTTCTCCTTTCTTAATGTAGTATTTCTAGTATCTAGAATAATCCTTGGTGCATAGCAGGTATTCAATAAATATTTATTGCATAGAGTATGTAAGTGAAGATGAAGACTGAGCCCTGCAGATCATTTATCTGCTGGCTGCAATGTCTCTGCACATGTACAAAAAGAACTAAAACATACAATTCACGGCACATACTGTGATGCCCAACCTCATAACACTGGAAAGTATTTCCCAAGGTCGCCATCTTCATTTCTGGATCATGAGTGTGACTAACATTAGAATAACAGGAAGATTTCTTATGTTTCTAGAACACTGTATTTTTCAGAACCACTCTCAACATCTATTATTTCATCTTGGCGACAGTCCTACAAGGAGTCAAATAAAAATTTTACACTCGCATTTAGAAACCAAAAAGACAAGATGAAGAGGTTAAATAATTTTCCAAGAGTTAAGGAATTAGTGAGGCCTTTACAGAACCTAGCGAGAAATGAGGTGTAAGGTTGTCTCCACTGAATACTCACTTTGCTATGAGCATTTTTCTCTTCTTGGGCATCTGATTCTCAGTAGTTAAGGTTTTATGTTTCCTAATAAAAGGGGAATATATTCAGGAAGGAAAAAAAAAAAAAAAGAAGAAGAACGTTGTCCCCTGAAACACTTTGCAAAGTTGTGGGAGAAAGCAAAGCAGTTAAATTCACCCATCCCTGAAAATAATAACTCTCTGCGCTTTAGCAAGAGAATTATTGGGTGCTAAATGACAATTTGCTAGTAAGAATGAAGAATTAAGGCAATATTTACTGGGAAGGTAGTAAAAACTTTTTTTAAATAATCAAACTTTTAAACTTCGTTGACCTCTGTTTCTCCAGAGACTCTTCCACCGGGTTTTGGCAGGGGGACACACGGTCTCGAAAACTCCTCTGCATGGTCTTCCAGCTTCTTTCTTAATCAGGGGCTTGGGGAGCCAGGGCCTGTTTTCTTAGCGGCAAAGAGGCAGCAGGGAGATTTCTGAATTCCTAGTTCTGAGGTCAGCCATATCCTAAGGGAGAAATGACAGTGTGAGACTCTGCTTCTTCCACGGCACATTCTGGTTCATGACATTTGGTGTCACAGCTCTGTTTCTTTCTGTGAGCCCATCAGTGAACTCAGTACAAACACTCCTTAAAGCGTCTACACGCCGCCTCTTAACGCCTAAAACGCAATCTGCATATAAAAGAAAATGTCAACAGCAACAGCTCTCTCCACAGGTTCCTCTCTTTGGGATCCTCCTGTCCATTCATTATCTAGAACAACATGATCAGAGAAATCTTTGTAATTAACGATTGACCAGTCAAAAACTCTTAATGTATCCTACAGAATGAACTCCCACTTGGAAAGGGCCCACTGAGTCCTGGGACTGAGAAAGAATCTGGGGCTGCTCGAGCTCAGCAGGATTAATGCAGTGGCCTGATACCACTGGTTTGTCATCCCAGACCTCAGTCCTACATTTTCAGCCCGACTCTCTCTCTCTCTCTCTCTCTCTCTCATTTCCCTTCCCCTCCTCAGCTCCAACTCCCTCCCGCTGCTGAACACATCCTAGGGCCATGCTTCCCCCTTCCTAAAGGATTGCCCACTCTGCGGGCTTCCTCAAGTGCAGTCCCTCTAGCGCTCTGGAGCCCTCCTACGAGGGTCCCACCCTCCTCTTAATCACTGTCATCTCTCCTGCCTTCAGACCCCACTGCACCTTTTAATTGAGAGCTTCTGGTGACTTCCTAATACTCAGGTGTTTCTCATTTGACAATCTCCTCTTTTTTAACCCCACGCAAGGCTAAGAATTTGAATTTATTCATTGCATAGGAAGGGATTAAATATACTTGCGGTGTAAAACTAATGATTAATTAGGTTTTTCCTTAAAGTCTTCTTATCCTTTGAGACCTGTGAGTTTACAGCTGCCCACAAAATAAAATCCAAACTTTTCAGCATGACGCAACATCCTTCCTGGTCTGGAATGGGCCGCTGCTCCGGGGTGTCTCCTCTACTCAGAGTGCTGTCCCAGGCACGCACACGTACATACACGCCTTGAGTTACAAGAATGCTCACCAACTTGACAGTCCTCAAGTGTGCCTTGTTTTATAGCATGCAGTTTTTTAATTTACTCATTTCGGATAGAGAAAGAGAGAGAGCGCAAGCGTGCACAGGGGGTGGGGAGGAGAAGCAGACTCTCCACCCAGTAGAGAGCCCTATATGGGGCTCCATCCCAGGATGCTGGGATCATGACCCAAGCTGAAGGCAGATGCTTACCTGACTGAGCCACCCAGGCACCCCTTACATCACATATTCTTGACACTCCATAACTTTATCCCTTTGTCCAAATTGTCCTTCCCTCCCTAATCTATGTGGACCATCCCTCTTTTCATCCTTGAAAACTCAGCTCATTGATAACTGCTCAGTGAAGTTTATTGGATCCCTCTCCTCCACCCCACCAAACCTAGGGGTAACCTCCACTGCATCCTTTGCAGGCTTCTGGAGCTGTATCCATCACAATTTAATAATAAAAGTTACTTGCTTATATGTCTTTCTCTCCTGCTAGATGAAGAGATTCTTGATGCCCTTGCCTTGTTTGCCATTATCGGTCAGGAGTGTTTAATTAATGTGGAGCACCATATGAAGACCTGAAGGGAACTTTCAAAATTTAAAATGCAGATGCAAGGGTATTTAAAAATTATTTAGGTGGGTTAGGTAAGCATAAATTAAGAATACTTTTAAGCAACTTTATATCAGTTAGGGTACTATCTGGAGACAGAAACCATGTCAGTACTTTGAGTAGGAAAAAGTGACATAAAGAAATTTGTAGAAGAAGGTTAGTTACTAAGAGGAAAAGCTACCTAAAGACAACTCCAAACAGTCCAGAATTGGCAGGTGCAGAAAAGCAACCACTACCTGTTGGTTGAGGAAAAGCATACAATAAAGGGATTTGAGACTTAAGACAGGGCCTCCCCAAGATGGAGATTCAGATCTCTTCAAAGAGGACGTGGTCTGGTGGCTCAAGGGCAGCTATCACATGTGGCCCACAAGGGGTGCTCCGAAGCCGCCCCTGGGTGAAGAAACCCTGTCCTGAGAATAAGGCTGGAAGTTCTAGACTCCCACACCCCGATTAACAAAGAGAGGATCAGAAGCAGGAGAGGGTGGGCCTGCCCGTGTCACCTTGCAGCATCCCTCTAGTGCCCTCTGTTGGCAAAGCCTAGCGTCAGGCCAACTGCAAAGGAAAAATGCTTCCAGGGTCCAGTTCCATTCTCACCCAGCAGGGCAGGGAAGGGTGGATTTGGAGCTCGAAGACAATAATTTGATAACTGACACAAGTTTCAAAGCAAAACTAAATCAGGAAAATCAACACAAAAAATAACTGAATATAAATATAAATGTAAACCTAAACCTAAATCTAAATAATGTAGAAGGGCTACGGGCAGGTAATCCATCATATATTACTCCTAAGAAGAAAACTGTGAATGCGTTTTTTAAATTTTTTTTCTTTTATAAAACAACAAAAATTTTAATATAGAACTTTGCAAAAGTAATGCTACTTAGTTTTAATTGATTACAGGTTTTTTAATTCCAAGCATGAGACATTCCTTTTTTTTTTTTTTTTTTTTTGAGTTCTAGTGACAAAATAAAAAGGCAGGTTTATGTAACCTGAAATTATGAGTTTGATGGGTTTGGAGTATTTGAAATACTATCAAAAGTATCCTAGTCTATTTTACCAGAACCTACAACAGAAAATGTCTTTCACACAAACGAATTACTTCTTTCCTCTATGTTAGAGTAGTAAGAGAAGATGGAAGGTGGTAAAACAACAAAGGGGACACCTGGGTGGCTCAGTGGTTGAGCACCTGCTGTGATTCTGGGGTCCTGGGATCGAGTCCCACATCAGGCTTCATCCATGGAGCCTGCTTCTCCCTCTGCCTGTGTCTCTGCCTCTCTCTGTGTCTCTCATGAATAAATAAATAAAATCTTTAACCAAAAAAAAAAAAAAAGGGAAATAGAAAGACATTAATATGCTTAATTTTTGTCAGCTAAGCAATAACAATATCACTTAATAGAATGAAGAAACAAAATAAATTCATATCATAAGAAAAGACAAATCAAACTTACCTGTTAGACATTGGACACAGAGCAGAAGATAGTAGAGGACCATCAAGTCACAACTCGGGCTGATTCCCCTGGAACCTGAGGAGTATAAACTATATCTGTTTTTCCCTGTGTCGTTCCGTTACCAGCATGGATTCAGATATTGTCAGTGTAGTTCTGCATATTGTATTTCATTTTCAGGATCTGTAATCTAGAAACACGAAATCAGTTATAAAGACAAACATTGTATTCTAGAGTTCGGAAGATAAGAATGCTGGGAAATCTGTTGACCTGACAAATTGAGAAAGCTTCCTTCGTGCAACCCATACTGAGTACCAAAGTTTCTTAAATGTAAATGTAAAACTATTGTCAGAGACATATTTGTTTCCAGTGGTTATGATGAGAGTATTTGAGACCTGACAGGCAACACGTCTACGGATATCAGAGCATTGGCATAATGGATGTCAATTTTTGGTTCCATTTTTCCATGGAGACTTTTATAATAAGAATCGTAACGGTCCACCACAGGACTTAGCCTGGTTGGTTTCTCTTCAGTGTAAAATCAACACCATACACCCTCGGTGTGTTCTTTCTTCCTTATCTCCTCAACATCTGAAGATTTCTTTCTTTGATTTGCCTTGGATGACCTCCAGACACAGACCACTGGTTTTTACTAAGGAATCGGGTACAACCCGTTAGAAATGCTTATTTTTTTCCTGGCAGAGCAGCACCCATGATGCATTGCTTCCTCTCACAGAGCTCACTAATCATAATGCATTTGCCGTAGGACTCATCTTGAAAGGACAGGTCACTGAAAGCAAGTTGCTCTTTCCCTTTGGGGAGCATCTGGGAGTAATATTCCCATATGTCAGATCTGTTAGCTCCTGTCTCACCCACATGAAGACACCTGGCCACCAGATTCACCCACCAGCTTGTCGAATCCTGTCGTCCACCAACAGTACAGAGGGTCTTTAGATTGGGGTGACCCAAGAGCGGGATGCTTACCAGAGACAATACCACCTTTTATCCTTTTTTGCTGAGCAATGATTATCAGAGAGATTTGATCAGCCAACTCTGTTATTTTTCTTAGTGTCTGATAAATACTCATTTCATCCTAAACCATTTTGTTGAGCACCTATTGGAAAAGTGAACTGAGGTCATATTTCTTAAATACTTATTAGACTTTCATGGGCACCCAGATGTATTTTTCTCAAGGTTAACACAGACAGCCTCTATTCATCCTTGAGCATGAATATTCTTGCTGTTTTTGAGAAGATGCATTACATGGCCTAAGAATGATTATTTATATGCTTGGATAATGTGCTAGAGATTTTTAAAGGAGGCTCAGGTACTTCAGCTGTTTCTCAAGAATGCATTGTGGTTTAAATTCAAACCAGGCTGCACTCATCAACACATGTTTCTTTGATGAATTATTATTTATGTGAACTGACAAAGCAATGTGATTTTTCCATCAGTCATCAAATCTGCCCTTTCACAGTTAGCAATAAATGTTTATTCTCTTCAGTAAGAACGATCTAAATATGCTTGCAACCTGCTGTTTGTTATGATTTTTTTGTGTGATAATCATACTTCTTTTTAAAAAATCTGATTTAAACATTATACAGCTCTTGAGTTCAAAACTAGGAAACCAAGTGCCTGGGTGGCTTAACTGATTAAGCATTTGCCTTCAACTCAGGTCATGATCCTGGGGTACCAGGATCAAGTCGCACATTGGGCTCCCTACTCAGCGGGCAGCCTACTTCTTCCTCCCCCCTACTGATGCTCTCTCTCTGTCAAATAAATAAATAAAATCTTAAAAAAAAAAAAAAAAAAACCTAGGAAAGTTAGCTTTCTGCAATTTTATTCCAGTGATAAATATTCACCAAGTACCTAATGACATTGGGTTGCTTTATCTCAACAGCTACTCAAGGCTCAAACATACCAAAGGAAATTAAAGAAGATAAGAAAAGTATATCCTGGCCAATGATGGAAATAAGATGTAATAGATCACCCCTCAATGAACATGACCAAATGGGGAGCCTTGATTATTCAATCAAGCAGATATGGCTAAGAAGGCTCCTTATTAAAGGGTCAGCAATGCAGAAAAAGTTGAGGAGCACTGCCATACATCTCACCCAAATTCCGACTACCACAACACTGGCTGTTATCACGTCTTTTCCTGGTTTACAAACCTCAATGTTTCCCTATTAAAGATGATCCCCTATTAATTTAAAGAGTAAACTCGTTGGCCTAACATCCAAAGCCCCCATGCTCTCAAAATAATCTACATTTTTAGCTTTCTCTTTCAGTCCCATCTTATAACTTCCCTGTTTAACATTATATGGTCTCATTCATTTGGGGAATATAAAAAATAGTGAAAGGGAATAAAGGGAAAGAAGAAAAAATAAGTGGGAAATATCAGAAAGGGAGACAGAACATGAAAGACTCCTAACTCTGGGAAACGAACTAGGGGTGGTGGAAAGGGAGGAGGGTGGGGGTTGGGGGTGACTGGGTGGTGGGCACTGAGGGGGGCACTTGACGGGATGAGCACTGGGTGTTATTCTGTATGTTGACAAATTGAACACCAATAAAAAATACATTTATTTAAAATATATATATATAAAATAAAATAAAAAATAACTCCCCTGTTTAAGAAAACCAATCTTGTCATTTTTTAATCACACCCCAAATGTCTTTGCCCTACACCTTTGTTGTCACTGTTCCCTCCTACTGAGGAGGTGTTTTTTTTGTTTTTTTTGTTTTTTTCTCCTCTGCTTCTTTCCCCAAATTTTATCATCTTTCAAACCCTGGTTCAAATGTCACTTACTCCCTCAAGAAGCCTTATATTCATAAGAGTAACCTAAGAGTCATCCTCCCCTTTGAACTTCTAACCAATAACTGATGTTTACCCCCAGTTTATCTGGAATAGAGTTACTTGGGACTGTCATATCCACCAGTAAGTATAAGTTCCTTGAGAAAAAGCACTGAGTTTTACACAACTCTGTACCACCCAGATGATCTAACAGAGTAACTTTGGACATTTTAATATGCTCAATTTTATCAACTGGGAAAAAATTCATCCTTTGTCCCTTTTTTTAGGAGAAAATATTATACTTTTGTCAGAGCTCCTTCCTTAGATCAATGTGGGGGTTAGTTTGAGTCTTTAGTGGACTCTTGCTTCTTGCTTCTTCGTAAGTGATGATGAGCACAAACTACCAGTTTGGAAGACCCACAGATCCCTCCTCGGCATTGCCCCAGAACAATTCCTCTTTAATTCCTTTTGAATTAATATTAATTATTAGACATGTCATTTTGAGTATGTAAAGTAATATACAAGTAGCTTCATCTCGGGGAGTTAAGGATTGTGTATAACCATGTGTCTGTGTCCTCTCAGTTACCCAGACATTTTCTATTTTTCTGGCGCCAGCATGGCTTGTGTTAAATCTGGGAAACCACATGCCTTAGCAAATACTAATAGGCTCCTTAATGCATGGATGATGATGGTATGGATGATTTCTTGAGTTCCCTTGTTTAGTGATATTTTCCTGAATAGTTTCCCTAAAGGGGCTAGAATACCAGGGAAGCTTTTTGGCAATAGATACAGTAAACACCAAGCATATCCTGCATCCCAAATCAATGTAGGGTAGTTGGCCAATGACTCAAGAGAAAAATAGTTTTTCTGTTTTTTAAGAAGTCTAAGGTTAAGTTAGGGAAGAATTTTTTTTTTTAAAGTCTTGTGAAAATCACACACCTTAAAAATGGCAGAGTCGGAACATGAACATACATCTATCTGATTTTAGAAATGGAAAACTTTGGCCATGTTGTGTTGTATGTGTCTACACATAACCCTCTCCTGGCAATATCTTCATCTGACATGCTTTTTCTCCAAAAGGCTTCCTTTGTTGGTCAAATGTTAAAGTATGTACTCTGATGGTGGGGAAAGCACAAAGGATAAAAATGGGTGCCAAATTTCTGAGAACAATCATCAGCCCTGAAAATCCTCTAAATGGCTATAACCATTAGTTCTAGCTGTAAGAAAATATATAATATTCATGTTTGTCACTGGTATTACTGTTGCATTAATCCAAGTTATCAAATTATGGAATAAATTTTTCAGAAAAATGGATCAAGCATCATCCCTGGATGCTGGACCAGTGTTCATTGGTCCTTAGTGGTCTGAATAGCTTCAGAATAGAGCATCAAGATGAGACCTTCTGCCATCATATTTTGTCATTCATTTTTTTAAAGATTTATTTATTTATTTATGATAGACAGAAAGAGAGAGAGGCAGAGACACAGGCAGAGAGAGAAGCAGGCTCCATGCCAGGAGCCCAATGCGGGACTCGATCCCGGGTCTCCAGGACCACGCCCTGGACCAAAGGCAGGTGCCAAACCGCTGAGCCACCCAGGGATCCCCTTGTCATTTATTTTTAATTAGATTTGTTCCTTTCTCAAATAGCTGATCACATATATATTTTTAAATTCCTTTGCATCCTCAATGTATCTATTTCAGTTATAATTTACTAATAGCATCCATAAAACTACTTCCAAAATCAAACTCTACTGAAATGTATAATTAATGACACAAACTTGCTCATCTATTCCACTCATTGTGCATTTTTGTGTCTTGATTGCAGTCTTCTAGAAAAAAAATTGTGGGGGTAATATATGTAAATCCTCCCCCCAAAAATGTCTTTGTTCTTTCTGTTGTAACAAGATCTCCTTCCCAGCTTACTGTGAAAGAGGAAGAAAATGAAACCAAATATATAATGGTATTTTTTGTTAACAGTACTAGTTCAACAGCCCCTCCCCTGTTTTGCAGATTCATACTTGGGGAGGAATGTGATGATTTATCTATTCTTAATACCTTCTTCAAGAAGTTCTTAGAAATAGAACCTTGAGACTGAGGACAATGGAAGAGCAAGAGGAATTTTTTTTTTTTTTTTTTTTTTTAGCAAGAGGAATTTGATGTTTATATGCATGGGTCATGAGAAAGCCATCCTATTTCATATCTAATTGGTAGCAAAACAATGAGTGTAAGAATTTATATCTATATAGACGCACGCAGGAGCTGTTTTATTTGCTTACCTTGTGTAGAACATAACACACCTTATGCACCTACTTATTATATTGAACCTCTGGCTATTTGGAATTGACACCAGAATGTAAAAGTTCAGAAGATGAATTCCCTCCCAGTTCTAGCCAATGTCTTGATTACCTGGAGCAAGGGTAAAAATCTTTATAGATTTTAGTGTAAGATCTACTTCTGTTATGTGCATTCACATACGTGCATTAAATATATCCTCTATATATGATATGTATGTGTATATGACTTATGCCTACAGTTAAAGACAACTCTCACCTAAACAAAACAGTTACCAGACTACTCCATATACTGACCATTTTAGAGAGCAGAATTAAACCTCTAATAACTTTATTCAAATTTAAATCATAGTGCACTCTAAAATTTGTGATATAAAATTTGTATAAGTGGAAAATTCTGGTTTTACTAAAAAAGAATCTAAAAAAAATATATATATATCCACATACCAAACAGATGGGCTAGAAAAATGGCTGGTTTTTGGTGTGTTTGCCTGTGTGTTATGTTCTTAGCCTAACCTCTGTCCACAAAGGATTTAAAAGGACTCACAAAAATAAAAACAATAAAAAAGATGAAAGTAAAAAGTGAGATTATATTTCTTGAAGCATAACTAAGAACAGATATTTAAGGCCAAACTGGGTAAATATCACAAATATGGAGGCTTTAAGGACCCATGGTCTAACTTTAAGTCCTTGTAGTTTTTGTGTTTCTTTTTGTTTTTGGCAGTGGAAGCAAAAAGTGATAAAATGACTTACACAATCTTTTTGGTAGTAATGAGGAAAATGTTGATGTGCCCTTCCCAATGCCCCAATTTTGAAAGAAGTTTGCCTTCTGAGTGTTGTGAGTGAGATCCGTAATAGTCAGTGTGATCTGTCAGCTGTGAAATATCTATCTATGTCCATGTATGTCTATCGGGGCTCTTATACACACAGAGAGACTCTGGAATATCTAAAACTTCAATTTAAATGAACTGAAACTTCGTAGTATGGAGCAAATCTATAACAGATATTGTATATATTCAAAGGAATCCCAAAAAAATTATGTTGTGTTGACCCCACAGAAATATTCTAGAACTAAAAAGGAGATGTTTGTCTCACACCAAGTTAAGAGAAGGCTAATACCATAAAAGCTGGCACAGTTTTATCCAGCACCATCCTGGAAAGAGAGAGAGAAAAAAAACTTGGCCTTGAAGTAGGCTTTTTGGCCAGGATACTGCACCAGGTTCTGTAAGAAATTTTTCTTAATATTGTCCATCTCTCTCAGCTCTGCTTCTTATGTTCCCCAAGGAAAGTTAAAGATGGCAGAAAGAGCAGACTCCAGATGGAGAGCAGATTAGAAACCACCTTTAGAAGGTTGATCAGAGTGAGCTGACCTCAGAGTCTGATCAACTGCAGAACACTGACCACCCTGTGATAATTTTAGTAGAAACCATCTTGCTTTCTTCTAAAGACGTTCAATCTTGGGAGGGGGGTGGGGGTGACTGAGTGACGGGCACTGAGGGGGGCACTTGATGGGATGAGCACTGGAACACTGGGTGTTATTCTATATGTTGGTAAATTGAACACCAATAAAAAATAAATAAAAAAAAAAGATGTAAAGACGTTCAATCTCATCTTTATCCTCCATGAATATCATTATCATTGGAGAGAAAGAAACAAGTCACTTCATCCAAGAAAAAAATCTTAGTGCTAGTTCTAAAAAATTTCTCAGGTAATATTTTCCACCGCGTAGTCTAGTCTAAAAAGTAGATATCACCAGAAAGAAAGATGACCCCCAGAAATTAGGCCGGTGGTTTCATAGTATCTTTCAACCAAAATAGAAGATGTGCCATTAGAGCTTGGGAAAAAGTAATTCTGAGTGGGGTGAAGATAACGTGGACCAAGTGGATCCTCTTTTCAGTTATCCTGATACATGGGTGGAACTTTGAGTGGCCAGGAAATTGCCTTTCAATGGCACCCAAGATAGTCACTTCTTCCCCGGGGCTTTGGGGAAAGGGACTGGAAGCAATTCAAGATTGTATTCTCCATGGAGAGTCTGGAGTCTGAAGTCTGGAGGGAGGGAGAAGTTAGAGTCCACAGAGAGAGTCTGAAGTCTATATCCTGAGTTTATTTGCTGAGGGAGTCTCCTCCACTCTAGGATTTGGCAGAAGGGGTAATTATTCAGTTTTTAATCATCTGTGGGAAGATGAAAAGCCTGACCGAGACCCTTGCCTCAAAGGAGCACTGTTCAGCTTCTGCACACAGTATGACTTAAAAGATAACCAATGGGAAAATAAACATTGTTTTTTTTTCAAGTAGTAAATAAGCAAATGGGGGGCTGAGCTCCTGAAGATCCCCACTAAGATGGATTGTACCCAAAAAACTTTCAAAGTAGAAGTTACCATGTAAATGGCCTGGGTCTCCCTTTCATTGTGCCTGTAGGGACACAGCCAGGAAATGTGGTAACCGTGGTGCCTCGATGCATCCATTAGAGGAATGAAAGGTATTTAATTGAACAAATATTATGATTTTTACATTACAATGACTGTTTGTTAGGATTGTGTTTTATTCATTGATTTTAGCAAGCTCTTTCATTCTCACTCGTTACAACGAACAAGTCACATCTCACTATAATGACAGTGGTCATCATAAATTAATATCAAGCTCTTCCAAGTTTCTTGCTCAGGGCCTTTACTGGATACCTGTGGTTCGGTAGAAACGTGATTGTTCCTGAGGGATTTAACAACCCGATCACTGATTTCCTAGAAATGGGATAGTAATGTAAAATCATTAGTCTTTTTATTATGCAATGAAGGCATGTTTATTACAAATACACATAAAATGGTGGATGAGAAGAAAATCTTAAATCACTCATAATCCTAGCATCCAGAAATAACATTTTGGTGTATAATTTTACCCTGCGTTATAAAAAATGTATTTTGTGAAACACGTGAAGGAAGAGGAAGAGGGGGTATTGGGTTAGCATAGGGGTTAAGAGCAGCGGCCCAAAGCTGAGGGTGGACACTTACTGGCCAGGCACCGCGCACACATTGCTTCATCCCCTCATCTCTGAACCAGATATACATTTAGCTATAAAGGCAGCCTCGCCGACCGCCTCACGAGCCACGTCTTACAGAGCTGATAGGGGGGTAGACGGCGATTCCCTCTGTTATCCCTATTTTCATCTTCTTTGTCCTACCTTTATTCTTTCTTCCTACCCTTCCTTCCTCCTTCCCTCCTGACTTTTAAAATTTCAGTTGGTTAACTAAACCCGCTTTCTTCACAATAACCCCTCCTAAATTATTTTTTGTTGTCGCCCCAACTCCTTGGGCCTACCATGTTCGTTTTAGGCTCCTTTTCGGACATAATAGTCACCACCGTAATTGTATATGGAATCGTAGGTGCGGGCATCTACATAACATCCCAGGCTCTTCGCAGCCCTCAGCCAGTTCCCTGAAGAAGCTGGAATCCCTGTCCTAGCTCTCCTTTCTTCCTCTGCTCCCTGTAAGTTGATTCCCTTGTCTGACATTACTCCCAGTAACACTCTGGAAACTTTCCTCCAGCCACTGGCAAGATAGACTTTCCATTTGTTCTTGCAGCTTGCAGTTAGCAGCTGTGGGGCTGGTGGGCAGGGATGGGGGGAGACAGGGGGAGGAGCTGCGGGAACCGGAGGGGACACACATCAGCAGAAGCTTCCTTTGACCCGCTGGACCCACGGATGATCAACTTAGTCACCCACGTACACTCGATTTTGAATGTGACAAAAATACTTGTGGATCCCAGGCGTCTGGGGAAAGAAGGAGAAGGAATAGTATAAGACAGTGAGAGAGCGGCCCCCAAACCAGAAGTTTCTGCACCATATGGGAAAGACTTTGTGTGGTTCTGGCCACCAGATGCTCGCTGTTCGAATATCTCGTTACATCTGCAGTTCTCAGAAGCCTAAAATCCTGGGAAATCTACTAATAGCATTTGCAGTCCATCCCAAACCAGGAAGCTTTCAGGAGCGCGCCCGGCCGCGCCGTGTGAGCTCAGTCTTTTGCTTTGTTCCTGCAGCAATCTGATCACTTGCTTTAGAGAGGAAATAGGGTGTTTTTCAACCTTGCCTTGAAATCGTGAAATTCCTGTCATAAAAATAAGAAATCGTATATGAAGCCTCGGGGTCAGATCACCCCCTGGTTTCAGGAGTTCTCAATAGAGTTATTATGTGTTGGAGCAACAAGGTAAGGGGAGATTATGGTTTCATACCAGTATTTGAATTTCCTGATATGTGTTTGCTTGAGAAAGACCCTTATCATCATTGCAATGCTTAAAGAATGGAAAGATCTGGTGGGTTGTTTTTTTGTTTTTGTTTTTGTTTTTGTTTTTTTTGGGGGGGGGTTGCCCAAATCCAATTTTTGAAATAGAAAACTCCAGATGGAATGAAATAGCCCAGGTTTGAAAAGTGTGTTTTATATGTTATTTTTTTTATCTGATAAAAAAGAAAATACTAATCCAAACGTTCAGGGTTTTTTTTTTTTTTTTTTTTTTTTTATCATCCTTCTTTTCATACTCCAGTAACATACTTAAATACTGGGAAATACTCACTCTGGCAGGGGGGAAAAAAAAGATAAAAGATCCCTCTAACACATGATATGCCGTGGTATTTTCCTCAGTTGTTAGTCACATTGTATTTTTGGCTGGGCCCCAGGAACCACAACCCTCAATTACAGTTGCTTTCAGACATGTGGAAGAAACACATGCTAAAACAATTAACAAAATTATGACATTTATACTTTTCCCCAGATCGTCAGTCCCTGCGATTCTTCAGCATGTGATTCTGTATGAAACAAAACAATTGTTATAAATCAAGCTGACCGCATCGAGCCTTGCGGAGTGCTCTGAAAATGTCAAAAAGTAAGATAGAAGACAACAGATTTTCCGTGGGCTAAGCATGCTCCACTCCCTGCCCACGGCCAGTCTCACGTGGCGCCGGTGGGCAAGCAGAGCACCCCGTCCTTCCATCCCCAGCACCGACCTCAGTGGCCCAACTGCAGTTTGATGACCGGTAGCTCTGAGCTGTCTCGCTCGCGCTGCATTTTCTGTGCCTCCTACGTTGACAGATGTTGGGGCCTACTGAATGGAACGGGCAGGAGAACCCGAAACTGATGACTTTCAAGTAGAAAATGAAAGAGGGACACCGAGTTGTCATCGTATAAGGTCTACAGCAAAGGTAAATGCATCTTCTAGCAACCCACACGTGAGAGCACGTCTCAGAGGCGACCGTCGTGCTGTGCATGTGTTAATGCCCCGTCGCCCGACCTGACTCGTGGGACTCCGATTGTAGCTTACTGTTGACTTCACGCATTTGTCATCCTACAAGCATCTGGGCCGAGCGCTGAGGTACTGTAGGCATAGAGATGACTAAGACGCAGCCTCTCGCTCTCGGGGAGCTCCAACTAGCAGACGGGACAGGGTAGTAACTGTGCTCACTGAGATGCAAGTTGGCAGCAAGCCAGCCCAAGAGGTCCACGAAATCCAGGTGAGAAGGAAACGCTTCATCTGCAAGGTACAGCACAGCCTGTGACCTGGCCGCAGCCAACAAATACGTCTCTGGTAGCTGTGCTAGCACGTCTCTTGCCTGTCCTTCTAGATCCACTCTCTACCTTTTTCTACCCTGTTCCTGCCCCAGGAAGCTGACCTCTGAGGACTAGACCAACAGGCTTTTTTTTTTTTTTTTTTTTTTTGCCTTCTTGGCTACAGACAGGAGCCTGGGAGGAGAAGGAGGTCAAACTACGCATTCCCCACCACTTCCCACTACTTCCTCATTTTCCACGGTTTGGTTGCATCTCTCCACCAAAGGCCCCAGTTCCTGACAGTTGTCCCTCTCCACACCCCTCCCCACCTCCAGGTTTCCACACCCACCTTCCCCTTTTCCCTTCTCCTGTAGGAGAAGTACCACATTATCCTGTGATGGGTTCCTAAACTCTGTCCACACCTTTGTTGGAAGGAAGGAAGGAAGGAAGGAAGGAAGGAAGGAAGGAAGGAAGGAAGGAAGGAAGGAGGGAGGGAGGGAGGGAGGGAGGGAGGGAGGGAGGGAAGGAAGGAAGGAAGGAAGGAAGGAAGGAAGGAAGGAAGGAAGGAAAGAAGAAGGAAGGAAAGGAAGGAAGGAAGGAGCCTTTATATTAAACTCTCCTCAATTACCTAGTTTGAGCACATTGTCTGTTTCCCACAGACCTGACTCCTATGTAACCCTCTTAGCATTTAAGGGTTTATGTTCTCAGAAAAACCAGCTCAGAAGCATCGAACCGGCATTTTACTAGTCACTGAATGCCCTAAACTACCTACCTCTCCAAATAATCTCAGTTCTTATTCTCCGGAGACCCGTATGACACCAGAACAGGCCCCATCTCCTCAGTCCTGCCGCAGGCAAGCCACACCAACACCCAGCCTTCTCAGCGGGGCCTCCCAGATTCCCACTCTGTGATGTTGCACCTTCCTCCCCCTCCTCAAATCCAATCCAATACTAATCTAGTTGCTGTTGCAAAGAATTTTGGCAGATGTAATTAAGATCTCAAATCAGTTCTCCTTAAAATAGAGATTATCTGGGTGGGCCCTAGGCACAATGCGCGCTTTTAAAAGCCGAGCATCAAAAAAATAAAAAATAATTAAAAAATAAAATAAAATAAAATAAAATAAAATAAAATAAAATAAAATAATAAAATAAAATAAAATAATAAAATAAAATAAAATAAAATAAAATAAAATAAATAAAAAAGTAAAATAAAATAATAAAAGCAGAGCATCTTCTCCAGCTGGTGGATTCAGAGAAAGTCACTTTCGCTGGTTCGCTTCTTGGTTCCCCTTGAAGGAATCAGCATGCTAGGTCATGTTGTGGCACCAGAATAATACCCTGTTGTCCCAGTGTCCTAGGACAGGAAAGAGGTACTGAGTGGTCATTGTGCAGGCAGGAGCTGGGGCTCTGCTCTGCGGCCTCCTGGTCCTTGTTCCAGGCAGGACCATCCCAACCTGGAAACGTGCTGGTGCCCAGGACGGAGGGCAAGGAGGGGGCAGTCAAGCACAAAACAGTGTGGGAGTGGCCACAATGCTTCTGCGGGCTCTTTCCTTCTGTAAATCACAAGGCTCGTTCCAAAGGAGCAGGGAAGTACAACCCCCTCCCAGAGAAGGGAAGCAGGTGCTGCTTCCCGGTGACACGATCTATCACAGAGCCCAGCAAATAGTTGATGCTTATCAAGTTAAGTAGCCTGAGTAATGAAAAAGTTCAATGGTTCCACCTAGACTTCACTCAACAAATATTTATTAGATTCTTTAAATATTAGGCAGTGTACTAAGTACTATTTAATAAGGCAGATTAATGGGAAATATATGGACTCATCCAGTGTTTGCATTTCAAGGGATACATTTTGTGTATCTGAGAAAAGCACTCACATGAGTTAGTTCATTTCTCCAAGACAAAGCAAAGGTACAACACGGCCTGTTTGCATTTTTCCCTGCTGCGTTGTAAGTTATCAGACGCTTAGTGGCCTATAGAAACTCAAATTGATCATCTCAGTTTCTGAAGGGCAGTGCCTTGGCGTGGGGGAGCTGCATTCTCTGCTCAGTCTTACCAGGCTGAAGCAAGGTGCCAGCTCCATCCTTGGTTCTCAGCCTGGCACTTGGGATCCTCACTGGGTGTGAGCAAAAGTCATATCCTTAGGGCTGTAGGACTGAGGTCCTTGTTCTCCTGCTAGTTGCTGGCCAGGAGCTGCTTTCAGCTCCTAGAGGCAGCTAGATGAGCTCCATGGCAGTTCTCAGCATGTTTTTCCTCAGAGTCTTCCACCTCTTGGGTTGATACGTTATTTCAATAGTTTTCTGCACTACCCACCTCTAAATGTACCCTTTGAAAGTATAGGCTTCTTTTAACTGCTGCCCTGTTTCATACACAGCACCAGCCGTAGGATGCTGCAACAAAGCGTGCATGGGTCTTGTGAGGATTCTTTTCCACTTACAGATTATTTTCATTTGCTTTCAGAGGCACGGTTATATTTCATGGTTTAAATATAGGGAAGGGTGCTTTCTGCATGGATGAAACAGTAATTACATATTTTTTTAAAAAAGCAAAAACCTATGTGCAAAATGTTAAAGTTTTGGTTTAAAAGCAGCATGAAAAAAATAATAAAAAAATAAAAATAAAAAAATAAAATAAATAAAAAATAAAAGAAGCGTGACCCCGAGATGTCATCACATGGTAGCTAGCGGCCCCTTCTCAGAAGCTCTAAAGGCCTATGAACAGGACAATTAGATTGACTTCAAGCACTTAGACTCTTCCTTCCCACCACATCCTACTGCCACCTTACTGAACCGCTAATGCTGCATAGTAAAGAGTGTGCACAGTGCTTTCCCTGCAGCATGGATGGGGAGGCTGTTTCATGCTCGGTTAACCATTCTTTTTTTTTTTTTTTAAGATTTTATTTATTTATTCATGAGAGACACACAGAAAGAGAGGCAGAGACATAGGCATAGAGAGAAGCAGGCTCCATGCAGGGAGCCCGATGTGCGACTCTATCCTGGGTCTCCAGGATCACGCCCTGAGTTGAAGGCAGATGCTCAACCACTGAGCCACCCGGGCATCCCTCGGTTAACCATTCTTACGCCACGTGCTGTAAGGATTCAAAGATGAGATAGATATAGCCTTGCCCTTCATAAACTCAAAGTTTTCTAAGCTTTAATTTTTAGATTGAATTTTATTTCTATTTTATTTGACTTTATTTTATTTAAAATAAAATTAAAATTAAAAATGACTATTTGAGAGAGAGAGACAGAGACAGAGATAGCAACAAGAGAGCACAAGTGGGGAGGAGTGAGAGAAGCAGGGTCCCCACTGAGCAGGGAGTCCGAGCTGGGGCTCCAGCCCAGGACCCTGGGATCATGACCTGAGCAGAAGGCGCTTAACCAACTGAGCCGCCCAGGTGCCCCTCAGATTGAATTTTTAAAACTCTCTTCTAAAATAAACAAATTAGGGATCCCTGGGTGGCGCAGCGGTTTAGCGCCTGCCTTTGGCCCAGGACGCGATCCTGGAGACCCAGAATCGAATCCCACGTCGGGCTCCTGGTGCATGGAGCCTGCTTCTCCCTCTGCCTATGTCTCTGCCTCTCTCTCTCTCTCTGTGGGACTATCATAAATAAATAAAAAATTTAAAAAATAAAATAAAATAAAATAAATAATAAACAAATTAAAATGTTCAGCGTATGAAGAAAGGCAGAAGAAACTGCTTACTGAGAATAACAGCCACCGAAAATCTAGTTTTCATCCTTGCTCTCTGCTCCAGCGGCTCCTGTCTAACCTGGGTCGCAGAATTGAGGGAGCAGGAAGTGGTAATCACAGCTCTGCATGAGGACTCGGGAACACATTCCTTACACAGGGCTCCCCCCTTGCCTCGGTTTCACTTTCTGCGGCCTCCCTTGCTGTGCACAACCGTGGTCCAGAATGGTTTTCCCTCCATGAGCACAAGGCCAGTAGCGGCCTAACGCTCCCTCACCTCACCACGCCTACGTCACCCACTTCACTTCATCTTGGAAGCATTTTATCAGCTCACAAGAAGAAGGGTACAGAGCAATCAGAGATTGAGAGGGGGAAGCCACATTCATCTGACTTGTATTCCAGTGCAATGTTTTAATTCTTTTCGTAGTAGCACTTTTTTAAATCTCTTACCCACAAAAATTAAACTTCACCACAGGTATGAAAGCACAGGAGGAAAAAAACCACCGTGCATCTATGGTTCAGTGCTATCCCCATGTCAGGCGGGTCTGGAACCACACCTCCAACAGTTAAGGGGGCTGCTATACTCGAGTACATACGTCCCTGGGAGTCCCACCATCCTAGACCATAAGGCTTTTACACATAGGGGGGAAATACTTCCTCTGGAGTCTTACTTGATCACCTTCGGGTTTAGCTTTACCTTGTTTGTTCCTTCTCAGAGCTCCCTTAGCACCTCCAGTTTCCTCTCAAATCAGACAAAGTCCGATTGCAAGCTTCCTTGCAGTCTCTATTGCAAGGTTCCTTGTCCAATGACCATAGTGCTCTCTTGTCTAAGTAGAAGATGAGGCTCTGGGCCTGGTTCGTGATCTCAGAAGGAGACCACTGGGGCCTTCACGTGGTGCCAAGAATAGGGCCCTGGCCCTGTTCCACCAGCCCATGGTGCTTCACTTCTTTTATGAAACACGAACTGACATCCCCTAGCCTGGCGTTGAAGACGCCACAATCCTGCCTTTCTAGATCAGACTACCTCTACTAAGCTGCCACCCAGACATCCTCATCTCTTTGCTACCCCTGAAATCCCCATCTGAGTTCACTTACTTAATTGTTTCTCCCACCTGGAATACCTTTCATCTCCCTCTTTCACTTTTTCACAGATTTACTTCTCCTCTTCCAAGGCCCAATTCGAATCCCATATTCTCTGTATAGACCTCCAGGTCTACATGACAAGCCCCAGCGACTTCCCCTGCTCAGAGCACTCTCCAGTTTGATTGACAACTGCAGTCATCATGCAGAATAGAACCATCTGTGTCTCTAACGGGCCAGGTACAGTGCAGGGAAGGTGTGGGGGCTTTGAAGACCCGCAGGACAATCCCTACTAGGCTTTCCTTGCTATTAGAGAGAATGAGATCCATACCTAAGACGATAAATGTCAGTATTTCCAACCAGTGAATGCCACCTTGCCGTACTTCATGTGATATGCTACAGTGATCTGCATCACTCGTTTGATGGTATTTGCAAAAATACACACACGATGACTTCTGACAAGCACTGACTTGTCAGTTAAGATAGTTTAACATAAAGGAGTTCTCTCCTCCGTGATCTGAAAGGGTTGTGAGGCCAGGAAACCCCATAGATGGCTGTGCAGCTCTAGCATTTCCCAGGGCAAGACAGCAGGTGTGGCGCAGTGTCACAGGCGGCAGTGCAGACTGCAGCCAGAAGGCCGTGGCCTGAATTACAGCCAAGCTACCGCGGCTGTTCTGGTTTCCTCATCTGTAAGATGGAGATAATAGATGTACATACCTTGCTGAAGTTTGGAGGAAACTGAATGAGAAAAAGCACCTAAAGCCCTCGGCACACTGCCTGGCGCACAGTAAAGAGTCAATAACTGTTGGATAGCTTTATGTAGGCTTCATGTACCCCAAATGCAAGGGTATGGCAGTCCCATGATCCTGTTCCACCTGTCCCTAAGGAGTGAGGGCCACAAGTGCTGAGGACCACTTGGTGCTCTTGGGTGGCAGGGGGAGGAAAAGAACTTTCACACTTAAACTGAGTCTTCAAACCAATTTTTTTTTTTTTTTTTTTTTTTTTTTTTTTTTTTTTTAATTCTATTGCATCCTGCCTGCTGGAGCTCAGGCAAGCCTGTGGTATAGGCCATCCCCAGGTGGAGTTGTGGGCAGGGAGCTTTATCCAGGGAACTCTACCCGGCTCTTGGCCCTGCCGGGGTGAGCAAGGAAGAGTTCACACAAGTTGACTACACCAATCCTGGTTTGCCCAAGACCTGACAGGCCACCCGGGCTGTCCTGGTGTTTTTATTATTAGTGCCCCCATTTCCCTCTTAGACCGGTTCTGGTTTGGATAATCAATTACCCAGCCACCCCAGAGGCAGAGCTTGCTTCCCAGCTCCCCCTCAAAAGAGCAGAGGGGAAGGGGCAAAACATGGGATGGGCTTGAACCTGGATTTGCAGCTCATTCGGTGAACTTGGCCCACGGTTGTGTTTTGCTCAGTGTGAAACCCGAGTAACGATACCCACCCACCTCACTAGGCTGTGTGGCAATGATGTGGATACGCAGGACCTGACACAGAGTAGCTGCTCAGACGTGGGACTTCTTCCCTATCCTTCTCCCCTGCGTGGGTGCAGAAACCATCCCAGCTGTGCCTTTTCTGAGATGACGCTGCCCCTGGGGGGGTCAAGGGTGTCTGCTCCATGCACAGGCTTCCCCTGCAGCGGGCAGGGAAAAAGCCCTTCTGGGGCAGGCGGATCCAGAGCTCTCAGGAAAAGAGAGAGACCCCATGGCTCCTGCTTACAGTCTTCAGCTGTAATCATCCAATTACACCCTTTTATGTTCTATTTTACTGCACCTGAAAGGAGCAGGGATATCTGGATATCTAATAGCTGCGTTTACAGGAGGTGAGCAACTAAAAATAGCCCCACAATCTGTGGGCAGGTTTCCAGGAAATGCTTGACTTGTTAGAGAACTGCAAAGAGAGTGTTAATCAAGCCCTTCATCAGAATCACTTTCCCATGCTGCTCTTAGAAGGTTGAGGGCTTAGGTCTTGTTTTTACCAAGTGAAGTAGCAGCTTAAAAGAATATATAAGCAATTACAAAGGGGACTGAAGATTAATACTGGGACATTTGCAGGGATCCTACAGGAGTGACTTTGAGCCGACGATAAACACCACGCCACCGCCACCACCACCACCACCAAGCGATTTATATTTTATTCCCCTCTGTGTGAGCTTGTCTCTAGAATTCCAGGTCCTTAATAATAATACATGTTTTCCTTTGTTGATCCTCCAGAGTTTAAGTTGGAGAGGCAGAGGACCCATACTTTTTTTTCTTTTTTAATTGAAAGTAAATATGGTGAAAAGATTTAACGTCACAGCTGGGTGCTACTTGCTGCATTTCACATTATTTCACGCAGAAGATGTGCTGGTTCCTTGCGATTCTTACAAAAGGCAGAGATGAAGGCTGATGAGGATAAATTTCCATTGTCAGAATTTCAGAGTCTGGCATTTTCCTGGAGCTTAAATGCTATATTAATAAATGTTGAATATAGCTTAATGCCACTACTTTTTCTTATGTGAATTGAAGTCAGTTATTAAAAGGTCAGACATTACGAATGATTCTTAGGGAAGGATAGGGTGGAAATGAAATGGGATTCACACATAGTAAGCACTTTTTAAAAAATGTTAGTACCTATCTTTAGGTAGCATTAAAGAATAATGATAAAACTCCAAGTCGAATTATTCATTTGTTTCTGCACTTCAATATAGTAAATAAAAATGCAACATTGCCAGAAATTAAGAGTATAATTATTTATCTGCTAGAAGCAAAATCAAGGTTGTTTTTTTTTTTATTTTTAACTAATCGAACTATTAATTTACAACGTGCTAAGGCATTTTGCAAAAAAAATTTTCCTACTGTACTTTCGATAAACAGTGGACTTAAGGGGATTCTGTGAAAGAGCTAACCAATGTTTTGTCATGAGGAAATAAACACCTTTACATGGAGTAAGACTGCACTATCTTGAAGTGGCAATTGATTCCATCCTGCTACTTCAATTCTGTTTCAGACTGTTTATTTCTATATAAAGGGGGGTGGTATTCCTGACAAAAATCTTTCAAGTCAACTATTGATGAATGGCTCGTGGTCAGGTTCACAGACAAAAGCCTTTTTATTGACTTCGGTTGGGTCAGATTTCCAGATTTTATGCCTGTTCTCATCCCCTGATGAGAAAACAAGTCAGAGGAGGACTGTTGAGGGCCATACATCTTGGCAAGTGTGTGAAACAGGGGCAGCAACCAAGAGATTTCCTTCGAAGATGGGATCTAGTTCCAGGTTTGCCATGAACGGTGTGACATTCTTCCTCAATCTTGGTATATTTAAGGCACAGCATTCCCTTTTTGACGAGATGTCGTGCCTGGGGGCACAATTGTAAGGGAGCAGTGCTGGACTGTGGAACCACTCTGGTCCCAATTCCACCCCAAGTAGCCAAATGACATCCTCCAAAATTCTCGGTTATTATTTCTGCCAAAAGATGGGTAGACAGGCTTCTTCTGAGGTCCCTTTCTGCTAATCCCACCTAGATTTTATTTCCTGCCTTATATATTTTTTAATAAATACACATTTAAAAATATATCTATAAAGTACAAGTCAGATCATTATTTGTATATTAGTAAGAATTAAGAACCGTATTATTTGTGATAATGAAGTTCCAAATTTCAAAACAGACTTGTTAGTTCCTTCTCTGTCTTCTTACAGTTGAATAAGTCACCTTGTGTCACCTTTTCCGGAGGCTCCAACCTTATTTTCATTACAAAGGAAGTAGCAATTTATAGGGCCAAGGATCAGAAAAATCATATAAATGCTAAAAACAAAAAAGAGGCAGGTGAGGAAGGAAACCAGGGTCAAGGAGGTATGCAAGCTCTTTTCTTAGGCAACACCATGAGGTTTAGTAAATGAAGGAGCAGTTGATACACTCTTCGGGTGTGTGGAAGAGGAGGTGGTGTGTTTCTGAAGGAGAGTCTAAGGGAGGGTTAGAGGTCAGAGGTCAGCCATTTGGCTGTAGTTTTTATGTGCCTTTTACATTCATGGCTCTCTCGTAACACTAAAACGTAACAGGTTAAATAAGTGTCGCTCACACAGGATATTGAAGTTATAATAAGATAGCAGCACCCTGAAGAAGCCTTGGAGAAATTCAGAACTTATTTCACACTTTCCTTGCTTAAATAAGGTTGAGCTACTTGTTTCATCCTTTTTAAGAAAGGATTCACTTAGAAAGGATTAGGACAGCTTTACTTTTATTTATGGAGACAGGTAGTTTAATAGAGATGACTCGGCAGAGTTTTCATGAATTTGCTAAATATATCCATATATATATAGATATATATCTATATAAATATATATATACACACACACATATATATATTATGTTTATATGTATATATGTTTATATGTATGTTTAAGATAGAAAACTGTCCTCCAATTCTTTAGGTATGCCAAAGCATTGCCTTGGAACGAGCTACGTAGTTAAACATGCTGTGATCTTGATTTCATCTTTTAAGTTATTACAATAAAAGCTTAGATGCTGAGATTCACACATTTAAAATCTCAACCTAAAAAAAAATTAAAAATAAAATAAATAAATAAATAAAATAAAATCTCAGCCTAAGACTTTTGCTCAATTAACTCCTCTGCTGGGTGGCAGGGCATGTTTTCAGAGCCCAGAGGACTGGCTTCCGGTGTGTGGCTACAAAATGGGACTTCTTCACAGTCTCCTGGGTTCCTTAGGACCATGTCTAGAAAATAGGGAGAAACAAACATCACTAAAAACAGAAGACCTGTTCAAAAGTCTCTTGACCTTACCCATCCAACCCTAAGATCCAGTGACTATGTCAACTCATGGCTAAAATGCACTGAACCTAACTTCTGAGGTCCTGAAAGGCAACAAAACCAACCAAACAAGCAAATGAAAACCAAGCCAGCCAATGGCCCCCCTCAGAAGGGGTCATCATTGATTTCTCTCTCTCCCACTTGCGGCTACACTCTGGTCTCTGGATCTTTCCCATTCTCCAACTCCCACTCCCTGGCTCACCAGTCCAAAGACTTGTCAGCTAAGTCTACAAGACTAATAGCTGTCCTTCCTGCCTCCAGGCTTCCCTCCCTCTCTACATAGCGTTCGCTCTTCCTAAAAACAACTGAAGTCATCATTTCCCCATGCTCTCAAGTCTTATATTATAAAGTTCAAATTTGCTCTGGCACTTAAGACTCTCCATAATCCCGACTCATTTGTCCTTTTCAGAAATATGGCTCCCTATTCCCTGACCTACAGAAATTCTTGGCTCCAAATAAATGATATTATTCACCAGCCCCGAGTTAGAGCCACAATGTTGCTGCAATATTTTTCATGTCCTTCTCATTCTCTCTCATGTGCAATGGGTCAAGCTAGGTCCTCTCCAGCTATCGCAATCTTCTCCATCCTTTAATGCAGGATTCCAATTCTACCGCTGCTCTGAGGTCCGCTCCCTCTTGCCTCTGAACTCCATCAGTAAACCAGGTCTTTATTGCCCATCTTGCCTTTTGCATTTACCCTTTTTGTTAATAGGCCTTGAAAGGCAACAAAACAAAGCAAAACAAAATAAAAGTTCTTTCCACGGACTCATGTGTCTTCCTTCAGCAAGGCCATAAAGTCCTTAAAGAATAAACCCTAAACCTCACCTTCCTCTGCCTCTTGCTCACTTATTTATCAAAGCCTGAGTTCAGGACTTCTTGAGTGATATAAAAACAATTATGAAATGTGTCCATACACCTTTATGTTATGCTTACATTTAAAATCAAATGGTGGGGATGCCTGGGTGGCTCAGTGGTTGAGCATCTGCCTTCGGCTCAGGGCATGACCCCTGGGTCCTGGGATCCAATCCCACATCGGGCTCCCTGCATGCAGCCTGGTTGTCCCTCTGCTTGTATCTCTGCCTCTCTCTCTCTGGGTCTCTCATGAATAAATAAATCAAATCTTTAAAAATATAAAGTGAAATAAAATAAAATGGTCCATCACTTTGAGTATTCCTTATCCCTTGACCAGAGTTGGCATCAATAGACTCACTTGGTGGAGTGTGAAATGTGTGGAAATTCAGATATACCTGCATTATTCATTCTTCGATATCAACAGCCTTTCAAGTCCTTAAATTTCCAAAGACCAATGAAAACCGATAAGCAAAAGTATGCAAGTGTTCTCTTCATTTCCATTAAAGATATTAGACAGAGTTATAATCTTCAGCCATCACATGTATCACAGTTGTTTTCAGTATCAAAATGTGACTTTTTTCTTCCCTTGTTCCCCATTAGCCAGCGTTAATTTTTTTAAAGTAATAATTCTACCACAGTCAAAAATTCTTCCTTGTTATTCAAAATTAAATTTTTATACGACCTACAATTTTTTACAATACAAACCTCTGGCAAAATGTAAGACAAAGCCTGAGTGGCTTCACAGAATGACACTATGCATACAGGAAATGGCCATAGTTTAGCTAATTGTGAACTGTTTGCAAAACCTAGTTTTTATATTACTCTTTTTTTATATACAATAAAGTGAAAGACCTATTTCTAGGAAGCCTAAAGGTCTGGAGTTGTAGGAATTAGTTACATACCTGGATCATCCTTTGCTACAAGCCATCTTGGTTTTACGTTATATTTTTTAACCTGGGTTGGGGAAAAAATAGAAAACTATAGTGAGAAATTAGAAAGGTGGAAGATGTAGGTGGCTTTCCTGGCTTTTCCTCCAGTGAATTTCCAGGAGTGCCCTCAGGACCTTTAAAATGATGGGGAACATGGTCTTTCCCTGCAGCTTCCTGCAGCTGAAGGTCCCAGGAAGAAGTCCTGCAGCCTCTTTCGTGCTCCTAGCTGGGATTGCCACATTTTCTCTAAGCTAAAAGGAGTGTATGCCTCTCAAAGTCCCATCCTGAGGGCTGGGGCAAGAAGATGCCTATGGAATTCTCCTCCTGTGTCATTTTAGAGAGTGCATTTGCCTGACTTTCTGAATGCTTAATTATCATTTCTTCTGAGTTAGAATATTTTAAATAATGAATTTTTAAAGTAAGTTTCCACTTCACTTGTCTTTGGACACCATCAGGTTCCATTCCTTTGGCATATAAAGCTACGCTTGCAAATTCCCCAGCAGGTGAGTCGTGGGCCCAGGGTGGCATAGGAAAAAGTCTGGGAAAAAGTCTTTTTAGCCAAGCATCAAGAGCAACTTGGAAGTCCATACGTCAGCCCCCAGCAATATACCCCAGGATGGGGGACTGAAAATATTACCTTTCAAATAGGACTGACTCCTGTAGAGAGAGAATTCCTAAGTCATATTGTTTACCGTCATGCTGTTTTGTTGGGCTCAGCCTATTGATAATGATGCTATCAGCTACAAGTACCTGGGGTACTCACCTGGGCCATACTATGTGAGGTGAGCTCCCATGGACATTTCCCCAACTAAACCCAACGTGGCTGCACTGGCCCCTGAGGTTATCACCACTGCAAAGCCCACCTATGCAAAAAAAAAAAAAAAAAAAAAAATTCATAGAACTTTGAAGAACAAGATTCATAACTCATAGTTCCTAGAGAATACGCAGCACACCTGTGGACCACAGCGTGGTCACAAATAGAGGCTGGAGTGCTGACTAGGGTCTCTGCATCTACTGGGGTTAGAGGGTTTTGCAGGTTCACTCTGTTTTGGCAAATTTGAAACATTAACAACTGGAATTAGGAATAAGCAGAGTCACGCAGGTGGTCAGTTATTTGGGTTAACGAGGACTTTCCAAAAGGGGGACTTAATGGTTGAGGCCATCTGGTTCCTTACCTGGAGTTTTATCGGGAGCCCTGCCACCAGCTGGCAGTAGTTCATTCAAGAAGGAAGCCTTTGAAATGGTTGCCTCGGCAATTAAAAGCCTAATGTCAGCTGCGTACACGACACATGCTAATTCCTGTCTTCTGGCTTCGTGGTCTGGAAACATCCTCAGCCAGCATCTGTATTCCCAAATATCTCCTGAGGAGGGGACAGTAAGTTCTTCAAGCCAGTTGTAGAGTTTCAGTTTCAAAGCTTGATTTTCCATGGGCTCCAGGGTGCTTCAGTCCACCCGGAGTCCTGCTCTTGATCTCAGAGTCAGGAGGTGGAGCCCTGCATTGGCTTCCATGCTGAGCGTGGAGCCTGCTTGGGAATTTCTCTCTCCGTCTCCCTCTGCCCCCTTCCCTGGCTCATGAGTGCCCTCTCTCTCTCTTTCTAAAATAAATAAATAAATAAATAAATAAATAAATAAATAAATAAATAAATAAATAAATAAATGTAGGTCTGAATCTTTTTTTTTTTTTTTTAAGGTCTGAGTCTTGAAGAACAAAAAAAAAAAAAAAACTTTGATTTTTCTAGGGAGTAGTTATGAACACAAAACCCATAGCTCTTAATTAAGAAGTGCTTGTTCTAGATAACTTTTTGGGAAACTCTTTAATTTAGATATAAAGTAATTCTAGACTTAGCTATGAAGAATTCTGTCCAAGTGTTTACGGTGCCAATGATTTCAGTGGGAAAACAGTTCTGTTAGCTGTCTTGATCCCATAACCTGCCTGGATAAGTCACATCTAAGAAGTGGCTCGCCAGTAAGCTAACACAAAGTGGTTTCTCTGGCCCTAAAACTGACGTCAGAGGAAAAGGAGAGTGTATGTGAGCCGTCTCCCACACCGAAGAGTCACAGAGCCTATTTGTTGATTAAAGTCTTGAAAATCCAGGGGTGCAGAAATGGGACTGGCCTCATATAACAATACTTCGCAAACGCATTTGGCCATGAGACCGAAAAACTGGTTTCTGGTTAGCATGCGGCAGAGCTGGTATTTCCCCAGAATACACTTTGGGAAATAGTGGGTTAAGTATCTTGCCTTAAAAAAGAGAGAGAGAGAAAGAGAAAGAAAGAGAGACTTGATTTTTTTTTTCTGACATGAAGTATAATGGAAATAAACAGCATTTCATTTTTATTCTACAATAATTTACCATTGTCTAGCTAGCCATGGGTTTCTCCCCCATATTTCTAAAGGCCTGGCCTTGGGTCCTCTAAGTATTCATCTGTCCTTTTAGTCCTGTTTGCAAGGATGTGTGTTCAAATGTGCATGGGGATTCCATGCACTTTCTGAAACTGAGAAGGGAGACCTACCACATGGGTTTCCCTACACACATATACTCTGTTCCATTTCAACTTTTTCTCTTCCTCTTTACTTTAGATTTTCTATCAAATCTATAATTATACTGGGTTCTTTTTTTTTTTTTCTTCTTAAGATTTTATTTATTCCTGAGAGACACAGAGAGAGAGGCAGAGACACAGGCAGAGGGAGAAGCAGGCTCCATGCAGGAACTCCGATGCAGGACTCAAAAACAGGCCCCTGGAGATCACGCCCTGAGCTGAAGGCAGATGCTCAACCACTGAGCCCCTCGGGTGTCCCTATACTGGATTCTTTACGGAAGTGGTAGGTGTCTTGATGGTGAGTCAACAGGACAGAGGCTGGATCAACTTCTCAAACAATCAACAGAATTTCCAAAGAGATGATTAAAGCTACACCCTATTAAATATTTAAAGTCCAGAACAGTGGATTAGAAAACAACTTTCCTACACAGAAACTGCAGGGGAACAATTTTGAATCGATGAGGCAAAAAAAAAAAAGCGCTGAAAGCAAGAACCACAGACTTAGAGCTACTTTCTTCATTCATGTGCTCCGATACTGCAATAACTTCTGGTTACATAAGCCATAGGGTGAAAAGCAGATAAAATTATTGGTCTGAGTGTCTCAAAAATACTAAATTAACAGTGAAAACTCTTTGTCCTCTGAAGGGAGTGTAGAAGACGCAGAGGAACCAGGAGCTGAGTAATGCTCTTAGAGCAGAGTGCTAGAACCCATGTCCTGTGATTTCATTCTATCACTCATGCCAACCTGCAGCCAGAAGATGGGGAGTCCTTCCTCTGCAGTGCAGAGACCCAGAGTCCTCTGGTTTACTTGAATTCTTAACAGACTTCCCAATTCTCCAGTCAGTAATTTTTGCAACATTAAAGTTTTGCTTTGAGAGGCTTACCAATCTCCACAACTTAGGACCCAAATGCTCCACTGATCCAGTGTTCTCATAGTAGTAGTAGTAGTAGTAGTAGTAGTAGTAGAAGTAGTCAGGTTAAGAGATAAAAGTAATAAGCCAAAATTGACCCCCTATTCATACACACCCTCCAATGGAGCCTTTTAGGGTCTGCTCTGGATATTTCTGGGAGTCTGAGAAGCTGCCTTAAGTATGTCCCTCCAATAGTTTGTAGACTCTAGGGCATTCTGTCTTTATGCTCACGTACCCTCACCAAAATGCCATTCTACCACCAGTGCTGATGGTACCTTCGATGCTCCTGGAAACAGGCCCTGATGCACCCTATGCTGCCACCAGCCGCAGTGTACCAAGGGGTGTCATATTCCCCACAGAGATGGGGAGATCACCCCACTCCTATGCCATGTCACCCTTAGTCATTGCAAGTCCCTTTGTCCACCCCTCTCGCCATCTCAAAGAGACCCTCCTACTTCTTTAGCTTTACCCCTAACACCTCAGTCTTGCACCCTGAACCACAGGGAGCTTGAGGGAAATTTCTACCACATAAAGACTCTAGCAAGGCCAAAAAGCCCACATACAAATCACCTTGTGCCCACCAACCCCCAACTCCTCATGCCACCATTTGAAGCCTGATGTTGGTCTTCATTTTCACCACATTTCACTGAAAAGGTAGGAACTTCCCCCAGAGAGAGACTTGCCCTTTAGCGGAGGGCTCCCAACAGACTCTCAACCAGGACTTAGAAAATCTGGAGCACGTTCAGAGAGATGTCAAAGAACGATTAAATATTTAAAGCACTGAGAATTATGGAAGAAAGCAAAAGGCTCTGAAGTCACTGGAAGCATCCCACAGGAGACACAGCATGGGTTTTATAATCAGAGAGACCTACATTTAAATCTCAGCTGTATTTAATAACAATGGCCATGAGCATTTGCTTAGCTTTTCTGAGTCCCAGTTTCCTCATCTCTGAAACAGAAATTATATGTAGCTTACAGATTGTCTATATGGTCTAATACCTAATAAAACATAAGAAACACAATGGGAATGAAAAACTTTGTGAAATAGGATTTCTGTTTCTTTTTGCTCACAATTAAGTGAATGTTGTCCCCAAAAGTTTGGAAAACTTGGGAACCGAAACTCTTGCATTGTAGAAATAATAGAAACAATACCACCACCTCCCTCAATGCCACTATGTAGGAACTCTTGAACCAAAAAATCTCACAGGGTCTTGAAATATAGAAATACTAAGACTGGCACATCAGCTGTCCTGTATCAGACAGTTCCTTCCCTCCACCTTCCAGTTTCCAGTTTTTTCCTGATGTAAATCCATGATTTTCATGAATTGGGAATACATAATGATCCTTCACTTGAAGGTTAATGCATATCAATTTAGGACAAGCAAGCAAATTCAAGTTGAGATTAGCAAATAAGGTTCTGCATTAACAAGTGTTCCTTCTTATATATGAATTGAATTTTACCTTATTTTCACCACTATAGGACAGAAAAAGAAAGATAGATTTTATATATATATATATATGTGATATATATATCATATATACATATGTAGGTATACATATAGATAGATTATATATATATGTGATATATATATCATATATACATATGTAGGTATACATATGTATATATGATATATATATCACAGTTTATATTAAAAATAGGAGGAAAATCCCACTGTAGTGGATTGATATTTTCCTTGAGCTTCTGTTTAAAGTAAATGGCTTTGTTGTGCCAAGAATAGTTTTGACTTGCAAGGTATACTTTATGTTTGGAGGACCATGAAAAGGAAAAGAAATTCTCATAAAGACGAAGCAGTGTTCTTGTTACATAATCAAGTTTTCGTTTGGAGTATCTCCAGAAAGATGTAATAAATAGGACTGTCATTATCTTATATGTAAAGAAATGAATTCTATTGAATGAATATATTCATTCATTTCATAATTTGGAAAGTAGAAAATTGTGCTGAGCTATGGTAAGAGTTAATAGGATGCATCTTCATGGCTGTCCTGAGAGGTGCCTGCTGTCGGAATAGATCAGTTATACATGCGGCAGGGGCCTCAGGTACGTCTCCCTTCATCCTGAGGGAATCAACTGAAGCCACGCATCGTAAGTCATATAAACACTGGATGCAATCCCATGCACACTCTGTACACTCACTACTTACAAACTGGAGATCATAAAAGAGATGTCTAAGCCAGGATGCATTTACCAGGCATAAATAAACATGATTTAAGATATAAATGGTCTTGATTCAACTCTAAGCCCTAGATTTCATAAAATTTTCTCCCCATAAAGGGGCGTTTCATGAAGCCAATCTGTTTCAGACATAAGTTTTGGGAAACAAGTGATTTTTTTCCCTGAGATCATCAAAAATTTTATGGTTATGATACACATTTTAAATTTGAAAAGTGAAAGCGCTCCCAATCCATAAAATGCCCATGGCATTTCCAGAAACGCTTTTTAAATTCCTCCAGTATAAGTTGAATATGTATTTATGCACTTCTCAATGGATTATTCTCCCTTGTTAACTAGACTGAAAAAAGGCAATAAAATATTCAGCTGCCTAGTGCAGTCTTTCTGATAAAGAATTCAGCTGTAACAGCTATTCAACCAGCAAATGTCTTATTCAGGGATGACCCTAGAAACTCTCATCCCACTAATCTTTGATTAAAAAAAAAAAAAAAAGTCCCTACTGAAGAACTGCAAATGAATGAAAACTGAAACATATCAAATTTGTCTAAATAATCAAAGAGCAGATTTGCCTTTGTCTTTTTCAGAGGAGAGCTTATATGAACCAAGCCACTTTGTTTTGCCAGTACTTTGCATTTTCTCAAGTCGCAAGGATTTCCCTTTTGGAAATTATATTAATTTAGAGCAGCAGGGTCCTGAAAAGTGCTGTGTGAAGACACTAGACAAATCTAGCAGTATTCTCTAACCATTTGAAAAAGCCCAGGCAGCTGTGAAAGGAACTCTTAGAAGAGGGCCAGCATCTTACAGAAGAGCTGTGGAGAGCAGCCCAAAGCACAGTCCCAAAACTTGCCTGATACACTGCCCCAAGTCAGGGCCTCATTCACAATTATGCACCCGTAACTGTGTCCATCTATGCACGTTATGATCGTGCGTGATACCAACAGCACAGAGAATGAAAATCACCAGATAACCCTACCATCTCGCTTAAACAGTTCGTTTCAAATTGCTCTTTGCACGATTTTCTATAGAGCTGCTAACCTTAAGAGAAAAGAAAAGAAAGAAAAGAAAAGAAAAGAAAAGAAAAGAAAAGAAAAGAAAAGAAAAGAAAAGAAAAGAAAAGAAAAAAAAAAAAACATGACTAAAGGAAGCTTCTCTCTCCTACCAGAGTTGCTAACTGGAAAAAGAAATGCAGTATGTGTGAAAAGAATAAAGGAACTCTATAATCTGCCTGAAAATCAGGTTCTGAAAAACCTAGAGATAAATATGAATCCGCACAGAGAACAGGGAGTCATCCTTTTTTTCTGATAGAAATCTTAATAGTTAAGAATATAAAAACATCTTATCCTTCAGCCCATTATTTTAAAACTTAGGAGATATGTTGGTTATGTTCATTGTTGCTAATTGCCTGTGACTTAACTTTGGATCTCACAGTGCCTTGCACAAAAAAAAAAAAAAAAAAAGTATTTTGCTCCAACCTATTGTAAAAACTGTTCTCTCCCAGCCTCACAGCATCCCCTAAACTTAGTAGAATGTGGCTGAAGGCCTCTGTAATCCCGTTTACTCATAGTCATCTCCCCTTGCTTCTGAAGTCATTGGTGTCTTTAGCTCTTCCTGGTCACTTTGGCATATATTATTATGCTGTTAAATATTTTTTAAGTCTTTTCTTCAAGTAAATATTCTTCAAATGAGTAAATAATTTCCATGTGTATACGTTCCGTTTTCCCAAATATATTTCAAGCTCTTTGATATCAGAGAATCTCGGTATGTTCCAAAGCATACGCCTTCTGAAGGTCAGGGCGTGTGTGTGCACACGTGGGTACGTGGTGTGTGTGCGCAGGTGCACGTATCAGAGAAACATTTAAGTCCACCAAGGCTATTTTCTATGACCCAGAGCCCCAAGAACAGGAACAAGGTCGGCCTATCATAGGCACCCTCTATTTCATGTAAGCCAATGAGAATGGTGAGCCCAGTAAAACAACTCCCGACCAGCGACGGACAGGGGCCTTCTTCATATTTCACTTCAAATATCCTTGATCATGTCATGGTACCAAGGGAAGTGGCATGAGGAAGGCGTTCTCAGACCTCCCTGCGTTTCCATCGGGGCCACTTTGCACCTGCTCTGTGTCTGATGGTAGGTGACCAAGATAGGTGAGGGAATCCACACCACGTTTTATGGTTTCCTTATCTTCCCTCACCACCTACACACATTTCCATACCAACAGGGTGATCAAGGTGGAAGGCAGGAAGGGATTGGAAACATGGAAGTGGATCCATTCACTCTGTCATCAATTATTTTTGGAGCTCTGCTGGGTCCTAGGCCTTTCTCTGGACCAGGACTGCAACGAAGAACAAAACAGGCCAGGCTTCTGCTTACACAGAACCTTCTGCTCTGATAAGAGTGAATGACGTGGCAGGAAGCAAGCAACAAACACATAAAAAATGAACAGCAGGAATGTTTACAAGGGAAAAGGTGCTCCAACAACAACAACAACAACAACAACAACGACAGAATGATGCAGCAGAGACCAGGGGTGTTAGGGTGGGCGCTACTGTAGGCAGAAGGACCACATGAGACCTCACTGAGAAGTAGACACCAGACTGAGTGACGGAGCCATGGCCCTTGGCGCACAGCACTGGCTCCTCGGAAAGAACAAGCGCATGACCGAATCTTGTGTTCAAAAAGAGACAGCAGGCCTGTGGGGCTGAAACACGGTGAGTGATGGGCAGAGTGGCATGAGAAGAGGTCGAGGAAGTAGGACGTGCCAGGGCAAGGCTTTGTGAGCTCAGAAATAATTTGGGATTTTGTTCTCGGTGCAATAGGGAATCCAGTGGAGGAGTTAGAACAGCTGTGATGTGCTCGGATCTAACTTTTCCAAAGACTACTTTGGCTGCTGGAGTCTGATTTGGGCTAGAACAGAGACAAGCGTGGGAGCCGGAACATGCTCCCAGGGTGGCCAATCCCGTTTGAATTAAAGCGACCATTAGAAATGAAGAAGAAATTCTGTATGTTAGTAAATTGAACACCAATAAAAAATAAATTAAAAAAAAAAAAGAAATGAAGAAGAAGGTTTCAGAATAAGTTTTGCAGGTGGTTTTTGCCAAAGAATTGGAAGACAAGGAATGAATGGCAGAAAGAATCAAGGATAGCTTTAGGGGGGCTGGACGGGGACCAGGTGGACAGCTATGACAAGGACTGCAGTGCAGAGAGGTGGAGGCGGAAAGTGAGCGCTCCGTGTGGCTGCGTCACACCTGAGACAATTACTGTGCTTGGGAGTGAAAATTTCAAGCAGTCAAGCGACATAGTTCAGAGGGAGCAAGACACACCTGGTTCCAGTGATCAGCATTTGGACCTTTGGAACCACAGTTATGGAGGCTCCAGAAGTAAACGCCACTGTTCTCTTGCTTGAGGAGCCGTCAGAAGAACGCTGGAGGGATGGTCACATGCATAGTTCAGTGTGTGACAGGTGAGATCTCCGGCACTTCCTGAGTCAGGCCCCCAAGGAAAGCATCTGAGAAACCTTCAGAGGGAGTGACTGATTCTGATTTTCGTGTCACCTTCCAAACCCCACTGCTAAGGTCTTCCGCTCTTCCGCAAAGCTTCCCTACAAGTCACTTCCTTTGGGATAGAGTCTCTTACTCTTCTGGGCCCATCATTTTCCAGAGCTACGAGGGGAAATCCCAATTATTTTTCCGTGGCTAATTCCTTCGTGCTCTCGACATTTTACAGAGTTAAAGGTGGTTGGTGATGATGTTAAATGGGCTGCTTCTGTGGACTTACAGGTTTCTTTTCTAGGGGCTTCAGAGGGCCTTTATGGGTTAAAAATGAAAGCACGGGCTTAAATCAATTCTAGCACTTTTTAGCACAACATTTATATTATTCTGTTTGAACGGTGCCAAGAACCATATGATCGGTGGTGCTTAAACTCTCAAAGCACCGGGCAGTTCCTGACGCAACATTTTCATACATGATTTCCTTATTGAATAGATGGTTTATAAGTATTCAGAAAAGTGAGTGGGTGGTGAAACCATTTACCCCTCCCCCCCAAAAAAAGTTTATTTTAGTGCAAAACAATTTTAAGTTCATTTTGCTTTTCTTAATGTAAGGTTCTAATGTGCCTTAATATATATTTAACTATAGTCATTAAGCCTATAAAGTCAAGAATCTATGAACTAACTAGTAAAAATTTACATCATAAGTGGGGATAGGCTGTAGAAGAGCCACAACAAGATAATGACCAAATACACACATGCACACGCACACACACACACCCCAAACTGTGCTGCGACTGGTATTTCTTTGTAAAGAATAAACCCAAAGAAACATGTCTCATACATAAGTATAGATTCCAGTCAAAAATATGTTTTTGCCAATAGAAAACCCCATATTTTAAATCCTTAGTGCTACTCCAAAGCTCCTTGCCCCCATGACGCCCTGGGCCCTGCCCCTTTCTCAAAAAGCAGTTCCCCATTAGCGCATAGAATATCAGGGCTTTCTAGAAAGAACCTTAGAGATCATCCAAGTTGGCCAACACATTCACTTGTATGCACACACTTATTTTACACATACACATATTCTGAGTCCCAAGAAGCTGGCTGAGGTATGCATGGTCATATCACTGGGGCAAGAATTCTTCAAGTTCCCCATCATAGCCATTGAAACAATTCCTCCATTCTTCCATCGATCCATATTTTACTTTTCTTTGTAAAGCTGACCTACAGGTAAAGAAAATAATTTTAATAAATGAATCTACCCTGAGATATGAATCCTCTTCTTCTTTTTTTTTTTGAAGATTTTATTTATTTATTTATGAGAGACACACAGAGAGAGGCAGAGACACAGAGGGAGAAGCAGGCTCCATGCAGGGACCCTCAATCCCAGTACCCAGGAGTCACACCCTGAGCCAAAGGCAGACACCCAACTGCTGAGCCACCCAGGTGCCCCTGAATCCCTTTCTTCTAACCCTCACTATAATTATTTACTGAATTATTATTCAATTATTATTAAATTTATCATCATTAATATTATTAAAATTTAATTATTAAACGACAGAACTACAAGACAACCTACAGAATGGGAGAAGATATTTGCAAATGACCTATCAGATAAAGGGCTAGTATCCAAGATCTATAAAGAACTTATGAAACTCAACAGCAAAGAAACAAACAATCCAATCATGAAATGAGCAGAAGACATGAACAGAAACCTCACAGAGGAAGACATAGACATGGCCAACAAGCACATGAGAAGATGCTCCGCATCACCTGCCATCAGGGAAATACAGATCAAAACCACAGTGAGATCCCACCTCACCCCAGTGAGAATGGGGAAAATCAACAAGTCAGGAAACAACAGATGTTGGAGAGGATGCGGAGGAAGGGGGACCCTCCTGCACTGTTGGTGAGAATGTGACCTGGGGCAGCCACTCTGGAAAACTGTGTGGAGGTTCCTCAAAGAGGTAAAAATAGACCTGCCCTATGACCCAGCAATTGCACTGCTGGGGATTTACCCCAAAGATGCAGATGCAGTGAAATGCAGGGACACCTGCACCCCGATGTTTCTAGCAGCAATGTCCACAATAGCCACACTGTGGAAGGAGCCTCGGTGTCCATCGAAGGATGAATGGATAAAGAAGCTGTGGTCTATGTATACAATGGGATATTCCTCAGCCATTAGAAATGACAAATACCCACCATTTGCTTTGATGTGGATGGAACTGGAAGGTATGATGCTGAGTGAAGTAAGTCAATTGGAGAAGGACAAACATTATATGTTCTCATTCATTTGGGGAATATAAGAAATAGTGAAAGGGAATAAAGGGGAAAGGAGAGAAAATGAGTGGGAAATATCAGTGAGGGTGAGAGAACATAAGAGACTCCTAACTCTGGGAAATGAACAAGGGGTAGTGGAAGGGGAAGTGGGTGGGGAGAAGGGGTGACTGGGTGACGGGCACTGAGAGGGACAGGATGAGCACTGGATATTATACTATATGTTGGAAAATCAAACTCCAATAAAAAATACACACAAAATAAAGATTATTAAAAAATTATTTACTACTGCAAATACATTTGTAAGTGGTAATATTTCTGCAGTGAGACAATTTAGGAGCAGGAGGCCAGTTCCAGAATAATTGAGATCACACACCTTCAATGCATGTTCAAGACCATTGCAACTGAAAGGAAAGCAAGGAGAAATTCCTGGCTCCCTGCACTCTCCCCTACAGAAGGAAGGACTAGGGTAACGTTTGTCTCTGATCTTCTTCTCCCTCCCCCAGTATTTGTTGTTGGTTGCTCACACCCTGATGGCCTAGTCTAATTCTTGCCCATCAGGAAAGGTGAACATCACTATCTTAGATGTAAAGGGCTTCGCATAGCAGGCTGGCCTTGTAACCCATCCCTACCTGGCCCATCCCACAAAAATACCAAGGATGCAGAGAATCCTGGATGCCCAACCCAAGTACATCCAGAAGGTTCCCAGGACAATTCGCAGCTTCACTCCGTTTACCAGCCATCCTTGCATTTCTCTAGTTCACCTCTTTCTTTAGGAAGAAGAAAATGGCAATAGCAATTTTGACAACCTTATACTTCCCTACAAAGTGCCCCCCACCCCCGGCTCCCTTTCTTGCTGGCTCAGAAAGTGAGAGAGCTTGACCCCAACGTTGTGCTTCCGCAGAGGACTCCTCCAAGTGAGTCCAAGAAAATCCCATTCAGGGGAAGCCACCCTCTGCCCCAGCCCCATCCTGTGGAGTAACACGGGCCCTGCCTCTGAGGAGCTCAGGGATAACAGGCAGCTCTGAAAGGCAAATATGGGGACTGTTTTCTGCACATCTAGCAGAACAGGGCTCCACTCTTCATTTATTCCCCAGTCTGGTAACCAGCTCAGAAAACAGAGGCATCTGCTCTGATTTAAAAAAAAAAAAAAACGAGTGGGGGGGGGCGTTGAGCATATTAGATTCCGCTTTGAAAAAAAAAAGGGGGGGGGGACTTTAAAATTGGAGAAAATCCTTCGTTTAATCACATCAAGTCTATGTCACAAGCTGAAAAATGCCAGGAAATTCCAAGCTAAAGGCAGATACTTCATCTATAACTCATGCCACGGGGCTGATTTTTATTCTTTCCTATGCCTGCAGAGGACGAAGGATTAGAAAAATTGGGTTGTGTGTCTTGTTTCTGGTTTTGTTTTGTTTTGTTTTGGTTTTTTTTTTTTTTTTTTTTTTTTGGTCTTGTCAGTTCATGTCATAAACTTGGCATTACTCTGTATTTTTTTTAATTTAATAAGAATATGAGATTATACTGATCTTGTTCTCCAATTTCTTGTTAGTGCTGAACAAGCACTTTTGGCACTCACAACTCCAATTACTGCCATGTTGCTCTGTGCCTTAGTATGTTTGGCTATGAACTCAGGTGTCTTGACCTACCATCTATCTTTAAGGCCTGAGAAAGAAATCATTTTAGCATTCCTGCTTTTAGCTCATATATATATATATATAAATCTATGATCTATGACTTGCCTGCAGCTCTGAAGTTAGCACAAAGCCATGAAGAGCAAAAAGAACAGAGGGGATGGGGGGAGGGGGCGGATGAAAAAATAAAAAAAGACCCACAAGCAGAAAAGTATAAAATCTCCTTCTTTGTGCCCAGCCATGGGTTCTGGATCTCATAAAAGGGGATAAAGAATGTATGTAACTCCAAAAATATGTAACTCTTTTTCTTTTAAATGTGGAAAGTGTTCATTTTTCAATCTGAGTGAATTTCTGTATTGGTTTAAGAGTTGTGTGCTACATAATAAAAATATGGAGCCTGCCACAAATAGTGCCGTTCACCTTTCCAAGGATTTGAAAGCTTAATCACTGCAAACATCTGGGAATAGAGAAGAAAAAAAAAAAAAAGACTATGATTGTCAGTCATTATAACAGAAGAGCAAAGCATGCCAGAAATACGGCTTTAGCGAAATAGAGAATGCCCTACAGGAGATTAAACTTTAGGATCAGTTCTCCACCGGTTAGTAAGTATTTACTGAGGACCAACCAACTACATGCTTCACTTACTAGAAAGGTAAACTATGGAACCTGCTGCCAATTAGCTCCTAGCCTAGTTTCAATATGACAGTATGGCGTATAGGGTATAGGATAGTGCACATACAGCCACCAGGACTTAAAAATTCATATACAAGGGTTGACTGTGGGAACCCAGCAACCACTCCTGCAGTAGGTGAAGCCATGAGTCTAGAGTCTTCTTAAAGACTTGGGGTTGGAATCTTACTTTAATTCATCCTTTCACCAGTGTTCATTGAGTGCTCGCTCGGCAGTGTGTCTACGCCGGGGTAGGGACCCCAACCCTCACAGAGCTTGGGGGGCAGTCTGCGAAGCATGCATCAGTCATCACGCAAATGCAAAATCCCAACTCGTTATAAACCCTGAGGGGAAAGTATCTGGTGAACAGGAGAGTATAAAGAGGTCGCAGTTTGGGCCCGGGGGGTCAGGCAAGACATCTCTAAGCATCTCTCAGGCAGAAGCTTGGGAGAGTGTGGGCCTGCTAGGTGCTCATGGGGCAGTGTGATTAGTGGCCAAGAACAGGGCTTCCAGCAGGCCCCGGCCCACTCTCAGAAATAAGACTGCGGCACTTGGGGTTGAGAAGATGTCGTCCATGGATCAACCAGCCTGAAGTCCAGTCTTCTCATTAGTAAAGTCGAATACATTAATATCTGCTGCAGACTTATATAAGAAAATAAAGAAATAAGATGCAGACCATCTTTACAGAAAGAACAGAATATCCTAGGAAAACCTACTGAGATTGTAGCAAAGGTCAGTCAATGCTTACTGAGGAGTCAGTCCTACAGACGTAATAGAGGAAAAGAAAGTGATCAAATCCCTACGATGCCATAAGAAGGAGACAAATTCTAGAGAATAACGGGAAGACATGATGTCTGCAGTGTGAGATAATTAATGGTGGGGCCTGTGGGGGTCAACACTTCCTTTTTTAACTTCAGCAAAGTATTAGATTTATGAAGCAAGACATTGAGAAGTTCATATAACTAAATATACAAACTGGCTTGTTTGTTTTGGATCATTCAGTGTCTGAGAGTGAATTATTCATTGAAGCATTAATAAATTAGAATTTTTCTATTTGGCGGTTGGCAAAATTTACTTAAGGAAATAAAAGAGATATCCACCAAGTTTGGACTGGCTTATGCATTTTTTTTTCAGCTGGCTCAAATCTCAAATCTCTTAAGCATAGAAGGTTCACGTTATTTATTAATGTGTATCTTTTACTCCACTGATTTATAGTACATGTGAAAACAAATCCTGAGACGGGTTGGAACTCAAGTATGAAAAGAGCAAGAATTTACCTGCATATTTTTTAGTCCAATGATAACACTGACTTCGGTAGGAAAGAGAATCTGCTATGAGGATCAAAGCCAATGGCATTTTCCTCTATCATGAAATAATTTTTAATGACACCCCATTCCCTTTCAAAATGTCACTGCTATTTTTTTCCCCCATGGCTTAAACATGTTTTTTCTCTTACATTCTCCACTGCAGTATGTTTTTGGTGACTTCCAACTTCTGAAAACAATTACAGTTTTGGCCTATTCTTATCTAGATTCAATAGGGAAATGTCATTCTATTAACTACTCTGCATAAAAAATAATAACCCCAAAAGACGATATGCAGTCTAAGATCCATTAGAATTCAACTTTTTCTTAAAAGAAAAACAGAAGACTATTTATTTGACTTCCTCAAAAAAAAAAAAAAAAAAAAAAAACACGTGGCTACTCACTTTCATTCTGCTCTCTCATATTGTTCAAACGTCTCTCCTCAAAAATGTCTTTGTAATTCCTTTTATTCTACTTACTTTGATGAGCTTGATAGAAAGTAAAAGAATCTAGCATGGTTTCTCTGGCATGTGATTTCTCTGTTTATTTATGAATTGCAGAGATCATGCACAACCCTTGCAAATTTTACAGCAGTCATAGAAATATTTCCTGGTATCTGTCACCACCCAATTTTTCAGCACTCTTGGGCGATTTTGGTGAGCACTGGCAAATATGTTTGTCTTCCATTATAATTTCTCATCCTGAGGGAGGAAAAAAAAGCACAAAACTTAAATTTCAGAATTGCTCCATCTTTCTTAATCCTAGTATCATCAGTAGAGTTATTTTTCTCTTGCCCCACCTATAGCTTAACAGAAAACCACTTCCTTCTCTTAACTAGGAGCTCGTAGGAAACGTTTTTCCAGACCCTGTTACATAATAGGCACCTGAAGTATTAGGTCCCTTCTCATTCTTTTCACATATCTGGCTGCATCTTTGACACGTTATTGCTAGAAAACTGATTTAAATTGAAGTTTAATAAAATTATACATTATTTCCTGGTTTAAAATCTCCTATTCAATACATTTCCTAAAATTTGACCTATGGGGGCAGCCCAGGTGGCTCAGCTGTTTAGCGTCACCTTCAGTCCAGGGCCTGATCCTGGAGACCGGGGATCGAGTCTCACATCGGGCTCCCTGCATGGAGCCTGCTTCTCCCTCTGCCTGTGTCTCTGCCTCTCTCTCTCTCTCTCTCTCTCTCATATGAATAAATAAAATCTTTAAAAAAATTTGACCTATGGATTTGAATTAATTTTCCATTGTAGTTCATCATTAAGCCCTAGTTTTCTCAATTTACCTTTTGCTCATCTCCTGTCCTCCAACTGCCCCAACATTCCTTTGCTTCTCTAGCTGAGAGTAGAAATGGTGTGCTGTGAGATTTCAAATCTAGCAACATTTTGCCATCAACCAATAAACGCCTGCTTACCTGGTGCCAGGTGCTCCACTAATTCCACTGGGTGTAAAATACATACATCTGATACATTCTTTACCCTCGGGATCCAAAGTCTGCTTGGACACAAAGTAATGGAAAAACGATTTGGACCTCAGGTTGCACTAAGTAAAGAGAATTCGGGGAAAAGTGAGGTAATTGAGGCTGAACCACACAGGGGAGGCTTTGAAGGCGGGGCCAGATTTTGATATGTAAAGAGAAAGATGGTAATCAGCTTGTGGACCAAACTATCTGTACAGGGACATGCAAAGCAAAAGGCTCCCAACATGCATCGAGTTTTGTGATGTATTTGTTAGGCTTGATAGCATCCGTTCCTGACCATGAGGCAGCATTGAGTCTGCCTAATTAGGTTTTGTTGGAACAGTAACTGGAACAGCAGAAGCTCAGCAAGAGTGTGGTGATACTCACGTAAAGTTTCCATTTTACCACACTTTATAGATTTTTCAAAGCATTCCACATTTGTGATCTCATTTGACACTGTAAAGTAGATAGAACCATACATCTCATTTTAAAAATTAGGAAAAAAAAAGTGAGTCTCAATGTGAATAACTTCCCTAGTGCCTTCTGGTATTAGATACAGAATGGTAATGAAATCACAGGCCTTGTGATCCAGAGCTCAGAGCATTTCCCGCTGGAGCAAATGCAATAAAAAAATTCCCAATTTCAAGAATTATATTGTAATGGTTTTTTATGGGTATGTTCCATAGAAGTAAGGCTTACAGAGAAGAATAAGTGTATTTATGAGATCTATCTATAAAATTTCTCATCACTGATTAAAGGGAGGAAAATAACCCAAATTCAGCTGAAAGACCTATATAATTCTTTTAGTTTGCATAATCATTTTTAAACTATTTATATACTCATCTAGGAATAGTTTTAGCTAATTTTTTTATTTCAAATATCGAGCTTATTTATGACCATTCGTATATTACAAGTCCTAAAGATGAACAGAAATTATTTCATTGCCTATCAAAACCAGCGTTCAAGTTCAGCTTATTACCTGTGGATTTTAAGCTGTGGTTCCCCTGAAGGCTGTCGGAACTCTTTATCTAGCCTTTGACTTTCCCAGTATGGCTACTTAGTATTAATTAGATAGCACTTTCTCAAGATAACACAAATACCCATTTGTTCTATTCTTTGCTCAAAATGCAAACATTTTAATTACCCACATATTCAAACATCCTAAGAATCTTATTCATAGAATCTGAAGCATGTTTCCCTCATTTATGGTCTAAAGAACTCAATAAAATATTACGACTGTGGGCAACCCCAGTTGTTTTTGTAATTGTTCACTATTTACAGTGTGCAAATATTGTAATCCTAGAGACCATTGATTAAGCCCTACCCTTTGGCCAGGAACTGTGCTACTATCACAGATACTACCTCATTGAACTACCTCAATAACTTTATTAGGGGAATATCATTTCCCACATTTTATACGTAAAAAAAAAATTGGGTTTTGGCAGTAACTTGAGTATTGAAAGGTCATTTACTCTGGTCACTCCATTATCGGGATACTTCTATGAAAAGGAAAATATATGCATAACTGTTGCTATGTCGTTTCCCCTCTCTATTAGCCTGAAACAAAAATGGATTGTTAGCTCTTTTCCTTCCACTAACAGAGAGATGGTGCTGTAAATAAATCAGACAGCACATACCCTGATGAATGCAGAGTGGTTTTCATGGATACCAATCCACTCCCATTAATCCCACTCACCTGGGCTCCTCCTAGAAGCCGTGGAAGGACCATACAGGTGCCTGCTGTGTGGGTGACATTTTTCTAGAGATAATGTGAAGTCCAAATTGATATTATTCACTTGTCTGTGTCCTCAACTGGGTAAAAACCATTAATTATATTCCAGTAGAAAAAGGGCTGAGAACAGCACACTCCTCCTCTATGCCACCTTCCCCAGCGCTTCCTTAACTCCCCGTCCTGACACATCTACTCCCTTTAGGCTACCGCATGGAATCAAAACACCTTAACAGCTTCTTGGATTTCATCTCAGTCGTCTAAAAGCTGAGAAACTTCAGTTGCCCTCAGCAAATATTTGTTTCCTTATTCATCATTTACTGGCATATATGTATTGCCCACTATTACTATTACCCAGCTATTCCCCACCGTCGATGCATGAAAAGGTCTCTGTTACTGGTGATCACATGCCATATCGTTACTGGTGACATATGTTCTCTTTCCCAAGATTATTTGGATTTTAAGAGGGGAAATGCCTCAACTCAAAGTAATTAATATTAGGCATTAATGAATATGTTAGGGGCCACACATTTCGATGGAAGGACTCACTAGTTGCCCTCAAATCCTACCTGGGAGCATTGATCTACAAGTTATTCCAGCCTTGATCATCCATCTCAACATTTCTGTTATCTTCTCAAGTAGGAACTCCTGCTTTTATTTTATTTTTTTTACTTTCAAGATTTTATTTAAATTCTAGTTAGTTAACATACAACGTAGTATTAATTTTAGGGATAGGATTTAGTGATTCATCAGTTGCATATAACACCCAGTGCTCATTACATCAAGTGCCCTCCTTAATGCCCATCACTCAGTTACCCCATCCCCACCAACCTCTCCTCCAGTAACCCTCAATTTGTTTCCCAGAGTTAAGAGTCTCTTATGGTTTGTCTCTCTCTCCGTTTTTATCTTATTTTATTTTTCCTTCCTTTCCCCTCTGCTCATCTGTTTTGTTTCTTAAACTCCACATGAGTAAAATTACATGGTATTTGTCTTTCTCTGACTTACCTCAGGTAACATAATGCATTCTAGCTCCATCTACATTGTTGCAAATGGCAAAGATTTCATTCTTTTTGATAGTGGAGTATATTCCGTTGTACACACACACACACACACACACACACACACTACATCTTCTTTTCCTTTCATCAGTTGATGGACATTTGGGCTCTTTCCATATTTGGGCTATTGTGGACATAGCTGCTATAAACACTAGTGCAGGTGCCCCTTAAATCACTATTTTTGTGTCTTTGGGGTAAATCCCCAACAGTGCAATAGCTGGGTTGTAGGGAGCTCTATTTTTAACTCTTTGAAGAACCTCCACACAGTTTTCCAGAGTGGCTGCACCAGCCTGCATTCCCACCAGCAGTGTAAGAGGGTTCCCCTTTCTCCTCACCCTCCCCAATATCTGATGTTTCCTGAGTTGTTTATTTTAGTCATTCTAACTGGTGTAATTTATATCTCACTGTGGTTTTGATTTGTATTTCCCTGATGATGAGTGATGTTGAGCATTTTTTCATCTCTTAGCCATTTGTATGTCTTCTTTAGAGAAACGTCCATTCATTTCTGCCCATTTCTTAACTGGATTTTTTTATCTTTTGGATGTAGAGTTTGGTAAGTTCCTTTATAGATTTTGGATACTAGCCCTTTATCCAATTTTCCAGTTGCAAATAGCTTCTCCCATTCCATTGGTTGCCTTTTAGTTTTGTTGACTGTTTCCTTTGCTGTGCAGAAGCTCTTTATCTTGATGAAGTCCCAATAGCTCATTTGTGCTTTTGTTTCCCTTGCCTCTGGAGACGTGTCTAGCAATAAGTTGCTGTGGCTGCGGTCAAAGAGGTCACTGCCTGTGTCCTCCTACAGGATTTTGATGGATTCATGTCTCACATTTAGGTCTTTCATCCATTTTGAATTTTTGTGTGTGTCTGGTGTAAGAGAGGGTCCAGTTTTCATTCTTCTGCACGTGGCTGTCCAATTTTCCCAACACCATTTGCTGAAGAGACTGTCCTTTTTCAGGGGATATTCTTTCCTGTTTTGTCAAAGATTAGTTAACTACATAGTTGTAGATCCATTTCTGGGCTCCCTATTCTGTTCCATTGATCTATGTATCTGTTTTTGTGGCAGCACCACTCTGTCTTGATCATTACAGCTTTGTAATACAGCTTAAAGTCTAGAATTGTGATGCCTCCAGCTTTCGTTTTCTTTTCCAGCATGACTTTGGTTAACCGGGGTCTTTTCTGGTTCTATATAAATTTTGGAATTGTTTGTTCTAGCACTGTGAAAAATGCTGGTGGTTATTTTGATAGAGGTTGTATTGAATGTGTAGATCGCTTTGGGTAATATAGAGATTTTAATATTTGTTCTTGAGCATTGTATGTTTTTCCATTTATTTGCGTCTTCCTCAATTTCTTTCCTAAGTGTTCTATAGTTTTCAGAGTATAGATCTTTTACCTCTTTGGCTAGGTTTATTTCTAGGTATTTATGGGTTTTGGTGCAAGTTGTAAATGGGGTCGATTCCTTGATTTCTCTTTCTGCTGTCTCATTATCAGTGTATAGAAAAGCAACAGACCTCTGTGCATTGATCCTTCAACTTTGCTGGATTCCTGTATCATTTCTAGCAATTTTTTCATAGAATCTTTCAAACCTCCACTTTTAAAACTATCTTCCCAGACCACCAGAATATGGGTATATTTAGTTCTGTTCAGTTTCAACATGAAAGGTATCTGATTTTTTTATAACAAGACACGCTGAGAGACAAATTCTCAGAACAGGTCTTCTCCATAGTATGTTATTTATGAAACACCTTTTTATGTAAACTGTTCTGGGAGTGAGGGGAGAGAGGTAAAGAACAGATGAAAAAGTAAGACAGTTCCTTCCTTGAAAGAAGCCCATGGTGTTGAGTCCAACTCACAAATACACATAGAAAGAGATAAATAAAGGAGACAATAGGGAATGGTGCTGAGTGTGAACTGGAAACGGGAGTGTCCCACCTCAAGGGTCAAAATGGAAATACTGGTGTCATATTTGGAGTTACTGCTCCTCACTCCTCTTTCCCAGGGTGTGGCTGTTGAGAGATATTAATATGCTTATTTTCTTGGATGCCTACATTTTACTGGTTAGCCGTCTTCCTCCCAGCCTTCATGACCTTCCGTACTATCTACTATGCAGTGGAGTAATGTGGGGTCCTGGAAGGTTTCTAAACACGGCTATGGACCACGTGCTTGAGAGTCACTTAGGGCATCCACTGAAAATATGGCTTTCGGCTATGCCGCTCCAAACACATGAATCATTGGGGCTCTAAATTAGCATTTTGACATGTTCTCTAGAGGTTTCTAATGAATGCCAAAGTTGACAAAACTGCACTAAGAATAGCACTCGACTAGAATCGCTAAGCCCTCATTGAGTTCATCTCTAAAATTAAGAGTTGGATTAAATCATCTCCAAGTTAACATCCATCACAAATATTTAAGAATGAATCTAGGTTGAACATTTCTACTGTCCTGTGTATTTCCTTCGGATATTTTGGATGACTTTTCTTGTTTGTTTTCTTTTTTCTCCAGTGTTTAATTCTGCAAAGCTTTTATCCCTCCTCATGTAAGATTTATCTTAACATATGATTATGAAAACAACAGAACAATATAGTTTACTTTGGGCATTTGGACACCTTATATGTAACCGACTTGAGGAATAATGGAAGCACACTAGACCCTGATGGAAGCATTACTCCTGAAATTTTAATTTGGTTTAAACCCAAAATCATAAATTTTCAGATGTAGAACATGGGAAGAGTTTGTGCTTATGCTCTATTTATTACTAACCCAACCTTCTAGGACTTGTACTTTATTTGCCCTTTGTCTAAAATATGGGTCTTAAGGCACATAATTAATATATAAGAGATATTTTAAAAACAAATATTTTTAAGATATCTAATCAGAATTAACCCTGTTCTTGTTAAGCTACAAGACTGCACATTCCACCAGACAGGATACTCAATTTAAACAATTAAAGGTTTTCCAAACGAGTGTTTATTAATTGAGCCATAGCATTACAGTGAAGTCCCTTTGCACTTCCTCTTGTCAAACCTATTGAGGATGCAATGCAGAGCTATTTGGCAGGTGGCCACACTGTAAAGCAGCAGGACATATTTGGCAGATTTATAAGTCGCCAGACTTTTGCCATTTGGCTTGCTAGCATGTTTTCATTTTTTTCTTCTTTCCTTTTTTTTGTCCTTCATATAAAAATGTTTTTTCCTCAGCAGAAATATAATTCGTAGATATAATTAGCATCGTGTTAATTATCGGTAATTAAATCAAGACATGACTACAAAATTTTTGCAAAGTGCACAGAATTCTCTCAGGAGAATTTTCTCAAGATCACACAGGGTAATCCTTGACAGGAAAGTGTTGATCTACAAATATTAATTGTAAAAGTCCCTATTCTATGCACAAACCCCATTTACCTCCAAAACATGTCGATTTTACTTTCTGTAGATGCAAATCATGTAATAGTATCTGTGAAACAAACCAAAATTCCTTTTTTTTCCCCCTGAAATAAATCCAAGTTTCAGTGAATCTGAACTTTCCCATCTTTAATATATATCTTGACTGAATATGTCTGTATGTTGTATTCCCAAACTGATTTCTTAAGCCCTCAGCATCATATTTAGTAAAAAACAAAGCAAAAGAAAAACAAAATTCTGGCCTGAAACCTGAGCAAGAAGGGCCCCTGCCTTGGGCCCTGTATTTTTTTTTTTTTAAAGATTTTATTTATTTGTTCATGAGAGACACAGAGAGAGAGAGGCAGAGACACAGGCAGAGGGAGAAGCAGGCTCCCTGCAGAGAGTTGGCCTGTATTTTAAAGGACCCTGCATATCACAAAGAGCAAACAAAAATGCATAAAGGGAAAACATGAATGCCTCCCTCACTCAGGATGGAGAGCTCAGTTCCAGAACCTGAGCTCACTTTTTTTTTTTTTTTTTTAAGTTGCTAACCAAAACTTTCATTGAGAGCAAAAATACCAGGAGGCTGTCTTCTGGAGGTCCTTGGGCCTCAGACCTTAGGCAGTAGGGCCCCTACGCCCTTGAACTGTTAGGAAAAGACTGGAACAAAGTTCTCCGTCCAGGCCACCCTCTGCTTCCCAGACGCTAGGCTGAGTTGCAAGTCCCGTGCCCATGTGTCTAGGTCATAGGCCTGGCCTGTGGATGCACAGTCAAGGTTTGCAGGCCCCCCAGCTTGGTCTTCAGAGGTGGCCCTGCAGGGCAAGTCTGTATGCTTGAGGGCAGAGCCACGGGACAGGTGTGCCGGGTGGCGCAGGTGGTTGAGGTCCACCTTGGAGGGCACCGCTTGGGGCAGGGCCACGTGGAGGCGAGCTGTTGATGTTACCAGGTGGAGGAGGATGTCACGAGGCTCCTCCTGAAGGGCTGCCCATTCCCTGGGGGGCCAGAGGGCTCCCACTGACAGAGCTCGGCCCAGCTCCCCCACCAAGGCCAGGAGGAGGTTCTGAGGCTGGGGACTGGTCCAGTGGGGGTTAGCAATAAAGTCAGCAGGCAGGGGGGGATGCCCCGAGTGTGGGCCCCGGGCTGCAGCTGAAGGGGCTGGCCGTACCAGTGCTGCCCCCCACTTCCTGTGTCCCCACGTGGCCCCTAAACAACCTGCCTTCCTAACATCACTCAAGCCCCAGGGAAACACTTGATCACACCTTCTGCTCCATATCCTCAAAGGTCTGTGAAGTGTCCCATGAGAGGTACACACTGCTTCAAAGGACAGGGACAACTCTGAGTCAAACACATGAGGAAAGAAAAAAAAGACAAATTAATTAACTTACCAAATCCTTTCTCTCAGCATAAATACAATGAATTTTTGCATAATGAAATATTATTTCCCAGGAGTGCTGACAGCGTCCTTTAATGCTTCACTTTGTGTCCCAATTTGTGGTTTTAAGGTACTTGCAGATTAGGTTACTATACACAACAGTTGCATGTTGTAGCTTCTGCAATAATTTAGAAATATTAAATAATTCCTATTACCCTTAAATTTGTACATATGTGGTCAAATAACATGCCAAAGGCATAATATTGACTCTTTACATTGGAAACTAGATGAGTACTGAATGCTTGAATATTTTAACAAAAAATATTTAACGAGTTTCAATTAACTTTTTAAATAAAATTTTAAAAATTAAATGTAAAATGTTTAAATAATTTATTAATACATTTATGCAAATTTTAAAATTAATTTTATTTTAATTAGATAAACTTAATATTTTAGAAGAAAAATCTACTTTCTTAAAATCATATATGAAAACCACCTTTAATACTTTACATTTATTTTAATTTATATCCTGACTACAATGTATTCAATGTGTATACTTCTAATCCTCTAGATCATTACTGTCAATGCACAAAAATAACTTAGAAATTTTTATTATAGTAATATAATTAGAACAGAAATGTTCTGAAATAACTTATGTATTTATATTATTACCCATCAAAAAATCTGATTTATAAATAAAGTACTAAAACATGTGCAAAATTAATTAAATTCAGTTGTCTTTCATGTTTTCTCAGCTCTCAATGTATAAAAATCAGAGCTTTGAACAAATTCATTTTTGGTCAGAAAGTATTTGAAAAAGTAGAAGGGTTGAACAAATTTAATCAAAAGTTTGATACCTCAGGTTATATTTTTTAAATATTTAGACACATAGTGCATATCTAACATAGGATTTTATTCTTGTTCTCATACCTCTCCAATTTCGGAGGTCAGTTTAGCAATGTAAATGTTTAACCAATGGATATGGAGTCTCAAATTAAGGTCATCTCAATTCATGTTTATTATTTCATTAAAAATAAGTGCATATACCACAGTAGCTTAAAAATTAAATCACGGAGAAAAATCACAATATATAGTACTCATCTAACTTATTTCTTTAATACATGTTCCATGGCCAACACTCATAAACTATAGACTTGAATTACTCCTAATAGGCACAAATACTATTCAAAATCATGAAAGTAGCAGAAACTTGGAGTTTAAAAATTATTTTCACAGCATCTGTATCTAAAAACTTCTCAGTTGACCTCAGTTCCATTTAAGAAATATTGATATGGGAAAAGTCAGTTAACTGGTGAATAAAACATTGGTTGGCATATTCAAACTTCATAAGGAACATCTATTCCTTCATGCTGTTATCTGTCTTAATTATGCATGGTCATCTTTTCCTCTACCATCTTTTTCATGGCAATTATAACCTCCAAGGTATTAGGTTAGTAAGAATGGAGACTTAAGGTCAGATTGAAAAGAGAATCAAAGCAAAACATCACCAAGCTTTGTAATGTAGAGTGGCATTCTTACAAAGATATCTCATCATGTCCTTAAAAAATGAATTCATTTGCAATGACTTAAGAATCAAATAGTGGATCCCAACAGATATAAACTGGTATAGGCACAACAATCTGAATTAGATAACTAAATCAAAGCAATTATTTTCAGAAACTAAGAATAAATCCTGATAAACCACAAAAGACCCCAAGTAGCTAAAGCAATCTTGTAAAAGAAGAATAAAACTGGAGGTATCACAATCCCAGATTTCAAGATACACTACAAAGCTCTGGTAATCAAAACAGTATGGTGCCTGCACAAAAATACACATATGTGTCAATGTCTATGTGTCAATTGTCTGTTGATCAATGAAATAGAATAGAGAGCCCAGGAATAAACCTACATTTATTTGGTCAATTAATCTTCAACAAAGGAGACAAGAATATACAATAGGAAATAGTCTCTTCAAGAAATGGTATTGGGAAAACTGAACAGCTACATGCAAAAGAATGAAACTGGACCACTTCCTTACACCAAACACAAAAATAAACTCAAAATGGATTAAATTCAAGACCCAAAACCATAAAAATCCAAGAGAAGAGCATACGCAGTAAGTTCTCTGACATCAGCTGTGACAATATGTTTCGAGGTATGTCTCGTGAGGCAAGGAAATAAAAGTAATAAACCACTGGGACTTCATCAAAATAAAAAGCTTCTGCACAGTGAAGGAAACAATCAGCAAAACTAAAAGGCAACCTACTGAATGGGAGAAGATATTTGAAAATGCCATATCTTATAAAGGGTTAGTATCCAAGATATATAAAGAACTTCTACCACTCAGCACCAAAAAAAAAAAAAAAAAAAAAAAAACAAATAATCCTACTAAAAATGAGCAGAAGAGAGAAATAGACATTTCTACAAAGAAGACATACAGATGGCTAACAGACACTTGAAAAGATGGTCAGCGTCACTCATTATCAGAGAAATGCAGATCAAATCACAATGAGATATCACCTCATACCTCAGTATGTCTAAAATCAAAAAACACAAGAAGCAACAAGTGTTGGTGAGGATGTGGAGAGAAAAGAACCCTCATGAGCTGTTGGTGGGATTGCAAACTGGTGCAGCCACTCTGAAAAACTGTGGAGATTCCTCAAAAATTAAAAACAGAATTACCATGTTATCCAATAATTTCACTACTAGGTATCTATCTGAAAAACGCAAAAACTCTAATTCAAAAAGATATAAGATCTATGCACCCTTATGTTTATTGCAGCATTATTTACAAAAACCAAGTTATAGAATCAGCCCAAGTGTCTATTGATAGATGAATGGGTAAAGAAGAAATGGGATATATATATATATATATATATATATATATATATATATATACACACACACATACACACACAATCCAATATTACTTAGCTATAAAAAAAATGAAATCTTGCCATTTGCAACAACATGGATAGAGCTAGAGGGCATAACGCTAAATGGAATAAGTCAGTCAGAGGAAGAAAAGTACCATATGATTTCACTCATGTGTGGAATAAAATCAAAGAAAACACAAAACCAACCTGAAAACAGACTCTTAAATGTAGAGAACCAACTGATGGTTACCAGAGGGAAGGTCCAAGTCAAATAGGTGATAGAGATTAAAGAGCACACTTACCATGATGAACACTGAGTAATGTATAGAACTGTTGGATCACTATATTGTACACCTGAAATTAATATAACACTGTATATTAACTATACTGGAATTAAAGTCTTTTAAGAATAAAATATATGACAAAAATAAATCCTAATAAAATAGAGATCTCTGAAAGCCATATTTTAAGATGAAATTGCAAAAATATCTATAGGCTACCTAGAAACAAGGATTGTGATTACTCAATTATATGAAAGAACATACACACATAAAAGCAGTGTACAGTTGGTTATTTGAAAATAATCTACTGTGATTATTCACTCAACCCAATAAAGCATTCTTCTTTTATGAGGGTTTTAAAATCCTAGACAAAAGTTAGTGTAATATTCCTGGATTTTACTTTGCTTTGGACATCACTTCTGGTCATAAGAAAGTAAAAGTGTTCAAGGAAATTCTCTTCATCGGTTCACAAATACAATTTTGTTCTGACCTGTCCTTTTCAAAAACACCCCATGAATATATGTGGCATAGGCAAGAGGTTGGTTCCTTTCTTGTCTTTATTAGTAAACTCTTTTCTCTCAATCCCAACGTGAATCTGATGGTTGGTTGCCAGAAAGTACTCTCGTTTTGCTAATAATCAGATTTGACTATCATTGGAAAGAAAAGGAAATAATGTGAACCTAAAAAGGGATTTTATCTTAAACATTTCAGAAAATAAGACTTCAAATAACATCTTCAGAAAGCTAGAAAATAATGTCATGTGTTCATCTTGGAAATTTTGGTAAGTGTTAACATTGTTAAATGAGGATTCTTGTTATACTTTATAGTCAACAGATAGAGGTACTAGAACATCTTTATCATTATCATTATTACTTTAAAAGTCCTCTTCAAATGACAGCATATAATTTCTACAAATCAAGTAAGTTTTTTCTATACTTATGCATACCTAAATGAATTTTCATGCCATCATTTATTCTTCAATTTGCTTTGAGAGTTGGTAATTACTGTAATGTACCATAACTCATTCATGTGAGCCTTTAAGTTTAGCTTTATGATGTATACAAATGTGAAGAAAGCTCTGTGGGAAAGATAAGTAAAAAGAAAACCTTTTACTTCGCAGTATCAATATTTTTTTTTCCTCAAATAGTCTAAATTAGATTACAATTTTTAAAATTAGTGTTTATCTATGCACAATATTTTCTTTCTCAAATAAACACTACTGAAAATCAGTATGAAAGTAGAATGATAATGACATGTTTTATAGAATAAGATAATGTACAGAAATTGGCATAACACTGAGAAATTATATTTCTTTGATGGAATCAGAATGATGCTTTGTCGGGATAACTTTTATATTTGCATTTATTTCTTTGGTTCTATTCAAAGTCACAATCTACCCACATAGGTCTGCTTATTCTGTGTGTGCCATCAATAAAACTCTTCTTTAAACTATCAATTTGCAGATTTTATAAGCTTCTGCTTTCATTTCATTTCATCTCCACTGTTCTTGGTTGTATTTTTATATTTAGCTGAACATACCTAATATGAACATTGAATGGACTGTAAAGTACCTGGCACTAAAAAGATACATTTATGTTAGTTCAACATCAGAGGTTCACCCACACCTATTAGATGAAATTACTGTTCATAAGGAACTAATTATTTTTCTGGCTCTTACCATACATTAGCCTCAAAAAAGTAACACATCAGGAAACAGGGCCTTAAATTTCCACATTTCATACTGATATTTATCATTTTAAAACCAATGATTCTACCGTAAACCACTGACCCAATCTACCATGGAAATGCAACATGGAGGGACTCTTAGGCCATTGACTTGAACCAAATAAAAAAAAAAAAAAAAAAATCAGGGAAAATGTTATTTTAAAGAGCTGGATATCCTAGCTTAAAATCATGGCTTAAGTCCCCAGGGAACTACTATTGACAAATTGCAGAGTTACACTGGCATCCTTTTCCTCAAAACAATCTTTGAGCTTGCTCACCACTCGGACCAGCATCTACTCCCTCTGGGCTCAGAAGTCATCAGAAGGCACAGCCACAGGTAGTCAGAGCAAACTGCCCACCGGGCATGGTGGTCACTGCAGGGAAACCGCCTTGTCCCTGTGAGGTTCCTATGTCTTCTATGTGCTCTTTAAATGACTCATCAGTAATCAAAGTCTCTTTTTCTTTAAAGGAAGAGTGTAGTGACTTTAATTACTAAAAATGTTATCTAAAGAATGTCAGGATCTATTAACTGGAGACTTGCTATCCGAAGTGTAGTCCCCAGGCCAGCAACATGAGAATCACTCAGGAGCTGTTAGAAATACAGCATCTCTGGTCCTGGCCTAGATCTGATGAATCAGAATCTGGATTTTTAACAAGATCCTGAGATGATGCATGTGCCCATTCAAAATTGAGAAGCCCAGAACTCAAACAGTTGTCTCAAACTGTTTGTCACATTGTGGTGAGTGAACTGGGTTGTTTTTTTGTTTGTTTAGTGATTTCTTTACAATCTATGTTTTTGTAAAATATAATAAAAGTAAATTATTAGAATAATTAAATAAAAGACACAAAGGCATACAAACTGCTACAGATATGACTTTTCTATTATACACAGACAAAAGAGCATGCTATCAAATTTATCAGGTGTTTGGTGACAACTTTTCACAAATGTGCAGCAACAGGATTGACCCTCACTTTGTTGAAAATTGTTGTTCTATTATGCAATTTATCATAACCTAGAGGAGCTCTAGTCCTTCAAGCTTCTGACTTCTATTTTGGCTTTTCAATTTTATCTGCCATTGGAAAACACATTGCATACTTTCCTTGCACACGTGCAAGATTATTATCATTCAAAAAAACAAAATCAAATATATTAGAAAGATAAGAAAGTCCAGCTAACCAATTCCCATCTTTAAACAGTTGGGAACGAACTGCTTCTTATTTTGCAGATGCACAAAGAATGTATTTCATAGTTTAAACCCTCTTGACAGGAATTTTCACCCTCTTGCCTCAGCGTGTAATAATAGTAGTCGATAATCAGTTTCCATATTATCTCGTAATAAAGAGAACAATCTCTAATTTAATGCATCAGGCTTTACATAATTCATAGTTTTTACTGTGTTGCTAGGGGCACTGCTTAGTACTGCTGTCTTTTTATTTTAATAGCAGGCCTCTCTTATTGAGGAAAGTAGTGCATTGCTTGCAACCTACCCCAATCTCCTCAACTAGATGACTACCCCAGAACATTCTTCTGTCACAGTCAGCATCACAACATGTCACGCACCACCAGACCATGCCCCTGCACAGAAATTAAACCCCAAACCAGATTTGTTGATAGTATAATCCTTCATAGTTTTCTTCCTTTTACACAGTTCAGAGCTAGCATACATGGTCAGCTCGGTCAAACAAATCATTCTTCTATACACCATCATGCTCAGATTGCACATATATGAAAAGAACTGCTATGTTAATAATACATGTACATTTCTCAAGTGTCATTAAAAAAAATCCTGCTAACTCAGTTTATTCTTTGCATAGATCTTCCGTAGAACTACCAGCTCTTGAAAACATCAAGCTGTAACATCATTGGTTTGATTTGGTTCAAGTCAATGGCCTAAGAGTTCCTCCATGTTGCATTTCCACAGAAGGTAAACTGGGTCAGTGGTTTTCTGTAGAATCATTGGTTTTAAAATTATAAATATCAGTATGAAATGTGGAACAGATGCATAGCCTTAATTCTCCTCTGCAGACTTCCCAGTATTTCTAGCAAAGCATCTTTGATCTGGCCTTTCACAAGTGCTTAAGCATTTGGATAACTTCTTATTCTTAACAGCCCAAAGTGCTACTTTACAAAAAGACCAAAAATTACTAATATTTATATGTGAAATACGAAACATCTTCTGTCAACTTTTGAATTTAATAGCCTTACTGTTAGACTTTTAAAAAAACAAAAACAAAAACCTGTGCTCCATGATTTTTATATAAATTATTCTTAATGTTTAATGGTATCTTTACTTCATTAATCAGTACCTTTTAGTTAATAACCAACCGTGATTTTAATACCCCACCATCAATTATGGATACAAAGTAGAACTTGTTTATGAAGGATCATAATTCCAAGTGCAAGCAGGATAAACTCCTTGATCTTCATTTTTTGGAATCATTGTCACCATCATCAGCATTTTGTTTCTGTATTGATAGTTATTAACCAAAAAATAATCCAGTGAACCTTATTTTGCCATATGTTAACTGGAAATGCAAATAAATAATACATGCTATGTCTGTTGTTTAGCTAATAATATTAAATTATAAATTTAATTTGATTGAAAGATAATGGTGGGGGGGGTGCCTCGGTGGCTCAGTTGGTTAAGTGTCCAACTCTATTTTGGCTCAGGTCAGGATCTCATGGTCATAAGATCAGGCCCCACGTCAAGCTCTGTGCTGGGCAAGGAGCCTGTTTGAGATTCTCTCCCTCCCTCTTTAAATAATAATAATAATAATAATAATAATAATTGGAAAATTATAAGTTATAGAATAAATGCTTACATTTTTCTTTTCTATTTTTGGGTTACAGTTCACCAACCTGAAAATATCACATGTCGTAATGTATTCTTACTACACATGATTATTAGGTACTTCATGCCACATATGACACCATATAAGTTTGACAATGGTCTAATTGGTCTATACTCTCTGCATTGAGACAAATCAGGAGTTTAAATATCACAATAATATAAAGTTGCAGTAAAAATTCCTAAATGCTTATTCTCAATTTCTGTACATATCTCAGTGCAGAGCATCAGATGCACCGTCTGCAAGCTGGTACCATCTGGTTGGGCCACATTTGACTAGCACTGATCTAGTCTGGCTTTCAGTTTTGTTGAATTTATTTCACTAAGGATATATTGAGCACAGTGCCCTGCTATGAGGTGAAGGTGGTTAAAGCATGTACCTGTTCTAGGGATGCTAAAAGTCTACAAAGGAGACAAAGAAGGAAATGGATGGTATTTTTACATATGTAATTGCACTGGGTTTTACTTAGAGTATCTAGAGATGCAACTACATTGACGTAGGGGATCTGGGAAGTTTTCCAGAGAAGATAATGCCTGAACTACATATATTAAAAGATGAATGAGTAGCAATAAAATATGGGAATTTTTTCCATGGAGAGAGAACATCTTAAGGAATAGCATGACCTAGTGCTGGAAGAAGGGGTAGGAGGAGTGAGAACACGGTGAACATTTCGGTGCTTCTAAAGGGTGAAGTACAAGATGGGTCATGACAAAAGAGGGAACTGCAAGAAGGAAGTTCAGTTTATGAACCCAGGAATTGGCTCCATGATGTCCCCTGAGAGATAAAACAATTTGTTTCCTTACGTATGCTTTGTTTCATTTATGAACATATGGGAAGCAGGCACAAAACCACCCCACTCCATTGCTATCCAGGCTACTGTGGAACGCTCAGCCACTGTGCATCAGCTTTTGCTTATGGTCTTTAAATGTTTCTGCTATTCCTGTCACCCTAGCATCTCCTTTGTGACGATGACCGTGAGTCCTTAATTTCTCAAAACTGATCATCCACTCAGGCGTTATTTCAGAATGTTGCTTCTCTCCTTCAAACTAAGTCCTTCTCTGATCTATAGCTATATGATGAGGCCAAGAGGATGAAAAGAACAGGTTATGCTGACTTCAGATAGTTTTATTACGTGCAGGCAGATAGCTTTTAAAAACAAATACAGCGAGCCAACTGAAGGATGCTAGAGGAGGAGATGAAGACCGGCTGGGGATGGGCAAAATGGGCAGATGGGGTGGGGGATGTGGGCTTCCAGTTATGGAATGAGTAAGTCATGGAGATGAAAGAACGGGGGGTATAGTCAGTGATACTGTGATACCATTTTATGGCGACAGATGGTAGCCACACTTGTAATGAGCATGGCATAAGGTATACAGTTGTCAAATCACCATTTTGTACACCGGAAATTAATGTAACATTGTGTATCAACCGTACTCAAATAATTAGCAAACAAACAAAAACATAGTGGGGAGATGGAAGTTAAAAGTCACTAGAACAAGAAACGTTGGCCTTTTCTTCTTTATTTTTCATTTAAACATGCTCTTCTTCATCAGTTATCAAAATTGCTATGTTGTTAGGTTGAATTCCCGTTCTGACTTCCTTTCATAAGCCTATAGGCCTCAAATAGCTGCCTGCTTCTTACGTTCTCACTCTTTTATTTTTTTTTTCAGACTCTCCTTTTAGAACTCACTTTGTCCGTGAATCCATTCACTTACTGTGAAAATAATTTGATCACTCTGAAGTTCTATTGATTTGCTTTTACTTTATGTCCTTTTCCTATTTCATCAGGGTAGGAAACTGGATGTTACCGTATCCAGTTAATTAACGTGTTTATCCATGAGGTTACATTACTTAAAGGTGCAAGCATACTTCTTATCACAGTATGTTCCCAGAAGCTATATATATATTTTTTTTTAAAAAAAAAAGGTGATTTCAAAATGGAACCTACTGTTTTTAAAGAAAAAACATAAATCAGGAGATTTTTTTTTTAAGTTTTTTCATTTGCGTGGGTATCTCTGTTTTTTGCTGGCTCTAGCCACTCAGAATAAGAGAAATCAAAAGTAAATTTTTCTTTCATTTTGTGGATATACTTTGGGCAAGTAAAACTTAAGAAGCAACTTCTACAAGAATTATCTTAAAGATTTTATTTATTTATTTATTTATTTATTTATTTATTTATTTATTATTTGTGTGGGTGGGGAAGAGAAGGAGAGGGACAAGCAGAGTCCACGCTAAGCATGAAGCCCAAAGCAGGGCTCAGCAGGGGCCCAACCCCACTACTGTGAGATCATGACCTGAACCAATATCAAGAGTCGGATACTTAAGCAACTAAACCACCCAGGTGCCTTTACGATCATTTAACCTTCTAAGGCAATTCTCTCTTCACTGAATAAAACTGATGTAAATGCTCACTATGAAAAAGAAATTGACACATAAAAATGCAACTTTATTGACTCATACAATAGGCTAGCTATAACTTATACATTATTCAAATACTTCAAAATAATTTATTTGTTTTCTGATTCAGAATCTGGAACAGCTTCTGGACTGGGTTTGGGTGTCCCCATCTCTTGAGATCATTGTCCAGGTAAGTTAGAATTATAGCCTTCCTTTGCTTACACAAATGTCTTTATTAAAAGAAGACACTTTCACAATTGTCCCATAGACCTTAAAACATTTTCAAGCTCCAGAAGTAAGTGTTAGTATTTTTCACTGTTGATCTGGTTGACATTTCTTAAAATAAAAAGGAAGTTTTTAAAGTAATGACTAAGCCAGTACTTTTCCTGTTTTCTTCCATTACCTTAGGTAAAGTTTCTCACCTGAAGTTTCTTGATATCTACAGTGGCGCGATATCTGCTTAATAATTTATTAATAACTTATTCTGCTTAATAACCAAATTGTAAGTGCTGTTACCTTATTCTTTCCTTGTCACTCTAGGGACATTTTGAGGCTTGGTTGACGGTTGTCACTGACCTTAACACTTCGTTGGAAAAATGAAAGCTTTATAAGCAAGTATTCGATAACCACTCGGTCTTTTCAGAGGAAACCTTAAAGTTGCACCCAAAGAATTGTAAAAGCTGGACTAAGTAGTGCTAATTTGTGAGTATTTACTTGGGGTTGGGAATGCCAAATAGCAAATAAAAGGCATTGTGAGCTGTGGTGTGAATGTTAATTGGTCAGTAAGAAATGAGAGATGTGGTGAAGCACAAAATTATAGGAAATGAGTAACCTTAAGCAGCAATCCAGCAAAGTCCTGAAAATCACATGCTCCAAACTCACTGTCTGCGGCCTCCGCTACTTATTCTGCAGAACGACTTCAGACTTTCCAGCACAAGGGTAGAGTAAATCCTAAGAGCCAACAGCTGCTTGTGTTATTTCCAAATTATTTCAATTCGTATGCAACAGCTAACCATTGCTCAGATCCTTCTTTGAATATAAAAGTAAGTCAAATATTTTGAAAAGGATATGGATGGTTTGTATAAACGCAAATAATGAGTAATTTACTTTGTATCCTCTACAATTCTCTCATTTCTCTTATATTAATTTTGTAATTGGGATTTTTCTAAATTCCATATTACTCCGGGCTTCCCAAAGTGGAGATCATAATTATGTTGCATTGTCTGTCCCCTCAGCGTGCTCAATAAGGTGCTCAAAAAAGTTTGTGGACTTGCTTTCTTTTAAATCCATTCTTCAGATACAACTCTTTTTATTCCGTAACGGCCCACTCCCTTCTTTATTTTATTTATTTATTTATTTTGGGGGGTGTTATTTCCTCCTCTACTCAAAAGGCTGCATTGATAAAAGTCAAAAATAACAAAAACGTACATGCTTTGTGTTTGCAAATAAGCTCACGAATGGAGTTCACATCTTTGATCTATTTCTTTTCTTTGTTCACATCTGTTGTCCATTTTAATAAAAATTCTCTTTCAGGGCTTGAACTGCAACTTTGATCCGCCACCATGCTTTTGTCTACTGGTCCTCAGCATGAGGCATCAGGCACCAGAGATTTTCATGGGAGGAAAAGATAGAACATAAACCTCCAGTGACCTTCTAAAGAATAGATTTAATATTTTGACCATGCTTTTCTTTGGAGTACGAGGATATTTCTAGGGTTGGTCAGACACTTAGAAGTGTGGTTCGAAGGACTACTTGCATTTTGTTCCTACTCAAGAATAGGTAACGGTTAAACCTGATACTAAATGTCTGTGTTTTAAGAAAACAAAGCAAAACAAAACAAAAACCTCTGGATTAAGACATCACTATGATCAGATTACAAAAGGATTGCCAAAATTGGTTATTCACACTCAACTGTGACATCGATATCATACCAAGTTGTGTGGCCTGTATTTTTGTTTGTTTGCGTATGCGGATGAGAACATGAGTTGTGAAAGGAGAGAAATTAGTCAATCAGACATCCAAGCAAAACAATCTACTTGTGGTTTTATAAAGGAAATAGCCACCTCACCATCTAAAACTTTTACTCTCTAAATAATTGTTAAAGCATTGCATAAATACATCTAATGAAGAGACTCTGGTTGTGTGCTTTGGAAAGCCTTTTAGACTTGGTCTTGCATCCCCCAAGCTTGCTATTCACTTAGAAGATTCTTTTTTGGTTGCATTTCTACCAGGTCCCTGTGTTTTAATACAACGTATGCTTATATAATTCTCCTTGAAAATATGCCCTTATTAATTTATTTCCAAAATAAGAGAAAATGGCCCTCGAGGTCTTTATTAATCTCTGAGATTTTCTTTCTTATTTATCAAAGAATATTAATTCATTTGAATTATATCCCAATCCCTTCCTTTAGTAACAAGGGACTACTGTAGCAAGCTAGTGTTTGTGAGAAATGAGACAGGGGAGGGAAGAAGAGATTTGCAGGTAAATTGAAGAAGCAGTTTCACAGGGGATTTTTGTTTTTAATAAATTTTATGTTCAGGGTTTATGTAGAGAGAAATCTAGGGAAGAAGAACCATCAGTTGCAATGGTCTCGCTGCATTGCCCAATGTCTTTCAAAGGTACACTAATGAGATAAGAAACCCCATGTCTTTAACACAAAGCAGGATGGGAAGGTACTTCAATGCTGCTCAGTGGAAGAGGATAGAGAAATGAGGCCTCCTTGGTCTCTTCCCCATTACGTCCCTTGACTATTTGCCCTTTAGGATGAAGTGACCCCCTTAGAGCACTCTTTGTTGGCTCTAGTAGTTTCAAAGCAGAAAATTCTGTGTATAAAGGCAGGTTTTTCTGGATTTTTTCATCCCCAAAGAGGATCATGAATAACACAAGCCAAGTATAACTATTCCCCACTCAGATTTATTCATATGGTTGGGTGTGTCATGGTGCTGCTGTGAAGCTTTCGTGGGTTCATTGTCATATGACCGTGGTATCTCTACATGAATAAATGTTCTCTCCTCGGCCAGCTGTCTCATCAATGTGTGCCATTATTCACAGAACCACTACACACATGTGTTGAGGAAAACTCATTGCCACTATCAGGAAATCAACTCAAAACATACATCCTATTTTAAAAATATACATAGCAAGTCATGTTCTTTTAGAAAATCGGTTACAAAAGACATGAAAGTATCAGTTTAGATAACTTATTTTTTCACTTTCTATCATCCTAGAAATTGTCTAAATACATACAGTTGCCTCCAAGAAATTGTGAACCTTAATATATCCAATTTAGCAGTCCTATCATGCAGTGCACGTGTTTAGGTTTAAGTGTAGCCGTGGTATGTTTCTTCCAGCTGGTATGTATGAATACTTCAAAGTACTTGGCTCTTGACTGATGAAGATTCCATGTCTTATTGATTTGGTTTCTAGAAAAGTAGGAGATTTGTTATTTTCTATGAGCTAGTGGCATTTGAGAAACACATGTGTAAAAGACTTGAAAATTTATATGCACATGCATGTGGGGGCACTTTTATTGATCTCATATGAAGAAGCAGGATCTCCAGGTTGATTTTTTATGTGTGTGTGGAATAAGTCATATTATATAACTCTTTTATTTGCTGCCTATAACATACATGATAGGAAACTAAAATAAAATATTTGTTTTTAAAACCAGATGGAAAATTGTGCTGCCTAGATAATACAATGTCTTCTAGAGACTCACACAAAAAGTATAGCAAAGATTCCTATTTTTAAAAAATCTTTTTAGAAAGAAAGCAAAGGAAGCAAAGTTTTTTTTTTTTTTTATCTTTTTAGAAAGAAAGGAAATTATTTTGGAGAGATTAGGATTATTAGGTATTTTTTTCTTTCTTCCTTTTTGCAAAGGAAGAAAGAAAAATCTTGCCTAAGACAAGACTCTGCTGCCAAATACTGGTTGCTGAAGGCCCACAGTGAGGTCTAAGTAGAGTTCAAGACTGAAATAAATGTCTAAACACAAGACAAGCATAGTTTCTTTCACCACTGCAGTGCTCCATGTATTAATCTGAGCACTGGAGTTCTTTTCTGCATTTTTGGTTTCTGTTTTTATAAAAATAAAAACCCTCAATATAATGAGAGGAATAATTCCTGAAGCCACTAATGTGTTTCTCGGAGTCAGCACAGATGAGCCTCATTGGCAGTGTTTCCTTCATTGTGTGTGTTTCCACACTCTCAACCCTAAATCTGCAGACTTTAAAGTTTTTTTAATCTTTCAACATACAGACTAGAAGTCTCGTCATTAAGTATTTTGCTGCTTGTTTTTAGAAGGCAATATCTTGCAACGTAGTCTCGATTCCTGACTATTTAAGAAGGTACGTGTTGCCCCCTAGGAGTCAGGCCACCAGGCTTCACAATGTCTTTTGGTGTCTTTACCTTTTTGAGCTCATATTATGACTCACAGTACTTTGGTAGACATACTCATTCATGCTTTCATGATTAGTATCCACTGGATCTTTCATTGCAAATCATTTGTGTGTCTGTGGCATTGATGACGATAATAGCCAATATTCATTGAGAGCTTACTATGTACCAGGTGCTCTCCTGTGCTTTATACAAATTTATCATCTACTGTTAGGGTTAAGTGCTCTAATCATATCCTCAAGGATTCTGAGGCAAAATACCTTAGCTAAATAACTTACTTAAGATCACTGAGCTGGTAAATGGTGGAGCTCGAATTCACATCTAGGAAGTATGGCTTTAGAGCCCTAACATTTAAGTGAGACCCTATGGACATGGATCAATCCACTGCCCTTTTCATTATCCCCATCGCTAGGTGCTGCTGGCCTTGACAAATGATGGAAGGGCTCATTGAAGCCATCCTTAGGCGGTGGTAGATGGACAATGCTTTTTGGGAGGGCATTCTCTATATGATCCACTGACCCACTGAAGTTGTGTGATTTCTCACATAAGCCAAGGAGAGAGATCTAGGAGCCAGGGAAAGAAGTCCAGGTGGCACTTTCTGCACCTGGAAAGAATGACTCCTGGGAAAATTTCGATGGAGATTCCAAGATAATAGGCTCTGATGGGGATCCCAGGGTGGCTCATTGGTTTAGTGCCTGCCTTCTGCCCAGGGCGTGATCCCGAGGTCCTGGGATCGAGTCCCACGTGGGGCTCCCTGCATGGAGCCTGCTTCTCCCTCTGCCTGTGTCTCTGCCTCTCTCTCTCTCTCAGTCTCTCATGAATAAATACATAAAATAAAATAAATAGGCTCTGATGGATTAGAGCTGTGCTGTCCAACATGGTAATAGTCACATGTGGCTATTTAAATTCATTTTAATTAAAATTAGTTTAAGATTAAAAATTTAGTTCTTCAGACACATTTCAAATACTCAATAGCCACATGTTGCTAGGAGCTGCTTGTTGAATAGTAAAGATACACTTTCATTGTCATGGAAATCTCTACTACACAGCCCTGGTTTCAGATCTAAAGGTAAAAGGAACAGAGAGTCTGGCAGTGGTGGTGACACAGGTGTCCAGATGTGACTGCTCCAGGGGCACCTTTCTAGCCAGATCCCAGCTGCAGCTGGACCCGAGCTATTCCTTCAGCCTAACGGCTACAGGTCACGGCCTATTTTGCAAGCCTGATTCTGGAAGCCACCTACACTCCTTCCAACCAATTTCTTTTCTTTTCTTTTTTTTTTTTTAAGATTTTATTTATTTATTCATGAGAGACACAGAGAGAGAGGCAGACCCAGGCTGAGGGAGAAGCAGATTCCAGCAGGAAGCCTGATGCAGGACTCGATCCCGGGTCTCCAGGATCAGGCCCTGGGCTGAAGGCAGTGCTAAATCACTGAGCCACCCGGGCTACCCAGGACCATCTGGGTTTAAGCCAGTAGCATAGCAGATTGAAGAGGACCAAAATGAAGAATTGGGCTAGAACTGAGGTCACGTGTAAATTAACATCCTGGAGGAATGAAAAAAAAATTTCTGAGAAGCGAATTCAAACAAACAAACAAACAAACAATCACCAAAACCTCAATTTCTTACAAGGGCTCACAGGGACTCTAAGTCAGCATAATTTGGATTTTAATGGAAACATAATCTTACAAATTTTCAGAGGCTGAAAAGGTGAATAGAATTTGAATTATATAAGGAAAAACATTTTTTTTTTTTTTTTTTGCCATCCGATGTATTCAACAATAGAATGGGCTGACTTGTGCCCTAATAAGGTACTTACTAAATCACGGGACGGACTCAGCTAGAAATTGGATAAACAACTGTCAGCAAGGCTGCGGGAAAGATTTCCGTGCAGGTGGGATTTCAAAAGCTTCCTCTCACCTCAAGGCTTTGTGAACCTCTGATTCCAAATAGACTAGCCTCTAAAAAACTAATGCGATTTCTGTTGCAAAAGTAGCAAAATTTTCCTTAAAACCCAGGGAAAACCAAGAACGTCTATTAAAATACTTGGAATTTTGTGGCTGGGCTCTCCAGTTTAACTCTGCTGATGCCTGGCTCTTTCCACTTCTTTCTGTTTCCTTTGTGTGTAACACAAACTGTAATTTTGCATAAGATGGAAGCTATTAAATTGTGTTAGTGGAAAGGTAAATGGCTCTTAATACTATTAGGATTTTAATCAGAATATGATGAACAAATCTTGGGAAATCCTAACCCTATTTTCTACAAAGATGAAAACATTTCTCTGTAGAAAAACAATCCTATAACTCGCTCTGATTTCTTCAGTGTTCTGCATATTTATGTTTCCAAGAACATTTCAGTCAGGGGCTGAGCAACTTGGGGAAATAGAATTATGGCTGAGTTTCCCAGGACATTCACATGTGCGACCAACTCTGTGGATATGCTTGGAATCTGTTCCTGGCCCAGGATCAGATACATACATAAACTCCTCATAAACTCATACCACATTTTCATCCTATCTGCTTCCAAGAGTAATTCTTCACAAATGCTGGAAGCCTGCTTTATGTTTCACTCATTTATTAATGGCCCACATCATCTGTAATTTTTCATACCTTTGGAGACTTCAGGTCTACCTTAATCTCTGCTTGCTCTGCTTTTCACATTTTGATTTTTTTTTCTTTTAAGTTGCTGCTCTCCCAGCATATGCTAAAAAGGAATATCAAAATAAATGATCATAAACGTTACCAACTTTTCTCATTCAGTAAACATAAGCATTAAAAACCCATTGTCCGTATATGTATGTGGTTTGCCAAGCAGTAAGCTACCACCCTGTGATATTGCTTGCCTTGTTGTACATGTTCCTACTTCTATTTCTCTGTATTCCCATTTTTTGTGAATTTTGTACGTTGCCTCAACAAGTAGGTTATAAGGTCTTAGAAGGCAATGTTGATAATCCCTATATAGTCTGATAATGCCTTAGACATACTTGGTATGTGACATATATTTTTATTTTATTTTTAATTATGAATATTTTTATATTAAACATGGAAAAGTCAACAAAAAGAAAACATCCAGGAACAATGATAATATTACTAATATCTCCTGAGGACTATGTGACAGTCACTTTTAACTGCTTTGCATGAACTCATCTGTTTAATCCTCACAACCCTCTGACGTGAGAATTATCATTATTTCTCCTTTATCACTGAGAAAACTGAAGTACAAATAGTTAAGTAGTTGGCCCAGTGCCATACAATATGGAAGTGGTGAAGTCAAAATTTTAACTCAGATCTTGTGGCTCCAGAGCCTAGACTCTAATCACAAATGTGTGCTGTCTCTAAAGATGGAGAATATTTTGAAAAACTTGGAAGATGCTAGTTCTTCTTTCTTTTCATTAAATCTTCCATCGGGAGGATCAGTAATCAGGGTGACAAGGAAATTGGATGCGTACCTTCTCCCCTAACACCCGCACCAACAAGCATCCTCTACTCCAGTACACAAGCAGAGGACATCAGGTGGAGGACCACAGCACACCTGCCCTGATAAGATTCTGGAAGGCAGGGAAAGAATATGGGCCCTGTTGAGCTCTATTTACTGCACCTGAGAGAACATAGGTCTACATGCCACAAAAATAAGCACAAATACCCTCTAAACATTTATTCCTGGTGGTTTTTTCAGTGATAAACATCTTGCCTCAAAACCTTAGGGTTACTTTATGTTTTGCCCTTAACCTGAGTTAAAACCATCCTGAGATAAGATTACAGATCCTCCTGGTTTTCTGAGACATGCTTACTCAGTCATTTATTTCTTCAATAAACTATTATTGTTTGACTACCAGACACTGCATGATTGGGTAAAGACAAATAAGACAAAATTCCTGCCCTTGTGAAACTCACATTTTAATCAAAAGACAGGTAATTGACAAGCAATTGCATGGAGAGGGGGAAACCAGCCTCTCTTATACAAGTGAAATAGATCCTGTTCTTATAAATGGTCACGCATTCATTCAAACATGCATTCATTCAGCAAGCATTGACCAAGAATACAACATGTACTGGGTGCTGCACGAATGGTAATTGCCTTCTGTAAAATATGTCCCAGAACTGATCCTAGATTCCCAGACACACTTGACCATCATAGAGTAGCACAGAGCCGTTAGCTTACCTGGCTCCAAACCCAGAGGTCAATTTATATTGAACGTAAGGTCCAATATACTTGATACTTGTTCAGTATACTCGTACTCGACATGGTATCATCATCCCATACTGGGGGATACTATGATAAACACTTCTATAAAATCTGTCCCCAGATTTACGGTAAGTATAGTTGCATGAAAGCCTTTGTGGGAGAAACCACCCTCTGGTTGCCTATAAGAAATAGTGATGCTGGGATCCCTGGGTGGCGCAGCGGTTTGGCGCCTGCCTTTGGCCCAGGGCGCGATCCTGGAGACCCAGGATCGAATCCCACATTGGGCTCCCGGTGCATGGAGCCTGCTTCTCCCTCTGCCTGTGTCTCTGCCTCTCTCTCTCTCTCTCCTGTGACTATCATAAATAAATAAAATTTAAAAAAAATTAAAAAAAAGAAATAGTGATGCTTCATATAGATACCTCATTTGCTTTAATAGCATGGACATTACATCAATTGTAAGTGATTCCTACCCTAGCTTGCTGATAGAAAATCTAAATCATGATTTAGGAGTCCCTCCTCACCATACCTTATTCAACTATCCCTACTGGGTCTGCTCACGCATGCATACAGGACTTCATGCGTCCATGCATGTTTTGTGCACATTTCCTCTTATTGTCTTGTGTTGACTTTCCCTTTGCTTCAATTTTTATTTATCTTGCATTTATTTTATCTTCTAATAATGTATGCTTCTTTGTGAATTACTTATACCTTGTTAAAAGTGAAATTCAGAGAAGAGATAATTACCTTGATATCTAGCAAGCTGGATGACAGATGACAATGAGAGAGAGAGAGATTGCAGATTCTTTAACATTCCTTAAATTTGATACTATGCTTCCATCCCTGCTGATTAAAATGTCACCTGCCTAGAGTTTCCTGTCATCACTGTCTTCTACTTACGTGTGCTCTTTAGCACTAAGCCACTACACACATATACTGCACTTTCCCCTTGATTTCCCCCTTGTGCATGCCCTTTACCAACTCCCTTTTCTCTGCAGTCCCATTTCCTCTGTCCTTGTCCAGAGTCTATGGCTGGGTTAAGGCAGTCATTCTTCCAAATATCCCTGCGGCAAATTCAGGTTGGAGTTTCTGTCCCATTTACAGTGATTCCCACAGTGACTGTTTCTGTGATACACCTGCTCTCTCTTTTGGGAGAAATGGGTCCCATCCTATTGTACACATGCTCTGAATAGTAGATGCCAATTTCTTGCTTGACATTACCTCCCTGGCCACAGTATTTGACTGGAAGTACTGCATAACACTTAGCAAGGCATTTGGTTGCAATTAACCATAACTGTTCAACAGTAGCTCAAACAAACCCAGTTTGTTTTTCTCACATAATGAGAATGCTGGAGGTAGGTAGTTCTTACATTAGTGATGGTGGCTCAAAAAATTGAGACCTATAGTCTTTGCCATTCCCTTGGCTTTTCCACATAAATAGCAATTCATCGTCACTAGTTGGCTACTATGACTCAAAGCATTATATCTGTTCTGAGGCCAAGAAGAAAAAGCAGAAGGAAAGTGGCTCCCCATCAAGTCCAGTGCCTTTCATCAAGAGCCAAGGTGCAAGAGTGGAGTACCAATGAGTTTTTAGAAACTCCTACAACACACAAATCTCATTGGATTGAAGTAGGTTTTGAGGATACCTCCAGTGAAGAAAAAAAAAAAAAAAAAGTTGAAAAAACAGAATAAGATTGTAATGCTCAGCTTAAACAAATCATGATCAATTGCATGATGCTGGGCCCACTACATCCTGAACAAATTCAGGGTTCTGTTATCAATTAAGAGGTTGGAACTAGGTATTGAATAGGCAGGTGAGCCCCAAGCCTATCTACACCCTGTCTCATGGCCTCAGTGATATTTCCATGGATGAGCAGCACATGACTGAAACTCAGCCAACAGAGCCCTTACATAAGATTTTTGAAACTCTGGCAAGACAGCCTCCTGTAGTCACAGATTAAGCCTAATAAAAAAAATTAAAAATAAATTTTAAAAATACCTTGTATGAGAGAAGGAAGCTGACATGAAGAGAAGACAAGATATAAAAAAAAGAAAATCCAAATGGCACTCAAGGCACTGATCCATATGGAGTAATTGGTAAGGGCAGTTTGCATCTACCCTTGAATACAGGATCCAATCAATTCTCTATTATGTTCAAACTAGATCAAGTTAGATTTCTATCCCTTGCGATCAAAGACTTCTGACTTTCCTACTTCTTAACATGTTTCCCTGCTTCAGTCAATGAAGCCCTGAGCCCTTAGAGTTGTTTTTCTCCACCATAAATCCAATATTGCCACCAACTTCAAATTCATGATATTTTCACTTCACCTGCAAGATGAAGATCAAATATTTTGTTAATTAAAAGCTTTTTGTAACCTGCCTTAAACACAACTCACAAATCTATGTTTCGGCCATATAAAACTTGTAATACTCCTAAAACATGCCTTCATTTCCATGCCATTGTCTCCTTTATCTGAGATGTCTTTCCCCACGTTGTCCAAATAGATAACTCCAATTAATTCCTCAGGACCCGACTCAGCAGATCCTGCCTCTCTAGCTTCCACTGACCTGTATAGGTGCATTCACATCTAAACATACATATGCACACCTGCAAAAAATCTCACTCATCCTTTTCTCAGCTCCAACCATCCCTTTTACATATCTTTCTCACAACATGGATTGTATTGTAGTATAATTCCTCCCGGTTAAGTGTGAGTCCTGCAAGGGCAGGGACTGAGAAAAAGCAAGGAGTGTTTGTTTCATTGAAATAAGTGAAATATTTGCACAAGTGGAGAAAGGAGAGAACTCTGAAAATCATCTGAATTTTTCACCCATTTGGCTTATATTCAATTACATTCCTCAGTGCTTTGTTTCTTGAACTGTTATTATAGTCACCTCTCATCTTGTAATAATGTTACTGATACTTTATAATTTGAAGAATATGTCTGTGCATAATAATATGCTTATGCACAATAAACCTGGTATTGTGTTTTAGCTCAGTTTTACAGATGTAAAATATTTTGATGACTGGATTCTATAATTGGAAGGTATCCTCTCATACTTACGTATGGCGTTAAGAATTATTAATTCTTTATTTCTACGGCATATTGATAATATGTGGAGCAGGATAGAATTTAGAGTTGTGAGGGACACTCACTAGGACCCTTATATAAAGTTGACATTGATCTACTGACCAACGGTCTTTTCGCCTAATTATTATTATTTTTTAGTAATCGAAGTATAATTGACATGAGCTTAGTTTTTTGTCTTACTGTGAGTCCACCTAACTACAGTTTCATCCAAGCCACAATTCTTAACCTTGTTCTCAAGAAACCAGTAATTTTCATTGAAAATACATAAATCGATATGCTTATTTTAGAGATGAAGTAAAGCTAGCTTCAGAAAAGCTATGTGACTTGTGAAAGCTTATGGAACTGATAAATGGGAGAGTTGGGTCAGTTTTCTGATTCTAAATCCAAAGATTGTTTTATTATACAAAAACCACCTCAATGAAACTCTATCAAATGTCCTACTGAAATAAAACATACCTGTAGCATTTTGTAATCTACCACTCACAAAGCTCATTTAAATAGGAAATGGTGTTTCGTTGGTATGATTTGTTTTCAATGAAGCCATGGAATTTCTGAACAATCACGGCTTCTTTTTCTACATGCTTACCAACCATCTGTTAATAATCTAGTTTAATCCTAAATGTCTCTTCTGGTTATCCAAGATGTCTCTAGTCAGAGTGTTTGCTCAGCTTCTTATAACCTCCAAAACTATAAGACTTCTGTAGGTTTTTCAGGTTTGGAAACATTTTGTTTCAGAAGCTACATGATCCAAGGAAGCTGAGTATGACTAAGAAATATCAGGGAACAAGTATGACAACCATAATTCTTTTTTTTCTTTTTTAATCTGGAAAATATTCCCTTCTAAGCTATTATCATGACTAGTTGCAGCATTACTGTGTAAAAAGAGCTTACATTTTGGAAGAGGAGGATTATATGTTTGTCTTGAATTTGCATGCATAGCAAGCTCACTGTTTGTTTTGATTTAGATTTTTAGACATTTGACGTGTTTGGAGGGTATGTTATGGAGATTGGGGTAGGGAACTAAAGCACTGCCCCCAGCCACCTTTGGTATTGTCACTGGATCCAGGCCAGTTACTTCACATGCCTGAATTCCTATCTCATCCAAGTGACATGCTTGCTTTGCAGTCAATAAGACCAACGACTGAACAGAAGCCTGCTAATTGTCCAGACCACTCATGTCTGGTTGCCAATTGGCAGTTTCCCCTGGAACAGTAGTGAGAAGTCATTGTAGACCAACCTGAGACATTTCCATCCCCGAAGGGGAACACAGCAGAGGGACTCAAAGACTTTGCCAACCAGAAATCTGAAGACTTAATTTCTCCAGGGAGGAGCAGCCTACTGTGCAAGCCAATAAAATCACAAACCAAGAAATCCAGACTATAAAGTACCTCTTCATAAAATTCACACTATGATGGAGGTAAAGATTAGGTCTCTCCTTACATTTCCTCATTTTGGCTGCCAGTGAGAAGAAGAAGAGGAAGAGGAAGGAGAAGAAGAAAAAGAAGAAGAAGAGGAAAAAGGAGGAGGAAAGAGAAGGAGGAGGAAGAAGGAGAAAGAGTAAGAAGAGGAGAAAGAACTGGAGGAAGAGAAGAGGGAGGAGCTGCAGCAGTTTACAAGGTAGACTGAGAAAATCAGCAATTCGTTTTTAATGAGAAGTTCCTTGGAGAACAAATAAATGATATACCCAACCATGGCACATATTATACCTCTTGCCTGAGTTTTCCTATGAGCCACATAGTGGTTGTACATTTTGTAGACACTCACACACACACACACAAATGCATGCACACACACACACACTTACAACTTTGATTTAGTGAGGAAAACAACGCAAACATAGGAACCCTGTTTCTCGGCTGTCAGGGCAGTGGGGCCAAAGATTACCACTCAGTCTAAACCAATCTCCCAAATTTATAAGCTTAAAGGCATTTCCTTCGTTTGTTATTGTCAGGGCCTACTCTGGGGGCAAGGCCCTAGGCGAGTATTGTTCAGTGTGCCCATTCATAATAAGATCAAGTTAACATAATATTTTGAATGTTGGAATTCCTTTCTCTTCAAAAGGAATATAGACACAAAAGTCACCTCTAAGATAGGGACAGGAGAACGACTCAATGTCATGGCTTTGTCTGATTTTAGTGATGTCGGGATGAAGTAGGTAGACTGTGGTTTTATTGTCTACATGCAGATCACAAGTACCTTGTCTCTTGGTAAGCCAGTTCCCTTCTGGTTTAGAGGCGGTCTCTCAAAAAACCAATGCAGGAGTGCCTTGAAAATGGTAATTTCATAATCTAGGGGTGATCCCAGACATGACTTTTAAAAGTGAAATAAGTCAATCAGAGAAGGACAAACATTATATGGTCTCATTCATTTGGGGAATATAAAAAATAGTGAAAGGGAATGAAGGGGAAAGGAGAAAAATGAGTGGGAAATATCAAAGAGGGAGACAGAACATGAGAGACTCTTAACTCTGGGAAACGAACTAGGGGTGATGGAAGGGGAGGTGGGTGGGGGTGGGGGTGACTGGGTGACGGCCACTGAGGGGGGCACTTGACAGGATGAGCACTGGGTGTTATTCTATATGTTGGCAAATTGAACACCAATAAAAAATAAATTTATAAAATAAATAAATAAATAAAATAAAATAAAATACTCAGCCATTTCCACACTTTTCCAGGACTTAGGAATGATGGTATTTGATTAAACGTACTAGTTGCTAAAAGGAATGACACACTGGCCATTGTTTACTTGTTTCTAATAAAATTTATAAATTAATCATTTTAACTTTTCCTTATTTTGTCTTGAATTTCTGAAATTATTCATATAGTAAAAGACTATCGAACTCGCGTATTTATAGAAATAGGTTAAAATATTCTATATCTTGGATGATTACCAACAAGAATGTTATTAGCCTGTGTTGAAGGGAAGCCATAGCCACAGCGCTAAGTCAAGACTGTTTTCAGAGGCCGGGGGCTTTCCTTAATGTGGAAGCTAAAGAATGAGTATTAAGACCTTAGAGAAGACTTTCAACTCTCAAAACATCTTTTTTTTTTTTTTTTTTTTGGTCTACCCTGTAGGTTTGCCCACAAAGTTAAACACTTGGAAAAACATTTTGCAAAGAAAAATGTGAAATGCTTGTTCATGGGAAATCTTTACTCCACCCAGGAAAAGATAAATGGTACTTAAGAACTACTCTTTAAGAGTGAGATGTTTATCGAAATAAGGGAGGCTAATTGTCAAAAATGATGAGAAACAAATGTGAAAACCCCTGCATTTGGAACTCTGGCTATATGGAGCACTTAAACAAGCAAATGCTGTGTTTCAAAAGAAGAGGCATAGTTTTAGAAGTTGCCAATTTTTGGAAAAAGCGTTCAGTGTACGAAAAAAAAGAACATGGCTGCCAAGGAACATGGAAGAAGAACTGGGGAACATGGTGCTGAAGTCCACTTCTCGGAAGCACTGGGGCACCACTTTGATATCAGTTTAGCTCTTTTATAATATTCGGTGACATCCCAGTGACTAGTCCTGCTGAGGACAGGTACTAGGGGAGCTGACACGTGAGAGCTGCTGCAGATGGAGAAAATTCTCCGTAGAGATGTACAGCACTGCTTGTCCAAGCTCTCAACCTTTCCAAGGATTTGCTTTTAGTTTCCAGAGCATCGAGAGTAGGGTTTCTCAAACTTGGCACTACTGACATTTATTCTCTCAATAAAATAACTCTTTATTGGGAGAAGACTGTCCTGTAGCTTATAGGATGTTCAGCAGCAATCTGCAACCTTGGCCTCAAAGCACAATATGCCAGTAGCAGCTCCCACCTAGTGGTAACAACCAAAAATGTCTCCAGACATTCCCAAATGTGCTGGGGGTGGGGTGGGGGGTGGGGGGGAATTGCCCCTGATTAAAATCCGCTGCTCTTGAGGATAAACTATTGACTAAGGTTGTCAAATAAACCCTGTATTGTGCATTTGCAAATGCATTCAGCAAAGACGTAAAATTCATGAGGACACTACCACCCTGGTCCCCACCGGAAAAAAAGGTAAGTTGGGGATCCATCTATTCTTCTCAGGTAATGAGGATTGCTTCTGGTGCTTCCATAGATTTTGCTCCTGGCTGCATCATTGCCACTGGTGTGGCCAAGAACTTGTTATCTGACCTTTGTAAGCCTCGGTTTTCCTCATTGCAAGATGGGGTCACTACCTACCTCATGGTTTCGTTGTAGGGATCAAAGAAGAAGCCTGTCTTAATACTCTCACTTGGAAATCACTTAATACATCACCATCTGTTATTCCATGGCACAACTCATATTCAGATTCAGCGAAGCAGATCTGTCTTTTTTTTTTTAAACCACTAACCCAATCAGCATTGACAGATCTCATTAACTGGAACAAGTTTAAATAATCATACAGGAAGACCTACAAATGATTAGAGCTCTTTCCAGCTTGTATTTCAACTTGCCTTAGTCACCCTCATGTTGGATGCGTATTAGTCACTTGTTGCTGTGCCATCAGCCCAGTTTTTGTTTTCAGGGGGAGTGCCCAGGGAGACACTCAACACCAACTGAACTGCGGCTTCACACACCGCAGAGTCGTTTCAATAAACCCCTGATGTGCCGAGCCGTGTGCATCTGGGAGCGGCTGACAGGACCGTCGACCAGGACTATCCTGTGTGGGGGTCCACCCAGTCACAACCCCGTCACAGCATGCCCCTGCGATCATGGGGGCGCTGCTGATTGCTCAGAGCTTGAAACAGAAACGCACCTGCCCCAGGAGAGAGGATGAGCGGACACAGAGCCGGTTGGACCAGGCCATGATCTAAGTGACAAGAAGAGACAGGCCCATCTGAGGTGGCTTCTGCTCATTTTTGCTGAAATTTTCCCAAGATCATGCTGCTCGGGGGACCAGCGGTGACTATCAGAAACAAAGTAGTCTCCTTTACAGAAGCTTTCCAGAGAGATTAGGATGTTTACGCCACTTAGAGAACAGGCAAGCCCGAGTGAGCTCCAGCCCAGCATGGAGAAGCCACCGCGTTTACGACCTGTGGTCTGTACTTGGGGCAAGCAGGCCAAAGGGCCCCCCAAGAGTGGCACTGACTGGAGAGCTCTATGGGCCATTCTACAAGGGAAGATGATTCCTCGTCGACAGTCACCTCTATCTGGGAGACTCTCTGCTTTCACCAGCTGCGCAAGCCCACAGAGCCTCCCCCAGGAAGATGTCGGGGGTCCTCACCTTGGCCTAACCAGCTACATGCACAAGCAGCTGCTCTCCCTACCCCCTTCCCAGCCTCTCTCCAGCCCCAGAGCCCGGCGCCTACTCATTTGTACAAGCAAGACCCTCGCAAGGAGCAAGAAACGGTGGTACAACTCTGACCACTTTAGGCCAAAGACAAATTTGTTGACTCCATGAAATAAAGAGTAAGACTCTTGCTCAAGAAAAGAAGACTCTCAATCAAACAAGAGTGTGTAGGCCCGAACTCCTCCATCGCAGTGAGTGTGGCTGAGCGTTTCTCAGAGGAAGGAGACCGCTGGTCCCGCACACCAAGTACTGGGTGTCTACGCCTACGTCCAGCCACTTCCCACAGGTCATCTGGACGCAGAGCAGTGACGATGCTTTGCATCAGGCCCACTGGCTGCCTTTGTAAATTAGGTTTTGTTAAATACAGTGGGTGATTCATTTACGTGTGGTCCATGGCTATTTGGGCCCTGCGTGAGCCAAAGGGTCGCTCTCAAGACGGTGGCGCCAACAGAGCCTGTATCTATTGTCTGCCTCTTTGCAGGAAAAATGTGCTCACCCCTGCTTTAAATAATTCTCTCAGAGATTATCTAGGTTTAAAATCTGGCTTAAGTAAATCCGAAATGGTTACAGGTTTGACAACCCTTTCCAGCCCCAACTGTTTCCTCTGAAAGAAAATTGGTTGTGTGTTCCCGTACTTACCCTGAGACTTTGACTTGTTTATACGCCCTCTCTTTAGAGGCTGGAAACATGAGGCAATATATTTACAGTTTTAAACATGTCTTGCATGATGTGGGTTTGATAATTGACGAACCCCCAAGTCACTAGGCTCGCCACCATCCTACACGGGTAAGAGTCCTGTATATTGTTATGATTCCCTCCTTCAATGGATTTTTCTTTTTTAAATAACCAACTAATTTCAAATGACAAACAGATAAGAAAGATCCTTTCATATATTTAAATGTTTTTCAAAGTCCACAAAATTTGGACAAGATTTGGCTGAAATAAATGCCTTTATTCTTGCTAATGTAATTATTACTGATTAAAATAATCTTCTTTTTTTTCCCAGGCTTGACTGACACACCCTGGGACTTGTCTACAACTCAAGATTTCAAAAAAGACTGGTGCTAAAGGCTCTGTAAGGGACTTTTTTTAGCCTTTGTTTTCTCTCTGTAATTGCTAAAATTGCCTGGTAATCGAACCGGACTATTAGTTCATGAGAAGGCTCTTGTGGGTTTCCTAATGAGTTAGATAGTCCCTGTTCTATTTCCTCTGACTTGTCCTCATATTCTATGACTTAATGAGAAAACAGAGGGAGGTACAAAATATAAAATAAATTAAATAGGAAGAACATTCTATCCTTTTTGGCCTCTCAAAGTTTTCTTGGGGGTGCCTGGCTAGCTCAATCAGTAGGGCATGCTATTCTTGATCATGGGGTTATGCGTTCAAGCTCCACATTGGGTATGGAGATTACTTAAAAAAATAAAATCTTAAAAAATTTTCTTAATCCTCCAGTTTAGGTTATTTAATGATTTTTAAACAATGGTAAAATTAAAGATAAATAAGTTTCATTTTATTTCGAAAATAACCAGGCAATGAACAAAACATTTGTTGAGTGCCTGCATTGTGCAAAGCACTGTTTGGGGCAGTGGTGGTTATAGGAATGTCTAAGACAACATGATCCCCCAACAACTCCCCAATGCAGGAGGAAGATGAACAGACCTCATCTCAACTCCTACTTTGAAAATAAGGGTTTTGATGGAGGGAAAGGAAAGTGCTATGGGAACGTAGTGTAGAGAACAACTAACTCCAGCTAGGAAGGAGGCAAGATGTCTAGAAAACGTTTCCCAGGGAACACACATTGGAATCCAATCTTAATGCCTCTGATATGTGTGAAAGGGTGCAGATGAGGGCTCAGGTTTACTGTTTTTCAAGGAGAGATAATATCAGGAACAAAAGCAAAGAGCGTGTGTACCTCTTTCAATCACTTACCATATCGCATTGAAGTTACTTGGTCATGGGTCTACCTTTCCCACCAAATGTTAAGTTCCCAAGAATTTCCCACGTCTGCTTCATCACCTATGCTACCAGAGTTTCACAGGTAGGTGCCCCTTGAATTCGGCAATGAATTGATCACATGATCCAATCTGTGCCTTATTTCACTTACTTCAGTGTAATTCAAGTTTTCCAGAATGAAGCTTTAAAAAAAAAAAATTGTAAATTTTAATCCCTGCCTAAGTCTTACCAGTTTACCGGGACTCTATACTTACCCTCTCGGATCCTGTTTCCTAATCTACCCCGTTGGGAACAGGAATGGGGTGCATGGCCAGGAAAAAGATCAGAATAAACAAGACAACACCTAACCTAACTCCATGTTGGGCCCAAGAGATAATTAATTTGGCTTCATTTCTTTTCTCTTAAAATCAAGAGTGAGAATTGTGATTTCCACATGCTCAGTACTAAACATAGAAATTCCAAAAACTGTGACCCAAGGACCTATTTCCCTGTGAGCTCTTCTAAATGTATTCCATCGATGAATGCGTTTGGGAACGTTGGTACTATAGTCCTCCTCTGGCCAGGTACGGGGCGCATCGGCATATTAAAATCCAAAGTAAGTCCTACGGAAAACAAGTCTGTTGAACTTTATTTGTCCCAACGTCTTTCAAGCCTATTTGACCACAGGCTTCTTCCCCGTGGTATTAGCATCCATCAAGACATACTTTATGCCCTCAGATCTAAAGAGGACAGTCTTGGCTCACCACTCTCATTCTACCACCCACCTCACAAATATTCTTGCCCTTATACACATCTCATTGCATAAGTAGACATAGCAGGAAGGTAGTTTTTTGATGGTTCACTTGTTTGTTTTGTTTTGTTTTTTGGCTCTGAATAGCTGTGGTACTAAGTCATGTGTCCTGTTTTCTTAAGCATGACTTAAATAGTCCTCCTTCCATTAATACTGAGCATTTTTTAAATCAAAGCACAGCAATTAAGGACCATGTTATTCTAAGGATTATAGTTTTCTCTCTCTCTTTTTTTTAATCTGCACTATTTGGGCTTATGTATTTATTTTTAATGCAAAGAAAAAGAAAAGTTTCAGGAAAATCCCCTTAGTGACTCACACCACCCATGGCTATCTGGGTTCTTCATTTCTACCCCCTGCCACTATTCCCGAAACCGACCCAACACTGTTATCATTTGTCATTCAACACCACTAATGTGTCTGTGTGATGTTCAGTCCCTCTTTCACCAGTGTTTCACTTTTTATTTTGTTTTCGCTGTTATCCATTAGTCCCAGCCTGAGGATATTTTCATCTTGCTAAAAGTATATGTAATAATGATGCCTCTTCTCTCTCATTGTGAAATTAAAGAAAACAGAAATATTGCTTTCATAAGCTCAAAACTCTTGATTTAAAAAAAATGCTAGAAATCTTTTATAAATAGTAGTAAAAAAAAACAGTAGATTAGCACAAAATATACAAATATGTTTTTGAAAATTTGGAAAATATTATCATGTTCCCCTTTTCCTGCTAGTGTCCCACACCAGATTCTAAATTCCTCAGCACTGAAATAACATCCAATTTATCTTTTTACCCCCAAGGCTTAGGGTAGTGTCTTACACATAGCATGCTCCCAAATATTATTTATTGAACTGAACTGAATTTACGTCTTTAAAGAGTTAATTTTTCCAGTGGAAGTTGTTTCCAAGAACATCTAGATCTTTGAAGAATAGTGGATTCTAATTTCATATCAATTTCTGAGTCTTTACATGAGCAGAATCTGAGTAAATCAGTGGGGAAAAAAACAAAAACAAAAAAACACAGCCCAATATCCTGAACCTCAAACTGTTTTTAATGCTGACCCACTCGAGGAAAAATAAAATGTGTTCTACATTTGTGTTAGAAATTCTCTCAGTTTGATGAATAACATCTTGATTATTCAGAATTTACAACTGGGTGTTACCTTGCTCTTCTCTTCAGGACAAAGGGGTGGGAAAGAGAGAAAGACAGAGAAGAGAAATGGGGAGAGAGGAAGATCAGAAGAGAGGGAAGGGAGAAGGGAGGAAGAGGGGGAAAGACCAAAACAAACAAAAAAGGAACGGAAGGAAGGAAAAGAGGATGCTGTTATTAGGGTGCTTCTTTATTTCAAACGACTTTGGCAGTTTAGAGGGAGTCTAAATTAAGTTGAATTCCTATCAGTCTTCCTCAAGCTTCAGGATTGTACAGTCACCTTCAAAGGGGAAAATTTTGATGATGAACTTACCTTTACCATCAATCCCTTATCAATAAAGTCCAATAGTGAACCACAATATAAAATAAGTTTTTTTAAAAAAAAAGAGTATCAAAAAAAAAAAAAGAGTATCAATGAATTTTTCAAATCTTTCGCTTGTATTTACCTCTGCATTTATTCCTATTGAACTTTTACAAGCTTCTCATACACAAGCAAGAAAGTTTCTCATGCGACACTCGCTCACCGCCTGAGCATTGGGAGTCTGGTGCCAACTGTGTCTGCCCAGGCTCTTTGCAGTTGCGCTTCTGTCCCATGTGCCAAGCGGAGGCCTAAACTCCCATTACTTCTCTTTAACCAATTATGGTAAAACCATCTTTTGCATGGTTCTCCATGATATCATTTTGCCTCCACGTAGCAAAAACATATCATTTAATTATGTACTAAGTCCACTCCTGTTTATTTTCCTCCCTGCTCTGTAACAATGAGTACTCAATTGCACTTTGATGGTGCGAAGTCCCAATTTCTTAAATAACATAAGAACATTTCTGCAATTAAAACTGGCAAAAGAAATTCATCTCAATGAATTTTCTAAGGTAGAATTTTTTTTTTTTTGGTTTTGGTTTATTTTTAAAAGTTTTTATAAAATAGTTTTTTAATTAAAGGTATTTTTTCTCCTTAAAATATTGTTTAATTTGAAATTTTAATTTGTCAATGCTCTCCACTTGATGAGAGTTTTGTTTTGTTTTTCCCCTATTGGGTTTCAGTTGCCAAGACTTATAATTCAGTTTTTAAGGAGTAAAATCATCCATCCAAGACCTGATAACAAGGGAGTTCATCATTGTGACACTTTTAACATTTCTATAATTATATTGTGCTTCTCCTAACAGTTTTTTTTAATCAGTTTGTAACTAATAGAATTTCTTTTTCTTTCTTTCTTTCTTTTTCTTTCTTTCAAAGTCAGATACCCTGACTTTATATTGCTGACCATTTCCTTTTTTTTTTTTTACCAAGCTGAATTTTTCACTTGGTGGTATGATCATTCTTTCAGTGTACTATTACTCTATCTAAACACACCATGGTTCAAAATGTCTATGTTCATAAAGGATTGAAAATAGAACAAAGTATCAATGTGCAGTAAAAGAACTATGAGAGTATTTGAAATCTGGTTTTTCTTTGCAGAAAAAGCAAGTTTTCTTTCCAGAGCACCACCCAGATAGTATCAAATCACATTAACTAACCATATGGACCCATTCCAAAAAACCAATTTCAGAGTCACTGGGCTTTCTGACTTTGAATAAGATAATGTCATTTCTATTGACACGATTTACTAAAATTCAAATTTAATGCAGCCTGAACTATGGTCATTACCTATAACTACCCAGAGTTATCACACAGTATGAGATCTAGCAAAATTCCTGTTTTTCTCTGATATGACCAACTTTCCTTTTGGAATGCTAATTTATAAGAAATTGTACATTTAGAAGTAAATATGAAAGTATCTTTGAGGCATGAAAAATTCGCCCCTCTTAAGAGTTTCTGGTTTGGTAGTGCTTGGTTGGTTTGTTTTCTTTTAATTCCCAGAGTTAATACAAATCAGCAGCTTGTAATGCCCTAATTGCAACCAAGACCAAAAAGTCAATGCCAATAATACCACTAAAGCAATTTGAAGAAAATCATTACGTACTAGGCTAGCTGTTAATGGGGATGGTAATCACAATAATGATATTTTATACCTCTACAATGCCTTTCCGCTGAGCATCTCAGGCGGCTTTATTGATAAATACTTTGATTTTTACCTAAATAAATCTGCTTTTTCATGTATATGCACTTCTGTAAAGTTGCTCCAAATATCATCATTAATCAAAAACACAGAATCCTTCAATTTTACCATTTCAACCGTTTATACACTTAGCTTGAGGAATACCTGTGCACTTTTTGATGTTCTAGAAACAGCTTGCTTCCTGGGAATTCATTATAGGTGTTATCAGAATTAAACATCTGTTATTGTAAGAGGTACCAGAATAAATAATAGATATCTGCATTCTTCTCTAGGTCAGGAATAGAAATTCTAACGACGTAGAAAAGCAAATCTTTGGGAAATTTGTTCTAATCTCAATAAAATTTAGGCATCTGTTGTTCTTCTTCTTCCAACTTGAACATCTGAATAGCAGAACACTTTGTATTTTTTAAAATATATACATACACACACACACACAAACTCCTCGGGTTTCATGGTGGTCTGATATACTGTAAGATACCCCCGGTGTCAGAGTACTATTCCTTCCTTTACTCTGCGTGGGCCTTTCCAGGGTTGGTGCTGTGTTGTATCCCTGTTAGAAAAGGGCAGCCTTGCCCAAGGGATACATCTTGCTCTGTGGACAAAGGCATAAATTAGCCAATGGTCTCCTGATAGAACGTACACTCAGGCTCCCCAGGTTCACCCATGAGCAACCCAAAACATTTGGCTTGGTCAGTCATGTAGTCAATGCTAAGTAAACAACAACAAAGCCCATCACTCAGTAGGATTACTGAAGGGACTAACGGAGTTAAAGGTTGAGGAAGTTCCTAACATGATGCCAGGCATTCATGACTGCTTATGAGCCAAGGGAACGATTCCACTGAAAATTACTTTAAAACCAAATGGAGCAAAACAAAACAGAAAACAGACTGAAATATAAACAGAAAACTCCATTGTTGCCTTATGGACCAGGTCTCTTAACCTGGGGTCCAGGAATGGCCATTTTGAGGGGCAGGTCTCAGGTGATTTATAAGCACAATTGGAGGTAAAGATGTCCATGGGAATTTTTCTAGAGTCTCTCCCTCTCATCAGAGATTCCGAAGGGTCCCAGACCCAACAGAGCTCAGGAACCACTGCCTTACAGTGATAATAGTGAGGTCAGTAGCAGTGACAGCATGACAGCAAAATCCTCTCCGCCTTCTCGACATACCACACCCTCACAAACTCACTGGAGGGAAAAAAAAATGTTTACAAATTACAATATTTGATAATTTAGTGTCTTCTGCTGATAATTTCCTGATGATTTTATTTGTAAAATAAGGCGTGCAGCCCGTGAACTCTGTACTACTGCTCTTCCATTATCTAGACACATTGTTCTCTCTTTCCTTTTCTTCCTCCTTATCTTTCACATCCATAAATCCCCTTTCACTAATTTCTGGGTAGATAGAGATTAAGATGTTGGTGTGTAACTACATGGAGATGTATAGTGTTTGTGAATCCCAGTCATTGGGGTGTGTGCAGCAGCTGATAGTTTTAAAGTCCTTAGTGTGAGTCCCATTTTGTGGATCAGAAAATCGGGTTTTCTCCCCACTTACTAGGGAGCCCTGCTAAATGGCTAAATGACTTGTCCAATTTTAGTTGCCTCATGCAGGATAGAGCCAAGGCCCAAGCCTAAGAGATCTCCCTCAATATCCTATATTCCATCTACTGACACTGCTACTCTCAAAGGGATGCAGCCTGGCCCTCTTTTCCCATAAGATTCCATAAAAAAAGCATTCCAAAATCAAATGCATCTCAACTCCTGTGGCTCTGTTCTGGAAGATATAGAAGATCGCAAAGACAACAACAGCAACAAAACAACTGTTTAACTGTCTTACCCCAGACACAACCAGAAGACCCTATAGAACAAAAATACCAAATGATGCCAAACTACATCAAGCTGTGTCTCAGAAACTAAGTCTCAGGATGGAGAGTTGGGCAGGAAGTAACTTTTTATTCCATTTTCCCTAACAGCCCTCCCAAAACATGTATTTTGAATGAAGCAGCCGTCAAAAGGAGAAGTTTTCTCTCATCTACCTGCTTTACTTTATCAAAGTTTTTAGGCAGCTCTATTCCGGATCTCCAGCCCCCACTTAGTGTCAATCCATTTCCTACTGTTGGTCTCCCCCAGGCTATTTTTCTACTACAACCAAGCATACTATGTTTTTGCCAGATCAATCTTTCTAGAATACAGGCCAAGTGACATTAGTCCCCCACTCAAAAACGCTTTACTGTAGATGGTGACCTACTACAGAACACTCTCAAGGGCTTCTATAACCTGGACCCAAGTTGCCTTTTCGATTTTTGTCTTTCCATCCTGCCACATTGAAGTTGATAAATATGTGGCACATCATTCAACAACTGGCTGTTGAATCTCTACTGTGGGCATGGACCCTGTTGAGCTCCAGAAATATCATGGGCATGTGATTCCTGACCTCATAGAGGTCAAGACTAAGTGGAGAAGATAGGCAATAAACAAGAAAACAAATGAACTGTGGTAAGCATATCTAAGGAAACAAAACTGCTGCTGAATACAGAAAAGGAGTTGGGGCTTATGGAAGACAGGAAACGACCTAGTTAAATAGTATGTTGGAGGAGTGCCTGGGTGGCTCAGTAGGTTAAGTGTCTGCCTTTAGCTCAAGTCATGACCCTAGGGGTCCTGGGATCAAGCCCCCTGTTGGGCTCCCTGCTCAGCAGGGAGTCTGCTTCCTCCTCTCCCTCTGCCTCTCCCCTCACTTGGGCTCTCTCTCTCTCTCTCTCTCACTCACTCTCTGTCTCTCAAACAAAGATCTTTTAAAAAAGATAGTTGGGAAAGACATAGCTGAAGATGTGGCATTCAAACAAGAGGAAGTCATCCTTGCAAAAGAACATTCCAGACAGAGGGACCAGCATGGGTGGGAACGAGCTTGCAGAACTGGAAAGAGGCCTGACTGGAGACCAAGGGCCCAGGGCTGTGGCCTCCAATGAGGCGAAGTCTACATCATGGAGGTCCTTAGACCGATGGACAGAGTTAGTTGTTTTACTCAGTGTACTGAGAAACCAACAAACAGTTTTAAGTAGAGAAGTGCCACAATCTGATTAATATATTTTTTTTTAAACTCAAGGAGACATTGATAACCAAGATAAGCCTCCGCCTTCAAAGGGAACTTAAACTATAATAGTAATAATGCTAAAAAGCAAAAGTCCTGAGGCATGGGGGGGGCGGGGGGCAGGGGAAGAGGCTGTTGTACAAACAGGTTTATTTTAGATTTTTTTTTCTTTCTAACAAAAAATAAGACTAAAAAAATGTTAGAAGATACATTTTTAGGATTGGAACAACTAAAGGTCTCTCTAGCCTAGAAGTATGGTTTGGCACATTCTGAATGAAAAGAAGGTAAAAGTCAGAGCTTTTAGTACCAGCTTCAACTCTTTGGGCCCAAATCCATCGAGGAGCTGGGGTAAGGGTAGAAATAGAGTATAAATGCAGCATACAGAATACTTTACGAACGAAGCTCAGCCTGGGTTTTAGAGCACAAGGGCACTTGGCATTCCTGAGCATGCTCCATATATAAAATCAGGGGACATCTAAGGAAATCAAATATCTAAGAAAAGTCAGCAGATCCCCTGAAATATCAAAAGCAGCAGCCCCGCAGCATTCACACCGACTCAGAGGCTGATCCACCAGAGTTGGGATCAAGTCCTTGCTAGGTCAGCAGCCTGTCCGGCACTGGAGATGATTTTTTATCTTTTTTGAATCTGATGTAATATATATATATAAAATCACGGAGATGCCGTCTTGTCACGAGTTGATGGGATCAGAAAAACAGATACGTTAAGTAATCAAAATAAGTAACTTTAAACATGTCTTTTGTGAAAAACTGTCCAGCCTGTGCTTTAAGATTATGATCATTTATGGGGACCCCTGGGTGGCTAGCGGTTTAGCGCCTGCCTTTGGCCCAGGGCATGACCCCTGGGTCCCAGAATCGAGTCCCACGTCGGGCTCCCTGCATGGGGCCTGCTTCCCCCTCTGCCTGTGTCTCTGCCTCTCTCTCCCTCTCTCTGTGTCTCTCATGAATAAATAAATAATTTTTTTTAAAGAATATGATCATTTGTCTCCTTTGTAATGATACTTGGCAAAGTGTATGTACGGCTTTCACAGATCCAAGGTGCTCCATCTGGAGCCAGGCTCCCGGCCGAACCCTGGCTCTGTCACTTTGCAGTGGTTGAGCTGAGCAGTGTCTGCCTGTGCCCTGCACACAGGCGCGAGCCGAGGAGCCTCAGAACCGATGGCATAAACCACGTGGCCGTGTGCGGGAAGCTGGGACACGACGTGCCCTCCCCGGGAAGGAAGGCCAACGTGCACGTGCTGCTGCTATCGGCTGCCTGGGACTGGTCCCCGTCCTCACCATCCCCGTCGTCCTCGTCATCACCTTAGTGGACGCCACCACAAGACAGTGCGGACGTGTGCGCGGTGGTCTATTATATGAACCAAAGAAACTAACTCCCTTAATGGAATGAAGGAAGGAATATTTAAGTATTTACATAGTTTTTTTTAAAAATAAGACTTTCCGGGGAGCCCGGGTGGCTCAGTCAGGGAAGTGTCCACCTTCTGCTCAGGCCTCCTCCCAGGGTCCTGCGATCCAGCGCCCTCTCTCTCTGTCAAATAAATAAAAAATAAATGAAATCGTTAAATATAAGACTTTCCAACGAATTAGAGCAGAGGCAGGACTAGAATTCTGAGCTCTTTCCACGGGGGGCACAACCGGGAACGCGGCAGGGAGCGGGTGCGAGCTCCCTCCAGGGTAAGGCCGCAAGTGCTCCGGGACAGCCACAGCCCCTGGGCCGCTGTGGGTGGCCTCGTCACTCCCACCTCTTTTAAATGACAAGGCTAAAAAAAATTAAAAAATAAAAATAAATAAATAAAATAAATAAATAAATAAATGACAAGGCTGCTGATACACATATTACCTCCATGCCTTCCCCCGCGTCCCTGAAAATAAATCTCCCCCTATTTGCTGGGGACCACTCCTTCCTCCTCCTCCTCCATCTCCTTCCTCCCCTTCTTCGGTCCCTCTTCCTCCCTCCCCTCCGTCTACCTTGCTCCAGATTTCTGTTCCACCAGTTATTCTCCTTTTCTAAAATTCCCCCACATTATCCCCCCTGACTTTTTTTACTCTACACGAGAAAAGATCTTCCCTTTGTGTCAAATCCTTCCTTTCCATTGTGACTTTTCATGAATGGTCCACAATCTCCTCCGCTTGCTCCCGCTATCCTATCATCTAGCCCATAGGGTTGTCAAGCTTATTGGGTTTTCTTGCTTGAAAGTCACCAGGAAGCCATTTCTTACTGTATTTGGTACTCTTTTCTTGGCCCCTGCTTCCCTTTGTCTCTAAAGCAGTGACCCAGAGGCCTCCCCACCTTTCACTGTGACCGCAGAGGACTCCCCACCTCTTGCTGTGACCCCAGAGGCTTCCTTACATCTCACAGTGACCCCAGAGGCCTCCCCATGTCTCGCTGTGACCCCAGAGGCCTCCTTACCTCTCACTGTGACCCCAGAGGCCTCCGCGTGTCTCGCTGTGACCCCAGAGGCCTCCTTACCTCTCACTGTGACCCCAGAGGCCTCCCCGTGTCTCGCTGTGACCCCAGAGGCCTCCCCATGTCTCGCTGTGGCCCCAGAGGCCTCCCCATGTCTCACTGTGGCCCCAGAGGCCTCCCCACCTCTCGCTGTGACCCCAGAGGCCTCCCCCCTCTCGCTGTGGCCCTAGAGGCCTCTCCCCCTCTCGCTGTGACCCCAGAGGCCTCCCCCCCTCACTGTGGCCCCAGAGGCCTCCCTGTCTCTTGCTGCACATTCTCCCGTGGAACTCACTACATCTATGCCATCCTCATTCTCCTCACAGCCATTCCTCACGCTGTCTCCACTAATAGTTGTCTTTGTTTTCTCACCTGGCTTTTTAATTTTTTTCCCATTAAAAAAACATTATTTTGAAAAGATCTGTCCTCAAGCACTATTCACTCTCTCTCCTTTATTTACTTATCTGTATTATGGATCTGCAGTTTCAACCCTATCTCCTCACTAGAACCTGTTCACCTCCCAATGATTTCTCTATTTCTTGTCTTGGTCCTGGGTAACTCTCAAGAGATGAGAACTAAAAAGGGCCTGGGATTAAATCTGAGCTTTTCCATTTACATATCAACCAGAAGATCTTAACTTCTCAGGACTTTGGCCCAACATCCACAAAATGAGGCTTGGGATGAGGAAATTATAAGTCCATGCCATCCCGTGAGGGGGATCATGGGAAGTTACCCCCACCCTCTCCTGACCCCCACCCCACCACATCCCTTCCCCACTTAAGGATTCCAGCACTGAAATCAGTACCGGGCTGGAGTCCTTCCCCTGCCCCATCCATCGCTCAGGACCAGTCTACCAAGTCCACCTGCTTAGTGCCTCCTTCCTATGGGTTTTCTTTCCATCTCCAGAGCACGTCCCCATTGCTCGCTGCTGGCTTGTCACCACAGTCTTCTCCCCAGTTCTTTTGTCTCCATTCTCCCAACCTTCAATCCATACTGGACAATGGCACCGCTTAGCATTCCAACCCACTGCTCAAAACAATTGCTTTCTCAAGCTAATAAGTAGGACATAGACTTGAGCCCAAACAGTCTATTCCTGGGTCTATACTCAATACTACAAGCCTGTACTGTGTCCGTATCAACGTTTGGTCCAGGAATTTAGCATCCTTCATGATCCGATCCCCGCTACCTCTCCAAGCTTTCCTCCCGCCACACCTCAACACCAGTGTTCAGTTTACTTGTGCTTCCTGACATAGATGTTCATTATCCCTCAGGGTTCTTTCAGCCGTGGGTCACAAAATACTAACCCAAGTGGTTTAAACAGTTCGGGGATTTATTATCTCATGTAACCAGCCCAGAGGTAGAGTATTTCCAGAAGTATTTAATATCACAGTTTAACAGTAAACCTAAGACCCAGATTCCCTCCATCTTCCTTCCATTTCGCTACACTCCACGTGATCTCATATGGGCTCCCTTTGCGGTTGCAGCGTGGGGTACCCCAGCTCTAGAAAGCATTACAGATACGACAAGATCCAGCGGAAGACAAGACAGTAGCTCCACGACATAGCATAATTTGAGGGAAGAATCTTTTCCCAAACCCCACCTTTCCCAGCCGACCTCCCTTGACATCTCATTGGCCAGAGCTTTAAGAAAAATCACCAATTTGTAACTAAAGCACCAAGGAGCCCGACAGATTAAGCAGCTTTCAACACTTCAGAGTGAGAATTACACGCTATACCCCAACTCACTGGATGCATAAATACACTTCAGAACGCCCATATGAAAGGCAAATGGAAGTTTTATAAAAAAAAAAAAAATCATCCTTACTATGTGACACATTCAGATACCTTCTATTCTATTTTATTCCCTATTCTACTCTATTCAGTTAATCAAAAAACAAAAACAAACAAACAAAAACAAAAAAGACCACAAACCTGATTTTGTAACTCCCTAATGGACTGCTACCTGCATGTTGAAAAACACTGGTTTGTACTAATGAGAATTTATTTGGGTATTGCTGGAGAGACGCGAACTCAAGAATATTATCAGGTCGGTATGGTGAAAGGGGAAATGACTGTTTTAAAGATGACTAATACTATCTCATTTTTGTGTGTCTTAGATTATATATTTATCATGTATCCATGCAGATGACACCCCTCACTCAACACCCATTTGCTAAAATTGGGATGTTTTAAACGGGATACTTCAACTTGCTGCTGAAAAGGCTACAGTTTTTATTTGTAATTAAAAAAAAAAAATCTGACATTCCTCAGTAGTTTGTAAGCCACAGAAAATAAATCAAGTATTCTTTTTAATTTCAAGATCTAGTTTCTTTTGATGATACAAGTAGGGTAAAAGGTCATGGGAGTTCAATTAATTTACTTTAAAATGCTCCTTTTAAATGATGTCCAAAGAATAAATCATCAAAGATTAATCAGGAAAAACTAAGTCTCTCCCCCTTGTTTGGAATGTCTTAGGATCTGAGAACAGCTGGCCCCATCTCTGTTCTCTCTTCTCCTGATTCATCTTGTTCATGATCCCAGGGAGAGGTCACCCTGGGGCCCTAAATAATATAAGCCTGCACACAGAGATGGACACTTCCTCCCTGCAACCACCCTATCCTTAAGGACCTTGCCGAGTTCAGCAAAGGCTTTCAAGAAATTGGGCTTTGTACCCAGTCCTGCTTTCACCTACTGAGCCAAGCTTCACAGGTCTATGATCTTTCATACCTTCCCAGAAACACATTGGTGTATCCAAGGTGCCCGCACATCCAACGGGTACACAGCAAGGTGCAAGGCTGCAGGAAACCCTGTGCTGATAAGCCACAGTGCCCACACTTTTTTTTTTTTTTTTAAGATTTTATTTATTTATTCATGAGAGACAGAGAGAGATTGAGAGAGAGAGAGAGAGAGAGAGAGAGGCAGAGGGAGAAGCAGGCTCCATGCAGGGAGTCCAATGTGGGACTCGATCCCGGGACGCCAGGATCAGGCCCTGGGCCAAAGGCAGACGCTCAACCGCTGAGCCCCCCAGGTGCCTCCATAGTGCCCACTCTTAACTGGCTTGGCATCTAACACAGGATATATTTCTGCAAACAGCTATTTAAACAGAAATTTAGGGGCACCTGGGTGGCTCAGTCAGTTAAGCATCTGCCTTCAGCTCAGATCCTGATCCCAGGGTCTTGGAATAGGGCCCTGCCTCGGGCTCCCCACTTCACAGAGAGTCTGCTTCTCCCTTTCTCTCTCACTTTGCTTATACTTGCTCTCTCTCAAATAAATAAATAAAATAAAATAAATTAAAATAAATTAAAATAAAATAAAATAAAATAAATAAAATAAAATAAAATAACAGAAATGTAACAGCGGAGGTTTCCAAGAAGGGATACTGGCTAATATTTGGCGAGTGCCCACAAAGTGCCAGACATTGTGCTGGGTCATTCACGTGAATGACGCCCATCAGAAAACCATCACTCTCTTGCAGTGTCCTCAGCTCCCTTTGCAGCTGAGGAAACTGAGGCCAGAGAGCCCCAGTAGTTTCTCCAATGGGATGTAGCAAGCAGTAGAGCCCAAGAGCAGAAGGAGATCCTTTAGACCCCAAAATTTGTTTTTTCTGTCATTTTCTCAGAGTCCACAGGCAAAAGAAAAGTTTACCAGGTAAATGGAAGACATACCTGAAACATGCCTTTGAAAAGGAACCAGGTGTTTCCTGGTGGGGGTGGGGGGATGGGGGGGCAGAGCAGAGCAGGGGCTGGGCGTGGACGGAGCCCTCGGGAGTTGTGCAGGCTGGCAGGGGCACCTGGCCGGGCTCAGGGGATGCTAACCGGTGCGGTTGGGTTGCCACGCAAAGGGCGCTTAGGGGAACAAAGGAAAGCAAATCTGGGAAAGGTGCTAGACTACAGTTCCCCCAGGTTTTATGATTCAGTGGAGATTCCCGAAGGAGGAAGGCCCTCCTGCGGCTTGGACTGTGGGCCGGGAGGCTTGCTGAAAGGGCAGGAGCACAGGCCGCCCTCTCAGAGCAGCCAGCAGGCCTTCGCCGGGCCCCTCCCAGTGAAGCTCAGAGGGCTGCAGTTTGCCCCAAATGAGTGGCTGACAGACGGACACAGGAGGGTCTCCTGCTCTCTCCTGCCACGTGGCTTGAGACCGGGGCAGGGTGAGTGGTTGGACGGTGGGTAAGCCTGACCTTCCCCGCACCAGCCTCCGGATGAGGGAACTAGAGGGCACGACCTGTCGTTGGCTCGAGCAGCGTCACTTCTCCTGTCGGGCAGAGATGTGGCAGGGGGTCGAAAGGTTCAAGGGAGAGCAGACAAATGGTGGGGGGCCACGGTCCTAAAGGGTTAGCCAGGGGCCCCATGGTCCTTACCACCAGGCTGCCCGGCCGCCACGGTTATTGCCCCCACCAGGCCGGGGCTCCACTGTGGGTGAAGGAAGAAGGGAGCCTAATATTCCAACTGTAGGTTCCTTGCTGCTGGGGGGGGGGGTGGGTAGGCAGCTCAGCAGCTCGGCCTGGCAAGTTGTTAAAGGAGGAACCCCCAGCAGAAGGGCCCAGAATGTGCAGCAGCAGAAGTGTGTCGCAAGGGGAGCCCCCTTGGCTTTGCAGCCAGGTAGCCCTGGGCCCCTGAGGCAGCTGTGGCAGCCTGGACAGTGAGGCCAAAGCTGGGGGGGGGGGGAGGCGGGAAGGGCCACCAAGGGGGGACAAGAGATGGAGAGAAAGACAAACTTAGAGACACATCCGCTTCTGAGACGGCGAAGGCCTTGAGCTCTTACTCCAGTAAGAGCTCCAGTCACGCTCAGCAGGAAGTGGTTGGGGACGCTTGTTTTTGATGCTTGGCCATACCTTCCATTGGCTTTTCTACCGAGCACGGTGCAGGACGGAGGTGTGCTGGCCACGTGTAACGTAGCAGAGGTGGAGGGAAGGGTCCCCGAGATGTTCCTGGGAGTGTCACCCAGTAATTAGCAAAGGCAGGTGCTGGAACCTGGCTTTGGATGAATGTGGCAAGGTCTGTGACTCCAGTACCACGAATGGGACGGCTCTCCAGACGCACCCTAAGGAGCATCCGGGGTTTAATCCGGCAGCGGTGTCCTTTGAAGAAACAGCTGAACCTGGAAGAGCGTCAGGACAGCCGGTGCATGACCCCTCGGCCACATGCTTACTGCAGAGAAGGAAAAGACCGAGTCCAACCTGCAGTGAGGAAAAACATTCATTTTGTAAAAGCCAAATAGAATCTTCTACGGATTTTTAAGGTGAAGGTATATTACTCTGCTTATTAAGATACAGGGGATATTAACTGCCACATGTGTTCGGGAAGCATAAGGAGATATTTGCACTAGCATCTAAAAAAAATGAAAATATTAAATATTAAAATATTATCAAATATTATCAAATCTTAAAAAGTGTTTAAAAACCAAAAAAATCTAGTGTCAGAGGCTAAGTGCACCGATGTGGTCAATAAATAGTTATTCCCTTCCTAGCGTCTCATTTTCTTATGTGATTGTAAAGGTGATTTTGATCTTCAAGCTGCAGACCTACTAAACTCTGGGGAACACAAAATAGCAGATAGACTCCCACTACCTCTGGCCCCAGCTCTCTCTCTCTCTACCTGACTTCATAACTACATGCACCAATGCATCCCCCGACATGATAAAATTAAACGTAACAAGCAAGCCAATTTCTTGAAAAATCTAAATTCTAAAATTAAAATGCATTTAATGCATTTTAAGAATTTGATAGGCTTCCAAATTATGCCCATACAAAAATGTTTGGGTTTTTTTTTTCATTTTGTTCTACTTGCAGATTGGAAAAGTTTGAGATATTTATTAAACATTAGATGAAACTCGCTATTCTTTATTTGTGAATCCAGGAATCCTAGACTGGGGCATTTGGGGAGACTCCTCCTGCCATCCTTAACCTGATTTGCCAAACCTTCACTAGTCTGTCCTAGGCTATATTTGCGGGAAGAAATCCCGCTGCTGTGATGGGATGATCTTTTGACTTTGGTAAAAAATAAAATGAGATGTAATTTTTCCCTTGTAGGCTGAGTTCCCTTGATTTCTGGCTGCAATGCCTTGCTTCTAGATCGTGGTTTCCAGGTAATGATTCTTCACAGGAGGACGGTAAAGGTAGAAACAGAGGTGTCTGAACTTGTAGTTTCTGAACTTGGCGAAGGATCCTATTCTGGATGAATCGGTTGACCTGCCTTACTTCACAGATGAGGAAACTCCAGCTGCAAACACTTAAGAGATTTTGCCCACAGGCATTATCGACAACCAATCCAGCAAATCCAGTGAAGAACCCAATGCTTCTGCCCCACAAGTCAAGGTCCTGTCACTTATGTCGCTATGATGCGGAAAAACAAAGTGAAATTTGTCATTGTAAAATGATGGAACTCCCTTCTGAAAAAGGTGAAGACATTTGCAATAGAGCAGATACCCTTCACCGTGGCAGGCTTCAGGCGCCAGGCTTGCGGGGAGCCTCTCTGATGGTCTCGAGGCCCCTTGCCCACCATCCCCACCTCTGCTCCTCCTTTCCTCTGCAGTGGTGTTCCTTAGCTCTTTATATACTCACACATGGTTCTGTAGACATGTGTTTCTAAGCCTGTTTTCTCCACCAGATGTTAAATACGCCAAGAACATAATAGTCTTAAAAATAAATTTGTTTAATGGCATCTAAATATTATGCTATAATATACGTTCCATGCTTCACCTAGAACATTAACCTTGTCAAGTTATGCATTAGTAGCGCAATGACATCTATGGAATACCTGCTCACTCTTCTCCTGGAGCTGTCAAAAAATGTTATAATCCTTCCACATGCTAAGGATTTCACTTTTAGCATCTTTTTGATTTAGAAGAGATAAACGGAGGGATGGGTTTTCAGATGCCCGACTTCACAACTCTACGATCTCCCAAGAGACCCGAGCCCACACGTTGGAAATCTCACCAGGTATAGATTGTTCCAACACCTAGAATGAGACCTTGATCCATCGTGCAAGTCATTACAGTGGAGCAAAGCACCCACAACAGGGGCAAAGTGCAAAGGTTTGGGAGCAAGAGAGAAAGAGACAGGAGAGAAAAAAGAAAAAAACAAACAGCAGGTCTCCCTTGCTTCCTACTTTAAAATATCCCCACTAACTCATAGGTTATTGCCAATATGTAGCTATTTCACCAACTTCAACCCCTTTGTCACAAAGAGACCCCATGTTCCCAAGCTGCATAAAAAGAGCACATACACACTCACTCATGCACACACACGCACTCATACATATTCACGTACACGTGCACACACACATCCCCCCCAGTAGCTCAAGAAGGCCATGTGCAAGAAAAATAGACAATCTCCAATTATGTTTCTTATGAGCCTGAAGAATTCCAAGTAGATTTCTTGCACTCTTCTTTTTTTTAAACATCTTTTATGTTTATGAAACATCTAGTTTCAAGTGATGGAAATCTAACCTGAATGGTTTAAACAAACAAGAAAAAAAAAATGAAGGTAGAGGTAAAGAATTTATTGGCTTACTGAAAAGGTCAAGGGCAGAGTAGCTTCACACAAGGCTGGATCCAGGAACTAAAAATAAAAGAAAAAGTCAAACAAGACTCAGTTTTTCCCTACCTCTGGTTTTCTCCAAAATAGGAATTATCATCAGTGAGGTTCCTCGTGATATAAAGAATATTAGCTGAAGCTCAAGATAGTAACTGCAGCAGAAAATAAGTCTCTTTCTCCCAGTGGTTCCCACAAAATCCCCTGGCTGGCAACCGGTTTATGTGTTCTACGTCTGAGCCACTCATTGTGGCCAAGAGGATAAGATGCATTAATGGGACGGGCATGGTTTACATGTGGGATGACAAGCCGTTCTGCTTTGCTGGAGACCAAGTCCTGTGTCCCAGAAAACCCTTGGGTAAATCAGGATGGTTGATCTCCCAGTTTTCGTGGAGCACTGAGGATGGGATTATTTCTGAATATGGGCGTCGAGAATGTACAGAGTAGCAGTGGTTGAGTGTCAGGCAGGGGAAATAGTCCCTACCCCGACAGACCAACTCTAGAGCTGTGCTCAACAACACGGCGCCTACATGAGCTCATTGATCACTTGAAATATGGTAGCCTTCATTGTAGTCAAAAGTAGGTCTGAATTGAGATGACTCTTAAATATAAAACACACACTGGGTTTTAAAAGCCTTTGAAAAAAGGAATGCAAGGACTCTTACTAGTAATTTTGTTAATTGATAATTTATTGTTGAAATGGCAATGCTCTAGATGGGTTTGGTTAAATTTTTTTTTTTTTTTTTTTTTTTTTTACTTTTTTAATGTGGCTCTTAGAAAATGTAAAATTGTGCCTGTGGCTCACATTGTAATTCCATTGCCTGGCAGTGCTATAAGTTTTTAACAAAGAAATAATATATTTATGTCACATATAAGCAGGGACGTATTTCAAAAGACGCTTTGAAGGTATGGCATCTTTTTTTTTAAGATTTATTTATTTATTTGAAAGAGCACAAGCTGGGGGAGGCGCCAAGGGAGAGGGAGAGAGAGAATCTCAAGCAGACTTCTCGCTGAGCACACGGGGCTCAATCCTAGGACACTGAGATCATGACCTGAGCAGAAATCAAGAGTTGGCCGCCTAACCGACTGGGCCTCCCAGGTGGCCCTGAATGTAAGGCATCTTAAGCAACAAATGATAAATTAGAGAACATCAGGACCACAAACAATAGGAGGAAAAAATATCAAACCCAAGACCGAATTTATTCACTCACCCCTCCCTGTCTTCCTCTGTGCCAGGATTAGCCTCAAGTCCTAGGACTTCGGGCCCGAACATGAAAAGACGTCTGTCCTTCAAGAGCTCAGTGACCAGAAGGCAAGAGACCGGGGGTTGGGGGGGGGGGGAGATTGTAATACAAAATAATGCTGTCAGCAATACGATAAACTCTAGTGTCCATGGGCTGTGTTGGTTGAATTAACTCTCTCAGCCACGTAAGCTTTGTGCATTCAATCCATACTCTGCATTTTCCCCTTTTATTGCATGCCAAGTTCCTTGAGAGTAGGAGTAGTGTGCTGATAAGTTGCACACAACCAATTGCATTGGTTTCAGGGCTCTCTTTTCACTTCATGACCAAATGTTTCTCCATCTCTTGGTTACTCTTACCAGAAGCGGGTTGGCCCCACGAAAGCTAATGGGCCTAGGTTCCAAATATTGCCAATGTTCCTCACCACCCCCCTTACTCCTGAAGGCGGTTATGTACCCTGTGCTTCATTTTCCACCAACAGCATTAAGCAACAAGATCCCAAGTGACTCTTCGAACACACACACACACACACACGCACGAGTCTTTGTTTGCAATTTAGCTTATTATTGTTAATCATCTGAAAATACCCAAATGCTTACAAACACTCCAACTTACTGTAATTGGACTCCTTCAATATAACTATTTCAGTCACAGGGAGGGCTCTGCATACTAGCAATTGAGTTCCCTCTAAACATCCTTGAGAATGTTTATTTGAAAAGATTACCTTGTTTTCCTTCAGGATTAAGTCATGGTCACTGCAGAGAGAGATGATTTGGAAAGATGACAAGCAGTTTTTGATAGTTCCTCAAAGACTTCCCTTGTTAAATAATATACCCACAGAAAAACAAAATGTGTTCTAGCCCACACACGTTAGAGACATTTTTCGAACACCTAGATTGGAGAAGATAGGTATTACAAATAACATATTTGTTGGAGAGAGTGAAGAAATCACAAACTTGCTTGGATAAACACTATTAAATGCATACTTAACCAGTGGATTGCGACAGTTCCCCTCTGGCCCTCACTGACAAGCTTGACTCCAGCTGTAAATTCGGTTGCAAAACTTCCTTGTCAGAGAACTCGCCCTGTTAGGAGGACTCAGCCCTGGCTTTGAATCTGCAAGGACAGAAAAATCAATGTGACAGCAAAGCAGTTGCTTGTGTCAGGCCTAACCAGGGAGAGAAAGGGCTTTAAATTAATCATGATTTAGGGATGCTATGAGCCGGTGCAAAGGCACATTCCTCTGGAGTCTCTGCGAAAAGGAAAAAAAAAAGAGCTTGGAGCTCTCTGCTCCGGCGACCCGCAGATACTGCCCTTCTGTTATAAACAGAACTCCGTGTTTACGGTGGGAGCTGATCTTGTGTAAACAGATAAAATGCATCAAAATCTACGGGCTTTGGGTTGAGGCAGTTAGGCAACAGGATCTCTCCACGTGAAGGGTAAAGATGAATGAAGGTTTCGTCTTTTCTTCTAGAACCCGTGAACCGAGTTCCCTAAGGCCGGGAGGATTTTAGGTTCTGTGTTAAATGTTGATTCCCTACAGAAGCACAGGGCTGGTGTGAGCTTCTTATCTCCTTCGAGATCCGCCTTTGTTCATCCCTCACCTACCTTGGACAACCAGAGCATCGAACTAGGAAACAGTTATTTGCGCGTGGCTCCTCCCAAAGCTGTCAGGAAAGACCTACTAGGGTTCTGTTCAGCTGCTACCATCCGGGGGCAGCTGCGAGGCAGTAACCCTCCGAATGGTGGAGGCGGGCTCTAGCTCACCTATGGGTCTCTGCTGGCTGAACAAGGCCACTTCAATCAAGAGAGGTCGGCCTCCATTTCCGATTTGGGTAGTTGGGTCTGCATTGGAGGGAAAGACCTCCGAGTCAGCTGACTTCAGATTGACCTTATTCCTGTACCAGGCCCCACACCTTGTTAGCTCAACACGTATCCGCCCATCCAGGCTACGTTAGGAAAAAAAACGCACTCCCCTCTAATGAAACTGCTGCCCGTGGTGGGGGGCAAACATAGGATTCAGGGATGGAGACGGACAATGTCCTCGGTTGAGGCACGTTCAGAGAAAAGATGGAGCTTGGTCTTCCGTCCTCCATCTGGCGTTAGAGGCCAAGTCAGTGAACCAGACTCACTTGTTTCCGCAGCCGTGTCGCACTAACAGGACCAGGGGTTTGCAGGGCTTTAGAAAATCACTGGCCTTGGCTGTTTGGCCATAGGGGTTTGTTCATGATGATACACACAGCGGTGATTCCTCAGTTCTCTACTCTGTAAACGGAGAGACACCCCCTGAAGAAGACCCAACAGCACCTGAGCCTACTTTAAAAAGGTTCCTTTGGCTTCATCTTCTGACGGCATCATCTCTATCATCATAAGACGATCACAGGGCCCAAGGGGTTCCATGAAGCACAGAGGATGAGCTTGGAGATGTCCCCTTTGAGAGGATGGCACAGGAGCTGTTCCTGCCCACGAAGGCTCATGACGGAAACCACAGAGCGCTGCATCTATGCAAATGCAATCAGTACGTGTAAACAACAGGATACAAACGCCAAATCCGTAGAACGTGGTAACATATCAGCATCTACGGAAAACAGAGTTGTGGGAAAGCATAATGTAAGTGAATGTATTTATTATAATAAATATATTTTTCCTTTTTCATTAGTGAAACTTTGAAATTGAATCCAGGATAAGGAAAAGAAACAGTTTTTACGACTACGCTGCTTCCTACCTTCAGTGGTCCCAAAGCTGAGCTGCAGACACGGCCCCCTAACTTACACAGGGCGGCTTTCGTGATAGACTCTTTCAAGCAGCATTGGGTGTCAAGGAGCTTTCAGAAATAAAACCATTCTGTTACTTTTTACACAGAAGAATTACAGCCATCAGCGAAGGCTTCTTTGAAAATCAAGAACAGTCTTCGTAGGCACCAAGGGGAATTACCAGGGAAGTTAGTGGGCACCTCCTCTCTAGAGAGCTTTACAAACAGGATAACTTTTCAACTGTTTTGTGTGGCTTTCTCTGAAGCAGATAATAGGCAAAGAAATCCTTTCAAACCCCTCTTTAGTTCTCTCATTCGTCGGTTATTTTCCAGCCATTCCATCCACTGGCCTTTTCTGCATCCTGCAGTCAACTCTTGAGAAAGGACGATCAGAGAAGATGAAGCAAACAGGGTCAGGGTGCCTGGGAGGGTAGTAACAAGAGAACAGCTAATAAATATTCAACCCTTTCTATATTGCAAGAACGACTTAGTACTCTACTTGGGTTTTCAAAAGGAGGCAAAAAAAAAAAAAAATGTTGTAATCTTCCTGTCTAGACCAACTCAGCAGCCAACTTTATAAAGAACTTTCCATTTGCCAAGCCCTATCCGGAGCCTTTACGTGAATGATCCTATTCAACCTAACAGCAACTCCGTGAAATAGACATTTTGTTGTTCCCATTTTACAGAGGACAAAACCGAGTCTTGGAAAGATGATCTTTCACAAACTAACAGGATTAGGATGTGTTGGAACTAATATTCTGTGTGGTAGTACACAAATGGATTCTGTTACAGTTCTGGAGGTCAGAAATCAGAAATCCATGTCAGGAAAAAAAAAAAGAAAGAAAAGAAAAGAAATCCATCTCAGTAGGGCAAAATCAAAGGGTCGGCAGGGCTGGTCCCTTCTGGAGCCTCTAGGGGAGAATCTGTTTCTTTGTCTTTTCCAGGATGGATGTTGTCCTCATTCCTTGGCTCCTGGCTCATGCATCACATCATCTTTTTTTTTTTTTTATTTATGATAGTCACACAATGAGAGAGAGAGAGAGAGAGGCAGAGACACAGGCAGAGGGAGAAGCAGGCTCCATGCACCGGGAGCCCGATGTGGGATTCGATCCCAGGTCTCCAGGATCGCGCCCTGGGCCAAAGGCAGGCGCCAAACCGCTGCGCCACCCAGGGATCCCCACATCATCTTTTCTCTCCTTGCATCACATTGCTTTCTCCTCTCCTTTATCAAATAGCTTTCTGCTTCCCTCTTATGAGGACATTTGTGATCACATTTAGATTCTATTCTATCCAGATAATACAGGATAATCTCCCCACCTCGAGATCCTTAACTTAATTACATCTGCAAAATCACTTTCACCATATAAGGTAGGATGTGTAGATTCCAGGGACGCCTGGGTGGCTCAGCGGTTTAGCGCCTGCCTTTGGCCCAGGGCGTGACCCTGGAGACCTGGGATCAAGTCCCACATCAGGCTCCCTGTGTGGAGCCTGCTTCTCGCTCTGCCTGTGTCTCTGCCTCTCTCTCTCTCTCTCTCTCTCGTCTGTCTGTCTCTGTGTGTGTGTGTGTGTCTCATGAATAAATAAATAAAATCTTAAAAAAAAAAAAAAAAAAAGGTTGTGTAGATTCCAGGGGTTAGGACCTGGATATCTCTGGGGCTGTTATCCAGTCCACCACAATTAGCATTCAAACTTCCATTCTCCTAAACACTATAATATCTTCTTCCCAGATGAGTAATTCTGGACAAACTGAGTGACTGATCTTCGGCAAGTGGGTAGATATCTCCTATAAATGAAAAAGATTAAATTTAATCATTTTTATGGATCATAGGACAATATAGTGACAGGAGACCTGGACTTACAGTCAGAAATTGGAGTTCTTATCATTAATTAAACATGCAAGCTTGGACTAAGCCCTACATCTCTTGGAATTGGGGATCATAAAGAAGTCCCAGCATGTGCCAACTCTGATCAAATCTCTTCCAGCGTCAGTGGGAAATGCTGAACCCGGTTATCAGTGCCTGCCCCACTTAATCTCTGGAGCTCCTTTTAACCCAGACTTTATGATCAATGATATATGAATTATCAATTACTGCCTAACAAATCATCCTAAAATATAGTGGCTTAAAACAACAAACATTTATTATCTAAAAATGCTGACGAGTCTGGTATTTGGGAGTGGCTTAGCTGGTGGCTCTGGCTCAGAGTCCGTAGAAGGCTGGAGTCGGGATTCCTGCTGGGGCTGCAGCCGTCAGAAGGCTTGCTCAGGGCTGGAGAGTCTGCCTCCAAGGTGGCTCATTTACACAGCTGCTACCAGGAGGCCCCCATAGGCCACATTAGGACATAGTGACTGGCTTTCCCCAGAGCAAGTAAACCAAGAGAGAATAAGACAGATGCCCCAATATATTTTATGATGTAGCTTAGAAGAGGCGTACCTCATTCCCTCTGTGTCCCACTGGTTACACAGACCTACACTAATTCAGTGAAAGTGAGGATTATACCAGTCATGGATACGGGGAAGCAGGGCCAAGGCCATGAAAGTTCAATGACTTATGGGGACTAGGGCTTCCACAATGGGACTTTCGTGTTCATGTCTATCTAGAGACCTCATCAGCATGTGGAAACCCATATTACATAATACTTTGTGATGGTTGAGTGGCTTTGTGGCTTTGAGAAGGGTATTAGCAGCGTAAAACATATTTTTAAGAAGATAGCTCTGATGGCAAAGCAGGGGGTGAACCAATGCGTGCCCCTACTGCCTACCAGGTGTTCCAGGCCGTAACAAAAATGTTTAGACTGGCCTTGCAAATTTCACATGTGTCCCCAACCTCTTCTGTCCGTGTGTTTTGTTTCTAGCCACTGTGCCATTCTCAGTATATGCGGACCATGCCTTAAATAACCCGCCTAGCTCAAATGCCATACTCTCCATGAAGCCTTCCCCTAGTCCTGAGACAGAGCAAGCATCTCTTTCCAGCATTTTCATAGCACTTTATTCACCTCTCTGTTACAGTATTTATCATACTCTCCTTTGAATAATCTGATTATGTTTCTCTCCCCAAATATTGGGTGCAATCCCTTGAGGGCAGAGACCGAAACCTTACCCTATGATTAGGCTATCAGAGCAATCGACAAATATATTTTTTGATGTAAAGAATAGACTCATTTCATAAATCATATTTCTAATACACTTAATGAACACCAGTTAAGTGATAGGCATTGTGTTAGGCCCTAAATCATGGAATAGTGATCAGTGGGGCACCTGGGTGGCTCAGTGGTTGAGCCTCTGCCTTTGGCGCAGGGGGCAATCCTGGGGTCCCGGGATCAAGTCCCACTTCGGGCTCCCTGAAGGGAGTCTGCTTCTCCTTCTGCCTCTCTCTGTGTCTCTCATGAATAAATAAATAAAATTGAAGAAGAAGAAGAAGAAGAAGAAGAAGAAGAAGAAGAAGAAGAAGAAGAAAAAGGAGGAGGAGGAGGAGGAGGAAGAGGAAGAAGAGGAGGAAGAGGAAGAAGAGGAGGAGGAGAAGAAGAATGATCAGTATGGGCAGGCCCTACCCTGAGGATTTAGAGAGCAGAACCACAGCTGGTAGTCTTGACAGTGATTATGTGTCTCTGCTCTCTCTCTTTCCTGCTGCATTTTCAACTTTCCTACCTTATCCTGCCTTTTCCAATTTTCCTTTCCCTTCTGACCCTTTCCTCAGCATACACTGCACACAGAGACATTGCTTGGTCTCTCTAACAAATATCATGGCCAAACAGTTACTCCAGGGCCAGGGCCAGGACCAGGGCGAGGTTATGATGTCTATGTTGCTGGCAAAGCCCTATGTGTATGAAAATCTGTTCCTGTTTCTCAACTACCACTTAGGGGGAAAAAAAAATGAAGGATAAAACAAGCATTCCCATGTCTGTATGGCTCACTTTTTTTTTTTTTTTATCGTTTCCTATCTTTATTATCTCAAGTGAGTTGAATGCTCATAATTGTCTTTTTCAAAACGTTGGTTAGAGCAGCATCCATTATATCCATTACCACCTAGAATGTAAGCTCCATGACTGCAGAAAACATTGTCTCTTCTTTTCCTTCTAAATCATAGCTCCTTGAATGCTGCCTGGCATACAGCGCTGACATTTGTTAAATGTGTTCCTTGAAGCCATGATTTCTTCTCATGCTAAGTTTATAAATGACCTGTACTATTTCCTGTTACAAGTGGCTAGGTGGCCTCAGTCAAAGCATTTAGTCTGACTTTCCTTTCCTATAAAACAGGAACATCAAGTTACCTCTCTCACACAAGAATGTTTTGAGTATTAGAGAAAATGAATGTAAAGCACATAGTTCAGTGTCTTTCCAGAATATGAACTATAAATGGTTTGATGCTGACTCCAGAATCCTTCTTATTCCCCTGAACATGTAGGTTTGATAAATGCCTTTCTTTGCTTGTCTATAATCCACTAAGTCGATTGGCTTTCTTTAAAGCCAGGCTCTTGATGACTTCCAAAACACAGTATACTGAATCAATACTTATTAAGTAGTTATAATACAATTGCAGTTATGCAAGGCACTACAAATAAAAAGAAATACTGCAATATGGCCCTTCATCTAAAGGACTTTATTCTTGGATAAGGAGAATAGACAATATAATTTTTTTAAAGTTATAGAATAATATGAGATGTGGTAAGACTGAAATAGGCATTTCGGAAGAGCACCTAACCCAGCCTGGGTCATAGGGAGGGTTTTTCCAGGTTATCTTAGTTAGAGGAGTTAGTCACAGAGAGAACTCAGCCAGAGAGTTTCCGGAAAGGAGAGCAGGATGTTGTTCTGAGTGGACAGAGCAACCTGAACAAAGGCACAGGGAGCCCGAATGACATGGTCAATTAAAAGAGTGCCAGCGAGGGGTGCCTGGTGGCTCAGTCGGCTCAGCTCCAACTCCTGATTTCCACTCAGGTCATGAGCTCAGGGTCATGAGATTGAACCTGCATAGGGCTGTGGGCTCGGTCTGTTGGAGATTCTTTCTCTCCCTCTGACCCTCCCCTCACTTGTATGCACTCTCTCTCTCTCTCAAGTAAATAAATAAATCTTTTAAAAGAGAGAGAGAGAGAGAGAGTGCAAGAGATACCATTTTGATTAGGACATGGAACAAGAGACAAAATCAGGTCAAGGGCTAAAGCCTTACAGTGATGCGCAGAAGTCACATCTGACTTTGTATGTCGTGCTGTGGATTTTGGACTGTGCCCTTATGGTTTCTGGAAAGCCCATGAATATTTTTAAGCTGATAAACTGATAAATTGGACTCCACCAAAATTTGGAATATTTTCACCTCATCACGGTTACAAACATTTGCACTTCATTTTTGAAAACAAAAAAGCAAGCCACAGACCAAAAGAAAATATTTACCAATTATGTGTTTGATTAAGGACTTGAACCCTGAACATGTCAAGAACACTTACAACGCAGTAATAAGACAAACATTCCAATTTAAAAATGGGCAAAAAAAAAAGGGGGGGGATTTGTCAGTATCAAAATGCAAGTTAAAACCATATGATATGCCACTTTACATCTACTAGCATAATAATCAAAAAGACAAACAATACAAAATACTGGCAACGATGTGGAGGAATGAGAACCCTCGTGTATTATTGGTGGCAAAGTAAAATGGCCCTGATACTTCGGAAAACGTTTGATAGTTTCTTAAAAATTTAAGCATAAAGTTACTATATGACAAAGCAGTTCAATTCTCTTGAACCTACGCAAGACAAATGAATGCATACGTCCACACAAAGACACGCGAGTGAATGTTCACAGCAGCATTATTCATAACGGCCAAAAAACGAAAACAATTTAAATGTTCATCAACTGGTAAGTGGATTTTTTTTAAAATGTGAAATATCCATAAATAGAATATTATTCCGCGATCAAAGGGTAGTACAACTGATACATGGTATAACATAGATGAATCCCAAAAAAGAAGACACAAGTGGCATAACTGCTGTAAAACTCATTTATATGAAATATCTAGGAAAAGGAAATTTGTAGAGGGAAAATGCAAATCAACGTTTTGCTTGGAGTTAGAGGTAGAAGCAGGATGACCTATAAAAGTGCACCAGGGAAGTTTTAGGGATAATGGAAATGTTCTAAAACTGAAATATGGTAATGTTTGCATTGCTACATAAATTTACAAAAATCTTTTAATTCTGAGCTTACAATGGGTGAATGTTATAGTATGTAAAGGATACTCCCACAAAGCTGTTTTTTTTTAATAATTGCATTATATTAGAGGATATATGGCCATAAACTACTTTGTAAGCAAGAGGTCTGCTTATTATAAAGACATCCTCAGGATTAAGAACTCTGACCTATTTTGTAGTTACTTTTCGTCTGGACCCGATCAAAGTAATAGAAAGTTGATTTAGTTAGATTCTCCTAAACATGAACACATCATAAATGTGGAAGCAAAAAAAAAAAAAAAAAAAAAAACCAGCAAGTCAGCTCTCACATGACCTGAATTTGTTGGGCCATCTCTAAAAATGAGTCACAAAGGCAGTTTCTTCCTTGCTTATGAAAATGTTTGAGGAAAAACTATGTGCTTGCTTGGGCATAATTGACCACAGTAATTATAGTGCATGCAAATTTATGTTGTATTTATAAGACTGCTGGATTTGGTAGTGGGAGATGAGGGGAGTTGGTGCTTGAAATCTAAGTCTTTAATCCACAAAAAGCCATGCTTTTTTTTTTTTTTTCCTTTTGGTCCAAACTGGCAATTATGGGTTATAGAAGTATTTGTGCTTGTTCAGATGTTCCATAACCAAGAATTTGAAGATGTCTATTTTCTACATAAATCCAGTACTGAGGAAAAGTATTAAATTGTCAGATCTGAGAGCTGTATCTATTTTTATAATTCACCACATAACTGGGAATGAGGTAAAGACAAGCTCATCTTTTAAGAGAGAACAATGCTGTCCAGAGATTATTTAAGAAAAAGGTACGATTCGGATTCTTGGAGGAAACCAAACATTGCGCTTATAATTTGGACTCCATCGCTAAATCATTAAGGATGGTCTCAGAGCAGCTATTAGCTCAGACACGGGTCATCAATTTGATTTCAAAGCATCATAATAGCACGAAGACCCCATGAATTCCCCCCAGAGCAGCAGAGTGATCACAGCTCTTAAGCAACTGCTACTTAAACTGATAATTTTGTCATTTGGTCAAAATCAATAAGGCACCAAAGCCATTATTTCAACCCAGATTAGGATCACAAGATCATGAAGGCATTTCCTCTGCTGGGCATCATCTATACTTTATAATATTAAGGTTAAAAAGACCAGCTCTCAAGCTTGATACCCTACAATCATTTTGAGACAGGATCATTTCGATTAGGCTTGTTTGATAGATTGTTATAGTGAAAGCAGATGGTCCTACGTATGATGACTTCCTATATGCCACATATTTAGTTTTGGTTCTGTTCCTCCACGTAGGCAAAGAACATAAAGAAAAGGGAAGTGTTTAACCATATGTCTCGATCGCCAAGTAGTTTATGCCCAGTATCAGCGGTGATGTCAGAAAAGGAGCATTCTGTTGTCTTAAACCGTGTTGAAGAGCCACGGTAGCATCAGAGCCCCTCATTTCTGTCCTTTTCCCTCCAATCCAGAGCCCCACAGACCGACTAAAGGACCTTGGTTCAAAAAATAATAATAATAAATAAAAATAAAGGACCTTGGTTCATATTTTAAACAGCAACACCCCGAACGCCTAGAAAATTTGTCAGAATCCACATTGGGCTCCTTTCCCATCCCATCAGCAACCAAGTGACATCGCTCCTGTTGGCACCGAGACATTCGGATGTGATCCGGAACCGTCACTGCTCAGGCCGGAGGTAGGTCAGAGGCACGTGGCTGCTCGAAGCTTTGCTGTGCGGGGCTTCCCCCCCCCCACCCCCTGACACCTCACCTCCTCTTCTGGCAGGTTCGGTACTGTACCTACACCCACCCCTGGGTGCAGTTCTTTCAATGACCTGAAGCTCATTGGCTTGAAACACATTGAATTCTTGTCACAACGTTTTGCATGGTGTCCTGATGTCCTTAGACCCCTGACCTCTCCCTTTTTCTAGCACCTCAGAACCCTACATCCCTGCACTAGCTCCTCACGCCTGGCGTCTGCCCAGCGATCCCCATCTTCGTCGCTGTCGCTAGACCTGTCCTAGCCATGCCACCGAGGGACGGTGACCACTGGCACTGCGAGGAGGCGTTGAACTGCCGTCTTGGGCCACGGCCTTCCCTCCAGCCAGTTGTCATTTGGCAACACGAGGCTTTCAACCTCCGTTTGTGAGTCCCCTTCCCTCAGTGTAACAAGCATTTCTTAAAAACCCTCTCTCTGCGACGTGTTCTGCCAAAATTACTACCTACCTGTAGTTCCCCAAATGCACACCGCTCCCCGCTCCCACCCCAAGAGTTTTCTGGTTTCCAACTGGGCCTGAGGAAGAGTTAGCAGTGAGGGAAAGAGCCGACCCTGAATGCTTTACTCTCCGAAGCATGAACCCAAAGTTTTTCTCTGACTCATGAATCACAGTCATGAGGACAATATGCTTTGAAGTTATTTGCCTTGAAATGTTAGTAAGAGGCATTTTTCTATCCTCCTCACAAGGGTTTTATGTAAATTAATGTTGCTTCTGGAGTACTTCAAAGGGAGTATAAATGCACAAAGTATACCACAGGGTCTCTCCATGACGCTTACTTCCGAGGTGTCCAGGCCAGTGCTCGTCTAATAGACATAGAATGAGAGCCGCATACGTGATTTTTAACTTTCTAGTGGCACCCTTCAAGAAAGTAAAAAGAAACAGGTATTTTTATCTAAAAATATTACCTCCACGGCCTTTAAAATCTCAGGTGTATTTTATGCTTACAGTACATCTCCGCTCGGAGGAGCCAACTGCAGGGGCTCAGGAGTCACAAGTGGCTGACGCCACCACGTCGAACAGCACGGGCCCAGGTGGTCAGGTGGGGAAAGCCGTCCAGAACAGAACTCTAGACTCAGAACAATTCTTCTGAATTATTAAGCTTTTGTAATGGACTGAAACTTGCCTAATGGCCAGGATCTTAGATTTTGCTTCAAGGTAAGCTGCAAATCAGAAATACTGTTTCTGATTGGTCGAAGCTTGCCAAATTACAAAATTGATAAAGTTGGTCCGATGACTTGCTGAGACCTTGCCTAAATGTAAAAGGCCTTCCATCACAGGCCTGGCTGCGAGGATGTGAGGCGTCGCAGTTAACTGGGCAAGGCTGTTAGTCCAGGCAGTTCCACCTTTTGAACTGAGCTCTCTCAAATGCACCTAAATGGGCTATGAATCTCTATATTAGCATCAGGAAACAAGTTAACGAGGCTCTTCAAGTTAGACTCCATCCTTTGCCTATCTTGGGGTATATCTAGTGGCACCGAGCCCTTGGAAGGTTAGAGACACAGACGTGGAGCCAGAAGGACTGGGCTATAATCTCGTGATAATTAAATTTGAGGACATGAAGTTGCTGACCCTGAAAAGAGAAGCCTCCCCTCATTGAGACGGCGCATCTAGTCTCTTCCTGCGTGAGAATGTTTTGCTTCCATGTAAACAAACTCAAGAGTTGAAAAATGAGGTGCAAAAATACCCTCTTCGGGGTAAACAACAAATCAGTTAGAATATGATTTTCCTGGAATGTGTTGTGAATTCCAAAGGCAGGCTCACACTTGTCAAAGAACAGGCAATTCTCCCGATGGACACAATAACTCAAGACTTAGTTGGACGCATTCATGCATTAAGCTCCACAAATCCAAATCTGTGTTTACATTTTTTTGTATTTTTTTTAATATATCCAGATATTTTTCTGGGCTTTAATTAGGGGGAAAGGAGGCACAGCAAGTGCTTGTTGCAAAGAACAACTTGGTTCTGAAGACCATTAGGACCCACCTTATTTGGTAGCTTCGCTGAATATTACAGTCACGTTCTAGGACCCCTAATACCCATTTTGTGACACATCAACTGAAGAAGTAAACGTTTCCCCGACTATTTGAGTAACTTAGCACAATTGCAGGAGGGTACGGTTGACTAAGCTGCTAAATATCCCAGCAGGTAGAAATACATCCCCTGTTCCTGATATTTCCATCTGGAAAGGCCTTCATTAATGTTAACTTTTGGGCTTCTTGCAGGGCTGGGACCGGGGCGAGGCTAGTGAGTCACTCACCCCGTGAGTACACATCTTAGGGAGGCCACTCATCAAAACTCGCTAATTGAGAACTCTGTGTATTTTAACGCAATATTTTTAAGAATCAAAATTAATGCAGAAAGCACCTATACTGAATAAAATATCAAAACTTTACACCAAGACAGAATCTGACCCTGCACTAGCTTCGCCCCAATTCCGGCCCTTTCAGTCGCCTGCTTGGGAGGGAGAGTGATGGCGAGTTCCAGAGAGGGAACAGAGCATGGGCTTCCTTCCCGGCTCCGTGAGGTCAGTGTGCACCAGGTGGGCCCCCAGGTGCGACGGCCTGCAGTCAGCCAGAGCTGCCAGGGACTCTGAAGTGTTGGCGGGATTCACAGTCCTGCTGCTGTATCACTGAGGCCCAGATCCCATAAGCAGCCCGTGTGCGCTGCCGTGTGGTCCCCTCTATGCCATTCACAAGGTAGCAATGGACCCCTCTGAGGTCAGCAGGACGGTCTCTCTCCAGGCTGCCGAGATAAAGGCTGCGTCTTCATCTAAGGGACAGCCCATCGCCTTTGCCCTATTCCGTGGGCTGGATACAGTCACATTCAAGAGGAGGCTACACGAGGGCACTCATCACCGACGGTCACCCCGAGGCATCCCTGCTAGAGTGACCGACCGTGTTCCAGAGAATCCAAAAAGCGGTTCAGGGAGGCCTGGAAGCACGCTTAGGCCATGCAACAAGCAAAGAGGCGGTTCTGGGATGAAGGCCCGCTCTGCCTGAGGTTCCACACAGGCCCCACTAGGCCTGCACTTTCTAAAATACCTTCTGTAGAACCCCCCGTCCACGAGATGATATTTGACGTATTTGCAGGAGGGGAGCTTGGTATCCAGGCAGGTCTAGAGAATGCTGGCACAACTAACGTTAGCAGCTCCCCATCTTTGTTCATTTTAAATTTGTTAATTTCTAACAAAAATTAGAGCTGGAACATTTTTGTGATTAAAAGAACAACAACAACAATAATAATAATAGCTAACAGCCGCTGAGCACATCCCACGATGCAGGGACTATTCTAAACACGGCGGTGAGAGGTAATGCTGGAGGGGGACCCGCGCCAGTCAGTTGTGTGCAGGTGTGTGTGTGTGTCTGTGCGCACACACGCATACGCAAATGTGTAGTTAAAACTGGAGTGACGCAGCTTCGCCCTCTCCCCCCACTCCCAACGTCCAGAGACAACGGCCGGCCCCACGCATCTTCAGACAGGTGTACTGTCACTTAAACAACCACGAGGTGGCCCGGATCCCAGCCTGTTGGTTCCAAGGCGGTTGCTTGGCCGGGTGGGAAGCGGCCTTGCGCGCTGAAGGCAGTCACCCGTGGTGTTGCTCGGCTCTGAACATGTATCTGGAAGGAAATGGGGTGGATCAGAGGCTGCAGCTTTGCAGTGCGCTCCCTGAAGTCAGCCGAACACGCTCCATCTGTCTCATTTTGGTACGATCCCTGCCTTGCTCCCTGACTTCCTCCGCCTGGACACCCATTCCCTGAGATTTGCTTTCTTGAAGGAAGGCCCAAGGCTGAGGCTAGCTGGCAGCCAGGAAGTGGACGCCACCCTCCCTCAAAGGTCAGCAGAGAACTACAGCCAGCACCTCAGGAAGGGGCCCCTTAGCCAGGAAGCCAGGCCGTGCATTTTCGCCAAGGCCATGTGACAACCAAAAATCTTCCCGAGCCGAACAAGAGTAAATATGCCAGGAATGGCTTTGCGGTTGGTTGTACCGTTCCCACAAGAGCTGAAGGCAATTTTAAGGAACCTGCCCCAAATCCTGCCTGTCTACGTAAAAACTGTTCATCTAATCCTCTGTTTCTTTGTCGCTCCATGGAGACTGATGTCAAAATGAGAACAGACTTGGGCAGGCAGGAGAATTGCAAATGGAATACACAGATTTAACCAATCACTGGAGGAAAAAAAAAAAAACAATATTTAATACTACACGTAGGTAAAATTATTTTTAGATTTTTGGAAACAAGGAAGGAAATGCTCAAGAGAACTTGTAGAAATAATCTTACACAGGCCTGACGAGTGTCTGATAACTGTTTATAATATTAATCTAATATTTTTTTAATTTATTGTTATTATTTGTTTCAAAACCTCCTTGCTCTAGATCGTATTTTTCTGTAGTTACTGCTTTTTGCTCTGCACAGGGCTGTTTGCCATTCTTCAGTTAATGGAAGGAATTCTGTGCATGAAATGGTACAAACGAAGGTCAGGTATTTAGGGCCAGGATGTCAGCAGGAGCTCATGTTCTGGACTGCAAGGGGTAAATCACCACTGGTCACAAGAAACGAGAGAGTAATTGAGAACTGGTTTTCTCTCTTCCTGCAGGAAGAGAACACTGTTTTTCAGGTGTGCATTTCCACTTAAGAGAAAAGCAACACAAGTGGCAGTTTAGTTTCCCAAGACCCTGGATTGTTCTCCATTATCTGCATTTTTTTTTTAAGATTTTATTTATTTATTCAGGAGAGACACACAGAGAGAGAGAGAGAGAGGCAGAGACACAGGCAGAGGGAGAAGCAGGCTCCATGCAGGGAGCCCGACTTCGGACTGGATCCTGGGACCCCAGGATGACACCCTGGGCCCAAGGCAGGCGCTAAACCGCTGTGCCACCCAGGGGTCCCTTTATCTGCATTTTAAAAGCAAAAGCACTTTTTCTTTAACTGGTTAATGCCTGAGCTTCGGTCTTGTTCTATGAAAGAGGATTTCTTTGCAGGTGGGGTCATTGAGTTCGAAGACTAGTTAGTCTTCCAAACCTCAGTGCTTTCCTTTATCACCCACTAAGGAGAATTAGTCTTGAATGATTACGGCCAGAAATCGAGATTCTACTCCGGATCAGGGAAGGGTAATCCTAGTTAGCATAAGGTCAGAGAGTTAATTTAAGATGTTACTGTATTAAGTCATGAAACAATCAGGAAAAAAACCAACTTTTTCTGTGAGAACTGAGATATCGCGCTGGTTAACTGAAGCCGTCCTCCATGAGGAGGCTGCACCACGGGGCAGCAGCGAGTCCTGGAAAGGATGAGGACCGCAGTAGGAGGAATGCAAAGACAACATTTCATGTAATCCTTAGACCCGGGGCTTTGTGGACCACCTACAGTCTCTGTGGCATACTGTCCTTTGTTTTTCCTACAACACTTCAAAATGTAAGAGCCATTCTAACTCTTAGACCTGTACACCAACAAGCTGCACACCAGATCTGGCCCAAAGGCTCTAAATTTGCCAATCCCTGTTTTAGTCAATTTATACCCATAAAAATCAAATAAACTCTTTTTTTCTTTAAGATTTTATTTATTTATTCCTGAGAGACGCAGAGACACAGGCAAAGGAGAAGCAGGCTCCATGCAGGGAGCCCGACGTGGGACTCGATCCCAGGACCCCGGGGTCACGCCCTGGGCTGAGGGCAGACACTTGACCACTGAGTCACATAGGCGTCCCAAATTCTTTTTTTAATATAGATTTAGAAATCAAAAGTCCTGTTTGTTTAAAAAGAACTCAATAAGGAGACGGTTCAAATGTGATTAAAAATTTGATGTCATAAAAAATAAACTCAAAAAAACAAACAAACAAAAAAACCCAAAAACAACAACAAAAAAATTTGATGTCTTAAAAATATAATCCAAGGTGTCAAGTCAAAGAGATGCATTACTTGTCAGTTTTTCTTTTCCTTTTCTGTCTCAAAAAAAAAAAAAAAAAAAAAAAAAAAAAGTAAACTTAGGAAAATCATTGTAGTGCCTAATTAAAATTGTGTAGTTTCAAAAATAAAAAAGTGTTCTTCATCTATTCGTCTAAAATTCAAGAAATATACATTGAAAGGCAGTAGTTACCTAAGATAGCCTTAGAGGGATAATTATATATTTCCCGTAAACACCGGAATAATGGTAATTCTTGGTTTGGTTATGAAAAAAAGGAGAAGGAGGAACAGAATGAGAAACATGTGTATACAATATTACAACAAATCGACAAGCGTAAACAGCAGTAATTAATAAGAATTCAGCTGATTGGGTTAGTTTTTAAAAAACATAGTTGAAGGCAAAGAGTTATCTCTTTTTCACTAGAAAAAATAGTCAAACAAAAACCATTTCCTTCCACAAGATGAGTCTCACAGGAGTCCAATGGGACTACGAGTAGTGGTCGTCCACCGTGGAGACGGGTGGAAGCTGAGCTCAGGAATGCAGAGCCCACTGCCTTTCTCCATAAGGGCCTCACAGCGCCTTAATGCCAGGGAGGAAGACTTCCACATTCCACATTTTATATTGTGCCCACCTCAAGTGTGAACTTATTTTAAAGTCTTAATGTGAATTTTGAATTCGACCTTGCAATACATCCATTATCATTTTTTTAAATAGATTTTTTTCCTTTTTTAAATATTTTATTTTTTAATAGTAAATTTATTTTTTATTGGTGTTCAATTTGCCAACATATAGAATAACACCCAGTGCTCATCCCGTCAAGTGCCCCCCTCAGTGCCCGTCACCCAGTCACCCCCACCCCCCACCCACCTCCCCTTCCACCACCCCTAGTTCATTTCCCAGAGTTAGGAGTCTTTATGTTCTGTCTCCCTTTCTGATATTTCCTACCCATTTCTTCTCCCTTCTCCTCTATTCCCTTTCACTATTTTTTATATTCCCCAAATGAATGAGACCATATGATGTTTGTCCTTCTCCGATTGACTTACTTCACTCAGCACCATACCCTCCAGGTCCATCCATGTCGAAGCAAATGGTGGGTATTTGTCGTTTCTAATGGCTGAGGAATATTCCATTGTCCACATAGACCACAGCTTCTCTATCCATCATCTGTCGATGGACACTGAGGCTCCTTCCACAGTGTGGCTACTGTGGCCATTGCTGCTAGAAACATCGGGGTGCAGGTGTCCCGGCGTTTCACTGCATCTATATCTTTGGGGTAAATCCCCAGCAGTGCAGTTGCTGGGTCGTAGGGCAGGCTCTATTTCTAACTCTTTGAGGAACCTCCACACAGTTTCCCAGAGTGGCTGCCCCAGGTCACATTCCCACCCACTGTGCAGGAGGGTTCCCCTTGCTCCACATCCTCTCCAACATGTGTTGTTTCCTGCCTTGTTAATGTTCCCCATTCTCACTGGAGTGAGGTGGGATCTCCTTGTGGTTTTGGTTTGTATTTCCCTGATGGCAAGTGATGCAGAGCATATTCTCATGTGCGTGTTGGCCATGTCTATGTCTTCCTCTGTGAGATTTCTCTTCATGTCTTTTGCCCATTTCATGATTGGATTGTTTGTTTCTTTGCTGTTGAGTTGAATAAGTTCTTTATAGATCTTAGATAGTAGCCCCTTATCTGATGGGTCATTTGCAAATATCTTCTCCCATTCTGTAGGGTATCTTTTAATTTTGTTTATTTAAAAGAGAGCGACAGAGGGCTCAGTGATTTAGTGCCTGCCTTTGGCACAAGGCGTGATCCTGGAGTCCCGGGATCGAGTCCCTCGTCGGGCTCCTGGCATGGAGTCTGCTTCTCCCTCTGCCTGTGTCTCTGCCTCTCTTCTCTCTCTCTCTCTCTCTCTCTCTCTCTGTCTAAAATAAATAATAATAAATAAATAAATAAATAAATAAATAAATAAATAAATCTTAAAAAATAAAAGAGAGAGAGAGAGAGAGCTACAGAGACCAGGGACCAAAACAAAGGGAGAGAGAGAAGCAGGCTCCTACTGAGCAGGGAGCCTGATGCAGGGCTTGATCCCAGCACCCTGGGATTGTGGCCTGAGCCCAAGGCAGATGCCTTACCCACCGAGCACCATTTTTACATCAGAGAATGGGAGATTGCTTAAATTTCTCCAGGCACTGCTCAAGTTCTCAGTGTGTACGTTATAGTTCATCTGCATCCCCCGATGGTACACGCACCCTTAGAGTAACACCGTCCCCGTGCTGACTTGCCGGAGTCAACGGAAAAGAACTGAAGAATTTCTCCTGCCAAACGCCACCTTTTTGCCATGGTGACTGAGCTGAGGCTTCTGGAAAGGACAAAAAAAAGAAGAGGACAAAATCCAGACCCTGGGGACTGAACAATCACTTTATATGATTACATGAGGCTTTCTAAGTCAAGATTGCATAAATTGGAGAGAATATTCTAAGTGTCCCAGAACACTGCTATTTGAAGGACAAAAAAAGTCTTTTGGTAAAGAAAAAAAAAAAAAAAAAAAAAGGAAAGAAAAGAAAGAAAGAAAGAAGAAAGAAAGAAAGCAAGAAAGAAAAGAAGAAAAAAGAAAGAAAGAAAGAAAGAAACAAGACAGAAAAAAGAAAAACAACAAAGAAAAAAAAGAACAGAAAAAACAACACAAACGCCAACACCAACTCACAAAAGACAACATCAACTCGACATCCCCTCCCGCCCCGCCCCCTCCCTCCCTCCCCTCCCCCCCTCCCCGCCCCGGCCCCCGCCCACTACGACCCGCAAAGCCCCTCCACCGAAAAGAAAAGAAAAGAAAAGAAAAGAAAAGAAAAGAAAAAAGAAAAGAAAAAGACTTTTTTTAACACGGATTTCTCTCTGCCCATTTTTCTTACAATGCCAAACCACCTGCGAAAGATGATACGGTGATGAGGAACGTACCGTCTTACCCCCACTTCACAGAAAACCAGGCCTCAGAGAGGACAAGGGAGTAACGTGCCCATAGTCCCGGGGCTGGCGTATAGGAGGGACCGACTGGAACCCAGGCCGTGGGACCCTGCCGCCTGCTTGAACCCAGCCTGACATAAAACTACATTAAAATCAAAAATACTTGGGCAGCCCGGGTGGCTCAGCTTTTAGCGCCGCCTTCGGCCTAGGGTGTCACCCTGGGGTCCCGGGATCGAGTCCCGCATCAGGCTCCCTGCATGGGGCCTGCTCCTCCCTCTGCCTGGGTCTCTGCCTCCCCCCCGCCCCTCTCTCTCTCTCTCTCTCTCATGAATAAATAAATAAAATCTTTAAAACAAATCAAAATACGTCGTCTTATTCGGTAGCTCCTCACTGTCTGCTGCTGCTGCTGACACCAGCGCTACTTGCTGTCATGGGCCGCCTCGGGGGCTGCTGCAGCGCCCGCTGACCTATCGCCGTCTCAAGAGGCGAGGAGAGAGGCCTCGCAGCTCTTCGCCGCCTGGGGATCCTCTGGGCCCGGGAGGCTCTAGGGCTTCGCTCCATTAGCCGGTACTTAACAGCTCCCCACTGGGCCGCACGGCCCCGGCGACTCTCCGACCACCTCGGTGCTTCCATGTGCCAAGGCTCACCTGCTCCCCGCGTTCACAGGCGGGCATGCGGCGGGCTCAGCTTATCCCAAGGCCTCTCCTGCCACGAGGTCATCCCTTCTCTCCGCTTCCTTGGGTGGCCACTGTCTGCACCCTGACGCGGCCCGCAGCAGCCGCAGAGATGTGTTTCTGAGCAGCAGAACTACCCAGAAGGCCGACGGCAGGAAGGAAGGGGTAGCTGCCGGCCACCAAGGCCGCGACACCCTGAGCTCCCAGGACTGGCCGGGTCGGGCCCAGCTCGGCGAGGCCCACGGCGCACTGAGGCCGGCGGCTGGCCCGCACCGTGGCTCGAGAGGACGGGGCCGGCGTCGCCCTGCTCTCCCCACTGCGTCCCTCAGTTCAGTCGGGGCCTGTGCCAGGGGCCTGGGCCCAGGCGGCGGCCCGCAAGCCCTCCCCGCTGCAGACGCAGGACCAGTCAAGGTGGTGCCCCGCCGTGACCTCGCAGGCCCGCTGACAGCAGCTTCGCCCTGCGACTACCAGGATGTGGCAAAGAGGCGATCTGAGCTTCCTGCTTCTTCCGGGCTCTGGAGACGTGACCTTTCCCGTCCCAGGTCCGGGGGGGTCAGGGGTAAATTCCGATTCCCACATGCAGCACTTCCCGTGTGCAGATGCCAGGCACGTAAGCAAGCTGTGACCAAGAGGGGCTGTGCTTTTTTGAACATGTGGAAGAAAATCTGTTTTATTGACCTTTTTAGGTTTGGGAAAAACTCTCTGCCCTCAGGTGCACTCTGACAGCCTTTGGTTAGCATCTGTTCTCCTTGGTACGATTACCAGAAACAATATTAAAGTGTCACATTCTTTGGTTTCAGAGCATAATGCGCACAGCGTCCGAGAGCCCCATCTGTTTATCGCTACAAAGCAATAGCGTAGAATTAGGATAATTGTCCAGAGAGTCGAAGCAGAAGACCCTTAATCACAATTTTCTACACATATCGAAGGTAATGTGGCGGTGTTGGGCCGATTCGTGGCTCAGTTGCCTCCAACTCCCTGTTTCATTTTGTATCAGACGAGGAGAAATTTCTGTCCCAGCCCCAGAACCACCACCCCAACATCATCCCTTTAACACATCTCTTTAGCTCCACCCTTTGAACATCATTTACCCCGGGTCTCACGAAGTGTTCGCGTAAAGTCTTACTTCTGAATGTCACACTAGATAAACCACCAAGTAGTCAGTATGGACAGGCAGCCCCGACGTGTGCAGAACAATCAGGGGATCCAAAAAGAAGAGTCTTTAAAATCAAGATTTGAGTCGAGTTAATTACTTCCTACTGGTAAATTGCACCCATTATAAAACAGAGACATTAGGATCGTGTTGTGAGGATTAATGAGATCGCGTTGGTTAAGCGCTCTAAGCCCTTTGGAGATGGATTCCATCATTTCACCACCTGGGTGCATGATTAAAAAAAAAAAAAAAGAAAAGCACAGTTTTCTTTGAGGCATGATGTAGAGAGTCAGCAACAGCCAGCAGCCTTTATTAATCTTCTTTCTTTTATTTCTGTAGTAACTACCGCTGTTGGAGGAGGGAACGTGGTGAACCAAGGCTGACAGTGAGGTAAAGGCAAACAGCTGCTTCCTATAACTTTTATCCGATGCATTAACATGATAGCCAAATTGTACCAAATGCACTCGTCCGTCTGAATGACGGAGCAAAACGAGCAAGTTGAGGATGAGAACAAATTGGATTCAAATTCCGGTTCTGCAGGATGGATAACTTCCTTTAAACACCTATATCTATTAAAATGCAATGACAAGCGTCCTTCTAATAATTACGATCGAAGTAATTCAGACCCACGCTTTTATTGAGAACAAGTGAAACTTGCTGAACAAAACATGTATGATGATAATAATAATAATTGCTTCTTATAAACATCAAAGAGATAATAAGATACCGAGGAATTACTGGACCAAAACCTAAAAGACAAGATTCCAGGGACACCTGAGTGGTTCAGCGGTGGAGTGTCTGTCTTTGGCTTAGGGCGTGATCCCAGGGTCCTGGGATCGAGTCCCACATTGGGCTCCCTGCATGGAGCCTGCTTCTCCCTCTGCCTGTGTCTCTGCCTCTCTGTCCCTCTCTGTCTCTTGTGAATAAAAAAAATGAAATCTTTAAAAAAAATAAAATAAAATAAAAGACAAGATTCCAGAGAAGGAAAGCCACTCTTGCTCTGAAGTCATCTGCTGATCTAGAAAAAATAAAATAGTAGCAGAACCAAGCTGAGCTTCTGGCCGTCTTAGAGACTGACAGGGAAAAGTTAAAGCCCAGACTTTACCAAAACTGGGGATTCTGATAAACCACCACCAGGGTAACTAGATACCCTCCACCCAGCCCTCCTGCAGACAGACCTGCAGCGCTTTGGGTGTCCCAGCGGACCTCAGCCTTGGACTTGGATCAAGAGATTTTCTAAAGCGCCTGGGACTACTATGCCTCTGCGACTGGTGGCTCCATAGACATTCATCCATAATGAAGCTTTGAGGTCTAATGTACCCTTTCTTAAGAGTCTTATACTTCACTTAGGCAAGGTTCGTTAACACCTATCGCTCAAGCTTCTGATCGGACTTTGATGAGACCACCCACATCAAGGTTTCAGCAAAGCACTGAATCAGTCCCGTGTGTTGGCCTTACTTACGTTACCCTCCTTCCTTTCTCTCAACTTTGTACCTTTCTTTTTTGACCTCTTCTCCCTTCAACCCTCAGGTTCATCCTCTTCCCTCAGTCCCATTCACCTAATAGCTGCTTCCATGTTAGGGATTACTGTCCGGTTGAGTCATGTCACACAGGAAGTTGTATCAAGAAGAGGCAAAATGGGATCAAAAGAACATCAAGGCTACTTTAGGACACGTGTTCCAAAATTTTGCTGAGAATAGTAATTTTGAAGAGTTTGTTATTTTAGAATATTATGGTTTGGAATCTGTCTATCTTAATCTTTGTTGTTAGATGTTGAGTGGATGATATGGGACCAGTAGTAGCCAGATGCTGAAGAGAGTTTAAAAAAAAAAAAAAGAAGAAGAAAAACAATGATTCCTGTCCCTCAAGGTACACTTGACCTGTAGCTGGAGAAAATAAATGAAAATGCATTGGTCAGTTAGAGAAACAATGGGAATCCAGAGAAGACTGCATGAGGAGAGTAGGACTTCAACTGGGAACAGAGGGCAGGCACTAAAGTGTCAGGGAAAGAGGAGAGAAGATGTTTGGCTGGAAAGCAAGGAATCTAATGGAGAAGACGGGGCAGAGGGAGCATGGTGATGACAGTAAGTACACGAATCCAATACCCATTCTTCTTTTTTTAAGATTTTGTTTTATTCATTTATTCATGAGAGAGGCAGAGACACAGGCAGAGGGAGAAGCGGGCTCCAAGCAGGGAGCCCGACGTGGGACTCGATCCCGGGTCTCCAGGATCACGCCCTGGGCTGAAGGTGGCGCTAAACCACTGAGCTACCCCAGCTGCCCTACAATGCCCATTCAGTATTATATACTAGTCTACACGTTGGACAGAGGCTTCCCAATTTTAGACACCCCAAAAAGCCTTGCCAGAGGGCATCACCATCAGTTACAGATCTTCAATCGAGGCCGTACCACAGAGCCTGCGAGTAGTGAAGCTAAAACTTGAAGCTAGTTCGTGAGGACACCAAAACCTGTGCTCTTAGCTATGACCCCAGAATGAGTTCATTAGGGTCATTTTAGGGAAAGCCTGGCAAGAAGGTAAATAGCGGTTATCAATAATAGGCCAATGCAGCCCTTCCTCTGGGTTCTTGAGGAAGGAAGTGAAATGCCAAAAGCAGCTTTTAGAGCAATTTCTTCAATCTTGACATGGGGAAGAAATAGAATTCGGTTACAACCAAATCGACTGGACCAAGTAGAGGGTTGCGGGCTACATCCAGGGTTTGATGTGTTCTGGTCTGAGACCAAGTGGTGGGTGTGAGAACAGAGAGCAACGAGTGAGTCTAAAAACCAGTCTAAAGGAAGAAAAGGAGGACTTGTTGACATTGGCTAACCAAATGAAGGGGGAAGAAGAGTCAAAAAAAAATCTTAGAGGGAAATGACCAAAAAAAAGACAAGTAAACAGTAGACAGGGAAGCAATCTCTATGAGAAGAAAGGGAGTTCAAGTTCTAATGTGCTCATTCTGGAACAGGGGCAGGGCATATGACGGCAGGTGTATCATAAGCACTGAGAAACCCTTGGGTAAAAGACCACACTAGGACCCCTGTGAAGCACCAGGCGGGCGGTCCGTAAGATACCTGCTGTCATTTTGTAAAGTCTCAGAAGCTTCTTCTAGGAAAAATATAACCTAAGTACGGGATAAATAATGAAAACATTTCTCCCAGCTGCCACTTTGCCTAAACTTCTCTTCATTTCATGCTTTCCTCTTAGGACACGCTGACTGCCAGGCATTCATGTGGCAATACCACCTCCACTTCTTAATCTCGGCCCCGTGTTTGTTTGTTTAGATGAGTCTGGGCCTTTAATCCTGCTTTTCGTTTTGCTGTCTCAAATAATAAGGTCAATAATGACTGGAATCTATTTGGGCCTATACAGCACTGATTGGAGTGATATACTTCTATACCATGTTATTTCATAGTAAACATGACATTAAACTCAATTACGTTGAAGATTAAATTCTTTAAAGTCAGCCTTTCTAATGAGACTGACCTTGCAGCTCTTTGTCTGACCTTTGCTATATTAGTGTGGATAACAACTGAGCCACTATTAAAACACAAAAAAGCAAACACCAAACAACGATAGCAACAAAAAAGCCTCAAAATGCAGGGACTCAACTACATGGAATTTTATTTTCCACCCATGTCACCGTTCAAAAACAGCCGTCAAGGTCTGGTGGGGTGGCTCTGACATCGTCAGCACCTGGCTTCTGTCCTAGAGCCTAAGGTGGCTATTCCCAGCCATTGCAAAGGGGGCGCAGGGAGCATAGGGCAACTCGCTTCTTTTTTCCAAAGAATTGATACAGAACGTACACACATCACTTCTACTCATACCTTATTGCTCCGAACTTAGTCACATGACTCCAGGCTGGCTCGAGGAAAGCTGGGAAACACGGCTTCTAGTTGGGTGGCCTTGTACCAGCTACCATCAGGGGAGAACAGGGAGTTCAGGGCTTTATTATTGAAAAGAAAAAGGGGAGAATGAATTTGTGGGAACAATTAGCAAGCTCTACTGCACCTGGGTTCAGGTCCCCACTCCTCATGATGCTGTTCTCCTATTTAACAAGACCTCCTTCTCCAGGCGTCCAACCAATTTTGACAGTGATGAATTCATTTTGTGGTACTGTTTTCAAATTTCCCTATTTAAAAGAGCTGAAGGGTTAAAATTGGAAGTGAGGAACCAGAGTAATCACCTGCGTCTCCTCGGTTCTCTCTATACCTCACTTCACGGGAGTCCCTTAATTCTGAGAAATAAAATTTGGAAACTGCTCTCATGATATTTCTTGTCAAAAAAGAATATGTTAGGGGCACCTGGGGGGCTCAGTCGGTTAAGCGCCTGCCTTCAGCTCAAGTCGTGATCCCAACGTCCTGGGATGGAGCCCCACATCGGGGTCCCTGCTTCTCCCTGCTTGTGCTCTCTCAAATAAATAAATAAAATCTTTAAAAAAAAAAAAAAAAAGAAAGAAAAAGAATATGTTATGCTTTCTAAGCCACCAAACACAACCAGTGAAAATTACTCCTATTTAAATAATGAAAAGTCCTCCTCAAGTCCTGATTTACCTCCATTTCATCAGCTAAGTGAACAAGGGAGCAGAACTATTTCCTGGCCTGTTCCGAGAGAGCTTCTGACCTTGCAGAACACCCTGCCAAGTGTGAATTAATAATCACTTTGATGCAAAGGGTAAAAGGGGAGGATATTTCTGTGATTCTTCCTCACAAATCTAATCTTGACAAATGGAATAACATTATGTCTCATTAGCTAATAAACTCTCTAGATTGAAATTCCGTGGAGGGGGAGAAATGAGCTCAAATTATGCCTAATACGCCTGGAAACAACTTTTCATCTTCATTTCAAGAATAAAATGATTTGAAGTGCTGGGGTTTGGAGCCAAAGACCAAGATGGAATTCTTGGGATGTCTTCGATGCAAAGAGGTGGTTTTATTAAAGCACAGGGATAGGACCCGTGGGCATAAAGAGCTGCACTGGGGTCATAAGAAGTAGCCCATTATATACCTTCAAGTTGGGAGGGGTTAGGGAGAGCGTAAGTCTCTAAGGAATTTTGGAAGCGAGGTTTTCAGGACCTCGAGGGGGCCAGCTAATATTAGGAAAAGGTCACTTATTACCATCAAATAAAACCAGAGTCATGAGGCCCTTCAGATGTGTATCAGTGGGCCATGTGCTTGGGGGATGATCGCCAACACGTATCTGGGGGGTTTAGAGATAAAGGAACTTTCCAAAGGAATTTTTATATGTTAAAAGAGACTTACAGGATTCTGGGGGTCGGGCTAAGGTTGCCTTTTGCCCTCAGCAAAGTATCAACATCAAGGCAGCTGAGTCCCTAGAGGAATGTCACTCTGCCTGTTTCGAGGACTTGTCAACGGGCTCGAAGAAGTAAGGAAATTTAATTTTTCCTTTGCCTTTGCTCCCCACATCATAACGGACATTAAAAAATACATATATCCCTAAGGAAAAGTCAACAGAATTGTAAACAAAACACTAAGAAGTTTTTATTCTAGCCACTAATTCCATGGACTTCATGACTGAAATCTCAGAAAACACGGTGAACACCTTGACCATGGGGGTCATGACCAATTGTTTCAAATCCTCTGAGCCAAAACCAGACCATGAAGCTCTCCAGGGCTTTCTGTCAAAATCAAGGTATTTAACAGCTTTTTCTTTCTTTTTCTTTTTTTCTTTCTTTCTTTCTTTCTTTTTTTTTTTTTTTTTTTTTTTTGTTAACACAGTACTATAATTTCTCATTTATTCATCCATTTTCTGATGAAAGTTCCCAAAGACAGAATCTCGTTCTTGAAAGGTCCAAGTTTGTGGCACAAATCATTTATTTACATTTCAGATTTCTGAATGCAGGAGTAGGTTATACCCAGCTACGTGTTCATATTCCTAGGATTAGCTCAAAGTGGGTCATATCAATACTTGTGAAAGGAAATTCTTTGCTGGACAATCTCCTTGCCCGAATTAACAAAATGCACATGCTTTATCACAGTGTGACTTTGTCATGGCCCCAGCGCGCTGTACGATAGGTTGTTAACGGTGTCTTTATAGAAATCAAATTTAAAAAACGCGAAATATTGATGCACTTTATATTTGCAAGAGTAAAGTTTCTCTGTACTTTACAAGAGGTCTCCTGTTTATAAAGAAAGAACTTCCGAGCTACACGAACATTCTTACTGTCTTACTAGTGATTCCTTTGCTCTGGAGAATTACAGGAGACTAATATTGAGGATTCATAATGAAGCACACACTAGAGCATCTAGCCCTTAAGTTTTGTTTCAGTTTCAATTACTTTAATCTGCACAAGACCTCATGCCGAAACTTATTCAAGAGAATATTAGGGTTTCAGATATTGCTTTCCATGTCCTATCAAATGACATTTAGCTGATCAAAACACTGTTTTGCAAGTCCCAGGCCTTGAAAAGTTATGAATAACCAGTTGCATTCAAAAGAGAGAACCCTTACTATGACAATGCAACGTGTTATTTTTCCACAAACCCCTATTCTAGGTGCTGGATCAAACCAGCAATTAAACTATCTAAGTACTACGGAGATAAAATCAGATTAAAATCAAATTATGGCACCTGGTCAAATACTTGCCCAAATAAAAACAAAAAGAGTCAATAATCCCTTTTGAAAGATGCCAGGTGCTTCAACCCACAAGATAAATAGCATTTAGCAAGTCCCAGCTCAGAGGTAGCGCCTGTTCCAGTGGGTCCTTTGGCCCTGACGGTAAACTTCCTTGGCCCTTATCTGTCTTGCTTTCTCTAGACCTCCAAGCATGTGTGGGTGTTTGCACGCACACACACACACGCACACACACACTAAGAATCTGTCTTGAAGTCTGTCTCCGCACTAAATCACAGCCTGTCACTACAGGACAATACTCTAAACTTCAGCGGGGCCAGGGTAGCATCTTTCTTAACCACCTCACATCCTCAGTGATTGGCACAGAGCGGGAGCTCAATAGATATTTTCGAATGAATCAGTGAATGAATAAACTAGCGCCAAGCTTTTCACTCCCACATCCTGTAAAAACTGCTTTTTGTCAGGCTCCTCGGTTACCTCCGTGTTGCTGAAGCCAGCTGTCCATTCAGGGTCCTCGTCTTTTTCACTCATCGGCTCATTTGACAAAATTGGTCACTGTCTCTCCTCTGAGATCTTCATCCTACAACACTGGTCACTCTTTTTCCACCTTTTTTGTTGATTTCTCTTCTCCTCCTTGAGTTTTCATGTCAAAGAGCCTGGATCCGAGGGGTGGTACTTTTTTTTTCCCCCCATCTATTCCTCAATGAGCTCACCCAATCTCACAGCTTTAAATGACATCACTAACTTCCAGATTTGAATCTACAGCCAATTCCAGACTATCCAGACATTTCTGATATCCCCGCTTGCATAGCTACTAGGCATCTCACACTCCCCATATCCAAAATCGCACTCTTGCCTTCCTCCTTACTCACCCACCACGTCTACCCCAAACACCCCCCATGTGCATTCATGTCCCTATCCGTTCGTGGCTTTTCTGTCCTCTCGGTGCTCAGCACCCGCTGCTCCTACCACCACAAGACTGGAAGTGCCATCAGAAGCAGAAAAAATGACTTTTCTCTTCCTCCTACATGCATCCTCCTACCATCCTTTCCATTGGCAGATTATATGTGGCAGCCAGCTGGCAGGAGAGTCTAGGGATAGTGGTTTGAAGCTTCCAGACTCATGGTACACAGAGGAGAGTTTAGAAGCCTGAGTGTGGAGCTGAGCATCTGGGGACACTATCTGCCACGGCCTACTAACTCGTCTCCCTACTTCCACCCTTTTCCCCTGGATTACTCTCAACACTGCACCAGAGGCACTCTTGAAAAAACCCAAATCAGATAATGTCACTCTTCTGCTAGAATAGAACAAAATAAAACAAACCTTATTTGCTATCTGTTTCACTGGGTAGAAGACAAAGTGCTCACAGATGGCTGCAAACAGAATGTGATCTAACATCTGTGGTCTTTCTGACTTAGCTCTGTGGCAGCAGCCCTGGCCTCCTGTTCCTGGACCACCTCTAGCTCCCTTTTGCCCGGTGGCTCTGGTTGCTCTGACAACCTAAAACACTCTTGCCCCAGGTGCCCACCCTCACCACTAAATTTTTACTTAATTATTACTTTTCTAATGAAGTTTTATTTTCAGTTTTAAATCCCACCCCTAGCATTTCTAGTACCAGCGCAATATTGTGGATCCATCAGAAATACACAGTTAGGTCATTCAGATGAACACATGTATATCTTATAAGTATTGGTCTTTGTGCATAGTTCTTCACTCACAGCTCCTAAAACCCTTGGAATTTCCTGTGATAAGAGGGATGAAGGTGTCTTTTGTCATGTCAATGAGGTGATTTTTGGACCCACCCAAGGGAAGCAGCTGGGTGCCAGAAGAACCAATCCTGTGATTAAAGGGTTGGAATTTTCAGTTCTGCTCTCCTCACCCCTAATCTCCAAGAATCAGAGGGGCTGGAGGTTGAATTAGCCAATGGCCAAGGAGTTAATCAACCTATGTAATGGCGCTTCCATAAACATCCTGAAAGGACAGGGTTCAGAGAGCTTCTGGGTATGATACAGGGAGAGTGGCTTGCCTGGAGAGGTCATGACAGCTCTGCACCTTTTCCACGTACCCTGCCCTCTGCATCTCTTCATCTGGCTGTTGATTCATATCCTGTACCATATCCTTTAATAAACAGGTAAACATAGGGGTTTCCCTGAGCTCTGTGCGAGCTGCTTTAGCAAACTAAAGGTACCTAAGGAGGGGGTTATTGGAACCTCCAATCTATAGCTGGTTGGTTAGAAGTGCAGGTAATAGCCTGGGGCTTGTGACTGGCTTCTGAAGTGGGGGGTGGGGAAGGGGAGGGGTTGTGAGAGTGAACTCACCCCCACTTATATAGGACTGAACCAACGTGCAGAAAGCTGGTGCTATCTCCAGGTAGATAGTAACAGAATTGAGTTGACACCAGCAGGGTGTCCAAGACTTGCTTGGTGCTTTATATTGGAGAGGGAATGTCCCCCCCATATTGCAGTGAAGTCCAGAAACCCTAAAAGAACGCCCTACTCTGATTTCTTTGTCATCGGTAACATTTGTAACTTAGCACTTATCTCCTACTAACCCAGAGAATAATTTATATGTTTAGTTTTTCATGTGTGTGTTTTTTTAATGATTTAAAGATGAACCCCCCAAAAGCATGAACCTTTGTTCAATGACATTTCATAGGCCTAGATCAGTGTTTTAAAAGTAATGAAGACATTTGTTTATCCTTATGGACATCAAGTCAAGGCTATTGACCAGGCGATTGGTTTGTGTGAATGTTAGAACAGCTGCAGGTAACTCTTTCATGCCTTTTCTTATTTACTTTTTAACAGTTAAACTTGACTTTCATGCCTTTTCTGATAAATACCTTTATAGGAAGAAAAACAGAAAATGGGTATTGCAATGAATTGGTAGGCTAGCTGCCAAGTGACAGCATCAATTATCTCAGGAGGATCTTTCTCATCTGTGGGAACAAACACCCAGTGAAACGGACTTAAGTCAGAAGTTGATTTATGGGGGCACCTGGGTGGCTCAGTCACTTAAAGGATCTGATTCTTGATTTCAGTTCAGGTCATGATCTCGGGGTTGTGGGATCGAGCCCCATCACTGGCTCCAAGCTCAGTGGGACCTCTACTTCTCTCTCTGTGTCCCTCTCCCTCCACCCCCACTTGCATGTGCATGGACTCTCTAGCTTTCTAAAATCAATAAATAATTTTTTTAAAGTTGATTTATTGACTGCATAAGTAAAAAGTCCAGGAATTGATGTGGAAATGTCATAACTGGATCCACTTACTCTAGTTGTAACCCCAAGAATCAGTCTCTTTCTTCCACATGACTGATACTTCTGTGTTTTTGCTTTATTCTCAGGCAGCGACTCCCTAACTGCTGCCAAACCTGGCCACCAGCAGCAATGGTTTCCTTCCTGCTCATCATGAGGGCCACAGTGGAGAAAGCGGCTCTTTCCCAGCAGTTCCAACAAAGTTCCCTGCCTGACTCTCACTGACCTGGATGGATTGCTGCCCTTCTCAAACCAATCGCTTAGCCTTCAATTGCCCTGGTTTAAGTCATATCCTGTTCCTAGGCCAGGGGCTGGGGTGAACCCACTCAAACCAGATGAGAATGACGGATAAGTGGTTTCGCAATGACAAGTCAAGAACTTTTACCAGAATAAGGAAGAAGGGGCACTGGGCTGGCATTACAACTGATGTCTACTATATTATGAAATGCCCAGATCTTTGAGAAAAAGTTAACAGTGTGTCTAGAGTAAAGTGATAGGAAATGACAATGGAAAATTAGATGGAGGCTTGACTATTAAGAGCTTTTCTTCTTCTCTTTTCTCTAAATGAGAAAAGCACTGAATGTGGTCTCAGGAGACCTGGGTTCTCTTCTCAAACCTTTCTGGAACTATCTATGGGATCTTGCCAAGTAACTTAATATCTATATAAATGTGTCCTCAACTATAAAAGGATAAATTACACTCAAATAATCTCTGTGTTTCCCACTAGCTCTATAAACTGATGGTTCCAATGGGGCATGAGTGTTGCCTCCAGCTAATGTACCTACCATAGACATACTTATTATCATGTAAGGCAAAGAAGAGGGGAATACCTGCTCTTTCCCTTGCCACTAGCTAGGAACACTATTTCGTACCCGTACCTAGTACACTACGGCATTTTGATGGATGGGAAAACTAATTCCAGGCAGAGAGAACTGGGTTCCAAGTTTTGGGAAGCTAGTGCTTCAGCATGACCTGGGAAACTCAAAAAAATATAGACCCAGGCCCACTCCTATGGTGTAGCTCAGATTCATGAATTTGTACTTTTAGAATTCCCTTTGTTTTTGCTTCCTCCTACTCTTCAGTCTTGGATATGGCAGCTTTCTTAAATACTAATCAAAAATCTCACATATCTACATGCCAAGAGAGATCTTGATTTGGGAATATGTATCCACAAAATATGGTCTAGAGTGCCTGACACCAAAATATGGGAGGAAAAAGAAACACCACATTCACTAACATACTTGAGTACTTTATGCAGAAGAGATGTATTCCATTTGACAAGAATTATGGTTTTCATAATATATACAAGATGCACCCTCTTTATGCTGCCAGTTTCAGAGAATCAGTCATAACTTTTCAATTTTCATATAACATTCAAGTCACAATAGGAATGAAGGCATCCTTCACACATCTTCAGTCACTGATTTTTTTTTCAATAAATTCCCAGAATTTTTTTTAAATGTAGTGATGGCAAACAACTCAATATCAATTATATCTAGCACATCTGCTCCCATTTGTCATGAATTTTTCAATAGATCACTACATTATAGTTTATCAAGTTCTAAATCTTAGGAACCAATCATCTGCTTTAGTCTTAATTTTTCTCAGAGCATTTTTCTTAGATTCGTTCAGCCAATATTTTAATTTTTGAAAGTCCATCCATTCAAGTATGATAAAATTAGCCACAAAAGAAGCTTGAATTCTGAGGAAATAATGTCTCAATGCGGACATGTTTACCTTACATAGTGTTGTCATTCTGACTTCCTGGGCTGTGCGAATACGTGCTCTGGGTTTGTCAAGAAAGAGTTAACTTCCGTATGATGCATATTCCTAGGACTAAAGGAAGGGAGTGCTGAGAAAGCTGAAGTGAGATGTAAATACAGTATTTCCTTTCCACAAACATAAGAAAACAAACAAGCATCAGACGTACATACACACACATACACTCACACACATACACACAATACATTTAGGATCAGTACGTGAGGTGTCCTGAGAACAGTTTAAGCAAATAATCATTTCAGACACAATAGGAAAAATATCCAAACATCAGATAAATTCTGATTGCTGTAAGAAAAAAAAAAAAAAAAAAAAAAAAAACTTGAAAAAAAATAGATTTCTCCTTTGCCCTAGAGAATAAAGGTGATGTTTCATTCTTTCATAAGGTACTTCCCTGATCAAGGCTATTTAGGAGTAAAAAGAATTAATATTTGAGTCACTGAATTGTTGGATCATTAATTTATCACACATTTATTTAACTTCTTCTATGTCTACACAGAACACTTGATATTAGGGAGATGTTTAGTCTCTTGGAAACCCTGACTGATACTACAATAGTTCTTTGGGTAGATTTACTGAGACCATGCAGTTGTCACAGCCTTCCAAATCAGAGGAGGGCTCAGAAGCACCGCAAGGCCCCTCCAGCCCAAATGAATCCCCTATCTGGACCCACCATAGAAATGTGCCTCTTTCCCATGTTCATAGAGCACATCCTCCATGCCCAGCTCTGCCCTCATCCTAATTCTGGGAATAGAGAGGTAAATCAGACTCAGATCCTACCTCCTAGAGCTCTTATACCAGGGAAGGAGTTGGGCACGTAAGAAATCCTACGTGTGTGCCAGAAGCTATAACCATCGCAGGTGCAGAGTGCTAGAGCACCGGGAGGGCAGCTAGCTCCATCACTCATGACCCCAGGGGCATTGAAAGCCATGTAGAGAGCAGGAAAGAAAGACCAGGTGTGGGTGGCAGAGGGAAATGTTGGTGCACGTGCAAACACAGGCATGGCAAATCCGGGGGGAGTAACTCTGGAGGGCTTCAGAGAGCAAATGTGAGGAGGATAGAGAGAGAGGCATGTGAAGAGAGGAGAAGTGGTAAGAAATAACAAGAGGTTTACTCACTTTGCAGAGACTTTTTTTGCATGTTGCCTGAACACTAGAGTGGCACGGTCAGACGGCATTTCAGAACCACCCATCCGGGGTGCCTGCGTGGCTCAATTGGGTGAGTGGCCATCTCTTGATTTGGGCTCAGGTCATGATCCTGGGGTTGTGAAATTGAGCCCTGCTTTGCTTGAGATTCTCTCTTTGCCCTTTCTCTCTCTCAAAGAAAGAAAGAAAGAAAGAAAGAAAGAAAGGGAAGAAAGAAAGAAGAAAGAAAGAAAGAAAGAAGAAAGAAAGAAAGAAAGAAAGAAAGAAGAAAGAAAGAAAGAAAGAAAGAAAGAAAGAAGAAAAAGAAAGAAAGAAAGAAAGAAAGAAAGAAAGAAAGAAACAAAGAAACAAAGAAAAAAGAAAGAAAGAAGAAGAAAGAAAGAAAGAAAGAAAGAAAGAAAGAAAGAAAGAAAGAAAGAAAGAAAGAAAAAGAAAAAACCACCTCCTCAGTGTTAACGTGTGAATGAATTGATGTGAGGAAATCCGAAGTTAAGGAAAGGTTAGAGGACTATCTGTATCACAAAGAGCCATGATAAGCGTCCACCAGGGAGGGGTGCCCGTAGGACAAGGACGGGATGAGTCTGAGATTTGAAGTGACCAATTTTAGGTGGAAGATGCAAGGAAGGGAGGACTCAGGGATGCCTGACAATTTTCCAGATGGAGAACCAACATGGATGGTGGCACCTCTGCTAAATGTAACAGGGAGAAGTAAAGATGTGGGGGAAGGTAGGGAGAAGGGGGAGATGCTGAGTTGGGTTTTTTCTCATGTTGTTTGAGATGGGACAACCTCCAGTAGAGGTTTCCATGGGGCAAGGGGACGTCAGACCAGACTGCGAAGATAGCTGAGAGCTGGGGATATAGTTTCTGGAAACTTCTGCGTACGGGTGGCAGTTGAAGATGTGAGAGAGAGCGAGGTCAATCCGGACAGCTGTCCTGTGAGCGCGGCGGCAGCCTGAGAACGAACTCTGAGGAAAGCCAACGTTCAAGAAAGGAGTAGAGGCAAAGCAGCCGCAGAGGAGAGAATAAACTGGGATCGTCTGGGGGAGAAGCAAGGACTGAATAGTGATCCTTAAAAACAGCAGCAAGGAGTTCAGGAGTAACTTCAGTAGAGAACTTCAGTGCTACACATGGGCAGCAGCCAGATTAGTCTAGAATAGAGGATGATGGACGGAAGTAGAGGATGTGGACTATGAAGCTAGACCACAAGAGAGAGGAGACAGAAGACAAAAGAGCCCATGCCAAGGTGGTTTCATTTTACTGTTTTGGGATAGAAGATGTTTATCTCTCGAGAGGAAAGAGGCACTAAAATTAAGACTGGAAAGCCTAAGCCAGAGGAAATAATAAATGGGTGAGGTTTCTGAGAAGGCTGTACAGAGGGGGAGGAGAGGGAGGAGAGGGTGTAGGGAATGGATTTGGAGTTAAACAGAGAGGAGGACATCACTTCTCCTGAAAGGGGAGGGAACAGCATGGGGTGGATGCAAATACAAGTGTACTGGGGGGAAGGGACAGGAAGTTGAGGACCTTCCCCTGCATCACCAATTTTCTTTATGACGTAGTCTGAGTCATCCTAGGAAGGGGAGCATCTTGAGGCCCCACTGCTGCAATCTCGTCCTTGGGCAATGGGAGTAATGTGACAACCTTGTGACCAGAGGTTGATCATTAAAATGCACAACCTTGTGGGGCCCAGAGCTGCTAAGGGATGCCCCTCATTCTGAAGGACTTCAGGGGTGAGCTTCACTGTGTGGGGATGAGACTCCACTGGGAAACACCGAATGATTTAGCCAGAAGGTGGCAAACGTGGCAGCGGGAGGGCAGAGCGGAGAAGATGGGAAGAAGCTGGTCCCCCAAAACACTGGGCCCTGAGGGATGCCAGGGTTCCAAGCAATTTCCAGCAAAGATGAATCCCGACTTAACTAATCGGGTGAAGAAGCAGGACTCGTGTGGACTCATGTTCATCCACATCCTCCAGCGCTGAGTCCCGCACCCTGAAGGAGCCTAGAATTTATCTTGTTGCACGTTCAACACCTGCCTTCGAAATTAAGGTTAGAGCCGTTTAAAATTGAAGGCAATTTTCTGGTCTTCGTGTCAATAGTAATTGAGAAGCGAACCGTTGGGTATGACTTTCTGCGTTCATTTTGGCGGAAGTTCTATTTACCCAAGGTAGGAACCAAGAATATCGTAACATCATCAGGACGTGTGAGCTGCACGTGTAAGGCCGCCCTACGCCTGTCCGTGTCATTCCCCTTTTATTCGACTTTATCTACATGAGTCCATTTCTAGTCAAATTCGTCTGTTCAGACACAATTTTATCTCCTTTGGTATTAAAGCTTACGATACCTTGCCTAAAATCCCTTCCCCGCTCCTATTGTTCTGGGTCATATTCATCCTGGCATTTCTTCTTCTTCACTGTGAAGTCACTGGGCGCTCTTCCTTACTGTGATATCTTATCTGAACTTCCTGAGAAGGCATTGCCCATATCGCTCTTCCAGGACCTGCGAACATCACCTTTATTATAATTTTTATCTTTATTTGTGTCTAGCTTCCAATTTGAGTTACAAACTCAGTACGGCTAAAATCCTCCCCTACGCTTCTGTGTACCCCCTCCCTCCCCACCACTACTCTGTGAAGCCACCTTAAAAGTCTCCATCCCTGACGACAATCTTCTCCGTACCCCCCAGTTCTCTTCCCCTTCTTCCCACCATAAATGTTCTACTGCGTCCTTTGTGCCTCATCCTTCCCTCCGTTGTCTCTCAATCTATCAGTCACTTTCTTTTATTTCCTTTTCTAGCCAGTCTAGATCACAAGGTCCACCTCTTAGACCAGAATGTTGTCGACATCATCAGCTTCCTTCTTGTGAGAAATCACCCACCCAGTAGAATGCCCAGCTTCAATTCATCTGACCATCAGCCACCTCCACTACTGAAGTGCCCTGATCATCAGCACTGGGGTCTCCTGTCACAACAAGGCACTGCCATTTTTCCATTTGACCCCAGTCGCCCGCTTTGCCCACCCTGCCCTACAACCTGGCCAAAACGTTTCCATTCTCCTCTAGGCACTAGCTCCACCAATACTCCTCTCACTCACGGGAGAGGTTCGCCTTCTAATTCACAGAGAAAATAGAGACTGTTTGGCCCATACTATCAGGCCTCCCTTCTCTGAATAAGCCTATTTATTCCTATGTTATTGTTTTTCTTCAATTCCAATATTCATTGGAACGTTTCTTTTTCAGCCAGAATTAATCATGTTATGTACACCAAGTTATACATCATCCTCCTCCACATCCTCAAGAACCTTGTTCTTTTTCCCTCTCCTTCCTATATCTTCAACTCCTCACTCCTCACTCTCTACCACTCTTTTCTCTAAGCTTATGAACATGCTCGAAGGTGTCCATATTTTTAAAAAAGGGAGAGAGGGAGAGAATGAAGCTCTTCCCTGATTCTATGTCTCATTCATCTATGACCACATATTTGTACCCACTCATGGCCACGCCACATGAAAGAGTGGTCTATACACACTCCCTTCCATTTCTTTACTCCTATACCGTGTATCACTGCAAACCCACTTCAGAACCCTGTGCTCCATTGGAGTGGCTCACGCAAATGGCACCAATGACATCCAGGGAGTATTTATTTAGTCCTTGCCTTTCCTGATTTCAGTATCTAACACTGTTGGCTATTCTCCATCTCTCTCCTGGTTTCCAGAAACCCACCTCTTCTGTTATTTTGTCTGTCTCTCCGGCCATCCTATTTTAGTCCCCATCAGGTTCCCTCTTCCTACGTATTTCTAAGGATCATTCCCTCACTTTTCTTCCCTTTGTATAATATAGTTTCCAACTTTGATTGCACATTGGGATCACCTCAGGGACTTATTTGCAATTATTAATGTCTAGTCCCCAATCCCAGAGATTCTGATTCATTTGATTTGGAGTGATTCATACATCAATATTAAAACAAAATAGGGGTGCCTGAGTGGCACATTTGTTAAGTGCCTGACTCTTGGTTTTGATGCTGAGGTCATGATCTCAGGGTCATGAGATGGAGTCCCATGCTCGGGATTCTCTGTCCCTCTCCCTCTGCGCCCCCATTCATGCTCTGTCTCTCAAAATAAATAAATAAATCCTAAAAAAAGAAAAATAAAGCAAAATAAAAATAAATCTTGTAAGTGATTCTGGTGCACAACTATATCAAAGAGCCACTGCTCTAAAGAGTTGTCTTGTGTAATTCTATCCCTTTCCGTAACCGCTTACCATCCATTATCAACTTTGGGTTCGCCAGCACAACAGGGGAAGAAAATCCTGGATGATCATGTCACAGGGAGATTATGAACAGACACAATATACTGTGAAATAGTTTCAAAGCCCATTTATTTAGAAAGACTCGTTTTAAGTGTCCAGGGACACATTTCTCTCTCTAGAGACATCATTCTAAAGTATTAATACAAGCAAGGACAGTGGTTTAAAATTACATTATTTAAGGAAACTTGGTCAAAAGTTTCAAAGCTGTCTTCCTTATGTTGCTGTGTGTCAGAAGCTGAGCTCTTCCTTTGTTCAGATAAGAAAACCAAAGGCTACACACAATGTGTCTCACTCAGAGCACATTCTCCTCTCCACCCTTTAAATGGTCCAGCAACTGCTGCTGTTCGCAAAACTCCTGTCCATGGCTCATCTCATCTTCACTGGTTGACCCCACCCTTCATTACCATTGCCTTTTCCCACATCGCCATTTTCCTTCTTCCCACATCATAATGTTAACTTCCTTCGGAGCTCGCAGATGGTAGAGTCAAAATACTCACTCATTAAAACAAAACAAAGCAAAACAAAACAAAACAAAAAAAATAAAATAAAAAACAACTTTCTGGCCTTAAAAAGCATGATTTGCAATTTGCTTTCACACCCACAAATGACAGTTCTCCCGTGCCAGCCTTATGTCTGTTTGGTAAGAAAGAGGGGTCCGCAAACTGTAGTAGCCACTATATAAGCTGTTGTAGCCTCCAGATGATAAATATCTTCTAAAATATTGCTTCATGGAAATTGTGTTTTTTCTATAAATATACTGTTTAACATTTTTTTAAAACCACATTTAATCTACAACCTGCAAAAAAAGTACATGCTGATCACTATGTATGTTTAGAGCTCCCAAATCTCCAGCTCTGTCTCAAATTCTTCATAATGGTTTTGGACTGTCCTGCCAAAGATCTGCTGAAGAATCCACCTGGGTACTCACTCCATAGCCATCTCACACCTAAAATGTCCAAAATGAATCCATTATCTCCATCATCCTTCCCGGAGCTTGCTCCTTCTCCCTCTTTTGGTGATTGGCACAACGAGCCCCTTGCAGTCCACCTGGCCAGATCCTGCCGTGCTCAGAGCCCTACATAGGTCTCTGCCCCTTTGCTCGTATCCTCCCTCCCTGCCACTCTAATCTGTCTCCTCACCTCAGATGGAAGAGGGTGGGATAGAGAGAGAAGATACAGATTATTTTTCATTATTTTTTCACTGCTGCTGTCATTACTATAATTATTATTCATTTTAAACAGGCACATTCGTTGTGGTCTCTAGCATTCTAGTAACTTCCTACTGGAACTAATACAAAATCAAAACCTACCATAGCCTACGTGACCCTACAGAAGCCGATCCCTTTCTGTTTCTAAGATCCTCTTTTCCCTCTCTCACTCTCACCCACTTACAGCTACACAGGCCTTCTTACCATTTCTTGAACATTCCAAACTTGTTCTTGATATGAGATTTTGCCTTTGATATTCCTTCTGCACAGAATACTCTACATCCTGTCTTGATAAGGTTGGTGTCTTCTTGCACTTCTGGTCTTAAGTCAAAGACACCGCCTCAAAGAGTATCTTCCCTGTCCATAAATCTAAATGAGGCCTATGCCCCATCGTTACCACAACATCCTATTTTGCTTTCTTTATAACATATATCACTCTCTGAAGTTATTGCTTTGGTTAACCTTCCTGGTTTTTGTCTGTCTTGCTTCACAAAAATGTAAACCCTCTGAAGAGCAACTATGTGTTTCTTGTTCACATCTCCACTTCCAGGGGCTAAATTAGTGCTGGTCCAGAGTAATGCTCAATCATTTTTAAATATTAACCTATAATAATAAATACTAAGCTGTACACTAAACCTGAAGACGTACACCCAAAACATTTGTTGGAGGATGGGGGAAGGAAACATCAAGAGAAACACCAATTTGGAGAATATAGCAGCCTGTTAGAATCCCCAGAGGGATGCCTCGGGTCAGTGGTAAGGGTAGCAGAAAACAGCCAATTTGTAGGAAGTCATGGGGACTAAGAACAAATTTTCAGCAATAGTTTTGAAATCCACCTGACCCACCTCTGAGTCCCTGGATAGAGAACCACGAGCTCAGGAAGTACGTGTTCAGAGGGTGCATTTTGTCATTTAATTGCACCACACCTGGTGTAGTAATTTGACTAACGGATGTGCGTATGCCTCTTCTTGCGAGGCAGTGTGGTGTGGTGCAAAGCACGCTCACTGTGGGATCAAAGACCCAGATCCTAGGCCATTAACTAGCTCTGTGACCTTAGGGAAGAACTATACCTGTCCAACTTTGCTGGCTAAACTGTCTCCTGCCCTCCAAACCAGCTAGGACACGAAACCATTCTTTTGGGGTAGGATTTTTAAATGATGTTCTGCTTCCCATTCAACACCTTGACCTTGGCTGCTCTTAGATTTAGCCCACACTCAGTTGTTTTTTCTTCCCACAATGCCCCTTATTGTTTGTTAATATTTTTCCCCTTAGTCCAGATCTTCCTTAAGATCTTATTCAGGTCTACATCCATCTTCCATCCCAATTCCTTATCCCTACCTACTCCCAAACCCATCCCTTCACTACTATGCATGTAGTTAAAAATTTTTTTTAAATGTTTGTTGATATGTTCCCCAAAATTTTCTGGAGGACAAAATAGTACTATAACATCAAGTGCTTTAAAAAGAAACATATTCTTTGACCGAATTACTCTTTTAGAACCCAATCTTAACATGTAATTCCAAATGCAAACAAGAATATATGCATAAAGATGTTCAGTCCAGTGCTTCATTAATTGCAAAACAGAACAAAAAAAAAAAAAAAAAGACAAAAAATGGAACAACACAAGTAATCATCAAGAGCAGAGGACTAAGTAATTCATGAAATATTCAGTGATAGAAGGTTTACATACATGAATATATGATAAGCAATAGAAGGATATTATGCATTCTTGTAAAGTGATGTTTTATGGACGGGAAAGTAAAACATACAACTAAGTGAAGAAATCAAGTTTTAAAAAGCTGTACACATTATGATTGCAGTTGTGCAATGTTATAAACACACACACTAAAGACTATAAATATAGTGAATTATTAACCATGAATATTCCTGGAGTGGGATTATGCATGATTATTTTTCTTTTAAATCCTTTTCCATATTTTCAATTTCTGTAATGTACCTTCATAACTGCTTAACAATCCTAATTAGTGAACCGATGAATTCAAAAAAAATTGTTATCGAACTAGTTTAACTATAAAATGGGATTAATAATACAATTTCCCCTCCCATGTTGTCCTGTGTGAAGCTTGATGGAAACACTGCTACACATCGCACTCTAATAGTGTTAGCTTCCTCCCTAGGTGAGTGAAATTCTAAAGAAAAAATGACAATGCCTTATATCTCTTTCAGGTTAGTGAATTCCAGTGCACGTAGTGAGACGTGGGCAGTAAACATATGAAGCAATGCTTTACAAGGTTTAATTTTTTTGAACTCTGAAATTCATAATAATGCAAATCAGTGCTCAATGTATAGACATTACAAAGGAGGAAAGAACAGAGCTAGATTTCTTCCGAGCACATTGAATGTCAGATGATTTACATTTGTTCACTAGGAGCCTATTGTATGAGGCAGGGCTTACTAACCTTGCTTTACAGTTGGAGGATGTTGAGATTTGGAAAAGTCACTTCACTGAAGTCACTGAAGTAAATTCTATTCCAAATACTCTCCAAATGCTCTGCTTCCAGTGGGCCCTTCCCTACATGAAGTTCTACAATCCATCATTGACCCAGGCTTGGCCTTAGGCCTTGTTTAAGCCAATGAGTAGAAATATCACATTGTTCACCACGAGTCCTCTTTTCTCCCTCTCCCATGAGGCCAACAATGTCCTCAATAACAAGATACAGGCTGTGTCTTTATTTTGGAATAAAGAAACCATGGAACAAAGACACAGCCAACCCAAAAAAACATGTAACGTGAGTGAGCAATAAATCTTTGTTGTAAACTACTGAGACGGGGCAGCTGTATATCCTAACCTAACCTCTGCTGATGAAGACTCACTAGCAACTGGTGAGGACAAAATGCAAACCCAAGTCTATGGCTCCAACGTCCATGCTCTTTTCACTACCTCACTCTACTTTATGTTTTCAATATTTTTGGTGAAGTTTATTCTTATGCTGGGAAAGAATGTATAATGAAACAATCGCTTCTGTGGATGTTTTCTAAATGTAAACCTAAAATGACTACTATTTTGTCTCTCCATGATCCTGATACTTTCTATTATACAAGTAATTTTAAAGATTTAATCTAACACGCTGTGAAGTATCACTCATGCTTCCTGACTGACACCTTGCTAAGGTTCCACGGGTTGGGTTAGCTTTATCACTTGAATGTTCAAATAGAAAACCCACATTCAAGTGAGTCCCCTGCCTTTTCACTTTGGAAAGATTAATTGAACTCATGGGTATGTGCCACTCTTATTTGCAAACCATTTCTGTGGATGAGGACATAGACTTTTTTAAGGCTTCTGCTTTTGTCTTGGCAAGGTGGTGTTAAGCCACACCATGGGTGGGAACCTCTCAGTGCGAGCATTTGAGATGGCTCAGACCTATCATGAAGGCTTTCCTAAAGAAATAGGGATCCTCTCCTACTGGGCATAGCTATTTGCTGCTATGGAGACTCAAACTCTTGGCAGCTCCTACTGGACTTTCTATAGGATTTTAGAAAATTCCTGGCAAGCTCACCTGCACTATTTCCAAAGTCTGGAAACTAAAAGTTAGTTTCTAACTGCTCAAAGTTAGAGCAATAAAACTAATGATCAAACCTAGTCAAACTCATCAAGTTTTGACCTTGGGGCCCAAGAGCCACATATGAATGTAAATACATGTATACTACCTCCTTTTCTTAAAGGAACCTAGAGGCCCTGAGGTAGCCCTCGGGTGCTACCAGTCTTGAGTATAGCTGAAGTCACAGTAATTTTTATACCTGGTGTCTCTGACTCGTCTCTCACTTTCTCGTGTTAAAACTTCAGCCTTCTTTAACATGACATCCCTATCCCCTGCAAGGATCTCCTGTGTATTCTGGAACAAGTTTAATCCACTGGACATAGTATAACTTCCAAGGCTTTTAATGGAAAACCAGCACGCTCAGGAGCATCCCATCTCCAGCATTATTTCCACTACTTCTAGATGACAGTCTTGGTAAAGGTGCTGTCTCCCCATATATTGAAATTATATGGCCCTCAAGACACTAAAATACAGCAGTGTTCCCATCCTCTCTACGCTAGCGATCTGAATCAATATGCCACCATCGACTATCTTTATTTCTATCCTCTTATCCCTCCTAGAAATGATGAACAAGCTGTCTCCCCACAACAACCGTAACACTGGTTAAATTAATGTCTCATCCCTTCTTCGGGTTGTCCTCACTGAGGACCAACACAAAGTTCCCTTGCAGTTCTTATTTCTTGACAATTTTTTAAGTTTTCTTTAATTTATGCTCATAGTGCTCTAGAGAAGTGTAGTTTATGTGCAGCGTAATCTAAACCTCGGGTGTACAGCTTGATGAAATTTTGTATACATCAATGTAGGTTGGTCAAGATAGAAAATATTTCCTCAACTCCAGAAAGTACTTCAGTCCCTTCACAAACTGCATTTTCCTCCCACCTCTGCAGGTAGCCACTATTTGAAATTCTAGGACCACGGGTGATTTTTACCTATTCTTGAACTTTGTGTAAATAGTCATACATCTACTTTTTGTGCCAGGATTCTTTTGCTCAAAAAAGTTTCGAATGTAGTAGCTGAGTTATAGTCATATATACATGCACATTACAGTTGGTTTTATCCATTCTTCTGCCAATGGACATTTGGGTTGTCTTCATCTGAGGCCTGTTGTGAACAAGGCCACCATGAAAAGGTTTGTAAAAGTCTTTTTATGGATGCATATCTAAACATGAAGTGGATTAGCCATTGGGTGAACACATTTTTATTAGAACCTGCCAAACAGTTTTATAAAGCGAAGTTATCATTTTATATTCCCACCACCAGTGTTCCAGCTGCTCATGCAGTGGTATTTCAGTGTCCTTCCAGTGAGTTCCTGAGATTCCATGAGCCAATCTAACCTAGTCCCATGGCAAGCATAATATACGTAGCTCTTGTGTCCAGGTTAAACAATGATTTTGTTTCTTTCATTGAAATAGAATTGACGGAAAATATGATATGTGTACGATGATGATTTTTATATGCCTACAGGATCCTAAATGCTAGAAGCTCAAGAAAGATTTTCCTTTTCAGATATTAGAAAAGGAAATTACAATAAAAGCTTGGAATCCTTGATCCAAATGCAACTTCTGTATGTGGGCTGCTACTGTTGTGCATGCCTGAAGGAAAAGTTTTTCATTTTGTCTTGACGTTTTTATTACTTGATTGCTCATTTTCAGAATCTCTCACGCTTGAAGGGTATTTTGTGATTTCACACATTCATTGGCTCTCTCACTGCAGCCTCCATAAGTGAGGGAGATAAAAGTGTTATCATGCTGTCTGGAACTTCACGGCTGGCACTGGGTGCTGAGCAAAACTAGCAGCCACAGTAATGAGGTTTCCCAGAGAAGGCACCTACAGGTGAGGCTCACTGTTGGGCCTGCACTGCAGCCACATTCCTGGGCAACACCAGAATAAGAGCCAACAAGATTCCATACCTGCAGATGGAGTCACTTGAGCCCCTACTGCCCCTCAACAATGTTGATGACACAGCATCATGTGCCGTTTGCCTCACCTAGGTATTGTATAAGCAAGCCGACCTGATCCAAAACCACAGTTGGAAGGTGGTGACACAAGGAGGGAATAATTTCCTGAGAATTTCATAGTTAGTTAGTTAGTAATCACCACCTCTTCGTTGGAAATCTTCATATGCCAGAGACATAAATCCTAGGTTTCCTTTTTCTCTGTTGCTCTTATATTAGCTGCATTCAAAGCTAAATAAAGCATGATTTGACCAATATATTCCCTGGATTAATTTTCTATCTTCTCTGTGTTCTAAAAACATAGTCAACAGGCATTTGCCCCGGGGAGCTTGTTGGTGGCCCAAGATGCAGCTGTGACTGCTGCTGAGGATGACTTTTACTCTTCCTTAAGTCATTTGCTTTCCAACCCTCCTTGTCTTCATCTCAAAGTAACAATGGGAATTTCTTAAATCTACTTGAGGGAATAGCCTGAGTGATTCCCTAAGAGAATATTCAGGACTCATACAGGTTCTTGATCCACCCACACAGAGTTGCTTGACCTTTGAGAGCATCAGTTTTCTCTGAAAAACAAAATTCATAATATCTCCCCTTGGAATAGCTGTGAAAAGTGAATAGACTAGCGAATGCGAAAGTCATTTATTAATTTATGACATTACATAAAGTATTTTTTGTTACCCTTAAAAACAGAAAAACCAAAATGAGTGCGTAGAGCACGATATCACTAAATGTCTGCCTCTGAATGTACGAGTAAGACGTGTGGAATTCCTCTCAGAGTGCTCTATGTTTCATGTCAAGAGGGAAAAAAATAAGCTAAACCATGTCCCAAAAAGAACGTGTTGACGAAACGTAGGTCAAGAAGATATCCGCCGGAAGGTGCTACTAAAGCTAAGGATAAGGTAGAGAAAAGAAAAGGCAACCAAAAAAAGAGAAGACAAAGGAGTGCGTGGAGACAATAACCGATGAAATATAATTGTGCTCATCAAATGTAGCAAGAGTTATGAGTATATGGTATCTACCTTCTCCAAGATACAAATGAAGTGACATTTAGGAACTGTGTGAATCAAAGAACTGGGTCAATTCTCTCTTCAGGTATCCCTGATGTTTGCAGAACCTGCCCCTACTTACCACTCGGGCCCTTGTGCTGCGAAATCACTTTGAACCTTTGGCCCAAGACCCATTCTAGCGCTTGTGCTTTAGGATTCCCTGCGTGCTGCAGTTGTTTATCATCCACACCCAGCTGAGGTTCATCCATCTGGACTCTATTTGTCCTAGTTCAGTTCACCTTACTAACATTCCAGGGGCATCTTGCTTTCTGTGTCCTCTGAAAGCTCAGTAGAATGGCACTTGGATGAAAAAGGACCCGAGTCTTGCTCTTCAGGATCTATTACTGCTGATCAGAGCTTCAGTCATTGGAGTGAATTTGGAGGCGACTCTGGTTAAAGTTCTCTGGCTTTGCCTGCAGTAGGATTTTGTCTACTATAGACATTGTTATACTCACACCTGACGAAGCCTGATTCACAAAAATGCCTACCTTTTAAATGAATTCATTTGAAAATGTTCCTTGGGTTTAGGAAAAGATTTGTTATGAGATTTATTTAAATAGCTCTTTTACTGAATTGGAATAAGACTTTATTTACCACTTTTTAGGAACACACCTATCACAGGGAAAGTGGGGTATTCCTGCATAAGAATATCCTTAAATGTTTAAAGCCCTGCTGGGGTGCCTGGATGGGGCACTTGGTTAAACAACTGACTTAGTTTCCTCTCAGATTGTGATCTCAGGGTTGTGATATTGAGCCCACATCAGGCTCTGTGCTCAGTGGGGAGTCTGCTTGAGATGCTCTCTTCTCCCTCTGACCCTCCTGCTCAAGCACTCTCTCTCCCTCTGAAGTAAATAAATAAATATTAAAAAAAAAAAAGTTTAAAAACCTGCTTGAAAAGCATAAGAAAACATATCAAATGTTAGTCTTGCTCATAAAGAAGAAAATGACCTCGTTTTTTTTCCCCAAGTCTTGTTAAAGCTCTATCCAAACATGAGACACCCACTCCTATGTCTTTTCCATTCCTGGTTGCTTGGACTTGACACCTGATGTATCCAGAATCATTTTTTTTTTGTTTTGTTTTTATTTTTAAGATAAACCCTCTTTCTCACAGGTAAAAGGAAGAAAGTAGTGCCTAGAGGGAGCTGTAAAGTCAAACATTTATTTTGAAAATAGGATGAGGGGTGCCTGGGTGGCTCAGTTGGTTAAGCATCTGCCTTTAGCTCAGGTCATGATCTTGGGGTCCTGGAATCAAACCACGCAGGCTCCCATGTCAGCAGGGAACCTGCTTCTCCCTCTACCCCTTGCTTGTGGTTTCTCTATCTCTCTCTTTCTCTCAAAAAAAAAAAAAAAAAAAAAAAAAAAAATCTTTAAAAAAAAAATAGGATGAAAGTAGAATAGAAGCAGCCCTCAATAATCCATGTTAATAAGGGGCAAGATTAGTTTAGTTAATCCAAAAACTTTCATTTTAGACACCACATTCTACTTTTTAATTAATTCATTCATGATAAACATTGCTTTTCATTTCTTGTTAATACCTTCACCAATTCTCTGTCCTAAATTTCCATTCAATTTTGGTTTCCTAAGACCCCAGTGGTACTCTGCAGACATGAAGGAGTTAGATCACACATCTTCAACTAATCCATCTAATTACCCAACTCACCCCCAAGCACTGTGCTAACCAGAAAGACAACGTATTTCATTAGTGAGTAACTGTGGTTTGCAGAACTGGATTAACCAGATTCTGCTCTGCCAAGGCCCAGGTTTCTGAATGTCTGTCCTCAGTGAAGCTCTGTAGGTTAGGGTAGTATATCAGAGACATTGGAAGCTTAAGTTCATTTCCAGCTTCTTCCTCTGTGCCTTCTGTCTTCCAATAGCCTTTAAACATGTACCAGATTCTCCCATAATCATTAAAAAAAAAAATTGGATTGATTGAAATCACTCTATTGTTCCTCCCAAGGTCACAAGCAACTTCTAAGTTACCACATCCAAAGGATGTTTTTCAGTCTTTACCTGTGGAAGACAACTTGGTTTTAATACAGTTGATTACCTCTTGCTTCTTAAAACTCTACTCCCTTGGCCTCCATGCAGCCATACTTTCCTGGTTTTCCTTATGTTTCTGTGAGTTTTCCTTTTGCCTGTTTTCTCTGCACAACCATTCAACATTGCCCAGGCACATAGAGCTTTCTCTCACCATTTTCCATCTACATCCTACCCCTCTGTGGTTTTATCTACTCACGTAGTTCAGGAGTTATATATTTGCTAATGGGTTCCAAATCTCCCACTAGAGATTGAGATTTTTATGGCGAACTATAGGCTGGATAACTCCATGAGAACGCACAACAAAATTTCAAATCCAACATGTGCAAAGCTGAAATTATTAATTTCCTCCTTAATTTGTTCCTATTATATATATATATATATATTTAAAGATTTTATTTTTTTATTCATGAAAGACACACAGAGAGAGAGAGAGAGAGAGGCAGAGACACAGGCAGAGGGAGAAGCAAGCTCCATGAGGGGAGCCTGATGTGGGACTCAATCCTGGGTCTCCAGGATCACACCCTGGGCCAAAGGTAGGCACTGAACTGCTGAGCCACCCAGGGATCCCCTCTATTTTTTTTATTTTCTATTTCATTTATGGGGCTACCATTCATACAAATGTGTAAACTGGAAACCTGGTTGTCATTCCTGACTGCCACCTCTCTCAACCCTCACATGTAATCAATGAAATCACAAAATCTTGATGATTTTACTTCTAAAATGTATCCTTTATTACCCCAATTGCTAGTATTAATACTAAGATTCTTATCTCCTCCTACACAGTGCACTAATCTCCTCAATCATCTCATTTACATTCTTTTCACCTTCCACCCGCCTCTAGAGGTAGATCTACAATATCTATCTCTTTAATGGCTCCCTACTTCTCACAATGAAGACCAAGCTCCTTTGCAGAGAACAGAGCCCCTTGCCCACCGTTCTGCCCTTATTTCTTGCCACTCAATCTCATACTTTTAATTTTTTTACCATTCAGTCTCACGCTCATATTTCAGAGAATTTGAAATGCCTGTAGTTTCCCACACAGCATTCAATTTCTTGCCTCCATAGATTGTTTAAGCTGTCTCCATTCCTATCTCTTCTTCTCTTCCCCTCACCTCGGCCAACACCCCCTACTGTGTAGCTTCTACTCATCCTTTGAAAATGAGCTCATCGTAATTGTCTAAAGCTTTTCTGACAGACACACCCTCCTTTCCACTCCAGGGTAGTTGAACTTCTCCAAGATTCCAGACATTTGAATATCTCCCTCTGCATACTCAACCTCAGTCTTCAGCATAACACTTGACAAGAACGGGCTCTCATGGATATTTGTTGAATGAATGAGTGTGGAATAACAGGTTGGCTTCCTGCTGACTGGGCTTTTAGCAGTTGTATCAGCCTAAGCTATGATGTCATTTATTTCCATTGTAGAGGAGGCAGAGAGGAATATGACACATGATTTTATCACATTTCCTTTTAACAGTTCAGCCTCATGATTTTGTCTGAAATGTTAGAGACTTGCAGAATACCGAACACATCCAGGTCTAAATGTGGCCGTCAAACTGCATTTCAAAAGTAATGATTTTAAATAGCTCCCACTGTGGAAACTGTGTGACTTGTTTTCTCTGAGAGAGGACACCGTCCAAAGGTTGCCTATCGCTCTCAAGTCCTTCTGATCTACATTTTCCATAGGAGACCCAACAAGTAGGACAAGTTTCATCTGTGTCTGCTTTCTCTCCAGCCCCCACCCCCACCCCCGTGCAGGGGGCGGGTAATTGATGTGAAACTTGGTTAAAGTTGATCACCAAAAAGGAGAGAAGGACAATCTAAAAGCATGGGAACCACCCTTCCAATAATCAAGAGATAACATAGCGCATTTTTACACTATTTTGGCATTTTCAATTCCAGAAAAAAAAGAACAGTGCTTCCTGTAACTCACAAGTCAGCGCCTGGGCTTTGTCTCACAGGAAGCATCTGGGTGCTGCAGGTCAGAGGCGAGGAAGGTTACAACGGGCAGGTTTCACAGGCAGTGATTAAGCATGTGGAAACTGGAAGTCGGGGAATAGGATGTGAATAGTTTTTAAGACAAGGGCAAAGAAGCATAGACAACGGAAGAACTATCGGAAGATATCTGAAAAAGAAACCAAGAAGCTTCAAGAAATAGGAAAAAAATAAGTCCGATAATTACCACCCTGAGTTACAAATGACAGAAAGGGAAAAATTAAGAGACAAAGTTTTTACCTTAAAAAAAAAAATGACAGAAGGAATGCAGCAGCGACTGTGGATGATGCATCTAACATCCTTTGGGAGATGATGAGGAACCAGGAAATACTGGAAGGGAGAATGATAGTCATTTTTGTCAAAAAGTTTTCCAGCTTTATAGGCAAGAAAGTCTTTAGTTCTGTGCCTGCATCATGCTTCCTTTGCTAAATCTTATGTTACGTATCACTAATGTTCATTTAAACTTTAAAAAATAAAGAATTTAAAAATTGCCTTAAATATTTGATTCTAGATAAGATACAGCTCATTAGATTTTTCCACATATATTGGTTTATTTTCTAATTTTGCAGTATTAGCCTTTGAAGATTTACATTCACTTTCATCCATTGGGGAGCCTCCAATCAAAGCACCATCATGAAACCCAGCCCCAAAACTCTCCAGGCTCATGGATCCCTTCAGCGGCCAGAAGGACTCAGCATGCTCTTCATTTTCCATGCCCTTCCTCCAAAGGCCCTTGACTCCCAGGCCAGCCACCCAGGGTGCCGTAAGCTTCTTAAATAACAGTTTCTAAAGAGTCAAGTTTTCATAATAGGAATAAAGCTTATAAGAGTAGACAATTACAGGTAGACAGATTAGTTTTGTCCCTCTGGCAAATGAAATAATAGAAGCAAATATATGCACAGGTTATTTTAGCTTAAATGCAAATGTGTTTGGTCTGAGCTTGAAAAGTTCATTATATGGGGTTGGATTAATGCTTTGCAGTAACTCAGTACATATGTACCATGAACAAAAGCTATCTCTTTAGATATTTAGACAATATTTTTAAAATTTAGTATCATCAAGTCATCTTATATACTGGAAGCCAAAGCCCTACACAAAACAATGTATAACCCACAAATGTTTTAGGCCTAGCACAGGGGGAGAAAAAAAAGCATGGTATTGAAAAAGTCCCATTTATTGCTACATTGTGGAATCCTAAATTCATCCACTTATTATGCAAAACAGCAATTTTGTTTTTCATTTCTAAACTATAAACACACCTGTAAATGTTACAAATATAACATCCAATTGATGCCTAAATCAGCTAACTCCATCATGAAACAGCCTGGCTGCTCTCCATGAGCTATAGAAGCAAAGAGCAAGAGATAGAAGGAGAGGCATTGGTACTTTATATTTTGTTTGGTTTAAGCATTTCTTTTTGTTTTAGGATGTCCCCAGGCAGTCATTTCATTAATTTTCATGTAGGGTATTCCTACTAATCCAATGAGAAGTTCTTCTAATAACATTTCTCCATAGCAGTTGAAAAAAAAACAAGGTACCAGGAAAAAAACAAAACATTCTCTGCCACACAGGAAAGCAGGATCTGAAAAATCTAAGCAGAAGGGTAGAAAAATATGGCCTATTCCCCCGTATTTTGCTTGTTCAACATCCTTTTTGGGAGGAAGAGAATCTGGCTTCTTGGTACAGGGTGACATGGTATGTGTATCACTCATCCATTGCTGGTTACAAATTACCCCTGAATTACCATAAAAACTAAACAATACCTCACACAGTTTCTGGAAAGTCAGGGACCTGACAGCGGTTGAGCGGAATGGCTCTAGCTCAGGGGGTCCCGTGAGGTTGCAGTCAAGCTAGGATGATCAACATTCCCAGTTTGCCAGTGACAGAGGAGTTTCCCAGGAAATGCAATGTCAGTGCTAAAACTGAAAAAGTCCCTGGAAAACCTGGACCATTGGTTCCCATAAATCAAGTGTCACTTGGGCTGTGATCTCTAAAGATGACTGGGGTTGGAGGATCCACTTCCAAGTTGACTCACACGGTGGTTGGCAGAAGGCTCAGTTCTTTGCTGTGTACACCTCTGCACAGAGCAAGCTCATAACATGGCTTCCCTCAGAGACAGTGATGTAGCGCTGCATTTTATGCCCTAATCTCCAAGGTCTACCATCTAACTGCTGCTGCAGTCTGTTCCCTTAGAAGCCAGACACTAAGCCCAGGTCACACCAGAGGGTAGGAGACTGTAGGAGGGCTTGTATTCCAGGAGACCAGGATCATTTTAGCCATCTTGGAGACTGGCGATGGTGTGGTAGGGTAGGGATCCTAACAGAACGAAATGAAAACACCCCAGGTAGTTGTCCAGATGAGACACCTTCATTTTCTTTTTTTTTTTTCATTCAGTATTTGTTATGAACCAGATGCCATGTAAAATGTTCCTGTTTGAGCTTATACCAGGAGAATGATGAAAGCAGAGCAGTCCCCAAGACACTCTATCACTCAAATGGGAGTTTTCATGGAAAAAAAAAAAAAAGCAGGGGAGAGGGAGCTTAAAAGAATTTCAAGATGAACCTTGAAAGAGAAAATAAGTATAGAAAGCAAAAAGTAGGATAAAGAAACCATCCCATTTTTCAGCTACTGTGGAAACGCTAAAGGCCCAATTCTTGGTATAGCGCAATGCAATGCACGCGCTCAGGAGCCAGACCACCTGGGCTCAAATCCTAGTTTTACCCTCTTCTAACCACATGACTCTTGTTAAGCTACAGCTAGAAAATGGAGGTAACAATGACATCCACCTGATGGAGTTGTGAGGGTCAAATAAGAATTGTACACAGTGTCTAGAAGAGCGCTTAGCATACAAAGTGCAACTATTAGCTTTTGTTACCAACTTGTCACCCTTCTTGAAACCAGTGTCCCTTACTACTTTACCATTGTGCACTTTTTGTTCCCTGTCCCCTTTGCAGATCATCTCTTCACTAACTCATCTTTGGTTGACTCTCCTCTTCCTACTCTCGTGTTTCTCAGGATCTTAACTTCAAACCCCCCCACTTTTTTTTTTTTTTTTTTTTTTAAGAGAGAGAGATATGCAGGCTCTATGCAGGGAGCCCGATGTGGGACTTGATCCTGGATCCCGGGATCATGCCCTGAACCAAAGGCAGACGCTCAACTGCTGAGCCACCCAGGAGTCCCCAAACCCCCTTTTTTTCCTACATGTGCCCCCTGGGAAATGCCATCCTCACACACGTGCGTGCTGAGGACTTCCTAAACACACTTGCCTGTTCGCATTCCTCTCCTGTGAGCTCCAAATATCACCTACACTCACAAGCAGTAGCAGCACAGAGATCTAAAACTGAGATGGGCCTGCTGTGTTTCCTACTCACTGTTTCCCTTGCTTGGTAAATGGTGTCACTATCTTCCTAGTTGCCCAAGCCAGAGCTCCATCTGAGTCACCCAGCCTTATTCCCCCAAGTCACATTCAACATTCAATCAGTCCCCCATCTTCTCTCTTAAAATCTCTTAAAATCTTTGAAATTATCTCTGTCCCACCGCTTCCATCTAATGCCTGAGCAAGACCTTCCTATCCTTAGAGAGGCTGGCATCGTACGCAGAAAGGACATGGGCTTCAAATCCCAGGTCTGTCACTTTCTGGTTATATGACCTCTGTATGCCTCAGCATCCTTTCCTCCTAGAAGGAAAAAAAAAAAAAAAAAAGACAATGAAACAAAACAAAACAAAATCCTCTCCCCACCACCCTAGGAAACGTAGTGCTCCTTACTCACGGCAGTATCCTCTACCGGGGTATTGACATCTATCTGACCTCCCCCACCAACACCACCTCTGTGCTGGCAGGTCTTTAAAAATAGAGATGTGTCTCAGTGGTTTTGTATACGCAAAAAAGGGTGGTGCCTAACTCAGAAAACCCACAAGATGTGTGTGGGATGAAGTGCATTGTAGTCAATGGTCGTCAAGCTTTTACAGTACCCAGGGTTAGAGCCATCGCTGAGCTCTTGTCAGCTGCATCCCTGAGCCCAAGTGCATGGACGTCCACCACACCGCCCACCTTTGACCACCATGAACTGAACAGGTTTAGTGAACTGAACTGCTGGCTATTTGACCTGAAACTGCCTCTTATCAACCACAAACATATTTGCATTCAATGGAATACATTTTCCTCTTCCTTTTTTTTCTAATTGACTAATCAAATCCACAATAAAACCATTTAAGTTGGTAAGAATCAAACTGTTTATACTCAATTATTCATCAATGATAGAGAATTAGGGAGTAAATAGTATTCTTCACATTCTGTTTTCCTTTAAAAAAAAAAAAAATAATCCCTCATGAAACTTTGTTTCCACTTTAGGCCGGACGGTTGTGATAAGGATTTGAATCAAGTTTGAAAAAGAAATGATTATTTTTGCTGGGATAAGACCTTGAAGTATAATTGGGTTGCGTGCTGGGGGAAAAAAAAAAAAAACAAACAAACAGTATCAGTTGTTATCAGGCTTTCTTGGGTCTCAAACTACAAATATAAATGCTGAGGCCTTTGCAACACCAGCAAGAGATCCAGGCGTCCAGTAGTAGGAATAGGTAGAAATATCCCAGCTATTGGTAAATACCACGACTATAATATTGTGTCTCTCGGAATCTATAACCCTGCCATGGATTCCCAGTCCTTCGATACACTGCGATGTTCTGAAATTCTCTGTGACTCCAGCTGCTGAATTGGTTCATACCTAAGAAAATGTTCTTGTTAAATCCTGGTTGTTGTTATTCTTGTGATCTCAGAGCAATTGACATTTGACATGTGGTAGGAAATGGCAAGATATTTTGTACAAAGGACAATCCCCACCGTTGGTCACGGGCTTAGTAATAGCAGAGAGCTCCGATGTGATTTAATCTCCTATCTAGTTTGGCTTTCTTCCCATAATCACTCTCACACAGTAAATGACGTCATCAGGAAGAGGGTAAATACTCTTAGAAGGGACAAGCCCACTGATGTTCACAGTAACCTGGATAAAATGAAACTAAATTTGTAAAACTCCTTATCATAAGAGAGCAAATATATGTAATATTTAACTTTGGAATATCAGGAACGTTTCTAAGTGTTTTTTTTAAGAGGATTTGTTTTTTTTTTTTTTTCTATGCATGATGTTTGTTATCATTTCTCATAATTTTGATAGTCCTTTATTTCTAAGTTTTAAACTTTACCCTTTGTCCTTTTAAGAATTGATTAAGATAGCGGGATATCAATAATCAACTTAAATGTGGCAAGCAACAAAAATAATGATACAACCAATTCAGGACATAACATTCAGGTTCTGTTGCCATTTCATAAATATATGAGAAATAGCTCTCTTTATAACTTTTTTTAAAAGACTTGAGCACAGATGCTGTTTCTGGTCTCTCCCTCTGTCCCCCAACATAACTCAAAGTTCTGTACACAGAGGGAACCAAGTCATGATTATTGTTAGTAACGATGATCAGAATTAGCCACTTTTCAAAATTTTCAATAAAAATTGACGTCTTTTTCCTCATCCCCAATTCGTCTAAACTTATCGTCAAAAGTGTTAGAAGTCGTAAATAAACACAACGAAGAAAATGTAAAATATGTATAATTTCATTTTCCTAGAAAATCACTGTAACATTTAGAGATGGTCCTTCTCTCTCTCTTTCTCTTTTTTTTTCTCTCTCTCTAACTCTTAAAACTTAAAAGTAAGATATCATGTCATACCTATATTTTTATAACCATCTACAATATTTTATGTTGATACCTCTGAGAATAGCTTCATGTCATCATGAAGAAGGAAGCAGTAGATATACTCCAGTGACCTCATGGGGAACACTTACACAAGTGCTCTCTAAAGATGAATAAATGAGTGAAAGAGTGAACAGATGAATTTGTAAGTGAACACACGAATAATTATCTTTGTGGAAAGCTGATTGATTGCTTTCACAAAGAGCTGTTGGCAAAATGATGGTACACAATCGTACTCAACTTCTTGGCATTTTTTTAGTGCATTGCTAAGCTTCACGGTCACCTGAGAAAATAGGTTTTGTCATTTCTCACCACCATATCAGTGATCTCTGAGACAACGAAAAACCTGCCCATGTTTTGAAGTGAAGATTCAAACCGAGACTTGACTGAAGTGAAAAACTCGGAGCTCTTTCCACCATAACACAAGGCCTTTCAACTATGGCTGATACACTGCAGAGAAGCTTTGTCGAAAAGACATCCCCACCACCTACAATACAGGGATTGCATAATGACAAGAAGCCTTTCAGGGCTGTGCACTGCGCGGACACTCACTGTCTTCCCTGGTGGCAGAGGACAGCTGTTACCATCCATTTGTGTAGTAGCTGTTTCATACTGGTACCGTCAGGGTCATTGAAATCACAGACACATTCACTCAGAATTAAATGAGTGGGTTTTCTTTCTCTTTTTGAGAAAGCTTTCTACAATAATCCACTTAATCCCGTGGCTGATTTGCCATTGAAATCTGAAGCACAGCGCCTTTTACCAGGAATTTCCTAACTTTGAAAAAAATTTAAAAACTTAAATTAGACAATGAGATTTTTTTTTTATTGCTCCTTCTTCCTTAACTTTCAAAAAAAAAAAAAAAAAAAAGCATGTGTTTGAGTGTGTCTGTTTGAGAGGGTGAGGATGGAAGGGGGGAACAGATGTATTCTTTCAGCACAATGAATATTATTTTACCTTTGAGAAGAATACGGCATTATCCCATAAAGGCAGAGAAAATTTAATTATTGAATAGTAGCAAAAAATAGTTTGTTTTTTTTAAGAAGGCAGGATCTGGGATACATGTCATTATGTATTTGTCAAAACCTACAAAATTCACAGCATCAAGAGTAAACCTTAATATAAACTATGGACTGTGGGCGATAATGATAAGTAGTTGGGGGAAAGAGGTGTATGGGAACTCTGTGCATTCCACATTCCACTCACTTTTGCTATGAAGTTAAAATTGCTCTAATAAAAATATGTTTTTAAAGCAGACTGGCATGACACAAATAAATTTACTCTGAAGTTTTAAAAAGAAGTAAATGATGTTTTTCTCATTCCAGTGGACTAAACTAGATAGATGATAGATAGATAGATAGATAGATAGATAGATAGATAGATAGATGATAGATAGATGATAGATGATAGATCTATATATAAATACAAATAGATATATAAATATAAATATAAATATAAATATAAATATAAATATAATATATATATATATATATATATATCACTGGCCTCACAATTTACTCATTTACATAAATGATTCCACAGCCATAGATTTCTGCCTTAGTCTTGAATGACATCACAACCTCCCATTACTGGGCTCAGCCCAATGCAACAAAAGTATCACCAGGGAACTTAAAAGAAATGTAGATTATTAGGCACCACCCAGACCCACTGAACCAGAAAATTTGTCTTTTAATAAGCCCTCCAAGTGATTCTGATGCAAACCAAAGTCTGAGGACCAGGGGTTTAGAGTATAGCACCACCACATTCTCTAGGCGGGTCATTCACAAACACAGAACCCAACTGCAGGGATCAAGAGTTCAAACATCTGAACATGGCAAAGCAATACCTATAAGACTGCTACGGCGATTAATGACTTAGTACATATAAAATATCGAAAGCAACACCTGGCATACATGTGCCTACTAAATATTAGCTATTATCACTGCCGTTGCTACCATTGTCTTTATGCAGCTTTTTGAAACGGTCATGAGCATAATTTAAAAATCATGTTGGCACAACTGAACTGGGATTCTGTTAACCGCCCTTAAGTTCCTTTTGTGGGGAAGTGTTTGTACGTGTTGCAATGATAGTGAACTCTCAACCCTGAGGTAGGCCCTACACACAGGTTGTTTTCTTCACTGACTAGCCCAGTACAGCCACAGATAATGGCCTCTCCTCACAGGTGCACAGGGCCAAAAGGATGTTGTGAGCCAGCCTCATGGCGCACGATACTGAGAACAGGTAAATAACGGCAGAGTGCTCTTAAACAGGCACTCGATTACTGGGGACATGGGGGGTGGATGACACACAGCTAAGGGAAACGTTGTAAAGAGACACTGAAGAAATAAAATGTGTAGGGAAACAAAGTAAGCCACCCAGCCTCGCCGTGGAGACCCATATGGCGTATTTTCCACAGATGAAGGAGTAATAAAGGAACAAAGGAGGATGGATTCAGGAAGACAGGATGAATGTTGGGAATGAAAGATGACCCCATCCCTTCGGTATACTTAAAAAGTGGGGAAGTTCCATGACTTGTTTTAGCCCACGGCACAACAGCCTTCTCCAAATGGCCTCCGCAAAACGGCCGTGCTAAGACATTAGAGACCCAACAAGGACAGAGCAAGGAAGAATCTGAACTAGAACAAGCACAATGGCCACAGCTGTCACCTGGTCTCTTAAGATGCAGATCAGATGGATATAAATCCTCATGGCTCAATGCCCTGTCAAGATCTCCGTATCTTTCCAGTAGATTTATGTTACGGTCCTCATATAATGAAGGCAGGCCACTGATTCACAGTAACAGCTAACACATACCACTTGCTCTGAACCGGGCACTTTTCTCTGAGTTTTACGAACTAGAACTCATTTACTAGTCACAACAAGCGTAGGGAGGGTTATCAGTATTATCAGAGGAAACTAAAGCACAGGGAAGGTCACAGGCTGCCAAGGGCCCAGCGCTGGGAAGTGTTGGTTTGAGGGTTGGGCCCAGGCGGCTTGGCTCTAGAGCCTGAGTTCTGGTCCACGGAGCTTGGCTGACTTAATACCGCCCGTCCTGCATGGGCTGTACCTCATGGGCTCCGCAATGCCCCCTCTACTCGACTGACCACAAAAAAGGAAAGAAGAAAGAAAAGATGATCACTCAAGACCTGTACGTGGATAGCTGACTTTATGAAAGGTCTGAAAAGACGGATGGAGCAAGTCGGCCTTATAGCAACTAAACCAACTCCAAATTGAATCGTAAATGCCAGTGTGCTTAAAAAGCCTTTCTTCTTGTGTCTTCACTTCCAGACTGAAACCGGGCCCCCTTTTTCACATCCTGGTGGCCCATGGAACTTTGTTCATAAAGAAAGAAAAAAAGGAAAACCAGTGCATTCCCTAAAAATAATTTTGGCACTTGCCACCGAGGTGATCATTTTTTTTTACTTACCCCTGTTGCCCCGGCATTCAGGAACCAGAGAAAACCAAAAGCCAGTTTTGAGTAAGTGCCCTTGAAAGGGCCAAGAAGGTGCAATTATATAAGTAAGAGGCTCTGATGCAGACCTGGTTTTCCTGGAATGCAAGACGAAAAGGACTATGGATCATATTTTTTGGGGTTTTTAGGTCATGCGCACGTGTTAAGGGGCTACTCCATCCCCCATAGCACCTACAAATCTAGATGCCATATGGGCCCAGTTAGACACCAGGATCAGTTGCCTCTTAGAGCAACTGCAATGCGGGCACCTGGCATCTCGCTGAGGTGCTCGGTTCACTGACAGCAATTTGAGGACTGCATTCGGGGACAACATCCTTCGCATGCGACCTGTGCCATTGTGTAGACCCTGCCTTCAGAAGAGCTCCACACTTGGTTTAATACTCTGCTATCACTGTCTTGAAATTCTTCATAATTTTGAATAAGGAGCCCCATATGTTCATTTTGCACTGAACCCCATGCAGTATGTAGCCAGTGCAGGCCCCACTAGCCGGCCGCCTTACACCCATCATCCTATGTGCTGGTCAGCATAATGCCTTCTAAATAGACAGCAAGGTTGAGTTGAAACCGTCAGAAGACATGAAGCCAAACAGCATCTCGGCTTGATCACACACCAGCCAGAATCTGACTTTGAACAGTATCAGGCACCTTGGAGCCATGCCCCTCCAGTATATGGGCCAGGTACTTCAAGCCCATCGGCAAACATTAATCCTCAGCAAGACAAATACAGAAACTGAGAATAAGCATCTGGAAAAGTTTTTTTTTAAGATTTTATTGATCTATTTTGAGAGAGTGTGTGCATGTGTGAGCAGGGGGAGGGGCCGAGGGAGAGGGAGAGGGAATCTCAAGCAGACTCCCACTGAGTGGGGAGCCCAAGGTGGGGCTCCATCCCACCACCCTGAGATCACGACCTGAGCCCATACGATGAGTTGGGCGCTTAACTAACTAAGCCACCCAGGTGCACCATTTTTTTTTTCTAACAATTTGACATTACCACTGTATCCAACTACATGGTCGTTTCTCTAGTCATTCATGTTCAGTAGACTTTATAGAATTATGAGCCCATGACAGACAGGGCGAGGGGGAAATACCCTGGTACTTGCCACGGATGTTTTGAAAAACACTGCCGAGGTCAGAATCTCTTTTCCAATCCAGACTGAGAAACAGGGCCACCTGGGTGGCTTAGTGGTTGAGCGTCTGCCTTCAGCTCAGGGCATAACCCCGGGGTCCCAGGATTGAGTCCTGCATCGGGTTCCCGCAGGAGCCTCTCTCTCTATGTCTCTCATGAATAAATAAATAAAATCGTTAAGAAAAAAAAAAAAAAAAGACTAAGAAACAGAGACCATAGATATAATGTCAGATTCAGAGGCTGCTCTTAGGAATCTGAGGCTCTGGGAATGAAACATCTTGAAGAGTTTTAAAAATTAACAAAACACCTAAGACATTTTAGAAATTCTGGTCCAATGGTTGCCATAGAAAACATAACATTATTATTTCTTGGAAAGGCTTCTTGATGTGACTGAATTAAAAGTACATTCTTTGAACTCAAAAGTAGGGCAACAGCGGTTTTATATTTCCTACCATTTCCAGGTTCAGACTTAAACGTTAAGTGACGTGCTCTGGGCCGGACCGGACCTTTCCATGTCTTAGGAGGGTCCAAGTCTGCTCTGGGCATCGTTTACTGACTGGTGGGCTGGTCCCGAGTAAAGACTGCACGTAACAACGTAGTGCCACCACTTACGTTCTCTGGGACTCAAGTAACTGTATGTATAGACCTACTTTCTCCCTCTCTGGATGGACTCGGATGCCTGGTTGGCTTATGGTTCATGGAGGTGAGGAGCTGGGCGTTCGCCCATGGTCCAACCAGGATGCCCCGGCCTGTCTGCTCTCATTTCCTCTCCTGAGCCTTTTGAGTCACACTCTTGTCTATGCAGCCGATAGGAAGAGGCGGAGCAGGGACCTGGGCTTACCAACTTGTCGTGACAGAACGGAGCTTTGGCCAGATGCCATCCGCTCCCTTCGAGGCTTGCCCTATGAGACAGCCCCACAAGGCCCATCCTTCCGTCTACCAGGAGGTAGTTTGTTGCATTTGCTCTTTGTACCGTTGTGCTCTGGGGAGAAATTCCTGCCTGTCCTTAACACAAGCAATAGTTCAGTTTTTCCTGCCCAATTAGTCTCTCCGTGCCATGGATGCTGTACGCTGGGTAAGTGGTCAAGCAGCTTCCTCTTTCTTCCTGGCTGCTAGGGTGCCAATTAGCACCGGATTCATAGTCCTTTTGTACCAACCGTGTACAAAAGGACTATGTTTTTATACATGGTTTCTTCTCAACTCCATGCTATCCCCCTCTCTAGCTTGCTTTTTCTTTTCTCAACTACTTATAATTCACATCCTAGCTCACTGTAAAATACCTCAGCTGTCACTGAGAGAAGATACCAGGTCAAAAAAGAATGGAGAAAAAAGAGATGGGAAACAGATCAGGGGAGAAACAGGAGGAAGAGAGGAAGGAGGGTGGGATAGAAGGAAATTAAGAAAAAAACAAAAAAAAACAAAAAAACAAAATTTAAGGCAAGGAAGGGAAGGGGCTATATTTTTGTGGAAATAAACTAAATAAGAGTCTCATAGGATTCAACAGCGAAAGGATCATAGAAAAGGAAGTATAGAGTCTTATAGGCATTAATTATATAAAAATCATTTCAAAACTAAAAATGGGGAACTCTCGAAACAGACTGTTTGCTATTTGTTGCTATTTAATGATGTCTAAGACCCAGAATATGTAACAAAGTATGGAATGAAGCTTCTTCTGTTGTTTCTGAGGTTTGGCTTCAAATCTAAAATCTTTAAATCCGAGAATCAAGTTCACTACCATTCCGTTTCCCACTATAAAAAGATGTTCTAGACACGTCCCCGCAGAACTCACTAAGTAGCTAAACTGGTTTCTTCAACCACCAAGTCTGTCAGCCAACACCAGCCTGAAGGAGCTGAAGATGCACTAGAGATTTTTCTTAGAAGGCATTAGTAGGAATGGGGAGCAGTTGATGTTTTCCCTCGCCTCCTCCTGGGAGGCTTCCTCTCCCACACACCCCTCGCACTAAGGGAGCGGCCTTGAGGGAAGCTCTCGTAGGGTTTGGCATCATCTTCTCCAAGATGCATCTGGCACCTCAGCCTCCAGGTGCTATCTGCTGAGCTGCAGACCCTTGGGTGCCTGTCCCTTTAGAGAGCTGTGAAGTGTCTCCAGGAGTTGGGTGCAAGGCATAAAGACAGACGCTGAGGCTGCCTCTCCACCAAGATGTCAGGGTGGGGGGCTGGCTGACCACTATGAGAAAGGGTGAGGCCAGACAACAGCAGTAGGGGTGACCTGCACCTCCAGAGTTTTCCTTGAGGTCAAGCGAAAGTTGCAGAAGGTAGATAGATTCTAGGCAGCTTGAAAGGATCCCAAAGAGGGGATTGCCAGCCAGGTGGAGGGAACCCCAGGAGTCGGCATCTGCGGTGAGAGGCGAAGAGGGTTCTGAGTCGTGAACTAGAGGCATGCTCACTTGTGTCGGGAAATGGCAGTGTGGACGTGCCCAGGGGGCCTCCCTAGAGAACCCACCAACACACATGGCCAAGGAGTCAGCCTCCGGCACGGGCCCCAAAGAAAGCTGACAGCTGAGTGGTGCACAACAGCCAAGTAGGGGCCCTTCATTGTTGCTTTTCCTCTGATGCCTGGGAGCAGAAGCCATGCCTGGCTTAGGCCTCAGTTGCAGAGAAGCAGTATATGCCTTTGAACTGAGAACTACCTCGATTTTGTTTTTAATTTTAATTAAATATTTTTATAGCTAGGGGAAAAAATACTATTGTAATACCTAAAAGTAACTGCAAAAGCAATGGGATCTCTGGTCCTGGGATGGAAAATATAAAAGATGTTGGGGGGCTGGGAGGGGCCGGGTGCCCGAGTGGCTCAGCAGTAGAGTGTCTACCCTCAGCCCAGGGCCTGAGCCCAGTGTCCCGGGATCGAGTCCCGCATCCTGCTCCTTGCATGGAGTCTGCTTCTCCCTCTGCCTGTGTTTCTGCCTCTCTCTCTGGGTCTCTCATGAATAAAAAAATAAAATATTAAAAAAAAAGAGAGAGGTGTTGGAGGGAAGAAGTTTTTCATGATTTATAGATGCTCTCAGTTCTAGCCCATTCAATAAATCATTTACATAAAATAAAAGACAAAATAATTGAAATATCACACCCCAAAAACCCAAAGTTTGAGATACCTGATAATACACACTACCCATAGTCTCCTCAGAACACTTACAAGGTAGTCAAAAATCATGATGATCATGTTAGCTCACACCTTAATTTTTTTCTTTGTCAGATAAACAATCGGCCTTCCATCTTCCCAAACCACCCCATTTTTAATGTACTTTTTCCTATTTAGTTGAGCTAGAGTAAAAGGAGGGGGGAAGACAGCAAAGGCCAGAGTGCACCTTTCCCAGCCACCGCCGGGACTGCAGTGCATCAGGGACGGCAGCCCGGACCCTTGCGGTCACGGACACGCGTGGACAGAAGACCTGCTGGCTGCATTCACCGGCCACTGCGGGCAGCGCCCGACTGGCCAAGGGGCCTGGGCCGCAGGCTCCAGGAGCATAAAATTCTCCACGAAGACATCCTGAATCATTTGCAGATTGCTCTCACGACGGCCCCTACATGGAGCCTTCACACTTTTTCTGCCTGTAAGACTGAGTTTTCTAAATGCATATGCTTTTTCTTCTTTCCTCATGACTCCTTGCAGAATCTCTACGTTCCAGGCTATTTTAGCTCAGTTGAAACAGGTGGCTGGAGCCAGAAAACCTGAGGCCTGACACTCCAGCCCCCTGAGACACATGTCCTCCCTAGCAGCGGGTGCCCCTCGGAGCGCGTCCTCCCCTGTGAACCTCCAACAGTACAACTCAGCAGTGACCGCTTTGCGATAAGTGCATGTAGAATGGAGAATAGGGAATAGGATTGCATCAGAAACTGGTCTGCACAGGAAGCCGAGGCTGTGGACTGTGTGTAAGCCTCAAATTCATAAATTGTTTGGGAAATGCATGAATGAATGAATGAATGGTTTCATATACATTTCTTCTTTCCCTTCCTTTTTTTTTTTTTTTTTTTTAGTTGCTTAGTTCGGATTCCATAGGAAAGCACACGGACCCCTGCTCTCCATGGAAACAACATCATAGAATTTGAGGACATGTGGGGCACCCGGGTGGCTCAGAGGCTGAGTATCTGCCTTTGGCTCAGGTCATAACCCCAGGGTCCTGGGATCAAGTCCTGCATCGGGCTCCCTACTTCTCCCCCTGCCCGTGTCTCTGCCTCTCTCTGTGTCTCTCATAAATAAATAAATAAAATCTTAAAAAAAAAATTTAAGGACACGTTTTGAAACCACCACATTTCAGTTCATCTATTGTAACAACAATCCTTCCCCCACCCTGTCCACCCCCCCACACACACAAAAGAAAACTTCATTTTCTTTTGTGAAAAATTACCTTACCCTTTAAAAATCCTGGCTGAAATGTAAAGCATCTGAAAATACAGGATTTAATTATTTAGATTAAAAATTTTATGGTTGTTGTGGGGTGGGGGTTGAAAGATATTTTGTCTATTTTCACCTGGATGGTATGGACGGAATTTAAACATTTTTAAATGGGTTTGACATTGTTTCACTGAGACTGAGAAGTCTCTGATGAATTTGGTTTGAAGCCATGGTTTGATAGCATTTTGACCCCATGCACTTATTTTTGAAAAAAGCGACCCGTTCTTTTAACCGCAAAATAATGAATCTCAAGACCCCTGACAACGCCCAGGTCATTTATAAGCATCACTATTCCTTTTGCAATGCAAAAGGTCCTTAAACGTTGTTGTTTTTTCATGACTCTGGAGTTATGCTTGGCGTTATCCTCTTCCCAGGCAGACCAAAAGCACTGGGTAGCTCCGGGTAAGGTGAATGAATTCACCATCTTTCCAGTAAAACTTCTGAGAGCTGAAGCATTTCTAAAACTCACTTGTCCCAGTAGGAGTCACCTGCCCATCTTTCCTGTCCCACTTGTGCTATACAGGCTCAAATCCAACAGGTTGCCCAGTTAATTGTTTACTTGTCTACATACTCCATGGCAAGGGTGGAGGTTTCAGCCATCATTTCATCCCCAATGGCTACAACATAGAAGATGCTCAACAAACATTGAATTATTGTATTTTTTTTTCTTTGTCTCATAAAGGCATTGTTGCTGAAGCTTTTTTAAAAAATGTGTAAGTACATATTGCTTCTGTAAAAGAATGTCTAATACCATGGGTTTCCATACCTTCCAGGGACTACTGTTTTGGTAACTTAAATCAGTGGGTCTCAATCCTGGGTCACAGTGAAGATCTTAAAAAGTTCCACTCCTAACCTCAGAAATCCTAATTGAATTGGTCTGTGATGAGGCTCAGACATCCATATTTTTAAAAGCATCTCTTCAATGTTTTATCTTGAGATAAATTTAGACTTACAGAAAAGTTGAAAAAAAATAGAACAGAGAGCTTCTATATGCTTTTCACCCAACTTCCTTTAATGTTAACATCTTATAAAACCAGATTACAACTCTCAAAACTAACAAATTAACATCGGTTCAAAACTCTTAACTGAACTAGAGAGGGTATTTGAATTTTACCAGTTTTGCAGGAATGTGCTTTTTCTGTCTCAGGATCCAATCCAAGATCCTACATGGCATTTAGTTGTCATGTCTCCTTAGTCTCCTTCAATCTGAGACATTTCCCATTCTTTCCTGGTCTTTCATGACCTTACCAATTTAGAAGAGTATTGATCAGTGGATTTGTAGAATGCTCCCCAATTTGGGAGCATTTCATTTGCTGATTATGAGGTTGAGGCTTTTCATTTTTGCCAGAATCCCACAGAAGAGGTGTGCTCTTCTCAGAACATGTCAGTTGCTACTTTATGTCAATATATCTTATTTCTGGTGATGCTAATCTTGATCACTTGGTTGAGGTTGTATCTGCTGGGCTTCACCACTGCAATGCTACTAGTTTCACCAATGTAATTAATGAAATTCCTGGGGAAAATAATTTGAGACTATGCAAATATTCTCTTTCTCCTCGATTTTTTTTTCCTCGGACGTTGAAACTAAATTTAACACATATCCATGGATCTTGCCTGCAACAATTCTTACTATGGTGTTCTAGTGGCAGTTTTCTATTTCCCTTGTTTCTTCCACAGTTATTAAATTCATCTGTACGGAAATACTATCCCTTCTTCTCCCATTTGTTTAGCTATTCATTTATTTAATTATGTTAGTATGAACATATGGATCAAATTCTTGTAAGCTCCCAGGTGATTCTAATTTGTACTCAGGATTGAAAACCACCACTAGGTGATCTTTGAACTTGGCTCATGATGTGCTTCCCCTAGTCTGTCTGCTAATATAATGGTCTTTGTCTCTTCAATGTATGTGTTGTTGATATGATCAACCAGCTTGTTCACCATTTAAAATTATATGGAAATTGAAAGGACCCAAAATAGCCAAAAAATTTTGAAAAAGAGATCGAGAACTAGCGCTCTCCGATTAAGACTTGTAAAGCTAGTAAAGCTACAAGAGTCAAGACTGTGTGACATTGGTGTAAAAATAGGCAAAAGAGCAATGCAACAGAATAGACTCCAGAAACAGGCCCACATGTGTATACAGGCATACCTCTGAGATTTTGCAGGTTAGGTTCCAGACCACCGCAATAAAGCAAATATCACAATAAAGGGAGTTAAATGAATTTTTTGGTTTCCCAATGCATATAAAAGTTGTTTACACTATATACCACAGTCTTTTCAGTATGTAATAACATTATGCCTAAAAAAAACAATGTACATACTGTAATTTAAGAGTACGTTATTGCTCAAAGATGCTAACCATCACTGGAGCTTTCAGTGAGTCATAATCACTGATCACAGATCACCATACCAAATATACATGAAAATGTTTGAAATGTTATGAGAATTACCAAAATGTGACACAAAGACATGAAGTGAGCAAAACTAGTACTAGAAAAATAGTGCCAAAGACTTATTTGCCACAGGGTTGCCAGTGAACTTCAATTTGTAAAAAACACAATATCTGCAAAGCATGATAAAGCAAAGTACAATAAAATAAAGAATGGCTGTAATCAATTTATTTTCAACAACTTGCCAAGATAATTTAATGGGGAGAAGGATAATCTTTTTGGCAAGTAGCCCTGGAACAATTAGATATTTATATGGAAAAATACAAATAAGTCTTGATCTTTTCTCATACCTAATTTATAAGGATCACAGACCTAACTATAAAAGCAAAAACCATACAACTTCTAGAAATTTCAAGGAAAATCTTAGCGACCTGGTGTTTGTCAAAAGCATAAACTGCAAAAGGAGAAGTCAATAAATTTACTTAACCAAAATCACAAATTCTGCTCTTCAAAAGATACTGTTAAGAAAATGAAAAGGCAAGTTCACAGAGTGGACTTTTATCTATAATATCTTAAAAAACCCTTACTACTGAATAATAAAAGGACAAATGACCCAATTTTAAAAAGTTGAACAAACACTCCACCAAAGAATATATATGATTAGCGAATAAGCAGATGAAAATACTCTCAACATCATTAGTCATTAGGTAAGTACAAGTTAAAGCCACAATGAGACATGACTACAAATCCATTAGAAATGACTAAAAATCTAAAAAGCGGTTGTATCATGTGTTGGCAAAAATGTGAAGGAACTAGAATTCTATTACACTGCTGATAAAAATACAAAATGGTATACAGTTGCTTTAGAAATAGTTTGTCAAAAAAAAAAAAAAAAGAAATAGTTTGTCAGATGTTTAGAACTTAAATATACATTTACCATGTGTACTCTTAGATATGTAGGCAAGAAAAATGGAAGCGTACGCCTATACAAAGACTTGGACATGAGTGCTCACAGTGGCTTTACTTATAATAGCTACAATTCAAATCAAATGTCTATCAATAAAGGAACCAATAGGCCAGTTCTGGTTTTTCCATACAGTAGAATACTACTAGCAAAAAAATAAATAAATAAAATAATAATAATAAGTTCTTAACATTTTTTATTAAATGAGTCATTGATATATCTAACCTCTTTCTGGTAAAAGACACCAGAACAAACAGTACATACTGTACAATTCTATTTACATATAATTATAGCAAATGCAGACTAAACTATAGAGACAGAAAGCAGGTTGGAGGTTGCCTGAAGTTGGTGAGGGGGAGGGGGGAACAGAAGAAAGAGTTCACAAAGAGACACAGGGAAACACGGATATATTCATTCTTGGTTGTGGTAATGATGTCACAGGTGTATACATACATCAAAACTTATTATATATTAATCATACGTCAATAAAGCTGTTTTCTTTTTCTTTTTTTTAATTATTTATTTATTTATGATAGTCACACAGAGAGAGAGAGAGAGAGGCAGAAACACAGGCAGAGGGAGAAGCAGGCTCCATGTACCAGGAGCCCGACGTGGGATTCGATCCCGGGTCTCCAGGATCATGCCCTGGGCCAGAGGCAGGCGCTAAACCACTGCGCCACCCAGGGATCCCAATAAAGCTGTTTTCAAAGGGAAAGACATTATAAGGAAACAAAAGTATAGACCCATATCCCTCATGAACATAGGTTAAAACAACAACAACAATAATAAACCTGATTCTGGGTCCCTTGCCCAGAAATTTGGATTTAATAGATTAGTAGTATGATCTAGCTATCAAGATTTTTATTAAGGTTCCTCACATGATTGTGGTATGCAGCAAACTTTAAGAACCACAGTTCTGTTCCATGACCCAAGACTATACCCCTAACCCTGAAAAAAATTCACTTCAATGAATGCCCTTAGTTGCCAGGGCACAGAGGGGGAAAATATGAGTGGGTCACAGAGACCCGTCATCACTACCAGAAAACAACCTGAAGCACTTAATATTGACAGCTCATCAGCTGTGTCTTCTTAGTAAAATAAAAGATTACATTAGATAATAGAAAAAGGATAAAAAGAAAGGAAGAGGGGATCCCTGGGTGGCTCAGCGGTTTAGCGTCTGCCTTTGGCCCAGGCCGCAATCCTGGAGTCCCGGGATCGAGTCCCACGTCGGGCTCCCTGCATGGAACCTGCTTCTCCCTCCTCCTGTGTCTCTGCCTCTCTCTCTCTACGTCTATCATAAATAAATAAATCTTTAAAAAAAAAAAAAAAAAAAAGGAAGAAGTGAGCTGCTGAGGGCTCCGTGTGAGTGCTAGTAACTGAAAAACATGTAACCATGACTGCAGCGGATGGGGAATAAGTAACTCAGAAAATAAAGCTTTCTGAAATGCCCTGACGAACAGGGAAAGATGAAAAGTACCAGATAAGTTAAAAAAAAAAAAAAAAAAAAAAAGGAAAAAATCAGAAGTTCTGGGCAATGGATCAGGAAGTCAAGGAAGTCAACAACTTGACCCATCTGTCTTAAAGGCATTATCTGTCAAAAGAAGCTTATGTTTACCCTCATTTGGTGCCTTCTATGTTTTTCTTTTTTCTTTTTTTTTTTTTTATTGTATAGCATTCAATATACTTGTTTTACTGTTCCTTTCTTCAAAAAGATATCTGAAATTCTTTTCCTTCTTCTTATCAGCCATGCAAATAGCTGTGCAGTTTTATGTTTTGGTTTATTCGTTTATTAATTTTAAGGATTTAGGGCTTCTTTTTGAACTCCTTTTACCATAAGAATGTTTACATTCCTTTTCACCAACTACTGCTTATTAAAGGATGTGAGGAAATGAGTTCACTGTGTTCAATCCTCAGCTGTTTTCTCCCAGCAACACTGATAAGGCCCAGCAGAATTCCTTTAGGAACAAGAAAAGAGACAGAAATTGTAGATTTTAGTCATCTGTCCCTCCTTAATGCTGACTAACATTTGTTCTGAATTCCACTGAAACACTTTGTAGATAATGACAAATCTGTATGATCCTAACTGAATACTTGGCAACCTTGCTATTTTATAAAGGCAGGAACCCAGGAGGGAAGTAAGAGCACTTCCCCATCATGTTTGACCTTCAACCAATGTGCAAAACTAAAGGTGCTAAAGTCTCGATGTTTTGCATAAGGACAAAGTCCAATTTCCTGCATTTATTAGAAATGGCAAAAATACAGTTTTGTTTGATAATTATTTATAGGTGGGATACTATTCAACTATAACAGGTACAGGACTCTTTTCCAGAAAATATGAAATAAAAGAGTTCAGATCTATGTCATTTCACACAGAAATATACCAGGTAACAATACAAGTTGATTAAGACGTGTCAAAAATGGATTCTGAATATGTATGTCATGAAATCATGTGTATTAAGATAAAAATCTTTTTTTTATTTTGATTTCTACTTATTTCTATTCACAATTTTTCATTTTGTAAGAACTCTAAAAGTAGTGACTCAATAATGAGCTGTACACCGGAAGTGATTATAGCCCCAATTAAAAAAATGGACCCTGGTTCATTAATAAGAAGAGAATGTAAACTTCCAGGTCCTCACTGTTGTGTGGGGTCCAACCTTAATGAAATGGGCTACAGGAGACGAAATATACTAGGATTTCTGGAGAGAATCTGGTGACTAGAAGAGAGAGCGACCACATGCGATCTTGAGCACGGCTTAATAAATGTGAGAATCATGATAAAAAGAGCATGAGAAAAAAAAAAGATGCGATATATTATTACTTACAAGCACGAGGGCAACTCAAATACACAGAATTGCAAAGTAAATTCGTATGACATGCATAGTCCTGACCCAAGTCCCATACAGATATAATGAGCCTATAATTTAATATCCAAAAAGGACACGTTTGAGAGTAAGAGGGCACAATTAACAATTGCTCTGGGGCAGCAGGCATAAACCTAGGACTATCTTGGGCAAGCCAGGATATTTAACTCCTTACAAGTTGCAGAGCATAATGAGATTTGAAGGAAGAAGGCAATAGAAAGACCAGAATCTCTTGACAAGCTTGACAAATTTGATGTGACAGGTCACTAGAAACTACTGCAAAAGAGATCATGTAAGATAAAGAAAATGATATTTTTGGTGTGAATGCAGCTGATCAGATGAAAACAGACTAAAGGCAGGGAAATTGGCAAGGAGGTTTCTGGAGGCAGCAAGCTCAAGGCCATGTGGGTGTAGAATGAAAATATGCCAAGAGTGGGCTTAGGAAACACCTGAGAGGAAGACATACAGGATGGACAGTATGCTGATTGCCAGACAGGCAAGTGAAACAATACAACGATGAGTCCAGCAACATGGGGATGGGGAAAGAGATCAGAAAATTAACCTGGAGAACTGTCAGCATGGATAACGATGCTCGAGGAGGACATGCGAAAAATGCAGGCATGTAGATAGAACACAAGATGGGAAATTAGGGGAGTCCAGGAAAATGTAAATGAAGGAAGAAGAAGACGTGTGAGGATGATGAAAAGAACAGAGTAACTATGAAATGAGGAGCCTCTAAGGTGAGAAGGAAGTTGGAGGTGTTAGAACATCATCAAGCCTGAGACGGAAAAGATAGTACATTTGACTTGAGGGACATCGTGAAGAGGTTTCATCTTGAGTAACTGAGGAAGTGAAGCCTTTTTTTTTTTTTTTTTTGTAAATATGTAGAGAGATTTCAGTCTTTAGAGAAATACCTGTGATCCTTTGCACATGATGTAAGGACATCAATTGCAAATATAATCAGAAAATGGGAATTTTATTTGCACAGCAAAGAAACCATCAACAAAACAAAAAAGCAACCCGCCAAATGGGAGAAAGTATTTGCGAATGATATATTCGATAAGGGGTTAATATCCAAAATATATAAAGAATTTCTACAGTTCAGCACCAAAAAAACCCTTTTACCTATTTTACACTTTTACCTATTTTCCTGATAAAGGACCTGAATAGACATTTTTCTAAAGACATACAGATGGCAAACAGACATAGGAAAAGACACTCAATATCACTAATCATCAGGGAAACAAACCACCAGTGAGATACCACCTCACACCTGTCAGAGTGACTAGTATCAAAAAGACAACAAATAACAAATTAGTGAAGATGTGGAGAAAAAGGAGCCTTCCTGCACTGTTGGTGGGACTATAATTTGGTACAATCACTGTGGAAAATGGTATGAAGCTTCCTCAAAAATTTAAAAATAGAAAAACCATAATAATCCTGTAATTCGACTATTGAGTATTTACCCAAAGAAAACAAAAACACTAATTCAAAAAGACATGTGCACCCCTATGCTTATTGCAACATTATTTACAGTGGCCAAGATATGGAAGCAACTCAAGTGTCCACTGATAGGTGAGTGGATAAAGAAGATGTGGTGTATATATGCAATGGAAATACTACTCAACCATAAAAATGATAAGATCTTGCCATATGGAACAACATGGATGGAACTGAAGGTATTATACTAAGTGAAATAAGTCAGAGAAAGACAAATACCATACAATTTCAAGTGTGTGTGGAATCTAAAAAACGAACAGAAACACACAGAGAACAAACTGGTAGTTACCAGAAGGGTGGAGGTTGGTGAGGGTGGGCAAAATAGGTAAAAGGGTTTAAGAGGGGGGGCGTCTGGGTGGCTCAGTGGTTGAGCATCTGCCTTTGGCCCAGGATGTAACCCCGGGGTCCCAGGATCGAGTCCCACATCAGGGTCCCTGCATGGATTCCTGCTTCTCCCTCTGCCTGTGTCTCTGCCTCTCTCTCTCTGTGTGTCTCTCATGAATAAATTAACAAAATATTAAAAAAAAAAAGATTTAAGAGATACAAACTTCCACTTAGAGCTGAAGGGATTTGGGCAGTAAAAAATTCCAGTTATAAAATGAGTAAGTCACAGGGATGAGAAGTACAGCAGAAGGACTAGAGTTAATAACATTGTAATAGTGTTAGATGGTGACAGATGGTAACTACACTTATGGTGACCATCGCATAATACATAGAATTGTTGAATAACTACATTGCACACCTGAAACTAATGTAACATTGGATGCCAACTATATAACAACTAAAAAATAAAATAAAATAAAATGGGAATTTTATAGAATTTTGGAGAAAAAAAATCGTTGATAGCTGCTTTTTTGCTGCATTTATTTATTGTTGAATTCAACATACACAGCTCATCATTTCATCTCTCTTGATACCCTCATTCTTGGTATCTCTGGGCCCTCCTTGCTTTACTGTTTATAACTTCACACTCTATTTTGACTCCAAACTCCTATTAGTCAAGTTCAGTTCAATCAAATCCCACCCAAGCCAGCTAAAATATTTTAAACTCTTACTCCATTATGAGCAGACTTAATTTTCACTGTGATCTAATTTGAGGAAAGTATTGGACATGAGAGAAGTTGCTCTTAATGGAATTACAGAAATGGGGAAAAAATGGAAATATCTTCCAATGACCTAGGAAATGCAGAACGAGGCCCCTACGTCACCTGTGAGATTTAAGCAGGAAAGAATTCCTCTTTTCCTAAATTGCTTGATACTTGAAACTATGTAGACTTATTTTCTAATTAATTCTAAATTTTTTTTGAAAATTAACTGTGATACCTGAAATTTGGGTATTCGCAGTGTTGTCTAACGGGACACATATAATATGGCAGCGTTTACTGTCTTCTTGTGCTCAAATATGAATTGGATTATATTCTCATTGCCTTCTAAATGAATTGACTATGAAATAGGAATCCTAATAACTCTTCTTTGGGGCTTAATTCTCAGCTTTTTTTTTTTTTTTTTTTTCATAATTTTGTTCTGATTCAGTCCCTACTTGCTTCAAGCTTTGGTATATATTAGAAAAAGTGTTCCTTCTTCAACGTTTTGCTTCAGCCCTGTTGTAACAATATTATAAACGTGAACATCTATAACCTCGCTGACGTGAATGGTGCCCCTAGAGTTGTCTGGTATGTAGCCTGCACAACCACACACAGCAGCCCTGGGAAGTAGCTCCTGGTGACTTTTTCTCTCTGCTCCAGTGCACAGAGTCACCTAGATGAGCTAAGACGTGGACCTGAGGCCCAGAGGAATGAGGCAAGTCTTCCATAAAACACACCGTGATAAAACAAAAAGGGAGAAATGCAACTTCCTGGCATTTATGACCAGGATAACCTGAATTCTCAGTAATCCTCCCGGAGCTGCCAACCTCCCACTCAGTGGTGATGCCCTAGCATGCCCTAGGAAGGATGACATCAACATCACCTCTGCTCAGGGCTGAACTTTAGTTAGGGAAGCAGCCTTGTTCTGGAAAGGAATTTCATTTTTCTGACAATGTATTTCCAATACTTGTCTGTACTTAGACGTATGAAGAGGGTGGGGATGCTTACCTGCACACCTTACAGACTTTGAGATTCTCAAAGGGATCATCTATGTGAACATCTTCTTTACTCTAAGATGCTGACATCAGGATATGCTGTTATAACCTGGAAACATAAAGACATTTAATACAAGGCAAAAAAAAAAAAAAAAAAAAGAATTAAAGAAGAAAGAAAAGAAAGGAAGGGAGGGAGGAGAGAGGGAGGGAGGAAAGAAAGCAAGAAAAGAAAAACTGACTTATATATAATTAAAGGGAGGGAACTTTGGGTCAGGCTTTCCCCCTGGGGCTTGTTCTAAGAAGACGGAGTGCCAGGGCTGCCCTCTCTGTTCTTGCTTTTCCAACAGGTAGGCACAATCTCCCAAAATAACCTGGCTGCCAGGTGATCCACGTCCAATCCAAACACATACCCCACTCCGGGCAGCTACTCTGGAATAAGAACCTTTTAGTTTTATTCAGTACCTACCTATCATCTAAGGATTTCTAGACAAATTTTAGTCAGTAATTAAGTCTCAGAGTATCCAGTCAGCCTCTTAAATTCTAGAAGAGTTGCTAAAGATCAACGCCTGGATAGGAGTGAGACATCATTCACTGAAGTCCATTCCTCCTCTCAGGACAGAAATCATCTCATTTTTACTTCTTTTCTGCATTTGTGAAGTCAATGTACATGAACTGCATTGGGAAGAGCCTTGACCCGGTGGGCAAACTGTGAAAGACCTGGGCTACCAGTACTGGCTTTGCAGCCATCTGGACCCATGGCCAAGCCACCCTACCTTTCTGGGCCTCAGATTGTGTGCATGTGAGGGGCCTGGGGCCACTGGAGTTATTGGTTAGAGCATAAACTGGGGGTAAATACAAACTGATTCAGACCGACGGGAAGATTACATAGCAAACACCTGCGCTGCCATTTAAATGCACGTTCCCTCCCTAAGCCTTTCATCTCCTGTTCTGTATCTGGTCTTTGCCACCAAACCTCTCAACCTATTGATCTAGTGAAAATGAGCAGTAATGAGATGGTGATTAATTGGTTCAAACCAATGAACATATAATCAGATCATTGTTTTGAATAACAAACACTTCACACTGAGCTTTCAGAAAAATCTATCAACCTGATTGGATTATTAACTAAGATACCTGACCCTCCTGAGTGATTAGATTCTGGTAGTGCCTATTCTCCCCCAAGGCTGCTTCTTGCCTCATTAGATGCTCCCAACACTTAAAAATGCGACATACCCAAGCAAATTGTCATAAGATATCTCAAAGCCTCCAGCCTGCTGAATCTTCACAAATGTCTCCCATGCTTGGCTTTTCTTTGAAGTTAGCAGACAAGAATGCTTGATTTGATTTTTTAAGCTTCTCCCCTGACCCTCATCCCATGTTGCTTTCAAAAGCCTGACATCAGATTTGTAAGGAGGAGGTGGAGGAATAAAGACAAAAAAAGGCTGAGAAATTATATATATATACCCCCTCTTCCCAGAGACACGGTCCTGTTACTATTAAAACATCGCTTTCACAGAGTTATTTTATATCCTAATTTATATCTTACATTGCTTTATATCCTAATCTCCCAAGCAGAAGAGGTCGGAGAAGTTCTTCAGATACCCACTTCCTTTCAACTATGTGGGATACCTCTTCTTCAGAAACCTTAAGATACGCTCAGTGCTGTTCTGAGGACCCTCCTTTATAAAAATAAGAATCCAAAGAAGTTTTAAAGCAGTGCTTTGCGGTTTAAGTTTTGGTACTGGCTATGCCAGGCAACTCACTCTTTTCATGATTTGGGGTGACACTTAGCCCCTGTGGGCCCCTCCGTATCCCCATCTCAGTATCAATGAGGTAGGACTGAATGACATCCAAGACCCCCCCCTCACTGAGAACCTGGGTACTCTGGAGGCCCTACGTGATTAAGAGTGCAGGCTCTGGGATTAGACTGCTTGGTTTTGACTCTCGGCTCCACTACTTCCCAGCTATAGTTTCTGTAATACATTCTTTATTCTCCCCCCAAATGTGGCCCTCATGTCCACCACGCTCTGCTCAGATGCACGTGTCCTGAATCCTTTCCCAAAAGGTCTTTTTCTCCTAAGCACCAGATTCTCCCTGAACACTTCACAACGCTTCCACTCCATGTAGCCCAACATCCCACGGCTGCACAACATGCGACCTAACAGGAAGGGCCAGAAATACTGAGGCGCTGGGTGTCCAATTGCCCACATGGAGTTGGACAGTATCTATTCATGAACTCAGGCTACCATCACTAACCTGTATGTCTCCGTGAGAAGTTCAAGTTGGAAATCATGAAGAGAGAAGAAATTGCATGCTTTTCCACTCAAAATAAAGGTCAGCATTTACACTTACCCACTCCTCCTTTGAAAAATGACCTTTATGTATTTCTTGGCATTTTTCTGTGTGGTCACTGTGGTGGACAGGCCCTCAAGTGCCTCTCTTGATCATTGCCCCATGGCGTTTACATACCTTTGTGCAGCCCCTGCCCTGGACCATAGGTGGGACCTGTGACTTGTGTCCTACCAGTAGAAAACAGCAAAGGTGATGGGATGCTTGCGATCGCGTGTTTGTGGTTACTTCTCATAAAATTGGGATGTCCTTCTTCCTAGGAGACTATCCCTTCGGTCCTGGTTTGAGGAAGCAAGCAGCCATGTGTAGAAGGTCCACATGGCAAGGAGTCGAGGGATGACCAACAGCCAGCAAAGAAATGGAATGTGACAGCCCACAAAGGATGAAATAACCACTGCCAACAACCCCTTGAGCTAAGAATTGGATCTTCCTCCTGTCAACCATCAGATGGGTCCCCAGACTCATTCACTCCGTAACACCTCTCTTCCTGTTTCTTGTCTCCATGCTTTTGCTCACTCTATTACCCCTTCATGAAATCCCTTTCTTCTCTTTACTCCAATCCTTTCCATTTTTCAAAGCCAGACACGCTTGGCTCTTACTTCTGTGGGCTCTTAAAGTAGCAAACTAAAACATCAGCCCTTTAAGAGCTAGAACCTTGTTTATGTAATAATGCCACTACATGGATAGTGGTACTTGCTTTTTGAAACCTAAATGAATAATACAATGTCTTGAATATAAGAGAAATTAGAAAATGGTCATCTTTAGGTTAATAGAGGAAAACATGACAGTTCCAATTTGTATTGATGAAAAAAGTATAATGCTATGCATTTTTAATGAAAAAAATCAATTACTGTTAGAAATGAGTCTTAATAGTCCCTTAAACCAAATATATATTTTAGGGCCACCTTGCAACTTAAAGTTGGGTTTAACACTGTATCATAGAGGATACGAATACTCTGTGGAAAGAATTCTTAACAAACAAGTGAATAGGAAATAACTTTAGAAAGAACACTTTTTGCTTTGCTTATTGTTTTTGTTTCCTTTTGGAAATAAGTACGTGTTTCCAAAAGGGTACTTATTATAGAGTGCAAAAAGTTAAAATGTACATTAAAATCTCGGTCTTTGGACATTATCTTTAGAAAAGAAGATAATCACTTGTTTTAAAGATAGAGTATATTTTAAATAATTCATTCATAAATACAAAAGGCTCTTTAATACCCTAGTCTGTTAAAACTAACCCTCGTTAAGTTACTCATAGTAGTGAAAAAGAACAGTCAGACACTAAAATGCTGAAGTTTAAAATAACCCCAGGCACTGATGTTGTTTGCAGGGTTCACAGTGAGCTCAGACAAGGCAAGATTTGGCCTCTCTCCTTTGACCAGGGCTCTGAAACTACATGTGTTTGCACAGGGTCTGTGGGAGGTGGGGTGACTCACCCGAGGATGCTCTTATTCATACAAATATATTACAGCACTGCTCTGAGACGCAGACCGAATTGCTCTTGGGCAAATCAGAAGAGTAGGAGCTTTGTCTGTGTTTGTGGACTAAGAAAATATGCAATGTTCATTCTAAAGAGCAGTTTAAACCAGATAAGGCCAAGGAGGGAGGAACTATGCGTCTAATATGAAAAGTATTATAGAGAACCATTCATTTTTACTTTGTTTGAGGAAAACCAAAATGGATTTGCCTTAGAAGAAAAGAGGTCGACAATTTCTGATGAGAAAAGAAGGGATAATTTGTGGTTCTAGTCCTTGACCCTGCAGTTTTCCAGCATTGTTTCTTTTTCGCATTTTATCAGACGAACATAATGTAAGACACAATGGAGGGAATGGACATGTGCATAGATGTGTGTGTGTTTATGTGTATACAGAAGGTAGAAGAAAGTGAGGGAACAAGAGCGGGAAATGATTTTTGCACAACACCAATTTAAAATATCTCTTGACCAGTTCTTTTAGGACTGAAGTCCACTCAATCCCCAACCTCCTACCCTTACCATATATGTAAATATACATGTATTTATCTTACAGAGAGCATAGGAGTATGTTACAAAGCTTGACCCTATTATCAATAACATATTTGAAGTAATTGGGGAAAAAAGTTCTTTGTAACCTTAAGGCTTATATATTGATATAAGATTACACCATGGCATTTTGAACTTGAAATAGACATGGAAACTCTAATGGTTAAGGAAAAATGAGTTCAAAACAAAGGACACATATTTTTATAGTAAATATGACAAAAGCCCTTCACCTCACAATTATTAGCTTAGCTCTAATGTCACAGATCACTAGGTAGCAAGTGCCCACAGTGCTAAGAAAAAATCTGACTGGTGATAAAGAGTAGCCTGCGGCAATTGAGAAAATGGAGACTGGAGCTTTATTATTGGTTCTTCTCAGATGACGTAATCTTAGAAGATTCTAGAAGTGTTATATCACCAACCCAAGAGGAAAACAAAGCATATAATCATACAAACATTTTAATTTTCCCCAACTAACTGGATCTACTTCATTGCTTGTCATGAGTATAAAAATAAGTGTTTACAGAAAATCGAGTTTGGTAGAATGTTAAGTCTTTAGGGTTAAATTGTCACATGATGGATACAACCCAGATTACAAAGAAAAAAAATTCAAGATAGTCACGAATTAGATGATGTCACGTGATTATTTGGGTTTTTTTTTTTTTTTTTTTAGTTCTTAATAGTCAGGAGAAGTCCTAACTGAGATCATGTGATTCCCACATGAAGCTGACCAGGTTAAATTTAGACTATCCAGCTGTTACAATATCTTGCTATTTTTCTTTTCCTTGCTGACCAAGTTGGGAGAATTTGGCTGTGGCGAGTACCTTAGTCATTTTGCCTTTAGCAGCATTTTAACTCTCAGTAATTTATCTGGCATGAAATGGAGAGAAGCTCCAACCTGTTCTGATTTCCACCGGTGAAGGACCAGGGAAAAAGAGAAGTGGTAAATGAAGAGCCTTTTAAAATGCACCAAAGCAGTATTTCTTAGAATATTTGCCTTGAGGTCCAAGCTAAACTTCTCTTCTCTCCCAGCAGGCCAAATGGCTTTAGGTAAAATCCCAGAGTATTCAGTTTCAGCTCCGGAAGCCATTAACAATGGGGGCCCCTTTAGTGGAGAACAAATGATTTGCAAACGAGCTATCACATTCTCCATTGTGGATAAGAATCTAAGTCAAAAAACAGTGATACCTTTTCTTTTTACTCTTCCTATTATCACAAGTATAAAGCAATTCCAAAGAGTTCCCTCTTTAGGGCTGTCGGGCAAATTGTGACACTGCAGAGTTTAATATATTTGTGCCCCAAACTCTCTCTTCAGCATTTCCCCTCAAAATTTTCCCTTCCTATCCTACTCCATCCTCCAAACCCACACATAAGCATACTCCAAATCTGTCCTTAGCATCTTTGTAAATATTTTGTATGCCAACGTCTAATAATCCTGTTGAATTATTCTTCCCATAGCTCTTTGCATTTTGCCAGAATCAAAGCCATACACCTTAGAGTTAGCAGCCCACGGGGGCAGTACCAGCCAGGGCAAAGACTAGGCCTTGGAACAGGAGAAACAGAAAGACTTGTAATTCTTAATTTTACTATTTGGGGGGACTCTTTAGCAGCAAGCCAGTCCTGGGGGAGCCCGGGAGTTCAATCTTCATTGCCAAGAGTTGCAGAAAAGAAAACTCCTTTCAATGGAAGAAGTTGCTTTTACATCAACCAACCTACCAAACGATTTTGAGGTGAAAAGCTTACAGAATTCTAAGACCATGGTCCGAGTTCAAGGCAGCAACCACAAAGATTTTAACAATAAAAGCCACACACCCAAGGTCTGTTAATTGTGGAAATTTTGGAAGTGCAGAATTATACAAACACACAAAGGAAAAAATGAAAATCACCTGCAACTATACTATTTAAAGAAATAATCCCTGTTATGATTTTGTTTTACGTCTTTTCTGTCTTTACATCATGTATAATATAAATTGGGGGTGTTTGCAAAGTTATGACTTGATCTTTTACTCAGTACATAACCACTATTTTTCATGCCATTAAAATATTATTTTAAGACCTCATATCCAATCTTGGCTACATCATAATCTACTTAATCAATCTCCTGTTGTTGACATTTAGGTGGTTTCCAGTTTTTCACTATCATACTAATGCTTCAATGAAAAGGATATCCTGGTACATAAAACATTTTATACTGCACAGTTATTCCCTTGACATTAATACCTAGAAACAAAATTGGTAAGGCATAGGGACTTAATATTTTTTAAAACTGAAATATCCAGCTATGTTGCCCTACAAAAAGACCTTTATACTGCCACCAACAATCTGTTAAATGGCTTTTTTTACCCAAAATGTTATTAAAATAGAGTAAATTATTTCATATCTACCCACATGATGAGTTGAAATGTATCCTCTGCATTACCTTCCCACATGATGCCTTTCTGCCAACTGATGCAAAATTCAAATGGGTGAAAATTGGATAATAAAGCAACGCATCATTATGGGTTCCAAAACAGACAAAAAAAAAATATAAAATTCCTAAATTCTTTTGTTTTTGTCCAATACTTCTCTCAATGGTATATATTCTTTTTATAATACCCTTCAAGTGTACACTGAATTGGACAGCCTGACTTCAGTCTAACAAGCAACTAATTAAGACTATTTAATGAGTGCTTTCAAAATGCCAAATGATTTCCATCCTTGTCTCTATTGCCTCAGTGCTGAGCTATATATCTTTTGTCAATAAAATAAAAAATGTTTAATTTTCCATTTCCACTCATTTTAGTTAAATAAAGCAAAATATGATAAAATATTCAAATAATTTTATAAACACTGTTATATGGATACAAGAAACACTGGTGAAACCAAAATGTTGGCAAACAGCATCAACCTGCCGCATTTTAAAATACTCTTTTATCAGTTAAATGTTCACATTAACTACAATAAAGGCAGCTTACACGACCCCTGGGTGGCTCAGTGATTGAGCCTCTGCCTTCGGTTTAGGCCATGATCCTGGGGTCCTGGGATCCAGTCCTGCATTGGGCTCCCAGCACGGAACCTGCTTCTCCCTCTGCCTGTATCTCTGCCTCTCTCTGTGTGTCTCTCATGAATAATAAATACAATCTTAAAAAAAAAAAAAAAAAAAAAGGCAGTTTACTTATGTCGATGTATTAGGCACAACAGTATGAGTCAAGCCTAACCAAAGACATGGAACCCATATAATCTCATCAATGCTTTATTTCCCCCTCCTTTGATTGCTAAGGACATTGGACCTGTTTCCGTAAGTGTATTGGTCATTTGTTGCTCCTTTGTGAACTTTCAGTTTATGTTCTTTGTCTATATTTTATTGGGATGTATGTAGTTGGCTTATAGAATATTATAAATGCTCTTTACAAATTCAGAATATAAAAACTGCCATAGTTAATTTGAATAATGATTCCTAGTTGGCCATATGCATTTAGACTTGGCTTATGGTGTTTATTAGGAATCTGCAGATATTCTTAATTTTTATGTATGCAATTGTGCAATCAAATAATCTCAGTGCTACCACTGAGGTGTTTCTATGCTTCATTACTTTAAAAGATTATTCTAATATATTTAGATCTACTTTTTTCAAGCTCTCTTTTTAGGAGGAAGAGGGATCTTTGCTCACATTTCATTAATTTAACTGCTATAGATGTAACAGCTTCTTTTAAGGTAGGAATTTAACTGTATTATATATCAAGTTATAAACAATTAGTCCAGTACCATTTTTTTGACTGATCTATTTTCCTCCTGAATTGAAATGCTGTCTTATTTTTATACTAAGCATATACATATATGTGGGTCTGTTTCTTAGCTTTCTACACTGTGGAATTTCTGTTTCTTAGAATTTCCTGTCCAGTTTTTTACACATATATTACAATCAGAATTAACCTTCTAATAGATTTTCATATCTCACAACCCAAATCCCCTTCCTTTCATTATTCTGTTTTATAAGTTATTTGTTCCTTTCATATAAACTTTTGGATAATTTTGCTGAATTAAAAGAAAAATCCACTTGGGTTTTTATTAGAATTGCATTCAAATTAGGAATCAATTCAGGAAAATTTATACATTCCCTATGCTGAATTTTTCCCATCCAAAGTCATATGATTAATAAAATTCATAGAACACTCCATTACTTTAAAATTTTATTTACAGTGCTCAGTAAAGTCTCATGGCTTTCCCCATAAATTTCCTATGTTCTTGCTATGTTTGTTATGTTGTGAAATTTTCCCTTTTTAAATGGTGACTACTTTCCCTAGATTGTGAGGTCTCCAAGCACATAGAACTTTGGGAAAATTGTAAGTGAACCTTATTTTATATTGTTCAACTGGTTATAACTGGTATATAGGAAAATTAATTATTTAAGCATATATTTATTTTACTCCCAGCCACTTAACTCTAATTTTCAACAGAGTAATAGTTGATTTTATTGTCATTTTTAATTAGACTATCATTTGATCTACAAATAGTGATAATTTACAATACTTACAGTGACTCTTTTCTTGCCTGATGGTACAAATCAGTGTTCCAGAATAATGTTGAATAGTAAATGATAATAGTGACATTGTATATTTCTTGGACATTAGCTTGATGGATATTACTTACCAAGTTATAGAACTATTCTTCTGTTTTTGTAAGACTTTATGTTGGTTGCTGTTTCTGTTTGTTTTAAAATTAAACATGAATGTTTAACTTTATAAAATAAATTTGGATCTTTCTGTTTCAGTGATCTCAATGGGAAAACTTAAGGAGAAGGAAAGAAAATACTCCATAGGAAGTTATAACAGAATCAATCATGGGTTTTTTTTCAAACTAGAGTATCTTCTCACATATGTGAGATTCTGATCAATCCCATCCCTTTCTTTCCTAAGGTAAGACGGGTGGTATCGATTATTCCTATTTTAGAATTAATGATGGTATGAGCCAATTTTCTAAAACAAAACGAAACAAAAGACAAACTTTGCCACGTGCCAAATAGACAACACTATAATTTTTCTTCTTTTATCCAAAGATGTGATAAAAACATACTATTCCTAATATTAAACCATTCTTGCATTGCTGAAATACACTTCCCTTTTGTTTTTTTTTGTTTTGTTTTTGAGATTTTATTTATTAAAATAAATATTAAATATTAAATAAATATTTAATAAATAATAAATAATAAATATTAAAATAAATGACGTGGGACTAGATCCCTGGTCTCCAGGATCAGGCCCTGGGCTAAAGGTAGCACTAAACCACTGAGCCACCCGGGCTGCCCCCCTTTTGTTTTAATACACCACCAGATATGTTTTGGGGTCTCTGTTTATAAATGAGATCTTTTTGTAGATTTCTATGCCATTTGGGGGCAGATGTTCATATTACTGTATCATCATAAACATTGAAAGTAAGTTGGAAAATTAATTATACATCGTTTTTCCTCAGACCTTAAATAATTTTACATAAATTGTGAAAATCTGTTCCTTGGAAGTTTACAGGATCTCATCCATGAAAGCATCTAAGCCATGCTTTAATGGAGATCATTTATCAACAACTTCTGATGGGTTCTTTTTTTCCCATAATTATTGGACTACTTAGTTTTCTATTTCTTTTAAGTCAATGTCATTAATTTAAATTTTTCTAGAAATTATTCATTTCAACAAAAATTGAGTTAACAACTATAGATTTATTTTTATAATTTTAGTCACCTTTATATATATATATATGTATATATATATATATATATATATATATATAGTTTTTTTTTTTTTTTTCAGGTTCTTATGGGTTTGATCCCCTATTGATTAGATTAGTTAAAGGTGGGCTGCCTGGGTGGATCAACAGTTGAGCATCTGTCTTCGGCTCAGGTCAGTGATCCTGGGGTCCTGGGATCGAGTCCCACATCGGGGTGCCTTCATAGAGCCTGCTTCTCCCTCTGCCTATGTCTCTGCCTCTCTCTCGGTCTCTCATGAATAAACAAATAAAATCTTAAAAACAAAAAAAAGATAAACGTTTGTCATTTTGTTGTTGGTATTTATTTTGTTTGGTCAAAAAAAGCTTTTGGATTTTTTACTACTACCATCTATTTTGTTTATGTATTTTCCATCTTTTTGTCTCTTGACATTTTGGTCTAGACACTTGGATGACTTCTTTCCTATTTACAGTTCTCTAATTCTGTTTTAATGAAATCTATCTACTCTGTTATTTGCAATTATTACATTTTTTTTCATTTCTCAAATTTCCTTTTAACTTAGGTATATTTTTCCAGTTTCCTGCTTAATTCTCCATTTTTTTCTCTAATAAATAAATCACAGATATTTTCATATCTGTACCTGACATTTCAAAATCGGGATCAACCGTGGGTCTGATTTTATTATCTGTTTAATTTTTTCTCTTGGGTTTTGATCAATATGACCATCTATTTTTTTAATGTAGTCTGGACATTGTATATGAAAAATAATTCAAAGTCCTGGACAATATTGTCTTTTTCTAGACAATATTAGATTTACTTTTGCTTCTGGAAGTGAAATAAGGCAAAGGTATATCACTTTAATCTAGTTGATTTTAGTTAGTTGAACATACTCAGAACTGAGATCTTTTTTCCTTGGGACAGCTGGCTAGTTAATTCATACTTCTAGAGCATAATCTTTCAGGAGTCCCATTTGAAAGCCTTAAGTATTTACTATGGCAACTCTTCTTTAGCGGGCTCTCAACTGTAGTTGGGGTCACCAGCCTCACCCTAAACTCTACTCAGCCTCTCATATACTACTTTCTGCAAAACTTCTAGCCTCTCACCATTCACCCATGCTTCTAACTAGCAGATGCCTTAAGATGACAAGTGGTGTAAAAAATAGGGTTCATCTCTCTGTCCTCTTCTTTTCTCCAGGATCCTGGCCCTCAAGTCCTTGCTACCTTGGTAGATTTTCAGTCTTCAAAAAGATTTTGTTGTTGATTTGGTTTATTTAAGTTTCTCCAGTGTGCAGAGTTGGTTTAAAATAAACAGTCTGCCATGGCCACAAAGGGAAATTTTTCATTCTGTGTTCTCACTAGTTGATTTCTGCTTTTGTCTTTATTCATTTCTTTAGTGTATTTTCTTTGGTTTGTTTCATTGTAGTTTTTCTTACTGAGTTAAATATTTTATTTGTCTACCTTTTCTTTAGTGCTTGTACTGTTGCCTTTAACGTAAATTCATTTTGAACTTGTTAACTAAATGTCCAAATAAGTGTCCATCAAGGTGACCAGCAAGGTCATAGAAACTGATGTGATACCTCAAAATTAATCTAATAAATATTTGATGATTGTCTACCTGGTATCCGTTATCTACCACCCACTTTTTAACAGCACTCAGATTTGGTTCAAGCATCTACTATTCTCCCTCCAGCTAAATTATTTTGAGGGAAACTGATTTCACCTTCATTTCCAATCTTAGGCCCTGAAATGGTTTTAATCAAATGATACATGTCATTTTTCAGGCCACAAAAATTGGTTTAAGTATACACATATGATCTCATCAAATTCAGTAAGAGTGATCTTAAGATCTTGTTTGAAATCCTAAGATAGAAATGCTTTTTCTCCCCGTGTATGAGTAAGAGAACATCAAACACTGTTTTCTCTGGTATTTATCTAGCAACCATGAGATGTCTGCCAGGGACTAACATGGTGCATGCATGGAATTGGACAGAGCTGGAATAGTCACAGAGAAATTGACCCAGAGCCCTGACTAAGCCATGCTGGAAGCCCACCTTCCAGCTGGACTCTAAAGTTACCTAGCCAATAAAATCCCTTTAAGTCAGTTTGAATAGAATTGACTTTTCTTTCACACAGAGCCAAATACATCTAGTACACTTGAGCACCTAACAAACACTTTGTAATGATGGTGGCATTAAAGAAATCGAAACAAAAAACAAAACAAAAACTAGGTTTTTAAGACCATATCCACTGGCCTGTTAAATAAAAATCGAAGCCACTCATTTTTAGTGGCTTCCAATCCCATGCCAAGGAAGGACTCTTAGCACTCATACGGTCTCATTCCAATGAAATACTTTTTTCCTGAGATTTCACAGGTTCAATCAAAGGGTATGTGTATAAACAATGAGAGTAAATCCCAAGTACTTATAACAATAAATTTCATGACATGTATTTTTATAGAATATCAATAAGAATAGCAGCAATGTGTAAATAATGTTTAACCAAGCCACAAGACGGTTTGGTTCTCTCATTTGTAAAATAAATTAAATGAATGATTCTAAGATTACTTCCAGTTCCAAAAATAATATGAGTTTATGATCCTAAAGTTGTTCTTTTATCATCAAAATGATCAAATTCATTCACAACTCCAACTGTTCCTTTAAAGAAAAAAAGATATTATTTATATATTTGAGAGAGAAAATGAGAGACAGACCATGAGCAGAGGGGAAGGGGCAGAGGGAGAAGCAGGCTTCCCAGCAGAGCAGGGAGCCCGATGCAGGGCTCAATCCTAGGACCCCAAGATCATGACCTGAGCCGAAGGCAGATGCTTAACCAACTGAGCCACCCAGGTGCCCCCCAACTGTTCTTTGGATGGCTTCTGTGGCACTTTCACCAGTGAGGTAATCAAATTCAGACTGAAGAACCTTAGTGATCTGGGATGTGCATCTCCAAAAACCAGGATTACTTCAAAAAGGGATCTAAGCTTAGCTGATTAGAGACAGCATGAATCAATACTCCTCACCCAAGGGAGGACTCACAAAAGAACTCTTCGGTGAAGACTATGGATGGCAAGCGCAGGGTGCGATATGAATCCAATCAGATACACTCCAAGCTAGAGCAAGGGTCGAATTAAAGTAGGGTTTACCAGTATGGACAACATTGGGGTTAGGGAGAAAAGAGGGAAGTCATTGTATTCTTAGAAGCAAACATAGTTCGTGTTCTTATATTTTTCCAGTAGAGGAGGATTTGAGTCTACGCCAAGCTGGTAATAGCAAATGCTTGGCCTTCGAAATGTTTCCCACCCCAACATCTGCCACGGGAGAAGAGACAGTAGCCAGTAAGTAAGGGGCTGTGGGGACAGAATCAATAGCACTGGATGGGGGAGGAGTGGCAAGGGTCCTGGGTAGCAGCACAGGTGGCAGCCAAGTGGCAACTTGCATGCCAGATGGGAGAGTGTCACATGCTGCCCTCTGGCATACACAAAGCCCATTTTAGAGAATTAAGGAAGCCCTGTACTTCTCAAATGAACATATGGTGCCAAAGAGGAAGGTATAAAATTTTACTTTGGGAAACTGATGAATAAAACCAAAATATTTCTTTCTTTCTTTCTTTCTTTCTTTCTTTCTTTCTTTCTTTCTTTCTTTCTTTCTTTCTTTATTTTTTTTACTTAGAGAGAAGCTGTAAATAAGTGGAATCATCAATTATGATTTTCTAATAAAAGAGACAAAAACTTCCACTGGAACCTTTAGAAAGAAATCTGCCTAAATGAGTTCATTCCCCAGGATGGCTACGCCCAGGTTCCGTGTACAATCCACCTCCTTTCTCGGCATTAATTTTCTCCCGTCTTTATTCTAGTTGCTCATTTCAGGGCTGAGCTTTCCCCATAAGTTACTATCATGGGGGAGCTTTTCCAATCCACCCACATTCTTGTAGGCATGGTAATGGATCCCTTCAAATAGGAAATTGCTAGTGTAAAGATACAGGACACTTAAAGCTGGGGCAGTTGAAAAGATGTCATTGTGAGTTAATACAACAGACAAACAGAATCTGGAGAGAATTCTTTCCAAATGTATTTGGACATGAAGAAGGAAGTGGGTCAGAAAATTATGACCTCTGTATATTTAGCCTAATCTACATCCTCATTCCAGGCAACTAATTGTGAGCTATTGAAAATGAAAGTCTAAAGAGAATGTCATAAAAAGACATTCTCATGGCTTCTCCTCTGAAGATTCCATAAATAGATTGGAAATAATCTCCAGGGGACCTTTGTAACAGCTTGTGGACTGGTAGCAGTAATTAACAGAATCCAAACACAATGTAATCTACTTAAACACTGTCACCATTTCTTATTTTTCCTTAAAATTTTGATTGTTTCTTGCTAGCTTTCTTGGCTCAAAAGATATATTTAAATTGCCCTACTTCTGTTCCTCTATATCAAAAAGGAAGAAAAAAAATGTAGCCTAGTGAGCCAGAAAGGAAAACAACATTTCTATAAGTATATAATCTTACTTTAAGACTGGCAAAGCAAACAGAAGTGACTAAAAATATTCTGTCTTTGATTTCCACATTCATTACCTCCAAGTGAAAGCATATAATATGTGGTAGTTGCAATAATCGGGTCTTTGTTTCTCCCTACATGTAAAAAAGTTCAATCATAAATTTTTTAAAAAGGGGATTTTACTTAGATATTAGGAAGAATTATCTTCCTTTAGGGGATTCTGAAATGCTGGAAGAGGAAACGAGAAAGGTTATGGAATTTTATTTTTATGAGATTATACAGAAGAAAATAATAATTTTTAAGGACAACTTATCAACGACACTTCAGAGAGAAAGAAAAAATGTGAATTCTCCTATATCCCATAAACTCATTGATGGCATGATACTGTAGTTTATTTTTTTTAATGAAGGGTGGGGACACCCTTTATTACAGAAAATACTTGCTTAGGAATAGTTCATAAATTCTCTACACTAAATTTTGAATTTCCTTTCTTCTTTTGAGTAGCAAGATGATTCTGAAAATCATTCCAATGGTAACCATCCAACTAATAAAATGAGGTTCAAAAGCAATTAGGTTTCTCAGCCACTGGTGAGCATGTGTATAAAGTACAAATTCTATGGGGTCCCCTTTAAGGCACATTTTTTGTTTCACTATGATATCCAAAAAAATATGCATAATTTTTCAATGTGTGGGAATGTGAGTGTGTGTGTGTGTTCAAAACTAGCATTGAAATTAATAAGGATTTGATCTAAACACTGTTCCAATACACAATACTAATACAATGCCAGTAGGAGTTTCCTAGGGCTGCTCTAATAAAGGACCACAAACCGAGGGGCTTAAACAGCAGAATTATTATTATCTCATAATTTTGGAGGCTAGAAGTCCATGATCGAGGCATTAGCAGCGTTGGTTCCTTCTGAGAGCTAACGAAAAACTCTGTTCCCACACTTCTTGCCTAACTTTTGGTGGTTTGCTGGCAATCCTTGTCATTCCTTGGCTCAGAGAAGCATCTAGATCTAGATCTAGACCAATCCAGAATTCTATCTTCATCTTCACATGGCATTCTCCTTGTGTGCATGTCTGTGTTCAAATTCCCTTTTTTATATAAGGACATTAATCATATTGGATTAGGGGCCACCATAAAAACTTCATTTCAATTTGATTACCTTTGTAAAGTACCTATCTCCAAATAATGTCACATTCTGAGATAGTAGGGGTTAGGACACCAACATATCTTTTTTGGGGAGTTGGGAGTTGGGGGTGGCGAGGGGACACAATTGAACCAGTAACATATAACCTAAAAGAATGACTACATCAATAGGCTGGGAGATAGAAAAGCAAGCAAGCCTATTTAACCAAACCAGATGTCTATATTTATTTATTATATAAAGATTAGTCCTCTTTGGGCAGCCCAGGTGGCTCAGTGGTTTAGCGCCTCCTTTGGCCCAGGGCCTGATCCTGGGGTCCTGGAATCAAGTCCCATGTCAGACTCCCTGCATGGAGCCTGCTTCTCCCTCTGCCTATGTCTCTGCCTATGTCTCTCTCTCTCTCTCTGTGTCTCTCATAAATAAATAAATAAATTAATTAATTAATTCTTAAAAAAAAGATTAGTCCTCTTTAATACCAGAACACATGGGCATTTTAATTCAGTCGTCAGATTGAGCTAGCTCGTTGATTAGTGTTTCAAAGATACGTAACTCATTGGTTCCTTTTTTTTTTAAATTCAATTTTCATAAAATTGAACAGACAATGTGTAGACACAGCACAAACTAAAACTGCCATACCACTGGAATGACTCGGAGCTCTAATCACAGGTCACATGGGCACAATGTCTTGTTCTAATGATGAATATCAAATGGGCATCACAAAGAAAACTCTTACAATTAATGGTTTCACTGTCTGACGTATGCAGATTACTTCAGGCACTCCCTGAAACAGAACTTTTCCAAGTTTTATATTACAATAGTTAACTTACTACTGGAAGAGAAAATAGAAGATATTGCAACTTAAAAGGGATTTCAAAACCGGCTGGTCTGATTATAGATCTGAAAACTATGTGTCTGAGCAAGTAAATGACTTGTTCAAGGTCATCTAGCAAATTAGAACAGAGCCAGGAAAATAATCTGAGATTTGGCTTTTCCTCCAGGTTAATCATGTTCAGCTGCTATATCGCCATCCCGTCACTTTGTCTGGGAAGCACCCCTCACACTCAGAGTTAGGCCCTCAATGGCTACATGGAGGCTAGTTTAGAATCAGTCACAAAGGTCATGATTTATCTTTGCACGGGCTAGAATTACAGTCCCCCTCATGGACTCACACAAGGGCTGTGCTGTCCTAGAGCTTTATTTAAAATGTAGTATGTACTTTTATTACTGTAGTTGTCTGCTTCCGCCTTTAAATCTTGAGTTCTCCTTAGATTATGGGTAGAAGTGACATATTTTCAAATCTAAAAATCAGGACACATGCTCTACTAGGAAATGCGTTTATCCCAATAGGTTGGCACACAACCCAGTATTTGTTTCAAAATGACCCTTTTGTGAAAGTCTCAAGTTGGGTTGGATTCTTTTGCACATATGAGCGTTACACTGACACCCAAGGTGGTATATGGCAATGGAACAATTGAATCCGGATTGCCCTAGATTGCTAGGAAGATGGGGTAGAGGGCTATTAGGACACTCTGGTTATGGCAAACAAAAGATTAGAAAAGCTTGAATGGGTGGGGAAGTGAGAATGATTATACTGAGGGCTCTACAAAAAAACATGTTTTCTTCCAATAAGTGACAGGTGACAAAAATATGAAGGTGAATAATCGGGAGTCGTTTTGGTTTAGGGATTAATATACCCCTCATCAGGGCTGGAGGTAGGGCAAATGAGGCACCGAGGATGCAACGTTTAAGGAAATCATCACTTTTAACTCACTCCTTGATGGACGGAGTACCTCCTTAAATGTTACATTCTGAGTGCTTCTCACCTCACCCTGGCCCCGACTGGCTCCCAGACATCCCCCAACGATTCTTGAGAGAAGCATTATTACACTACGATATATTAATTAATGTGCGTAACAATTATTCTCAATCATTGAGACACTAAATTACCACAGTCGTACTCTCTGATAAAAAAGGGAAATACAGTTAAAAGTTTTAAATAATTTAAGTGTTAAGTTTTGCCAAACAAGCACTAACCTCAAATTCTCTGAACTATGCAGTCAACCAGAATGCCTCATCCCTGGTACCGTTTCATGACTCTGGCGATGACCGAACATCATTGTTGGCACCTTATATGTGGATGTGCTTTCCCCTTTTCTGATTGGTCCAGCGCAGAGCTGGGTCCATCAAACGCTACCTTCAGAGAATTTGAAATTTAGGTGCAGAATTTGAGGTCACCAGAATGTGAGCATACTCATCGCCACGTTGTAGAGCCTGAGTCCATACATTCCTGCAGTCAAGGTGGTGGCTCTTCCTTTCCAGTCTTGGCTCTTCACTACTTAGAGTCCATATGATGGCTCATCACCTTCGATAAATCCCTCTTTGGGCTGAAGTTTGCCATTAACTTCTGTTCCTTGTAACCCCCAAAGCTGAAACAGAAACACTCTCCTCCGCGGCAAGAATTGTGCTAGGAGCTGGGGTGATGAGGATAGACATGATACAGTTTCCACCTTTGCCCATTTCACAAAGCATCGATCAATGCCAACTGTGGTATTACTCTCCCTTATTTGATTATCCCATAACTAACATACGTGGGCCCATATCTTTTCTTCGTATGAAGAATTCCCTTGGCGTTGTTTGATGCTGGAAATCCCGGGAAGATAGAGCAGATATAAAGCACCGTGGTTATGCGCATTATCTATAGGTTTCAGCTAATGCTGATAACTTCATTTGTTCAGCTATAGGATATGATCTCTTTTTTTTTTTTTTTAATTTTTATTTATTTATGATAGTCACACAGAGAGAGAGAGAGAGAGGCAAAGACATAGGCAGAGGGAGAAGCAGGCTCCATGCACCGGAAGCCCCATGTGGGACTCGATCCCGGGTCTCCAGGATCGCGCCCTGGGCCAAAGGCAGGCGCTAAACCGCTGCGCCACCCAGGGATCCCAGGATATGATCTCTTAATAAAATGGTGTTTCGGGGTTCAGCGGTTTAGCGCCGCCTGCAGCCCAGGGTGTGATCCCAGAGACCCGGGATCGAGGCCCACGTTGGGCTCCCTGCATGGAGCCTGCTTCTCCCTCTGCCTGTGTCTCTGCCTCTCTCTCTCTCTCTCTGTGTGTGTCTCTCATGAATAAATAAATAAAATATTTTTTAAAAATAAAAATTAAACGGTGTTTCATATAAGATAGCATTTGATCCTAGTAAAATTTAAATATCGTTTAGAGACATTTTGAAGAAAAAAAAACTTTTTAGAGAAAAAAAACAGACGACACCATCACCATAAGCTTCCTCAATAATTAAGAAGGAAGAAAGGAAGGAAAGTATTTCGAACGCAAAACTAGTATCTGGCGAATGTTTTTCATACTTTGAAAATACATTTTGCTATAAACATGCAAAATCTCAGCAGCTGGGAACCTGCTATATGTTGAATTCAATGGGCCGCACATGTGTTTATAATACACAGAACTGTGGCCTGTGAGCGGATCCCTGGGGCGTATGGTCAGACTTTTGCCTCAATCGAACTCCCATCTGGAGGTCATGGGAAAGGGGGTACTTGTTTGCGTTTTCTCCTTCCTAGGGACACATTTCCTCCCCCAGCTACTGGCGTACAAACAAACTCATGTCCTCAAGGTGACGGACTTCACTGACCTCCCCTGGCCTGAAGTGCCAGACCTGTCCACGCGTCCTCGGGATGAGACCAGCATGTCCAGCTCACCCCGACTTCCCCTAGGGGAAGGCCCGGCCTGTCTCCCCCAGGCCAGGTTCATCTGATTGATTTGCCTTTTGCTCCCTTCTGCCCCGGGGAGGGGAGATCCTCGGCACCCACGGGGCGAACAGAAGGAAGCTGAGATGCTGCTTCTTCCTTAATGAGCTCAAGTTCTCCAGATGGCAGCAAGCGCTCGTCATGCAAATTCTTGGCAGCAGGGAGCCTGTCAAGTGGCTACTGCTGCTTATTGTTACCACCACTCCCCCACCCCCTCCACACAGACGCAGAAGAAATACCATCTGTCTACTGTGGGGCCGAGTGGCACTTTCCAAGTCCTGTGGCCTGTGGCCGGCCGGGGCGCTGGGGCCTGCGCTGCACACGCGGCCCAAGCATGAGCCGCCTCAGGATGGTGCGATGGTGTCCAGGCTGGAGAAGCGCTGAGCCAGGAGGCCCACCCCAGCTGGCAAGGCCCCCGCCCCGGCCTGGCCCCCACCTGGCTCCGGGCAGGGGCAGTTTGCTAGCACATTTCTCACAAGACCCTTATGGAACAAGAATAGCAAAACCCATTCTGTCCATCCCTGCAGATTCTGAGAAAGGAACAAGACGAACGGACTCAGCAACGTGTCTCCGTCCCTAGAGGCCAATGGCGTGGAGAGGGGAGCTGGTTCCCGAGCGCGCCCTGGAAGGGCAGAGGGCGCCTGCGTCATGGAGATGGTTTCCTTGTGCCTTCCTTCCTCTCTCACAAACATCCCAAGTCCTGAGTGGTAACGAACTGTCCTTAGATGTAAAAGTCTTCACGGATACATGACAGCGTCACACAGAAGGTTCCAAGCTCTAGGGAGGGCTCAATCCCTGGTCCGCCGCAGAGTCCCAGGACCAATGTGGTCATTCAATAACTGTTTGGTTTTTTTTAAAATTTTTGTTGCTGATTTTTTCAGACATGCAAGTAGAAGGCATGATCATAATACGCCATATCATTTCCTCATCCCTAGCGTTCCCTCCAGGGGTAGGGGAGTGAGCTCTTCACGTGCCTACATTCAAGTCACACGACCTTCCTCTATTGGTGCATATCTCCTCTTTTTTAAATTTTTAGTATTAATCCCACATAGACATAGGCACCGACATCCACCAAGTATGTGTAATCTCTACTTTCTAATCCACCTTCCATATATTTCCTTAGATAAGCATCTTTGAAAAATATGCTGTTTACTTTGCATTTTTGTTCCTTTTTAAAAAGAAAGTTATACATGTATGTGTGTATACGGCCGTATGTAACTATGCATTGTGTCATTGCCAACTTTTCCCACCAATATGGGAGTCAGTTTTCCCAATCTATAGGCCTTTAGGTCTATCCCTGTTGCTAATCTTCCTCGCACAGGATGTCACTTTCCCATAAAGAGCCTCATTTTACCCTGCTTTTCACTCTGCTTTTGGGAGGTGCAGTGACTTCTTGATGAGTAATCTGAGAATGGTTGGCATGCTCTGCTCCATCCTGCCTCCTTCTTCATGGGTCCTGATACTTGCAGGGAGTTGTTCACCTTGTCTTCGGCTCAGAGTTGAAGAGCCTGCATGCTTTGGTTTTCAATTACTGCGCCCCTTTTGAAATTTTGACAAAGTTCAATAACTGCATTGAACTTTGTCTTCCAATACCACACGATCAGTAGTAAGAGCACTATGTAGATCTCCATCTATTCCTGCTTTTATTCCTCTGTTCAGAATCCAAGTAAGGAAGGGGATCATTCTTTATTGGGAGGCCTCCCGAGAGACCTCAGTAGCTTTAATAAATCTTACACATGATACTTAGGTATTTTTCTAGTGATGAACACACGTAGATGCCTCCTACCCTTTTTGCTAATGTAACTAAAACTGTAATAAACAGATCTTCCTAGTGAAGCAGAGAAAGTTCCTCTGGCGTGTATGTCAAGAGTGGGATGATTGAATCACAGATACATGAGGACTTAATTTCACCAAATACTGACCATTACTCACCAAAGTGACCGCATCTTCTTCCCTCCACCAGCAGTTGATGTTATGAGGCTTTCTATTTTTTGGAGGGTAATGATAATACATGATTGCTTAAATTATTCGATGTCTGCTCCTTACCATTTGATCCCTATCCCCATGCTGCTGTGAATTCCATTTATTTTATTCAAGTGTTCCTGAAGTTATAGACTTTCTTACTTATTTGCAGAAAACCAACTTACACACCGTATGTGTCTAAGTAATACAATTATCACTTGTTGGTTTTCATGTTATAAATATCTTCTTTTGATCTACACCTGCCTGTTAACTCTGCGTATGGAGTCCTTTGTTAAACAGAATGTTTATATTTGGACTTTGCTAAATGTATCTTTTCCTCTTCTCATTTGTGCTTTGGGACATTTTGGGGGGTTCCCCAAATGAGATCACAGAGTTAAACTCCTATATTTTTCTTTCCATGAACGCTTTAGATTTTTGTCTTTCAAGTTAAGAACTTTAATCTGGTTGGAGTGGATTTTTCTTTTTACGTGGTGTAAATTATGAATTTCAAATTCATTTTCCTTCAAGTGGTGACCTAATTCTTCTATTGCTTATATTAAAGAATCTATCTTTTCTTTTCTAATTTATGATGTCACCTCGATCATATTCTTTCTTCTTTTTCTGGGGTCTGTTCCATTCCATTATCAACCTTTATGTTCCTACACTAGTACCATGGATTTTTTAACAATAGTTTTGTGATATGCCTCAAGTTCCATTTGGACAAGTCCTTTCTTGGCTTCTTTGTAAAAAATTCTTTAACTATTCATGGGCCTTTATCTTTCTACATATATTTATTTTAGAATCAATTTTTAAAGTTTACTCAAAAGTCCTCCTCAGATTTTGACTGGATTAGATAGAATTAATAGATTAAATTGTGAAAAACTGAAATACATATGTAATATTAAATAGATCTTTCATTTTACTTGAGTCTTTTTGTCCATTTATTATGTGAATACTGTATTGATTCTTTTGACTTTTCTGTTATATATAATTAAGGAAATTTTTGTCTCTTCCCTTCTAGTACTTGTGTTCTTTCTTTTTTCTTTTTTCCTTTTCTTCTTCTTCTTCTTCTTCTTCTTCTTCTTCTTCTTCTTCTTCTTCTTCTTCTTCTTCTTCTTCTTCTTCTTCTTCTTCTTCTTTTTTTTTAAATCTTATTTCACTGGCTAGAAGCTCCCAGAATGTTTTTTCACTGGGACTGAAAGTGGACATCCTTGTCTTCTCCCCAACTAGAAATGAGCTGGACCTGGAACTTTTCCATTAGAGCTGATATTTGCTGTAGTTTTTCTCACATAGCTTTGTCATCCCGAATATTTCTTATGAATTGAAATGTTAAAATTGTTTGATGACACTTCAGGCTTATACTTTCAAGTAGACCATTACAAAAAAGTGAGTGAGTTTATCTCAGAATGCTAGCAATCCAAAATGTTAAAAAGGTTTCCATCATCGTATTGACATCCACTTTTTCAGATATGAATCTGACCATCTTTTTGATGGTATTTTGCATCCATTACCAACATTTGCCTCTCACTTGAAAAAAAAAAAAAAGCATAAGTTTCAAAATACAAAAAGCATTTGCTGTCCTCTAATCCTAGAGTAACGGAGTAATTAACCTCAGTGTGTTCTAACAGTGGAGCTTCTCATCCTAGTTTCATCTTTGAGCAGCAGCCTTGACCTAATCGTAAGACCACTGTTTCCACATTTGTTCCACTCTCTGAAACTTCTCAAAACACTATCTCATATTCAAATCTCTGTCCCTTGGTTCCTTTCTCTCTAACGCTTTTCTTTATTTGTTCACTTAACTACACATCTCATTAATATAGGTCTTCATTTGTTTCCTTATATTTGGGAATATATATGCATCAAGTGGTTCTGTTCCTTCTTCAAAGCCTCACCCCCTTCCTTGATAATAAGGAAGTATGATTTCCTACTACCATCAAATCTTTTCTAAATGGGAGAATGAAAGGATAGCATAAAACACAGAACTATGAGCATATAATAACTCTCACATTCAAATGTATAGAATAGAAAGATTGTGTTGCTATTGTGTTTTCTATGTCACTTGGCATGGATATTTAATAAATAGAAGTTCAGTTCAATTCAATTCTCAGTGATAGTGAAGACATATATTCTGGAAAAGTCATAGTCCAGGGGCTCTGAAATATTTGCATATATCAAAATCATTTGAGGGCTTATTAAAGAATAAATTTCTAAGCTCCACTCCAGTGTCAGATTCAGAGGATCTAGGGTGAGGATACATATGCATTTCTAATAAGTCTCCAGGTGCTGCTGCTGCTAGTGGTCTAGAGAACCACTTCAGCATCCCTTGACATAATTACTTTCACTTAATATTGATCTTCTAGAGACAAATTAATTTTTTATTCCAGATTCAAGTTACACTTTGTGTCTTGAGCCAATAATCATTACATCTTTAACTTATTTCAGTATCTCAATGTATCTTGCTGAAGTATATGAAATTTTTGCTATTCATCCATTTTTAAGCATCAAAATTGAAATTGCATATAATTTAACCTAATATTAAACTTTACCAAGAGAGGCTTTTTAAAATATTTATTTCTATTCAGACAAAAAAACCTCCTGATTATAACTTTCACATAATTACCCCTAGTCAATTTCTCAGCCTGAAGAGTCTAGTTAGCTTCTCCAGGCTTGAGTTACATCTTGCTTAGTTCCACAGAGAAGGATAATAGAAAGAAAATGTTCTTTGCTTAAGATAACACGTAGAAAATTAGAAGATTCTTAAAAACCAAATAATATATCTTTTCAGGAGTAGACCATAACCTTTAGGTTAATTGTCTTTGTTAGGCTGCTTTTTAAAGTCAAACTACTAAAAAAAAAAAAAATATATATATATATATATATATATATATATATATATCCTTTAAAATCCCAATTTGTGGGCAGTCCAGGTGGCTCGGCGATTTAGCTCTGCCTTCAGCCCAAGGCATGATCTTGGAAACCCTAGATCAAGTCCCACGTCTGGCTCCCTGCATAGAGCCTGCTTCTCCCTCTGCCTGTGTCTCTCATAAACAAATACATAAATACATAAATACATAAAATAAATAATAAATAAAGTCTTTAAAAAAAAAGGAAAGGAACATAGACTTTTAAAACTGGTAAATGTGAATTTTAATCCTAATTATGCCACCAATTATCTAGGTGACCTTAGGCAAGTAATTTATTTCCTTGAAAGCTTAGGTTGTTTCCCTTTTAAAAATAAATGTATAAAAACCTGTCTCTGTATGAGAAAAATCAACACAGTTCCTGAAATTTAGTTGAAACACAAAAATTTTAGAAGGTAACACTATAAATATATTACATGAAAAATTATACTTGAAGAAAAGTTATAAAATATCAGACTACCTCAAGTGATATATGAAGCTGATTTGAATTTTTAGAGATTAATCCATCCCACAAACATGTATCTGTCAAGTTTGAGATCTGAGTCACCATGAGATTTAGACCAGAGTTTAGAGATCCCCATGGGAGCAACTCATAGGGTGAGTCCCTAAAGTAATGTAACTGCCAGGCAGTCTCCTAGGCACTTGGCATGTAATCTACAAAATACCACTTTGGACAAGGTCTTGGTCTCTCTTTCCCCAAGCCCTATGTTCTATTACAACATCACACTTGAAAGAGAAGGCTGACGTTTACTCCTGGCAGAGCCGAGCTTTATGATGTTTCACCCAATCCAGTATGTCAAATCTTGTAACATACCATTATTTGACATATTGCTAAAAAAGAGTAAAAGGCTGACAATGAAATTATAACCCATACTTTTTCTCTTAGAATATTAATATCATACATACTGAAGGAGCCCATTTGGACTTATTCAGGGTTATATGCTACTCTTACGCATATAAAAAGGAAAACATAAGCAAAATAGATAGGTGAAGGCATTTGAAAAGCTTTTACATATTTCAAGTTCAGCTCTACTAAATCATGTTTTGTACAAGGATTGTTAATGTCTGTGATTTTTCACACAATAGCATCATCTGTGCCATTAAGAGCATTGGTGATGCAGCATTTCTTACAAAAGAGCTCTATCATTGTGTACAGAATTTTCTTCCAAGCCACTGGCACTAACTCTGTCAGTTCCTATACACATGTGTAAACAATAACACCCACAATAGGAGAGCCACCTAGCCAAAAGCAATTGTAAAACACTTAATTTCAGAGATAAAAATATGTAAAATTAAATGTACATCTTTGAATCAGTAAAACGCAACCCTCAGTGAAAGAGCTATAACTTACTAGGTAGAACTAGTTGACTAGCTCATAGAGGTTGACATCGGTTTTAAATATGAAAAGGTAGTTTTCTATCGATTTGTATTTTGTCCTCTCTTTTGTTGCTGTTTCCTCATTCTTCCTCTGGAATTGCATTTTGTTTCTAACTCTCTTAAAATTCCATGAAACAGAAAACTGACCACAGCAGCCAAGTCAAATAGGGATTTATTCTTCTCACGTAACAAAGAAGACTTGAGGTGGAAGCCACCACAACGCCATCAAAGATCCATGCTGCTGCCTTTCTCTGCCATAGTTCAAAGGTTATCACACCCTAATGTGATAGGTTGCAAGATGGCTGATGCACTATGGCCACATTCCCAAGAGGATTTGGGAAAGAACAAAGGGTGAAAGTCATCATGGAAACACCACTCCTTCTTCATCAGATTTCTTCTTACATCTCACCAGTAACAATGGGTTATATGATAAACCTAATTTCAAAAGAGTCTAAGGAGAGACATAATGTTTACCTGGGAATATAGCTTCTCTGATAATATTGTTGTTCTCTTGGTATAAATAAATGGAAGAAGAAAGGAAGAAGAAGAAGAAGAAGAAGAAGAAGAAGAAGAAGAAGAAGAAGAAGAAGAGAGGAAGAGGCGGAGGAGGAAGGAAGAGGAGGAGGAGGGGAGCGAGGGAGGAGGAGGAGGAGGGGAGGAGGAGGAGGAGAGGAGGAGGAGGAGGAGGAGGAGGAGGAGGAGGAGGAGGAGGAGAAGAAGACGAAGGAGGAGGAGGAGGAGGAGAAGAAGAGAAGAAGAAGAAGAAGAAGGAAAAGAAAAGAAGAAGAAGAGAAGAAGAAGAGAAGAAGAAGAAAGAAAGAGAAGAAGAAGAGAAGAAGAAGAAGAGGAAGAAGAGAAGAAGAAGAAGAGAAGAAGAAGGAAAGAAGAAAAAAAAAGAAGAGAAGAAGAAAGAAGAAGAAGAAGAAGAAGAAGAAGAAGAAGAAGAAGAAGAAGAAGAAGAAGAAGAAGAAGAAGAAGAAGAGGAAGGAGGAGGAGGAGGAGGAGGAGGAGAGGAGGAGGAGGAAAAGAAGAAATTGTTATTGGTAAGAAAGTAGCTCCACCCGTTACCACTCTATGAACCCAAAAGTTCAACAGTATGAAGCAGTATGCTTGCCACATACACGTGGAAAGCTATGTTTTTTGCTTTATTTTATCTAATTCAGTTGGGTAGGATTTCACTGGTAATTACACACATCTCTTTGATAATGTGGCTAATATATTGTTCATTCTCATCTCCATAAAAAGCATTAGCTATAAAGTAAAAGCAAATGAAAGACATCAAAATGCTTAAGAAGAATTAAAGTAACATAATATTGTAGTAGTTATCTAATCCAGAACACTGCTTTACACATAATAAGCATTTAATGAATGTATATAGTATGAATTAGTGTTTTTTTATCACTTTTCAAAAGATTCGCTTTGGGTTTTTGTTTTTTATTTCTACATCAGATTTGGAGGAAAGATCGATATGAAAGAGATCTAATAATGATTCCTAACATGTGAATAACATTTAACCCTAAGTACTTTCTGCCACATTCAAAGTTTAGCTTCCAAAAAGTTAAATTATATAAGATATATACATAGAAATCGTAAATTGGTATGATCATTCCACTAGCAAAGCGAACAGTATGTCCCGAGATATTACGGTCACGCTGGTATACAAGTTTTACTCTGAAATGTTTACTGTTGGTTCTTCTCCTGTCACCTGTCTCACCCTCACCCTTTCTTAGCCCTTTGCTCTTCTTGGCAGTTGTTTTAACTCTTTCACCCCATATGTACTTGGAATTTGCTGCTTTTCCTGGAAACCATCACCATAATACCATGATTCCCTGAGATTCCTTAGACTGCAATAAGATATTGCAAACTCTCCTTTTCTAACTAGGCTGCCCCTTCCTTCTCTCTCCATCTCCAATCGGCTGTTTTCTGGACCCTGCTTCCTTAAAACACATGAGGAAAATTGATGTTGCTGTGTTCGTTCTTACCTGTACCCTTCTCCAGGAGGATACTGTCTCTACAACCTTAGAATTTTAATCCAGAGGCATTACACGGGGTATCCCACTGACATCGGCTCGGTGCTAATTCTTAGACGTCTCTACAGACAGTTGAGAGTCATAATACTCAAAACTTCAAGTTCATTGACTGATTTCACAATCAGTATTTGATTTTGTTAGTGTGTTCTTACTGTAACAGTCCTGTGGTTGGTTTGGTTTTGTGTTGGTGGTTTTTTTTTATTTATTTATTTTTTTTTTTATAACCTTTTTGAGGCCCTTTAAGTTTATACAAGCCTACATAATCTTTATTGCTTTTTACCTGCCTTATATGCTAGGTCACTAGGAATACTGAAATTATGTCTAAATAATCTGCATAATCCTACAATTCCAGAAGACTATAGAAATGCACAATACATTTTGGGGAGGGTGAATGATCCTTCTACCAGATTTTTTTATAGCTCCCCCTTACTATTAAAAAAATCATTTTAAGTGATGTGCCCATTTCACTAGTCATTTGACAAGAAGAGGCGGAAGCCAAGGAGCGCCCTCATAATTGCTCATGTGTTCAGCCTTCTAAAGTAAACATACACATCAAATTTGAAAAACATCCAAATCGGTGTGCCTGGAATCTCATTCTCTTTTGGCAAACATTGTGAGCTACCTTCCTGTTTGCAGTGTTGTTTCATTAGGTCATGACAAAGGCCCCATCAGAAAGCTGGCACGCCCCATTAGTAGAATTACACTCAACTAAGGTTGAAAAACAAGTTAGCAACAACAACAACAAAAAAAACATTTGATCAATATCACTGTTTTTTTTTTTAATATTGGCTTGCTGACTTCTCTACTGCCTATGTTTTCATCTGTTTTCTTTTGCATCTTCTTCCCATCAGAGGATACTCCAAGAATGTTCATTGGCCCTTTTGTTCATGTGTTCAACAAATACTAAACCACGCCCACCTAGCTCCCCATGCTGCATCCTGGACTCTAATCTCCCATAAATTGGTCTACCTCTTGCACTAATGCTAAACATTTTTGTAGCTGTGTGATTAATCTTCTGGAGCTGGTATCCACCAAAGGTAGGAGAAGGTGGTCTCCTTGGTAATTTTACTGAAATGATGTATAAAACTGAAAATTATGACTTGAAAGCAAACAGAGTTTAGAGAGAGGATAAACGGAATTATATTCTCTTCTCCAACCCCATTCTCTTGACCTTAGAATCCAGATGTTGTCTAGTATATGCATGAGGTTGGGAGGAGAAAAATGGCCACTGCCATAGTGACATCAAAATGAAAGCAAGGCAAGGTGGGAAGCAAAAATTTGGACTAGTGACTGAGGAGAACAGTAACCAGCCAGTAAGTTATTTTCTGTTGCTACCCATTAGACTGAAGAAAGTTTTGTTAAAGGCTACTGGTCACGCTGTGTGGTATGAGGAGACAGCCTCACATCCACTCATTTCAGAAAAAGTGAAGGAGAGTGTCCCTGAGGCCAACAAAGACATGGCAAATTGTGGTTAGTGAGATCCCTAAGGGAAGGACCAGCTCCTGGGATATGCTGATGTTCTGAACACCGGCAACCCTCCCTTACGGTGGGATTTGCTCTCTACTGACAACCTTAGGGTCAAATAACTTGCTACTATTAAGAGAGCTAGGGGTGGGAGTGGGGAGGGGCACCTGCAGAGCATTCTGTGAGCTACTTATTTTGAACAGAAGGATAAAAAAATGGACAACTCTAACCAGAAGGAGATTACATGCTGGGAAAGCAAGTAGCCAATGCAACAAGCAAGCCTATGAAGCATGTGACATAATAATATGTATCTGGGAGTCTTTCTTTGATACCTTCAATACCATGGCAAATTTTTTTTTGTCTCTCCTTTTTAAGGCTTTCTTTGTTGTACTAAAGCTACCACAGAATTTTAAAACTTTAGACACTTCCTCCTATTGTAACATAACAAGCCCTGTGTTTACCATGTAAAATACTCTATAGTTTTCCGGGAGTCCTTAAAGCCATAGGATAAAATGATTCATTTTCTAAGAATTGCAATTGTACTAGATTTTTAGAGGAATAGCTTTATTCCAGTATTGAAATAATCACCGAAATATTATGGAGTAGAATGCAAAATTAATGACCAAAGTTTTTAATGTCACTGGAGAATTCAAAGATAGTCTCTGCTCAAAGCAAGGGGCTTTGACTATCCCCAGACCTCAGGAGTAATGGTTGCTTAGTGGAATATTTTGAGAAGTTCTAATTAAAAAGTGTAAGTGATATCAGCCCACACACTACCATTGACTCTCTTAGGACAAAAAGTATACATTACACCAAAGAATACGTATAATGTATACATAAGGTATCAAGAACAATACAATGAAATATTGCATTGCCATTGACGTGTTCGTGTATCTTTCTCTGCCATACCACTACCCTCGAATTTTTACATTCTGTTTTTTTTTGCTTGATATTTTTATGATACCCTAAGCAATATATTGGTTTTGCACAGGTTGCATATTTGAAAGGTTTTTATGAAGGTATTCCCACCATATTATCCTGCTGAAAATAGATATTTCCACTCACATAGATACTTGTAGCTATTGTTTATTGATTTTTTTTCACAGCTGTATAATTGACATGGTACAAAAAAGGATAAAAAATGTTTCATATGTTCTAATGTCAATAAACATTTAGGTTGTTTCCAGACATTCACTTTTATATCCATTGCTGCTGTGGACATTATTGTACACGTTTCCTGGTGCACATTAGCAGAGATTACTCTGTTTATCTAGGAGTGATTTTCTGGGTCATAGGATATGCACATTTTTAACTCTACAAAATAGTGCCAAATCATTTTCCAAACTATTTATACTATTTCCTGTCCAAAATACATGAGTTGCTATTGCTTCATATCCTTTACAACATCCATTATTGTCTGGCTTTTTGATATTTGCCAATCTTTAAAGCTGAAATTGTATCTGAGAGTTCAACTTACCTTTCTTCGGGGTCTTATAAGATCCAACTTTTATTCATGCCTATTGGCCTCTGAGTTTCTTCTCCTATGAATTGACACCCAGGTAGTCTTCCCTCCTGCCCCCATATTTCTATTGAATTGTTTATTGTATTGATTTTATTTTATTGATTTTTAGGACTTTTGGGTTATATAACCTATTTTAGTTGAACATGCTGCACAGACAGTCTGTGCTCAGCTTTCATGTTATTCATGTCTTCTAATGAAAGTAGTTCTTAATCTCAATGTCTTCAGGTTATCAACCTTTTTATTGGGGTTTGCCCTTTGGGGTTCTTATCTACAAACCTTTTCCTATTTCTAAGTAAGAGTAAAGGTAAGAAATTATTTCTTCTTTGAGGTGCAAATATCGTAACAATTAGAAGCTCTGTTTTATGATTTTCATTTAATAGCCTCGCCTGAATAACCAACACTCTTTATTTTCTCCATAAAAAAATTGAATTTTCGGGGGCACCTGGGTGGTTCAGTCAGTTAAGTGTCTGATTCTTCATCTCGGCTCATGTTATGGTCTCAGAGTCCTGAGATCAAGCCCCTGTTAGGCTCCAGGCTCTGCTGGGCGTAGAGCGTGCTTGTGCTTAAGATTTTCTTTCTCCCCCTCTCTCTGCCCCTCTTTGTCCCCCTCACTCCCTCCACCCTCCAGCTCATGCTTGCCCACTCACACTCTCTCTAAAATAAACAATAAATAAATTGAATTTTCAAAGTTAATAGATTTCTTCTCAGTTGTGGTAGATTGCAAAAATGATCGCAAATGCCTCCCTTCGCTACATACACTCTTCTTTGCAATGTGATATTGCTGCGTCTACCATGGTGAGATGGTCTTTATCTTTCCACTCCTTACAGCCAGAGCATATCCATGTAACTTCCTTGGTCAATGGGACTTTAGCAAGTATATGCAAGCAGAGACTTGGAAATTGCTTATGCCTTCAGAGCTTGCACTCTTGCTGCTTTATGGAACTCCGAGATATCTATGAAAAGAAGCCTGGGCTAGTCTGTTTTAGAAGAGAGACCATGTGAATCAGAAACAGATTATCCTAATGAGATCATCCTAGTTCATGCAACCCCAGTTAAGCCAGCCAGACCAGAAGTACTCGACTAATTCAGAATCATGAGGAGAATAAATGTTTGTTGTTTCAAGTAACAAAGTTTAGGGAAATCTGTCATGCAACAAAAGTTAATCAATACAATATTATATAATACTGACTTCTATTTCTGCTAAGTACTTTCTTTGTTTATGGGGTTAGAGACTGTGAGTGCCAAGCATTCATCCTCTCTTTCTTCCTTTAAGTAGCAGATGTTCCCCCTTTATCTGGATACACGGCCAGCTATGGACTACATTTTTCAGCCATCTAGCAGCTATGTAAGGTCACGTAACTAGGTTTGCACCAGCAGAACGTAAATAGTAACGGCAAGTGCAGCTTCAATGTGTCTTCTTAAATATAACACTGCTTGCCTTGGACTCTTCCCCTTTTCCCTCCCCCTACTCCCCTTCTTTGGATTGGAATGTAGGCACAGCATAGTTCACCTTTAACTAAGCAGGAAAAGAAAAATACCTCCGGGGTTATTGTTTACACTCGCCTGATTTTGAACTGTCCTCTGAAAATATATTTCCACCATATTGAAACCACTCTGTTAAACATCTTTATTATAGCAACTTAACCTACATCTTAACCAACATACTTACCAAGAGTCCGTTGTATTTGTCTTCAAAGGTGTTTATGACAAACATATTTGCTATTGTAATTATATGGTTTTTTTAAAGAATATTATTTCATCCGATGAAAATAGAAGTGTAAAATAAAAAGAAGTTATGGTTTCCATGAAAACTAACTTCAGTACTTTGGAACAATTCAGTAAAGGCAAGTCACTAAAAATTAGATGTGAATGAGACAATTGGAAATGATGGGGAGAAAATCATCAAAATCTGAAGGATTCTTCCCTCAGAGTGCTTCACAAACATCTATAAATTCTCCTTTTACTTTAAAAAAAGATATTGAATGGATGGTATTATGGTTAAGATTTGTAGAAAAATAACAGCTGACTTTGAGCTCCAACCAGTAGACATATTTTAAGAAAAGACCTTGACCCAAGATTATAAATACAGCCAATGAAAGTAAATTTATATGCTTTAGAATAGTATAGAATGTCCAAAGGACCTTTTTAAAATTATTATTCCCTGATTTGCCTATTTTTACTTTTTAATGAACCAAACAAATACCGATCTCAATTACATGCATAAGAGGACTTCTAACTATAACTCCTTCAAGCATGATCATATGTAGGTAAAGTAAAGTAGGAGTGGGATTGGGGCAAACATAGAGGTGGTGAGGATGCTAGTGACCCAGAGACAGCATGTGCTTTGCAAAGGGAAGCTACTACTTGACTCCAGCAAATTGTTGGCATGTGGCAGTCAACCAAATTTCCCAGATATTTCCATTTGGGAGAAGTTAGAAATTGGCCTGTGTGTGTGTGTGTGTGTGTGTGTGTGTGTGTGAAATCTGTTGGTTTTAAATGTCAGCAACCATAGCCAGTACCAAAATACATTCTGGTCCTTAGCGAGACCACACTTCCCAAGCTTCTCTGCATTTAGCTGGGGCCACGTGACCAGATTCCTGCCAATCTCAAGTATGCAGAAATGATTGATGTGTTTTCTTTCCAGGTCTGGTGGAGAGCACATCATGAGATCCTTTCCCCCTCTACTGCCTGCAATGCTGTTAACCAGAGAATCCGTGGAAGGCACCTGTTGAAAATGATGGAGTTGTTTGCGTCTCAGGTCCCTGAAAGACTGCATGCATAGAGCCCTTTCACCACCTCCTAACCTAGAACATAGGAACATCCATTATAGACTGAGTGGAAACTCAAGTTCAGTTGCAGCAGAGCAATTACACTTTGACTTTATTGGTTATACCATTTAGTCCGCACTCCCCGTGAGAGCTGCTACTAACTTCAATGTACAACATCCTGTGGGGGGGCAGCATTCAGTCCTGTTTGGAACCTGCATGTAGACATCTTCGTACTTTCATCGCCCCCTCCTGAAAATGCAAGGGTTACCTTATTATTTTTCTTCCTCCTGGAGCTCTCTCCTTCCACAATCCCTCTGAAGAAGATGATAGACTAATAGTTACTTCTTTCTTTTCTTGTTCTCATTTTACCCTCTCCATTCTATCCTTTTCTCTTTCCTTATTCTGCCTTTGTCACTTGCTTTTCATTTTAGCTTTTCCTTTAGATGCTTTTCCTTTGAAGCTCTCTTGTCCAAGAGTAAAAATGTATGTGTCCAAACTCGTGATGCCCACCTTGCCACAGTTCTGATTTTCTTGTCCATGTTGATTTTTTTCAGTGAGGGTTTCATGACTTATACTCACATCCTGGCCTCACAAACCTCAGCACGAATAAACATTTTTAAATAAATGGATCTGGAAGATGAGGATTGGAGTGTAGCCATGTTGAGGGGACACAAGGTAACAATACTCCTGAGCCAACAGATACCCAAGACCTCACCTCTCTTCCTATTTCCTCACTCCGCTTTTGCCAGCTTTCCTTGCACATCAATTTCTCTTGCTAGGAACTTCTTTTCTGACAAACGATCAAAATGAAATGGTAATTCTTAAAATAGATTTTTCAGCATGGTTCTTTATAAAAGGTACTAGTCTGCCAGAAGGGGACCCAGTTGTCACAACACTATCAGCAGTACTTGCTACGGATCAGACACCACTCTAAATGCCTTACTATGATTCCAGAAGACTCACAACAAATCTATGAGACTGGTAGTAGTAGCAGTAGTATCTTCAAAACACTTTACAATATACTGTATCTAATTAGCATATTCCACAGAACCTCTTTTCTTGAAAATACCTTCATTTTGGGCAGACATCTACAAAACAAATATATTAATGCTCTAGTGTAACATCTGGGTATTGTAGCCGTAATAGTTTCAAATTGTTGACTATGAAGAACACCTCTTGTTTAATATTTTGTAGGCACACTATCTAAATACCTGATAGCATTTTTCATCTTTATCCAGAAGTTTTAGCTGTTAAGTGGGTAATCTTGAATGTTTTCATTCGAGGGGAAAAAAACTGTATTGACTTCTATGCATCTGAATGTTTAATATGTGTATATTATGGCTGCCTATTTTATTTACTCCGAGTACTCTGTTGAGATTCATGAAATACAGATATTGAGATCTCAAGATCTTCCCATTGCCTGGAGTACTCTTAGCTCCCTAGGGAAATGTAAACAATGTGGTCCCTCAGGAAATATTTTTAAAGTGCTAGTCATCTTTTGTTTTGAAACTCGGCATAAAACAGTATACATCACCTCCCTCTCCGATAAGGTACAACAATCGGCAGAAAACTAATAAGGTAACTCCATGAGGTTATTAAACCAATGGAGCAAGGAAGCTTATGAGAGAACAACTTGAAAATTAAAATTTGGCTGGAATACTGCCCCTCACATTTCTCCAATACTGAGGTGATGTATTTGTACACAAAGTAGAATAAGAACTGTGGCAATTATTTGGATAATTTAGGCTAAGGACCCCTTTTGCTGATAATCATTCACACAATTACAGTCTCTTTTTTGGCTTGGCTAGAATTACTCAGGCAGCTGCCTCAATTTTCTTGCTTCATGTTCCATCTGTAGAGATCATACAAAATAAAAGGAAAACCATCATTGGAATTTTAAACAGTTTCCCATTTCATTCAAAACATGAAACTTGTTAGGCTAGAGAAGTCACTTCTAGAAGGAGATGGTCCTACAGTGACAAAAACTGCATCCATTCACAGTTCTCTACTGAAAGAATGACTAAGTCAGGGGCACCTGGGTGGCTCAGTGGTTGAGCGTCTGCCTTTGGCTCAAGTCATGATCCTGGGGTCCTGGGATCGAGTCCTGCATCGGGCTCCCTGCATGGAGCCTGCTTCTCCCTATGCCTGTTTGTGTGTGTGTGTCTCTCTCTCTGTGTCTCTCATGAATAAATAAATAAAATATTTTTTAAATAAAATAAATAAATGAAAGAATGACTGAGTCAAATCTTAGCATTAACAATGCTCTTCCTCTCATCCAACTTTTTAAAGCTATATAAAGAAAAATAATTATTGAACACCTACCTACTAGGTCAAAAAGTATGAGTGGCAGGATATTAAAGCTTATTTCATTTAATTCTTTAAAAAAAAAATCCTTTATACAGAGATACCATTTCATCTATCTTGCAGATAGGTTCAGCAAAGATAAAACAAAAATAAGACATTTGTCCCACAGCAAAATTTAATACATGAAGAACCAGATCATTCTCTTGATATCAAATCTAATAGTCTATCCACTACAGAGAGATGAATGACAAAAATTTCTAAACAAGAAATTGAAAAGTCATATCTTTTGATAGTTTTCTCTTTTTAGCATAAAAGCCTTTAAAATATAGGAAATCTTCCCTAATTAGTAATATCAAAGATATTTGGAAACTTTCTTAGATTTTGCTCCTCAATATATCTTGGCTATTAAGTTAGAAGTCTTAAATTTTTTTTTTTTTTTTAGAAGTCTTAATTTTAAAAGTCAAGTAACTTGGTTCAGCCATAGGGAAATTAATCAGAAAATAAGAAAAGGTAATAAAATCATATTTGAGAATGCTTATTCTTCACAAAATTGATGTTGTGATAGATAATACCATCACATATGATGAATCATGTATGATGAATGAGCCTAGTGTTTGAATGGGTTCTTTGAATTAGGAATTTAATAAAGACTTCATCTTTATCTTGAATTTTACTTACATAGAGTTATCTAACAGTTAAGCATGAGTACAAACCAACTTGGTTCCAAATTGGTACCAAATTCCAAGTAACATGGAGATACAATCCCAAAATGGTTGTGAAGTTTACATCTAGGAGTTGATTTCTCACCAGGAGTTGCTCTTGTGATCCTATTAATCAGAGAAGCAGATCAGAAACTTGGAAAGCATTATCTCATTACACAGGTCAGATCCCATCCCAGTCCTTTAGGATCCAATTTCTAAGGCTGCTGTAGACCAGCCTTTACACTGGGAGATGTGAGTTAGAGAATGGCTTCCACCATCAGGGGTTCAGAGCCTTGTTGGGTCTCTACATGGCCCTTATTTGTCATGGCTCAGTGCCAGAGTCACGCCCCAATCCCTTGCAGTTCTGATGAGTTATTGTTTCCCTTCATGAGCCTTCGTAGTCTTCCTTTTATGTCTCTCCCATATTGCTCATTGTGATGACCAGCAGGACTCCAAAACCTAATAGACTCTGATATTTGTAAATTACTAAAACTAAAACCATCATTGGAGGCAACTGAACTCTAAAACTCAATTGGTTCTTTCTAAAAGATGCCATACCAGGCAAGAGTTTCTATGAGGATGTAACGGAAATTTTATTATAGGGCCAGGAGGGGCAATCATGAACCACCATACTTTAAAATGTTTATAGATAAACATCATTTTATCTCCGATTTATGGCACCGAGCTTTGGGTTTCTGGTTTGTGTTTATTTGTGTCTTTAAGATTAGAACTGGGAGATGGTTTTGTTTTGTTAGATGCCCTAGCCCCACCAACTGTGGATCAATCCTATAGAGTTGACAAAAAGCACCCGAAGTTAAAAATTTCTACAAAAGGACATCAAACTATCCTTCAAATTGTTGATAAGCAACACATGCTGATTAACCCTCAGTCAACGACATCGGAGACATTTGTGCCCTGTATTCTTTCCAGAGCACAACCCCGGACATTCTACTGTTTAATTCTTGGGAAGAACTTATTTATAAATCACAGAAATAATACTTATGGAAGATTTTCTGAAGGGCATGTAAACCCATCATTATATATAAATAAAATAAGCTTTTTCCTGGGTCAGGCCAGACCTTCGGAGACCACCTATTTGCCTATGCTGTTCGCCACCTTGCAGGCTTCTCACACTGCACTTGAGCTTGTACTTCAGGCTGTGCCACCGGTTGCTTCCTTAACTTCTCTGACTATGACGAAAATCAGCAATTCTTTCCAGTTAGGTCCAGTAATAAGTACAAACCCACATCTTGAAGGAAGAACAGAACGATAATAGAATTAGGCCCCTGGGAAACCTGCTCTGTCATCCAGAAAGCACCAGGGTCCCAGCGATCATCACAAACCCCAGCTCAGCAGCAGGAGCTTATTGATTACACCATTTCTGTCCCCACGAAATCATCACCTCATCCCTCGCTCTGTGTGTCCCTTTCACTTGATGCCTATTTATTGTTTCAGCTGCCTCTTGGCCTTTGCAACCCAACTTTTCTCTCTGTGCCCTTTGGTTCCTGCTCACACTTCCAAATAATTGCCTCCCTCTGTGTATCTCTTATCTTCAAATGCTCCAAAAGAAAACATCCAATTGTTTCCTCTCAACTTCGATCGTCCCTTTTGAGCAAGGGTTTTTTGTCAGATGTCCTTGTAGGCCACCAGCCAGTCTGTAAACATCAGTTACTCTTGAGTCAAGTGCCCTCCCATCTGCAGGCCAATTAGCTGAGGCCATAATGTTTGTAATTGGGAGGTTGGATTACTCTGTGTGTGTGTATGTTTGCGCGTGTGCTGGAGGGAAGGTTGTACTGTGCAGAGCACGGCTATTTGTGGTCAAGCCAACTATGTACCTTTCATACAATCCATAAAGGAATTTTCTCTTATACGTCAATACAAGTAAAAGCTTGGCTTATCATTAGTTTCTGTTGACTCTGCTCTTATGTACACCATCGATTTTGTAAACAATACTTTTTTAGACTGGCTACTAAAAATTCAAGGTCAAATCTATGAATCACTTCTGGCAAACATATAGGATTTTACGGTCTGTGTCTAGAGCTCACCCTACCCATATTTTCATTTTATTTTATTTTCTGTGTTGCCTTTCCTTCACCTATTCATCCTCGTTTTTTGAAAAATATTTTGTCGTGTATGTCTCCTGAAGCTATATCAAATCTTAATTCAGAAGAGGTGAAATATAAAAAAAAGTGACAAGAGCCATAATTATCTATTAATATAATTATCCATTTCACTACACTATAAATTTTTCAAGAAAAGCAATCATAGTGTCATCTTAGCCTCTACAGAATTTCATCCAGTTCTGGTCCGCAATAAGCACTTACTAAAAGCTTGTTGAATGAATGAATGAATGGTTCAATGATTTTTACCAAAATATTGGACAATGATAAATTTCATGCTGCAAATATTAAGTAAAATATGCATTTGGAAATAAATCATTTTATGGCAACTGGCATATTTTGATAAAATCATGGTAACAATATTGTCAGATCCCAAATTCTGATTTATCATAGCTACAATATCTCTTTTATTTTCAATGAACAACACAGCTACAGTCACTAAGAGCATGAAAGTGAGCTTCTTTTAAGTTCATGAAGTTTTTGAGAAAAAACAAAACAAAACAAAACATGACTTACAGTGAAGACCAAAGCCAATACTTTAAAAGCAAATTGAAAGTTCTTTTAGGGCTCATTTTGGCGTTACTATTCATCATTGTGACCTGACTCTGAATGAAGTTGTATTTTCATGTTAGTGTCCTTTGAAATATGTAATTCCATAAGCATTCCATTGTGATGAAAGCTCTTGTGTCCATCCAAACAGAGAAAACACTGTATCACAAGTTACTCATGGCAAGTTTTTGGCAACTACTTAAAGGGGACAAATAAGAAGAATTTAAGAGAATTCAATCAAAGACGGGCAATCCACACAAGAGAAAAACAAGGCCGGACAGAAAATTAGTATAGTCAGCATTATTCCTGAATGCAACACTTCGCAGTGTTTTAGAACTGCCTAGAAGGAATGCATTGTGTAGCACGATACAACAGCTAATTGATGTGTGTAACTACTTAAGTCAAAATAAAAATTTAGCTGTACGAGACATTGGGAAATCTGGCATGAGGGTGTCACTTCTTGTTTCTGGAAGCCTAAACAGCCAGCCAGGATTTCTTTTCATTGGTTACCAGGGCCCAGGAAGGCCCTCGTGTCCTCCTGTGGGCTGGTGGGTGCGTCCTGTGCAGTTTCAACCTGTCGCTGGGGATAACGTGCTGCACCACGTTCCAAGGCGGCCTGGAGAGGAGAGCAGGTCTCTCCCTCTGCCTTTGCCCCAGTGCCCAGCTCCCAACGCCTTCTCCCACTCCGAGATGAAAGCCCTTGACCTTTGCACTGAAAACTGAAGTGCAAGATCATAGGCCCTGATAGTCTACGTGCATTCCCGGTCCCCACTGGAAGCACTGACACGTTCTCTTGGTTTCAGATTCTTATTTAGAAGCTTTTAAGAGGGAAGCATCATGGAGGGTGAAATTTGGACTCCTAAAACTCTGCATGAATTATACACTGACTCTGCACTATTAAAACAAAGCCCTTTGACAAGCGGCCATCAGATACCTTTCAGAGGGGGGGCCCGGCTGCTATTCTCACAGCGCCCCTGAAAGAGCACTGATCCTCTCTGGCTGTAGCTTTTGTTTCCAGCCCTTCTTTTTCAATGGTTGTCATGGAATCGACTTATTAACATATGAAAAGCCATACACAACACTCTTCCCTGCACCCCTACCTCCCCCTCCACCAAAGCCTGTTGCTAAAGCCTCCGTCCTTAATATGCATGTAAAGGAGGGTGGGGTGTGAGAACAGAAATAAAATTGTGGGCGGAAAAAAAACAAAGAGGTTTTCAAGTTGCCTCCACTGGGGCAGAAGTGTTTGGTTTTTTTCGTGGAAATTTTCTCAATTTCTATCTTTTCGCCGACTCTTCCCCAAATTACGGTAACTGTAGTCGCCTACCCTGTTACAACCGATTTATTCACCAGAATTGATTTTAATTGCTTCGTGAGTCAGAGGAAAGACTTGCATGCTTCTCCGTGTATCCTGTCAACAGCTTTCGCTGAATTTAGAGTTCATGTCTATGGCCAATTGTTCTGTCTTCTTAAAAATAATTTTTAAGTTTCCTTAAGATCCTCACCTCACAATTTTCTCTAAAATAATGTTTGAATTTCTTTAAAATCTTCTAGGAGTCACAGAACTTTTTATTTGTTGTTGTTAAAGTTTAGCTTAGTGGTTATCTGGACTGCAGCTCTTGGAAAAGGCTAGAACTGTGTTTGCTTTTTGGAGTTGTCTAACCCCCTGTCAATAAGCCGCCTCTTGTCTCTCCTTGTGTATATAGTCAAAATGATAAATTGTGTTTCCATGTAAAAATAAATCTTGCCGATTCCCCCCAAACACACTTATATACTGAGAACACTAGCAGAGAGGAGACTTCTTAACAGAAACCAACAACCTCGTGAAGCCTGTTCTACTCCATGTATCACACTCATGTGGACGAAACTCCAATCTACCTGCAAAATGTTCTTGCACAGCATAAAGATTTACCACTTTCCAACTTCCAGGCAATTTCTCAACCTAGTCTCTATTGCAGTAACTTCTGGCAAACATGTAGGATGAAGAGATAGTGATGAACGATAGTCAACAAAACAACTTGAACCGTGCACTGAGTGCTAAGAGCTTTGTATGACTGACTTAATACAACAATCATGGGGACAAAAATGGACCCCTTCTTCCATTCGGGGACTTAGTACACTCAATTGGGAAGGTTCTTTTAGGGAAAGAAATTCTGGAAAGGGATCCCTGGGTGGCGCAGCAGTTTGGCGCCTGCCTTTGGCCCAGGGCGCGATCCTGGAGACCCGGGATCGAATCCCACGTCGGCCTGCCGGTGCATGGAGCCTGCTTCTCCCTCTGTCTGTGTCTCTGCCTCTCTCTCTCTCTCTCTCTCTGTGACTATCATAAATAAAATAAAAATTTAAAAAAAAATTAAAAAAAAAAAAGAAATTCTGGAAAAATAGACCAATTTGGCCAGGTTGATTTGGATAATCCACCTGGATATTCCACAGATAATGTTAACTAGGATTCCTTTAGTTGTCAGAAGCAGACAACACTTTCAAATAAGTAAGAAAACAAAAGGGGAAGATAGTTGTTAACTCTTGCAGGTAGAAAATCCAAGCGAGGCGCTGACTGTAAGCATGACTAAATCTGGATGTCAGTAAACATCCAATGTTTGTCTGACCCTTTCCCCGCTCCCTCTTTCACTGCCTTCATCGCTTGGCCTACTTGTTTTTGAAAGCGCTGCCTTATGATCTGTCACAGTGAAGACTCCTTCTGGGTACCCCCAAGAAAATAGCTGAAGGAAGTTCCAGATTCACATCCATTCTGAAAGAGCTCACTCCTTTCACCTGGTTACCAGGTAACAAAATCGGGGAAGGGGAAAGATTTTGGCTGGTCCTGCTTGACTCCTATGCCCAATTTTAAACTGTATCTTTAAAGCTAGGGGACTGTTTGGCTTGTCTTGTTACAGGCTACTCCTATGGCTGGAGGTGACATCTATCAGGCAGTAGGGGAGACAAGGAAGCTTCCGGAGAATGGACAAAAACTATAGCTACCTATCATCCACACAGGCCTTTATCCCTCCGTGTTTGAAATGAAATATAACTCAAGTTAATTCTGACTTTCTCTAATACCAGCTTCCTTAATTATCTAAACTAATGAAGGTAGTTGCAATGTGTTTACTCCCATAAAAATGAGTAATATTAAAATATGCTTCGGTAAAAATGCATCTGGTAGCCATGCAGCGTGAAGTCGTAGACAGCTGGAATGGTTCAGTGATGGGGAGACATAGTGGAGGCCCAGTTTTACTGAGATGAAGCACTTTAAAAAATAAAAATCAATCAAAATCTATTTCCCTAGTTCCTATTATGTGACCCATACTGTGCTTTGTGCATTGAGAGAGAAAAAATGATAAACATCCAGGCTATCAGATGATAGAAATAATGTAAAATAAGTTCTCAACACACAGCTGGAGGGTAAACTGAGAAAGAAAATTGGTCCTTGTCCACCAGAACAATCTATAAGAAAGTGATGAGCCCGTGTCTGAATAAAGGAAGCCTTGAGCTTAGTTAGGCTCCCTTATTGCCCTCCGACACCCCTGCCTTCTGTAATATCCTGCCAATCCCTCATGGTAGCTAGCAGGGGCAGGATGTAGGATCTGGCTTAACTGGGATTGGCGTAAAGAATCTGTAAAAATGCCATGCTTGTCTCCCATGTGCTTGTTGCCCTTCTACCGGACTTGAGACAGATGTTTACCCGCTATCAGAACTTCTTTGCAGCCTCCATGTTCTTGGGGTTTTCTCTTCTTACACATCTGGAAGAAAGATGCCATGTAAGGGGAACCTAGGCCCACCCTATGGCCTCTCAGCACCCTCCCAGTCATCACACAAACAGAAAGGAGTGGAAAGTATGGATGTGAAGATCTAAAACATCGCCTGTGTGATCCCATAAGCCATTCTGCAATAGCCAACAAGGCCTGAGCCACCATTCTTTCAAGCATCTTTATTTGGAGACTTGTCAAGGCCTTAAGGACTTTCTGCAGTTTTGATTCACTGCAGTCACTGACCCATCTGTTTTGTCTGTGTGTGTGTGTGTGTGTGTGTGTGTGTGTGTGCGTTGCTCTCCATCGAACCATTTGGGAGAGTTACCCACTGACAACCAGGTATCACTGTACTCTAATTACTTTTAAAACACAACTTTGGTTTTAAAAGTCATATCCAAAATAGCTTTTCCAACCAACCTAAAGATGTCCTTATACTCAGTGGGTTCTATTTCATTAAAGATAATCATTATAAACTCATATTTCTTTTAATAAATTAAAAAAGCATCATTAAACAACTCTCTCTACTTTCCTATCTCCTATAGGGAGTCCCTCATTTCCAATCAAATAGTCCTTCTGTTCTTCTTCAAAAATCAGTTAAAAAAAAAAAATCAGTTTTGAGTACAATTCCATAAGAAACCTTCCCTTAGTAAGCCCACCCTACCTTAATCAATATATTACTTTACCCTACATAAAAATCTGCAAGAATTGGTAGCCAATCAATCCACAAATAATTAATGAGCATTTATTAGATGCTTAGTACTACTAAAGTATGTGGGAACATAGAGAAAAAGTATAAGACAGGCGCTCTTCCCCCAAGAAGCTTATAGTCTAGCTAAAGAGAGAGGATTTACCCATTAGAAATATTTTATTTATTTTATTTTTTTATTTTTTTAAAGATTTTATTTATTTATTCATGAGAGACACAGAGAGAGAGAGAGAGGCAGAGACACAGGCAGAGGGAGAAGCAGGCTCCATGCAGGGAGCCCGATGTGGGACTAGATCCCGGGTCTCCAGGATCATATCCCGGGGCCGAAGATGGCGCCAAACCGCTGAGCCATCAGGGCTGCCCACATTAGAAATATTTTAAAATAAGATAATGTATAGTAAACCTAATAAACTATACGATTCAGGTGTAAGTAGAAGATTTTGCCAAATCACAATTGAGACAGGTTGCAATCAGGGCATGTTGCAACTTGGCCAAGGGAGGTGAGAAAAAGCGGAGGCGACAAAAAGGAACAATGTGTGCAAAAGCACTTTGTGTTACATGGCCAGAGTGTAAAGAGCAAAATTCTCTGCCTTAAAATCCTTTTGGAACGATGAGACGCGCAAACAGATAAATCAGCAAATAAATAATACACGTTTGCAGAAGAGCAAAGGCAGATTTACCAGACACAGAGAGTGTCTGGGAACACTTCTGGGCTTTGTGGAACCTTCTGGGCTTTGTGGAGTGTCCAAGGTAAGGTGAGAACGTCATGTTGCAACCAGGAAGCGTTCTAGGCAAACAGGTCTGGAAAACTACCCAACAGAATCTTAGGGGACCGATGCCTCTCCAAGGATCCAATAGCTCCAGTAAACTTTTACCTCCTTTCGTGTTCTTTGTCATTAAAAAAATCCCCTCTAAATTGCATAAAATTCCAATTCTCAGAACCTGACTCTCCCCTGCTGTGGAGAGAGACTTGCAAGGGAATTATTTTGCCACAAAGATAGGCCTTGACCTGGGCTTTGACTAGAAGGCCCCCCTGCTGAGCAGTGAAAGAAATTGTTTTCCAAGTGGGAAAATTTTGTCTCTGGGATGACTTAAATGCAAACTTTCCCAGAACCAGAGGTAGACTAGATGGCCATGAAAGATCCCTTTCTGTCCTGTGATTTCATAATTTTGAAGTGTCAGATACTCACACTTCACTCACATTGTAGCTACAATCTCAAAGTCACAGATCCTACATTTGGGCGACATGAATGTGATCAATTGTTAAGCACAGCTCTGAGCGTATTTCAGAATTTATGCATAAACTTCAGAATTAAAAAGCCAATTACGAGTCTCAGAAATAAATGTCATTCAAATAGGGGTTCTGAACTGCCATTTCCCTCCTGGTGTGTGTGCAGATTTAAGCTAGATGATCCATTTTTTAGATAGTGTTTTATATGAGGCCAATAATATACCTTCCTTTAGGGCTTCTTCTTTTTTTTTTTTATTTTTTACTTTAGGGCTTCTTAGGCCTGTGTTATAAACTAAAGAACGCAGTTTGTGCCAACGAGAAGCACTACGCAAAGCTGTCCGGTATAACTGATAGGTCTCAGAAGCTGGAGTTAAAAGACCTGAGTGTGAGTCCCAGCCCGCCCCCCCCCCACCTTCTTGAAAGTCATGTGATAAATGTTCGCTGTAACGTCCATCCTCGTCCATCCTCGAGGATCTGCGGGAGGCGTAACCAGACTAATCTGTCAGACAGTCAGGGCCGACAGCATTCTAAGGCTGGAGTGGTTCAGTGTTACAGATTTTGAATTTCGTCCTGCTTGGGGCACAGCGGAGATGCCGGTTAAGAGTTCCCCCGACCACTGTCAGAACCCAGTAGAGCAATCACAGCTCCAGGACTGAACTCATTGTTGGCTGCAATTTCGGGGTCCCATTTTTCTGGATATAAACATCTCCGGAGTCATGATGGTTTTGAGTTCCTTGGGATAGGCACCGGGACTGATGTCCTAACGAGAAGCAAAGTTGTTAGGCTAGACCCGAACGCTCTCAGTCCTGACTGCACATGGAATCACCTGGGGAGCTTTTAAAAAAATATATTTGTGCCTGGACCCCACCCTGGATGAATTAAGTCAGAATTTCTATGTGCGGAGTCATGGTGAATCTTTCCCAAGTGATGTCACTATGCACTCGGAAATAAAGATCCTTGTAATTAGACTTCTATCCGCCTTTAGCATATGAGGCAAAGAGTACCTTCACCTGTTGTCCCTCCATCTGCAGACACTGCAGCAAGGTTGGACTTTCTAAGTGAAATATCCTCTTATAAAGGACCTACCTAAAAAAAATAAAAATAAAAATAAAAAAAAATAAAGGACCTACCTTATATGTACTATTCATCAATCCAAGCAAGAGGGCTGACTGCTTTGTGCCCTACATTTTATAGGGTTCGGCCTGGTCTTTCAACAGTGCTTCTGTTCTTGGCAAGAAGAGTCCACAGGGCCAAAGGGATAGTCCCACACTCATACACCCTCACGATGCTCTTTGGGTTCTCAGGACCCTTTTCAACCAGCCAGAGTCCATTTCCAGGATCTGTGTAAGGTTTCTTTCCTGGGTCTGTCCACCTAAGTACAAACTGAACACCTCTCTAGGCAAAGCAGTGGCCAGGGGTTGGCAGTTAGCGTCTGTGGAATTTTGACGCATGGGGGAGAGTGACCTGCATGAGTCTGAGAGGCCACACACATTGCAGGTTTGAGCCAGACTATGAAGAGAAGAGGGTGGACCTGGGACCGAGGACAGTGCGCTGAGCAGTGAGAGGCCAGGTCTCACCGGCCATTGTGTCCCGGAATGGAACTCCAAGGAGTCAGAGAACCCCAAATGTGAACACAACATCTAAATTATCAATAAAAATATCATGGAGCAAAGATAGAACACATTTTATGTTTTACTTAAGGGTTTTCAAGCTTAAATCGTAACTTTTTAAGTATTTAAGCATGTGGCATGTGGGCCTCCATCTGCATGCTTACCCTGGGCCCCACGAGTGTTAGAGGCGAACCCAAAGGACACATCTTTGCCCTGCTTCCCTCCAGGATGTTTTCTTATTTGAAATCAGCAGCCATGGAAGCTTTCCAAGGCTGTTTAAATGCAACGAGAATGTGGTCCATCAAAAATGCTGTCTGGTTTTATTGCACACAAGGGGTTGTTAACTCTGGCAATCTCACCGAACTGGGCTATGTTCTCATTGTCTCTTCAGCCTCCCCAGCCAAATCCTAATGGGGGAATGAGTCCGTGCCTATGAGATTTGAGGGAGGGGCTGTGGAATATGCAATCAAGCAGATCACCAAGTGTTGAGCTGAAACAAAGTTCCTGCTCCTTTGACTCCATTTTCAATTCACTCCATTTAGGGTTCGTGTTTGTGTTTTGGTTTGCTTTTTTGGCAGCAGGAAAGAAAAAGAATGGTCTCTTCCTCTTACGAAACCTGGAGCAGGATAACTGCTCGGGTCCCACAGGAACCCTGTAAGGAGGCTCTCGGAGGACAGGGACTGGTTTACAGCCTCCACATGAAAATGTATAAGAACTCATCACCATCCCCTTCCGCCATTCATCAATCTGACGGGATTTACTAGGGTCGTGGAAGGGAAGGGTGGCCCCGTCTTAAGAGAAGCTACAGTAGGGAGGTGGTGGGAGTTGGGCACAGCAGGCCAAAGGCAGAGGTCAATTCACCCTTTACGGACCCGGCACCGGGGTAGGTGAACTGCTTCATGAACTGGCCTACACCAGCCAAGGAGGAAACTCAGAACAAACCGAGGGTCGTTCTCAGGCCGTCACTTCTGCCGATGCATTGACCAGGAACCATGCAGGGGTAGGAAATTCCAGAATCCAGGCAAATTCTATGGAGACCGTATGTCTACAGCTGCTGAGGCAGCTCATGGATACTGCGTGTCAGGGGGGTGGCGTGGCCCTGGGAGGAAACAAAAGTCCCGGAGCCCAAGCCTCTGCAGAGCTATGCACAGGCCTGAGGACAGCCAGGGGGCCAGGGCCCGGGGGGTGGGGGGGAGATCCAGTGGCCCTGAAATGGGGTGGTTGCTGGTATAAAGGGCTGGGGTTTCAGCTGCTTAGGGCAGCATGGCTGTTTCTCCCACTGGGCAGAGCAGGGTGCTCGGTGCCTACTAGATGCCCCATTGGGCAGGTGGGATGCGGGCTGCAGGCCGAGCAGCTGCCCTGGAGCCTTGATGTGCACTGGCTGAGGGCCCACCTGTGCCCCGGGTCGGGGCAGGTGAGCGAGGCGCTGGGCGGCAGGGGTGGGGTGTCCCTTGGTCCCGTCGGACGGAATCACCTGCCTGGAGCTGGCACTGGGCAGCTCGACTCGCACAAGCGGCCCAGATCCCGTTCGCTGGCAGCAGGAAACCTGTCTCAGCTCCGGGTCTCATCTAGTTTGGGGACCTACCTGGGGGGCACGAGAGGCCTCTTCACTTTCCCACCTCACTGACACGGAACTTGGGTTGGTGGCCGGCAGCCAACCTGGAAATGGACCGACTGGCAACAGACTGAAGTGGGCAGAGTGTCTGTCGGACAAGGGTAGGGGAGAGCGGGGTGCGTGGGACCCTGTGGCCCTCCCGTCTGGGCCCAGGGACCACGGTGAGCATCCTGGACCCTGGAGACACGCTGATTTCCTAAAGCCTCAGTTGACAAGCACCAATGACCATGTAACCTGAGTCCAGGGCCTGGAAGGCCCGAGAGCATCCATCCTCATTTAAAATACACACCGACCCAGGCCAACACGCGAGAATAATCCCTCACTCCTGTAGGCACTGGAGTCCACGAGGGGTAAAATCAACGTCTCAAGCGACGATTCTCAGGACCAGGAAGACGGCCAGGGAAGCCCGGACACCACCCGAGGTGGGTGGGCATCTGAGAGCTCTCCTGCACCTCCCCCGGCCCAGGCTCGGTAGGCCCGAGGAGGCATCCCATGCGCTTGGGCACCTTCTATGTCGCGTCATCTGCAACATGTTCATGTGGCCACAGAGTCCCGTTAAGGGTGGAGACAGTCAGCTAGGCAACTAATTATCACAAATCTATAAAAGCCACCCAAATGTCACGGGAATCAATGTGCATTGATCCCAGTCCCAACTTGCTTGAGAAAGACGGAAAACACGCCCTGCCGGGTGACACTCTCACAGGTGAGGACCTTTGGGAGGTGGCAGGATAGTCTTCACCTGAAAGTCACCATCGAGGCTGAATTCCGGCAACGAAGAGCGCCCAGCACAACGCTCTTGAGAGGAAAGGTGCATTTTGTCAGCTAAATTCTAAACACTTTATTATGTCATCAACAAATTGAAGCTTGGGAAAAGCAGAGGGGGAAAAAAAGTAAAAAAAAAAAAAGAATCACTGAAGATTGAGAAAAGCGTTGCCAGTTTTTTTCAGCAGAATGTTCATATTGGACACCGAAGGGAACTAGTTGGTAAGAACCTGGTATATATATAATATTTAACAAAAGATTCATTTCTCTGCAATCCCAGTGTGATGAGCATTGGACTATTTTTTTAAATATTATTTTTAAAATATATTAAATCAGGCGCTGATTCAAGTTGCTTCAGATCCTATTCGGTCCTGCTGATGTTCCTTCCAAACAACAAAAAAAATTTTTCTACAATAAATAACTGAAAATCTACTGAAATTGTTCATGGGCCAAATATAGCAGAACCACTGTCCTAAAGACAGTAAAATAGACATTTCCCCTGGAAAGTACCTACTGATAAAAAATAGACTGAATCGCCGAATATATTCCAGTTTTCCTGGTGGTCTTAATTACTAAATTAATTTGATTATATGGTTAATCAAATTGACTGGATTAGTTTAAATGGCTGGGGTGATCCTTTTTCTGGGTCGTAGTTTGTGGCCAATAATCATGGTCTTTCCAAAGTATTTCAGTTGAATGAGATTCTGTATTACCCTTGAATAAATTTTTCCAATGATTAAATGCTTTAAAACTCAACGTAATTTTGTACATCTAATCTCAACTTTCTTGGTGTAAACCTGTTGTCTCTTTGCTCAAGATCACTTTTTTTTTTTTTTTTTAGGATTTTATTTATTCATGAGGGACATACACAGAGAGAGAGAGAGGCAGAGACACAGGCAGAGGGAGAAGCAGGCTCCATGCAGGGAGCCCGATGTGGGACTCGATCCCAGGACCCTGGGGTCACAACCAGAGCCGAAGACAGACACTCAACCGCTGAGCCACCCAGACGTCCCGATACCCCTATATTTTAAAAGCTACTCTACAATTGTTCAATTCTGTAACTTTCTCCACTTAACCTGTTTTTCGCCTCCTTCGCATTTCTTTTTCTTTGGAGAGCGGGTGAGACTACTAGTATGAGTGTGAGTGCAAGCGAGCCTGCGCCAGGGCAGAGGGAGAGGGAGAGAGAGAGAGAGAACCTCAAGCAGGCTCCATGCCCAGCATGCAGCTGGATGTGGGGCTGGATCTCACCCGAAATAGTGCCCTGAGCCAAAATCAAGAGTTGAGTAGCTTAACCGACTGAGCCAGCCGGGCGCCCCATATCCTTTTTGTCCTCAAATATTTATATATCTATCGTATGTCTCCAGGTATAAGGTTTGTGAGCTCAGGGACGTTGTTTTTGTTCACTGGCAAATCCCCTACACCAATTATAGCTCTTTTATAAGTATTATTGAACATGTCTATGGGACAGACGCTGAGACATACCAAAATCAAAGTGTACCAAAAAGATGCAGAACCAGATGTTTCCAGGGAGAAGAGTAGGATGTCAAGGGGCCATACACTTACTTTGTGAGCCCTTCTCTCTTTTCTATTCTCCAGCAAAGATAAACAGCATAAACCTTTTCCTTCCTTCGTCTTTTCAGCTTTTTAACTACGTAAACGTCCTATTTTGATTGCTCTCGCACTTCTTAACGGTGTTTATCTTCAGACTCATTTCTTTCATTCATAAAATATATTTTTTTAACAGACTGAATTTTCTCTCACAAAAGGGTAAATCTTATGGGTGCAAAAAGGTGTGACGCATTTTGTGAATTAGTTGTTGTTGACTCTTGCCTATAACCTGAAGTCGTAGTGTTCAGCAAGGTTAATTATAGACAAATTCAGGTAGTTTTAGAGCCTCAAACCTGGTCCAGGCTCAGGAAAAATACTAGGAGCTAAAATATTTCTCTGATGCTCATGCTTAAGTGGAATGGCCACTATGAGTGCAAGCCCCCCCAGATGGCAGCGTGCTGGTCTTCCTCAGCACTGCGGGAGCCACCTGCCCCCTCACCGAGTGCCAGGTAGCGGTGAACCTGCTAGCGAGAATCGGTTCACTGTCGGATTCGATGTGCTCAGTCAGTGAACTTCATCCTGAGGTTCTTGGATGTCTTACTTTGTTTTAGCAACATATCGTCTCCACCACCTACTCCCATAAAAACTGTGGTGCCATCTCCGTAGAGAGAAGTTAACACGGTATCTTCTCCAGTTGTGCTTTCATCGTGAGCCCCCCACCCTTAGTTCTCAGTATTTCTACTTCTCTTCCCACCCAAATGAATACCTCCTACAGACCTTGAAACAGAGGATGACGCTAACTCCTTTTGATTATCCACACCAACAGTTTGGGTTTCGCTTGAGACTTTGGCCAAGATTTAGGACAGTTCCTATGTTGTCAAACACGTTTAGCCAACCCAACGGGGAACTTTATTCTCCTGCTTTCTACACAGCGAGGAGAGAGAGAGAAGTGGTGGCAGGTTATGGGAAATAGGAGAAAGGCCTTTCTCTTACCTCTGGGGATTGTCGATGGTTGATATGGAAGATTACACTGGAACAAAGATTGCATTGCCAGCTTGTGTAGTTTATGCTCTACTTGTACTACATTATTATGGACTAGTTCTATTGTCTTGGGGGACAATAGAGGGTTTTATTTCAACATTATGTACAGAATGCCTGTATGGTCTCTTTCTTCCCTCCTCCAGATGCAGGAAGATATTTAGTATCAGGTTTCTGAAGGAGCCATGTCAAAATGAGGAGGTATAAACATTTCCTTTTTTTTTTTTTTTCTTTTTTTTTCCCCCTTCTTCCCCCCTGTCAGCTTTCAAAGCCCAGGATTCTGTTGTTTGTGAGAGAAGACTAAGTCATAACCCATTAGAGTGCGGCCTTCTCGGGCAACTCTGCACGAACAAAAACGAGTTATATATAAAATGGGATCCTGAAAGAATGATTTTTATGCCAAACACCTGAGAGAGAAGTCTTTCAGCGATGTAAGGAAAAAATGCTCTAAGAACCACTACTCAGAAAACTCTGCTTTTAGGTAAAACTTCTTATCTTTCTTTCTCCTCCCTGTTCCTACCTCATCATATACATGTACAAAACCATAAATTCTATGTTCTCAGGTAGATACACAAATGCCCAACCAATGTACACTCGCAGCAATTGTTTCCAATAAACCGTGGCTTACTGGTGTCATGTGCCAGGCAGGATGTGCAATGGGTGATATCGTCAGAATCGTCAGAACTTGCATTCCACTGATCCTTATGTTCTTTCAGATGTGTTGATCCTCTCTTCCCATTGATGAGTCCGAGATTATTGTTAAATAGACAGTTTTAGGCAAGCCTGTAGATTGGGACATATGCAACGCAAAGTGAAGAATTAGCAGGTCTTTTTCTTTTTTAAGTTTGAGTAAGAGGCAACAATTACTCCAAATAACCCATGACGACAATCCCATGTCATTGTCCTAAATTTTCTAAATTATCCATGCCGGTCTCAGCAATTAAGGACAGTTCCTTGTTAGATGAGAAACCCTAGTCCTCCACTTATGCTCAACCTTAATTATTCCCAATTAGGCCGTTTCATCAAAAGTGTGGTCTGGTCAAATTATTTGGCTCTAAAGTAGTTGTCACCTAAAGATAGTCTGACCTGTCTCCTGCTAAAGGAAATCGGTGTAATGAGAATATTGCTTTTGGGTCACCTTGTATACTTAAACTTTCTGGGCTACGGTTTCCCCATCTCCAAAACAGAAGTGCTACATCATTCTCAGAGGGATGGAGCCCTTGCACTTGGAGAGTGTGGGCGCTGGAGGGTTGGAAAAAGAAGTGTATTGGGCTTAAGATGTTGATAATCACTGCCTATCATGTGACGTATGTCTTTTTAAAATCACTGATTGAGTGGGTTTCGTAAATAAATCATGGGCACGATTTCTGCAAAATAACTTGCTACATCTTTTGAAGGTTTACGAGCAGCATAACTGATTTTATGGCTTCACCGACCAACACAATCTCACTTCTCTGGGGAAATACAGTAACACTCATAGGTAACGTATCTTCTCTTCCTTTTATTCATACTGCTACCACCACCGTTTACATCTTCTCCCACCACATTGAGTGTTGCCATAGTTTCCCAACTGACTTTCCTCCCTCCTGTGCTTCATCCTGCAGATTGCCCTTAATCATTTTCTGAAAGCACAGCAAAATCACCAGGATCCTACTTAAAATTTTTGACTGCCTCTTCACCGCCGATGGAATTAAGACCAAACCATTTGACCGAAAATTCTGGCTCCCGGCTGTTATTCCAAACTCAAGCCCTAGTCCTCCTCAAGGTCGAGCTCTAAATGCAACTATTTTAGATTATTTCCTGATCATAGAATGCCCTGTTCACCTCCCTGCTGTTTCTTCAGCTGCAGCTCTCTGCCCAGCACTGCCCTCCAATCTTGGTCAAAAGGAACTCTATCATTCCCAGAAGAGATGGAATCCCTTCCATTTCAGATTTCTGGGGCCCATGGTCTGCATCACAGATATGGCACGTCATCACTGCCTGGAATATTGTGCATAAGGGTACAAGTCTTAGCCATCCCACCAGAATGCAACCTGAATATCTTGCATGGCATAGTACCCGGCACAGGCCTCGTTGGAGAAGGAAGATGGTGTTGCCTTCATATCCGCTTAGTGAATGAACTAATAAAGTCAATAAACATAAAAGCAGGGCTATAAGGGAAAAAACGAAGGACAATGGTTTTTAAAAGAATGGAAAATCACTTTATCTGGCAGTGAGATGACCGCCATAGAATGAACGAACATGCTATAAGCCATTTCTTATGAAATTCCAAGTGGAAGGTGATAACTTTGTCTCAGAACTAAATGCATCTGTGTCTAGCCTGCGTCAGGAGCACGTACATTCAACCTAGCACCATGCTTTTACAGGTCAAAACAAACAAATCTTTGCCATGGGCAGATGCTCTGGTACATCAGAAACGGACTGGCCATTTGCATCATTAAATATCCTGTAGTTAACTCTGTTTGAGGCAAGCATCCTAGGAACTTGATTAGAAGGCAAAGACTTTTGAGGAATGCATTCATCACTCCGCCTCTAGACTTTCCAGCCTGCTCTTCTAACCTGCAGGTTGTGGACTTGAGCGGCAGCCTCCAGCTGGATCTCCCACTTCCAGCCCAGTCAGCTCTGCTCGCTACAGACTGACCAGCCTTCAGAGCCCAAAAAGGCCGAGCCAGTTCCTTTACTTCTCCCGTTGCTACTATTTCTCCTTGACTGGAGATTTAGTGCAATTCAGCGGCTTTTGTATACTGACAGACTCTATTTAGTTTGTCTGAAGTCTGAAGCCAAGGTGAGATCCTTGTTAGCAACCGAGGACCTCTCTCTTCAGTCCCAAATGGGTTTTCCCCATTGCAATGCAGTTTTACAGATTTTACTGCCCTTGGAGTTTACTCATACCACTCACCGTGTAAATGTATCAACAGAATTCACCGCCTGCTAGAGTCTCTAATTATTTAATATAAAGCCATCCATTTTATCCTTACGATTCAAACATCTGGACATGAGCCAAGGCAAGCATATACGTCAGCTCAGTATTTAATAATGAAATTCAAACGTGTACAATAAAACGTGAAAACTATACCCCTCCCCCCAAAAAATGTCTTGTAGTTAAAGCATCAGTGAACTCATGGTCAATTCAAAAAGATGATTCGGTTCATGAGATGCTGCATGTCTGGATAATGAATCCCATTAAAGCTGTGCAGAAATTCAGAGCTGAAAGTCTGAAAGCCTTTGCAAAGATAATGTTTACACTAGTCCTTAAATACTCTGGCAAGGCAAACCCTAGAAGATAATAAATCAATGATTGAGGGGTGGAAGAGAGACAATATCACAACCATTGGAAGGCTTTTGAATGATCTAATGAAATACCTTACCCTATATTTTTAAATTTTTCTGTGAGAAACAATCCACTAGAATTTATTGATATTATAAGGCTTAATTTCTCACACAACAAAAGTAAATACCATATAATTAGATTGCCAATTGTCTGCCAATTTAATTGAGAAATCGACTGAAATATGCCATGCATACATTATTCTTTTATATCAGAAGTCTTAGTGTTGCATTGATCCCAAATATTCCCTGTCTACCAACTATGAAACGATAGACACACTCTGGATGTCTGTGTGTGCCTTCCCACAAATGTCATTTTCAGAAATCTATAACTCAGCTTCCTAGACCAAGGAAAGGAAGGCACATGAGACCAACAGGCTGTTTTCGACTTTGCGTTTCAGATCATTTATACCGGAGTCCTGCTGATCACCCGGTGTCAGGTCGGCTTCACTGATGTTGAGGGCGTAGGTGAAGAGGCTAAGGTTCTAAGGGTGGATGCCAGAAATTCCACCGAGAAAGCTCTCCCTGGGTCTTTCAAGTCTTTGCCCCTTTTAAAAATGCAAATAACCCTTCAAAAACCAGACTTTTAATGCACTTATCGATCATTTGTATATCGGTGATAGTGGAAGACGTGGGAGTGCCAGACCTTGGCAAGAGGACCAGCAAGAGCGATGGTGAGAAGACAAGTTCAGAGGAAAACATGTAACCCAGGGGCATGGGGCAGAGAAGACCATCCTGGAGGGACCAAGCACCATTGTGAACCTAGCCTACCTCCCAGTCTGGGCAAGGCTCCCTCCTGGATTCGCCCCTGAGAGCCCCTAACTCTACCCCGTGAAAGCCGTGGAACTTCTGCAGAGGGGCTGACCCACGTTCTTGAAGAAAACCCTCTTGCTAATACAACCACAGTCACGTGAAAAAAAACAAACAAAAAACAAAAAAAACAACCCATAGTCATATGCAACAAATTAAATTATGGAAAGACACCGAGGAAGGATGTTTTAAGCACTGAAAGACCTTGTTAGGAAGACCATGGGATTTATCATTCAAATGGGGGCCCAGAAAGGGGCTACCGTCTTGCCCAGGATGGCAGACAGACAGGTGGACGAGAGTGTCTGCCTATTCCACTCCCACATCCATTTTCAGCCGTGAAAGATTATTGCGATCTTTCTGGCATACGCTGGGTAATCAGCTTTCATCTTCCGTCGTCCCTCAGAGTTGAAGGCCTGACCCCGTAGCTACTACCCTTTGCAAGTGGGATGTGTTCTCGATTCCTGACCTAGTTCGCCAGGAGAGTATTAGCTGCTTAGTTAACTCGGTAGCTTGTCCCTGGCAGGGGGCCCGGATTGGGGCTCCCAGAGGGGGGATGCCTCTCCCAGGAGGCCAGTTCTCACACAGGAGGGGGCCTCAGACCAGAAGGATCTGGGCGGGAGGCGGAGTCCTTGCAGCAGGAAAGAAAAGCTTTATAAGCAGTGAAGGAAACGCTGAGCAGCTCCCCAAATCCGTGGCAAGAGGAGCGGGGGCCTCGTTTCTTTTGCAGAGACCCACTCTAGATGCGTGTCCCTGTTTCCACGAGCTGCTTCGGGGCAACTCCCACGAGGCCAGCCGGCTTCTCCCCTCCTTGGGGTCCTCCGGAAGGCCTGGGCCACGGGAGGCCTCAGGGCCCGGGGCGGCCGTGGGAGCAGCTGGGCAGCCGGGCCGGGCCACTGTCGCGCCGCAGTTCTCGGGTGGGACGCGGGCAGGGTCGCTCGGGAGGTCCTGCGTCTGCCCTCCGAGCTCATCTGAGAACAACCACGGAGCAGGCTCGGAGAGGTGCCGGGTTTCCACACCAAGACCTGCGAACGCTTTCCATTCCACGCTATGCTTTTTGTCAGGGAAGCGGACGGCACTTTCCGCGGCCCCACGACGCCCATCCTCGGCCGATGCTCCTGAGTCGCGGCTGCCAGGGGACCTCCCGTGCCAGAGCCCAGGCCCCTTCCCCTGAGGGCCTCGCTCGCGGGGTCAAGTCCTCCCATGAAGCCTGACTCTGTGCCGGCTCAGGCCGAGCCAAGGCTGCAGTAATTCCAGCTCTAATCACGGCCACGTGTTCATCAGGAGCTTTAAACTACTTGGTTCTGCGGATCCTAAGGGGCCAAACCACACACAGGCAGGGAACCGAAGCCTCAGCCTTTCCACCGATTACTCTGTTTATCGCTCCACTTGGATTAGAAACATCTTTGTCACCCAGCTCCTGGCGGGCCACAGAGTGCGGCCCGGCTCCGCGGCGGGCGTGGGGCGCCGACGAGGTCACGGCCACCGGGCCCACCGTGGCCTTTCCTGCCTGTCCCCTGCTGCCCAAGACTGTCAGCCTCTGTCAAGGCTTGTGCGTGAGTTTTCTCAAAAACCTCTGAGGACACTTCACTCTGAAGGCTTGACGGTGCCAGCAGCGAGTGGTGCCTCGTGCAGCCTGGCGCAGAGCGGCCCAGGTGGTCATGGGGAAGTGGGCCCGGCCACACGGCCACACCGCCACACGGCCACACGGCCACACGGCCACACCGCCACACGCCGAGCAGGCTGCTGGCGCCCGGGCAGAGGCCGGATCTAGGTCACCAGGGCCCTGCGATGCTGCAGCTGCCGGGCCCTCCCAGCCCCAGCACGTTCTCAAAGCGACAGCACCCTGCCACTGGCAACTGCCCTTTCGCTCCGTCCCCTCCTTCTGTTGGCCATGTGTCATTCTCCGGATTAATTGAGGACCCCCAGCCATGGGAGCTGGAAAACATTCTATGTGTGTGTGTGTGTGTGTGCGCGCGTGCAGGACATGGACAGACAGAGATTTTGCTCTGGAGCCTGCGTGCTGAAGTTGCTGTTTATTTTGTTTGTTTGTTTTTTTAAGAATTTTTTTTTAAAAAGATTTTACTTATTTATTCCTGAGAAACACAGAGACACAGAGACACAGGCAGAGGGAGAAGCAGGTTTCCTGTGGGGAGCCCAATGCAGGACTCCATCCCGGGACCCTGGGGTCACGCCCTGAGCCCAAGGCAGACGTTCAACCACTGAACCACCCAGGTGCCCCTGAAGTTGCCATTTAAATGCAGATTTCCACAGAGTGAGCTAAATATTAATATCACATTCCTCTGTTAACGTAAACACCAGCAGCAAGATTTGGCAGCTCATAAATCGAGGAAGAACTTAAGCTTTTCTCCATATGCAACATGTGCGTTTTCTTTTCTTTTTTTTTATTTTTTCTTTTTCCTTGCCTGAGTGCCACTGAAGTGAAGACCACATCCACAGTGTGGCAACATGGCAGGGAGATTTTTTTTTTTTTTTGAAGCTCATATTCTTTAATGTACAAAAAAGTAAGAGTAGAACCAAAAGTAAATTAAGACTCATCACGTTTGTTTACACCACTATCTAGTTCTTCATATTAACTTTACTATTCAAACAATAGAAAGTAGGTAGCAATTTAGGGATTGGGAAAGAGATAAAAACCAAAAGAACTTTTCTACCATGTTTATTCTACACGGTGTTTAGCTGCGCTCACAGAGACGGCTCCTTTTACTTCTCCACCGTGCAGGAATTCCGTTGTATATAAAACTGAACCTGCTCAGAAGCTGAGGGAGACTAGAAATGATGGGTCCGTATCCTGGGGCATTGTCAGACAATTCAGACAACGGTGCAGCTACAAGCTTGTAACTTTTAGGGACTGCAAACAAGGCTTTCTCTTGAAGTTGAACCCAAAACAACTTCTTATGGTCCTTAGGTTTCGTAATATGTGCAAGAATATATGGATACTGAGGAGGTTCAAAATTTGGTCTCCACCAGTTGCCAATGCAGAGTCATCAATGACCCAGTCTTGCAGGACTCCATCTTGATGACCCAGTGTCTCTGTCATTAAGCGTTTTAGTCCTTCAACTTCATCTTCTTCCTGGGTTAAGCTCACCGCCAGGTAATTTGAAGAAAGTTGTTCCCAGTTGTAGCAGAACTACACAGCAGGGAGTTGGGGGGGCTGGAGATGTGGGTGTCCTCTCCGTGGTCCTTTGGTCCTTTGTCCTTCCTTGTCCAGAGCTGTATGCTATGCATTGGGGACCATTTATTTGGTGTTACCTTTTCCATTCTATGTAAGGGCAGCGATCTGCATTTTTCGTATAGACAAGCAATCTTCGTGAACATTTATTTTTTTTATGATTACTTTTCTCTATAGCTGGGCTTTCCATGTCTGAGGCATTGTTCACTTGAAGGCAGGCATTTTTGTTTTGATTGTTCATCCAAATATCAGTCAGGATTTCCTGGTTTTCTGGCTACATGCCAAGCGCACACACCTACACACACACTTGCTGCTACCTTATCTGCATTATATAAAAATCTGAAAGCATCTTCTCCACTTAGCTACAGGGAAAAAAATACAAAAGCATTCTATTTCCACAATAAATGTATGAGGCAGGAAGATTTATATTTATCCACCTCTTTCCTCAAAGAAAAAAACAATGCTTGAATAAGTAAATATCCGAAAGCAACATGACCTAGAGCCCCAGATATCAAGCCACCGAAAAAGAGAGGAGGAAGCAATACTTGATGGGATGTGGGAGGTGTGTAAGGATTAACCCTGAAAAGGAAAAGGAGTGCTCTGAAAGCAAGAGGAAGAAAAGCAAGAATGATTACCATTATGCACTGAGTTGTGTCCCTTCCTAAATTTGAATGTTGAAGCCTAAACCCCAGGACCTCAGAATGTGACTGCATTTGGAAACAGGACCTCTAAAGAGGAAATTGAGGTCAAGTGAGTTCATATGGGTGGGGCCCTCGTGCAACGTGACTGGTGCCCTATGAGATGAGGGAGAACAAAAAGGTGCACAGAGGAAAGGCCATGTGAGGACACAGGGAGAAGACACCATCTGCAAGCCACGGACTGAGGCTCAGGATAAACCAAACCTGCCGACATCTGGATCTTGAGCTTCCAGCCTCAACTATGAGAAAATAAATTTCTGTTGCTTACACCATTTAGTCTGTGGTATTTGGTTATGGCAGCCCGAGTAAACTGATATGGTTACAAACACAAATTTGGAAGGTGATGTTCATGAATTTGAGCAAATGTTTGCCTTTGCTGGGCATCTGAGACCGTTAGAATAAAGACAACTATCATTTTTATTTTTTTAGATTTTATTTGTTTATTTGGCACACGCAGAGAGAGAGAGAGAGAGAGAGAGCACATGTGGGGGGAGCAGCAGGCAGAGGGAGAGGGAGAAGCAGACTCCTGCTGAGCAGGGAGTCGAAGGGCTCAATCCCAGGACTCCGGGACCATGACCTGAGCCAAAGGCAGCCACTTAACCACCCGAGCCACACAGGTGCCCAAGACAGGTGTCATTTTAATCAGTGTGAGTTATGTGTCAGGAAGCCTGCCGTACTAGCCATGCACTGTCTCACTGACTCTTCACTGTAACCCCAGGAGATGAGCACTATCACTGCTCCTCTTTCACGGTTGGGGATTGTGTGTGCATCATCATGTACATATACATGCACACATACATGCACGGGCCCAGGGAGTGAATCAGTGAACCAGAATCTCAAAGATAGGCACTGGTGGGCCATCAGATGTGGGTAGTCTCCCTCCAGACCCTGTGCTTGACCACCTCTTGACAGCACGTTTCCAACCACATGGCCTCCCTGAGGTCCTTCCAGTAGAAAACACGTCTTCTCATTCCCATCATGCCCTTCCCTTCTTCCTTCTTGAATCTTACCTGCCAATTCAAAGCACAAGTGAGATTTTAGCAACCAATGGAAGCCCACGTACGCTCTCAGCCTCCTCTGTATCCTAGAGCATGACATTCTATGGATTCCTATAGCACTGCCTGCGTATTGCTGGGAACTATCATGAATTATCTGCCTGGGGGTATGTCCTGTATCCGTGTCCAGAGAAAAAGCTTCTTGAGGCTAGGGGCTAGACCATGGACTTCTTCCCAGCATCCATTACCAGACTAGCATATAAAGATACTTAAGGAATACTATTTGTCTGAAGCTTCCAAAAATAAATTTCTGTACAGACACTGTAAATAAACTTAAAATCTATGAAAACACCTCAACCTGAAATGTGTGATTTCAGCTGCATTAAGAGTCTGGCCTGCCTCACCACTTGGAGACTCTACATGGTTGTGGTGACCAACAAGGTTACACAAGGACAAGTGGGGAGCAAATCCAGCAGCCCTCAACTGAGTTTGGAGCTGTTTTGCATCCACTACTCAAGCATCCCCACACTCCCCTTGCACGCTCATTGCCAACATTCACTAGTTTCTCAATTAGACAGTTTGTGTTATAGGAGATGCAAAGTCTTAAAGTCAGATAGTTAATACGTGAGAAACCTTGAGCAAGTTAATGTCTCTGAATCCCAGTCTCTTATTTGTAAAAGACAATGACTCTTACTTCAAAAACAAACAAACAAACAAACAAACAAACAAAATAAAACAATTCTTACTTCAGCATCCCCACCGCAGCCTCGTGGGGTTGTAGTAAAGTTTAAAAGCCATATAGGTAAGTGCCCAACATATAGCAGATAGTCTGTGTATGTTAAGCCTGTCTTCTCTCCCTTCTTCCTGTGCCAAATGTTTAAAAAGAAAAAAAATCAACAAACTGTCACTAGTAATTAAATTGCTCCACATAGCCACTGGAAAAGGTTCCAATCATACTGATACTTAACATTTGATTAAAGATTTGCCGTTTACAAAGGGCTTTTATGAGCCTTAACATTTGATCCTTAGAAAAAGTTCCATGAAGGAATCAAAGCAAGAATTATTACCATTTCAATTTTAGGGGAAAAAATAAAAAGCACTGTGAGTCCTCTATAGAACAAGTTACTCAATCAAACTTACTCAACTGGAAAGTCACAAAGCTCAGGTTTAAACCCAGAGAATCGGGATCTTTCTGAGAAAGCACAATGACTCCCTGAACTGGGCTCTGGGGTAAGAAGATTGTTCTGAAAAACACAATGGGAACATTTAGCACACATTCTGTGAACAATCATGACAAAGGGTTGTGCTGCTTTTTTTCTCCAATCCTTCCTTAGGTTATACTCCCTTCTAGGGGTATTCTCAGTATAAAGGAAAAAAAAATTACCCCTTGCCCATTTCCGGTAGTATAAGAACATGGTGACATCTCTCCAATTTTCTCCTAAGAGAGGCATAGTGAAAAGGCTGGGAAGGATTTTGCGCATTGCATAGCTTGATTCAAATTATTTTTCATGTGATGCCTCAGTTTGTAGTAGAAAGTAGAGTCAGTTTGTGTTTTTATGAGAAATAACTCATGTAAATGTCAGTGATATGATTTGTTAAGTTGCAAATGTATTAATCTCAAAGTACTAAAGCTAGAAATGACTTTTTAAAAACTAAAATTAGACAAAGAACTGGAAAATAAAATTTCGAAAGTATACTGTCTACAATAAGATCAAAAGACAGAACTACTTAGGAATAAATATGAAATCTGTGCAAGAGTAAGACACAGAAAAGGATTAGACATTGCTAGAGAAATATATAAAGATTTGAATAATGGAAATATATACTATGTTCATGAATTGAGATACTCAGGATTGTTCTCTATTCTCACCACATTAATCTATAGATTTTATGTAATTCCAATCAAAATCCCAGCATATCTCTTTTTTTAAGAAATTGATAAGCTGATTCAACAATATGTATGAAAATGCAAAGGATCTAAGAGAAAAAATAATTATGAAAAAGATGAAAAAACTTGGAGAACTTACGCTATTTGATTTTAAGACTTACTGTGAAAAAATCAAGGGGGTGGAATAGAATAGAGAGATCGAAAATAGATCCAAACATGTGTGATGACTGTGTCAGGCAAAGATTTCTTCACTAGGTCAAAAATAACACCAAAAATAAAATAAAATTCATTGCATTTATCAAAATTAAATCCTTCTGTTTTCTTCAAGAGAAAAATACAGGAAATGAAAAGGAAGACTGGGAGAAAATTTTTGCAACACATATAACTGATAAAGGAGAACATCCAGTATATGTAAAGCACCCAATTATAAGACAAATAATATAACTTATTTAAAAGGGTAAAAGATTTCAGTAGACTCTTCACAAAGATATATGAATATCCAGTACTCAACATGAAAAGGTACTCAACACTACTAGCTTGTAATGTAAATTAGATTGTAAATGTAATGTAAGTGTGAATTAGATTAAAATTGTAATGTGGTATTACTTTACGCCCACTAGAATGGCTAAAATTAAAATGACTGGCAATATCAAATATCATCAAAGACTGGGGGCAAATGGAATGCTCATACGTTGCTGGTGAGAGTGTAAAGTGGTACAAAGGCTTTGAAAAGCAGTTTGGAAGTTTCTTATAGAGTTAAAAATATACTTACCATATAACCCAGCAATTCCACTTTTAAGTCTTTACTAAAGAGAAGTGAAAATGTATGGAACAGAAAGGACTTGTACACAAATGTTCACGGTTCATAGCAGTTTTATTCATAATAGTCCACACCTGGAATCCACCCCGTATCCATCGATAAGTGAATAAATAAACAAATTGTGGTATAGTCACACAATTGAATACCCTACTCAGTAATTAAAAAAAAAAAATGAATTACTAGTATACACTACAGCCAGGATAAACCACACAGACATATTGAAGGAAGGGAGACAATACCAAGAATGGGTATGATTCCATTATATGAGACTTCAGAACCCACAAAATTAATCTATGATAATAGAAATTGGATTCGTGGTTTCCTAAAAATGGTGGAGGAGGAACTGACCATAAGTGTCACAAAGAAACTTTTCTAGAGAGGTGGAGGTATGCCATATTACACTGATCTGGGTATGGTTCTACGGTGTCATCAACCTGTATGTTTGAAATAGGGGAACTTGATTGCATGTAAATTATACTTCAGAAAAGTTGATATATTAAAAGGCGGACAGGGTCAAATTTCTTTAAATATTCTTTTCCTCTCACTTCATAAAAATTTGTGAAGGCTCTAAGTGAGACATGAGTCTATACCGAGGGCTATCCCCTCGATATCGATTAATTAGAGATTAATTTATATGAAGGGAACTTTGCCGAGCTTCCCGCTCAGATATTCCAAACACTAGTCTCCTCAGACCAAAAGTTCCAATATTCTTTAAATGGTGAGTTGTAAAAGAGGGTCATATTCTAAAACCACCAACAATATTAGACAATAACGAGACCCACAAATCAGACACGTTCCACAGGCTTCTAAAAAAACACTTTAAAAAAGACTTTATTATGGAAAATTATAAACATACATAAAAGGAAGAACAGCAGAAGAAATCTTTGTGTCCTCATCACTTAGCTCCAAAAATCATCATTATCTGGCCAATCTTGTTTGTCTATAACCCTAAAGCTCCCCTTCCCCACCTGCTCAATGAATATTTTAAAGCAAATCCTAGGTGTTGTATCATTTCATCTGTAAATACAAGAAGCTCTAAAATCGTGATTTGTTTGCTCATGCTGTATTCTCTGCCTGAAATGCTTACCCCTGTGCCCTGAATATAGCTGAATCTTTCTTATCTGTCAGATGAGACCTTTCCAGAAAGACCTTCCCTGATCTCCTGATAGAAATAGCTCACCTCTACCTCGGCCCCATTATTTTTTGTCCTGGTAATTTTTGACAGTTTGTAATTATGAGTTCCTGGGTTTTGTCTGTCTTCTCAACTATATTCAAAGTGCCGCTGCGCGGGCACTAGCACAGCGCCCGAAAGGTGGTTAGTAAATGGTAGGTCCTTATTGCTAATTAATTGTTCTGACCAGAGAGCCTGCAACAACTTTTCAGAAGTCAATGATTAACATTTCTTCTAGATGGGGTGAGGTACTGGATTACCACCAAAGGTGAACTGGCATTGTGTTTTGTGTTTCATGATTTTTCAAAGCCTACAGTATAGGAGGTGTCGAATAGAGCCGGCGGGTGTGTTTCTTCTTTTATATATTTTTATAAGAACCAAGGAATGTTATAAATGGAAGCAGCTTGAGAAATAATCTACATTCATAGATTTGTCGACTTTTAGAATGAAAAGAATGCTTAGGTAACATTTTGTTGAAGACAGTTCAAGCTTTTTTCTGTTAACAGATAACAGAATGTCATACCCACACCTAAAGTTGCAGGATTTGTGATTTATAAATGGCCAATAATCTGAGATCTTTGTCTAGAAATATAATCCATTAACGTAAGTGAGAATTTAATTTCATGAAACATTAGAAAAATCACTCGATTTTGTATTATCTACAGCTCATTGACTCAGTTAAGCTATTCATTCAATAATTTTTTTTTTTTATATCCATCTTGTAACAAAACTCCTCTAGGTAGTTGGGGATATAATAACACTGGAAAGGGAGCAGAGATGTGCTAAGGCCCACCCTTGAATCCAGAAGTGTCCAACGCACCTAATATAGCTTTGAGTTTCAGGTAACCATTCTAGTCGATTCATACAGAAGAGTGTCTTCCATGCCATTGTCTCCATGAAGTTACGCCAAACACTCTGTCCATTTCCGTCATCACTCCTTCACTCTGGCCAGGGCGCTAGTCACAAGATAGGGTTTAAGGATATGGGTTGCCAAAGTGATAGGTTCTTCTGCATTGAGCATGGAGTCAGGGGCAACTTCAGAGGTGGAGGGACAGCAGCCAGGGAGGTGGGGCTGGCCAGCAAGAGGGACGGCACGTTTCCCCGAAGTAGAGCCGATGCAACATCCACCACTACGATCCCAGTCAGGGTGATGCCTCTATTCTGATCTCTGTCTCTCCGATGTTCTTTTCTACCACCGCCATCACCACCATTTTGTTAGCAAGGGACTTTGCTAGTTTGCTGGCAAAATTCTTCTCATTGTCTGAATATAGGCTTTCCTGGGAAATTCTAGCTAGACTCCCTGCTTCACCTGGACACCAGTCCGTGAGGCATCCACTCTGGATGACAACAGTAGAACAGCAGCAACGCTAGTCTAACGAGTGTGGATATTGAAACGGTGGGGTACTAAGTGTACAGTGTTTCCCCGCACCCGAGAATAGAGAATACCATGTATTGCAGTTTTAGAATTATAAAATAATGCAAATTTCCTATTTTAACATCTCAAATCTCAGTTGCCAAGTAACAAAACCACAAGTTCTCCTATTTTCCATGAGCTTTCAAAGTTTATGTTTCTGGCATACTTCAGGGCACAGAGGAACTTGTTGCTAAATATATCGTATGCTCTGCCTACAAGAAATTTGGGGATTTCTCAGAACGACCTTGGGGCTGATGGGGTGATGGAAAAGTCACTGCCGGGCTTTTCTTTTCTGAGCTGCTGGTTCTATTACTATGGAGAGACAAAGACTAACTGTTCCCCTCAGGATGAATGTTTCTTTGAGAAGCCAGAGACATTTCTGGAAAGATGGAGTAATAATCCTGAAAAGGGCATGTTGGGGAGCAGGCCTGGGATTCCACCTTCCTTGTTGGAAAACTATACAATCCAAAACCTGCAGAATTCTAGTCTCTTCGCAGAGCTAGATGTCCAGCCCTTGGGCTGGTCTTGCTGGTTTTCCTTCATGGTGAAAATTAGCACCTCCTTCCTCTAAATTCTTGAGTTGTAAAAGAGTTTTACAACTTATTTTCTACACAAGCCCTTGGTACTCCTCATATGTTGCCCTTGTTATTGGTGCTGCTGTGCACGTGATACATCCCTAACTAGATCACAGGCTCCCAGGGAGCAACTATGGCTTGGACTTCCTGTTTATCTCCCGCTGCCCTAGGGAAAATACTCTGTACGTAAGTTCTAAATAAGTATATGTTAAATGACTAAACATTCGTAGCTGACTGAGCGAAGGGAACAGAAGTGGTATCTGCCGACAATATTCCCCCCATTCTCTGTTTCCTCCTGTAAATACCAAACACACACACGCACACTCACAACCATAGACCCTAAAAGCAAAGTCTTCACTTCTATTGCTCCGACTCCTAACATCCCTTGGCCTGTCTTGATTTCTTATGGTAAAATATATGAATTATCGGGCCTGTGCTTAGCTTCATCTTGATTTTCTTAGATTCTGTGATTCTGCAGAATGGGCACTTCCTGGCTTTCTCCCTATTTCTCTTCATTCTCAGTCTCCTGTGTGGATTCCGGCCGATGGCCCACACCGTGGTTATTGGTGCCAGAACCCCTCTCTCAGCACTCACTCCACGTAGTACCTTTTGTTACCGTCTACATGCTGTGACTGCCAATTTGTATTCACAGATGAGCTCTCTCCTCTGAATGGTAGGGCCATGTAACTGATGGCCTACTGGACATCTCCATGTGGATGTCCCCCTAGGTGACCCAAACCAGAATTACCACCTTCCTTCTTCAAAGCTGACCCTACTCCTGTTTCTGATCTCTGAAAATTACCTAAACTGGACACTTTCCTCTTGGCTTGACTCACCACCAATCATCAGTAGCTGTAGGCTCTACCCCCATCACATACCTCTTTACTTCACTGGTTGCTGGGCTAGATCAGGTGCCAGCATCCCTCACAACAGTATGGACCACCGGTTCTAACTGGCCTCTCCAAGTATGGTTTTAAACCCTCCAGGCCATTTAATACTGAAACCAGAGTAATCTTCCTTTCTTTTCTTTTTTTCTTTTTTATGTAGGCCTTCATGTCCAGCATGGAGCCCAGTGTGGGGCTTGAACTCCCTCCCCAGAGATCAAGACCTGAGCTGAGATCAAGAGTCAGATCGTGAACCGACTGAGCCACCTGGGTGCCCCCTTCTAAACTATAAATGTGATTATGCCACTCTGCGCCTAAAAATCTTTCAATATATCCCATTGTTCTTCATGATAAAGCAAAATTCCTTAACGTAGCTTAGAAAACTCCTGCACGACCCCAGCCCTGCCATCCCAGCCCCAGCGTTAACCTTCTTTCTAGCCCACCTAAATGCCTTTATTACCTCAAACGTGCCATACCACCTCTCATTTTTGTGTTTCCTCAGCATATCACACTGCCTCCCCCAAACCAGTCCCCAGTTTTGCCATAACCTCTGCTTCTGCTGCATTTTAGCTCCACCTCTGCCAAGAAGCCTTTCCCAGCCCCTCAAGTACAGCTGAAGGGCCACTCATTGGCATTCCCAGAGCATATGAGCTCTCTGTGATTTCATTTATCATACTGTGTTATCCTCGACTTTTTTTTTTTTTTTTTTTCCTGAATCTCTTACTAGCCTCACCCAGAAAGACAAAGATTCTATCCCTTTTGTTTAAAGCTTAATCTCCAGCATCTGGCCCAATGTTTGGCACATAGTTAGTGCTCGGAAAATATTTGCTAATGACTGCCCCGAATAATAAACTACATGAAATCACTTTGCCTACACGAGTGTGATATACGTAGAGAAAAATATTTCTTACCTGGTATTTAAAGCTAGAAATGGGGATGCCTGGGTGGGCCAGTGGTTTGGCTCAGGTCGAGATCCCGGGGTCCTGGGATTGAGTCCCACATCCAGCTCCCTGTGTGGAGCCTGCTTCTCCCTCTGCCTATGTCTCTGCCTCTCTGTGTCTCTCATGAATAAATAAATAAAATCTTTAAAAAAATAAATAATAATAATAATAAAAGCTAGAAATGGATTTTCCGCTTTCCTAACCTTACTGGCTATTTTAATTATCAGGAAACGGCAACTTCCTGATGAAGTGGGGTGAGGCCGAAAATGTAGATAGAAGTTTGATATGAATGGTTCTAGCGTCCAGTGGGAGCAGATTCTCCTTTATCACGAGATACACACAGAATGGGGGTCTAGAAATCTCTAAGTTAACTCCCTGGGGATTGGTTTTTGTTTTTGTTTTTTGTTTTTTGTTTTCTAACTTATTGATCTATTGACTGATCTCAGATAGAACCGATAATAAGTACATTTCAAGCTCCTGGTATATTCTGGAAAGTTGCGTATCAGTTTTTCTATGCACATTAAATACATACCGACAGTGGTCATCCAGATCTCATACTTAGCAGAGTATTTACATTAAAAATCCATTAAAAGTATTTACACTAAAATTTCTTATTTGACTATTCAGGCTACCTGGCACTCCTAAATTCAAAGGGACTCTGGGTTTGATTCCTTTCCAATTAGACCCCGAGCAAGACAAGAAAAGAAGTAGTAAATTCAAATATTCAGTGATTAATCATGTCAAAGTTAAAGACCAGGGTGCAAAGAAATCCACTATCTTGCCCTGAGTGGATTAGGGAGAGTGTTTTTAAGGAGGTGATTAAAACTAAAGGTTTTAGCTGGGAAAGCCTACAGAATCTGTTGATTCTTTCTTAGAAAATAAACTGCCTAAATTAAATAGTAACTCCATCAAGAGGCATTTGAAAGCCACTTTTAGCAGAATGCTCTCATCAAGAACACAGGCCTGGGATCCCTGGGTGGCGCAGCGGTTTGGCGCCTGCCTTTGGCCCAGGGCGCGATCCTGGAGACCCGGGATCGAATCCCACATCGGGCTCCCGGTGCATGGAGCCTGCTTCTCCCTCTGCCTATGTCTCTGCCTCTCTCTCTCTCTCTCTCTCTGTGTGACTATCATAAAAAAAAAAAAAAAAAAAAAAAAAAAAAGAACACAGGCCTAATTTTCTCACCGGGTGCTGGGGACACTAGTTAGCTTGCCACACGGAGAAACAAAGGAAATAAACTAACACCAGTCTTTTGTCATATTCCTGGATCCAACATATCTTACATTAGAGCTAATGGGCCTTAGAAGAACACAGGGAAAGTAAGCTTTTTAAATACTGAGCTTACAAACCTAACCTTGATACGTAGGCTTCGGAACTCAGGTGGGGCCCTATTCGAGCTATCTAGGGCTCCAGCGCTCTGGTTCCCCCAACATTCAGGTGCACATGTGACAGAGTCAAACAAACACAGAACTCAAGCCAGGAGACTTTATTTATTTATTTATTTATTTATTTATTTATTTATTTACTTATTTTTAAGATTTCATGTATTTATTTGAGAGAGCGTCAGAGAGAGAGAGACCACAAACAGGGGGAGCAAAGACCTGACTCTAAATCCAAGCTTTTACACACACCAGCAGTGTAAGCTTGGACAAGTAAATTCCTTTCCAGAGTCTGGGAAACCTGAAGGTACAACTTGTAGATAAAAAAACTGGGTTGGGGCACCCGGGTGGCTTAGTCAGTTATGCATCTGCCTTCAGCTCAGGTCATGATCCCGGGGTCCTGGGATCCAGCCCTTGCATTGGGCTCCCTGCTCAACAGGGATTCTCTGCTCTTCCCCACTGTCCATGATCTCTCTGTCTCTCACTTTCTCTTTAAATAAATAAATAAATAAATAAATAAATAAATAAATAAATATCTTTAAAAGTAACATGAATTAAAACAGGTTGGAGGGCCTCTTGTCTTCTTTTCTAGAAACAATCTGCTATGGAAGCAGCAAGTCGCAGCGGGCCTCCTTGGCAAAGGGTTAACATTCACCTCACATCTTTCTGTGGTGCTTTTAGCAGCAACCTGGAAAGCTCTTTCACTTATGCCCAATTACACTGCAAAATGTCAAGCTTGTGAATTTAAAAACTTACTGTCAACACTTTTGCTGCAAGTAGATATTAATTGATATTAAATCACTGTGGAATGCCTATAGAAAAGCACTGCATGCCAAAGACTTTCTGACTGAGGAAAGGTAAGCACAATGAAATAATTAGATATGACTTTCCATTTCTTTACAAATGTTGCTAAATACTTAATTCAGCAGCACTTGGGTTCTCACTGTCTTTATTATTAGCTCGCATGTATTCATTTTGTCTAGTTCTCTGTAGGTGTTTTTTTTTTAAGCCCCTTAAAATAAAAGAATATAGTATTCAAAATAAATGTGCTCCATTAATCATAGCACTTTCTCAGCATTGACTATTAAACTGAAATCTGGGTCTGCAATAATACTGAGACGATTCAAGACTTACAAACATTTTTATGAAAGAAGACGAGTACCTTGGACTTGAGCATGGAGTTATCATTATATTTGGAAGAACAGATGAAAATTTAAAAAGTATTTAAAATTCTTCTCTACCCTAAAAATTTGGGATCATGGAGTAGATGGAAATGCTGCTTACCAGTACTGCTAGCTTTCCTCTCTTCAGACTGGTGAGGATTATACTTTTGGGTCCTTGAAATTAGATACAGTCATGTGACTTGCTTTGGCCAATGAGGTAGGAGTGTCACTTCTTGGCAGAAGCATGTCATGGTTGGTGTGAAAGGCTACAGTGTTCTCCTGCCTGCCCCAGTTATAGAAGCACATAATGATAGAAGACACAGAAGAAGGTTACCCTAGGGAGTCACCCACCCATGCAGTAGACCCAGCATGAATGAGAAAGAAACTGCTATTGCTCTAAGATTTAGGGCTTTTTGTTACCACAACATGGCCTAGAGTTTATAACCAATACAGAGACACCAAGCCCTACCATCCCAAGCTCCCTGGACTCCCTCAGCATGTCCTCACAAACTGTCCATTCTCTCCTCTAAGTTGCTACTAAACTTAGAATCATACATATTTTTTTTTAGGAAAACTAATATGATATATTGGATGCTAACACCAAGAAAACCAAACGATTGAATTGACCATATATAAGTATATGACTATATATATATATATAACATAGGCAGAAAAATTCACATATTAATATACTGGATTAAGTGTCTCCTGGGATTTCCTCTTATTGAATCAAAGGGTGTATTAGTTTCCTATTGCTGCTGTAACAAATAAAGTGACCAAAAACAATGCAAACGTATTCTTTTACAGCTCTGGAGAGCTCGATCTAAATCCGTGTTAGGAAGGCTGTGTTCTTTTTGAGGGCTCTAGGGGGTGGTCTGTTTCCTTGGCTTTTTCAACTTTAGTGTGGCCTGTATTCCTTGGCTTGTGACCCCATTTCCAAAGAGCAGCACTTCAACTTCATTTTTCATCATCACGTTTCCTACCATTCACTCTGACCTCCTGCCTCTCTGATAAGAACCCTGTACTTACATTGGGTTTATGAGGATAATCCCCCCCTCTCAAGATCCTTACCTTAAACACATCTTCGAAGACGCTTTTGCCAAATCAGGTAAAATTCACAGTGGGTGTTTGAAATCATCTAGCCCATCTTGCTTCATCATCACTCCACACCCCTTCTCACCCTTGTCTAGCACAAGGTCTTAAATAGAAATCCTTGCTGAAGAAATGAACGTTTAGCTCAAATGTGCACTGTATTATATCTTCCTTTATCAAGAGCCCAAACAATAAGGTTAATAAAGATATACACACAGAGAGAAAAAAGTAATGCCTCTCATAAAAGCAAGAACTTATGGGGAGCTTAAAGTAGCTGGATTTAAGCTGATCAAAATTAATGGGAAAGAAAGTAAAATATCTTCTCATATTGGCACTTAGTACTAAGTCTTAGCAATATGAAAAAATGCTTCAAGTCTATGACTATTCATATAAATACACATTATGCATACATATGTCAGCATTGGATACATCTGCATGGATTCAAATCACTAGTAACTAACCAGAATATATACTATATGTCTTTTTTTTTAATTGAAAGATTTTATTTATTCATGAGAGAGAGAGAGGCAGAGACACAGGCAGAGGGAGAAGCAGGCTCCATGCAGGGAGCCCGATGTGGGACTCCAGGGTCATGCCCTGAGCCGAAGGCAGATGCTCAAACATTGAGCCACCCAGGTGCCCCTACTATATGTCTTTTTTTTTTTTTTTAAAGATTTTATTTCTTTATTTGAGAGAGAGAGTGTTTGAGAGGGCACAAGCGATGGAGAAGAAGTAGACTCCCCATTGAGCAGGGAGCCTGATGTGGAGCTCCATCCCAGAATCCTGGGATCGTAACCTGGACTGAAGGCAGCCATTAAACTGACTGAGCCACCCAGGTGCCCTAAGTTATATGTCTTCTTGCTGAAAGTTGTGTATCAGCTGTCCCTCATTCTTCTCATATGAGACAATCTGCTGAAAGGAAGAGTCCGTTATTTCATTCTTCTCAGTTTGGAGTCTGTGTAGGACAACTCCCTCTGTTTCTGTTCTTTTTGTGCCTTTGTATTACCCAATTCACATGGGCTCTAAGTTTTTTTTTTTTTTTTTTTTTTTAAAGAGTAAAAATTCTTAAAATGTGTGATCTCACTAGGTGCCTGGAGGACTCAGCCCGTTAAGTGTTGAACTCTTTATTTCTGCTCAGGTCATGATCTCAGAGTCTGTAGATCAAGCCCTGTGTTGGGCTCCATGCTGGATGTGGAGCCTACTTGGAATTCTCTCTCTTTCTCTCTCTCTCACTCACTCTCTCTTTTTCTGCCTCCCCCCCCCCGCCCCGCCCACCCACTGACTTGCACGTTCTCTCTCTCTCAAAAAAAAAAAAAAAAAAAAAAAGTGTGATCTCCCAATTCCACTTAACCCTGTGACTCCATGATAATTTTTTCTAGCGCTTTCCTCCGCTCACCCAGTACTTACAGCTTGAGGAAATTCACTCTTACGGGCTGTCCAATTTGCTATCACTCTAACTACTGACCTATAGCTTGTGTCATTCTTTCTGACAAACAACTTGAGGTGACAAACCTCAAGGGATTGGGATTTTCCAATGGTGAATATACAATTACCGATGGGTTTCCTAAATACCCAGTGAATGAATCCCAATAACTAGATTGCAAATATATCTCAACCATTTTTTTTTTAAAAGGTTTTGTTTGACTGCAGGTTCTAAAGTGAAAGCTAAAAATATGAAAGACCCAAGTGTTATTTTAAAAGGCTATTAGAAAGAAAATATAGTAAGTACTTTTTGGTCCTGACAAGTGGTAGCCAGGGGTCAGGAGACACAGAGTGGCCTGGGAATGCCTTGAAGGTGGTGGCCCCATGGCTGTGGCTGGGAACTAGGACCAGCTGATGCACAACAGTGAATCCAACAACATTCCTTGACACCCCAGACCAATACCCTGCTCATGTAGGCTTCCTCCCCTTGAATGTCAGATCTTCTTTCCATGCTTGTCAATTCTAGGTGTTCAGCTCACTTTATTCCTAGTTTAGCTTCAGTTTCCTCATCCACAAAATAATGTTAGAAGAATGAATGAGGACAATATATATAAAACACCTAACACTGCAGCACAAGAGATCACCTAAAAGTGCTATTTGATTGATTGCTAGGTTGGTTGATTCATTGATTGACTCATTCATTCAATGTATCCAATATGTACAAGGGTGTCTACTAGGTGTGGGAAGTAATCCTGTCCAAAAAGTCAGGGTGCTGGCTTGGTCCATTACTTCACAGTGCAGAGGCCTATGGAACTCTCAGGTAAAGATATGTAACTTCAGACGTTCTGTGATGTTATGCAGTTATAAGCAGAATTATATTGTGTTCCTAAGTGCTTATGAAAAATTTTATAGACATAGAAGATTTTATCAAATACTTGAAGGAATCTGTGTTGTGGTCATCTTTGCCACCTCGTGGAGTAGCCTACCTCAATGGAAGCCAACAAGGAAAAAAACTAAATAGAAATCTGGAAAAAAAGACAAAATCACAACAACTTTGGTTTGCTATAAATTTCTCTCCTTTTAGTGAAAGGCCATCTGGCTAATTCAGGGCAACTACTCTTTACAAACAAACAAAGCCACTAGTTTATTGCTCCTAGACACTAAACTATTTTGTGGTCATTGAGTCAACTTAGTTCTCTTATTTTTGGGGTCCATTACTTTACCCATCTCCAAGTTCAAATTCAATCCCACCATCAGCCCATGACTTGCCATGCCTTCTCATTTTATTATATCACTTCCACATTCACTTCTTCCCTTGTTTCAGAACATGACTGTAGAGATTACTTTTCCATTCTGATTGGCCCTGAGCCACTTGCAGAATTACCAAACCAACAATTGAGTTTCCTTCATCACTTTCACTCCCATATTCACCAAGCCAGAGTGATGGTATAAACTCTGTCCCAATCAACATAGTTATACTCCATACTCACTGGACATTTGTGAAATAAACAAAATAAAGATTTCCCTGTGTCTTTGGAATCTTTCTCTTTCATTCTTAAAAGGAAGAGAAGCACCAAAAATGGAGTTTGATTCCAGGGCCTCACAGGGGAGCAATCCCCAGGACAGGAGAATCTTATCTTCATCCTAACTTGGTGTGTTATAGGTCTGAGAGGAGAGTGTACATAAAGTTAGAGAAGTGGGCAGACCTGTTGCAATAAATTTGAGGCAACATCTAGTTTCACTTTTATAGCACAAATTTTTAAAGCCTACCCTAAGCAATCATAACACATAAATAGTAAGTGAATAAGAAAACGAAAGTTAATATTTGAAAATGAAATCAGTCATTAGATGAAAAGGACGAGATTAGAGCCCATTATTTTCTCTTTTCAAAAAATTCATGTATCATGTTTACTGTTATTTAAAGTATTTTCAAAATATTGGCATAAATTGCTATTTTTTTTAAACTACTGCAGATAATTCACTTGTGTTGCAACATATCCTCAAGTGGGAAAATTGTTGGTGACAAAATAGAAAGTAGGCCACTGGGGAGAAAATACACACACACACACACACACACACACACACACTTGGGGTAAAAAGACAAATCCATCTGATTAAATACACTCTGTTTTATCACCATATGTACATAATACTTAAAATAAAGAATGGCCGGAGATTCTTTTTTTCCACTGCAAGACCTGCATGAACATAAGGCATGTATTTCCGGAGCTATGTTTAAAAAAGAAGAAGAGGGCCTTTGCCCCTAAGTGGCAATCCCCCGTCAGGGTGGGGGGCGGGGAGCTGGCCCAAACTACTGGGCAGAGAAGGAAGAGGCTTCTTAGGAAATCCCTGTGAGCTATAAAGGAAGTGAGGACACAGAAAATGCAGAGATCCAATAACCCCCTAAGAACCACAGAAGCCTCTAAATTTCCATTGGAGGTTTTGAGAGTTGGCCCTGGTGGGAGGAGAAAGGTGACACAGAGACCAAAGGCAAGAGAAGCAACAACAAAAGCCTTTCGGGGGAAGCCAGAGGAATTTGGAGACACCGTGACAGTGGAGACCCTGGGAGCAGAGGTGGCCAGGCCCTCCCTTCGCCACTGTCCTCAGACTGCCCGCAGGACACTTGGGGAAGGTCCTTGTCTTGGCCAGACACTTGGCTGACGGGCTGACTGTGCCATTTGAAAGGGACGTGGGAAGCCCAAGGGGGGGTAGGAGCCTCTTCGGGAGGGGACTTTCCCTGGCCCGTGAGGTTTCAGATCATGTTCTGCAACAGCCTCCTGGCTTGTGACAGCGTTTCAGGGAAATGAGACAACTCAAATGCAAATCACAAAGGAAAAGAAATTCAGCCTGGCTTGAGAAAACAAACTGGGCCCTGCCGAGCCTGACAGGCCCGCCCCAAAGCTCGCTGGAAGGGGGACACGGAGGGCAAGGGCCACAGCGCTGGGGGGTAAACACGAAGCAGGGCCTGGGTGTCCGGCGGCCTGCTCTGTGCTTGGGCCCTGCGTGCATTGCCCCTTGTTCATCCAGAAGGAAACGTCACAGAGACATTATTAACCCTATTCTCATCTGTAAGGGTGAGAAAACACACTCAGGGGAATTAAGTGGGAAATTAGCCACCATCACCAGGTCCAGGGCCAAGATTCAAACCGAGGCCCATCTGATCCCAGGGATCATGCTTCTCCCCTTGACTCTTCTGCCACTAATTGAGGTGACTCACCACACAAGTCACAGTTTTCTTTATACCTAGACTTTTCCTTGGAGATGTGGTACAGGTAATCTTAACGTCAGATAAGGTAGCAGCTTAAAACTAGCCAATTGCAGCCCTGATATGTCCGTCCCTAAGCCGTTTTGTGGAAAGGGGTAAGTCAGGCAACTTCCCCGAGTCTCTGCATTCTCCTCTATAAAATGGGTCGGGCCTGGGCGCTTCTCCAATTCTCAACTTCTGTGAGGCTTTCCTAGTCCTCATGTGCCGAAGGGAAAACATTTCAAAGTTGTATTTGTTTTTTTTTAACAGCGCATATGATGGGATTATCACATTCCAGTTCTCTGTGGATACCGTATGTGTAAGGACCCCACGCTCAGAAAGTGAAAATATTCTTAAGACAGTGTTTTAGATGGCCTTGCGAGTGGAGCCAGAGCATTCCCAGCCAACCCTCTGTTAGCACAAAGGCTGGATGGAAAAAAAAAAAAAAAAAGCCACTCAACATTCTTTGCCCCTTCCCAGCATAAATCATCACTTGCTGTGGGAAAATGATTACTTGCCAGGATGTAGGGCCTATGACTCATGAACCGTTGTCCTCGGCCCCCAGTTGAGCAAGAACTAAAGGTGAAAAGACTGAGAAGCTGGGCTGAGGACTCTGGATTGCCGACTGTTCCACCTATGACACCGTAAGAGAGGAAAACCGAAAGCTAGGTGAGAGGCTGGGCCAATGGAGTCACACGCTGCTGTGCTGTGGGGCCAAGTCCAGGGCAGAACGACGTGGGCCCCTGGCTTTCTGAGTCATTCCTTGGGTCTGAGTCGTTATAACCCCAAAGAGGCATTGATTGACAAAATGCAAATAATACCACCCCTGGGCTTGTCCTGACAGGCAACCAGCGTGCTAATTAATGCTTGTGTAAGATACTCTCCACATCCGGAAACACCAGCAAACTTCACAGAGAAGGGGTTAAAATTGCTCAACATCGGCATTCTTATTCTAGCCTAGAAGTACATGAGGTCTTAGACACCACAAACACCTCCCCTTGTGGTTTCAGCAAATACTGTGCTATGCTTTCTCCTTTGTTGCTCTAAGCTTATGGAATATCTGCTGTAAACACACTTCCTATTATATTGCTCTACGTGGTCTTTGGTGTCTTTAAAGAAGGTTTGGTTAGAACAAAGAGCCATCTTGTGATCAAAAGAATAAAAAGCTAAAATTACATACTGCGTATATAGTGTCCTAGGAACTTATGAAATGCAATAAAAATTTTTTTTAAAGATTTTATTTATTTATTCATGAGAGACACAGAGAGAGGCAGAGACACAGGCAGAGGGAGAAGTAGGCTCCCTGCAGGGACCCCCATATGGGACTCGACCCCAGGACCCCGGGGTCACGACCTGAGCCAAGGCGGACACTCAACTGCTGAGCCACCCAGGTGCCCTGCAATAGGAAAAATTGATGTTATCTACTCTGAGCATTGTTCTTTACTTTCTTCTTTACTGTCTTAAAGATAGTGAAAGTAGAAGCTCATTATGGAGATGATGTAGAAGGGAAGATTTTTTTTTTTTTTTTTAATTCTCCTAGTTTGGGGAGGGCCGTTAGATACGGTCTTAGGGTGGTGGTTTGTGATTAAGGAACTAGAGTAGAGTTACTTGGGATAATGAAATGAAACCAGAATTAGCTCGTCTTCAACTGATGTCAGGAAACAGTAGGTCTTTGGATATGAAAACCTCAGAGAATGGAAGGCTCTTCCTAATGCTAGCAGGATAAATGAAGAATAGTAGTTCTTCAAGTATGTTCCACAGAACTCTAGACCCATGAGGCACCTGCATAAAGAAGGTTTTGTACTCCAAAGTAAGCAGATGGGCTAAGTCTGCAGAGTGGTGTCTCTGCACCACAGCCGCCCTGTTAGGGAAGCCGGGCACCTTTGTCACACCCAGCATATCCCCAAGGCACTGAGGCCCTTGGAACCACGCCCTCCCCTTTTTATGTTTCATGTGACACTTTTTAATCCTGTACAACTAGTGCTTCATGACCAATTCTTGGTGAAATGCTGGTGAGGAAGGAAAATATAAGGGGAAGAATTTACACGGAAAGGGATCCGCAGAAGGTTCCTGATCAGTGAGGCCCCAAAAGGTAAGATCCTAACGTGAAGAGAGGTAGACAAGGGACACCATGCAGATGAGCGATGGGTTGGACTGACCAGGAGAGGGGATCAAAACTTAGAAAAGGAAGCCAGCACTTAGAATACTTAAATTATATGGCACACAGTGTACCCAGCTTTGTGAGGAGGAATTATTACTCTATTTACCATTAGGAAGAATAAGCAACTCACCCAAGACCACATACCAAGCAATTTAGAGCATGAAGGCTCAGGCAGGCCCGTCCAGCCAGACAGTCACGCAGAGCACGGCTGCCAGGGCTGTGGGCCACCGAGACCGGGACGGGATTGGTACGTGTGGAGCTGTGAGGTAGCGGTGACACGGCCTCCTGGGATCTGAAAACAGATATGACGGTTTTCAAAGCTGGAGTGCGCTTTCCTCTGCAGGCAGAAGCAGGCTGATACAGTGGGAGAAAAACAAAAAACAAAAAACCCACACTTCTGTTTCTTTCCTTCCTTCCATCTTGGGTCCCTTAGTTATCAAACTTCTGGAGAAACAGGCAGGAATCGGGCCTTTAAAACTTTCTCTTGGGGCCCCTGGGTGGCTCAGTGGTTGGGCGTCTGCCTTTAGCACAGGGTGTGACCCCGGGGTCCTGGGACCGAGTCCTGCATGGGGCTCCCTGCATGGAGCCTGCTTCTCCCTCTGCCTGTGTCTCTGCCCCTCTGTGTCTCTCATGAATAGATAACTAAATCTTTTTTAAAAAATAAAGAAAGAAAAATAAATAAAAGAAAACGTTCTCTTGCCAATTCAAAGCAGGCAGCATTTTCTCTCATAGGAGGTCCTCTCTTCTGATGTCCAGAGGAAAACAGGCTCCAATTTGTCTCCCCCAGAGGGGACAGGCCACAGGCACTCCACCTGGGCACCCACACGCGTCCCGTTCCTCTGGCTTCCTCGAAGCCCTGCTCTGTGAGCACTGCCGCTGTGTCCAGGAGGGACGTCTGACGGCCGTGACACTGAAGGATCATGCGAAAAGACAGGTGCTCTGGCCTAAAAATAAATGTTCTCTTTAAAGAGCTGCCATCGACTTTATCTAAACTAATACTAAAAAAAAAAAAACAAAATACACTACTACTAGATTCTCTAGGTGGTTGGAATTCAGGGAAAAGCTTCACATTTTCTTGGGTATATTGTTTACATGGGAGACGGCGTCTCAGAGAGCCCATCTTCGTACAGTGCGTGGATTGGAGGAGCTAGGCATTATAGGCAAGGTGTTCCTTCATCAGTAAGCCTTCACCTTATTTAATCTCCCCTGTTTAACAGTTTAAAACGAGATTACCCCAATATATCTGTTTTTACCTACGAACGACCTAACTCTGCTGCCCGGTAATGTATTATGAATGATATAAAGCACTCACAAAAAAAGGTTTTTAAAAAATATTTAAAGATACATTTATTTATGTTCACTATTTCCCCCATACCTCGATAAATCAAGGGATCGGCGCACCTCACTCTGTGATCACTGACCTTACAGTTTGCCTGTCATGAGAGAACTCATCTATTAAATGAGCTCAGAAAGCTTTCAAGTCTCTAAATAATCTCGTTAAAAACCTAAACAGCCCATTAATAACCTGATTGGTCTTAAGGCAATTGAACTATGCCCTCATAAAAAACCATTAAGCAAAAGAATGTAGGCCACTGGTTAGCTGGCTCGCAAGGAGTTACTTCTGTTTCCCCAAATGCTTTTGGTTCACTGCCCACTGGATTTTAAGGGAACAGCTAAATATCGTCTCCTCGGTAATGTTATTCTCCCTCAAGTGCGTGTAATCTTGCAGAGCTGTTTCTCCAGAAAAGAACAAGGTTATGTGAAGGGGAGAGAACATCTCTCCCTCCAGGGCAGTTGTGCAATGCAGGGTCAAGGGCTCTGTCTACAGAACTCAAAACCAGATCTTCAGGGAGTGCTAGGAGAAGAGAAGGAGCTGAACAGAGTGATCGTGCCCCTGCTTGGGCACGGCAATTACTTGAGTTTTCAGATGAAGAGTGCTGTCGGAGGCCCAACAGAGTATTTGGCACAACCAATAAAAAAATTTTAAAAAGACAAAAAGGTACCAGAGCGGGTGTGGAATATTTGCTGGGTACGGAACAGCACTAACTAATGCCCTCACACGCTCTCTCCATCTAGATGCCCCATGCACAAAATTCTCCTACTTAGAAGGAGAGTATTGGTCGTTCACCTCACTCTTCCTTTAAAGGTATGTTCATGTCTCTTTCCATTTAAAAAAAGTGTATATTTGCTTTTTAAAAGACTCCTTGGCAGAAAAACCGACCAAACCACTATTAACGTCTTAGTGTGACCTTGGGGATAGGTCTCATGACTGATAAAAGCGCTAAGAGGATTGACAATTTGGTGATCCGTGACTCTGTAAAGAAGGAAGATGCAAAGGGAAAGGGCTTGGAAGGGCTACGGATCTCCAAGGGGGAGACACTTGGGGAAAATGGAGAATAGGAGGATCTCGGAAGGGCAAACAGCATCGTTCAGACTCTGGTTTAGAAACCATTCTAACGGCAGCCACTCGAAATTTGGGTTCTTTGCTGGGCTAGTTCAGCGACCACTGAAATGAGGAAGTAAGCCCAATGCTTTTGTAAGCCTCGGAGTCCATAGAAGTTATGGAAATTCCTGGTGGGCTCACAAGAGACTCTACACGGAGGCAAGGAAAGGCAGGGAGATTCCACCAGTGAGTCAGACCAAAGGGCCAAGGAAGGCCTACAAAAGCTTTTCTCAGACAAAACGAATCACTGAGAAATTTGGGAGAATGAAATCAAGTTAACAGATTTGGGAGAAATGGGTGTATTTCCTACAGGACCCGGGAAAGAACATTAAACAACAAACCTTTGGACTTAAAGACTGAGCGAGAAGGTTGCTTGGGTGGAAGAGAGACAACAGAGCGCCAGGCGCCGGCCCCGGAGGCTGGTGACAGTGTTGGGGGAGGCCCTGTGGGCAGTGGGTACCAGGAAAGCCCCCAGCATACCTGGAGGGGCTCCGGGGAGCTGAAGGCAAGTCCATAGTCTGTGAGGGGAGGTGACTAGTGAGGCTGAGCCTCTGTAAGGCCTAATCCTCGACGCAATGGGCCTGGCGATGACCTTGCCCGAGGCTCTCTAACTCCACAGCCCCAAGGACGTGGAGATGAACTGCATCAGGAGGGAGCACATTGATGGGAGATGACTAATATATGGACGAGAATTTCTCGTAAGCTTTTTCTTATTGAACACATCTGTGATAGAGGCTCTGGCATCGCATTTTATACGACACAAACTCTGTAAAAACTCTGAAGTGACTATTAAGTGCGTGATGTCAGGTCTAATGTGGGCCTAAATAACACCGGACGCCACAGACGGTAATTTAGAAGGTTCTAATCACATCTTGACAACAAAAACATTAGAGTCTATATAATAATGTCAAAGCATCTGAATGAAAAGAGAAAAGCACAAGCAATATTTTTTTTTTCTGCAAAAGCCAAACATCTGGATATTTTGGAAGACTGAACAGATATTTCATAAAACCACAGTTTTTAAAGTTAAAGTGTTCTGTGATCTGCTTGGATCTAATTATTTTCCATGGTTTTGCGTGAATATGGAAAAGAGTATTGGTTCAATAACTAATAACTGAATATAATAATGATAATTCATAGGTAGTGGTGGTTGAGCTTCAAAATTCCTATCCGATGTATGTATTTTTAGCGCCTGTGTTTTACACGTAGTGAACCTTTCACACATCGTTAGCTCAGCTGCGGAGGGCAGGGTCCTTCAGAACTCACCACTATGGTCAGCTGATGAACCCGCGTTGGCCTTGTGGTCACTCATATCTTTTAAATTAGATTTAAATAAGAATTTTGTTCTTCATTAACCATCATTTCTCTTACATGTTTTTATCTTATAACACCCTGTTCTACCGTAGCCGAAGTACCTGCTGGCTTGTCACCTTCCCGACTAGGCTGTAATTCCTCCGCTGCTTACACGGGGTGGCCGGTTCCTGGCTGTGCTGGGACACAGCAGGTGCTCAACTAATATTTATTAAACTAAACAAGAGCCAAAACCCATGTAAAATTAAGACTTCAGCTAGCGTTCAGAGAGCACGGCAGATCATTTGCACCTTAGCTAATTTCCATACTTAGGCCAAGGTAGGCCTGCAACTTTGATTTCATCAGGTTGCTCAGTATTCACGTCAACTTGGATGCAGTTTTATTACTTTAATTTGTTAGTTCAGTGTGTTCACCATGACTTTCCTTTTGGTTTTCCCTTTTGCTGATCCCTCGCCAGCGTTTCTACGCTTCCTTCTCACTCCCCGCTTGGTCACTGCCTCTGGACAAATTCAGGCAGTCATTTGTTAGATTTAAGATAGAAGTTAGAGACACAGGAAGAAAAAACAAACAGAAACCTTGGGCATCACGTTTTTGCTTTTAGTTTTATTTCCCAAATCACTGTAAAAACAACTTGGAGCTATTTTCTTTCCTTTTCCCTTTTTAGCACGTTGTACACCCTGGACAGGCAGCTATGGTTTCTTAATGATTCTACATGATTTTTAATGCCTGGCCTTTAAATATTCAAAACAGTTTGTTAAGTCCATAATTAAATTTTAACTTGTTTTTCAAAGTCTGTGTCTCTGCAGAACCACTGAGAAACACGAAAGACAAATGTTGGCACTTGTTTTTGTAGCATAATCAGAATCCATTTCCTAGGGGGAAGAAATGTTTCTGTGGCTTGCACTTGTATGCACAGTGACCCACCTCCCTGCAGACCCAGGCTGGAGTACACTACAGGCCACGCAGGGCACAAATGCAACCTTTAAATGCTACCAATTCCCCAATAGAGGGCAAGGTCAGGAGCGAAGCCCATAGCTATCCTCCAGTGTGGATCTCCAACTCTACCTCTAGCCTCTTGCTAACCTGCAGCTTAAATAATTTTTTGAAATTGTAAATTTTGGATGAAATTTTTTTTAAATCAATTTCAGCTGCACAAGAATAGAGATGGGAGCATAATAAGCCCTCCCACCTCCCCAACTCATTAATCAAATATTAATTCTGATATGTTCTCTTCTAAATTTTGTTTAAAGATTTTATTTATTTATTCATGAGAGACACAGAGAGAGAGGCAGAGACACAGGCAGAGGGAGAAGCGGGCTCCATGCAGGGAGCCCGATGCGGGACTGGATCCCGAGACTCCAAGATCACTCCCTGGGCCGAAGGCAGATGCTCAACTGCTGAGCCACCCACCCTGCTGGGGATCCCCCAAATATGTTCTCTTCTAAAGGATCTCAGTCCATGATTTCTAGAACATGCCAGGTCAAAATGTTACACACATCAAAGTCAAATGATATACAAAATATTCGTCTAGTGTTTTTCCTGAAGCATAGTCTAAGCTGGCTTCCAAATAGACTGTAGAATTGATTAATCTTATTTATTAAACTTTCTGGCCTATCCCTCAGCTTTCTAATTCCCTGGGGAATCTACACTTGCAGACATACTTCAACACCTAAGTATGAACTAGACTTGATCATGTCTACCCAAGTCTTGGCCCTCACTGTTTCCATGCTGCAAGAATCACGCTACTTAAATGGAATTTGGTTGTTTCAAATGTATTTAGTTCAGTGTTTGTTTTGTTTATTAGTTTGTTTTAGGGCTTTGCTCTCCCTATTTTGCCTCACATGGATATTTTGCCCAAATTTCCCTACTTTATCTTCCTTCTTCACTCCCCACCTTGCTACTGCCTCTCAACAAACCCATTTCCAGATCTAAGTATTAAGGCTGTACCTACACGGGCAAAGTGGGGAGCTAAGGCAACTCTGGAGAAGAGGTCAGCACAAAATAGCAACCTCCTGATCCAGGGGAAGGCAGGTGGAGCTCTGTAAGGGCTGAGTCTCTCCACCCTGATGCAAACTGATATGAGATAATTTCTATATCTTTCCATCCACTCTCAAAAAGCACATGTATTTTTACTACATTTAACCAGCACATTTAGATGGCTCTTGTGTGCTAAGTATAAGCATAGAGCGCTGGGGCCAAGGAAGGTCAAAGACGTGCAAGGGAAGGGAAGAACTATTTTTTTTTTAATTTTTATTTATTTATGATAGTCACACACACAGAGAGAGAGGCAGAGACATAGGCAGAGGGAGAAGCAGGCTCCATGCACCGGGAGCCCGACGTGGGATTCGATCCCAGGTCTCCAGGATCGCGCCCTGGGCCAAAGGCAGGCGCTAAACCGCTGCACCACCCAGGGATCCTTTTTTTTTTTTTTTTTTTTTTTTTTTTTGGGAAGAACTATTATGAAAGAACTAGATCTGGGCTGTGGTCTTTATATTCACTCTCTTTTGTAATACCTAACACAGGACAGATCACCTCTGAGAGATGCAGAAAGAGAGACTTGGAGAAGTTAATGAACTGGCCTGTGCTTTCACAGTCAGTGGGTAAAAGAACCAGCATCTGAAAGCAGCCGGCCTGATCCCACAGCCCATCATCTTTCTACTTGCTGCCCTCTGCCTTCACACCAAATGCGTCTACCCTGAAGATGTTTTAAAAACCATAAGGAGAGGCAAGATTTACACAGATCGGAAAAGCAAAAAAATAAAAATAAATTGAAAAAGAACACGAGATGGAAAAAAAAAAAAAAGAACACGAGATAGGATTCAACAAAATCCAACAAGGAAGGTGGTCAAAAACCACAATGTGTGGTCGTGAACAAAAAGTAAAGATGGGAGGGACAGTCTGTGTGGAAAGGAGGTTGGCCTTGATGTCCACCCCATTAAGTTCAGGAATTATCACCTTTTCCTGTGCTGATGTGAACTTTGGATTCTTTGGGTGACTGTTCCTTGCTCTACCATGGCGTCTGAATTCAAGGCAGAGCCCTGGAATCCATTTGTACTGTTGACTCTTCTCATTCTTTAGCCCCCTACTCACCTACCTTCACCGAACCCCTTCCCTAAAATACCGGTGAGGCCAGTAATCTTTCAGAAATAACAAGAAAGCGGGATTTACAATTATTTTGATAATGTCTGTGCAAACAGCCATAAATTCTATACTTTACATCATGCAAAGGGCTGCAGTGTTGACAGTAAGAAAGGGTCAAACCAAATATTTGCATCTGGGGCCTCACCTGTTAGACCGGCAGTGAAGAGTCCAAAGTACAGCCCCAAGGCACCCACCGAAGCCCAGCAGTGCACTTGCGACTATTTTCCTGAAAGTTCCTGCTAGCCAACCCTTGCGGGCCCACTGCCGGCTCCTTTGAAATGGGGATCTCACCTCTCCCCATTCACTTACCGAAAATATGTCCATTATAGGATCAGATAAAGTCATTTGTATACTTATTTGAAATTCTTAGCAGCCCTGCCTGCTTTGGACCAGGAAGACAGTCATTTAAAGCTACAGTCTGATAAAAGAAGAAAAAAAAAGAATCACTGGGGAACTGTCTCCTCACCCTCGACACCTCCTGTCTCCTTCCTAAGGTTTGACCTGAAATCCTGGTGTGCAGCAGTGAAGGGGAAAATATCTATTCATGTTACTGGGAACCCCTAACACTGTCTTCCTTTTGCTCCTCAGATCATAGGAAATCAAGAATTTTTTGAGGAAGCAATTTCATGTTGGTTTTGGTGGATTGAAACAAATTCAGGCCACCAGATAAAAGAAAGAAGAGGAATGGAAATAAGATCACCCTGCCCCACCTCAAGCCTGGAGACCTTACTGTCTCGAAGCAGCATTTTTTTAAATATAAACTTAGCATAAATAATTACCAGGAAGAAGTGAACCCATATTTCTTACAATAAAGAATATTCTAACTAACGAGCTCCAACTACGCTGAAGTCTCATGTCACGCCCTCATGGACAGTGGGTATCATACAAGGCACTTCCCAGAGCCCCCTTGTGCCATACTGATAGACAGAAGCACTGTACAGACAGCAACCAACCTGTACAGTCAGGATTTTCTGGATATTCTTGATGTAAATATATTGTCCCACTGCTGGAATAGAAAAACGTGTGTCTCAAAAAAAAAAAAAAAAAAAGAAAGAAAGAAAAAAAGAAAAACGTGTGTCTCTACGTCCATCTGCATTAAGCTCAAGCGTGTGTGTTCTCTGTTATAGGACGACTCTGTCCTCATTGAATACGGTCTAACAAAGCAGGGGCATCGGTCATATTCAAAATCTTTCTGCGTAACATATTCATCACATCTTGTTAATTATAGACTAAATAGAGTCTGAGCCCAGTTTTGAGGGCTAATAACAGGGGAAATATTATTTACTAACCTGATTTTACTTCTCGATGAACAGATATACCAACGTTCTGGGTTCAGAAATGATTTTTCCTATTATTTTGGTTCTTCCATGAGCAGCCCCAGAATAATACAAGCTGAAATACAATCCTATTCCTTGGATGCTGGCTTTGCTGTTTTTCTCAAAGAACCAAGGCCTCTTGTGGTCCTCAAGCGTATCCACACAGCCACCTGCTGATGGGCTAGTAGTTTTGGTGTGAAAGCATCAGGGTGGGGGCTCAGCTGTGGAACCCAGAAAGCTGGAGGATGGCCACCGAACACTCAGCATGTAAGAATAATGGAACTGCCTTAGCTCAGAAAAAAAAAAAAAAAAAATCCTAAATTACATTTTCCTGATGCATCCAGCAGAGTAGATGCAAGCCCCCGAAGCCTGGAGTCGTCCACAGGGTGCTGCCCCAGTCATGCCCTAGTGGATGCTCTGGGAGGTTCCATAAACCCCAGAGAATATGCTCATGTGTGGAAATGTTGCCAGAGAATTGTGGTGGGTGTATATTGTGGTTTGAGTTCCTTTATGACTAAATGGTTTATTTACCTCTTTCTTTCTTTCTTCTTTCTTTCTTTCTTTCTTTCTTTCTTTCTTTCTTTCTTTCTTTCTTTCTCTCTCTCTTTCTTTGGGTCTGAGTGGCTATGAACCATCACCGTGAGGACAGTTTGCTGGGTTTGGGTTTGTTTTTAACGAGTGCACCAGTCCTTTTCGAGATGCAGCTGCCACAGAAAAGGAAGAAAGAAACCATGAGGTGAGTGGGGGAGGAGAGAGGGGAGCACCAGGAGAGAGAATGCACCAAGTCTGACCACTTGCGAATCTAGGCCTTCTGCCCGGTGGGGGGAATCACCGGCCAATAATAAAAGTGTGGTGGAGTCTAGGTCCTTTATTTAGCTTGGCTCCTTCCAAGGACAGCCGAGCGGGATGCAGGGGGGTGACTGCTACAGCACCCACCCGTGCCACCCCCCCCGCCGGGGCGCAACCGTGTGGCCTTGGGGAGCAATGAATGCCAAGGTGTGTCAGGCCCGCCCGCTGACCGGCCTGGTGCTTGCAACAACTAATGGCTCCTCGTTTTCATGCTGAAAATATGCGCCCCTTGGAACCTCTTGTCTCCTGGTCAGATGTGCGTGATGTGATCTACACTGTGGAATGCAGCCCGGGCATGTGCTTGCAAGCGCTCGGATCCAAGAATCAGGTTTCTATTATATACATGGTCTGCATTGCCTTCTGCAGTGACCTCCGTGCATTTTTTTTTTCTTCATTTAAATGTGGGCTTATTTTTAAATGATCCGTGTTCCATCAATCCCTTAGCCCCAAATGTCTGGCTGATAGGTAAGTGTGCTACAGTTATCAAAACGTCCCAGAGACGGATTTCACAAGCTCCTTTTTCCCTCCTCTGGTCCTATACCTGGGAAGTGCTGTGGTGTGGGTAACAGAGAGGTGGGGGTACAGCTGCCCTGGGCTGGCTCTCTGGGCTGGCACCTCTGCTGCGTGGTGCGTGAGTAGACGTGGCCGGGATTGCAGGCTTCTCAAAGAGACACCACGGGTCCCATGGACACAGCATTAATACATTTGCCAAACTATTTACATATTATTGTTTACTTCCTCGTGAAGCTGGCTGTGTTCACTGAAGCTTATCTCGCAGGCACGTAGGGCGTGAGGAACATGCTTCACGTTTCTGGAAGGTAGAAAGCCTAAGGATCTTAGTTTTAGGCCTTCCTTCTCCACTAGCCCTCTAGTAGGCTTTCGTGACTTATTTAATTTTTCTGGGGCTTGGTTTAGGAACCCTTCTTTGGATCCAGAGAAGTTTTTGGGTGTTTGTTTTTCCCTGTAGGATCTCCCTGAGTCTTTGCTATGCTAATGAGGGCTATGAGTTCCAGGAGTGTGCAGTGAATCCCAAGCTGACAGGACTATTGAACACTTTTTCCCCTCAAAAAAGTGCTCACATCCTGGACTTTATTGCAAGTGTTCCATAGAATATAGTTGGGGGGATGCCTGAGTGGCTCAGTGGTTGAGCATCTGCCTTCAGCCCAGGACGTGACCCTGGGGTCCTGGGATCGAGTCCCACGTCGGGCTCCCTGCATGGAGCCTGCTTCTCCCTCTGCCTGTCTCTGCCTCTCTCTCTCTCTCTCATTCTGTCTTTCATGAATAAATAAATACAATCTTAAATATATATATATATAGTTGGAAAAAGCCATGGAACTAGAAGTGCTCTTCTTGCTTTGACATACTATGAATCTATAAAGACAACGCAGAATTACACACATTTAATGGATATATAGAGAGGTCGTTTATGATCCTGTTGTCTCAATCAAGGCTTTATGTCCCAGGTAACAGTCCTCACTGCTTTTGGTTACTTGTCCCTCGCCACGGTATGGGTGGCAGGCAGCGTCCTGAGATGGCCCCCAAGATTCCTGCTCCCCGATGTAAATACGCACCACAATACCCTTTCTTTGAGTGTGAGCAGAACTTGTGAATATGATGGGATATCATTTCCATGATTATATTCCTTTATACAACAAAAAGGGGTCTTGTGAATGTAACTAAAGTCTCCCGTCAATTGGCTGGGAATTAATCCAAGGAGAGTTACCCTGCGTGGATCTGACCCAATTAAATGAGTCCTTAAAAGAAGTCAGAGATTTGAAGCCAGAGACACTCTCCTCTTGGCCTTGAAGGAGCAAACTGCCATGTGTAGACGGCACCACAGGGCAGAGAATGTCAAGAAGGCTCGGCCTGCGGGGAATGACCCCAGCAAGAGAGCAGGGAGCTTACTCCTACGACCGTACGCAACTCAATTCTGCCAGCGACCAGGCCGTGAGCTTGGAAGAGAAGCCTGATGAAAGCCTAGGCCTGGCCAGCATCTTGTGGAGGAAGCCCTGAGCAGAGGGTCCAGCTACCCTGTGCCCATACCTCCGATCTGTAGAAACTGAGCCAACAAATGATGTTATTTTAAGCCACTAAATCCATGTAATTTGTTACACAGCAATAACAAACGCACACTTGCATGTGCATGATGGAGCCATGTGGGTCCTCAGAATTAAACTGGAAAGGCTTTTCACTTTCTGCCCTCTAAACTTTAGTTAAAAAAAAAAAAAAAAAAAACAGAAGTGGCTGGTCTTGGTACTGAGTGAATCGATCTCAGCAACCATCTTCCTTGGGGAATTCTTTTCCAAAAGTCCACGTCTTTCAGAGGACATCTGATCAGTATTAAAAAGTCCCTTAGTCTTTTGTCTGGTTTTGGTTTTGTTTTAAGATGGCAAAGATCAACCTAACATACAAGTACTCAAGAGAAAGTAATTAACATTTTTGCCAGCAAATCCCTTTTTTAAATCAACCAGTTGTCTAAACAGATACACCAATAGTTCTAGACTGATTCCTCTATAAAATTTTTTGTTCTTCATGGAATAGATAACTATTTATTTATTTATTTATTTATTTATTAAGATTTTATTTATTCATGAGAGAGACAGAGACAGAGACACAGGCAGAAGGAGAAGTGGGCTCCATGCAGGGACCCCGACAGGGGATTCAATCCCGGGTCTCTAGGATCAGGCCCTGGGCTGAAGGCAGCACTAAACCGCTGAGCCACCCAGGCTGCCCAATAGGTAACTTTTTAAAGAAAACAATGCTATTCTAAGAATAGTCTCTATCATGGGATTTTTTTTTTTTTTTTGGAGATTTTCCATATCTTTATATGTGTACTGATAATGTATGTATAAGGCCTGGCCTCTGGGTCTCACCAACATTGAGTATATTGATTATATTTTTAGTAGCTTCTTCCCTGAGAATTGAACAAATCATCATCAAAACCAAGCTAATAAAGGAAGGATTTTTTTTTTCCAGATGAGGAGTTAAAGGGCAAATATTATTTATCTGATAATATATACTATTTCTCCCTAGGAATATGAGAAGACAGGATTCCCATAGTACTCCTGAAGAGTTGGAAAGTTTCCTGGTAAAGCTGAACTTGTTTCTCATCCTTATACGAAAGCCCACTCACATGCCCGATGTCTAGCCTACCACCTTCCCCACATTAAAGTGGCTCAGTTTCTATTTGTTACATCCAGTAAGTTGAACCATCTCCTCTGCCTCATTAGTAGTACTCCCTGACCCGACCAAACTTCCTCTCATTTCAGAACGACCCAAGGTGAGGAAGGGTAAACAATGAGAATGACAATTAAGAACTGGTGATTTCCAGAAGCAAAACAGAAGCCCCATTTGCTTTACTTCATGTCGTAATTTCCCAGATCTGTTCCTCTTGGCCAATGTTGAGCCAGGCATTTTCTCCCTTGAAGGCTGAGCAACTTCTTACAAAACCACACTCTGTGGGTTTTCCCAGGTGCTGTTATTTCCTGAGCAGTACATGATAACAGTCCCTTACTTTTCACAGACTGAAAGTTTACAAAAAGTCTTGTCTCAGCTCATTTGATCCTCACAATAGTTCCATAGGGGTCAAGCCAAGTGTCATTATTTCCCACTTCTAAATAACAGAAATGTCTGTTTTCTGGAATTATGTGACTGGTCTAACTATGGTGAGCTGTGATGCTGAGTTTGGAATCCACATCTTTTGGATGTAAGTCAGTCTTTCCCCAGGATTCCTATCCTCCTACAAAAATGTCAGTGAATGGATGGAAATAAATATTCAATAGGCAATGGCTTCCTACTGTTCCCTGGTCTTACCCACCCAAGTCCTCTGCCCCACTTGTAAAGGGCACCTGTGACCATGGCTAACACCATCGAGTACAAGTTCCCAAGCATAAATCTGGATCTTGCCTACCTCTAAGTCTGACCCTTTATCTTCCAGGAATGCTCCATTTCTTATAGTCCGTTCCTCATACTTTCTTTCTGCCTAGACTTGCTCTGACTGCATTTTTCTGTCTGAGTATCTTGTATTTGTCCTTGAGGACTCTGCTCAGACTTTGCCCAGGCTGGCCAAGCTAGTCCCCCATCTGTGTCCAGTCTAGTCTTCTATTTATCACATTATTAAAATTTCTGCTAATACATATGCACCTCTCTAGGATATGGGTCTGTTGATGTGTCTGATTTATCTTCTGTCCTCTGTATTTACCCCAGTGCTAGGAATTTCATCCCTAAATGTTTGTGGAATTAGGATTTTTTTTTTTTAAGGAGTGATTTTATCGGCTAGGAAATAAAAAGCCAAACACAGTGAGCCTCCAGAGGTGTAGCTTCTCTACCTAAACTGGTTCTGAGGGAACTGAGAGTCTAAGAATGGACTGAATTGCTATACATTAGGCTGGAGATGGGCGTGGAGAAAAGAGGGGGGAAATGCCCATAAGCTTTGGAAAGTTCTGCTGAGGATCCTGAGGATTTCAGGTCACATGCTTAGGCACTTGGGTGGCCATGAAGTTACCCTCTTTGAACTCTCCCTTCCAGAGCACCTGCAGCAGGGAACATAGCTGTCTGACAGCCTCAAACTGACATAACTTTGGATCCACTGCAGCATTAGAGTTAGGTCTCCTTCCCATCGGCTGCTCCCAGACAAGGAGAACACAGTGGGGGTAGGAAACCTGGGCCATTTCTGCCTGGTCAGGTCTCCTCTGATAGGATGTGAGCTCAGGGAGCTCAGGGATCCCTACTGGCATAGCTGAGGCTTTCTCAGAACTGGACTGTGGTCTGCAGCTGCTTCCAACCAGATCATCTCTTCTCTCCTGAAGCTTGCTCTTGCCTACTCATACTCCCCACCCCTTTTTCTCCTTCACAAGCATTTCCCCCAATTACTCTCTTGCCCAGGTAATCTTTTCTTGACATCTGCTCTTCAGAAGACTTGGACTTCTAAACTAAGAGAGTTAGTACTCTAAGTACTCAAGATTTAGGTCCAAAAGTCAAATTTTAGACTTGCTACTCTAAATGCATAAACTCTGCTTACAATTTAACAACGCCCTTAGTCTAAAGCTATGTAGTAGTTTCGAATCTGAGCTAAAAATACCATAAAACAGGACAAATGGGTTCTGCTTCTGTATATCTGATATACACAGAGGCAAAATAGACAGTAAAAGTAGCCCACGTTGGCCTATAAGTAGTATGAAAAATATCATGGTTCACTTGACTCATGGGACAACAGGAGTGTGATCAAGTCATCGAGGTACCAGAGGGGTTGAAGAGCATGGACCAGGTGTCCAACAGTTACAGAGTATAAACAGCCCAGCTGTCCCCAACACTAACCAGCTGAGGAAAGCCCCAGGAAGAGGATATTGCAAGAAGTCAATTGTGTATCAACTGCTATAATAGGGTGACCTTTCGGTCTTTTTTTTTTTTTTTTTAATTTGTATGGCATTTCCAATCATTTTATACTTTTGTTGTGGCTATGGATACTCATGACAGGAAAAGTGTATGAGAATTGTGCAGATCTGGAAGTATTTCATCGTATGGAGAAGTCATTCAGACACCAAACAGCAGAGTTACCCTTAAAGAAATCCTTCAAGTAGGGTCTCCAAGCACCATGAGAACACAGCCTCTGGTTCTTCAAAAAGGCAGCAACCAGTCACCCAAACATGCTATGCTGTGTTTCAACTCTTTTCAGGATCTTTTAAGCTACAATTAAATTAAGCTATTGCCCGACCCTTAAGGATGTGGGCAAGTCCATGAAGTAACAACAGTTCTACACATTGATACTTCAGTAACTCAGTCTGACTGGTTTTCTTATCTTCTTTATTTTTCTGAGCTTTGTCTTAATGTGATCTACAGTTTTGCCTTTCTTCAAAATGACATAAGTTAAAAAAAAAAAAAAAGAAAGTAAGTGAACTTTTCAATAAATCCAAAGAAAAAACAAGGTATATGTCAGCCATGATGAAATCGTAGGTGATTAGAGCTTCTTCTTAATTAATGCAGTATCTCTCACATTTGTTGAACTCATTGAAAAACATAAAATAATGTAAATTATGGTCCCTCCCACACCTGTGCTAGAGATTCTAATACAACCTCCCAAAAAGAGTCGGCTCCCAACCTCTGTGAAACCTAGGAGTCAACATTTTCCAGAACTTGTTTTTTCCTACTGTTTAATATTATAGAAATAATACCTTTCATTTCCTTTTCCAAATATAAAATTATACAATGATATGGAGAATGGTTTTCCAAACCACAAATATCCTAATAAATATCCTGATATATCCTACCCCATCTCTGAATATCAGGATAGGTCTCACAAACATCACTGAGAATTATTGATCTAGTCTAACACTTTTACTTTGCAGAAAACCTGAGGTTGTAGATTAAATAATTTGTCCAAGTTTGCAAAATTAATAAAGACTGAAATGTATTAATGTAATATAAATTTATTTAATCAATTTGAAGAGTATAACCCCCTATTGTTGAGAGGCAGTGAATATAACCACCAAAACACAATTACTACTCCAAAATGATAAACTCTGATGCTATGTTTCCTATATTATAATTTGATTTTATCTACCAAGTTCCCACCATCTCTCTTCTAGGCAGCCTTTCCAGGTGAACACAGTGCACAGCAAAACACAATTCCTGCCCTCCGGAAGCTCACTGTCCAACAAGCACAACAGACAGGTGAATCAGTGACTTCGATTTATGATGCAGGTTTGATGACGAGAGCAGAGCAGGATTGAAGCACAGAAGAGAACAAGTGAATCAAGTCAAGGCTCGTGGGGACGCCTGAGTGGCTCAGTGGTTGAGCGTCTGCCTTTGGCTCAGGGCATGATCCTGGAGTCCTAGGATCGAGTCCCACGTCGGGCTCCCTGCATGGAGCCTGCTTCTCCCTCTGCCTGTGTCTCTGCCTCTCTCTCTCTCTATCCCTCTGTGTGTGTGTCTCATGAATAAATAAATAAAATCTTTAAAAAAAAAAAAAGACTCGTGGTCAGGAAGGCTTCCTGGAGCACTCCTCTGGCCACCACACAACGAGACACCCCCAAAGACAGAGCCTGTACCTGGTTATCGCCCTGACTCCACACCACCTACTACCACCACTGGCTTATCAGCCCTTCGTATCACTTGCACCTTCGCACAACCGTTTCCTACATGATTCTTTAGCCAAATAGTTTCTACAACTTTGCAAACACATGATTGAACTCGTTATTGTTTTTTTTTTTTCTTTCTTGAAATTTGAGTTAAATTTACCCAACCATATAATACCAAAGGGGGAAAAAAATCTCACTTTTACATCTTTCTATCCAAAAGGCAATCTCTTTTACCACCTCTTTTTGTTGTTTCACTCACGAGAACTTGGATACTTGAGTGTTTGTGTAAATGAAAACAAAAATAGAATTCTGTTTGTATGAATCTTACAATAAAACAAAATAAACCCACCAATTAAAAATCTTCAGATCAGATGGATGGCCTGCATTATTTCAACCACAATATAGGGCAAGACTCAAAAAGTTTCAGGGCCATCTTACAAGACCTGTAAGTTGGTGACCCTCAACTGCTTCTTTCCTCCTCCCTTTTCTATTGGCTTCAGTGCTGGCCTGGACAAGCACTGTGATAGCATAGCCTCTTATTCAGAGCTCCAGAATTGTGCCACCCACAGTCCAATGGCTGGAGGCCAGAGCACTGCCAGTCACACAGACATGAGTCAGGCTGTGACATGCAAGAATTCCCACTCAGGTTCTTTCCTGATGGTTTTCTTGGAATTGCCACCATCAACAGCAAGATGGTGAGAAATGTGTGATATAAAAGAAATGTGTGGTAGGGCTGGTCAGAAACCTTGACTCCCACTCTTGTGACTTTCTCAATGTGTGACCATTAGCAGTTTTTCTAATCTGTTCTGCTATCTCACAGTTACTGTAAAAATCAGAATGAGATGATGAAAATTAATAGTTTAATTTTTGTTAGTGAGAGAAGAGAGACATTCTCACATTTATTTGGTCACAGGGTAAATTATAAGACCTTCTGGAGAACAATTTAGCTGATAATTATCAGACTTTTAAATGCCCAGGACTTTGGCCTAGTGATTCCTCTGGAAATTTAGCCTCGGGAAATAATGAAGAAAGTGCAAAAAGATATATGTGAAAGTAGGTATATTACTGTGCTGATTGTAATAACAAAATGTTAGAAACAATCGAGTGTCCAATAATAGAAAGTGGTCAAATAGAGTAGAATGTACCTGCATAATAGTATAGTGTACAGCTACTAAAAATAATGTTGCAAAAATATAAAATACAGCTATCGGTACATAATGGCATGTAAAGGTTATTATTATTAACTATACGGGCAAGTTAAAAAATGTATATATGGTGTTAAAGATATGTGTATGTGTATATATAAAGATATGTGTGTGTGTGTATATATATATCCATAAACATCTACATAGAGAAGTGGGATGGGTATGGAACTAAACTCACCAAAGTGCCAAAGAGTTTAACTCAGAGTAGTATTTTTTTATTTTCCTTCTATTTATGTGTCTGTTTTCTAATTTTTCTATAATATGCATATATTTCTATTATAACAAGAAAAAATAACCTTACATTTGGAAAGTAAAATAGCATGTATGAAAACCTACACTCCACTGTTATGGTATATCAGAGTATTATATACACCTATGAATTACAAAGGTTTTGTCATCTCAATGATATATGTCACTGTACATTTGTAATAGAAATGGAATAGAAGAAGCCCCCCTTTTCCATAGTAAGAGATTGCTGAGCCCTCAAAATACTGAAATATTTTGTAAATTTTCCCTAAAATCAACACTCCTTTAGTAAACTTAATTGAGGTTAGTGAAGAAACCAAAGATCTCCATGAAGAAGGTGATGTTGTGAAAAGGCTCTGATCCATTCATCTTGTATAACAAGTTTGACCATCTTTACCCACTAAACATACAGCAGAGAGTGTTCTAAAATAGTTACCTCATTTGCAAATAGGAAACTCCAGTTCTATTGCTGGTTCCGGCAAAAACTTTCTGCAGAAACTCAGACAAGTATAACTTGTCTGTGCTTGAATTAATTTGTCTGTGAAATGAACATCATGTTGGCAAATCCTTTAAGTGAAGTTTAGCTTTTGAATGTAAAAATATTATAAACCTCCTTAAAATGAAGTAGGAGGAGAATTTGGAAGAGGACGAGAAGAAAGTTTTGATGATTCATTAAAGAAAAATTCATAGCCATTTCTCAACGAGATGCTACAAAATAGCTTTAATGAGCCAATTCCAGTGATTTAACTCCAAAACATTACTCTGTTGTTGCTAAAATTTGAACTATTGGCATTGATATCTGACTTATAAACACCACTATATTTTATATGGGTCAAGTCTTTTAAACTTTTAGCTAACTTTAATTTAAATACTATTTTTCTCAACAATACTAACCTTTTTAATGCAAAACTACCCAAATTATACAGTATTTATTTTTTGAAATAAATTACTGAACTATATTTTACTGAATTGTCAACTATAAAATATGGAAACACAACTAATAAAAAGAAATCCATGTCTCTATCCATTGTTGACTGCTTTTCAAGTGAGAGTCATGTAGAATTGAAGATGTTCCATAACAAATATATCAAGTCTGAGTCTATTGAATCAGCAGTAAATTACTTGCCTTTAGAAGATATGTTAATGATTTTGTAACACTAGGACAATAATTTTCAAATTTTCCCAATCCCTAGCACCTACAAAGAATGACGGTTGGCACTCACACTTCTCCTTTTTTCCATACTCTTCAGTCTATTATGTGTATTTTCACATTCTTAATTTATGAACTATGTCTCTATGCCCAATCCATTCTGAAAGATGCTACAGAAGACACAACATAATTAACCCAGAAAAAAAAAAAAAAAAAAGATGGGACACCTGGGTGGCTCAGTGGTTGAGCATCTGCCTTCGGCTCAGGGAGTGATCCCGGGGTCCTGGGATCGTTCCCACATCAGGCTTTCTGCTCAGCATGGAGTCTGCTTCTCCCTCTTACTCTCCCTTTGTGTTCTTCCCTTCTCTCTTTCAAATAAATAAAATCTTAAAAAAAAAAAAAAAAACTCTTGATACAAGTAAACCATACCATGCCATAGAGTGCTAAAGACAATAAGGACAATTCACTTTCAAAGGGAAGATGAGTGCTCCAATGCCCAAATTGAATCAGAACTGCATGTGATCAGTACATGTCCTGGAACATAATAGGTGCTCAGTAAATGTCCGAGGATTTTGTTTTTCCCTTGTGCTATTTCTGAGCCACAAGTTTTGTGAAAGTCAGACCTGAACATTAAAATATGAGTAAGATTTGAATAGGCAAAAGGGAATGGAATAGGCATTAGCACAGGATATTATTAGGACAAAATGTTCAAAGGCAGGATGACATACTCCGATTCAATGAATGAACCCCTCAGTTGGAGCAGAGGTGTTGGTAATGGAGAGAGAGCTATTCGGATGAGAGTCCAGTGATCTTTGGTGCTTGCACGTGGAAATGGGCATCTATCCCATGCTATCAATTGAGTATTCATCAAATATATACTGGATCTAAAATGAGTGCTTGGAGCTCATCAGGACCTCTGGTCCTCTTCTACTCTTCCCTTGCCTAACAGCCCTGTCCTCTCTTTAGTCCCATAATTACCCTGCTTAGATTTTGTGGTTAAACATTCTGCCTCCTCTCTTACCAACGCTCTGGGCTCCCCGGCCCCACTGTCTTTCCATAGCGTCTCCTTGGCCAAACCCCAAAACCGGTGACCTCACCTGTTTACTTTCTCCATGCAGCTTACCAGGTTTGGTTCAGTGTTGCATGGTGCAAGTGAAAAGTAATATTTGGGGAAGAAGGCAAGACGGTGGAAGAGTAGGGTCCTCGTTTCATCTGGTCCCCCAAATTTAGCTGGATAACTTTCAACCCATCCTGAGCACCTATGAATTCCACCTGAGATGTAAAGAAAGAGTAGCTGGAACACTACAAAGGGAAAGGTGTCTGCTCCTTGCAAGGTGCAAGGAGAAGAGAAGCAGAGGGGATATATCTGAGGATAAACGCGAGGGGGAGGGAGCCTTTGTCAGGCCTCTGCGGGAAAGTGATACAGCGCACAATCGGGACCTTTAGGAATCTGCTCCAGAGAGAGTTTTCCCTGCCTGAGAAGTGCTCGCAGGACGGGCAGTGCGGTCTCAATACTCCCGGAGGCACAGAATAGTATGCAGAGGCCTACACTGCCAAAATCCCCAAGCGTTGGAGTGGCAAACGGGTTTGGGTGAGCGAGCCCAGGAGAGAGCTCAGTTTGTGCCATAAACTGTAAACCATGGTTAGGTTGGGGGACCGCTGCCGCACTAGGTCCCAGTAAAGGACTGGAATGCAACAGCCCGCTGCGGGCATCTGGAAGAGGTGGAGCAGGTGCACACTCGAGCGGGTGAGTGCTGTCTGCCCCAGGGCCTGGCAGGGGACAGAAGTGGACTATCCCCCGTTCCCACCAGGAGGGGCAGAGCCAGTGAATGCACAAGCCCATGAAAGCTCTCCCAGTGCCCTTCAAACTGTAGAAATCAGTGTCCCCTTGCCTGCCCCCAGCGGGATCTCCGCCAGTGCACATAAGAGTCTGCAGGTTGGTACCTGCTGGGAGCTCTTGGTTCTAGGGCTGGAGATCTGGCTGCAGCTATTTATTTTTTTTTTTCTCTCTTTTCACCTGGGTGAGGCATGGCCTCCAGGGAACAAAGTCCTACCAGGGCAGACAGCTCACACTGAGCCCAGCCACCTGGCAAGGGGTGAGGCACCTCCGCCCAGACACAGACACCTGGGAATGAGCACAGCGGGCCCCTTCCCCAGAACTGCTGGAAAAACAGGGGAACAGCAAGTTTACTGACCAAGCAGTTCTGGAAAGCTCCAGGTCTGAGGGAAAATAGTATATAGAACTCGAGGTTTTTTTCCTTATGATTTGTTCATCTTTCAGGTTAAAAATATCAAATATTCTTTCTTTTTTCCTGCCTCAACTACAATATTTTATCCACTCTTCATTTTTCAGTTTTTTCCTTTTTGACTTGCATTTTTTTACAATGATATGTCATAGATACATTCTTCATTTTTGGCTTCCTTTCAACATATTTTTGTAAATATGTAAGTTTTGGGTATTTGAGAGGACTTTTTTATTTGTTTTCTTTTATGATTTTAAGATTTAGTACCTTCTAACATACAGACCAAAATACACTCAGAACCAAGTGGAGCACCATGTTAGTCTATTCTGTGAGACTATATTCTCTCTTTCTTCCCATTCTACCCCTCTCTTTTTTCTTCTCGTTTTTGTTTTTGCTGTTGTTACTGTTGTTTCTCTATATAAATTTTGCTTTTTTATATCAATTTGGAACTTAGTACCTTCTAACATACAGACCAAAACACACTCAGAACCAAGAGGATCATTGTCTTGGTCCATTCTGTGAGTATATTCTCTCTCTCCCATCATTTCCTTCCCTCCACACTTTTTAAATGTTTTACTATTTTTTAAAAATTTGTTTTTCACTTTCATTGGTTTTTTTTGTTTTTTTTTTGTTTGTTTGTTTTTTTCCTTTTATTCTCTGGTCCCTGACTTCCTTGGAATTGTTTGGGGTGTATTTTGCTTAAGTGTTGGTTGATATTTTTGCCTCGGCTCACTCATACAGCCATTCTGCACTGGAAAAAAAAATGACTAGAAGGAAGAATTCATCACAAAAGAAAGAACCAGAATACTCTCTACCACAGATCTAATGGATATGGATTTAAGTAAGATGTCAAAGACAGAATTCAGGATTACAGTTATAAAATTACTGGTGGTTCTTGGAAAAAGCATAAAAGACTCTAGAGATTCTCTTACTGCAGAAATGAGATCTAATCAGACCAAAATTAAAAATACTTTAACTGAGATGCAGTCTGAACTGGATGCTCTAACAACTAGAGTTACTGAGGCAGAAGAGAGAGTGAGTGACATAGAAGACAAGTTGATGAAAGGAAGGAAGCTAAGGAAAAGAGAGAAAAACAACGAATAGCTCATGAAGAGAGATTCCAAGAATTAAGTGAGTTTGAGAAAGAATAGCATTCATCTTATTGGGATTCCAGAGGGCATGGAGAGAGAGAGGACCAGAAAGTATGTTGAACAAATCATAACTGAGAACTTTCCTAAACTGGGGAAGAAAACAAGCATTCATATGTAAGAGTTAGAGGACCTCTCCCAAATCAACAAAAACTGGTCAACACCCCAACATATAATAGTGAAGCTTGCAAATTTCAGAGATAAAGAGAAAATCCTAAAAGCAGGTCAAGATAAGAGATTCCTAACTTATATGGGGAGAAATATCAGATTGATAGCAGACGTCTCCACAGAGACTTGTCAGGCCAGAAAGGGCTGGCAGGATATATTCAGGGTCCTAAATGAGAAAGGTGAAGAATACTTTATCCAGCAAGGCTCTCATTCAGAATAGAAGGAGAGATAAAGAACTTCCAGGATAGGCAGAAACTGAAAGAATATGTGACCACCAAACCAGCTCCTCAAGAAATATTAAGGGGGGACTCTAAGCAAAGAAGGAGCCCAAAGAAAACAATCTGCAGAAACAGGGATTGTATAGGTAATACAATGACACTAAATTCCTATCTTTCAATAGTTACTCTGAATTTGAATGGGCTAAATGATAGTCAAAAGACACAGGATATCAGACTGGACAAGAAAGCAAGGCCAATCTACATGCTGTCTCCAAGAGATTCATTGAAGTACACTGAAAATGAGAGGGTGGAGAGCCATTTACCATTCAAATGGCCCTCAAAAGAAAGCTGGGGTAACAATCCTCATATCAGATAAATTAGATTTTAAACCAAAGGCTGTACTAAGAGATGAAGAGGGACCCTATATCATACTTAAAGGGTCTATCCAACAAGAAAACCCAACAATTATGAATATTTATGGCCTAATGTGGGAGCAGCCAATTATATCAAACACGTAATAACCAAAGTAAAGAGACACATAGATAATAATACGTTAATAGTAGGAGATTTCAATATGGCACTCTCAGCTAATGACAGATCTTTTAAGCAGAAGATCACCAAGAAACAAGGGCTTTGAATGACACACTGGACCAAATGGATTTCACAGATATATACAGAACATTCCATCCTAATGCAACTGAATAGATATTCTTTTCAAGTGCATTTGGAACTTTCTCCAGAATAGACCACATACTGGGTCACAAATCTCAACCAAAAGATTGGGATTATTCTCTGCTAAGACTATAATGCTTTGAAACTAAAACTAAAACTCAATCACAAGAAGAAATTTGGAAGGAACTCAAACACTTGGAGGTTAAAGAGCATCCTACTAAAAGATGAATGGATCAACCAGGAAATTAGTGAAGAATTAAAAAGATTCATGCAGACCAATGAAAATGAAAGCACAGTTGTTCAAAACCTCTGGGATACAGCAATGGTGGTCCTAAGAGGGAAATACATTTCAATACAAGCCTTCCTGAAATTTTTGGAAAAATCTCAACTACACAAGGTAACTTTACATCTAAAGGAACTGGAGAAAGAACCAGCAAATAAAGCCTAGCAGGAGAAGAGAAATAATAGATTAGAGCAGAATTCAATGAAATAGAGACCAGAAGAACTGTAGAACAGATCAACGAAACCAGGAGCTGAATCTTTGAAAACATTAATAAGATAGACAAACCCCTAGTGAGATTTTTTAAAAAGAAAAGAGAAAAGACTCAAATTAATAAAATCATGAATGAAAGAGAAGAAATCACAACCAATGCCAAGGAACTACAAATGATTTTTTAAAATGTATTATGAGCAGCTATATGCCAACAAATTAGACAATCTGCAAGAAATGGCTGCATTCCTGGAAACCTACAAATTACCAAAACTGAAACAGGAAGAAATAGAAAATCTGAACAGGCCAATAACCAGAGAGGAAATTGCAGTCATCAAAAACCTCCCAAGAAACAAAAATCCAGGGCCAGATGGCTTCCCAGGGGAATTCTAGCAAACATTTAAAGAAGAAATAATACCTATTCTACTAAAGCTGTTTCAAAGGATAGAAATAGAAAGAATACTTCTAAACTCATTCTATGCGACCAGCATTACCTTGATCCCCAAACCAGAGAAAGACCCCACCCAAAACCCTAAGATACCTAGGAATAAGCCTAATCAAAGAGGTAAAGGATCTATACTCTAGAAACTACAGAAAACTCATGAAAGAAATTGAGGAAGACATGAAGAGATGGAAAAACATCATGCTCATGGATTGGAAGAATAAATATTATGAAAATGTCTATGTTACTCAGGGCAATGTACACATTCAATGCAATCTCCATCAAAATACCATGGTCTTTCTTCACAGAGTTGTAACAAATAATCCTAAGATTTGTATGGAACCGGAAAGACTCCGAATAGCCAAAAGAATGTTGAAAAAGGAAACCAAATCTGGGAGCATCTCAATGCTGGGCTTCAAGCTGTATTACAAAGCTGTGGTCATCAAGACAGCATGGTACTGGCACAAAAACAGACACATAGATCAACGGAACAGAATAGAGAATCCAGAAATGGACCCTAAACTCTATGGGCAACTAATATTTGCTAAAGCAGGAAAGAGTATCCACTGGAAAAAGGATAGTCTCTTCAACAAATGGTGCTGGGAAAATTGGACAGCTGCTTGCAGAAGAATGAAATTAGACCATTCTCCTAGACCAGACACAAAGATAAACTCAAAATGGTTGAATGATCTAAGTGTGAGACAAAAATCCATCAAAATCCTAGAGGAGAACACAGGAAACAACCTCTTTGAACTTGGCCTCAGTAACTTCTTGTAAGACACACTATGAAGGCAAAGGAAATAAAAGTGAGAATGAACTATTGGGATTTCATCAGGATAAAGAGCTTCTGCACAGCAAAGAAACAGTCAACAAAACGAAAAGACACCCTACAGAATGGGAGAAGAGATTTGCAAATGACCTATCTGATAAAGGGCTAGTATCCAAGATCTATAAAGAACTAATTAGGGGATCCCTGGGTGGCTCAGCGGTTTAGTGCCTGCCTTTGGGCCAGGGCGTGATGCTGGAGACCCGGGATCGAGTCCCACATCAGGCTCCTGCATGGAGCCTGCTTCTCCCTCCGCCTGTGTCTCTGCCTCTCTCTCTCTGTGTGTGTCTGTCATGATAAATAAATAAAATCTTTAAAAAAAAAAAAAAGAACTAATTAAAGTCAACACCCAAGAAACAAACAATCCAATCATGAAATGGGCAAAAGACATGAACAGAAATTTCACCAAAGACGACATAGACATGGCCAACAAGCACATGAGAAAATGCTCTGCGTCACCTGCCATCAGGGAAACACAAATCAAAACCACAATGAGATTCCACCTCACACCAGTGAGAATGGGGAAAATTAACAAGACAGGAAACCACAAATGTTGGAGAGGATGTGGAGAAAGGGGAACCCTCCTGCACTGTGGGTGGGAATGTGACCTGGGGCAGTCACTCTGGAAAACTGTGTGGAGGTTCCTCAGAGAGTTAAAAATAGACCTGCCCTATGACCCAGCAATTGCACTGCTGGGGATTTACCCTAAAGATACTGATGCAGTGAAAAGGCAGGACACCTGCACCCCGATGTTTATAGCAGCAATGTCCACAAGACCTAAACTGTGGAAGGAGCCTCGGTGTCCATCAACAGATGATGGTTAAAGAAGATGTGGTCTGTGTGTACAATGGAATATTCCTCAGCCTATTAGAAACGACAAATACCCACCATTTGCTTCAATGTGGATGGAACTGGAGGGTATGATGCTGAGTGAAGTAAGTCAATGGTAAAAGGACAATCATCATATGGTCTCACTGATACGGGGAATATAAGAAATAGTAAAGGGATTATAGAGGAGAGGAGGGGAACTGAGTGGGGAAAGTCAGAGAGGGTGACAAAGCATGAGAGACCCCTAAGTCTGGGAAGCAGACAAAGGGTTGCAGAAGAGGAGGTGGGCGGGGGATTGTGGTAACTGGGTGACAGGCCTTAAGAAGGACACTTAATAGGAAGAGCACTGGGTGTTATTATGTCAGCAAACTGAATTTAAATTTTTTTTTTTAAAAAAAAGGAAAGAAAACTAATACTGAGCAATTCGCCATCATAAATCTGTGATCACCCCTCTCAGCGGAGCTCTCCAACCTGGCCATCAAGGAGCTGACCAAAATTCCTTAGCCAGCTTCCATTTTTCATGCTGCTTCAAACTCTCACCACCTCACCCCTCTCAAGTCTCTCAAAGCTGCTCTTTGCTTTGCATTTCCATCTGAGAACCTTTCCTCCTACTCCACTGAGAAAATAGAAGTCATCATAAGAGAACTTCTGACTATCAAATCTACTTTCGTTTTTAACCCTCATTTTCTTTTCTCATACTGGAAAAATAGCAGAATCTATCATTTTAAATAAAGCCGATCCCTCAACACACACTGTAAATTTCATTCCTGGTGTTTTGGACACTGATCTGTAATTAATTCCCCTCTGACATATCAACCTTCTCTCTTTCTTACTCCTTCTCATCAGCACTTAAACAAACTCAAATCTTATGACTGCGAAGGAATGACCTTCCCTTTTCCAACATCCTTTTGATCAAACATCCTACTCTTCTACTTTTCATTGTCAATCTTCTTGAAAAACCTGACTATCCTCATTTTGCACTCTCACTTGCCATTCATACTCCTTCATCCACTGTCATCTAATTTTCTCTGCCGTGATTCTACCAGAATTGCTTTTATCAGGCTCACCAAAGTCGACATATAAATAAATTCAGTGGATATTTTCAGTTGTTGTAACACCTGCCTTTTTTTCAGCATTTAAAACTGTTGATCACTCTTGAAAACATCCTTTGTGGCCTCTATGGCTCCCCACACTAGTGTTTTACTATTTACCTTCTGCTTCTTTGTTTGCAGTCTTCTTTCCAAGTTTCTCTTCTTATCCTTATCCCTTAGAAAGTAAATATTAGCCTTTTTCACTCTTTGCATTTTCTCTGGGCTATCTTATTTATTCCCAAGATTCCAAAATCCTCCTAAATCTTCAAGGTTCATCTCTTCTATGAGCACCCAGTCCATATCTCCAACTCTTTCTTGACTGTCTTTAAGTGAAGACAATGAGCAACTCAGACTCAATGTAGGTCCCAAACTAGGGTCATTCCCTTAATCATCCCTTCCCTTTCAGGGTTTCTGATCTCCAAAATGCTGTAATCACCCAGCCAACTGCTCAAGTCAAGACTCAAGAGTCACGTGTGTGTGTGTGTGTGTGTGTGTGTGTGTGTTTCTCACACACACTCAGCCCACCACCAAGTCCTACTGAGTCTCATACTGTTTACTGCAACCTTCCCATCACCCAGTTCATTTCATCTTTTCAACCATCTCAGTGATTGAAACTATTTAAAGTCATGTCGTCTTCCTAAGTCATCCGTGTAGCTAGAAGGATAATCCGTGCACAAGTTTAAAGTTCTGGTTTCCTTTTTATAGGAGATTGAATAAAAATCTAGGAAAGGTCTTTATGTTCCTTCATCCCATCTTTTTTAATGATAGTGTTGGTAAGATGACATCCTCAATTTTTGCACAAAAATTTTTGGCAGGTACACATCATCAGTGTTTGGTCATGCTAATAAAACTGGAAGGAATGTGTTTTCTTTCTGCAAACATAACATTTCTACAACCTAAGAAAATACAGGCTACTGCTATTTGGCTGGGTACCTCAACTATATATGTGTAACAGGCTGAACTGAAATAAATGAATCCGTGTTACAGGTATCTGTTGGAATTAAGAGCAATTGAGAGAATGTCGCAAGGAAATCTGATTATTCATTGCCCTAGTATCTACAAATGAACAACAGATCACCTAGGTAAGGCAAAGGTCACAGGTAGTGCTAGGCTGGTCTTCCATGGTCACTTGCACCTTTTCCACAGTCTCTGTAGAAAGATGTCCACACAGAGACTTCAGTCTAAAGCTTTCCATCTGTCCTTTAGTTAATATGCCTTTGTGGATAATGTCAACCATTTTCTAATTCAGGAAAGACAGGAAAGGAAAGAAATTAGTAAAAGACTAAGTATGCTTCTAGTAGAAAATACGTGTTTACTCATGGGACAGAAAGTCTTTCTTATTTATTTATTTATTTAGATTTTATTTATTTATTCATGAGAGACACACAGAGAGAGAGAGAGAGAGAGAGAGAGGCAGAGACATAGGCAGAGGGAGAAGCAGGCTCCATGCAGGGAGCCCGACGTGGGACTCGATCCCGGGGCCTCCAGGATCACGCCCTGGGCTGAAGGCAGCACTAAACCGCTGAGCCACCTGGGCTGCCCTGGGACAGAAAGTCTTATTTGAGACATAGTTCATATATTTCAAGGGTTTGGAGTATAATATCATTAGGAAGTGGCCGATTTAGCCAAAAACCCAAGTGTAATCCACGATGATTTTTCTCTTTCCTTTGCCTTCCCCACAGCAGCCTTGACAGTTCACCTCCAATCTACATTCTAAATCTCTCCAATTTCTCCCATCTCTCTGGCTGCCCCTCTCATGCAAGCCACCCTCAGCTCTCACTGGGTTGACAGCAACACGCCCTAACTGTCGCATCCGTTTTGACTAACATTAGAATCTCTTTTCCATACAATTGTCAAATTGTCTTTCTAAAATTCATTCAGATCGTATCATCCCTGGGCATAAAACCTCTCAGGTAATTCTCTTTGCCCATAAAGAAAAATACACACTTGCCTCATCCGAAGGGGCCTTCTGTGACCAGGCTCCAGCCAGATTCTAACGCCCCGTCTGATCTCCCCTCCTGCTACTGCCTCATCCGTCTATGATACAACCTTGCTTCCTTGAAGCTCAGACCCTCCTCTTGCTGTTCTCGCTGACTGGGATTTTCTGTTTCCAGATTCTTCATGGCTGACTACTTGTCATTCAGCTCTCAGACCCACTGCCACAGAGACCTCCTAAACTAACCACCTTCACCCTCTATCACCTTGTTCTGTTACATTTCCTTTGTAATACATTCAAAGACCTGAAATTATCTTGTTTATTTTTTTAAGATTTTATTTATTTATTCGTGGGAGACACAGAGAGAGAGGCAGAGACATAGGCAGAGGGAGAAGCAGGCTCCACGCAGGGAGCCCGATGTGGGGGACTCGATCCCAGAACCCTGGGATCAGGCCCTGAGCCAAAGGCAGACGCTCAACCGCTGAGCCACCCAGGCGTCCCCTTGTTTATTTTTCTTAAGTTCCTGTTAGAATGCAATTTCATAAGTACAGAATTATTTTCCCTATCGTTCTCATTGTTGAATTCCCAGTGTCTACAACAGTGATCAGCAAACATTTTCTGTAAAAGGCCAGATAGTAAATGTTTTAGACTTTGCAGGCCATATAGTATGTGTTGCAACTACCCAGCTCTGGTTTGGAAGCCTGAAGGCAGTCATAGACAACAGGTAATTGGTGCATGTGTATGTTTCATTAAAATTCCATTTCTGAACACTAACATTTGAATTTCATATAATTTTGATGTTTCATAAAATATTATTCTTCTTTTGATTTTTTTTTACCCATTTAAAAATGTTAAAACCATTCTTATCTCATGAGCCATCCAGACTTGGCCTGTAGGTCACTGTTTAACAACCCCTGATCTGGAATGATTATTGCTATCCAAAAGAAGCTTGCAAAAAAATTCTTAACTGAATGAATGAATGAATGAATGAATAAGGAAATGGATTTTCCTTGTAAACTTTCATAGACTTGCCATGGGCCAAGAGTTAATATGATTACCCACTCTACTATTTCAGTCCTCAAGATGGATTTATTCTATCTGCTTGGCTGTTATTTGTTTATGGGAATGCCTGATTATTAGCCTGAATCACCAGGACCAATGTAAGATGGGGGGTTCTTAAAATGTAAGACGACAGTTAAGACCTTGTCAGTACTTTGGGTATAAAGGCCAACTAAATCGTATTGGGTTCTACATTCAAGATTAAAACTTATATATTTGGCTTTCAAAAGCTTAAACACCAAAATGACAAAAATGAATAATATATTGCTCTTAAAAAGTATACCTATGGGACACCAGGGTGGCTCAGCAGTTGAGCGTCTGCCTTTAGCTCAGGGTGTGACCCAGGGTCTTGGGATCGAGTCCCACGTCAGGCTCCCTGCATGGAGCTCTGCCTGTGTCTCTGCCTCTCTCTCTCTGTCTCTCATGAATAAATAAATAAAATCTTTTTTTTTTTAAAGTATATCTATAAGTCATGCATGAAATAAAAAGACTCTTGAAGGTAATTTTAGAAAGATTATTTTTATTTACCTTTTCCTCAACTCCTTACTTCATATAATTAGAGAGGTTTCCTTAAAAAAGTAAAATTTGAAGAGTTTTAAATAAGGGCTTTGATGGGCAATGCTCTCAGGTCCCCTCCCTCTTTGGAAGCTTTGTACTATAGCTCAATAAACTTTTACTATCGCTCAAAAAACTTTGCCTTGCTGCTCACATAAATAAATAAATAAATAAATAAATAAATAAATAAATAAATAAATACTTTGAAATGGTTCAAGTCATATTTATTCTCATTAGGACTGTTTTCCTAATGAGACCGTGTTTCATGAAACTCTTCACTTTTAACCATACCACCCACCCCCAAACGTTCAAATAAATGGAAGAGACTGAACTTCTGTCCCTAAGTTAAGATTAGGACAAGTAGTAAGTTTAAACAATAAAACAGAAATTACAATGAAGGTAAAATCCTTTCATTTAAAAGGCAAGTGAAAATGGCAAAGGATTACTGTTAAGATACTAAAACGTTCTCAAAGAATGATTTCCTCTAATAAATCAGGTTAAATCACTCATCAAGGGGAAAACACACATCATGCCTTGAAGAAAGTTCTAGCAAAATCTTCAACAGCTCCTGGCAGCAGAAACTTGGTAGGAAAGTTTGGAATGACTGCATGAGCTTGCAAGAGTGCTCAACTGATAGCTGTAAAGAGAGCATTGAGGGCTTGTTAGAAATAACTGCTAGACTGGGGACAGTACCCTACTTTAGAGGAGCCTGGAATTGTCTGCTTCTAAATTGTCACTTGTAAAAGTAAATCACAAGGTGGAGAAGTTTTGAGTGATTTCTGTCTCTAAGAAGTATTTCACACTTCATAGTCTCACCCTGATTAATAAAGAAAGTGCTCAATATCGGGGGCAGGGGTTATTCTTCTGGAAATTCCAACAGATTATACTATTTATGGCCTTTATAAGAAAGGAAGGAAAGAAGGGAGGCGGAGAGGGAGGGAGGGAGGAAAAGGGGAAAGGTTTTCTTTTGATCACTTTCAGTTTGGAGACTGATGTGAAGTGTTCTCACTAGACAGGCCTCGTCTGGGGGTCCCTTTCATTACTTTTCGAAGCTCAGGCTTGAAATGCTGAGAGCATCCCCAAGGCTTACTCACCTTTCATTGAGCCTGGAACTTGAGGTATCTGTATGAAAGCCAAGTTCTGAGTAAACCTAAGACTATTTACGGTTTCAAGTGGGAATCAGGTGCTGGTCAAGACTAAACTTGGCAAGTTTTGCCTGGATTATGCATTTAATGGTACTTGAATTATGAGGCATGTGGGAGTGGGGGAAGCCCCATCACTAAGAAACTGAGTTTAAAAAGCATCTCACCTAGCTTTGTACATCTCCCACCTACGACCCAGCCCCCTGACTTAACACACAGCGGACACTCAATAAATATCTGTGGGCCATGTGCAAATATAACTGATCAGACCTGGAGACATACTTTCAGGCTTCTGGAGTTAAGAATTGGCAGTCTCACCTGAAAAGCCACAGCAATCTTGAGAAAGAAAAATGAAGCTAGAGACACATCACACTCCCTGATTTCAAGCTATATCATAAAGCTATAGTAACCAAAATGGGATGGTATTGGCATAAAAACAGACACATAGATCAATGGAACAGAAGAGAGCTCAGAAATAGATTAATGCACATATAGTCAATTAATTTACAACAATCGAATGCACATCTCTCTGTGTCTCTCCTGAATGAATAAATAAAATCTTTAAAAAAAGAAAATGAAAACACAATTTGGAAAGATATATACACCCTCATGTTCGCTGAAGCATTATTTACAATTGCAATATATGGGAACAACCTAAGTGTCCACTGACAGATGAATGAATAAAGAATATGTGAATATTTTTCATCCATAAAAAAGAAAAAATCTTGCCATTTACAGCAACATGGATGGGCTTCAGGGACATTCTGCTAAGAGGAAACTGAAATAAGTCAGGCAGAAAAAGACAAGTTCTGTATGATCTCTCTTGTATGTAGAATGAAAAAATAAAAATAAAACACAAGCTCACAGATACAGAAAACAGATGAGGGCTAGTAAGCAGCCAGGAATAGGGGTGGGAGAAACGGGTAAACTGGTGTGCTTTTTTAGTTTAAATAAACTGAATAAAAATGAAAAAATAAAGACCCTATGTAGTAGAAATAAAGTAAAATAGTCATAAGGATGTAATGCAGAGCTTGACAACTACGGTTAATAAGGTGGTATTGCATATTTGAAAGTTGCTGAGAGAAGAAATCTTAAAAGTTCCCACCACAAGAAGAAAAAAAAATTGTAACTATGATTGTGATGGATGTTAACTAGATTTGTTGTGGTGATCACCTACAGATGTTAAATCACTATGTTTTACACCTGAACCTAATATAATAGGTATATGTGTAATATAATATGTCCATTATACCTCAGCTATATAAAAATTTTTTTTTAAGATTTTATTTATTTACTCATGAGAGACACAGAGAGAGAGGCAGAGACACAGGCAGAGGGAGAAGCAGGCTCCATGCAGGGAGCCCGATGTGGGACTCGATCCCAGGACCCCAGGGTCACGCTCAACCACCGAGCCACCCGGGTGCCCCTATAAAAAAATTTGACAGTCTCCTCCTTGTCCCCTCTTCTTCCAAACGCATCCTAGTATTTTACTCTGCCAGGAGAAACTTCTCGAATTCCGTATGTGTGCGTGTGTGTGTATTTAGGTATGTGTTTCCTTCACTGCACGAAAGCTGTTGCTGGACACAAACTGAGGGAGACAGAGTCAGCTGAGATTTCCTGAGATTAAGACCAGAAGGCCTATGACGGTGCGACCCAGAAGTCAGGCCTGGCCTTGCTCCCCCTCAAGCTAAGTATCTCTCCCTTACAACAGGCTCTCGAGCTCAGGATGTTATGAAAGAGTAGGAAAAATGACTGTACTCCTACTGCCTGGCTTAAAAAAAAAAAAAAAAGTAAGACTTGATCAAACTGGGGTTAGCTCGTCTCAACTATTGGCAGCCTCAGCCGACTGGTGGAGGCAGAGACGTGGCGAAGGATGCAGAGTCGGAAACAGAGAGGGGAGGTCAAGTGGAGGCTCAGAAGGTCTCTGAGTCCTTCTAGAGAAAGGTTATCACAGATTCGCACAGGGAACAATTCCTCGATAAGAAAGTGCTCAAGGGCAATCGTAGCCAATTGGACTGTTTTTCTAAGATTAGAGTCTGACATTTGGATTCTGGTATAATTAAAATGATCTAGGATAGCCTGCGAGTTGAGTACAGGAAAACCCTGAACGCCAAACACGAAAGTAGGTCCTTGGGGGACAGAAGGAGAGGAACCTGGAGAAACAGACCACAGGAAGCTGAGTGTCTCCCACCCCTCAATTTACAACTGAGGAAATCGAGGCTAAAACAGAGAAATTCGCTAAGCAAGTTAGCATCTGGGATCAGACGGATCACAAAGGAAAGGAAGTTCCAACCGAGGTGACGGGAGGTCCAGCAGAGGTATTTTGGGCACGCAGAGCTTCCAGGGTCCCTCGTCGCACACCGTGTTTCTGCACGCGTGGGGTTGTTTTTAGAGATACACGCGGTATGCAACTCTATCTGAAGATCCCCAAGCCCCCCCTGCGCATAACACGGGGAGAGTTGATGCTCCCATTCACAGCACTCCTTACGTTTGCTAAGGTTATTCGTGTTTCGGGGACACGTTGCCTTGGCCAAAATAAGGCAATTGTCTGACAAATACATAAATTGTTTGTACAGTTCAAAAAAAGGTTGACCCAAACTATCTTAATACAGTAATTGCCTCTATTTTCCATTTTATTGCCATATATTCTTTTTTTTTTTAAGATTTTATTCATTTATTCATGAGAGACCCAGAGAGGGGCAGAGGGAGAAGTAGGCTCCCTGTAAGGAGCCTGATACAGGACTCGATCCTAGGACCCCAGGGGTCACGACCTGAGCCGAAGGCAGACCTCAACCTCTGAGCCACCCCAGGGGCCCATTGCCATATATTTTTTAAAAATTCTTCAAACAGGGATCCCTGTTCGAGGCATCGAAATGGAGTGTCTCCATTTCCATCAAGATCTTTGGGTGGCGCAGCGGTTTGGCGCCTGCCTTTGGCCCAGGGTGCAATCCTGGAGACCCGGGATCGAATCCCACATCAGGCTCCCGGTGCATGGAGCCTGCTTCTCCCTCTGCCTGTGTCTCTGCCTCTCTCTCTCTCTCTGTGACTATCATAAATAAATTAAAAAAAAAAAAAAAAAAAAAGATCTTTCTGTTGCTGCTTCCCAGAGCGTCGAGCTTCCAGTCTACCATGTGCTGGCACAAGTCAAGCTGCCCCTCCCACTAAGAGGAAAGTCAACCCGAAGTATGAAGAGGGAACAAGGAGCCAGAGGTGGGGAGGTAGAGTCAGGATGCTGTCGAAGGTACCGTAATTAGTGCTGTGAGCTGAAGCCTGCTTTCCCACGAGTGATGATCAGCTCAATATGGTTTGTTTTGAGACGTAATTAAGATACTATTTACGTAGGCCACTGAAGCTTGTGTGGCTCTCTTGGTCCCTTGAGTATAAAGAAGTTTCTGTGTTTTCTTCCCAATAAAACTCTATTGCCACTAAACAATTTATCATGTCTTGTCTCCCAGCAAAGTCTCTGAATCTAATTCCTGTGATATCTTCCTAAAATATGGTGAACTAACCACAAGGAGGGAAAACCTCAACGATCTCCACGTGCCTGAACTCAGTTTGGGCTGTTACATTATTAATTAATCTAACTAGGAGTATGAAGCAGGGGAATGAGCTAGCTCTTTGATATTTAAACTCTGGATGATTTCTGACTCAGCTGTATTTATACGCATCAACGAGTCAGCTCGGTGAGGTCGTAAGTGCCTCTCTAGGAAAGTGATGCTCTCTCCATTCCCTTCATGGGGGATGGAAAGTATCAGAACCTCCAGTGGGGAATCTGTGCGTATTACTGGCGGTAACCGGTGTGTTGAGGATCTCCTTAGGGGAGGTTAGCTGGGTACTTACATAAGAACCCAAAGAGATATACAGCTATAAAATGCGTTCTCTCCCTCAATTTAATTGGGAGAGCAAGGCATGTCCATAAAAAAGATAAGAACAGTAATAACACAGTGCAAGGTAACAGACCTCAAGGAAAGTGCTACGGACCATAAAAGTTACAGATGTCCACAAGGCAATGAGTCAGAAGTTACCAAGGGCTGAAGAGGTGACTGGTTTTTATTTGCCTTCATCAAGGGAACCCTACGTAAGGTTTCCCAGATCTCTTCCAAACATTTGTTCCAGCTCCCACAACATTCGATTCCCATCACCTAAGTGACTCAATTGATCCAGGCCACGTAGGGGTCCGGGGGGAGGGGGCGGGAGAACGCATAAAGATAGAAAAAAATTACTCTTGGTTTCTGAATATCATCTCAAACGTACATGATAATTTTTTTTTAAAGGATCGGTTGGCCTTGGGTAAGAAAGCAGCCGCCTTGATGTTGCTTCTTTTTCCCCAGGGTAGCTTTCAGCGGATCCTATAGACGGGTCCTCTCTAGGAATGAGTAAAAGTCACACAAGCTGGTGAGTAAGGGGCAGGTGACGCTCGGCAGGGAGAGGCAGGTAGGGGGCTATGTGACCAGGCTCACAGAAATCCCAGATGCCAAGAAGCGCCATAGGTGAGATATCAGCAAGAAAGAAGGGAGCACAGCACATCCGCCTTGTCTTTTTCTAGATACAGATGAGAGAGTCGCCTGATACTTGCAAATCCACCTTGTTTGTTCTAAATATATGTGGGATCGTTTCATGGTATTTACAGATCCACCTTGTTTGTCTCTAATGTCAGAGGCAAGACATAGGACAAGTTCCCTGGTCAGTTTCCTATGAAAGACGGGCCATCAAAACCCTCAGTGGCAACCCATTTGGGGCTCCTCTGACTCTACGCAGATGTTCTTCTTTCCTTTCTGTTCTCACCTTCACTTAATAAGCTTTCACTTCACCCTTTTGTGTCTTCACCCCTTTTGCAAGATTCATTCTCCGACTCCGCAAGACAAGGACCTGGCAACCCCGCAGCACTGGGACCCCACGAGGAGAGCAGATGAGGATCTGTCCCCAGCAGGTCCCCAGCCATGGTGAGACTCTGAAAAGTGAAAGTTTCCTCAAAAAGAAGCCTGTGAAAACATCCCAAACCACCAGGCGCTTGATGTGGTACTGAGAAGCATTCCCCGAACTTTCCTCACCAGAGTCCTGTCTGCACGAAACCGTTTGTCTGTGTGAACAATTTTAAGCATATATTTCAATCATTTGGGGTTTATAGATTCCTAGATGACTAAAGTTTTCAGTTTTCACTGAAATGTGAAGGTTGGAGTTTATATTATCTACCCAACTAGTAAATTTGGACACTTTGGGGGTTTGTCTTCAATTTAATGGTAAAAACTATCCATTAGAAAGAGTATCCAGGCAGGGCATCTGGGTGGCTCAGATGGCTAAGCATCTGTCTCTGGCTCAGGTCATGATCCCAGGGTCCTGGGATCGAGCCCTGCGTCGGGCTCCCTGCTCAGCTGGGAGTCTGCTTCCCCCCTCCCTCTGCCTGCTGCTCCCCCTGCTTGCTCTCTGTCTTTTCTTCTGTCAAATAAATAAATAAAATTAAAAAAAAAAAAAAGAAAAGGATTCCGGTGCTACAAAATCAGATTGAAGACTAAGATACCATTTTTCAAAAAACAAAACAAAAAAAACAATATAATTTATCCAGAACTATAACAGCTTGTATGATTAAGTGGGAAGATCCATTTGTTGAGGTTAAGGAGTAAAATGGATTTTATAGATACTGTGCCTTCCGTCTGGGGTTGCTGAGCAGATCAATTGAAAGTAGTTGTTTCAGGGACACCTGGGAGGCTCAGTCAATTGAACCTCCAATTCTTGATTTCAGCTCAGGTCATGATCTCAGCTGGGGAGATGGAGCCGCCCGTGGGGCTCTGTGCTGGGCGTGGAGCCTGCGCATGATTGTCCCTCCCCTGTCCCTCCGCCCCTCCCTGCCCTCCCCATGGGTGCATGTGCTGTCTCTAGCTCTCCCTGAAATAAATAAATGACTAAAATCTTCAAACTCTTTCAAACTATAAATATCCAGACAAATTTAAGTTCTGAAAGTAAGAATTATTGAATGCCAACCCCAGCCCTTGCTAGCTGAGTCCTTCAACCTTTTTTCCTGTTTCTGATTTGAAGAACATAAAACATGGCCCCACACTTGTTCTGACCACCTTACAATGTTGTTCTGAGGATCAAATTATTAAAAGACTGTAAAAGTCCGTCCAAAAACTTTTAGAGCATTTTGCAAGTGCTAGAGTTAAAATAAAATATAAGGCAATTAGCTATTTAGCTTTAAAATTAAAAAAAAATAAGGGTAGTATCAGTAAAAAAAAAAATGTAGCTTAATTATAATAATATCTTAGTTTACCCCAAATTATTAAGTAGTAAAAAAAAATAAGTAATAAGGATATTGAGTTCTCCACTTAGTACTCATAAAATCTCCATCTACTCGGAGAAGTTAAAAAGGAAAATGCTTTCTTATATTCATGATTGCTACGTATTTTATAATACAGTCACTCTCATACGCTATTTCCTTTCTAATTTCCACATTTCCTTAGAATCTTGAAAATAAAATGACTTCGTGTGTGGAGCTATCTTTTAAGAAAGTAAAACTAAACACAGGCATTGTTCTTTAAAGGCGCTAATCAAAATCGTGAGTGAATTCCATGTGTGAGGTTGGGCATCCCAGGCGTACCTCCTAATAGAGTCTATGTACCTCTTTTTTCTTTTCTGTTCTCAAAGTTGCTTTTTCATGCTCGATGTTATTCTTGAAGCGCCGATAAAATCATAAAGGATGCTGTTAACAGTTCTTGAGTGTTTGCCATGTGCCAGGCCCTGGGCTGAGTCCTCTTATCATTTATCTCACAGTAACCTCATGTGTGTGTCCCACGGTGCAGTGAGTGAGAATAAGAGGCCAGAGAGGTTAAGCGACGAGACCGGCGTCCCACAGCCAGAACCAGAAAGCTGCGGACCCCAAGCGTGCAGTGAACCCGGGGCATCGTAGTGGACCCTCAGTCTCCTTCTCACTCTTACCATCTCACGGCAGGTAGAGCTCTCTTTATTCAGGAAAGGTCATCAATCTTGATGACAAGTAGTTGTACTCCTTCCGTCATCAGCTTGGGTGAGGGGGTCACAGGGTCCACACACTTCCCAAATATGCCCGAAAGTCACTTTTACCATCACAGCTGCTCTGTCCCTGTCAAACAGTGGGGCCAGCCCCAGAAGTGAGACTCCCCGGGAGTGTACCCCATGCTTCTACTTCTCTTTCTCCTGAGACCCCTGCCCTGGAGCCCATAGCAGGTGTCAAGGTTCTACTATGGAGCCAAAGCCTTTTGAGAGGTTTGATGCTCTCCCGGAACTACTACAGAAGGCACCAGCTCAGCGGTTAGATGCGCTTCCTTTTTCTGTGTATCCTGTTTGCAAATCCAAGCACCAGTCCTATATTTAATCTGAAGGGTCACTGCATCAATTGTCAGTTTGTGAAGATCTAATAATAGAAAGAACTTATTGAGGTTCACCTGCCCCAACCCCTGGGTGCACCCCCTCCCCCCAACACACACAGACCCATCACTCAAAAGACACAGGTTGTTTCCAGGTCTTGGGCTGCCGCTTCTCCAGCTTCTCTGTGCTGATGAAAACCAGCTTCAAGTCCCACGTCTAGTTTGCTGTACCAGTTAAACCGAAGCTTGGTGCCTAAGATGGCAAGAGCGTAAAACAGCAGTTCCTCAAGGTGCCCAGCGGTCCCCCTAGTGAACACCGACGGAGATACTTTCGTAAGCTTTCCCTTTGACGGGTACTTTTTCAAAAACTTTGAGGACAAGACAAACGCATTCCCTCTTAGCAAATCTTTGTCCAACTTGTAAAGCTGAAAAGTTCACAAAATGAAATCCTGCAAATCCTACCGACATTGAAAACTGAACCTATATACTCCGGGTTAAACGGTTCTATACGTGTTTTACTTCCGCCTCTTAAGGCCAAGTCTTCGTGGGTAACATGTTCAATTAGTTGAGAACGAAAACGCGCAGACGTTGATGAGTGGATGGACGTCATTCTACCATGCGTGAAGGCAAAGAATGTGCCCTTAGAGAGACCCTGACCATAATCCACAGCAGTCCCCTGGAACCGGAGGAGTTAATTACGAGGAACAAATCAGAAAAGCCAAAAGGAGCATCCAAATGGGGAAACGAGCATCCGTTGTGGGGAGCAGCCCTCCATCCTGCTCTGTGACGGACGGTTCCTCTCTACCCTGGTCATAGCTTCCCCTGGGCTTGTCCCATCTGCACACCTTGGCGTCACCCGGGCATCAATACGCTGCCTTTTACCAAGATTTAAGACAGCATGAAAGTGTGGTGTTTTCACCCTCCAATCCACTTGGGACTAATTTGAGCAACGCAAGGCTCAGTGGCAGGAAGCATGTAAAAATTCCATCCCAAATCTCTGACAAGCTTCAGAAACTGGTGTGTTTGCTTTGGGATGTCCAAAACCATCCTGGAACCTCATAACTGGAGGAGCTCGCCGTAAGGCTTTGACGTATTTTGAAAATCCAAGAAGTCAAACGTTTCCTTTTGCCTGCCTCTTCCAGGTCAGGGCAAAAAGTCTTTATATCAAACTATCAAACTTCGCCTTTAGTGGGATTTCTGCAGGCCGTGCGAGTCCCTCGCATGGACAAAGCTAAGAGCTTCTGACAGCAGGCTCGTCACATGTGTGGGCCTCAGGCCTTCCTGGCCGTACGTCCACGTGCAGAGGGGAGAGCTGCAGGTTCCCAGGAGGCACGGCCACTGGGTAGAGTTTCCAGAGATGGCCAGCAGGCCTTTACCCCTTCTCTGCTCTGCTCTCCCCCAGCCCCAGGGCGAAAACCTAGAGGGGTCCACTCACCAGTCCAACCACACAGACAAACACCAACTGCTCACAGGCAGTGCAGCCCCGACTGCGGAGAACAGCTGGTCCCTTCAAGACCAGAATACCAAGAAACTCTAATTATACAGCCTGCCCTCGGCTACCAAGATGCTCTGTTACAGAAATGTGTTTCAATTTCCACCCGGGGAAGGGACCGTGTCTGTGTACAATCCAGGGATCACCTGCGTCTCAAAACTTTATGCCACGTGGCTCGGCTGTTATGAAAGGCCTACCTGAGTACCTGTGCTTGCTCACCAGGAGAAATTCAAAGACGATTTTCCCTTTTAGGAGAAAGAGATGAAAAGCAGAAACAGTATCTGGGGTTTGTTTTGCGGTGGCTGTTACAGAGGCAGGGCGCCCCGGCAGCGAGAGCGGCCCCCCACGCTCTTCCCCAGAAGCCACACTCAGCATCTCCGCATCAGCTGCCAGAGCTTCGACCCGTGTCTGTTGTGAGCATCTAGGCTTTATCTCTATTTATTTTGTGCATCCAGTAGCCAGATGTGGCGTAAGGTATCAGAAAAGCCTGGGAGAAAGAATTTTTGGAGCCTGGGAACACCCCCAAATTTTTCAAATTAATTAACAAATTAATCTGAAATCAATTTGAAATTAATGTATCAATTTCAAAATCAATAGTAAATTAATAGTAATTGCTTCTTTGCTTTACAGCATGACAGCCTATGGAAGGTTTTGTAGGAATACTCTACTCAGTGGGACAAACCTCTCGTACTAAGAGCTAGCTAATATTTCTTAAGCGTTTTTTATAAGGCCGGCACTCTTCAAAGCACTTTTACAAATTATAATTCATTTCATCTCCATAACAGACCTATGAGGTTAAGTAAGAATTGTTTTGGTTTGTTTCAAGTAGGCTCTGTGCCCAGAGTAGAGCCCAACGCAGGGCTCCATCTCACGCCCCTGAGATCAAGACCCTGAAATCAAGACCAGAGCTGAGTTCAAGAGTCGGACACTTGACCAACTGAGCCACCCAAGCACCCCAAGAATTGTTTTATCTCCATTTAACTCAAGGGGAAACTGAGGCCCAACCTGCCCTGCAGGTCCTTGATACATGATCATCTAGAGATAAATATTTGCTAATTGAATCAAAAATTTAAGAAAGCACCACTCTGCATAAATAATGTCACAAATAGGATGGCCTCCAAGATCGGCCCATAACATGCATTTAACCCATTTGTATCTTTTTATTATTGATCTAACACTATCTCCTTAAAACCTGACAACCAGTACAACATTGTTTTAATAGGGACGCGTGTTCCAAATTCCAGCTCTGGTGCCATTCCACAGTTACCTTATTAAACAGCGACTTTCTGGGACAATATTAGTACAAAGGAAGGTGCAACGTTGAGTGAGGCACGTCCTTACCATTTAGGAACGTCTGTCCTTTCCCCGCCCCAAGGAGCAGTGGAGGACTTTCTGGAGGGCCTTCCTGACTGGGACTGGGATGACAATAAATCCTTCTGGACACGAGGCCCATCCCTCCTCTACCTCAGCCGCTCCTATACCCTCTCAACAGAACCCCCGGGCTCTCCGGGCTGCTCTAGAAATCGAGAGCCCATCATTTCCCAAAGAGCAGCTTTAAGCTAAGCTAATGGAAGGAATTTTCTCAAGTCTTCCTTTTCCTTCAACTTGTGGCACCTGCTATTGCTTGTCTGGTGACAAGTGCTAGCAGATGACAAAATGAGGTAGCGAGCAGTATATTAATAATAACGGGGAAATGGAGGAACGGTCCATCCTGCTTAGCTCCACAACTTGGTGTTATTTTGGGGGGCTTGGGAGTTCACAGTTGTGGTTTTTCAGCTCATCTATAGATTTAAATAGTCATACTTTGTGCTTGAGATTCTAGTTTCTGTGATGAAGTAAAAGGGATCGGCATTCCATAGTGGTCCCCAGGGGCACCCACATGGTCCACCACCTTAAAGATTCCAGATTATTCTTCTCTTAACTGGACCCGCCCCTCTCAAATCACACCCTGTCCCCCCAAATACAGCAGCTTTTCCACCCTCGGCTGTGAGCTCTCTGAGGGCTGGGACCATCTCTTATTTATCTTTGTATCGCCAGTGGCACCAAGAGTCAGGGATTAATAATAATCATAGTAACTGCATGAACTTGGCTGAATTTAAATTAATCCCAGTGTAGGTTAGTGAGCCGAGGTCTCATCGTGGCTTTCCGTCCTGTCCTGCTCACCTGCAGAGGGGGCTGCCCCCAAGTCATCCGGGTTGAGCAGGCCTGTTTGTGAGCCGTTTCTCATTTAATCTCGAATTGGTTAATTTGATTTTAATCTCAACAACAACAAAATGTTAAAACAGAGACCACAGGCTTAAACAACGATTTTTATTTTTTTCCAGCGAGAATGTGATTGCATGTCAAACCCAGAGAGATCTTAACTCAGGATCATTTCCTAAATATTAGTTTTTCCAAACATAGACACACTCTCAGTAGGTGTGCCTGGTACAAACGTCAACCAGGGCCCAACCCCCAAAAGTGTCTGAGTAAACCGATGCTCTTCTCTACCAAACATTTAAGTAAAAAGAAATAAAGCTAGAAGTTTTATTCTGATAAATAACTCTCAGTGTATCCTTTCATGGTCAGCACAGAAGCCACGTCTCTCACTGTCTAGCTGATAGAAATGGGCTACACAGTCTTTAACCAGCAGGGAAGTTTTGATTTATAGTCACTGCCCACTAATTTTAAAAAGTCAATTTTAAGCATTTTAGAAAGATTTTCAACAAAAATTGGAAACAGGAATTTTTCTTTTGCTTAAGGCTTTGTCAACCCAAAAAGAAAAAGAAAGAAAGAAAAGAAAGAAAAAGAAAGAAAGAGAGAGAGAGAGAAAGAAAGAAAGAAAGAAAGAAAGCACTAATAACAAGAGTTTTCCACCTCCTTGAAAATTCTGAGCTTTTATTGCAATACAGAGATTTCTTTTTCATAAGAAATAAATAATGAGATGATTATATTCTTGGCAAAAGAGCTGCCAGGAAATTCCTTTTAAGTGGCAATTTCCCTGCTGAATTTAAAATGTTATTTGGTTTACAAAAGTATGATTTTCAAACGTGGTCAAATCTGTCTGTTGTGTGAAGCACACCCAGCTGGTTTGCTTCCTGTGCAGGGAAACCCTTCCAAAGGTACATTTGCGGCCAAAGAATAGCTTAGATCCTGGGAAAATCTGTCTCAATACCATTTGCTGGAGAAAAAGGTATTTTTTAGTCCTGCCCTTGAATTTAGCGAATATCTCATTTTTAATAGCTTGCTCCCAAAGGAACTAAGGCACAGGAGCGTCCCTAGCAAGCTGAAACGAGGGATGTGGGGTGTCCCGTGTGCCTCCCCTTACGGCAGCGCTCGGCTTGGCTTCCTTCGCTGGGCAGAGCTGACGGCTCAGGCCGAGGGCTGGGAGCCTGGGGAGCCACAGGTGGTGCCGCTGGTAAGTTAATGCATTACCACTTAGCAAACCTGCATCCTTTTTCAAGGTGCAGAGGATCCCCGTAAGGCGTGCAGAAACACCCCCAGCTTTGAGCAGGAATTCCCAGGGAGCCGACTCCCTCATTTCCGTACCTAGTCACCCCTTCAGAGTCTCTCTTCCACACCGTGATTGGCTCCTTGATGATGATTCGATTGTTCAATTTCTTGCCAAAACAAACTCAGAGATCTATTGATCTGGTTTAAGACTGAAGCTCTGGGTTCAACAGTTAAACTCGGAATGAGGTTTTCCTTGTAACCCACTGATTCACAAACTTGAGCATGCGTGAAAGTAACCAGGAAGGCTTGTTACAACGCAGATTGCGGCCTTGCACCCCCAGAGTTTCTGATAGAGCTGGTCAGGTGGGGGGTGAGGGAATCTGCATTTCTACCAAGTTCCCCAGTGAGGCTGATGATTCCGATCTGGAGACCACGTTTGGAGAACGACTGTTCCAAATAAATTGGCTGTTCTGCTGAGAACATGAACTCACCTAGCGTGTGCACAGATAAAGGTGGCCTTAATCCATCAGCCCAGCCATCCTTCGACTCAGAGGGGGAGAAAGAGGTCAGACTATTTCCCCTCCGGGAGACAGTAGAGAATGACATCTCCCACCAGTCCAACCGAGACGGAGGAATTGGGTTGGCCTTGTCTGAGCGATTCTGCTCTCGAGTGACACGTACCTCACAGGCTGGAGTATAGGTCTGATCACTCCCAACCGTATGGAAAAGAGAGCCTTAGAAACCCTTTTTAATGATTTTATGAAAAGTAAGGGGCTGGTTTTCCAAGCACAAGTAATGGGACAAATTTTCTAAATTATATTACTGTAAGTCAGTCATCATCTTGTATTTCAAACGTCTGCACATGAATTCAAATTTCTAGATTAGAACTAAACAGTACCATCTTGCTCATATCTTAAAGCCTATATGTTCTAACTAATTTAGGAGACAGTCTGCTAATCAAAGAAACGAAGTCTGGTTATCAATGACATTTGCAAAATAGATGTAAACCCCAGAAGAGGATTATCCAAGGTGCCTTTTCCAATACTAGAAACAAACAGCATCAGCCCCCGACACTATTACGTGTATAGTTCATACGTGTACGTGCACCTTGTTATTCACATGCAGTCTGATCCGAGACCAGACACTGTTTTCCAGGTCTGACGATGTATTCATTTGCCACCATCCGGAGCCATTGAATTGTGTATTAAGCAAATCTTGGGCTGAGCAACATGAATAGAGCCCTGGCTGCCATTGCAATCCAGGCCCTCGTTATCCCATTATGCCTGGATTAATCCAAAATTTTCTTCATTAATCTTAATTGGTAAAGATTGCCCCTATTTAAAAATCTTTCCATGACTCCTTAACTTCATAATTTGGCCTCTCTCTGTATTTCCAATATCACCTCTCACTACCCACTCATCCACTGCCCAAGAATGCTCATCCCAACAACACGGTAACTTTCTCCTTCCATTTCCCCAGATTAATAGTCCTAAAACAACACTTTTTTTTTTTGTCATGTCAATAATGACCTTACTGAAAAATCTATAGTGATCCCTCATTGCCTATGGGGCTAAGCTGTAATCCCTCTTTTTCTAATGAAAAGGAAGCTTACTGCTTGACCTGATTCCCCCATCTCAGTTGTGCCCTAACCTCTCCCACCCCATCCCCACACACAAAGATGCACATATGCTCTTCCTAGGATGAACCTGGAGTGACAGGGTGCTCCTGTAGGAGTGCCTGCACCCTTTGCTGCAGGGCATGGCTCAAGCTCAGCTTCTCTGGCCAAACAACACATGGGGATTTTCCTGCCTATCCAACTTCCTGGAGCAATTCCAGCTAGAGAGTGGTCTGCAGGAAAGTAGCACAACATAACCTACAACTGGTCTACAGTGAGATAAGTATAGAAATTAAGAGGAAGCACTTAGAAACTTTTATAACAAAGTGACCAAGAAAACGTATGCCTTTGAATCTAATAATAAAAAATGGGGATTTGAGTTTTATGTGCCTGTATGAGTCACAGTTCTCCAATGAAACAGAGCCAACAGGACATGTACATACATATAGAAAGAGATTTATTATAAGGAGCTGGCTCAGGCGATTATGGAGTTTGGCAAGTCTAAACCTGTAGCGTAGGCCGGCAGGCTCCACACCCAGGAGAGCTGATGGATGCCGCTTAGTTCATGGTAGTCTGCTGGAGAATTCCCTCTTGTTCGGAGAGGCCAACCTTTGTTCCTGCCAGGCCTTCAACTGATGGCACAAGGCCCACCCACATTATGGAGAGCAATCTGCTTTATGGAAAGTTCACCAAATTGAACGTTAATATACAAAAATAACCTCCAACTATATAAAATCAAAGCATCACGATTCCTTTGGGGGGTTTTTCCTAGTAATGAATTTTTATTGGCTCCTGTAAAAATATCTGTTGAAGATGGATTGGGAGATAAAGATCGTTCACAAGTGATTAAAGAAGAGAGATATGGAAAAGTCTTGGCATCCTACAGTCTATAAGCCAAAGCTGGGCTGTGACTTGTTTGACCAACAAGCTAAGAACACTTTTCACGTTTTTAGAAGGTTATACAAAAAGAAGAAGGTGAAGAGAAAGAAGAGGAGGAGAAGGAAGAGGAGAAACGGAGACCACATGTGACCTGCAAGCCTAAGGTATATCCAATGTGGCTTTTACTCTTATAGAAAGTTTCCTGACCCTGTTCCCATGTGATGTCTTTATACCAACTTACGTGCTTCATATTAATGTAAAATCATACTATTATTCCATTTTCTTAGTCTTCTTTTTTTTTTTTTTTCTGTCTTACCTTCCTAAATAGACAATGCACTTTTTGTGTGCGTGGAGACCAAAAGACAACTTCACGCACAGCAGAGCATCCCCTACACATAGGCCTTGATAAATGCTGACATAACGGAACCCGCTCAGTTGTCTTTAGTGTTCTCTGAAGCAGATTTCTTCTCACATGTACCTCCCATTGTTTACTTTTGTTCTGCTTAGGAAAAGACAAGCTCTGCTTAGCTCTGCTTTAGAATTACCAACAGCATTATTTTGACCGCACCAACTATTGAATGGAGGGAACCTAAATGTCTATTTGTATTTAGTGATCAAGAATATCCACAGACAGGAAGGTTTCTGCATTGGGCCGGTGGTAGGTGGCCTCTAAGACAGTTCCCAATGATCCTTCCTGTAGTCAGCCCTTGTGCAATTCCTCTCCTTGAATGTAGACTGAACCTAGTAGCCCATATCTTTTTTCTTTTTTTTTTTTTTAATTCCAGTATAGTTAACATATAGTGTTGTATTAGTTTCAGGTGTACAATGTAGGGATTCGACAGTCCATATGTTTCCCGTGCTGATCACAAGTGCCCTCCTTAATCCCCACCACCTATTTAACGCATGCCTCCATCTACCCTCTCTTTGGTAACCATCAGTTCTCTATAGTTAAGAATCTGTTTCTTGGTTTATCTTTCATGCACTCTCTCTCTCTCTTTCCTTTGCTCATTTGATTTGCTTCATGAGTGAAATCATATGGTATTTGTCTTTCTCTGACTGACTTAGCTCCATCCGTGTTGTTGCAAATGGCAAGATTTCATTCTTTTTTTTATGGTTCAGTAATAGTCCGTTGTGTATATACACCACACCTTCCTTATCCATTCATCAATCAGCAGACACTTGAGCTGCTTCCATAATTTGGCTATTTTAAATCATGCTACAATAATATAGGGGTACACGGATCCCTTTGAATTAGTGTTTCTGTAATTTGGGGGTAAATACCCAGTAACAAGATTACTGGATGGTAGAGAAGTTCTATTTTTAACCTTTGAGGAAGTTCCATACTGTTTTCCTCAGTGGCTGCACCAGTTTGCATTCCCTCCACAGTGCACAAGGGTTCCTATTTCTCCACAACCTTGCCAACACTTGTTGTTTCTTGTGTTGCTCATTTTAGCCACTTTGACAGGACCTAATAACTCACGTCTCATGAACAGAGTACAGCAGAAGCAATGGGTGTCATTCCTGAGATCAGGTCATAAGATGTTTGCCCTTCTGTCTTAGAAGCTTTCCCTTCTCCCTTGGATTGCTTGCTCCGAGAAGCCAACTGCCTTTGTCAGGCAGTCCTGATGAGAGGCCCACGCAAGTGAGCTGGGAAGTGGATCTTCTCAGGCCTCCAACAGCCACAGCAGTAAGCTTGGTCAGAGATCCTCCCCCACCCGAGCCTTGGGAGGACTGAGCTCTGGCCAAGCTTTGAACTGCAGCCTGTGAGAGCTGCTGACACAGAATCCCCAGCTAAGCCACTTCTGGACAGAAATTTTGAGATAATAAGTGTTTACTCTCTTAAGCCTCTTAAGTTTTTGAGAGCAATTAGTTATATAGTACTAGATAACTAACACAGGGCTACAATTTGTGCTTCAGACTAAAGATTGTACATTGCCTACTAGAACACATAAAAACTTAATTTTTGCAGGAACCCACTCAAAATAACAGTGGTGGGCATGACACTCCTTTTTGACAGACCGAATAGTTAAATGAGGTCACATTTAGTCTCCTATCTGAATGTAATACCACAAAGGGGGGCTGTTTTTTTTTTTTTTTTTTTTTTTAAGGATGGCCTAGATATGCCTGGAATTTTCTCTTGGTAACTCTAAAATAATTGTGGAGGAAGAACTTTTCTAAGGCTAACCTGGGGTCAGGAGAAACAACAACTGTTTAAATAAAGGTTGTCCGGCTCCTCATGCTGCTGTCTAAAAAATAGTGAGCAACAGAGCGCTCAACTCTGGAGGGAACTAATACCTCCGTGGGGAATAATTTTTCTAAAACTCCATGCTGGTCTCACACACACACACACACACACACACATATTCTGTCTCACATAATCTCAGGCCCAGAGAAATACACTCACACCCACCATTAAACCAGGAATCCACAAACAAAAAGCTGTGCTCTCAGCTTCTAGGGGCTGGGCATATCCAGGAAGCCTTGGTCCATGGAAGTCCTTGTCTGCTCAACATTAGTTTCCCTGGTTAGACGCTACCTTCTGTGGCAGCAGACTAAATTCTTTGTTATAGTCATTGAGAAAAGACTGAACCCAGTCCTGGGGCTCACCACAACTTTACATCCAGAAATGTCACTACCAAATAATACTAACGTTTCCAAAGTGAATATTCTTTGTATTGATGCTCTTCCCTCTCTGGGCCAGTCCTGCTGCACCACTCTCTAGACGTCGCCCCTCTGAATCTTCATATCCTCACTTTGGGGGGGGGGGGCTAGGTTGGTCCACCCAGAAATGAATTAATGAATCCAGACAAAACTGTCCAAGGACTGGTTGAGCTGCAAGAATGTGAGCTCTGGAGTGACCCACAGCTGTGGTGAGAATTAAATGATGTAGTGTGTTAGGTGCCAACCACCAAGGACCAAGCACCCAAGCCAGTGTTGGTTCTGTCACCATTCCCTCATAGAGGTGACCTACCTCCTTCTCTTCCTCACCTTTTCCTCTTTCCTTCTCACCCCCTTCTCCTCCTCTTCTTCTTCCTCTACTCACTGCCACCTTAGTTCTAGCTTCTTGCTCTTTCCTTCTTATGCTCCAGAAAAATTGTTCTCACATCCTTTGGCCAAACTCAAGTGATTGAAAGACAATTTTAAGTACATTTTCTCTAAAAACATTTAACAATAATAGGCATTACTTGCACACTCTCTCCCAGACATTGGGAGCCATGTAGGTGTCCCGGTGTTACCTGCAGCCCGAGGAGTCAGACTGCCTCGACTCAGATTCTACTTCCTCCACTTAATACTCTGAGACATGAGGCAAAGAAATTACCATCTCTAGCTTTGTAACCTCCTCATCTATAAAATAAAGCCATCTTCCCAGCACTGTGATAAAAATAAGAGAAAATCTGGGTGAGTTGCTTAGAGAAACTCTGGACACTGGAATGGAAGCTTTGTGAAGGCAGAGAGTGTCTGCTGGGTCACAGCTGTGCCTATGACCAGGTACAAAACCCAGTATAAAGCAGAGCCTCAAATACTCGTTGAATGAATGAATGGGCACAAGGCTATGCCTGTAGATTCTGTGACAGTTATTTGGCTTTTAAATACAAAGATAGACAAATAAGCAAACAGATTATCTTCTTGCCTTTTTAAAAACAAAATCAACTCATGCATAAAGTTAGAAAGTTCAACTTATTGTGCTTCAGTTTTACCTGTTTATTTTGTAAGTTAAATCTGCAGAACCAACAAAATAAAAAATAAGATCTAACCATCCATTCCATTTTTTTCTAGACCTTTGCCCCAAAGGATACTGTGATAGTAAGTTTCTTATAAATGCTTCATGCATAGATTATAAACAACCATTGAGATGTAAAGACAAATATTGAAGCTCTGATGGAAAATTTGAGGAGTCAGAGAATACAGAGTAGGATTTGGGCAAATACTATAGGGTTTTCCATGGCCCCTGAGGTCAGACAGTGTTAACTACTGGGTGCGAGGAAGTGGCAAGTTGATCCCCTAGGCAGACTTCCTTTTTTTTTTTTTTTTTTCTTTTTTCTTTCTGACCAGAAAGATACTAGAATCAGGATAGGTTCATTTTATATACCACCCTACCTTCTTGGGGTGCATGATGGGGCCCCTTGCAATACTCAGAGCTCACCATATCAATTGATTAGTAATGTCTGTTGTGCGCACAAGAAAAAATGATAGTGCAGATACCTCTCCAGACCCTATTTTCTGAAATGAATAATGAAGTCATTTCATTCACTCTGGGATCCTCGGGATACAATTAGAAAGCCTCTGCGATATATTATCCTTCTACTCATAAAATAAGACTTGACTCAGTTGCAAGTGAGAAAAATGCATTGCAAAGAAACCTAAGAGGAAAAAAACACAGCTTTGGTTCCTATAACTCAGAATTCCAGGGCAAAGTCATGGTTGGATCTACATTCTCAGACAGTTTCATTAGGAATATGTCTCCATCCTCAGTTGTGGTTAACTCTGGACTTTATTTCACAGTGAGGTCACCCCTGTGATGGTAAGATGGATATGGCTAACAGAAGTCAGAAGAGTGGATATTGGGCAGCAAATAAATACACTCTCCTACGTCCTTGTGGTAAGAAGAGAGCAGTAGCAGGACATGCGGGTCAGCCCCAGTTTGTATAGGTGCTTCATGGGATGGGCTGACCCAGCCTAGGGAGCAAAAAGTCAGGGCAATGTGAACTGAGTAGCCCTGGCATGAAAGGGTATTTGGAAAGAAGTCAAATTCTTTGTTTTAAAAGAGGAAGTTGCTGCCATTCAAATGTCCAGAAATAGAACACCGCTATCTCTGGGTATACACTGCACTGTATTTGTTAAAGCTTATTATAAACTGAAAGAGAGAAGCAAAGACACACAAATGTCAATCTTCCATGGAGTAAGAAGATCTGTAGAAATTGATTTTAAAATAAATAATAGTTGTCAAGTTAAAATACTTAAGGGCAATAGGCAATTATTCAAGGTGAATACATTTATTCAGATCTATCCAGTGAAGATAGCTTTGGATGAGACCAGATATTTACTTCTCTGTTGCCTTATTTTCTCTCTACTCCAGTTGTAAAATGTCAAATTCCAAATGGCCCAAGACTTCCCATCTTAAAGAGTCCTTGGATCAGTCTCAGATAGAAACCTCTTCTACAGGGTCTACAGAAGTTTTCACAACCAAGAGGAAACTGTAATCTCCACTCTCACTTGGAACACGGGGGTAAAATTAGAACGGCAGAGCCAATGTCTTAGGTGGCGTCGTGTTTCTTGCACCAGTACATCAGAAAAGTGAGCAGCTAGCAAAGAGGGCCAAGGACAGGCTTCATCTAATGAATATTGGGATGAGAATTTTTTTTAAAGATAGGTAACTTTTTCTAATACTGTTGTGCTTTTAGCTTTGTGTTGGTAGGAGGATGCCTTTGGGTCTGGAGGAAACCACCTCGGTTCTCATGGGCAGGGCCGAGGAAGATGGCAATACCCACCCAAAGTGATCATGGAATAATTTCAGAAAAACTGAATCTTGAAGTCAATAGGCCACTCCCCCAAATTCAGAATCAGCCTTTGTTTAAGAATCACAAATAGAGAACAGACACTGTTTTTAAAATACTACTAAGGCTCCCCTGGATAGCTCAAGTCTGTTGAGTGTCTGACTCTTCATCTCAGCTCAGATCATGAATTCAAGCCCTGCATTGAGCGTGGAGTCTACTTAAAAAACAAAACAAAATAAAACAAAAAACCCACACAAACAAACAAACAACAAAAAAACACCTCGTAAATGAAGAGGTAATTCATGGTTACCATTAGTGTTCTGTTATAGTAGTTAATAACCTTGTTTCTTACAAAAGAAAAGCTGTTTGATGTTTATGTATTTACTCATCCTTTACTTATTCAGACTTCAGACCTAATACCCAGGAATTCCCACTGTGGAAAAGCGGAGACTGTATTCCATAAGTATTTGTGCAAAACAAGAGGTTTTGCAATGATTTCAACCTTCTAACCACGTGCCCCAGCCCACTCCTGCTGCACTGTTACATGCTTTGTGGCCCCTTGTGGCCCTGCAGCAAGGCAGTCTCTCAAGCTGTGGGAGCAGCTGGACCACTGTCAGCTACGACCCTCCCCTCTTTAGAAGGTAACTCCAGTGTCATGGTAATGAAAGCACAGGGAGTTCTTGGAATCTTTTCTAAAGTGTCCTTTGTTTAGTCAATATTTACAAATCACCTTCTTTGTTTTTCCTGAGTAAATAGAACAATAGGGAGACAGTGAAATAATGAGCTGGGTGTGTGGGTAGGAGATTCAGCAACAGCCTTTGTCACACAAACTAGATACTCACTTAACTTGTAATTTAACCTCCAGTGCATTCTGGAATGCAATGTGCCTTTTCCTGTAACAATGTTGAACTCAAGGCCTTTTTTTTTTATTATTCTTGGCAAATATCACTTGACAGATATTGGTTCTATGTATGTTTCTCAATGTTCAACTCTTGCTTTCTCAACCCCGTTGTTGGTGGAGTACTATAGCACAGTCACACCAATTATGGGTATTTCTCTTCTATCTTTCCTAAACTGGGTTCTATTAAGAAGTGTGCACCGTGCTAGATATTCAAGACCAATGATGAATTAACAGCCCAGAGGCTGGACAGAAAAATAAATAAAGAAAATGTACTTAGCTCTGCATGCTGAAAGAAATATTAGTTCTCTCTCTTGGCTACTAAGAAAGCAGCATGGCATGGAGGAAGGCAAAGTAGATCAATCAGCCATGACATCTTGGCTCCAACTCTTAACATGTTGTGTGACCATAAACAGTCACTTAACCTCTCTCTCTCTACCAGTTTTCCATTGCCGCTGTAACAAGTTACCACAAACTTACTAGCTTAAAAGGTACAAATCTATTATCTAACAGCTCTGGTCGCTGGTGAGACTCAGGCTAAAATTAAATTGTTGACAGGGCTGTGTTCTTTCTAGAAGCTCTAAATAAGAATCTGTTTCCCTTTTATTTTCTAGCTTCTAGGATTGCCTGATTTTTTTCCTCCTTGTAGTCTCTTCTTTGATTCCAAAGCCAGCAACTTTCCTCTTCATCACATTTCTCTCTAACCTCACCAAGAAAGGTTTTCTGTATCTAAGGATTTCATGTGATTAGATTGGACTCACCCAGATAACCCTTCAAAAATCTCCCCCCTCTCAAGGTCCAAACCTTAGTTACAGCTGCAAAATCCCTTTTACCATATAAGGTAAAACATGTTTTGTGTTCTGGAGATTAGTGTGGATGTTTTGGGGAGAGGGGCGTTATTTGGTCTACCACTCTATCTTAGCTTCAGTTTCCTATCTGGGAAGCTTGTAAGTTGTTGTAAATCTAGTATAAGCCATATAGATAGGTCCTAAAACCCTGTCTAGAATGAGATCTTGATAAAAAGTGGTTAAGATAATGAGGAGAAGGAGATGAAGAAGACAATAAGGATAGACTTTGGTCAAATGGGCAAGAAAAACCTGAACTTATTGACATGGATGTGAAAATGTATGGAAAGAAGAGCAATCCACAGGTCACTCGGAAAACAGGAATGTGTTGTAAAAACTGAAATTAGAATTTAAGATGATTCCGCTTGATAAGAGACAAGAAAGATTTTAGTTCCCTTAAATTTGTTTTTCTATGAAACTATAGCAAAAAAAATTAAGACAAATACAAAGAATCGTGCTACGGGAAATGTTTATGTTTTAATAACAAACAAGCAAACATTCTTCAGGATCTGGTCAAGGAAAAAACTGTCTTCCCAGACATTTGACATAGGCAGGCAAAAAGAGAGAAGAAAGGAAATAATCTTGGCATGATAAAAATGCCCATGTTTCAATCCTTAGCTAAAAACTTATACGGGAGGTTATTCTAAGAAATAAGTGACTTTTCACATAAGTGACTTGGAAAAGACCAGAAAAGGTAAAGGAAGGCAGGCAAAGAAGAAACAGATAATTTTCAAATAATCGTCAAAGAATATAAAATATCACCATTCTTCTGTTATTATGACTTGTATTAAAATATATTAATTCAGTAGATCTTGATGATTTACAACCTCCCATTTTCTCTCCACCCAATATGTCCTATTTGACTCCAAGTTCAATATCAAAGCATTTCAAGGAATTTTTAAAAGCTAACCCACTCACATAATTTAAACTGCTCACCATAATTTATGTATTTAAGGTATGTGTTACAGGAACAGCTTTCCTATTTCCTGAAAGCTAAAGTCCCCAAAGAGGTCTGTAAGTAGATCCTTATCACTCCCTGGCATCAACATCACTGTGAAAATGAATTCGCACGGGACAGGGATTCAGGAGGAAACAAGCTTGACATTTACCAAAGAATTGTGTCAATTCTAAAACACTGTTCTATACATTATCAAATATTAAAATAAACTGTAGAGATAGCATCGAAGCATAGTTTAAAAGAGATAAATGTAAACAATGGCAAATGATGAGAAAGCATCGCATTAGAATAGATTGAGTCACATTAATTGACCTTTCTGAACCTATAATGAATGAAGTGCTATAGAGAAGTGTCCTCAAACTGGTTGGACCATGAACATTTCAAACTACTTACTGTGACTGTCACTTAGGTCAAGGTAACTAACCTGATGGCTTGAAACCCATAGTATTTGTTTTGCTTCATTTCTACTAAATTCAGTGGAATGTAAATTTAGGTGGGAGTGTCGAAAAAGCCGAGATGTGATTGATCTGTTTAACCATCAAGTCCATGTGTTTAAAACATAGCCGACTTCCTCACTACAGAAAGCAAGAGCAGGTTAAGGTCTACAGCTCGGAGACGCTTGCTTCAAGGTGGTCACCCTGGTGACTCAAACGTCCACCTGCCACAGCACAGGGATATGGAGAGCAGGACGTGATTCCCTGAAAACTGCTAAGAAAAGCACACTTGACCCCAGGGAATAATTTATTTGTGATTTCCGGAAATACAACAATCAAAAGCAAATCCGAACTTGGAGGATAATAGCAAAGTCCCTTCAAGAGCACCTTTGAAAATGAGTTAAAGAGAACCCCTCCGGCTGTAATTCTAACCAAAATCATGTCATCAAAATGGAGTCACTTTATGACTAAACAAATCTTGCTGTTTGGGGAGATTGAAAGTTTAGTTGGTATTTTAGAAAAAAAAAAAATGCAAAAAATAGAAAATGATCCTAAAACGGGAAACAAGCCTTACTAGAAATTTTAAGAAATGTACTGGAGTTAAACAGCCATCTCTGAGTGGAAGAGTCACAATTTTAGGAAACTTTCCGTGTCTGTTGACACAATAAAGTCCAGTTGAACCAATTAAAAGATCAATTCATAATTTAAACAATATAGATTCCAGAAGTAAAGCCGTTGAGGAGTGTATTGTTTCTCAAATCAAACAATAATACAGTTGAAATAACAAAGCAAACCATGAGACAATCCAGTTATTTCAATTACTTAACCATCTGAATCATTCTGGCCACATAGCAGTCTGAATGATGTCATGGCACCTGGCATCCAGCTGGCTTTGAAACCTGTGCCCCAATGAAGATGCCGCTACTGATGGACTCAAACGCTGGATCTGTACCTTTGACAAGACAAGCCAATAATACGAAGCACCTGAATGCAATTGACAGTAAGTGCGTTAGTTGTAAAAACTTATTTTTTTGTTGTTGACAAATGCTGGATGTCATTGAGTAAAAGGCACTGAGTCAGCACAATGTCGTTGCTAATCAAAGACACACAACTACAGGGCTGCCTGGGTGGCTGGGTCAGTTATTTGTCTGCTTCAGCTCAGGGCATAATCCTGGAGTCCTGAGATGGAGCCCCATGTCAGGCTCTGCACTCACAGAGCCTGCATCTCCCTCTGCCCCTTGCCCACTCATTCTCTCTCAGATAAATAAATAAAAATCTTCAAAAAATAAATAAAAAAAGACACACAACCATACATAAAATCATCAACCAATACATATCTGTCAAGCACTTATTAAGCTCTCAAAAACCTTGTCCATACAGAGTCTAAGTCCTGTTTCCTACAAATCATCTAAAATAATTTGAACGACAACGTAAGAAAATGCTCAGTAAATGGACTCATACAAGGGGGACACAGTAATTCAGAGAAGGCTGACGGAGCAGTGACCTGACATCTTCAGGGAAGTCCAGAGACATGGTGAAACCTGAGGCTGTGGCAGATTTCCCACAGGTGGGGAGAGAAAGGCTTTAGAGTGGAAATGGAAAAGAGGGGTACAGGTGAGCAGGCCAGGTATGTAAAGAGATGCCAAAGAAGGAGCAAATCAGTCTGAATGAAGTGCGGCCTTCTTGTAGAAGAGCTAGAGAGGTGAGCTTGAACATGTTAAGAATTGTCTTTCTCTTCTGCTAGTTTGTTCTGTTACAATGACTGTGAAGTAGTCACGCTTCCAGAAACCAAGTTGCCCTGACTCCCAGAGAACCTCTAGCTTGAATTCAAAACAACCCCGGGACCAACAAAAATCCTTATGATTTGCCTTTGCTGGAGGGATGGGAATGAATAAATGTAATGGAAGATTTGTCCTAGAGGAAAGATGGTTTTTTTAACAAAAAGATTTATTTATTTATTTGAGAGAGAGAGAGAGAGCTTGCACAAGGAAGAGAGGAGGCAGGGGTGGGGCGGGGGGAGAATCCCAGGCTGACTCCCTGCTGAGCACAGAGCTCCACCCAGGGATCAGTTTCACAACCTTGAGATCATGACCTGAGTCAAAACCAAGAGTCAGAAGCTCAACCAACTGAGCCACCCAGGTGCCCCCAGGAAGGTTTTTTACGATCAAATTTCTTAAATGTGATGTAGCGTGATTGTGTAGGAAAATGTTCTTATGCCTGAAAGGTGCATGCTGGAGTACTTAAGGGTGAAGGGTTATGATGTCTTTAATTTATTCTCAGATGGTTCAGCAAAAAAGTGGATGTATACAATTGATATTATCAATAATTATTAACAATTGATGAATATGAACAGTTGGTGAACCTAGGAAAAGAGTGCATCAGTGTTTATTGTACTATCTTGACTTTAATGTAGATTTGAAAATTCTCAAATTAAAAAGGTGAAGTGTAGTCCTTCTACCTTAAGAAAGGAGAGGAAATACTGCAAGTAAATTTTGGAAATTAAACTATATGCAAAGGATAAATAGGTAGACAGATAAAAGTTAATACATTTCTCTTACGCTTTACATAATGAGAATATTTTACACCTTCCTTGAGTTCTAGAAATTTTGAGAAGAAAATGCAGAATATATTTACAGAGTGGCTGCCATTATTGAGTTCTTATACACTGTATACTGGGCATTTTCTGTCCCTTAACCTAATTTCTCTTCTCAGTGACCCTTCAAGATACTATCATTAGCCCTCTTCTGCAGATGAAGACACAGAGGATCAAAGAGGTTAAATAACTTGCCCAGAATCACACAGCTCACTCTGGCAGAACTAGAATTCAAACCAAGTTTCAGTGATTCCTAAGTCCACTGTTGGTTTAGGACTTAGGAATCCTAAATTCCTGTTTGTTGGTTCCACTCTGTGCCCCGTCTCACAGGTCCTAAGAATGTAGCAAAGGCATTATTTGGCTTTTTAGGTTGCCATGTGCAATGGATGAATGTCTGTGTCCCCTCCAAATTCATATGTTGAAATCCTAACTCCTACTGTGATGGTATGAGAAGAGGGGCCCTTTGGGGGCTGATTTGGTGCTGAGGGCAAAGCCTTGTCAATGGGATTGGTGCCCTTACATATTTTTTAAAGATTTGTCCATTTCTTTGAGAAAGAGTGAGAAGGGGGAGAGAATCTCAAGCAGACACCCCACTGAGCTCGGATCCCTATCAGGGCTTGATCTGAAGACCCCTGAGATCATGATCTGAGCTGAATCAAGAGTCAGACATTTAACTGACCAAACCACCCAGGTGCCCCTTGATTGCCCTTATAAGAGAGGCTTCAGAGAGCTTCCTCGTCCCCTTCCATCATGTGAGGACACAGTGAGAATTGGAACCGGAAAGTGAGTCCTCACCACACGCGGTATCGGCCAGAGCCTTGATCTTGGCTTCTCAGCCTCCGGAACTGTGAGAAAGAAATGTCTCTGGCTTATAAGCCATCCAATCTACGATATTTCTGTGATAGCAGATCAAACAGACTAAGACACCCTGTTCAACCAATGACTACTCTTTCAGCAAAGCTTGAAGGAGAAAGTGCCTGGAAGGAGTAAGATTCTTCTGAAGGACCTATGTTAGTGAAGATTATAACTGAGGCGTTTGCAAGAAGGCACATAGAAGAGACAACTCTGAGAGTTACCATGAAGAAAGGGCTATTAAGTTTTGCTTTAAAATAATCTTTTAATACCTAAACGTGACAGCAGACTTACAGGATGTACGGTATATAATTTGCTGTCAGTAATTGAAGCAGTAAGTACACTCGGGCTAAAAATACCCAGCATGACGAGTGAACACAGCAAAATGATATTTGGAGTGGAAAAGAAGACAAAAAAAATCAACGATTCAGAGACTGTCCGAGTAACCAGAAGTCAATAGAATAGGGAAAAGATAGCATTGCTAGATAATCTACACAAGTATTAAATAAAGACTGGTGTAGGGGCACCTGGCTGGCTCAGTCCATGGGACGTGCAACTCTCGATCTCACAGTTGTGAGTTCAAGCCCCATGTTGGATATAGGGATTACTTAAAAAAAAGAAAAAAAAATTTAATAAGTAAGTAAATAAAGACTGGTGTCTAGAAGTAACGGAAAAGACAACCTATAAAAGCTGAATCAGCTCACTGGATAGGCAGGCCCCACCTACAAACCCCTAGGGAGCACTGGCTCAGCTGGGGGGCAAGGACACCCTTCCCAGTCCTTCTCAACCCTCACGCAGCAGAACATGAGAGACCTTGCTGCTGCTTGGAGCTGCCTGTCTTGCAGAGCCCGCTGCTTCCTGCTTGCCTCGTGACTCCAAAGCTGACTGAGGATGTTTACCACAGATAGAAGAATTCCTTCATCCAGCTGACGTTTATGAGCACCTCCCACGTCAACTAGTGGTAGTATCCAGACCTGCTATATAAACTGTGGGACCCAATGCAAAATGAAAATGCAGAGGGGTGGGGGAGGGCCTTTGTCCAATAACCTTTAAGAATTTCAAAATGACAACAATAGAGCTTTAAACCAAGCAGAGTGACCTAAGTGCAGGGCTCTATGTGACTGCACAGGCCGCATGCCCATGAAGTTGACCTCCACTGGCTCTCTCCTCCAAGATCATACAGCTTGCTTGTCACAAGTGTGCATGGTCTCATAAGCCCTAGTCCCAGGGGCCCTCACATGCTACTTGCGGATCCACAGCTACGATCCTTGGCTGGATGTGTGATAACTCTTACATTCTACTCCCTGAAATTTCTCAGATTCCTCAGCTTCTCTCCCTCAAAGTTCCCAGCACCCCAATTCCAACCACCATCTTCTCTTCCTGGGTGACTACAACAGCTTCTCTTTAGTCTTCCCTTCTGATCCATTATCCATACTGTGGGCCAGAAGAACCTTTAAAGAACTAACTCTATCTCATCACGCCCCCCCACCCCTGCTTACGTTCCCACAGGAGCTCACCATTGGTCTTATCATGACGTCTAAACTCTAACATTGCTGTCAAGGTCCGTGTGGCCTATCCCAGATGACCTCCAGGGATATTTCTTGCCCCAGTCATCTCTCCCTCCTCCACGGACCAGCCTTACTGTTCATGCACCTTTCATGCCACCTGGCAGTCTTTTTTTTCTAGTTTCTGTTTAGACAGTATTTCCTCTAGAAAGCCTTTTTTATTTTTATTTTTTTTTGAAAGCCTATTGTGACCCTGTCTTCCAGCCCAAATCTTTATAAAGTAACCCTAGTATGTGTTCCGATGGTCTTTATCACAAATGTTGCACTCGCCTGTTTATTTATCTGCTTTGGCAGTTTACAATAAGATCCACAAAGTCTTTCTTCAACATCTTGGACTTTGAATATATAAGTCAATTTATGATAAATAAGAGGACCTTGAATGTTTGTTCAATAAATGAAGACCTATACTTCAAAAATCTCCATTTAATGTACAACTACATTTCTTAAATCTTTGTGAAGATATCATTCACTAGTAAGAAAATGAGAGAGAAAGAGAAAGAGAGAGGGAAATAGTAACTTTTCTGAGCTCATATGGCCCCCAAACAATTCCACCTATAAGCCATTGTACCTTTTGACCTCACCGAGTTTCAGCTGCAGATCTTCTTGGCTTGTCCAACATGTGCCTGAACTCAGACAGCATCCATCAAATTAGCAGTTCATCCATATGTTCTTAACCTGATGATTTGAGTATTTATCTGATGACAGATCAGAGGCATTCAAGTATTTCTTCTTCTTCAGTTAGCCATTAATTTTTCAAAGAAACTGGTAGGGTGCTTAAAATTTTTATTTGGAAAAATCTCTCAAAAATAGGGAGTTTCTTCATCCATTTATTTTATAAATATTGACTAGACACAGGTCATATGCCATGCCCTATGCTAGGAAATAAAATAATGAACAGACGGACACTCTTTTTTTTTTTTTAAGATTTTATGTATTTATTTGAGAGATTGAGAGAGAGAGAGAGCATGAGGAGGGGGAGAGGCAGACTGTCTGCTGAGCAGGAAGCCCGATGTGGGTCTGGATCCTAGGACCTGGGGATCATGACCTGAGCCACTGATGCTTAATCAACTGAGCCACCCAGCACTCCAAGACAGACCCTTTTTGCCAGGAGATAAAAACTTTAAATAAAGTCACTAAAAAAAATTAAACATTATCACCATAGTTTTCAATAGCCAAAGCTCCAATTTTCACAAAGGTGAACCATCAGCTAAGGAGGTGATTTTCATTAGTATCGTAACACTAAAACAACATAGTTATCAGGAGAGAAAATATAGCTTCAACAGAAGTTGAAGTCATGGCAGTTGGAGTGTCTTCATTGAAGATGATGAAAGACATTATATGGGCTTGGAAGTGCCAACTGCTATATCCAGAGCGATTGCAAAATGTCTAGATAAAGAGTTTTTAATGTTTATTTTCCAGTACTCTTTTACATTCCCTCATTTAGTCCTCACAGCCACCCTCACAGCTCTATACCTAGAGCAAACATACCTGTGATACTTATTATAGAGTTTAGGAAATTTAGGCACACAGGAGTCAATTGACTTGCTTTTCTTCATTTTATAAATTAGTGGCAGAATCAGAATTAGAATCCACATCTGTAGGCCATCAGCCTGGACTTTATGCCAACATAGAAACAAAAGTGATTAGATGAGCTGCACAGGGTCAACAGCATGGTGTTCTCATGTGCTATGACCCTGGCTCATAGGTCTTTTACGAAGCTGTAGAAGACATAGCTGGGCAAATGTACCCAGTACGTTTAGCCACCATAAGTGATCTCTCCCAGTTCTTTGTTTGGTTTTATTATAGTTCTAATTACTGTCATTAGATGATATGCTTTTATTCTGGAAACCATTTTATAAATTTTATTGAAGTACGTATGCCAGGACATCTGTGATCTCACTGGGATTATTTATTATTCCCAGCTTTACACATGATTCTTTCACTACAATTATTTGTCTAGATTCCTGTGTCACTAGAGTTTAAAGATCTTCTTTTCCCTGATGTAGTTACAAAAAAAATGGCCAAATACGTATGATGCAGTAGATTACTTTGCTTTCTTCAGAAGCAGAGGACGCTACCAGCATGGCCACCACTTCTTTCTTCTAGAGACAACTTCCTTCCTTCCTTGAGAGACAACTAACTGCTGTACACCAGACACAGTGTCAGAATTGGTGAGAAACATCCAAATAAGTTCAGTGTTGGTCCCAGGAGAGTTCCCAGGTGGGTAAGGAAGCCTTGACATGGACCAAGCACCTGTGACACCTTCAACAAACATTTCTGTGGGCCTACTGTATACTTACTTATTGGTAAGTACTGAGGATAAAAAAAAAATGAGACACTGTCCTACACTTTAGTAGAAAAAAATCTAAAAACTTTATAATTAAAATTTACCAGTAGTTCTGATTTTGTGACATTATCTCATTTAGTCCTTATAATCACTGTGAGGTATTATCATCCAATTTCATGGATGAGAAACCTGAGGTCCAGAGAAGAAAGTCACTTTCCCAAGATCACAGAATTGATCACAAGAGTGGTCAAGTCAAGACTCAAACATGATCTTTAGACCCAGAATCTCTCCATAATTCTCTCCATAACTGTGTTAAGGAGGTTTATTCTAATAATTGTGTCTTCAAATGCCTTAAGCAAATCATTTCAGATGAAAATAGATTGTTGATTATTTCAAAGTTATCTTATGTTAGAAAGACAACAAAAAGCAAAGAGACTATCAGTACTCAGGTATAAATTTGGGAGAGGATAGGAAGCGAGTCAGAGCACAAAAGTAGCCAAAACCTGTTTGCTTAGATAAAAGGTGAGGGGAACACATTTTTAAAATACTGTCCACTTAATTCATTACCGTGTCCTCTGTAGGACTCAATGGGAAACAGTAAATTAAAAGAACCACGCTGAATTTTGAACATAAAATGTTCTCTCACATGAGACCCTTCCTATAAAGACCTCAATGAGCAGGTGGCTCTAGAAATATGAGAGAGAAAGAAGCAAACATTTGTTTCTCAAGAATCAAGAGCATTTCTTACTTATCAATATCCGTTTCCTCTTTCTATATTCAGCCACTGATATTTATAACAGCTTAAAAAAAAAAAACGAATGACTAATGAAAAAGCAGTAGGACATTTTTCTAATGCTGCTTTAGGTACATACATGGCCAATACACACTTATGGTTTACTATCAGTTTTCTCTTGCCATTTTCGGTATGCACCCTGCTGAGCACTAAGTTAACTAAGACAAGCCCTCAGTTAGATTGAAATAAACTAAATTTATTCCCTAACTATATTCCTTAGTAGTTAAATACTATTAAGTAAAATCAGTAGCAGTGAATTTCACATTATCATCTATATAGTGCTAGTCTATGTAATTATGTTCATTTGTTCAAAGTACTCAACTATATTTTCAAACAATGTGTGGTCAATACACTTTGATTAAATATTCATGACTTAAATATCACGGTCATTCCTGAACAGAGAGGAAATTAGAATATACCAACCTGTTTGTTTTCTCCAAAATAGTTTAGGTAAACTAGGGTCACTTGTCCCACCAGGAACGCGGGCACTGCTCTCTAAGGAGAGAGAAGCTATCTACTAGGATAATGATTTCCCTAGATCTCCATAGTTGTCATTCTTCTACCCCAAATTAGAGGCAAGAATTGAGTCTGAGACTGACATCAGCAGCACCCAATCAGAACCAATCCTCTGAGTAGCAGTCCATAACAAATACAAACTCTAAACTCACTGTCACACTTAAGTATAAATGAAGCTTCATCTGATTTTCTATTCTCTGCCTGGATCAGAAGAGGTAACTGGAGACTCTGGAAATGAAAATCTTGCTCAACTTAGCCGTTATGCAGTCCTATACCTCCAACCTACTCTGCAGAGTTAATACATTTCAATAAAAATATTCATCGGGGCTTTAAAATAATTGCATTCAATATACATTGGATAAATGCAAAGAACCCTGATCATTTTTGTTAACATTATATAACAGATCAGCTTCGGATATTATCATCTGATTCAATGGTTACAAATATTGCATCATCTCAGACTAAGGACAGATCTTCATATTTATTCAATATTTACTGAACAAACATTTGAGTGACTATTGTGTGCGGGACTTACCTTGAACTTTGCTCTGAACTTTCGGTTGTGAGTCACTGTTTATCACACCCAAGAAGCTCACACCTAGCAAAGAAGACGGCTGTGCAAAGACATAGCTATAATTCAAGGTGGTGGGTACCTCTGGAGTATACCCAAGGTGTGCTGCTCAGAAAAGGAGCATGGGCCAAACAGAGGGAGTTTCCTAGAGGAGCTAAGGTTTTAAAAATGGAAAGGAGTTCATGAGGAAGAGAGAAGGGTAAGCATGTAGAGATCTCAGCATGACCAAAGGTGTGGATGGGAGAAAGAGGACTGTGTGTTTAGGGACTACAAATCTTCCACTGTGTAGTGTGTTAGCATCCATTATCTAGAACAACAATAAACATGGCAGTGGCTACATGAGGCAAGTATTTCCAACTGCACTGTGTTCTTTGGCTCAAAGCACCGATCTCCATCTGTTTTATTTGTCTAGAGTACACAAAGGACATGAAAGATAAGGTGGGAACTTGTCCGGGTGAAGCCATTAACTACTCAAACAAGGCCTTTGTCTAGAAGCCTCCCTTCAATATGGTAGAAAAAGGGATTTGGAACAAAAGTAGAAGAGAAAGAAAGAAAGAAGAAAGAAAGAAAGAAAGAAAGAAAGAAAGAAAGAAAGAAGGAAGGAAGGAAGGAAGGAAGGAAGGAAGGAAGGAAGGAAGGAAGGAAGGAAGGAAGGAAGGAAGGAAGGAAATGATTTGTCAGTGAAGAACTGCCATCAACTCTGGTGAAAATTTTATCTCAATATATATATTTAGGTCTTCTGTTGTCAATTACAATTCTCAAACACAACTGTCTCAGAAATAATATTATATACTTCACTTATTATTGTGGATATTAATATGAAATGGGCTATAAACCAACAAAATGAGAAAATCTTTGTGATCCACTTCTTTTCTTTCTCCTCACTAATCGTACACAAGAAGGAAGCAAGTGGTTCATATCGGTCTGCCATTGTTAAAGGAAATAATAACGTTAGCCTAAAATATCTAATGACAACTGCATATATCAGCCAAATACCAGAAAATTAGAATATCATTAATTTAGGTTCAGCAGTTACATGAATAAAAATTGAAATGAATACAATGTGATTCTTTATTTTTGGCTCTCAGATGGGGTGTAGAATAGTATGGCTTTTGGAAATTAAATCTTAGTTTTGCCACTGTGCACATCCATAAGCTTGAGCAAGTCGCTTCACCTCTCTAAGCAGATTTCGTCATCCGTAAACAGGCTTAATAACAATATTCAACACACAGTAAATCAGACAAGGCCATGACCCTAGAGCTCCCTGATGAGTCTAGTCTCTGAACTTTAATGAGAAGTGACACTGACATTAATTTCCTTAAATCCTTTGTGAGGAACGTGCTGGCAATCGTTAATGTAAATACGTCTATGGGGGTGCTAAAGGAACTTAAAGTCTGGGCACTTACCTGAGGAAAGGAAGGCAAAAGTTAGACAGTAGAGAAAGGTAGATATAGATATGGAAACCACCTGTGAAAAGAACCGAATGCATTCCAGTGTGCCCAATTCTGAAAACTTCAGGTCATTCATTAATCCATCTATTCATCCATTCATTCATTTACTCAACATTCATTACATGATAAGGAATTACTCAACATTCAATTTATTCAACATATACCTGTTAAGACATAGTATGTATAGGCATATATTATATCCAGGAGATATAACATGTTCCCAGAAGCTTTCAGTCTGGTAGGGAAGCTGGGCAGTTAAATAAATGAGAAAAAATGGTGTAACCCATGCTATGGCCATGATATGCAAATGGTGATGGGAAGCGCAGAGGAGAAAAAGGCAGTTAATCCAGGCTGGCTCCTCAGGACACCTTCCTGGAGGAAGTAATGCCCGAGCTGACTTTGAAGGAAGTCTAAGGGTTAATCAGATGAATCAGAGGAGGAGAATGAGAAGAGACTAAGGAGTGAGAACCATACGTGGGAAGATATAGAAAGTAAGAAACTTTCCAGAAAATCCAAGCGTGATTTGTAGTGGGGAGTAGTAGGAGTTAACTGTGAATAGATAGTGGAGAGCCTGACCAGGAAGCACTCTCCCCACCACATTATGGAGGCAGACCTGACTGTGAACTTGGCAGGGAGCCACTGAAGGATTTAAATTGGGTTCCGTCAAGATTAGTTTTATATTCTGAGAACTCTATTTAGCTGTGAGTGGATCGGGGAAATTGGGATCCAGGCAGTATATGATGGAGCCATGAGCATAGATGGAGGTAATGCTTTTTAGAAAATTTTAGAAGGTTGAATCAATAGCACTTCGTGAATAGCTGTATCAGGGAATTTAATTATATAGAAAAGGGTCTAAGATGACTCCAAGCTTCTAGCTAAGGCAATTAGGAAAAAATGTAGAAAAGCCTTATACTTATTAAATATTTTCTATATGCCAGACGTTGTGCTAGTTGGACATGTCCATGAACTTACTGAATCCTCATAGTAACACTGTGACGTAGATATATTATTACCTCAACCTCAGATGAAAAATAGAGAGTTAGAGATGTAATTTTCACAAGACACACAAAGTGGCAAAGAAGTTTTAGAGGTAGGTGCGTCCAATTGCCTTACCCATCAGACAATATTGTACCCTCCTTACCACCATGGGTGGATGGGTCCTGGGCACCAAGACAGCAAATTCCGAATGAAGAGCAGGTTTGAGAGGCAACCCAACATGGAAGGATGGAGGAAAGACAAATGTGAGGTGACGAAGTAAACAAGCACTGAACGGTAACTCGGGAGCCCGGGGATTGGGTGAGTGATCAACAGCATTGACAACTTGGGGACAGACAAGATACTGATGGACAGTGTTTGTTGGATTTGGTGACAAGAATGTTGGTGGCTTATAATCTTGAAAATAATAGTTTGGATGGAAGTGACAGGAACAAACCCATATGCGATGGTGGGAAAATGGTTATGTAGGAAAAAAAAAAAGTGAAATCCAACTTAAAACCATAAGTGCTGAGGGGGTGAAAAAGAAGGAATTATTTCCAGGGGGCGAGCCTAGTCAGGGAAGGCTGCCTGCTGAACTCTCCGGGGAAGCATAGATGTTCAGCATCTTGACCCCTCAATAAGGTCTTGCTATTAATCTTAAGAGTAATGAGTAATGAGTTGCTGGTTCTACACAACTAAGGAACTCTAAGTATGTCAGACCTAATGAATTTATCCAAAGAACCCATTACCAAATATCAGCCCCAAATTCTTCCTCCCCAACTCTTATATGCTTTATACTCCATGGAATCCCAGGGAATAAATGTGTGATCAAGTCCACAACATGTGTGTAGAGAATGAAAAAGAAATGCTGGTTATAGAAAAAAGAAAGTATATACAATTACATGTGTATGTACGTCTACGTTCATGTACATAAACAACTACCTTTTCCCTTAGGTCACAGGTGACGATTCTGCAAATAAGTATTACTTTAATACTTCACCTCCTGTGCTATTTGGATCTCTGAAGCTTTGAGTTTCCTAAACTCAGCCCAATCTAACACTCGGCACATACGAAGAAAATAAAGTTGCGTGACAAATAGTATCGCTTTGGTTCCTTTATAAACATCTACGAAGGGACTGCTTTATAACAAAATGCAAAAAAGCTTACCTTTTAACCACAAAAATTTCTAATAGGTTTACAAATAAGGATAACAGTCTTATCTACTAAGGCCTCCTTAAATTATGGAGGATAAAATAATATTGAAATACTTGAAAATATCTTGTTCAAAAATCGAACTCTAGAAATTGTGACAGCTTTGTCTTTTTTTATTTTTTAAGATTTTTATTTATTTATTCGTGAGAGACACAGAGAGAGAGAGAGAGAGGCAGAGACACAGGCAGAGGGAGAAGCAGGCTCCATGCAGGGAGCCCGATGTGGGACTCAAACCCGGAACTCCAGGATCATGCCCTGGGCTGAAGGCAGCGCTAAACCGCTGAGCCTCCCGGGGCTGCCCAACAGCTTTGTCTTAAAACTGTTGTTGGTAACACATCTTGAAATATCTCTAATTTTAATCATTTCTATTTGGTCGCCTGAGATCAGTGGCTTTAATCTCAATTTTATGACTGAGATTTTTAAACTACATTTGCTTAGATTTCACTTTAAGAACAAAGAGTAACACAGAGTTTTGCAGCTTGATTTGTAAGAAATGAATTACGTGACAAACAACCATAAAGCTGGCAAGAAAAAATTTTAAGTTGGTAATATTTGATGTTAAGTGGACAAAGCCTGATTATAGTTAGGAAGAACAATTCCATTTGCCTGGTATTCCTGACATTAAGTTGTTAAATATATGCATACTATGAGCTCTGCCATTATATATATAGCCAATATATATATATATCTTTTTAATTTATATATATATATCTTTTTTTAATTTATATATATATATATATATAGTGTGTGTATATATGTGTGTGTGGTGTATATTTATATTTATATATATTACACCATATACACACAGAGTCAGAAACAAAGACAGAACAATCAATACCATGTAATGTTTTCAGAAGATAGATTTTCCAATTAATTCATGAAAAACCTTTTTAGATGATAAGTAGGTTTCATACACAGACAATAAACAGGAAAGATATTAAATTAGGATTTTCCTCATTTTAGTCTTTATTCCAATTTTAATACTAAATCATGTTCATTTTGTCCTCAAAGATATTGAGCTAGTTTTTTGTGTCTTTTTTTTTTTTAATTTATTACTTCAACAAGAACTAGTTTCTTATCCTTTCTTGAACAAACTAAAAAATACAACTGAATACTTTCCCACAGGGTTCTGGGCATTACCTGTGTCTTAGTCCACTGAGGCTGCTATAACAAAAAATACCAGAGACCTGGTGGTTTAAACAACATGTATTTATTTCTTAACAGTTCTTCAGCCTGGGATGTCCAAGGTCAAGGCACCAGAAGATGGGATATCTGGGGAGAGCCCGCTGCGACTTGCAGATGGCTATGTCCACGGATGTAGCCTCCCGTGACAGCTAGCAGAGGAAGGAAGCAAGCTCTCTTCTTATACGGGGTGCTAATTCCACTCAGGGGGTTCTGCTCTCGTGACCTAACCACCTCCCAAAGGCCCCCACCTCCTAACGCTATTCTGTTAGAGATGAGGATTTCAACATGTCAGTTTGGGGGAATACAAACCCTCCATTCATAACACCCTACATTAATTTTACTTTCTTTTAAATGACTTTAAAAAGTGGCCTAAAGCTGCTATGGTTCCAGTAGCACGTAGGTTTGCCAGACTCGCTTGGTGAACCCCATCCAACCCTGTCACCTCAGAAAGCTTGCCAGGAAGGCTGAAAAGTTAGCATTCTTCATTTTGTCACCTTTATGTCCTCTCGTGCCTGTTGGCTCCTCCAGAAGGATGATTCTGAGACCTTGGCAGAGACTGCAAGCTTTCCTATGCTGGAGGTCATGGTGTAGCGTGAGGAGTCGCTAACTCTTCTGCTGCCTGAGTCAACACAGATGACAGCCTTGTCCTCACGGGACCCCGTGCTGCACCCCTTTAATTCCTCCTGGGCACGACAGCTCCAGGAGACACTAAGATTCAGGACCCTGATTCAGCGAAGTGGGATGCCCCTCGCTGTCTTTGCCATAGCATCCCAGCCCCGTGTCTGGACAGCCCCTTATACTCACTCTCTAGGGACAATGGGATGTGACAAAGACCCTCCACTCCACACTACATTCCCAGAGGGTGACAGTGGCAATAGCCACTGTGGCAATAGCAGTAACCAGGGTTCCGTGGGAAGGGCTTTCTTAGTCTTATAAACACAATTAAAAAAAAAAATCCTTAACTCTGTATTATTTTTCCCAATTTTGGAAAATTTCCTATTGATTTATCTTATTTTGTTTTTGAAAAAGAATGGAGAAGGTGGCTCTCAGTATCTATAAATATTGTTTCCCCGGAAACCTAATGGGGATTTTAAAGATAGCTGTTCAGTTGATTTAATAATGCCCATGAGGAAGTGACCAGAAGTGATCTGATGCTAGAGAGGGAGTGTCTCCAATTTTCCGTTTCTATCGTGTCACTGTCCAAGCATCTAGGAGACGTGGCGATTAGAGCTGTAACAAATATAGAAAAAAGAAAAAAGTTCAGTTGGGTCACAGACTAATCAGATCAGTTGCCAAGGGAGACAGTACGTTACCAGCATGCTTTTCAAATATTCATTGATTTTCTGTACCTGAGGAAGAGTTTTTCTTTTCAGATTTCCAGCAAGCCCAGAATGAGTAGTCACAGACTTTTGTATTTTCCTATTTAGCCTATTTGGCACACTTTTTAAAGTACAAGTCTTCTCCTGAGCCTGACAGTCCACCTTTGACTTCTTTTGGGGACAAATAGCCACATTGCAAGAGGTTTGCTTTCCTTTACACTTGTAAAAAATTTATTTCCGACTTTTCCTTTGCTTAATCATTTTACCCACGTCTGGCTCTCTGTGCTGCTGGATCACACCCTAACCTAGCTGTAGAATGTTATCTGCAAGATATACCGTCATTAACAGATCCATAATCTAATTACACCAATTTGTGTATTATGATTACTCAGAGTCTGGTAAGAAGTGTCTAGAACACATTACAAAACACCAAGACACAAGATCACTACCCTGAGGAGCTTACGATTTCGCATCGAGGTTGGACAAGAACTAGAGTGGCTCACAAGCAAAGCAGGGTTACAGAAGATTTGAGAGATTAATATTAGAACGCTGTGAAAAAGAGTCTACGGGACGTGTAAATTATAGCTACCCGTCCCTTGAGTAATAAAAAAAAGCAAAGCTTGGAGAATAAACGAAAAATACTCCCCAAAGCCAACACAAGGGCAGAAACTTATAAATGAAATAAATAAGCTAAAGTTCAGATTGCATAGAGGCTGAGTGAGAACAAAATCACTGAACTCAGTTTAGAAAAAGAAGTGAGTTAAGGAAGCATGTCATGGGAACAGTAACAGGACTTTACTTGCAGAGGAAAAAATGGCACACTTGACTCAGTTTCAGACAGATTTCGATGTAAAAGTTTTGAAGTTGAAAATTCACAGCTGGGATCGATTTAGAACTGCTTTTATCTCATGGTAGCATAATAAAATTTCAGATAATTTTTAATTGTCCAGATTTCATAGGTGTGGCTTATCTGAGATGTGGTAAATAAACAAGGAAACGTTAATGAAATCGAAATCACCATAAAATTTTATGATTATATCCTATCAATGGTACAAAATTCTTTGGTGATTGAAAGCCATTTCCTCACCAGGATTCTTTTAAAAACTCTTTTACAATTGTTTTACATTAGATAGAATCTATTTTATTTTAGAAATTCAGCTGCTTTTTGTCCTTTTGTTCTATCGATGAGACTTGTCGATTTTGGCACTTGGCTTCTTTCTTTTTAATTTCAATTACTCCACACTGAAGTTGGCAGGAAAACCAAGTCCATGGTTTATAAACCCAGATAAAGTGTCGTAGAGTAAATAACACACCATGAGAACACCCAGCAATTTACTGCTAAAATCCAGGGTTAGCATGTGAAGGCCGGTGTGGGCTCCATGATGACGCTCCCCTGAAGAGGCTCTTAGCTGTGTGGGCTCAAGGCGGGGCTGAAGGGCCGTGGCTCAGGTGGGATTCTGGTCCTCTCCTGGGCTGGGACCCTGCTCATTAGCCATCTGCCTCTCCCCCAGCACTAAGAGTCTGAATCGAGCTGTTACTGGATTTGTCACAGGGAAGAAAGTCTCTGCGTTTGCCTTTGGCATCGCTAGCTGCTGTAGTCCTGGCTGCTCTTTGATTTCCCAAAGGAGAAGGCCACCTCTCCCTAGCCTCTTTCCTGGGAGTGAGGCATGAGTCTCCCGAGGCCACCACAGAGAGCTGCCAAGGACAGAGAGAGCGGCTGTCCTCCGGGTGCCTCAGTCACCAGTGCCCAGGCTCTGTCCTCTGGAAGAGTCTCCGAATCTACCGCTACAGGTCTAGGAGAGCTGACCGCTTATCTAATAGCTAAGATCGGAAAGATGGCTGTTATGGGGCTGAATTATGGACCCTCAGCCCTCTCCCAATATCCATCTGTTGAAGTCCTAACACTCAGTACCTTGGAATGTGGCCTTATAGGGAGATAAGGTCTTATAGAGGTAACTGAGTGAGAGTGAGGTCACTGGGGTGAGCCCTACGCCAGCATGACTGGGGTCCTCAGAAAGAGGGAAAGTTTGAGCACAGAGTCATGCATAGAGGGCGGAGGACAGAAGACACACAGGGAGAAGACAGCCATCTGCAAGCCACGGAGAGAGGCCTGGAATGCTCCCTTGCCTGCTGACACCTTGATTGCACACTTCCAACTCCCCAAACTGCGAGGAAATAAATTTCCGTGGCTTAAGGGGCCCGGTGTGTGGCTCGTTGTTGCAGCAGCCCTAGCAAACTAATACAACCACTACGTAAAAGACAGCCTGATAGGGCTCTCTTGACTCCAGCTGAGGAACTGGAGGCAGATGGAGAAAGCGCTGTCACAGAGTCTCAGCATCCCTGATGCTCAATTCCGTGCGTGTGCCTTCACCTCCCCAGGTGAACAACTCCATCATCAGGAGGCCGTTGACGGTCCCTTCTCCTGGAACAGCAGGGGACACACTGAGGGACCACATTTACTCGGCAACAGTGCACCATGATGGGGGTTGAGTGAGGCAGACTGAGGTCTCTTCTACAAGATGGATCCTCTGGGCTCTCAGCGCCCCGTTCACCGTCACGTGGTGAGGCACCAACAGCTGAGCCTCTTTGGTGTGAATCCTGATATGATGGAGCCAAGGGGGAGGCCTTCAAAGTCCACACATGTATGGTTGATGCTCACACTCCTATTTCGGACGCCTCAGCAGCAGGGCCGAGGACAAAGCTTCTACTAGCGTAACGTGAGCAATCTTGTTTCATCCTCCCCAACTCTGTGTGGGAAGCTATAGAGGCTTTAGCTTGTTCCAGGGATCTTGACAATGAACATCAAGAGGAAAAGTGGTCCAGGGTGTCCAAATTTCCCATGTAACACCTGTCTGTAAGGTGGGCAGCAGGTGAGAGGTCTGTAAGAAGCTGAGCACCCAACACAATTCCAAGGCAAATAAAAAACAGCACCTTTTTGTGTCTGCTGCCCTACCATGTGCTGTTGGTAGATTTTTCCCTCTAATTCATTAGGAAGCCCGTCATGCAACGCACGTTCATGGGGAACCTGGTGCTAAAGCATTCGTAGACGACCTGCTTCTGGGTTGGGGTTTTGTATGTAGCAGAGCAGCTCCCTCGCTGCGATCTATTGAAAGGCAGCCCTCAACACAAGGGTTCATAAAAAATAATTAATTAATTAATTAATTAATTAAAAAATAATTCATTACGAAGACATTTCTTAGGAGTGACATATTTTAACGGGGAAGCAAGAGAAGTTTTCCTGTGACTACTTCTACCTCTTTCTAGAAAAGAAATATCTTTTCTTAGCTGGGATTTGAATTCAGCTGTATACAAATTGAGGGTTAGAATTCAGGGAGCTCCTGGGATCAGATAAGGAGAAAAGTCACCCCTTATTTTTGCTGACTTTTAACTGACATTTAGCATTTCCTTCTATTTCGCGTGGAAATAAACCAGTCATAGTAGCAATACCAATACTAGAAACAGAAACCATGAACAGAATCTTAGGCATATTGATTGTCGAAGACATCAAAATTTCATTTACGCTCATCACCGCTTTGGAAGTTTGATCATTACTGCGGCTACCGCTAAGTAGTGTTATTTCGTGTGTTCATTTAAGAGGACAGCTAGGACATTTTTTCTTTGATGACTGCAGGGCAGTGTCATTTATTTTCTCAGTAATCCTATGTGTTTTATTTATTCCTTTATAAGTGTCCTAAAAAAAGGCTCCTTCGACCTACCAGGCTCCCAGTGGGGTGCACGGAACACAGAAGGCTAGGAGTCCCCACTGTGCCAGCTGGGCCAGGGACAGTCCCCGGGGAACCTTGGCTGCCAGGAGCTGTGGTTGCTGCAACACATCCTTTACAATCAGAAAAGACCAGAACGATTTCCATCCAGGGCTGAATGATAGAAAGCTGATTTTTAAAATGCAGGTAAGTGCAGTCTCTTCCCACCAGGCTGACTTCCAGTGGTCTTGGGTGGGATTTGTTTATTTGTTTCTTTGTTTGTTTCTCTGCTTGTTTTGTGAAGAGAGTTTGAAGCCCATGGTCTGAAGACCACATTGCAGAAAACGCTGGTGCTTAGGTCCTGCTGGCCTAAGTTTAACACCTAATATCCATCCTGCATTGATTATTTCTTTTCCATCCCTGGCTTCTAAATCCATGATTGCACAACATCACCCCCACTTGCCCACCTCTCCACCCCCACCCCACAGAAATCACTGTTTTACTTTACTTTTGGCAGCAAAAATCATTTTGAAAGTATTTGTACAAGTAACACAGTTTAGAATAGCATTTATGCTACAGCATCTATGCACTATCTATTTTAAAGATAGAGGCAAACAGTGTCTTTCTAAAAAAGGGCAATTTAGGGGCCCCCGGGTGGCTCAGTGGGGTAAGCGTCTGCCTTCAGCTCAGGTCATGATCTTGGTGGGGGGCCCGCGTTGGGTTTCCTGCTCAGCGGGCCCCCCTCTTCACTGCTTCTGCTGTTCTCTCTCCCTCTCTTTCTCTCTGTCAAATAGTAAATAGAAACTTTAAAAATAAAAAAAATAAAAAAGGACAGTTTAGAACATTGTCCACAGGTTCGGGTGACTAAAAAGGATGTATACGTTCCTTGGTCATCATGTACTTTGCTGACGTGAAGGATGAAGGAAACAGAAGCTGTACTTGCAGCTTTGTTCAAATCCTGGAAGGTTTGCTTTTGCAAATACCTTTCCCTTCCCTGAGTTACACGATTCACCCTGTGTCCATACTGACGGCCCACTGCCATTGTGTCCAGACATTGACGTGGTTTGCAAAGCAACAATTGACATCTCTCCTAGAGAGCCGCACAGCCCTCAAGTGAGGTTGGCCCCTGTTAGCAACCCTGTAGACTCTGCCTCAAGAGTCCAGAGCAAACAGACTCATTACAATAGTGACTGGAGGGCCGTGTGTTTGCTCTGGGGGTGGAGCAAGCACGGTTTTCTCAAACCTACCAAGGAACCCTGAAGGCCTCCTACCTCGGCAGCTACTACAGTGCGAAGTGTCACAGGTGACAAAATAAGCTTTAAAAAAAGATTTTCCTGCTGCCTATCTTTTTACCTTATTTAGCCTGTTTTTAACTGTATTATCAGTCTGTCTGGGACAAAAGTTCAGACAGTTGTCAAGACATTTAAATTGTAAAAAAAAAAAAAAAAAAAAAAGAAAGATATTTAAATAGTAAATAAAGTAAATTGTACTTTATTGGTAGCTGGGTGCTAGGATTTGTTGGCGCCTACCTCGTGCTCCAGTCAGTGAACCACTCTTTCTCCCTGGACCGAAAGCCCCTGGAGGGCAGGACCAACAACATTGCAGGGCCACTTTGGTTCCGACCTTTCCCGATATACCTGTTGATGTTATAGACTTTTCCAGAGCAGGTACTTGGGAGGAGCAACCAGAGGATCTCACTGGGGCTCCTGGCTGCTGACGGGAGTCTCTAAAGACCAGTTAATGATTTGCTGCTCATTTACACAAGAGTCCATTTCAGTGAGTCTTTTCAACTGATTTTTTTATACATATATATTTCGCAGCTTTATTTTATTTTCAGATTCGTATTATGAGCACGAGTTAAGTCACAAAATTCTTCTGTAAAAAATAATAATAATTTTAAAACTCTCTGCTCAGTGTATATTTTAAAGTGGTTAAAATGGCAAATATTATGTCATGTGCAACTGGCCAAAATTTTTAAAAATTAATAATAGGGCATACCAAAACCCAAATATACTTTAAATGGGTACAGTGTATGGACTTATATTTCCATAAAGCTGTTTTTAAGGATCTCTATTCAAAATCAAGAAAATTTCCCCGTCTTTTTTGTAGAAAGATGCCCCAACAAATGTTTGTGTTCTTAGTAGATAGAGCTCCTAAGTATCTTTATGCATGTTTTCAGCCAAAGCAGAGCTTTTGGTCACTTGGGATTCTGGGATTTTCCTTAGAAAATACGGACTTCGGTCCCCCAAGAAGAAGAAGACAAAAGAAAAAAGAGAAACTAAACATAAATATATATTGACAAGGTGTTTCTCTTCTGTCCAGCTCCGCAGTCCTATTTTATCTTTAGGAACTAGCAAAATAACCCGATTTTGCCATTATTGTCCTCCAGTATCCTTTTCCTCTCCATCTCGCTTTCTCTTCCCTGAAATAATAAGGTCCTTTTTGAGATGCCCTTGGGGAGGACAGAGCGTTTGCATCATCTCCCCACTGTGGCTGTCCTTTCCTCAAAACAGTTGGTTCTTGTTGTCTCTTCCAACACAGTCACACGAAGGTGCGAGGGGTTGATAGAGCTACCGCGTGTCAGCACTCCTAGAGACGGTTCTATTTGAAAAGCTTAGCTCATTAAGAAGGATGAATTTCTGGGGGCTGTGTATATCCAAGGTCATTTTGGTCCACTGGGCTTTCCCACCCATCTCAAATGCAGCCACAGTACACCGTGTCTGCCCTGAGGCTGTCCCCGTCTATCTGTCACGTGCAGTGACAATCCTCCGTTCTGAGTAGATGCCAATGAGGTGAATGGTGCAGTTGGTTTTGTCTTCAAACTCAGTCAGCTTCGCCTGAAGACGGTCACTTAGAAAATCCCTTTCACTGAAGAAACAACCAAGCCATCTGTTCATGCCCTTCACTGTTTACAAAGCAGGGATAGGAGATTATAGGTCTTTAAAATTCATTGCAGTCCAAAAAAAGCATTCTAGTATTTTAACAGAGATTTGTCTACAGTCAACGGGTCAACTAATGGCAAACGAAGCTGGAGATGGAAACATCTCCATTACTCAGGGCCTCAAATCACTACCTGAGCTTTAATCTCCTTATCTGTCTAGGGTTGGTTGAGAAGCCAAGAAAGGGATTATCTAACCCTCTCGAGGTCCCTCCTAGTAAACTGCAATTTTACTGCAGGGAAAATCTCATCAGGATGGTGACAAATTAGCCAACACTGCCCCTCCTAAGAGTGACTCAGGCTCATTCTGCTCTTTTATCCAGGATAGTGTGGCCAACCATCACTCTCCTGGGTATAATATTCGATGCACAAATGCACAGGTTAGAATTTATGATCATCATAGGAAAATATCCAACGAATGATTCAAACGTGTAGTACAATCATGTCATTGTACTAGGGCACATTCAGAATGTCTGCAGTAGCAGTGACACAGTCTGGTGGTTGGCCAAGAATGGGGATTATGGCCAGCTCTTCCTTCCCCCAGCCTACCCCAGCAGGCCCCTGGGCGTCCTCCACTTGCATCAGAACAGGACCTACATTCTCTGTTTTTGGCTTGAGCAAGTGTAGGGCTTTGGAATCAGCCCAACCTTGTTCTTCTTTAGGTCAGGAACCCTACTCGAAGAGGCCCAGCTTTCCCCCACCCATCACCTCGTTTACTCATATTTATCTCTTGAGCTTTTCCACTGGTGTCTCCAACTCATCCTATCTTCCTTAGGCTTCCCTCCAGCCCCTGCGCATCTCCTGTTTCAGCCTGTGCCCCCTGTTTCTCCCTTGGGGGGGGGCGGTTACTACCATTATCCTCATTTTACGGAGGAAGAAACGGAGGCACCGAGCCAATCTGGTGATAATGACTTGAAATAGGTGTGGAGATTTAGACGTGGAGGCAAGAATTATGAGACTGTGAACAGTAAGAACTCCTTAAGGAAGCTGACCTGGGGGACGAGGAAGGGGAAGGAAACCTTCTTCTTGCCTTTTCTCCACAACAAGGCCCACTCTGCCCAAAGATCTGGAACTTGGGGTCCTTGAAAAGCTTCAGTCGGTCAGTTTAGAAATCACAGAGAAAATCTCTTCTTTATGGCACGACCCACGTCAAAATGAGGATTACGCAATTTGCTAAATCCATACTTTTTTTGCATCCTCCAGGGCTTTGAGATGCTGCTTTGGGCACAGGTATCGTAGGAGACAGACCCACAAGCTGCTCAGTTCTGAGCCTCCGGCTATCAATATTCCCAGAGATGTGCAAAGCATAGCAGCCCCTGGCTGATGTTCGCCCAAACTCCCTTAAAATGTAGATTGTAAAGGAGGAAAACACCGCACATCAACTGGTATATGTGATCCATGCTCCTTCAGTGTTAAATCAGCACATATCACTTTGATTCACGAAATCCCGAGGATGAGCCAAGTGCAAAATAAATTAGCTTTTTCCTGTCCTATCACCTTTGTTTGAATACCGACTTTGCTTCTCGCCAACTGTGTGATCTGTGCCAGTGAGTTAAACATCCTGAGCCTCAGTTTTCTTACATATATCCTGGGAAAAAATAACAGTTTCTACTCCCGGGATGGGAAAATGAAATGAGTAAATAGATCGAAACTGCGTAGGACAGGGGCTAAGGCCGTGGTAACGGTCAAACGCTGCGAGTGTCACATCACTTCTTAAGTATACATTTATTTAGTATCTGAGTATGATCCTCCAAGGACACTGCTAAGTCAAGCCCTAGGAATACAGAGACGAATTCTTTTCTCATTAAAGCCTCTACCTCGTTTAACATTTTTTTTCAGCTGGGGTTACAAAGTAAATAATGCTGTCAGATAACAGGAATTACAAGTAGATAAGATAAATAACAGCAAGGGAGCGAGAAGAGGGGCAAATGTGAAGGCAGGAAAACTCTTTTGCTGAAGGGTCACATACTTGCTTAGGGTGGGCCACCTTTCTGCCTCTGGACTTCCCTGCCGCCGACAGGAAGCTGCAAAGTTGAACAAGAGAAGATTTCCGACCTCAGGGAGCCCTGAGTCCAGTTGAGGAAACAGATGTGTAAACAAACAATTACAGTGCAATGTGATGAATGCAAAAATGGAAGTTCTCTGGCAGGCTTTGCAGAGGAAGTGATATTTGAGCCCAGTTTTTAAAGGCTGGAAAAGGTCGTAGAGAATAACCAGGAAAAGGAACAGCACGGATCAAGGCTTGGAGCCTTCAAGAGCCTTGGAAAATGTGCTAAGATCTGCTAGAGCCTCAGCAGAGAGGTTGTAGAAGGCGTACAGGTGTGCAATAAACTTCTTTTTTTTTTTCCCCAGCGAAATAATAATAGGGTTCATGATAAGAGTTCCGTGGCAGCAAGAACAATAAACACAGCTTCAAAGAAATCAGGATGGACTCGAGAAATCACACAGAATGCCAAGAAAGACAAAATTAAAAAAAAAAAAAAAAAAAAAAGGAAACGAAAGCTCCACCTCTGTTACTATTTGTCCATTATGATTTGGATTTTTCCTCGGGAACCTTTCGGGGAGAGAACGAACCCTACGCTCAGATATAAATACTGAGTAATTCACGGTCGCCTCAAAATAGCATCTGAAACGGTCACCTCCCAGGATCTTGAAACTGTTTCAGATCATTAGAAATCATCAAATCCCAGGCTCTATTTTAGTTAAAAAAGAAGTATAACTTTTTTTTTTTTTTAAGTGGTATAGTGGTAAAGTAGGGATGAGACCAGGATGTTTCCTCCTTTCATTGTGAGCCTTTTCCTACTTGACCACATGGACCGTCCGTTCCAGCTCGGTGCAGCGTCCTGAGATCTGATAGACCATGTGTCTTCACAAATGAGGGAGTGGCACAGGGCAGAAGACAGTAGCTTAAAATCAGAGAAACTGATTCAAATTCCAGCTGAAAAATATCGGCTGCCATACGTGAGAGGTTATTAAATACACGAATAATTCTAGAAGAGAGGCTGTATATTTGAAAGTACAGGAAACTTTAATTGCGTGCATCATAATTTTTTTTTTTTTCCCCAAAATTCCTCCAGCTTGACCTAAACATATCCTCCTGCCTACAGGTAACCAATCTGACAGTGACGTTTCAGTGAAGAACAAATGACTGAAATTTGATAGAAGTTTTGCTTTTGCACATTGCCAGGCTCACCTGTCTTTCCAGAAGCCCGTTTCTCTTCCTGGCTGCCTGAGGATTCCGGAGCGGGAAATCCTGACCCCGCACTGTGGCCCGCTTCCGCCGGGCTCTCCATCACGTGGCTCACCCTCTCTGAACACATGCGTGAGAGCATCGAGACCCTTCCAGATTCAAAAGAAACTCTTGTGTTGAGATTTTGCAGTAAAGCAAAGATGAATAACTACTGCCCTCGTTGTTGCTCCCTTAGCAGCTCTGTTTACGTATTTTGGACTGCATTGTTTTCTTTGAAAAGGGATCCCCTGTTTCTTTTTCAAAGCGCCCTGGATTTTCCTGATGTGAGTGGTTTGCACATCGTCACTTCGGTGGTGTGGCCAGGGACTTAGATCTCAGGGTGCCCCGCTCCCCACCCCGGCCCCTGCTTCCCAGGGGAGCTCCTCCGCGGCCCTTCCGGCCCCCGCGGCTGATGCCTGCACAGTATCTGGCTGGGGGCGCCCGCAGCCAAAGTCTGGTGAACAAATTGAAACATAAATGGTCAGGGTGACGCAGGTTTTTGTTCTTTCTCCCCTTACTTCCCTGGGATGTCGAGTACACACGGCCCAGTACCTGTGCGAAGCCTCTACTTTGGCTCTCACTCTTACAAAAGTCAACCACTCTACGTTGTTCTTAGCATCATTGACATTCACCACCTCGCAGGTTTAGAAGGGCCTTTCTGGGGGCCCCTGGGGGGCTCAGCGGTTGAGTGTCAGCCTCGGGCTCAGGTCGTGACCCCGGGGTCCTGGGATCAAGTCCTGCATGGGGCTCCCTGCATGGAGCCTGCTTCTCCCTCTGCCTGGGTCTCTGCCTCTCTCTCTCTGTGTCTCTCATGAATAAATAAATAAAATCAGAAAGAAAGAAAGAAGAAGGAAGAAGAAAGAAGAAAAGAAAGAAAGAAAGAAAGAAAGAAAGAAAGAAAGAAAGAAAGAAAGAAAGAAAGAAGAAAGAAAGGAAGAAAGAAGAAAGAAAGAAAGAAAGAAAGAAAGAAAGAAAGAAAGAAAGAAAGAAAGAAAGAAAGAAAGAAAGAAAGAAAGAAAGAAAGAAAGTTGGTCCTTTCTGTGATCCTTGTGAATGCACAAGACAGATGGCCACCGAGACATACACAGGGGGCGGGAGGAGGCTGTGCTGGCACAGGCCTTAGGTGGCATCCCCGCTCCCCCAAGGCCCTTCGCCCGGCCTCACGTTGTCCCGTCACCCCCTTACACAGCAGCTCTCCCCCACAGCCCTCTCCCCGTCGGATGCTGCAGCCCCCTAAGTCGCCAGGAGGCCTCCACCCTGAGGAGCTGCAGCCTAGGCCCCAGCCCAGCTGCCCACCCGCGTCAGCTCGCCGGCCTCCGCGCCTCTCGGTGGTCCCGGGTGCCAGCTTGGTTCGTCCCCCGAGCATGCATCTGGTTTTCATCTGTGCAATTAAAACCTTTTGAAACCAACGTTCGGAAGCGACAGGTCGTGGACTCGGCTCGTCCCAGGCCGCAGGTGGACGGCTCGTCCCAGGCCGCTGACGTCTGCGCCCCCTGCCCGAGCCGCGTGGCCGCCTAATCAGAGGCCCAGACACTTCCCGAGGTCGGTGTAGAGCGACGGCCAGGCCCCGGGAGGACAGGCCCAGGGCATCCCTGTCTGCGGCCCTCTCGCTGGCCTGCGGCCTGGGGCCGCCCTCTCCGGATACCTCCTCACGTTCGGGTTTCCCTCCCCTCTCCCTCCATCCGCTTGCCTAGATCCTGCACTGGAACATTCCCCTCTCAAGCCAAGGGTTACAAGCTTGGTTTTGTGTTTTGGTTTGTTTTTCAAGGCTAACAATTCCATTGTATTCAACTATCCCACGTGCCAAAAAAATCAATTATTCTTGCCCACGAATACTTTCTTACAGCTAATGGTTACAGGGGCAGAGCTTCAAGGCTCGACGTCCTTGGGAAGGCTACGTCCCCGGACACTCCAGGAATGTACAGGCAGCTTTGATTTATCACGGGTGAGCATGGGGGTCTCCCCCCACCCAGGGTGGCAATCGGGGGCTACGCTCTGCTATGTCCCAGCCAGGAATTCACTGATTCTTCCGTGGCATTGTGAGTTCCACTAAACACCAGGGCCGCCCACCAACGCACACGCGTGTAAGTGTGCACGCGCACACATTCACCCCAAAGTAAGACCTCCTCCTTTCTCTAGTTTGAAAGACAGATTCCCAAAAGTAGAAAAGTTGGAGAAGGGAAAGTGTTGTTTCCATTGGGTTGTTTTTCTCAGGGGCGGTCAGTCGAAGCATGCCTTTGACTCACAATACGGTCCTTAAACTTTGTTCGTGTAGATTCCTTCATACACGAGACCCGGGTAGGAGAGCACATGCAGATCCAAGACGGGTTGAATCATTCTTTAAAGTCTCTAAATGTGGAAGAATTGGCCCCAAATCAATGTGCTGTTTAAATCTAAATGCCGTCCAAGATGGCAGCCACTAGCCGTAGGCCACGATTGACCCTCTACCGGAGTTAACATACACTATAAAACACACACTCTAAATATTTTTTTAAAGATGTTATTTATTTATTTATTTATTTATTTATTTATTTATTTATTTAAGACACAGAGAGAGAGAGATCATGGGGGGAGGGCAGAGGGAGGAGCAGACTCCCCACTGAGCAAGGAGCCCTCTGAGGGGCTTGATCCCAGGACCCCGGGATCATGACCTGAGCCAAAGGCAGATGCTTAACCGCCTGAGCCACCCGGGCGCCCACATGTGCTCGAAGTAGTAAATACACAGTGGATTTTGAACACTTGGCATGAAAAATAATATGCAAAGTCATAATTTTATTTTAACTACATGTCAAAGTGGTAATATTTAGGATATGTCTGGTAAAGTAAAATATATTATTAAATTGACTTCCACCTGCTTCTTTTTCCTTCTTAATGCACGTGTGGCTTATACATGTAGGTCACATTATATATCTATTGGACAGCACCGGTGTAGATGTTAATTCAGTTGTGGAAAAGGAATGTTTTCTTATTCTGGAGTATATGGGACGAGCTGAGCAGAGATCTCCAGCGGCCACGTAACCCCTGACACGTCATATATTTACTTGCTCGTTTGTTTATTCTCTCTCTGTCTCTTCTGCCACTGGAAAATAAAGTTCATATAAATAAAAATTTATGGCCTGTTAACCCGCAATGTGTGAAATAACTGAACATTTGAAATGCGTCTGCCCTCCTCTCCTATGAGCTAAGCTCTGCAGGCAGGTGTTCCCTGCTTCGGCTCCTTGAGAACTCCAGGTCTGGGGCATGTGGATGTGGGCCGTGCGGCAGTGGCGTGAAGGGGGCCAGGTGGGGGTCTGACTGCTGACGCTTTTGAGAAAAACTGCCGCCTCTCACAGTATCTGGGGGATTTGGGAACCTGCTTTGGAGATTGGGATGCGGCCCTGATTTATGGCTTCCCTAGCGTTCCCTTCCTTTCCTTCTTCCTTCCTGGCGCTCAAACCGAAAACCACCAAGTTGTTCCTGACTCTTTGTCTCTCACTCTCCACTTCTAATTCATTGCCAAATACTGTCGGATCTTCCTTCAAAATATTCCAACCTCTGCCCACTTCCTCCCCAACCCCCCCCCCCCCCCCCCCCCCCCGCCACTGCCACCTTGGCCCAAGTCATCTGCACCTGCGTAGGCAGAGCTCAGATCCTGGAGCTCGTCTGTTTAAACCACCCAACGGGGATCCCTGGGTGGCGCAGCGGTTTGGCTCCTGCCTTTGGCCCAGGGCACGATCCTGGAGACCCGGGATCGAATCCCACATCAGGCTCCCAGTGCATGGAGCCTGCTTCTCCCTCTGCCTGTGTCCCTGCCTCTCTCTCTCTCTCTCTCTCTCTGTGACTATCATAAATAAATAAAAAAAATTTAAAACCACCCAACGTCGCCGTGGCAGTGAACGTAAAAGCCAAAGTTCTTACAGTGACTTTAAAGGTTTATCCTACTCCCACCCCCCAAATTCTCAAACCTTAATCCCCTAACCCCCTCCCCCGGCTCACTGGAATCAAGCCTTACAGGTCTCCAAGTTGTTCTCACACTCGCACACTCTTGCCTCAAGGCCTTTGCACTTCCTGTTCCTGTTGCTTGGTGTGCTCTCCCTCCAAATCTTTGCATGGTTTGTTTCTTCACTTCCTTCCAGTGTCTGTGTGAATGCCCTGCCTTCTTCTTCTGTCCTCCACCCACCCCCCCACCCCCCATCTTCTTTGGCCACCTGTATAAAATATTACCCTTTTCCCCTTATCTAGTTAATTTTTCTCCATCGATCTTAACAGCATCTGACAGGTCATACATCTCCCTGACCATCTGTTGATCACGTCTTACCCTTAGAACTTTAGCTCCAGGACCAAGTGAGGGTGCTGCTTTGTTCATCATTGAATCTCCATTGCCTAGACATGGCTTAGATCTCAGGGGTTCGATAGATATTTGTCGAAAGAACTCATGAAAGATGAATATTTCAAAGCTTTGTAAATAATTCCCCAACTTCAAACTTCCAAATATTCATACTTACAATTAGCAAAGTACACCAGAAGTTGTCCCAGAAGTCTGGAGAACAACTCATCCCTTTTAACATCTTCCCCTTCCACTGATGAGCTCATAAATTACTTCACCGAGAAACAGTATTTATGATGATGTTTCAGGTTACAGTTCATATATACATATATGTGTGTGCATAAATATATATATATATATGTTAATTGTACCGTTAATGTTACATTTATATGTTAGATCTCCCTGGATTAGTTAGAAAATAGAACACAGCTTGGACTTTCCAGCCTTCACTCATCGTGTTAACTGGACCTGGAGTACATGTTCCATGGGTTGGAAACCTATCCATTCTTCAAGGAAACATGTGAAGTACCACATTCTCCATAAAATCCTCTCTGACCCTCCATCAAATGGTACATTTTCTATGTTACAAAGCCCAAGATACTTTTCATTTTTATTTTTTTAAGATTTATTTATTTATTTATTCATGATTTATTTATTTATTTATGATAGACACACACAGAGAGAGAGAGAGAGAGAGAGAGAGGCAGAGACACAGGCAGAGGGAGAAGCAGGCTCCATGCCGGGAGCTTGATGCAGGACTCGATCCCAGGACTCCAGGATCATGCCCTGGGCCAAAGACAGGTGCCAAACCGCTGAGCCACCCAAGGATCCCCCCAATATACTTTTTAAAATACATGTTAACTGTGGGACTTAACCTTACTTTGCCCTGCAATAGAGGTAGAGGGCATGGGCCTATTCTTTTCTACCTTTATCTTTTTTTTTTTTTTTGAGATTTTTAAAATTTATTTGTTAATGAAAAACACAGAGAGAGGCAGAGACACAGGCCGAGGGAGAAGCAGGCTCCATGCAGGGAGCCCGACGTGGGACTCGATCCCAGGACCCAGGATCATGACCTGAGCTGAAGGCAGACGCTCAACCCCTGAGCCACCCAGGTGTCCCTCTATCTTTGCAGTTAGTTTATAAATACCTCAAGAAGACTATCTCTTACTCATCTTTATTCCCTGCATTTACCAGCACATTTTTTTTTTAACATAGTAGGCTCTCAGTTATATTTGTTGTATAGAATTTAAGTATAACAATATTTTAGAGGAAAAAGAAGCCTCATCAGTTTTTTTAAATATTTCAAAGCAAACTTTTAAGGCAGAAATCATTTCTAAGTTAGAGTCTACACCATATAAGCTGCCTGTGTTTGGTGTTTAAGTTGATCCTGCCAATTGAAAGTTCCCACCGGGGTAAGTACTTTCTTCATCTCTACTATCAACATCTCTTTTGAGGGCCTAGCACCTCCAGCCATAGGGCCCCTTTAATCAGTTTCTTTGTTTTCTTTCTCTCAGAAGATATATTTAGTGAGACTTCGCTGTACACCACCCAGCCTCCACAGTGTCTACGCCTGAACCAAGATGTGTACTTCAACATGGAAGAGTATTTTCAAATTATCTTCCTTCCTTATCCATCCCCACTCTACCCAGGACAACAAAGTGGAATTTTTTCATTGTAAGAAAAAAAAAATGGCTCTAGAGAAGAAACTACTTCTTTATTTTTGTTACTGGAAAGAAGTGGGGGGAAAAAGTGACTGTCATCCCATCAAGGTCTTCATTTGTTAAAATTGTTCTGCAGATAGAAAATTTAAGGATTTTTTTTTTAAAGCACTTTCCCAGAATTGCTTTTGCTTAAGAGGAAGTAAAAATGATTCCCAGCCACCTCTCATTGTCTTACCCATCATTCAGGCTTTCTAATTTCATCTCATCACCACCTTGAAATGAAACAAGCTCATTTGAATGACATGTCACTGGTCTAACAGGAAAAAAACCTTTACAGACAGGATTATTAAAATTTGTCCTCTCATTGGACAAATGCTGGAAGAGTACACCGAGGTCTTTCAGCTTAGCTGGAATCAATTTATTGGGCAAGTAATGAATCTAATTGTTATGCCGGCTTCCATGTCAGCAAAATAACAGATGTACAGTATAATAGAGAAGAAAAAAGTTGCTTGGGGATTGTTAGAGCAGGTGCTACATTAAAAAAAAAAAAAAATCACATGGAACTTTCTCAAGTGCATTAGGAAACAGTTGGAAACCAGCCAGGGGGAACGTTCTCCTTCAATCCCTTGGACATCCAGTTGTGGGCTGGGATTAAGCCCCCGAACAGCTGAGTCAGGAGGACACTGACACCTTGTCACTTCTTCAAGCTCTTTATTCCTCCCTCACCCTCCAACAAAAGGACCAGAGATTACCCTCCCCCAACCAGACACACACACACACACACACACACACACACACACACACACACACAGAAGTCCAGCTGCCAGATATGGCTTTCAGAGAACACTAGACAGCGTTGAGTCCAGGCAAGTTACCATGGTTCTTTGGCTATTATTACGTCCAGCACATCAGGGAATGGAAATAAATGTGCACATGTTCTAAAAGGCCTTTTGGAAAAGATCAGTGGGGCTGCATGGGGGACACAATGGCAGCCTTTGTCACAGAGAAAGGATTTGGTCTGGCAGGCAGCAAGCAGTCCTGCTGGACACAGGGTTTGTCTGCAAGCGCAGTGTGGGAAAACCATGTTCAGGTTTACCGAACATCCTCATTAGGAAAAGTAGGGCATTTAGCATAAGCAAAAATCATCCCGAAGACATCAGGTAAGAGCCTGCTGTTTTTAATTAATTGCTTCCGTGATGCCTCGACTTTAATAGGGGTGCCACTCATAGAGGTTTAGAATTACTCCAGAAACACAAATCATTCAGACGCGGGCACAACAGAGAGGATGTGAAAGTTTGATAAAAGCAAGCGAGGAAAGAGAGAAGGAAAAGTAAGGGAGAGGAAGAAAGAATTGAAAATTGGGGACAGTCACCCATCTATAATTTGCTGAAACAATCCTGTTCTCTTTTCATGCTCTGTGCCTCAACGTCCTCACATCCAGAGTACAGCTTCTCACTGACCTGCATCCTGTCTTGATATATAAATTATTTGGAGAAAAAAATTCTCAGAGTCAAGGTTAACAGAAAACAGCTGGAAAATAAACCAGAGAGCCATATGTCATGGATTTCTCTAAGTACATAGGTTTAAAAAAAAAAAAAAAAGACTCTATTTGAAGAGTCAGCATGTTCAGAACAAACAGGGTGAACCAAGGACTTTACATGGTCTCCATGCTCATAAAAATAAATATAGGGGAGACCCTATAATTGTGTTAGGAAGCAGAGAGGAGAGGACTGAACAACACAGTCAATCCCATCTAAAATATTTTTTCTTTCTCAATTGTAAAATCTCCATCCTAAACTATCTAAGTGATTCTTACCATAGATTCATAGTTTGCCTCTCCGCAGATAGGCAAACGGCTGCATTTTAAAGAATACTTTTATGTAGACTTCGTAAACTGTAGAGTATATTGTATAAAGTCGTATCTGCACATGAAAGAATTTGATTATTCTGAAGATCAGAAAGGAAAAATATCACTGGTTCCCTGCCTCAGTCAAAATGTTTTTTTTTTTAATTGTATATTTTCTCCTTATTTTCTCTACTGTTTCGTGTTGTAAAAGTTTGTATTCAGCTTTTCTCAATAGACCAACTATCCCTCCATGTCACGACGGTTTATTGGACATTCCGTGCAAGATGCCTGAAAATGATGCTTCCCTCTTTTTGGAAGCCACAGTTTTCACCAAGTTCATACCTCTTTGTGTACCCACGTGTGTGTAAGTGTGTGTGTGTGTGTGTGTGTGTGTGTGTGTGAGGAAGGGTAGCCAGGCTCTGTGACATGTGGCCCTGCCACCATCGGCTGATTCAGAACCAGGGCTGACATTGTGCTCTAAGCAGACGTTCTATTCTATTCAAGTTGGTCAGAAGCCCGGGTGACAATCTGGACTTTCAACTGTTGTTTGAGGCTCGGGGGTGGGAGGAGGGTGAGCCTTCTAGGACTGAGCCCTTACCCTGTGGGTTCTGAAGCTCTCTCTAATACCTGAAGGCTCAGACTTGCTTGAGTGTGTCTCTATTTTTGCAATCTGAAAGAGTATCACTATGTATGTATGTGCACAGGTGTAGGTGCCTAAATGGGTGTGTATGCATGTAGGTGTGTGTGTGTGTATAGTAGATTTTATATATTTTATTATATATTTATTTTATAATAAATAAAAATATTTATTATATTTTATATATATATATATATATATATAATCAGTGTCTATACTAGTGTTCACACAATCCATAACCACTCCAGGGAAATAGAAAACAAATAAGTGGTTGCCAGGGATGGACATGAGGAAGAATGAGGAGTGACTACTAATAGGCATGGGATTTCTCTGGCAGGTGATGAATATGTTTTAAATTAATAATGATGATGGTTGCGCAACTCTGTTAATAGACTAAGATCCACTGAATTATATACTTTAAAAGATGTGAGCTTCATGTATCTAAATTATATCTGAATAAATGATTATTTTAAAGAATCATACCATGCAACCATATGTTGTATAAACAACGTTCCCGATCTGTGTGAATTTTAAGTCATGTCGGAGAAAGGAGAACATATTGAGAGGTCATCTACCTGCCTTCGGGCAGTCAGCTGCTCAATTTCTGGGGGAATTTTACAATCCCATCAACTTCTACAATAATGTCAAACAAAATATCTCTTTTATCTTAGTCACTCTTTAGTGAAATGGTCACAAGTATGAACCACATAATTTGAGTGAAAGGAAGAAAATAATTCCTGTCAAGTTAATTCCCCCCCCAAAAAAAAATCTCTCTAGATTGAAAGCATACACATATATATATGCTTTAAGCCAAGCAATGCTAATGAACAAGAATAAATACGCCGAGCCTTTGATTCAACCTACACGTAGGGCTCTAAAGTCAACCTAAAAATTTTATCTCCAAAGAAGAGAAGAGTAACTAATAACTAATGCTCATTTTGTAACCCCCCCCCCATCTGTTCCTCATCAGTTAGGAGTACAGACCCGGGATTGCTGGAAAATTTAAAAGCATCATGTCCAGGGAACTGCTCAAATAGCTTCTCAGTGTGACCCTATTCCAACCACCAGAAACACATCACAGGCCTTTAGTCATGTTACCCTTTGGTGGGTAGTATGTCACCCACTAGCTTGTTACAGGAGTCAGCCATCACTTGCAAAGAATTTCCTATTATATGTTTATGTTAAAAACAATGACAGAGTATCAAATGAAGGGCGTTTTGGTGGCTCAGTCAGTTGAACATCTGACTCTCGGTTTCAGCTCAGGTCATGATCTCAGGGTTACGGGATAGAGCCCCAGGTTGGGCTCCACACTCAGCAGGGAGTCTGCTTGGGATTCTCTCTCCCTCTCTCTTCCTCTCCACCACTCCCCCTCATCTCTCTCTGGAATAAATAAATAAATCTTTAAAAAAAAAAAAAAGAAAAAAGAAGAAGATCAAAGGAAATGTTTTCAAAAGAAAAGTCACCTAAAATTTCACCACCAAATTATTCTCATTTTTTGTTCTATTGTGGTTTTTCTCAATACACATATCTTGCATGGTTGTAACCACAATGAACATGTCCTTTCCTATTTCTCTTTTTTCCTTTTGCTTAGCAAAATATCATGGTTCTTTTTCCACGATTCCATAATTACCTCAATTTTTTTTATTGTATCAAAGCATCATGAACACACTAAGCCAATTTCCCCAATGTTGAATATTTAGGTTATTTGCTTTCAATTGATGGCTACTGCACTATAAATAATACAGCAAGGCACATCCTAGTGCATGGATTCTTTTTTTTTTTTTTTCCTAATGAATTATTTGTTTTAAAATGAATTTCTAGGATTGGAATGACTGGATCAAAGGGAAAAAACATATTTATAGTGATTCTTGTGTACTACCATTGTTATCCTAAATGGTTATACCTACTCAACGTGCCTCTAACAGCTTATGAAAATCTTATCATTTTGCACCACCTTCTCTCAGATGAAGTTCCCATTCTGAATTATATATATTTTTGTGATCAAATATGACCAAAGAAATATGACTGAACTTAATGGACCTTTGTTATAATATTTTGTCTTAGAGCAAGATTAAGGAGTTCTCTCCAGTCAAAAGCAAGTATCCTGGGAAGTTCACCATAAACAAGATCTTAGATTAATAATTGACCAGTCGAGAGCCAGGCATTTTATTAGACTATTCTTGGGAAATTTGACACAAGTAAAGACTAGTGGTTGGACACTTGGCTGGCTCAGTTAGAAGAGTATGCGACTCTTGTTCTCAGGGTTGTGAGTTCAAGTCCCACATTGGGTGTAGAGATTACTTAAAAATAATTAATTTAAAAAAATAAAGACTTCTGCTAAGAAGTTCAAGGAAATGAGAAGGCAAGACTCAGAACCCTAGGCCGACATAGCATTTACTTAGTTGTGCAATCATTCAAGATACATTTAGTGAGAACTTTCTTTTGATTGTTGAAGGCAAATAAGTCTCCCCAGTGAGGCATTTAAAAGCTAGTGGGAACCCAGTGGAGGATGCAAAGAACCACAGGGGACACAGGGAAGATATGACCGAGGCTGCTGCTGTTGACTCCACTGTCACATTCGTACCAGATTGAATCCACCCACCTCTCCAATTACAACAGAATTTCCAAATTTTAGCTGGGCATATGGACAGTCAGAATAGACCAGTCACTTCCCAGCCTTCCTTGTAGATGAGCTACGACTGTGTGACTAGTTCATGGCCAGTGACATGCAAGAGAAATGTTGAGTGGCAACTTCAACAAAATTTATTTTACAACAGCAAATGCACATATTTCTCCCCTTGTATCCTCCAACTACCATTTTGCTACCCGGAATCAGTTGTGAAGGCTGGTGCTCTGACTGACATCCTAGATTCTGAACAAGGGACCCACAGCAATAAGCTAGAAGAAACTGTGTAATATATTCATTATAACAGAATGAAGGGACTACCTCCAGTATTTTACACAAAGGACAACAACTACAACAATGGCTTCTGTTTACATCATTGCTAATTGGGGTTCTTTAGTCCCATATGATCAATCCTAAGTGGTAAAGAGGCTTCTGTAAACTGGGTCTTGAAGTCTTATCAATAAAGCATGTGCCAGATAAGGATTGTGGACAAGGGGGTCCAGGTATATATAGTCATAAATGGGAACAGGAGGAAGATTCAAAGGGGCAAAGCACTTGCTTGGCAAAAAAATGGCATGAGATTGGGGTAGCCTGGGTGGCTCAGCAGTTTAGCACTGCCTTTGGTCCAGGGCCAGATCCTGGAGACCTGGGATCGAGTCCCATGTCAGGCTCCCTGCACGAGGCCTGCTTCTCCCTCTGACTCTCTCTCTCTCTCTCTCTCATGAATAAATAAAATCTTTAAAAAAATAAAAAATAAAAAAATGGCATGAGATTAAGACTAAGAAAGATTTGCTTTATTTTATAAAACGTGTATTTTAGTACAAGATCCTGAGGGATCCTGGTGTTCTATATCAGTAGGTATATTAATTATCTGTTGCTAAATAACAAATTGCCCCAAATTTAGTAGATTAAACTATAGTAAATATTTATTATCTTATACAGTTTGTGAGGGTCAGAAATCTGGCTGCTTCGGGCTCCAGATCTCTCAACCGTTGCAGTTATGATGTCGATGAGCCTGCAGTCATCTGAAGGCTTTGTGGGCTCCGAGTTCACTTCCGAAGTCGCCCATTCACGTGCCTAGCTGGCGGCAGGTAGCCTCTTTCACTCACCATGCAGACCTCTCCTTAGGACGGCTTGAGTGTCCATAGGATACGGGAGCTGCCTTCCCCCAGAGTGGGCGATCCAAGGGAATAAGGTGAAGCCATGGTATCTTTTGTGACTTAGCCTCAGAAACCATCACTTTTTCAACACTCTATTGCTTACACTATATGTTATTGTTGCTACAGTTCTATTCCAGATACGAAGAGAATGCTAGGGTAAGAACGCCAGGAGAGGAGACTTACTGGGGGGGCCCCAACTTAGTACGGTTGACAAACAAGACCAGCCAGAAAAGTCCAGTAGTTGGTCAAGGATGAGTGTCTTTCTTCTGAGCGTGAAAGTATGGTTCTGTAGAATTAAAGATACAGAATCAAGTGAACTAGAATAAATTTCGTAAAATGTTGGCACTACCGTTTTGCCTGCCTGAGATTGACTTTCCTCCTTTTCTGTGACTCTCAGTCCCTGTAGGCTCCATTCGGGTTGAAGTTCCCTGAAGGATCATGTAGTAACTTAAAAAAAAAAAAAAAAAAAAAGGCCTCTTATCCTACCCTTGTACCCTTATTTAATTAAAAGCATCTCTCTGAATGTCTTGGGTGTTCAAATCTTTTTTAACCAACCAGATTGCATTTCCTTTCAAGGCAGATAGAATTCAGTTGAGTTCACAGCAACATCTGTCACGCACCAGCTATGTGCAAGGAATCACAGTCCCCTCGACAATTTTAGAGTCCAAAGTGGAAGTCATATAGATGTAAATAAATATATTCAGCAGAAGGTGCCAAGTACAAGAAGGCAAGGCTGCACTGGATCCCAGGCGGTCTCTGTCATTCCTTCAGGCCTGCGCACAGTAGCCGGCGCATAGGTTTCAAAAATCACTAGTTGAAGGTTTTAATCAACCTGTTGTTGAATAAAACTCAAGGATTTTCAGGGTTGGTTCGTTGGTTTGTTCTTCAAATAGAAACTTAAAGTTGTTAATTGTTTTAAGATTTTACTTATTCATGAGAGACACACAGAGACAGGCAGAGACACAGGCAGGGGGAGAAGCAGGCTCCCTGCAGGGTGCCCGACGCAGGACTCGATCCCAGGACTCTGGGGTCACACCCTGAGCCGAAGGCAGACGCTCAACCACTGAGCCACCAGGCGCCCCTTAAAGTTGTTAAATTAATCAAATAAGGAGGCAATTAAACTGAGGTGGTTCTTATGCCTTAGCAGCCTAGGTAAGCAAACCAAAACTGTAGCCTGTAACTGCTTCAGGGTCAAGAAATCAAAACCTCAGGAAAACCGATGACAAACAGTGAAGTAGGCTTTCCCAAATAAGGCAACAACTTACCCAAATAAATTTCCTTGCTTTGCTTCCCTGTCTTCCCTATAAAACTCATACTCCTGGCTCCTGTGAGTTCAGAGTACTCCCGACCGCTTCTGGTCCAAAGCTGCCCAATTTAAATCCACGTGTGCTCAAATAAGTTCTAAAAATGTGCCTCAAGCTTATATTTTAACATAGTAAAACTCTGCTAGTGCTCTGTGAGATCTTAACAGGTGTTCCACAGAACAAAACAAATCAAATCTTCTCGGCGTTAGCAGTATCTCCTCTCAGAGCACCCTGGAACACGTATGAGAGGAATCGCAAACACGGATATAGCTGTTTTTGTGTGAATGTGTGGGTTGATTTTCCTTCGAAAGCGGGGTGGCAAGAATGTCAAGAAGTCAGTTGCAGGACGATAGACATGTGATGCGAGGTCCCCCATTGCCACACAGGCCCCAGCAGCTGGTGCCACACTCTGTCTACTACTATCCCTCGTCTCCGGGGGTAGCTCACTTTATGATTTCGGCATGTATTTGAATGTTTTTCACTATCAATTGGATATTCGCCCACAGATCAAATGTTGATAGTTTCTAATTGCAATTAACTTTTTCTTGAGACCCTTTTATGACGCCTGTTCATCCAAGTCTATTTCTCACGAGCTCCAGTTGCTGTCCTATCACTATATTCTAGGTTTAAATATTGTATTTGCCCAATGAATTTGGGAAATTAAGACCCAAACATGCGAGAACATTTGTGCTCAGAGAACGCAGCAAGTTTGGGTTCTAATCCAAACTCCATCAGTCACCACCTGGTCAACGAGATAATCTAATGAACTATAACCCGCTCTCCTTGTCATTCGTCATAGCCTAGGCACTCACAGGAACAGAGATAGAATGCAGGGTCCTGCCATTAGGCAGTTGCAGTCCAGAGCAGCATTCCTTTCTTCTGACAACAAACTGAAACAATTGTTTTCCAGAATCATAGAACTCCAGATCAGAAAGGATGATGGAGATCTTATAGGAGGGGACTTAAAGTTCCCCATTAGGTAGCTGACTATCAGATGGTGACTGTGTTGCGTACTCACGAAGCAGTAATAAAGTTAGGATTTTAAAATAGATTAAATCACTGTTCCCAAACCACTTCCTTTTCCTATGAAAGGATTAATGAATTCCACCCACCGCCATATAACATGCTTCGTACAGGAGAGGTGTGTACATCTACCCTATTGACACTGGTCTCGGCCACGTGCTTTGCTTGGCCATTGGCATGTGAGGGGACATCGCACGTGCCAGGGGCAAGCAGAAGCTCTAACAGTTATCACGTGGTTTTCCCAACTCCCTCTTCTTTTCCCTCTGCCACAATGTCCTGGAGGGGACAGCTCCTGGAGGGGACAGCGTGAACAAAAGGATACTTGAGTTAGACATGCATCTGATCCATCTTCTCACATGTCAAGAACACAAAAATCGAACTTGGTTTTACAAATTATCCAGCTTTGTTCTAACAAAGAACACAAAACCAAAAAGGATAGGTGATCTGCTCAGGTTTGTACAATTAGGTCGCAAAATGGCAGAACCAGATTTACATCTCCGTTCTATTGACATCTGGTCCAAACCCACAGCAGTATTGTCTCAGTCCGGTATTCTCTTAATATTTCTTCACTGAAAAATATAAATATCTACACAGAACATTTGCTACAATATTTACAACATCCCCAAAAGCAATTTACGGCCTGGTAACAGCTTTATCCAGTTAATTTTTTCTTATAAGCTGAGGGCAAAATGGACAGGCTCCTAATAATCCATGAAACTCTCACTCATTGTGGCCATCACTGACCGCACTGACCCGGAGCCCTCCCTCCTGGTGTGAACTGGCTGGCGTGGAGCTGGGGATTGAGTAAGACCTGCCCTCTTCCATCTGTTCTTGTTGGCCTGGTCATCTTCAAGGGCCTGTTATCTGGACTGAGATAGAGGATTCCAGCAACAGCTCCGTTGTGTAGTCTTATCTTAGGAACATATGGGCTCTTTCACACTTGGTTTCCACACTTGATGTTATTTGCCTTTAAAAGTGATGGTGAGTTCTGTCATCACTTTACACCTGTTTTGTGTCCTCTGTCCAGGAGTTTCAAGAAGCTCCTTCTACCGTGGGGCTACTTCATGTCACTATTTCACTTACACCTGTAAGCACTTCCTGCCAGAAGTATTGCCAACACTTACATCATCAATAGGCCCTCCCAGCTAAAACTAGAACCTTCCATCTATGGATTATGCTATCCTTATGGATTATGCTATCCTTTGGACCCTTACATCCCATTTAAAGTATATGACATAGATTGTCTATATCCAATTCAATGTCGGTTCCGTATTCACTTTTAGGTGATTCTTGGTCTTGCCACCATTATTAAAACTTGAATGTGGAAATCAAACCAAGAAATTTATTATCTAGTGCTATGGACCTTTAAAAGCGTTCAGTATATGCTGAATTATACTAATGATGATTAATTGGGTTTGCCTCTCAAGGGGTTATTCCTCTTTGTTAATTTAAGGTTGGAATCTTGAGTTTGGGAAAGTTGTAAGATATTCAGCTAATATAAAGTGAAAGGTATTCTTGGTTGAGTAATCATTGTAGACTACCCATCTGAGCCATTCATTTCATAAAAAGATTCAGTTTTTTATCTTGTTTATTTTTTTTTAAGATTTTATTTTATTCTTTTAAGTAATCTCTGCATCCAGCATGGGGCTCGAACTCATGACTCCAAGATGAAGAGTCGCATGCTCCACTGACTGAGCAGCCAGGTGCCCCTAGATGCAGTTTTTATTCCAAACTATAGAAAGGTTTTAGTTTAGTTTTCCTGATTATGTTGAAAGATAATTCACTGATCTACATCTGACACCGTGCACCAACATAAATTCCAAACGGATCAGAGATTTAAATATAAAAACTCAAAACATAGAATATTTAGAAGAAAAAGAGAATCATTTTTAACTTTCAAGTAGTGAAGGCTTTTCTAAATATAAGTCTAAATTTAGAGGCCTTAAAGAAAAAGTTGATAAGTCCAAAACTATTTAAAAGAACTTTGAAACATTCACTTACACACACACACACACACACACATACATACAACAAGCAGGACGTAACAAACTGGCAAAAGTAATTTTTTCAACTTAGACTGCAAAATGCTAATTTTCATAGTATACTAAAAATCAATAATAAATAGAATGACAACCAAAAGTGGGAAAATAATATGACGAGAGTATTCAAAAAGTGGAAAATTAAATGACTTATGGGTCATACATATAAAGAGATCGTGCCTTCACTCATGATAAGAGCAACAAAAATTAAAATTACGCTTGGATATTATTTTTCGTCTAAGAAGACTGGCAAAAGTTAAAAGGTTTAAAAATACACCTATGGAGAAACAGCCATTCTCTGCTGTTAAGAATGTAAATTTGGACAGTCCCTGTAACAATTGGTCAATATTAACAAATTAATAAGTGTACACAGAAATAGTTCTAATAATTCTATTTTTGAGGATTTGACCAATATTCTTACTTATTTGCAAAATGACATTTCTGTAAATACGGCCATTGAATCATTAATTACAATAACGAAATACTATTGGAAATGACCTAAATGTATACCAATATAAGACTGGTTATATGAATTATGGTATGCCCTTACAACCAAATACTCTGAGCTAGAAAAGAGAGTGAGAAAACAATGTACAATGTAAAGGAATATTGTTTAGTGAAAAAAAGATAGCAATGCGGGGCAGGGGGGCAGGTAGGTAAGTAATAAGGATAGGAGAATTATCTCTGAATAATGTTTACACCTTTCAATTCTAGAACCATGAAATAATATTACCTAGTCAAAAAATTTGAGTAGAGAAAAAGAGATGATTTAAAGGGTCAGTGGAGTTACACAGAATAGGCAAATCAAGTTAGTTAAGTTAGTTGTCAAAGCCTATTTGGGATTAGTATAAGTAGAGTGTTAGGTATTTTTATTCTATTTTTCCTTTTTAAAACTCTAGAGAGATGATGTGGGCTACGTTGATACTGCATCTAACAGGGTTGCTAAGCAAAATCCCAATGAAGCGTGTTTTAACACATGTGAACTCTATAGGCAACCCAAGCACTATTTCCTGGCACCTTCTTAGGAGTAAGTACGTGAGAAGAATTTAGTGATACAGCAATTTATATTTTCATATTCTGATACATTTCCTATGGTGTCTGAAGAAATATGGTATGCTGCATTCTTTTGTTTTGGCAAAAGCCATACTGGTTAATTTATTTCCAACTCTATGGTTTCACACTTGTTGGCTGTATAGAAGGAGGGTAGTGCGGTGTTTCTTTGAGAATTATTGCAGATTCATGGCACAATATATTTTAACCACTAGGAGTATGGCTTTTTTTTCTAATCAGTTCACTACCCAGGCACCTCCTAGGAGGAACTATTTAGTGAAAAAGGGGAAACAAACAAAAAGAGGGCCTGGAAATAAATGTTCATTGGCTAAATGGATAGATAAGCTACATGCCTTGATTCTCTACAATGCTCAAGGCAGGATTACAGGCCCAAAGAGAAATGGGGAAATAGAATGACTCCTTCTTAAAAGAGCTTAAATTTAATACAATAAATAGGATATTATATACAGTTTATCAAAATACCAATTGGAGGGGCACCGGGTGGCTCAGTGGTTGAGCGTCTGTCTTCTGCCCAGGGCATGACCCGGGGGTCCTGGGATCGAGTCCTACATCGGGCTGCCCGCATGGAGCCTACTTCTCTCTATGCCTGTGTCTCTGCCTCTCTCTCTCTCTCTCTCTCTCTCTGGGTCTCTCAGGAATTAATAAATAAAATCTTAAGAAAAGAAAAAACCAACTGGAATGTAGTAAGTCATGAAGAAGCAGATTTATGGAGCACAGAGGAATCACCTCCACCTGGGCAGTGGCAATGTCAAGAAAAAACAGGAAATGAAAACTGAACATTTCCAAGCATTGCCTCGCCCTGGTGTAGGGAAGAGAGAGCTAGTGAGGACTCAGGAGGCTGCAACAGCCTCCCACCAGCTCCCCCCGCACCCACGTGGGGATTCTTTGCTCCCTGGGAAGCCCTCTCCTTAGCCACCTAGGATGTCTTGGGGCTCAGGAAGTCTTTGTAACAGCCCTATTTCAGCAGTGCTCTCTCTCTCTCTCTATTTCGTGACACCAGTTGCTCCCTTGGAACAAGCCTGTCCCAGGTGAATTTGCATGGAGAGCCCCCTGAAGCCCCGCGGCCCAGCTGTGGGTCGAGGGATCACCTCTCAGAGGCTGGGCCAGGCCTGCAGGGCCTCAGCTTCAGCTGGGGAACCCCAGGCTGCCGCCCTCAGCAGCCCACTCAACCACGTCTCTTTCTCCAATAGCCAGTTTCATGCTGCTGCAAACCCAAACTTGGGGAGCCAAAAAATATGAAAGGAGGAGCATATTTTCAGAAGCAAAGGCATGCTTTTCCAACAATGCGAGCAAGCCGTTATAACAAGTCCCAGGGCAGAGAATCGAAAATATTTGCCAGAAGACTGTCCTACCTAAAAACACGATTCGGCAAAGCTTTATTTTTATAGCCCATCATTAGATATGGCTAACTGGCTGCAGGTTGTTTGAGGGTTGTTTTTTGTTTTTTTGTTTTTTTGGTTGGTTGGGTTTTTGTTTTTTGTTTTTATCAGATCGTATAGCCTCAGATGTAAGTGTGGCTTAAACAGTAATTTCACAAATTTCTATGATTGCAAACGCTTCTTAAATTGTAATAGGGATGAGTTAGGAATTAACAAAGAAATTGATCCTTGGATTAAAGTAGAATGCAACCCAAAAAGTCTGAATTAATTTTTATTTTTTTTTTTTGAATTAATTTTTAAAGTGAAATGCATAGCACTGTGTCCAGTGTAATTTACTTTCTAAGCAGAGCATCATCCTTATGGGCACTTTTTCATTTATCTCCCAAGACTCGCCTTCTCACCTCTGAAAGTGTCTGGAGGACCCCAGGGCGATGGCTAATTCTTCTGCGGGAACTCCGATCTTCTCCATAGACCCCCTGTCCCCTCCTCCGCACGCCCTGTCTCCCTGCCATCCTTCTGTTCTCACTCCATTCACACTGATCCTGCAGAGTTACGAATCCTCGAACTACACTTAAAACGTTTTAGCAAAAGTTTTATTATTTGCTCTCTGATTATACACCCCGCTCAGAGTTACACTTTCATTAAAGAGCAAAGGTCACCAAAGTTCAACATGTGTTTGGCATTATTCTTAAAGGCATTACTCTCTGGAAAGCTACAGAGAAAACGTAAGACTAGAAACCTGGAAGCTAGCAACCCAAAGCATACACTCCGTGGACTCACTGCTCTCTCGCAAGAGAAACCCTCACTTTCTTACAACAGGTGTATTTCCTCCTCCTTTGGGTTAGATCAGCTTCAAATAGGAAAGGCCCCATGACACTATCACCAAAAGCAAATTTCAGCTATAACCTGAGCACTGTACTTAGGCAAGATGCGGTCTCTGTCCTCCAAGGAGGTCGACAACATCCACATGCCTTCATCCTACAAAGATCAGAGAAAGTCCTAGAGTCTAGCTGGGAGGATTCTAAATCCTTAAGAATGTTTAGAGGAAGAAAGCTTTGATACCAAGGTCTAATATGAAACAGGGAATCCATTTTCATTCTGGCCCTAGTATTTTTTTTTTTTTTTAATTTTAATCGTGCCACCCTGATGTAGTCTCTTCCTTTAGCCAGAGGCAAGTCACTAAGTGACTTAAACTCACTCTCTCCTCCCACTGGCTCTCCCAACCCCCACCCGGGGTGTGTTTGTGTGTGTGTCCTCCTCCCTCCTTCTCCCCTCCTCTTTTTCTCCCTGTTTTAATAACACTTAGCTACCTCCAAGTGTTGCTGGAAGGATTCATAAGTATGCTAAGTGCTTTGAAGATGAAAAGCAATATATAAATGCTTGAGCATTACTATAAAAGTTCAAGTAAATGAGCTCATAGCATGTGATTTGAATGGAATGCATGTGAATACACAATCCACAGATAACCAAACAACTAAAGGAGCTTCAGCTAAGACTCACAACCCACATGACACTAAGCCTTTAACATCACAGACCCTTTTCAGAGCAGAAAAGCTCTCAGAGATCATTTAGTACAAAGTCCTTTATTTTACAGACGGAGAAAAGAGGAGTCACAGATGACCAGTCCAAGGCATGGGCATGGATGAGGACAGGCATGGGACAAGAAATCAAGTCTTTCTAAGTGCCCAGCAGTGCTTCTTGTCCCACTCCGTGCTACCTACCAGACGTCAGATAAATGGAAGAAAATAGCATGTTCAAATACTCAAATTTCAACAATACGTCGAAATGTTAATATTTGTTGCCACACGTCTGGATATTGGTAAATACACTGATTTAAGATTCGGTCTTTTTCATTCAGAGTTAAGTGTCCTCCTGTGAACACATCTCGACTCTTATTTGTATATTTGAAGCTATTTCCCACTGGAAGAGTAGTTGTAAGCTTCTATAAACAGTATCTGTATCGTGTTCTATTGACCCCCCCCCCCCCCAAATATTCAAGGGCTGCTCTGCAAAATAGGTAAATGCGGGTGGGAGAGGAAATGAGAATATCTTCAGTGGACACCAACCGTAAGTGCGGAAGCTGGCAAGAGTGAGTAAATGACCATTGACCCCAATCCCTAAACTGACAGCTGTTCGTTAGCAAACTTCTTAAGCGAGACTCTCTGTGCTACTTGGGAATTATATCCTTACACGAGAAACACGTCAGAGTATCTGTTAACAGGATAATAATACCCAGCACCATTTGGAATGTCACATCACCAGGGAGTTCTGGCTCTGGAGGCTGGTAAGGAATTCATCTTATTACCAACCCAGTAGATCTGTTTTGGTTTAATGAGGCTGCCTTAAATTCTCTTCAAGTAAATTGGGGCCCACAAAGGTTTAGTGGGCATCAGAATCACATGGAGGGGCTCGTTAAAACAGATTTCTGGCTCCACTCCCAGAGTTTGTGATTCCGTCGAGCTGGGGTTGGTCATCTGAAATATGCCCATGTGGGGTGGGCAAACCTAATGCGCATTTCCAGATGATGATGATGTGACTTAGGACCACACTTTGAGAAACAGTAGATTAAAGAAAAAAAACATGCAAATAGGAGTCAGCGGAATTTTGGCTCCACTCTGATTAGCTCCTTGGGTGGACATCTGCCCTGAGTGCGAGGAGAGGTTGGTAATTAACTAGGTAAAAATAATCTGGAGGTCACAGATTAGCAAGGCCAAAGCTGGCCCATAGGTGCTTTGTTTGACTCCCATACTATTATTTTTTTAATTAAACTTGTTGTCAACCTTTAAAATTCATGATATTCTGTATAAAATTCCAAGTCCTGCTTTTTCTCAGTAAATCAATTATCTAGCACGGGGCCATGGATGCCTCTGTTAGACAGGGTACCATGTCAGGAGACCCCAGTCCCCACCTGACCTGCTTTCATTTGCTCACACTAACTACTGCTCTTGACTTGGTGTTTCCATGCAGATAATAAGTCTAGAAAGTTCAAGCTTCCAAATAATTTTTTAGTTTCATTATCTACTGTACATGGCTAAGACCAAAATAAAATCTCACATCATTGGCTGGAGAATCTTTTGCCAGAGTTAAGAGATAAGCTGGAAAGAAGAACTCAAGGAAAAAAGGTGGGACAAAAGTCAGTGGGTACAAGCAGGTGAAGAGTAAAGGGTCAGACCTTGGAGTCCAGCTGGAGACACCAGGACCAGCATCACTGAGAAACTTGCTAGAAATGCGACTATTGGGTCTCACCCCAGAAACCCAAGAATGGGGTCCAGCAGTTTGGATTTCACCAAGATCCCTGGGTAATTTGGACGTTAACGTTCGAGAACCACTACTCGAAGACAGCGAATAGGTATGTAGGTCATTGGGCCTGTGCAAATAGCCCAGTGTAAAAGAAAAGGACATTGTGAATGTTGATTCCTGAATAATTTTAAAGTACTGACCTTTTTGGTCAGTGTTGTTCTTCTCTATTCAGAATAGGGAGATTTTTCTTTTTCATTTTTTTCTGATGGAAATTTTATGTTCTAGAACTTGCTTCCATCACTACCTTTAAGAACCGAAAAGCGTATTTTATTTTCAACTGATACAGGAGGCCACAACGCCAGGGAAGAAGGCTAGAAGGTCAACCTACGCTGTCATTTGGCTTCATCAATTGTCAGCACTCTTAAAAGGTCAAATGTCTGGGGACCATGTAGGCAACAGAGCTAAGGTATTCTCTGTGTTTTTGATACTTTCCACCATCAGCACCGTCATAGCCAGGATGAGTCCAGTGATTCTCAATCTCAGATACTTTGAAGCCAGTGGGGAGTTGGGGCGCCTGGGTGGCTCAGTTAAGCATCTGCCTTTGGCTCAGGTCATGATCACAGAGTCCTGGGATCGAGTTCCCCATCAGGCTCCCTGCTCCTCGGGAAGCCTGTTTCTCCCTCTGCCCCTCCCCACGCTCATGCGCTCTCGCTCTACTTTCCCTGTAACAAATATGTAAATTAAATATATATATATTTTTTTAAATGAAGTCATGAGGAGCTTTTAGAAAATATCCTGACCTAAGCTCCATCCCTAGAGATCCTGTGTTGGTTGGCTTTGGATGGGACCAGGGCCACCGACGTGCTTTTAGAAGCCCCTCAGGTGATTGGCCTGCGCAGTTGGGGCTGAGCAGCCCTGCTTACAGCCTCCCCCAGCGTTGGCAGTGACCTAAAAACCAAATTTCAGACCTCAGCACTTCTCTCCCTGGGAACCTTGATGCTACATTCGAATAGATAGGTCTAGTAACTAAAAAACCTTGAAGAATTATCACCTGTAGTGGCCTGAACACAGGCACTCTGCTTATACCAAGAGAAGAGAAGAATTTGTGTAAAAAGTTCAAGTTTCCAAACACTTTTGCCAGCTAATTAATGCCAAAGTACTTTTTCTTTGGCTTGAAATTTTGGAGAATTGGCTTACCTCTCCACCTTCTCTTGGGTGTTGACGCAGCCCCTTGCGAAGGAAACAGTGGGTTCTGTTGCTTGCCTGACCTCCGAGGAGAAGGGGACAAGGTGGCCAGTCAGTCCGTAATTTTACTTTGTGGGTGGAGTGTTGATACAACCAAATCCAAAGGCCTCAGTCCTTGGCGGGGTTACTACCTCTGAAAACATGAGATTTGGGTCAGAATTCAGAAACAAAATATCAATTCCATCTCTCCATCCCCATCCCCCTCAAAACTCTCCCATTGATTGATTGATTGATTGATGATTGATTGAGTTCTGCGGCTCCTGGTCATTTTGTGACCGTGTGCTCTTCTTACTACTTCCTCGTGGCAAGCTAAAGGATCCTCGGTTTTTGACCTTTTGATATAAAAACATGCATTACAGTCATGCTTTTGTGGGGGTTTTCCCCCCCTTTAATTTAGGGAAGTGGCGAGTATGTGTGAAACAATCACAAAGTTCGCATTTCCCCTTAGAAACAAATGAAAAGGGCAACTCACCAGAGTTCCTCGCTGACTTCAGGGACTTTTCCTTTAAAATGAAAGAGACTGGAAAATCTAGAAAATATTTCGTTCTATCACAGGCACAAAGACAACGACATCGGGGAAGATCCAACATTGACTTTCAAAATCTCAGCAGCACCGTGCTCCTGGGCCTAAGGGCAGCGTTAAGATTGGAGAAGGAATCTTGGTTCCATCCGCAGCCTAGTTACCTAACGTCCCTAAACTTTGTTTGGTCTTCTGTGAAATGATCGCACAGGATTCTTATGTAGATTAAATTAGATAACATATGGAGGGGCACCTGGGTGGCTCAGCGGTTGAGCCTGGGCCTTCGGCCCAGGCCATGACCCCGGGGTCCTGGGATCAAGTCCCACATTGGGCTCCCCGCAGGGAGCCTGCTTCTCCCTCTTCCTGGGTCTCTGCCTCTCTCTCTGGGTCTCATGGATAAATAATTGAAATTTTTTTTAAAAAAGATAATATATGGAAAGCTTCTGCCCCTTGCCTGGCAAGGAGGATAGAGTCAATAAATGGCAACTCTTCCTTAGCCTGACTCCTGGCTGGTTCCTGGAGGCCTGGCTTGGCTCCATTTCTCAAACGCCTCGCACCCACCTGAGGTGTGCAGCAATCCAGAGGAGGTGATTCGAAGCCTTTGCACAGGGGATAAAGTCTGGAGAAGGAGGGAGAGAACCAGCAAACTCAAAAGCCTCAGGGCAGGTGAGGCCCGCGCAGGGCTCCACAAGGCAGTGATCCGTGGGGCAGGGCCCATGAAGGCGAGGGCCACCAGGCCAGCGGGCCGGGAGGTGCCAGCTGGAGGACGGTGCTGAGAAGCAGCTGAGGGAGCACCTTCCACGCCGAGCTTTCTTGGATTCCCGGTGGTGGGACTTGGCCCCGGGAGGGCAGGGGCAGGGGCAGGTGCAGGGCAGGGGCAGGTGCAGAGGCAAGTGCAGGGGCAGGGGCGGGGCAGGGGCAGGTCTCCCCAGGACTCCATCCCGGGGAGGAGGGCTCCCAGCCGCCCATGGACTGGGAGCCCCGGGCCCAGCCTGACCAGCAGCACCCCGCTCCCTGCCTCTGGGGCTCCTCCCAGGGGGTGCATTCCCAGCTGGGCTGGATTCCCCTCCCAGGCGCTCCTCCAGCCCCAGGGCTGAGGAATTCTGGAGGAAGATGCTCCAAGGGGGGCAGGGTTGAGGGTGGGAACGATTTTGAGTCGCTGTGGAATCCGAGAGGGGGATGTGGCTGCGTCCTCCCAGGTGGAAGGCATGAAGGCTGTGAGTCACCCAAACTAGCAGGAAATCGCACAAGAAGGGCCTGGTCCCAGAGGAACAGGTCACCCGGAGTTGAAGCAGCTCCGGCCTTGTCCCTGGGAAGGCGAGGAGTCCCTGCCTCAAACTCAAAGGATTTCTCTGCGCCTCAGTTTCATCTTCTGTAAAGTGGGGATAATAATACTCATTCCTCTCTATTTCCTCAGTATGAGTAGGAATTACGGCATACGTGAGTCCCTGGGGAGGAAAGGCTTAAATCAAACCATCGCTGTTGCTCTTTCTTCTTGGCAAATGGTCTCCGTGGTAATCATAGCTTTCCTTTACTAATAACCCATGCCGCTGGCGGCCTGGTAACCTAAATATCAAGAGGATGGGTATCGCATTATAGCTTTCGAAGGCCTCTGTTCTTTAAAACCTGGCTCTTGATTCACATACCATCTCATTTTGCTTAGAGTCATTACTTCATTTCGCCAAAAATTATTTTGCTTGAGCCACGTCAACTAAAATACAAGAGCTACGGTGAACGTTTTGATCATTAAATACGGTGGAGATGAGTTTGAGATGCAAACCCTCAATCTCAGAGCATAACTGTCCCATGAGACAGTGGTGCCCGTTTTCTTCTCTGGGTTGCTCTTCTTTTGGTCTCTTTGACCTAGAAAGACTAAGACGGCGCCGCTCAATTCCGGGTCCTACTCGAACCACGCCGACTACAAAGCATCCAAATTTGCCATCTGTGCCATCAGATTCAAACTCCTCCAAGATAGTTCTTTTTTTTTTAATTTAATATTAAGAGTGACAATAATAATCACACTTGCAATTCTACTTTGAGAATTATCTTTTATTGTGATAACATGCACATAATTATTTTTCCCATGTGGTTTTCTGGGATTAAGGTGCATGACTTTTATCAGATTCTCTCTCTCTCTCTCTCTTATTTTGATTGTGGCAAAACACAGATAACATTACATTTATTGTCTTAACCGTTTTTAAGGGTATAGTCCAGGAGTGCTAAGTATAAATCACATGGTTGTACAAGAGCTAAATTTTAAGTTAACCTATTTAAGTGTATAGCTCAGTGGCATTAAGTTCATTCATGCGGTTATGCAATCATCAGCACCATCCATCTCCAAAACTATTTCATCTTCCCAAACTGGAATTTTTTTTTAAATTTTATTTATTTATTCATGAGAGACACAGAGAGAGAGAGAGGCAGAGACACAGGCAGAGGGAGAAGCAAGCTCCACGCAGGGAGCCTGATGTGGGACTCGATCCCGGGACCCCAGGATCAGGCCCTGGGCTGAAGGCAGTGCTAAACCACCGAGCCACCGGGCTGCCCCCAAACTGGAATGTTATACCCATTAAATAGCATGAAATATTAGACAACCTTAAAAAGGTTTCATTGTACGTTTATACTATATTTTGTTTATCCATTTGTCCATCAATGGATACGTGGCAGCTTCTACCTCTTGGCTGTTAAGAATAATACAGCTGCATACATGAGTGTGCATATCTCCTCATGACCCTGCTCTCAGTTCTTTTGGGTATCTGCCCAGAAGTGACATTGCTGGATCATGCATTATTCTATTTTTAATCTTTTGAGGACCCACCATACTGCTTTCCATTAGTGGCCGTACCATTTTACATTCTCACCAACGGTGCCCAAGTGCTCCAATTTCTCCACATTCCTGCCAACACTTGTTATTTTCTGGTTTTGTTTTTGTTTTTTTGTTTTGTTTTGTTTTGTTTTAGGGTAGCCATCCTAATGGGTATGTTGAAATTCTATTTTTGATAAGACAGTAGCAGGTAGAGGGGCTAAGACTAAACATGACACAGGGAATTCTCATATATTTATACGAGACTTCTCTTCATAAAGCCAGAATGGCTAAGAGCCACCCTAAAGAACTGTACTTCTTGGTTACCCTTGCTCCGGCTGGAGAGGAAGTGCATCAAACACCTACAAGAGACAGTGGGGGTTTCCCTGCCAACTGGTAAGGCAGTGAGAACAAACAGAACCTGAGAAGAGAAGAAAGTCCGAGGGAATTGAACGCAAAGTCCTCCCCACTTGCACCACACACTGGGCAGACAGATCTCCTGGTGACTCTGAGATGCACTTTCGTGCCTGACTGTTTTGCACAGTTTTCGCTATGGAATCGCCTGACAGATGCAGATAAGCCCCAGAAGGAAGAAGGGGAGGGGTCTTCTCAGGAACTGGGCAACAGAAAGGGGAAAACATGTATGGCTAACCCTGGTCAAAGGTAGAAATTAAAAGAATAAGATGGGAAGTTAAGCCTAGAAAAACTGACTTCCTTCTGCTCTTCCACCGCCAGTCCACGATGATCACCAACAGAACGTACGAGCATCAGTTCTTTGTTCTACTGCTCACTTCCCTTTCTAAATTGCTGATGTCCTCGCTCTTCTGTCCCTGGGGGCCTAATGCCTGGCCTGCTGCTCTCTGACGGCCGCAGACCCCTTCTGCGAGATCGCACCCATCATCCAGCCTCTCTTTTACTCAGGCATACAAGATATATTTCTTGGATACCTGCGAGGGGTCAAAGTCAATCTACGGTGGATAGCTTACGACCTTGAACAGCTTTTTGTTGTTTATTTTTCCCCCCTAAAATTGTGTTCAAAGCAAAATTAAGCCCTTCCACAGGGGTGCATCAAGCAAAGGGCAGTGGGCATGGTCGGTCTGTCCCAAGTACAGGCAATTCATCATTGTCTAGAGGATTTTAAACATTAAAAATAACAAGAAGAGTTTTAAATAATGCAGTAAAATAAATAATGGACTCAAAGGCATGTGGCTTTTTATTTTCCCCATGCTCCGTCAACCCTGAACAATGTCAGTGATAAAATACTCCTCCCACTCAAAATATGGTGTGGGTCCCGGTTCTAAACAACTGCTGTGGTTACCCTCGAGTTTTAACACTACATACGTAATCTTCAAATATTTGAAGAATAGGCTTTTCTTTAATAAACATTATATTTTATGCAGAAATTAAATCAAAGCACTCCCATTTGTACATCCAGGGACTCAGCTGCCTACGTTTTTGTTTAGAGTAAGTTCAAAATGGTTTAGAGTCCTTTGAGCTTGCCTGAAGGGCAGTCAGTGTCACCAACCCCTGGGGTATTTCAGCTTCATAGGTTGAAAACAATAGATTTTTTTTTTTTTTTCAAAAAACAGTGATTATGAAGAGAAAGAAAAACTGAGTCATTTCAATTCTGCCTCTGCAAGTAATGGAACAAAATTTTTTTTATTTTTTATTTTTTTATTTTTTTATTTATTGGAACAAAATTAAATATTTTGCCTCCTCTCAAGAAATCGTTTGTGCATTATATATTAACTTACACACATATACCCAAAACACTTTTTTGCTTAATATTTGTTTTATTTTTAATTTATTTGTTTGCATGATGGTATATATTAAATTTTGTTATCTATCTTTCTTTCCTGACTGCTGTTAGTCATTTTGTATCACCATTATTCTGAAACACATTTTTTTATCCGGGGGGATTAAAAGTGATGAATGTTGGATGTCAAAAATACTAGACCAGTGACTGGTCTTACTACTTTTTTTTCTAGTCGGTACGTGATTCACTATTCAATTTCCCAACAAAGCATCTGCTGTCTGCCAGCAGGCACGAGGCTCAGTTATGAACAGAAAGTGACCAATAAAGCACAGACCAAGCCTTAAGGTCAGTGTCTCTGGGATGTGGCGAATTGGAAAGGTCCTGCTTGTAGCTAGAATGTGAGGCTGAGCCGAACATACTGAAACTAGCCTAACTCAATGGAGAGCAAATTCTAGACACCCTAGGACCAAGTTGATCAGGTCACTTATTTTATTCATTTTCCCATAAATGAGACGCCTGGTCGGTACACAAAGGAAGGGGCCTGATATTTTTTACGCCTACATAAAAAGATACTTATGAACCTTTTCTAATCCATTTCTGTGGTTATGTTTTAGAAATGCCCATTCTCATAATCTCCCTTTATGCCATGTCAATAAACATGTAATAAATAAAGCAGACTTATCCAAATCAAATGCAAAGGGAACCAGTTCTCCATAATTTTTTTTTCAGTATTCTGTGCTGAAAGGTGGAAAGGTATCAAGGAAGAGCTTCCTCCTGTTCTTGCTAGCTCAGTGATCAGAAAGGATGAGCCAGGGAACAAGCCTAAAATTTTAAAAATTAGAGGGAACACAGGGCCAAAGGGTAAAGGAAGCTTTCACTATATATTTTTTTTCCATTCAACTCTCTCTCTCTCTCTCTCTCTCACACACACACACACACACACACACACACACGCATATACTCCTCACTCCTTATAGAAACCAGAATTCTCAAAAAAAAAAAAAAAGAAAAGAAAAGAAACCAGAATTCTCTCAATTCTCTGGAAAAAAGAATCATTCAACTGAATCTAAAATACAGGAGGGCTGATTACTGCTGCGCAACTAACGGCCTGACAATATTCTCTTCAAAATGCTCTTCTGTAGTTATGATTGACTTGGAGGCTCCATGGTTTTTCTTTTTCCCTTAATGGACTTTGTCAGAGGATTGCATTTCCTATCAGAGCACCTTGCAACCTTCTGCGAGAAACCGTATAGGTGGTCCAAGGGGTAATGAATGAAATTGAGCAAAAGAAATCTTCGGTTGAAAATCAGGGGAAAGATATTCCTGTTGCAAGCCCCATTATTCTGCAGAATGATCTCCCGGGGGAATCAGTAATGGCCCCATCACTCGCTCGTGTCATTCTAAACGAGCACAGAAAAATATTTGAGAGTATTTTATAAGGAAACAGCCTGTATTGGAAAAGAAGAGAGAAAATGACCTAATTTTCCATCTGTAATTTTTCATGATTTTGCCTTGAATAGCCTCTTCACACATAATATCTGACAATTTGGGTAGGCCAGGCTGAAAACCACAAAAATGATCTCTGGCCAGCTCTTCAAGGCAAGAGTTAAAGAACTTTAAAAGGAAACAGTCTTGACAATAAACATCCGACGCCAAGTCGTGATAGGTGCTCCTGCTTCTTCCACACACACTTACATCCTTACTTATGCAGCGCGTGTGTGTGGCTTATCCTAGGATCGAATTCAAATGCGTTTCCCTGTTGGAACATCTCTGTCACTGCAGCTGATCCTGAGACGGACGCTTCCCGTTAGGAGTCAAATCCCATTTTTTTAGACTGGGGCAGGAAATACCGCTCGGCGCTGGAATACGTATGAAAATCAGAACACTTTCAAAGATGTAATACAGGAAATCAACCAGAGAATATTCAAATAGTCACAATGTGCTTAACATTTTAAACATTTTCTTCCTCTTTTAAACAAATGCTGAGCAAAGCTTCCTGTGTTTCAAAAGCGAAGTCCACGGACGCTCCAAATGGCAAGTCCCACGTAATTATTATTCCTTCTCTTCACACTTAATTTCCCCGGCTTTATGGGAGGTTTCCAGGACTCTAAAGATGGCCTGTAGAGCATTTCCGTGCATCTCTGGTTCGAGTCCTGTCTTCATGGGGTAGGGAGAAAGTCGTATGGGTCCTTGACATCAACACTTGGCTCCTTCCAGGTCCTACTCTCTGTGGGCAAACTAAGATACAAGGAGTAAGAAACCTGTTTGTATTTCTTGAGACACTTACAAGTTAGGCGGGAAGGGGTGATGTAAGGCTAATCACATAGATAACAATCCAATGTCATCTGTCTTTCCTTACCTATGAAACCCGGGTTGCCGTGCTTACCTGGTGGTAACAAATAGAAAAATGATGATTGCAAAGCACTCGGCCTAGTGCTTGACACACAGAAGTATCCTGTCAAAGGTCATTATCGTTACAGAAGAGTTGCCAGATAAGTAAATTTTTAAAATAAAGGCGAGCTTAGAAGTTGGGGAGAAGCAGGGGTCAAGGGGAGGCAGTCTGTGGCAACCCAGGAAAGTTTCTTGGACAAGGCAGGACTTACACTGGGCCTTGAAAAATGAGGAAGACCAGCCAAAAGGCAAAAAAAAAAAAAAAAAAAAAAAGTCTCTGTTCACTTCCCGAAATGGCAATTGGCAGGACTGTCCAAGTTCATGACACATTCTTTCAAACTTCTTTCTTGACTGATTCCATGGCCTGATTTCCCGTATCTTTTAAACCTGTTTTGCCAGGTAAGTGCAAACATCAACCATCAGAGTATTGGTTCATTTACAATCCAGTCCTAATCCAATTTGGTCCGATTTCAAATGCCTCCATAGCACAAATCAAGAGCACTCATCAATCAGCCAATATGAATAATTTCCAATACTGAAAAATATCTTTGGGGTAACACCATGAGACCCTTGGGGAACAACCAGGAATGGGGTTTCAGAGTGGACCTAAGCTATATTTCCAACCTAAGTCAAAGCTAACCAGGTGATTCCTTCCTAGTCAGGATGGACCAGTGACAGCCCCACACCCCTTGAGTCAATGGGAAATAGTTTCTTAACTCACTTTTGGGAAATGTTGCCAGTGATTCAGAATACAGGCTGGCTCACCGGGACATCATAAGGGATATTTCCCTCAACAGCTTCCCCACCTCCGTGGTAAGAGGTGAGTTTCCCAGGCTGTCATGTTACCCAGAAGCACCCAAGCTATGATAGAAGAGACTATCAGAGGTCTGGGGCAGTCTTCTCTTTATTAACATTATTGAAACTCTAGAATGCTCTTTCATATAACTTATTATCCAAACTGGAAATCTTTTGAGAATATGTGATATTAATAATTGTGCTGCAGAAGCAGACATACACAAGGAATGTTCCAGGCAATGCAGGATATATGATCATCCTGTCTCAAGGTTTTGGGGCCCTGGCTTCGAAGAGTAAAGATATTCATTCGTCATGCATTTATTAAGCATATACTATGTACCAGACACTATGATACCTATACCTAGAAATAATATATTAACTGTCTTTGCCCTACAGGTCTCAGGCTAGTAGGGAAGACAAACACTAAGTAGACACTGATAAAGCACTGTAGACATCAGAGAACCTGGGGAGTAGCTAAGTCAGCTTGAAGAGTGAGAGAAGACTTCCTGAAAGAGGTGTTGACCTGCCTACACCGCCAACAGACAATGAGTAACACTAACCAAGTTCCAGGCTGAAATGTCACTGAAAACCAAAAGTATTTTTTATTTATCAGCCATTTACTGTATATCAGCCACTTTGTGTATAATACCTCATTTAACTCATATTTCTAGTATTTCCATTTTACAGATAAGAAAAAATGAGCACAGAAATAGTAATTTTCACGGTGTGACAGTTTTAAAACACTGAAAAGATCTATGTCCCCCCTCCCATGAATCTTGTTTTGACCAACACACTACAGTGGAATGTGACTTCTGGGCAAGGTGTTCAGAGGCCGAGCAACTGTCCCCTGGTTTATTACACATGTGTTGGATCCCTGAGCTGATAATAAAATATCCCACTCTGACCGGGCAAGTGGCCACAGGGAGTCATTCTGAGACAGGACCAGCTGAGCATATCCTTCAACCATCCCAGTCCAGACGTCACGTAGCTATGTAAGAAGTCATCTTAGACGACATGGATCCTCCGGGGGGCCTCGGTGGCCTAGTTGGTTAAGTGTCCAACTCTTGGTTTCAGCTCAGGTTGTGATCTCAGAACTCAGAGATCGAGCCCCACATCAGGCTCACTGTGGAGTCTGCTTGAGATGCTCTCTCACCCTCTCCCTCTGCTCCGTACCTCAAATAAATAAATACATCAAAAAAAAAAAAAAAAAAAGAGAGAGTGCATCCTCCCAACTCAGCATGGCAAAACTGTCCACACTGGCCCTTTCTTGAATCCAGACCCAAAGAATTTGTCGCCTTAAAACGGTGATTATTTTGTATCACTAAGTTTTGGTCTAGCAATAGGAACTGGATCACAAGAACACATACTTATGCAGGCAATGAAAGAGGATTCAAAAAAATTCAAATCCAGAAAGTCTGGAATCAAACACACATAAACACACTCTTCTCTTTTCTTTCTTCCTTCCTTTCTTCCTTCCTTCCTTTCTTTCTTTCTTTCCTTTTTTACAATACAAGTAAGTGTCTTTCTTTCTTTCTTTTTCTTTCTTTCTTTCTTTCTTTCTTTCTTTCTTTCTTTCTTTCTTTCTTTCTTTCTTTCTTTCTTTCTTTCTTTCTTCTTTCTTTCTTTTTCTTTCTTTCTTCTTTCTTTTTTGGTTTTACAATACAGTGATTCAACAAGTCTCTTTAATTGTTGCTTCCCAAGCAACATGACTTCTTTTGTATACATACAAGCACCTCTGGTAACTGACATAGAAAGTTCAGTGAAGTGATTAGGGATGGATCTGGAAAGAGAACAAGAATCCATCAAGTAACAGAAGTCCTCATAAATCACAGTAAGGTGTTCGGAGCAATAGGAAGCCATTGAAACATTTTAAAGCAACAGAATGTTGTACTCAGCTTTGTGTTTTAAAGGGATCACTCCAGCGTTTATGTGGAAGATCTTGAGGGGAACAAGATGGAGAACATTTAGGAGCCCATTAAAGCCATTCAAGTGAGAACTAAGTCAATGGCAGTGGCAGAGCAGAAGAGCAGGAAGGGGGCTAACAGCAGGAAACAGCAGCCACACAGACAACTTGTGTTCAACGCCACTGAGCACTCCAGCAAACCTGGAGCCGGAGAGGAATCGGAAGACAGAGGAAATGATCAGGGAATACAGCGAGGTGAATGCTTGCGGCCACATTTGCCCAGTAAATTGAAAAGTGCAGGTGTACCTCTCATTCCCTTCTCTTCCCTCCCTTTATCTCCTTTCTGTCTTCTCTTTTGCCCTTCCCTTCCCTTCTCTTTCCTTCCCTTCCCTTTCCTTTGAGATGGTGAAAGAGGAACAAAGCATGACAGGAAAGTTAGTGATAAACAGTCATTTTGAGAAAATATAACTCTGTCGTCAGTCAAGAGAGTCAGGGTCCTCACTATTAAAGTGAAAAAAAGAGGAAAACTAGAGATAGCCCTGAGATTATGACCTGGAGCTGGAAGTATTGGTGTGAACTCATAGTTTTAGATAGATGGATACTAGGTAAATAGAGAGATAATACATATATGTATGTATATATTTATAATGCATATAAACCTGTATCTATCACTTTTTACTTATATGTAGGTATATACATATAGAATCTCAACTCTGTTTCCCAAGACGGTCTAGAAGCAGTGACATTCCAGTGGCAGTGAACACTTTGAGAACACATTTTGGTTTCCAAATAACATTCTTTACCAGAAGGAACTCCTTAGATAAACAACTGATTTCAGTACTTGGGTAGGGAAGATACAAAATGAGTTCAGATGATCTTGTCGTACCAGAAAGTAAGGAAGTGCTCAAAGAATGCTGTAAACAATGTCAAAGAGACATGAGAGCGAGTTTACAAGGATTCCTACTGACCAAATATGGAAAACTCTGAGAATCAAAAATAATGAGAGTAATAGATGACAATCCATTGAATAAAATAGGAACCCATCAGTCTATACTGATATGAATGAATGAATGAATCTATAAATTAAGGAAGAGAAGATCTATCCAATAACAGAAAGCCAATTAATAAAAGATAGAAATAGAAAATCACCATTTGATAGCATATAAGTGGTCGTTAATTTAGGCAGGAGTCAGGGAAGAATGCAGGCTTAATGAGTTTGAGGCTATTGGTGTAACTGTGAAGTACCTCAGCGTGAAGTCTTTACCAACCACAAAAGAAGAAGATGGTAATTTAAAGGTAGAGAAAGCTGGCCACCTACCAGGTCATCAAAGCTGGCATCCCCAGCTGTGGGACTATGCAGCTGCCTTGTGCTTCCATCATGTAATCAATTTGGGAAGAGCACAGCATCATTTCTAGGGTCTTCCTGCCAAGAATGGATGATCTGGGTCTGGTCATAAGATAACCTCATAAAGGTCCAGGTTGAGTGGCATCCTATCAAATGAAACATCTATATTCTTTAATCTGTCAAGGTCGTGGATCACAGGGAAAGACTACAGAAATATGCCAGATTAAAGAAGACTAAAAAGTGGTATAAAAATAAAATAAATAAATATATAAATGTATAAATAAAAAATAAGTTCAATATATCATTCTGGACTAGAAAGGAAAAAGACACTCTTGGAGTAACTGTCAAAATTTGAATGGGGACTGTGGATTACAGGGTAACATTCTCTCAATTTCCTAATTTGGAAGATTATTTGAGATCAAGAGGAGAGTGTCTTTGTTTTGGGGGAACCGAGTTTCAGCCATTGTATCTACCTAAGTACATGAGATATGAAAGCATTTTAAACTATTCTTTCAATTTTTCTGTAAGTTCAAAGTAATGATTTTTTAAGATTTTATTTATTTATTTATTTATTTATTTATTTATTTATTTATTTATTTATTTGAGAAAGAAAGAGAGAATACAAGCAGGAGGAGGGGCAGAGAGACTGCAGGCTCCCCACTGAGTGCAGAGCTGACAAGAGGCTCAATCCCATGACCCTGAGATCATGACCTGAGCCAAAATCACTTAACCAACAGAGCTACTCAGGAACCCCTTCAGTATTTTTTTTAAGTTAAATAAAAGTAAAAAAATAAAAAAGAAATTTGTAACACATATGGAAAAAAAAGTACAGATGCTAGGCTTTTCTTTCAAAATAGGAGCTAAAATGCAATTTTAATTCATTATTAAAAAGAAAAAGTTGGTTGTGCCTGACCGGTTTTGTAAATTCAAGCCCTGCGTTGAGTGTAGAGATTACTTAAAAATAAAATCTTAAACAAGTTAGAGAACATTTTATATGTATCAGACTCTAGGAAAACCATCAGGTACAGATGATAAAATACTTTGTTGTTTGGACTCACAGATATCATTGGCACTTAAATAAGGGAAAGAGAAAGATAAGAAAGAAGAAAAGTCCACAAGAGAAAAAGAAAGAAAGAAGAAAAGAAAGAACAGAAAGAAAGAGAAAGACAGAAAGAAAGAACGACAAAGACGCACTAAAGACAAAGCCCTCAGAGAAAAATCAATACAAAACTCCTCCACATAAACTCAAATAACCTCTACGAACCCCTCCGCCCCAACATCCCTCCTCACGCCCAACACAACACGCCCCTCCCTCCCTCCCTCCATCCCTCCCTCCGCTCCTCCCGCCATCCCTTCCACCTCCCCTCCCTCCTCCCTCCTCAACTCCCTGCCCTACCTCCCGCATCCTCCCTAATAAATAATCAGAAGCACGAAATAAAAGACGCACTACCTAAAGAAAAGAAAGAAAGAAAGAAAAAAGAAAGAAGAAAAGAAGTTCATGATTTTTAAACTGTCTTTCCCAGAATTTCTAGGAGGTGACTCGGGTGTTCCATAAATATTTAGTTCAAATTTTGTCATAAAAATATGTTTTCAAGTAAACAAAGACATATAAAAGAATAAAAATACATACAACAATATATAAAAAAATTTTTAAAGAAAATCTACGGTATGCTGAAGTATGTTTTTACCCAATAAGAAGCCACCAGTATACTCGTTTACCATCTCTATATAGACATTTGAATTTGCTGCAAATATATTCTTTATTGATTAGATAGAGCTCTGATTTTTTTCCCCTTTTATTCCGGATAGTTTCTATCTGCCTAGCTAAATTTATAAATTCAGATAATCCCTATCGGTATGAACTATAACTTGTCTTTAATCCATTTTATTTTTCAAATAAAAAATACAGAACTTAATGGGATGGTGAAACAGTTATAATCCTGTAACTCTTTCCTAACTTTTTTTTTTTAATTCTATTTTTTCCAGTTTTTTTTTTTAATTCCAGTAGAGTTAATATACAGTGTTACATTAGTTTCAGGTGTACAACGCAGCGATTCAACGATATCTTTTCTAGCTCTGGATTTTGAATACCACCATTCATAGTGACAGTCTGTCAACATGCTTGATTTTATAATAAGCAAATACTATAAATTTCACCTTCTAAACAACCATATTAGAAAGATCCTGGTTTTATCTATTTTATATGTTGATTTTTTCTAACAGACTGCCTAAGGTAAGAATTATGCAAAAAAATCATAACAATCAAAACAATATCCTGAGTTAAAAAACACTGGTATGAGATATGGCTTTAAAATAAGTCGTAAGATAAGATACATTTTCTCTTTCATTTTGTTAGGCGATTAATAAGAACAAAATGCAAAGGAATGTGTCCCCAATCCTTTAAATGGCATCTTTTGCCAGATAATCAGGAAGAGGGTAGAGTTCATGACTGATCGTGAAACACAATTGTGCGTCATTTGCTGTCTTCAGCTCCTTTGTGATACAAGAACCCGTGTCGTTTGCCTAGGTCAACCCATGGCTGTCAACGGACTCTCAATATTTAGGAATCATGTATTTAATTAGTTGGCTTCCCCAACACTTGCAGGTATAATACATCAAAAGAAAATAATACATCACATCACACATCTCCACATCATCGCACCAAGAAAAACTATCTTGTTAGAGAACTGGGCCCTCATCCTCCCAGAGCCTTAGGTCCTTGGTTTTCAACCAGAGAAATTTCATACCTTGTTCCCTCAAGACACCTGGCAGCATTGGGGACACGGACGGGGCTTTCTGGGTGAAGGATCCTGACATCTGGTAGACAGGGGGTAGCACAGGGCACCCCAACACGCTCAGCCCAGCCCCGAGGACCACCAGCACCAAGGCTGGGAAATCCTGCCCCACGGGGCATATTCTTCTCTGGCAGAAAAGCGGAGGCTACACTACTAGACTGTTCTGGATTCGTGCCTCACCTTCTAAACGCTTAGTTTCTTCACCCCCTTTTTCTTCTTGGGTCCCGCACGATGGCCTGATCTTTGACCCTCGCTTTCCATTGAACTCAAAAATGGGATTTATCATTCCATGATACTTTGACTTTTCCTCACCTCCCTCCAAATTCTAAATTATTTACTCTTTCATGTGTTTAAAGAGATGGGACAGTAAATGGGAAGCCCTGCAAATTTTCAGCTTTTTAGGTCAAGGGACTTGGTTTTACTAATTCAGCCGCAGTGTATCTGTTCAGATAGCAGCGATTCCCATCCTGTTTACAAGAAGGATTCCTGTCATTGTTTTCTTTTTACACCCAGCCATACACTTTATATTTTAAAATGCTTTGTCTAAAAAACTGCAATTAGCCGTCTGTTAACCAAAAATGCAATTGCTAGAACCGCTGAACGATAACCAATGTAGCTGCCCTACGACGTGACGTAGTTCTCACAAAGAACCTTTAGCTAGAATAATTGGCTTGTGTAATCTTACTGATGAGAAAGCTATGATTTCTATCAGGTGTCTTGAAACATTGGCAATCCTTTGGAATTTCTCGTTTCTACCTGGACTCATCTTCACCAAACTCTTAAGAAACTAATGAATCCGATGATTTATATGATTAATTTATTTAAGAGGACGAGAACTGATGCAAACCAAAGGAGCTTGTAATATATCCGGGGATTGCCTCCTGCTTGGGGTTTAGATAAATTATTGCTGAGGAACAAATTGGAGAAAATGAAGTTGGAAAGTTTCCCGAGGAAACTTCCACTACACTGGTGGTAACATGCAATTATCTCCAGGATAAATTTAGTCCAAGAGAATGGACACTTCATTCTGGAGCAATTACTCCTGGTCACCGGCAAGAGAAACTGGGAGGTGGGTCTGGACTCCAAACAACGCCTGCCCTTAATTCATCCCTATCTCGGACAGGCTACACCAGTGACGTGACTTCACAGTGTCTCCACATCATCGCATTCCAATCATTAATCCTTGGAGAACACGCCCGCTCTCTAAATGAAGATTTGGGAAACACTAACAGCAAGATGCGTTTCTCTTCACATGAATGTTCTCAGTTGTTCTGTGTTGATTTTTGCTATATTAAGCCATGGAGAATATAAACTTGTCTTGACTGGTTCTCATATTTGGGGACTATCTTACCGCAGTCCTGTATTTAACTAAGTACACTGGGGGTGCCTGGGTGGCCAGTGGTTGAGCATCTGCCTTAGGCCCAAGGTGTGACCCCGGAGTCCGGGGATCCAGTCCCCCATCGGGCTCCCCGCATGGAGCCTGCTTCTCCATCTGCCCGAGTCTCTGCCTCTCTCTGTGTGTCTCTCATGAATAAGTAAGTAAAATTAAATTTAAAAAACCTTAAGTCCACCATTAATATGAAATACTCAACTAAAAATGCCATTTCATGTGTAATTCTCTAGATAAGTACAACTGCATTATGTCCCCAAAAAACATCTGTGCCCTCATCGCTATGTGCACTCTCCAGATTCTCAACTTTTAATAATAGCAGGATGGATGGCTTTTCCTTTTCACAAGTTATCAGTGTTGACCAGACAGAAGAGAATTCATTTTAATTAAATGTCTCTGAAATCCTCACTAAAAGGAACCAAGTGGGTTTCCATCAATTTCCTCTTGAACCGCCTGTGACCTGGTGACATTTCTCAACAATACACAACGTTGGCACACTTCATTGGATGTTTCTTCCAGGTCAGGGCTGAGATGCAAGAGTTGAGATTTATTGACCAAAAATCTTGTAGAAATTGCATGCTAGATTTTTATTATCTATCTCTTCCCTCTTCACCTTTGCCCCAGGCAGCTTGAGATCACTTTGAATTTCCGAAACAAGATTCTGATGCAGCAGTCAGTGCCTTCAGTTACTTTCCACTTAACTGATTTTTGGAGGGATTTAGAAAATGACAAACACTGATCTTTCTTTACTAAAAAATTTTAAAATAGCAATTACCTTTAAAATGCTTTTTAATAGATAAGCTTGGCTTGAATTCCCTGAGATAGTTGGACATTTGTTTTCTTGGGTTTCTACACATGGTAAGGTTTCATCTGGAAACATAACTTTAGGAAATCATAGTCAGCTTTACTAATTTTTAAAAATGGCTAATACAGGGCACCTGGGTGGCTCAGTGGTTGAGCGTCTGCCTTTGGCTCAGGGTGTGATGTCCACACACACCCTGAGGGATCCGGGGTCCACATCGGGCCCACCAGGAACCTGCTTCTTCTCCCTGTGTCTCTGCCTCTCTCTCTCTGTCTCTCATGAATAAATAAATAAAATCTTTTAAAAAGATAAATAAAAATGGCTAATATATTTTAAGGCCAAGCTTCTTCCGCAGTAGGGTTCCCATTAAATCAAGTTTGGCAGCGGAGATCAATGATGTGGCTCTAGTTAACAGAAGATCCATTCTGCAGAAGTTATGCACCTACAAAAGATCAATTCTTTTTTTTTTTCCTCAAAAGATCGATTCTGAAGAGGAATTCATCTTTTAATTCAATACCCTCCTACAACATATTCTGACTCATTGGAGGCAAGAGGCCATTTTTTCCCCAAAAAGAAGAAAATAAAAATGATTTCTATTTTATATATTAAACATAGTGAATGTTCATAAACAAAATATATCAATGAAAGTATTAAATTTATATAAATTTACTCTAAGGATCAGCCCTTCATTTAGAACTGTTTGTTGCGAATTAGCCTCCTGGATCTTACATATATATGTGTACATGTAAATATGTACACATACGTGTATGTATAAATCTATGCGTATGCAGTATACGCATACGTGTAAATGCACTTTTGCTTATTCATTATACGACAGGCTCTTGGCCCAGCAGTGAAGGGTGAAAGTGGCTCCAACAGAAGTTAACCAGTCAGTGCTCAGATTCTACTAGAAGCACGCAGGAGCTCGCAGTCCATCCCCAGAGGCCTGCATCAACTAGGAGAGGAGGAACGAAGCAACCCAGGAATAAGAAGGGGTGCAAATGGGGAGAAGGGTCTCAGACATAAGCAGATGCCGCGAAAGCCATTCTAGCAGCAGAGGGGGCTTCTGACCTCTTCGGCCACAGACCGGAAGTGGCCATAGTGGCTGAGCCAGGCGTCAACCTACTGGTAGACCAGCCCTGCTGGAGGAGGGAAGAGCTGAAACTATGAGCTGAGGGGGGCCCGTAGAAACTCTATGGTGTGGGGGGTATGAGCTCCTTCCTGACCTTGACTGGCCTCTGCTTACCAACCTTATAATGTCACTGAGAGATTTAAATGAGGTACTAAATGAAGAAACGTGTGAAGAACCACGTAAGACTAGTTAAGCTCTCCCTAAGTGCCAGTGGTTCTGATAATACTATTGTCATTACCAGTATTATTATGGCTGGACCCATGGAGCAGGTAAGTATGGAAACCACTCAGAACCTGCATAGCTCACTCTTCTGTGTGTCGGCTTCTTCATCCAATTGAGCGAGTTGATTTCTAAAATCACTATTTCAGGAGCACCCGGGTGGCTCAGCCCGTGAAGCCTCGGACTCTTGGTTTCTGCTCAGGTTGTGAGTCCCGTGGAGCCCGCTTGAGAGTCTCTGCCCCTGACCCTGCCCCTGCCCCGACACTTGCTCACTCCTGGTCTCTCTCTCTCTCTCTTAAATAAATAAATAAAATCTTCTTAAAAAATTACTACTTCAGATACTTAAAATCTTTTTGAATCTACATAATATGGAAAAATTATCATATGGCAGAAATATTTAAGAATCCCACAAAGAAAATGTCAGGTCATCGACCTGTATTTAATCTTGTTGGAAAAGGGGGAAAAAGTGCTTATAACTTAAGATTGCAAAAGCCTGTCGATGCAGTGCAAAATCTCTGCTTTATGAAAGGACTCCCCTGGCACTATGGAAAACAATTAAGTATAACTAAGATCACTCTGATGTTATGCAAACCTGGGTTTGAATTCCAGCTCTGCTACATTAATTACCACCCTGCATACATTATTGAGCTACAATTTTATCATCTGTAAAATGAAGAGAATAGTGAATTTTCCCCAAGGTTATGATAAAACTAAAATACAAACATGTATGGAAAGTACTAAGCATAAATAATCAGTATTCAGTAAATCCATAAAATTATGGATATGGATATCTTATCATATGATATATTACCAAGAAAAGTGCAAATATTCTTGTGCATTTTTTTTTGAATTTTCAAAAATATTTTGGTAGAAGTCAAGGTAACATTTATCTCTCGAAGAGATTACTGTTGACCTTGAGCGAGTTATATAACCTCCCTGACCCTCAATTATCTTATGTATAAAATGGGAAAGTACTGCCTGGAATATTGTGAGAATGTGATAAGTTATAGAAGAGGTTCTAGTATAATGCCTGCCCAAACTAGAGGATGCTTTAAAGTCAGTGTGAATGCAATATATCACACTCAACAAAACATTATTTACATTTAACTATTTAAGATACAAATATTTACCTTTTTTAAAAGAAATAAATAATGGAATGAATGGTATTTACAGTCCCCCTTGTTTTTTTTTTAAGGGAAGAGAAGGCCAGAAGAATAGGCATGTGACTGGGAGGAGTGCTGGAAGATAGCTCTGAGGAGAGGGATCCAGAGCTTAATCTACTTTCCTTGATGAGGTCAGTCCTACAATAGAGAAAGCATTCACTTGTTTGTAAAGTGATCAGATTGAAAGTACCAGGCATTGTTTGTTGAAATACTTCTTTTCACTTGTAGATCTCCAATCTTTGCTTTTATATGCAGCCTGACAAACGAAGCGGAATGCCGAGGACCTTCTCTAAACAAATTTAAGAGGGGATAGAGCAGAGAAGAAAAGAAACGTACTTAAAGAAATGGTCCAGGACTTCACATAGATGACACATGCTTAGGAAAAAAAAAAAACAAAAACAAAAACAAACTAGTTGTAGCAGAGGCTGAGATTTTTTCACAATGTGAAATTGGGATTTATCCCAGATTGGATCCAATTAATGCTAACAAATTAATCCTGATGGGTTGGCTCATTTCACCTAGGCATGTATAAAAATCAGCTGCTAAAGGCTCCAGCCAGCTGACAGTTCACAGATCTTCAATTTTCCAAGTATCTGGAGTACATCAAAACCACCGGACTGACCTAATGTGAGCAATAAAAAAAGGGTAATCAGCAAGATTGTTGGGGATATTATCTATACTTCCCTAATTCATTGCCATTGCTTCCCGCAAATTTCTATCCCCTCAACTCTGACACTGGCGTTAGAATATAACTACTTCTCTCTTTTCAGCCACTAAATTCTAATCCCCATTGCCTGCCTGTTCTCAGGTTCTTATATCTTCTTCGCCTTTGCTCTCCCTCCCTCCCTCTGTATTAAGCAAGCAAAGAAATTCGCTAGAGCACAGCGCCCTGAAAGGAATCCACAAATGCTGTATGACCTTGGGCACACTCATAAAATGCTCATCTGGAAAATGAGTGTAATTCCGACCTCATAAAGTTTGAGAATTGAGTAAATTCAGGCAAAACGTTTAGAGCAGGACCTAGCACAGGATAGGTGCCTTTTAAATTGGGGGATTGCACGTCCCAGTTGCCTGGGAGGGTCCCAACTTATGCTTGTTGTCTCAGCTTTCCAACTGGTTTGGCATTTGTCACTCTTAAGGGGTCCTGCTTTGGCTGATAATTCATGTGCCAGGTCCGTGTGAAAGTAGTAAAGCTGCTATTGTTATTATTAACAATAATAATAAATCATACACATGTACTTCTGGTAGGTTAGTGGAATTCTGATTATGAATGCACATACACGTGGAGATATTAACACGTTGAAATATTCTAGAATCAGAATAGTATAATAAAAAGAACTAATTCTTATACACTTGTTGCATGACTTGAGGGAAGTCACCTAACCTTTCTCAAATCCAAATCCTCGACAGTAAAGCCATATATTATAGAGCCTACGAACTCAGTGGGTTGTAGGAATCCACTGTGAAAATATATATGATAGTAATTTGTAAATGACAGCACTTGGTATAAATGAAACATAATTCTTGGGCTAAAATTTGAATCGGAAGTATCAGGTTTCCATTAATGGCATATTTAGGAGACAGTTCCATACTGCCACAAGCCTCCTATGTAAATACTATTACATATGTATTACTGCATTTATAATATTTGGTTAGAAAATGGGTATCAAGTCATCACAATCATCTGCTTGCTCACCCATGCACCAAGAACTCTTAGAACTTAGCAGTTCCTAGTTCTTGACTTACTTGGGCCCATCAATATGGACAATAGAATGAGTAGTTAGTGCATTGGTTAAAGTCACTGTCTTGCCATTAATGAGCTGAATAGCATTAAGCGAATTATTTCATGAATTTAGGTCTCCATGAGGGAAATACTATCACCTATTTCAAAAAAATTGTAAGGAGACATAAATGAGATCATGATTATAAAAGTCCCAGCACAGTGACCTTATTGTGCTTGATACATAGTAAAATCTAAATAAATATTACCTATTACATATAATTTTAAAGTTCTTAACAAAGCACCAAAGCAAGCACACTCAATCTTTCTATTTTAGAATACGTATTAGTACCGTGGGGTAGGAGGTTGGTTAATAGGCCGATGACTTCGCTCCTGATCCTAAGACAACTCTAAATTGTACCTTAGGGTTGACAGGAAGGCAGCCATTGACTCAGGTTGACAAATATTTATTAAGTGATTGCTGTACGCAGAACACCGTGCTCAGCACAGTGGAATATCAGAAAATAAGTAAGTTGACAAGAAGCTTGTAACGACAGCAGCCCTAACAAATCACACAGGAAATAAGGCCAAACGCAGAACGAGGTAGAGGAAAGGTTCAAGAATTTCAAAGTTCAACGAAACTTGTAATATCGAGGTTAAATTGTAAAGGTCTCATAGAGACAGGCCCTTGGACGGTGACATTCTGGATTGGCTCTGGAGGTGTGGACGGCGGACGGGCTGGCAAGAACGTTCTAGGAACCGGGGCAAAGAAGGAAAGATTTATTCCCAACTATCTCACTGTCTGTGGGAATCGAAGTGTGTGCGTGGGCTCTTGGTGTGGAACTTAAAAACAAGGCAAGAGGTTCTTGAAATCGCTGTGTCAACCCTGCTCAGCATAGTGGACAACCGGCTACTGCTCACTCACTACACTGTACCATATTTCGCTGTATTGGGTGTTTCAGAGGTCAAAGACATTTGGCTCACACTGAACGTTTGAAAACCATTTCAGGCAGGATGACTCAGCTTTTTATATATTTTATGTATATAAGCCCACATTATAACCGTGAGAGTTTATTGCTGATACGTTTCCTAATAATGTGAGTGGTAGAGAGAAACTCAGGCCCTAAATCCTGCCAACAAACACTAGTTTGAATTGTTATCCAACTCAGTGGCATGCATTCCCTTACTAGAAATTCAACAGATATTTTGGAATCTGGGCCAAGAACCGTGAATAAGGAATTAAAAACTAAGATTATGGGACTTTCTATAGCATTATCCTACTGTACACGGAAGGGAATAAAATGGATTCACAATTCCCGCAGCCGTACACTGTGAATGCCAAAATCTATTACGTCTGCTGTTTTCACTCCATCTGAACTAATGTGGTCTTTTCTAATTTGGTTTGTCTTTTTAGATAGATTTTGTTATGGTGGTTGTGGTTGAATTTCAGAAAATGAGATTCTCTGCTTACATGTTTCATTTGGGCTGAGGCACTATAAATTATCACTATTGAAAAAGCTTTGTGAGTGTGCATTGAGTAAAATGGACTCGCCACACTTATCTAATGGCTAAATTTAGCTTTTTAATGCAGATTAAAGCAGCTGATCCTTTATTGAAAGAAATGTTTTCGATCCTGATTACGAATATATATATTTATTCTCTATTGATAATTGTATTTTCTCCGTTGGTAAAACATCTCATTTCTGCATTTGACACCAGAAAGAAACATAACTGGGATTGTGATGGCTCCTAAAAGTCTCTTTTTAGCCTCAGATTCTTTACCCCTCACTAATCTGATGTTCTGACTCCCTGTTTTATCTTTCATAGATGTTTTACTAACCAGTTTCCGCAACCAGTCTTGGAAAACTCAGGTAGGCCAAAGAATTTTACATGATTTTAAATTGTCAATTTGCAGAATTGCTTCAAGTCATTTATAAACATAATCAAATCAATTATTTCGATGTTTAATCCAATTAAAAGAGCACTCATAATTTAAAAAAAAATTTTTTTTTTAGAAAGAGAGAGAACAGAGCTTGTGAGAACACAAGTACGGGCAGAGGGAGAGGGAGAAGCAGACTTCCGGCTGAGCAGGGAGCCTGATGCAGGGCTTGACCCCAGGACCCTGGAATCATGACCTGGGCAGAGGGCAGTTGCTTAACCGACTGAGTTACCAGGCACCCCGAACTTACAATTTTTAAAAGTAGAACTACTTGCTTGAATTAAAAGCTTTCAAATTAACCCAACCTATATGGATGACATCATAGACTTAATCTGGTTGTCCTTTTGTTTCCAAAGCATGACATTTAAAGAAAAGATGTAAAAGGGAAATTTTTGTTAAGAGGCAGATTAATTTTTTTTTCATGGTACCCAAGGCTATTGGCAAAAAGAACCTTGGAATAGAAAGGAGCTCTGGTATTCTAGTCCTAGAGAAAGTGTTTTAACTTCTTATGAAAAACAAATAGAAATACTTCTTCATAAATACCTTATAGATCTATTGCTTTAAAAATGCAATACATATTGTTGGTAATGTCAAGTAACAAAAACAACTTTACATTTTGAGTAAATACTAAATCATCATTTTAAAGAAAAAAGTGGAGAATTTGACTGTTGGTCTTGAACATTTCTCAGCAGGCTGAGAGAGTCTCAGCCATGCTCTACTTGCAATATTTCTAAGATCAAGGAAAATGCTGGAATAGTCAGGTTGTCTGTGTGTTTAAGAGGTCCTGCCTCTGTTATATGGATCATCAAAATAATAACACTGGAACCAAAAAAAAAAGTCTGCTTGAGGTAGAGGAAATAACCCCAAAATGTGACTGAGTGCAAAGCACGAATGTTTAGGAAAATGGGAAGAACTGGCTCGACAGGGCTCTGAACCATCTCCTTAGGCTCTGATTCGTTCTCAGAATTCCTGACAATATTTATTTGGATATGAACATTAGGCTTTCAGAATTAATGAAGTATTCCAGCTGTATTTTATCTACCCAAGAAGGCTTTTTTCTGTATTTCTCACTGAGAAGAAATAAATGGGTTAACCCAAGAAATTTTTTTTTTTTTTTTTTTTTTTTTACCACTAGGAATTCATTCTCCTCCGTCGCATGATCATGAGGAAGAAAATTCAACACCTATTTGGTTTGCCCTTTGCTCTTTCAGAGGCAGAACAGATGACCTCTTGAAGTCGCTCTCAGCTTGAAGGTTTGGGCCCTGCATTCTTCCAAATGTCAGAGATCTTTGCGGAGGAAGGCACGCAAGGAGGTGCTGGGTGGTAAATGCAGGTGTGGGGAAGGGGTCAATTAGTGATCATTTTCCTGCAGGTTATCAGGGTGGTGCCATCAGGCGCAGTAGTACTGAAGTCTGCTGAGCAAAGAGCATAAACTCCAAAAGGCCCTTTCTGGAACAGAGAGAACCAGGGCAGCATCCGTTCTACTGCTGTTCCTGCCAGCGACGCCGTGACACGCAGGAGCACACAGGTCTGTGACACGGGTCTCGCAGTCCCAGTGGCCTGCACAGTCAGAGGCCTTGGGCACTGACTGCCTCCCCGTCTTCCTCCTCTCCTCTGGCTTTCCCTTTACTCAAAGGGAAAACTAGAGACATCCCTCCCTGACTAAATGGTCTCTATATCAAACACAAAACAAAACAAAAAAAAAGCAACCCACAAAAAACCAAACCAAAACAGAAACATGTAACTACTGTAAGGAGAGAATAAAGAGCCCAGTATGTCTCTATTTCTATAATTACTTCCCCCCCCCCTAAAATCCGAACTGTACAAGCTGTGAGCACAGCCATTCCAACATCAGAGTTAGGTTCTTTAATTCTGTATCACTCTATTACCCCCCAAGGAATTCAAATTTAACATAGTTTGCAGCTGAAAAGGCAGCATAAAATAAAATCCCAGAAAATGTCATGGCACCGCATCAAATATTTAATGTCAGGTTCCCTTATGTTCATTGCATTGCAAAAGGCAACCACCAATTATGCAATTTTGGAATGATATTTTACTTTGTAATTAAAAACCCAGTTCCCTGTGCTTGGTATTTGTAGCACATATGTGCAGAGCAATTGCTCCTTGGGAAGGAAAGATGGTATCTTTGCACTTTGAAAGACCTCTGCTTCCGCGCTCTTATAAATACGCTGCTCTCCTAGGTCGGCGGAGGGCACCCGGGCTGGCAGTCGGGCACCTCAGAGAGGAAGCACCAAAGAGCACCCACGCCTGCCGTCGTTGCTCAGGACTTGCTGTAAATTTTATCACGCTGTTCCTTAATGAAATACTACAAATATTGCCTTCCTTTACTTATAATGCCGAAAACTTCACCTGATGGGTTCCCAGCATTTGTTTTTCAACCCTAAACTGGCATTATTGGACTATTTGAATATAATTTGAATAACAAGGTGCCAGTTGATATGAAGATGAGGAAAAGAAGATACCTGTAAAGTTGCCGAAAATATGTCATCTTGTTGATCATCTCTTGCTTTGCCTGTATCTGTAGAGCTCCAGGAATGAGAAGCACGCATTTTAATGAGGTCTCTTCATTTCAGGCCCATTCACCTTTAGGAATTGCCCCAGTGTGCTGAGGTGGCGGGGCGTCCTTCACTCTGCGGCTTAGCTTTCAACTTGCCGAAATAAGGAAGAGTTCTACGAACCTTTAAGTCTTTATTTTCAACCACTAGAATAAATGTTCTATCCTAGGGAGGTCCAGTAAATTAAGGTACAATCATCAAGGCAGACACCTTAGCAAATGCAACCCTTGAATTGGAATACTAATAAAACCTCAAACATCGACACAGCAAAATTTTTCAGATAACCAAATCTTTATTCCCTATACACCAAATCCTTTTAATGATTGAACAATTTTAGGCAGAGAGTATTCTTAAATTAAGTCATTACACAATTTTCTACTACCTTCAATAGGACATATTGATTGCAATAATTTTTTTTTTCAAAATGACACGGGGCGCTTCAGAGCATCAACTATTGTTTAGTGATTGGATATAAGAATGATCTCAAGATCTAAAGCACCATTTTCTCTGTTACTAAATGACTCCAAGAAATTATTTTCAACTGACTGTAGCATTTTATAGTTTTTGGTTCCTTCCGAGCCACTGAGAGTTTAAAGTTCCCTTCTCGGGGCACCTGGGTGGCAGGGTGTGACCCCGGGGTCCTGGAATCGAGTCCCACATCAGGTTCCCTGCATGGAGCCTGCTTCTCCCTCTGCCTGTGTCTCTGCCTCTGCCTGTGTCTCTCATGAATAAAGAAATATAATCTTTAAAAAATAATAAAAATTAAAAAATAAACTTCCCTTCTTAATCTTGTCATTGTGAATACAAAGAGTATAATGTTGCCTCTTTCTTATGACTTTTACTGTACTTTGGACTCAAGAGAGAAGTTGTTGGAGCTATATATGAACGTGAGTACACAGACACCAGTTAAGGACCCGAGGGACATGTCTGTTGGTAAAGGAATGAGCTTTCTTGTGGGATTTGGCAATGTTCCTTTAGTCTATTCAGAGACCTTGAGAGCTGAAGTCCTGAATATCATTCCAGGTAGGTGAGCTATCGGTTTCTTGACTTCTCTTAAAAAAGATTGTATTGCGATGCTACAACTGACTCAAATGTCAGAGAAGGCAGGTAATTCATTATTGGTTCCTAGAAAAAAGTTTAATAAGATCGAGTCAGTTTTTTTCGTAACTACAAAAATATTTTAAGTAGTAAACAAAACAAAGCCAGGAGAAAAACACAGCTGATAGTCGATTTTTAAAAAATTCTTCCCTGGCGGATGCTATACTAAATTCTAAACATGTGACCTATTATTGGATGTAATTTAAAATATTAGGCCTGTTTTACAGCTTACCGATGGTGTTGAGATAATAGAAGTATAAGAGGCCACTTACCATGCGGCTCCACAGTATGGACTCTGAATGTACTGCTTTAGCGGAACTCCAGGATCAGCTTGGAATCATATTCAAGTTTGTACAGTGTAATATTAGGAATCCAGAACTACAAAAACACAATGCTAGATTCAAACAGCCAACCACTCGGAAGACAATTAAAACTGGGGAAAGAGGGGATTCCTGGGTGGCTCAGCGGTTGAGCCTCTGCCTTCAGCCCAGGGCCTGATCCTATAGACCCAGGATTGAGTCCCACATTGGGCTCCCTGCATGGAGCCTGCTTCTTCCTCTGCCTGTGTCTCTGCACCTCTCTGTGTGTGTTTTTCATGAATAAATAAAATCTTTTAAAAATAAAAAAGAATAAATAAAGCTGGGGAGAGAGGAGTAAAAAAATGGCTTTCATTTTACATTCCATATTCCTGTATAGTTTAAAAATTTTAACAACATACGCATGAGCATAGGAATACATATGTGTATGTAGGTGTGTGTGTATAATTTTTTTTAGTTAAAAATTATCTTCTGATTACACATAAAACCACAAAAAAAGAAGATACCCAATTTCATTTCAAACAAATGAGATAAATTTCACTTTATTCTGTGGAATGACTCCGATAGAATCAGCATTTTTGCTGCTTACTTATTCCTTAAATGTATCCAGGTTATGCGTTGTATCAGTTTGCTAGGGTTGCTGAACAAAGTATCACAAAATGGGTTGCTTAAACACAAGAAACTTATTGTCTCACAGTTCAGGGGGCTGGAAATCCAAATTCAGGGTGTCGACAGGATTGGTTCCTCCTGAGAAAGGGTCGGTTGTGGGCCTCTCTCCGGCCTACAGATGGCCATCCTCATGTTCACACGGCGTTCTTCCCGTACGTGTATCTGTTGCCATATTTCTCCTTTTTAAAAAAACACTACTTATGTAATGGACTAATTTTAACTAGATCACTTCTGTAAAGACCTTGTCTCCACATAAAGATATATCCTGAGGTACTAGGAGATAGGACTTCAACATACGAGTTTGAGATGGACTCAGTTCGACCCATTCCAGGTGTCAGTGATCCCTAGCCCTCAAGGAGATCTGGTCAACTGGACCATTTTCTACAACAGCTTTGGGTGCACTGCCTCCCAGTCCCACCTTCCGCACCTCCTTTCTCTTTCGTATCAGCTTCTGCTCACATCTCTGGGAAAGGTAGACACAGCAGCAGGCCACTTCCGTCATCAGGCAAGCCATGTTTTTAAGGAAATAATTCAAAAAGTAGCTGGAAAATCTCTTCTATAAAGACAGAAATGTTCCTGGAAGTTGAGAGTCTCGCCTACACACTGCCTACACAGACCAAAACTGATGATTAATTTTTCCCTTAGGGAAAACACTATTGCTTGAAAACTCATTTTGTTAGGGCTGGCACATATTAAAGCATATTAAAGTGTATTAAAACCAAAAAAAATATTCCTCACATGCACTTACCAACGCTGGGATTTTCATTTTACCTAATCCTGAATGAGAATTTTTACCATGAAAGTATCTATCTGTTAACTTATTTTTATCTTCCTGACACCTACTTTCTTAATTTCTTATGCTAAGAGATCCCAAACTTCCTATGTATCTTATTTTAAAAGGAAATTTCAAAGATAATTGTTTTTAGTTTTTATAGAATCATAAAGTAAAAAAGAGGACCTTTAGCAATTGACCATTGCAAACCTTCATTTTCACGGATAAGGAAACTAGACCCAAAGGACTACTGCTTGGTGATGTTGAGTTAATCATGGAAGAAAATGGTCTTCCTTAGGTAAAAGACCTCTAGGCTCCACACATGCCTTCTTAATATTTGCAATTTTCATCTAGCTTGTAAGAAGGAACCCTGGGGCGCCTGGGTGGCTCAGCCAGTTGAGTATCCAACTCTTGGTTTTGACTCAGGTCGCGTGATTTCAGAGTTGTGAGATTAAGCCTGGCGTCGGGCTCTGAGCCAGCAAGGAGTTTGCCTGAGATTTTCTTTCTCCCTCTGCCCCTCCCTGGGTGCTCTCTCTCTCTCTAAAATGAACAAATGAATCTTTTAAAAAAAAAAAAAAGAAGAAGAAAAAGAGGAACACTTACAGTCTTTAAAAAACTAATGAATTTAGGGGGGAGAAAAACAAAAACGAAACCAAAAACATTGTATATATACCTAAAATCCAGAACGCATTTGAAGAAATAAGGTCTGGAGTAAGAGGAAGATAGAGCTTACTTCCAATAAGTGCATATTTATATAATGAGCTCGCTCACCCATGAAAATAGACTATTAACAGACATATAGCACATAAAATATTGACATCTTAAAACAGACCACATAAATCAATTTAAAGTATTTTGAGTACAATACTTGCATCATCTTTCTCTATAAAGCTAGAGGCCTATTTTAAATAAATATTTAAAAATTTTTCTTACTTCGATATTCGGTTTGCCAATATGTAAATTATATTCCTCTTCCCGTCAGAACTGTCATCCAACTAAATCTGGAACAGGATGCTCTGCTAAATTTCCTTGGTGATGGATATTACAAAACCAGACTAATAATATTTTGACCTTCCTTGTTGAGTAAATTAGCACTAATAATAGTTAAAAGCAACAACTACAATAACAACTACATATATATACACTGTTCAGAGCATAAGATCAGTTGGTCATGACTACACATATAATCAATTTAGGAGAAGAAAGGTGGTGAGTTTAAATTCATGATATGTTCATTTAAAAATTTTATATGTACTCAGAATTTTAAGAAATGGTTCTGGTAATTCCTAAATAGTTTATGCTTTTAGCTATGGGAATTCATTTTGGAAGTACCAGTACCTAGCTAGCTCCAAACAAGATACAAGGTTAGGTTAATTATTGCCTGAAGTTAGAGGAGCAAGCCCTCCTAAATAATGAAAACTTCTGATGGATTCAAATGGAATCTCTTTTTTATTTCAAACTTAGTGGTTGGTAATTTTCCTAAAGCTTTGTAACAGATCTTCTACTTTAGTAAACAGGGTATATACAAATTGCTTTAATATTTTTTTTTATGATTAAAAAAACATTACAGTGCCTTAGCGTTCTTGTCTGATGACAATTACAAAGACATGGTGATGCAGACTTGACTGGGAAAGCATGATCCACTGGTGTGAGTCTAAGTTGACCCCGAGATATGCGTAGCCCACGATTAGTTTGCTGCTTTGTAGCCCTTGAATTAAGTTGCTTTTCTGTGCGTATGTCACAGTCTGTCGTAGACACTTCGCCGAAGGATGGTGCGGTTCCATTCTCTCCTCAAACAGACCACCCTGCATCCTGCTAATTCCTGGAAGTCATCTTCTTATAAAGAAATCCAAAGAAAGTAATTCACTTTTGCCGAAAATGTAAAGGCTTCGAAATCCGAACCAAGATGATACACACGGGAAACAGAAAGATTTCTTTCTTGACTCATCTGGTTTAATTCTATTGTGTAAAGTAAATGACCACTGGTTTCCCTGGCCCCCCTACAGGAAGGACAGAGTGAGCCCTTCTCTCTCCCTCTGATGGCAGGAAACACTGCCCTGGGCCCTGCAGGGACCCTGCCTGGAGAAATGCACACACCAGTCCGGCGACTGCAAGACCCAAGATGACCCAAGATGACCCAAGATGACCCCGAGGAGGGCAGGCCCTGTGGCTCCCCCAGTCCCACGCCCACATGCCATGCCGCGTCAGGGCCAGAAATGTGTTCTCAGGCCTTGTCCTGTGCTCAGTCACTGAGTCGAAGGGTTTCCACACTCCTGTCACTGTTTTATCTCCTTGGAGGCTCCATTGCACGCAGCCTCGCAGATTCTCCGTGTCAATAATAAACGTGTTTCAAGTATCAGAAGATTTCAATCCTCTCCAAAATCCAGTTTATTCAATGTCATTTCTAATCCTGAGGAAAATTTTCAGCCACAGAAAATTCATAGTTTAGTCAACACCTTGGAAGGGTTAACGTTTTCCAAAAAGCTTTTTTTTTTTTTCCATGAGTAAAATAATATCCTCTATGCTTAGTTTCAGAGAAATATTATTTGAGGCCGCCTCAGCCATTACTTTTGTTACTTACATTCATGACTTTCCACTGGCCCCAATTTTCATTGCAAATATGTTCCAGAAACACTGTAATAGGCTGTCTGCTGAGGTAGTTTAGGCACATTCTCTCCCTCTGCTCAATCTGATTCTCCTGCCTTCATTTCCCCCAAACGCCTCCCTGCCTGCTATTCGTAACGTTACTTATCACAACTAATCTCTCACGACCACCTGTTTACCTATTGTTCTTCCCCCATAAGACTGACAACTTCTTAACATCAAAACAATCTTTTTCATCCTTGAATCTTCTGCTCTAAGTCTTATACCCAGTACATTCACCATGAACCACAAAGCCTCCTTCAACCTGGGTCCGTTTTGTTACGTGGCATCGTCCCTTGCTCACCTTCGGGGATGTTGCAGAGATCATGTGAGAGGCATGACATGAAAGTGTTTGAAAATGAGAACATCCTAGTCCAAATGCACGACACAGCCATTAATCGATAGATAATACACAACAAAACTGCTTTCTGTGAACAGTGTTTAACTTTTATGGATGATTTCTTGAGTCAATTATCCTAGCTCTGTATTGATGTCTTAAATATATTAATTGATATAGAAAAATGGCATGAATGTTTCTAAAAGCCCTTCCAAAAATCGTATATGATGTGGGAGAAAGACGCAGAATTGATGTATAATATTGCACGCACGGCTTAGGCTAACTGAATTTGAATAAGCAAAATTAGTCAAAAATAGCATGTTACCCGATAAGAGGTGATAATGTGGAGAAACCAGCTGTGATGATTAATTTTATGGATCAGTATGGCCACAGGGTTCCCAGATTAAACATTATTTCTGGGTACGTCTGTGTGGGTAGTTTCTGGATAAGAAAAGCATTTCACCAGTGGATACAGTAAATTACTTTCCCTTTGTGGGTGGGCCTTTTCCAATCCCTGGGATTTATACCATCAGCTCCCCTGGTTCTCAGGCCTTCAGACTGAGGCTGAATTACACCACTGACTTTCCCAGGTCTCCAGCTCGCAGACAGCAGATCATGGGATTTCTCAGCCTTCATAATCCTGTGAGCCAATTCCTCATTATAAATCCTGCCTCCTCCACGTATAGAAATACATACATATATATGGAAATCTATATATGGGCCTATATATAGATCTCTCTCTCTCTACGTAGATATATGGATATCGTCACACCTGTTAGTTGGCTACCATCAAGAAGAGAACAGCTAAGTGTTGGCAAGAACGTGGAGAAAGGGAACTCTCGCGCACTACCGGTGAGGATGTAAACTGGATCAATTGCTATGACAAACAGTGTGGAGGCTCCTGTGAAGAACCTTGTCTGAAGAACCCTCACTAGCATTAGAAGAAAGAAACTGTCGGGACTGAAAGGGTCTGGCTTTCTAACTTCCTGCTGTTTCAAACCCATCTGACTATAGAACATGTTCGAAACTTCTGAGCTTCAGAAGTCTCGGTCCAAGTCACCATCATCTCTTACCCAGGTTCCAGCAATGACCTGCCAACTGGTCTCCTTGTTCAGCTCTTGCTCCCTTTGAAACTGTAGGTCAGATCATGTCATCCCTCTGTTCCAAACCCTCAGTGGTTTCCCACAGCACTCAGAATAAAAGTCCCGACCCTGCTCTCTGTTACCTCTTTGAGCTCACCCTCCACTCCCCTCCCACTCTCTAGGCACCTCATACACACTATCTCATCTTCTTTTCTTAACACTTCTCATTTGGAGATACTGTATTTATTATTTGCTGAAAGGTTCATTGAGAGGGGTTATTTTCTATGTGTTGACTATTTGTGTCTTTTCCCACTAGATATAAGTTCCATTAGGGCAGTCATCTTGTCTGTTTTACTTATTAGTAGATCCCAAGGACCTAGACCTAAGCCTGGTGCAGACCAAGTGTGTTGGCTTTGTAAAATGTCAACCTGGCTTGGCTAAACTACAGACTTCAGAATTCCCCTTCTATTAATCCAGAGACACTACCCTTAGTGGGCCTGGCTTAGTCAGTTGGAAGGCCTTTCAAAGGAAGCTGAGCACTTTTCTGAGCCACGAGACTTCGAAAACAGCAGCTGGATGTGCTACTGTTCTTCCTTCTCTCTGGGTCTTTCTTCCTGAATGACTGCTACCTATAGACAAGCCCAAGCTCCTGGAGCTCCAACCTGCTCTTTCCTTCCTAAGTGCCTGCCTCATGGACTTCAGGTTTGCTTAGAGACCCCCACGGTGGCATATGTAGGTCAATTTCTTGTCATAAACATACACACACCTACACACACCACATATACATTCCTTCTGATTCTGTTTCTCTGGCTCAACCCTGACCGATGTAGCAAATGTTCAACGAACATTTGTTGAATGAAAAGATAAATATAGTCAGAAAAACTGAAAGAATATACTATTACTTATCTATTATTGTGTAACAGAGCGCCCCAACACTTTGTGGTTAAAAACAGCAATAATCATTTATTATCTCTCATGGCTTTAATAGGTTGGAAATTTGGGAGTAGCTTAGCTTGGCAGTTCCTGCCTAGGTTCCCTCATGAGTTTGCAAACAGATGTTAACTGGTGCTATGGTCATCTGACGGTCCTACGGGGGCTAGAGGACCCAGTTCCAAGGTGGCTCATTCACATGGATGAGAGGTTGAGCCTGGCTGTTGCTAGGAGGTTCAGTTCCTCTCCCCCTAGGCCTCTCCAGAGACACCCGACTATCTTCAAAGAGGGGAGCTGGATTCCCTCACAGGGAACAACCCAAAAGACCAAACAGAAGCTGCAAGTCCTTTAATGCCTTAGCTTTGGAAGTCACATGTAGTCACTTCCAAATTATTTTAATGCTCACATACGTCAACTTGATTCTATATGGAAGGAGGTTACTCAAGGGCATGAGGATCACTGGATACCAACTTGGAAGCTAGCCACAAATCGAGAGCAAGATTTTAATATTAGTTGTCTCTGGATGTTGGGATAAAGTATGTGCTTTTCCTCTTTGTACTTTTCTGTCTTTTCTAAAATATTTGCAATGGACATATGCTATTTTTAAACACACATAAACACACATATCCATGCACATATATGTATATTTATGTACAGACACATATATCTTGGTATATGTGGACATGTATGTCATCATCTATGCTGACAGACCTAACAAATAAAGTTCTTTAAATTCTTACATTTAGGACTGAATTTCCATAGGCCCATATATAAAGTTTCATTCTTTATAATTGTAAATAACTCAAGTCATTTGTGAGAGGATGCACCTGGTTTTGTTTTAGAAAAGAAATAAAAAAAAAAAAAAAAGAATCCATGATACTAAAATAGAGAAGGGGAAAAAGGAAAAACACTGTTGTACAGAAGAATGCCAGCTAGTAAATGTGAAAAACAGGACTGAATTCGAAAATCATTTTGTAACCATCACTGTAATAACCAAGTCAGGTAAGGATCATTCGTAAATGTTAAAATTATTGGGTGAAGAGTACTGGAAGACAGGATAGTCATATGATCACCCCACAGATGATTTTTTTTAGTTCCTGAAGAGAAAGACAGTGATCTGGTAAAAATATGCCAACCAAGGGATCAAACTTAACTTCACCAGTAAAATAACACAGTGACATTCTATAATGTGACACATGATACATATCGTTCATGCAGCATCCCTGCCCAAAATATTTAGCCTGAACTTAATCATGAGGAGATAATCGGACAAATCCAGGTTGTGGAACATTCTACAGGACAGTTGTTTGGATCCCTCAAAATATCAATGCATGTCAGACAGAAAAAAGTTAGAGGGATTATTCTAGACTATGTTAAAGGAGATTAAGGAAATAGTCAAATGCAATGAATTATCTTTGTTTGGATCCCAGATCAAAAAATGTATAAAGGACAGTTTGGGGACAATTTGGCATGTTTGAATATGCGCTCTATATCTTACAATATTTTCATAGCAGTGTTAAGTTTGTTGAGAGTAATCATTTTCATTGTGATTTTGTCAGTTATTACCCTTGTTTCTACAAACTGAAGTAACATGCACAACTCAAGAAAATGTCTACACACATACAGAGAGAGACCACAAATGTGGCAAAATGTCAAGAACTAGTGAATCAAGGCGAAGGATATACACAGTATTCATTGTGCTGTGTTCTCATCTTATTTTTCTGTAGAATTGAATTTTTTCAAAATAAAAAGTTGGGTATAATGCAGTAGGCAGGAGGTAGGGAGGAGGGAGAAAGAAAAAAAAGAAAGAGGGAAAGGACAGAGAAGAGGAGAGGAAAGAAAAATGGAAGAAAAGGAGGGAGGGAGAGGGGGAAGGAGAGGAAAAGGAGGTCCAGCAGGAAACATCTAACGGACGAAAGGCCTTCAATCTTCATTCCTTACACCAGATCTCCTTGGTTCAACGGCTTAAATATAACGTTCCCTAATCACAAATGCATGCAAGACAAGATGCTTAGAGATAAAAGAAAATCCATCAGTGCTTTTTATAAAATTTGGGATTCATCTTAATATTTACAAATTCAATTTTAATAGACTTATATCATGAAACAATATGGAACTGTCAAGATGCTTTTTCAAAAGGTACTGAAGAGCTCCAGAAAACACAAGGAAATATTGAGTCAAAGAAGTGGTAAATAAAACTCTATGTGGTCTTCATTTTTATTTTCTCATATAGCATACAATAAAATGCACACAACTTGGTGTTCGGTTTCAGGAGTTTGGGAAACTGTGTAAACTAGCGTAACTACCATCCAAAACAAGAAATACAACATTTTCATCAGCCCCAGAAAGTCCCCTCATGTCTCTTGCCAATTGATTCTCTTCCTCCATTCTCACTAGGCAACTGTTTTCTTATTTCTATCTCTATAGATTAATTTTGCTGGTTCTTGGACTTCATATAAATGGAATTATACAATATTTACGCTTTTGGGTCTGGCTTTTTTTGCTTAATCATTGGATCATTTTGTTTTGAGGTTCGTTCTTATTGTTGACTGTTTTGGAAGTTCATGCGTTGGTATCGCTCAGTAACATTGGATTGTATAACCGCATCATTTTGTAAGGATTCCATTGTGTAAGTTTGTTTTTCCTTCTTCCTGTCAATAAACATCAGACTGTTTCTAGTTTTAAGTGTTTATAAATAAAGCCAAATATAAATATTGCCACGTCTAAGGTTTTGTGGACATAGGTTTTTCTTTCTCTTGGGAAAATACCAGAAGTGGAATAAGTGTAAAGTTAACTTATAAGACACTGCTGAACAACCCACCAAAATGCTTGCACTACTTTACATTCTCACAGTGATGAGAGGTCCAGTTGCTCCACATCCTCTCCAACATTTGGTGCCGTCAATCTTTTTCATCTTAGCCACCCTCATGGGTTGAAATAGTACCTCGTGGTGGATATCATTGGCATTAATTTGCTGACTAATGGAACGGCCACTCTTCTTTCTATACATATTGCCCATTTATATATGTGATCTTTCGTGGTGGTTTTAAAATACGTGCAAAGACTATTTGATATCCCTCTATTCCAAAGTGGAGTCAAATCTCCCTCCCCTTAAATGTGGGCTTAGTACTCAGTGAGTTGCTTTTCATAAATAATCTATGGTGGAAGTGGCCATGTGGACGTCTAAAGGGGAACCTGAAGGTATCACGACCTCCTCCTTGGCTCCAGGGCAAGACAGCTGCCATCTCATGGGGCATTCCAGCCGTCTATAAAGAAGTCCATGGAGCAAAGGCATATGAGTCGTCTTGGAAGTGAATCCGGCAGCTCCTGTCAGGCCTTCAGCTGAAGGCAGCCCCAGCCGCTACCTCAACTGCAGCCTCATGAGTGACACCAAACCAGAGCCACCTAGCTAACCTGTCCCCAAATTCCTGATCCTTGGGAAGTACGCGATCATAAATATTTGCTGTTTTACACTCAGCTTGATAGTAATTCAGTATGCAGCGATAAATAATATACTCATTTTCATTTTTTTAAGATTTTATTTATTTATTCATGAGAGACACAGAGAGAGGCAGAGACCCAGGCAGAGGAAGAAGCAGGCTCTGTGCAGGGAGCCTGATGTGGGACTCGATCCCAGGACCCCGGGGTCACGCCCTGAGCCGGAGGCAGACACTCCACCACTGAGCCCCCCTGCCAGGCATCCCAATATACTCATTTTTAAATGGAGTTGTCCTTTTATTAATGATTATTAGAAGTTGTTTATATATTCTGGATACAAGTCTTTTGTCATGTATATGTGCTCAGAATGCTTTTGCCCCCAGTTTATGACATGTCTAGTCATTTCTGAAAGGCGTCTTCTGATGAGCAGGAAAAATTGCACCATCCTATATAGCCTTTTTTTCCCCTCTTGTGGTTATGCTTTATGTGTTCTTTACATGAATTCTTTGCCTACTCCAGGATCATAGAGATATTCTCCTTGTATTCTTTTTGTGGCTGTATGTTTCTGGTCTTAGGTTTAGAGCTATGACCTAGCTCAAATTAATTTTTTATGTATGGACTGAGATATGGGTCAAAGTCCATTTGTTTTCTTCCCAACGGATATTCAGTTGTTCCAGCACTGCTGAATCCTCTGGATTGACTCCGCACATTAGTTGATTTATTTTTTAAAAAGATGACATACAGACACAAAAGGCTACTGAAAAGGTTAGTGATGATTATTGGTAAGTGGTAAAACTGTTAGTGGTTTTCTTGTCTTCCTTAGATTTTTCTGTATTTCCTTGATTTTTAATGAACCTGTAATACTTTATAATGAAAAATGTATAAAACATTTAATTTTTCATGTTTATTTTTTCTCTTTCCCTAGAACTGTAACATAAAATCTGTAAAAATTATAGCCGAAAATGCACATAAATAAATGTAACTTATGAAGTGTGTGTGTGTTATGGCTTCTTAATTTAAATAGTCCATCTGAATAAGTGGACACATTGTAGTAAGTATTGTAAAAATCATTTTACATTTAAGCTAGAGTTTTATGACCTTGATTTATATCAAAGTCCATAAAATTTGCCAAGTAGAAACCTCCGGATGCCACTTTTAGATATGAATACTTTGTCATTTCAGTTTTGGAATTATTTCTATTCTAATTATCTCTGTGCTGGCACAGTGTTTTTCCAAGGCTCGGAGATCCCTTTTTCCTTGTGCGGCTTCAACATTTGTATCACAGCCTGGTACACTGTCCTCTGGAAACTCTTTCTTGTAAGTTCAAAAGTAAACATCAGCCTCTGTGTGTCTGAGTATCACCAATGCAGTCAAAATGAAAGCAGTTTTACTGTAACATGGTATTATGCCCGAAGAGATAAATATACGCCGGCAAAAGAGGAAGACAGGCTAAGTATCAACAGTGAAAATTTATAACTCATCAGTTTCGATCACAGAAATGTCACATAAAACTTTCCTCTTTCTGTTTTGAATTGGCTTTGGATTCCCCGAGTTTCGCTTGAGGTTTAAATTTCAGCCTTACATGATCAAACGCCAGTTCCCTCCGTGTGGCTTTCTCACTTTTGCAGCCAGCTCAGAAAACTCAACTTAACCAAAATAGAGGCAAAACATTTGGAAAACTCTCGCGGCACCTGGCCTACGTCTGAGCGGCCTCACAGCCCGGCTTGCAGGCTTCCCTGCGTGCACTCGTGGCACAACCGTTAGCTGCACCCTTTGGGGGTGGCTTGTATCTCAACCCACAGGTTGAGAACGGGGGTCCAGGGGGGCGTCTAACGGCAGCTCTTCTAACAGACTAGACAACCAAACCATTTACTCTTCCGGCCGAAGCCCCGGTGCCAGGCGAACCCCACGTCTGGGTGGGCAAGGCTCAGGGCAACATCAGACGCCCGCGCCAAAGCAGCCCGGCCGGGCACCTGCCGCCCAGGGCAGACCTTGCAACATGGAACAAATCATTACGACGAATAAACAGGGTGGGAAAAAGGATCCTGCAAAAGCGATCACACAACTGCAAAATGACCAGTTAGGACTGAAAGATTTCATGTGGAAACTTTTCTGCAGCTGTGACCACTTGTCTGTATTAACAACAGACCTGTTTTGTTTGGTTTGGGGGTTTGACAAATTCCAGGATCCCGTGCTGTGCTCTTGTCTCGTGGGAAAATAAGGGGAACTGTAACCCTATGGATTCTCCGTCACCTATTCTTTCATTTCCCCCATCCTCCCGAGCTGGCCCAGAGTCGTGGACTAGACGAGAAAGCCTCCGGGCTTCAACTGGGGAAGTCAGAGGAAAGGCTGATCTTGGCGGTGGTAAGCCAGTCACTGATGGAAATGAAGTCTGTCCACTCCGGAAACCCCTGGCTTTGGTGCTGGGGTATCATGTGCGACCGGAGGGTAAGAGGCGGGGCTGGGACCTGGATCGGCCTCCCCCCACCTTTGCCCAGTCTCCGGGCCTCACAGTTTCCAGAACTGCCTCTCCCAACCCCACGTCTCTGTTCTCATCCAATACCAATTAACGGCTCCATCAGAAGTGGTTGTTAAGTGCCCAGCGGTGACAAAGGCAAGGTACCGTACCAGGAAGAGAAACGGTGTCCTCTCCTCCAGGACAAATGTGAAGTTACAAGAAAACCAAAATCAGTTCAGAAAGACCAGTAGATGAGACCTTTGTGTTTTATTTTGTAAGCATAAGGAAAAGGATTTGGTATGATTTAAGCAAAAAGGAGAATGCTCTTGGTGCTTGAGCCCTGGAACCCAAGACACACACACACACACACACACACACACACACACACACACGGTGATTTTTTTTTTTTTTTAAGAAAAAAGGGTTTTTCTTTGGTTGATAACAGATTTGAAGACAACTAGAGTAGTAGAGTATATGTCTACCACCTTCTATCCATTGTTATTACATGGGATCCAGAGGGAAGATGAGGTTATCTGTCTCTTTCCAATTTCTACTTATGGACACTATCCTTGCTTGTCTTATAGTCACTGCAGTGGGTTGCATGGTGGCCTCCGACAAGATAGGTCTCCGTCCTAGCCACCAGGACCTGTGATGAGACCTTGTTTGGGAAAAGGGTCTTTGCAGATGAAAGTAAGTTAAGGTTCTCCAGACGAGACTATCCTGGATTATCCAGATGGGCCCTAAAAACAATGAGTGTCCTTATAAGAGACAGAAGAGGAGGTACCTGGCTGCCTCATTCAGTAGAGCGTGCAACTTGCGATCTCAGGGTGATGAGTTCAAGCCCCACCTTGGATATGGAGCCTATGTAAAGTTAAAAAGAGAGATAGAGAAATAGAAGAGGAGAAAAGGGACAGAGATTGGAGTGATACAGCCACAAGCCAAGGAACATCTGGAAACTGCAGGGTCTGGAAAAGGAAGGGAACACATCTCTCCTTAGAGCTTCTAGGGAGAGTGTGGTCCTGCCAACACCTTGACTTGAGACTTCTGGTCTCCAAGACTCAGAAAGAATACATTTCTGTTGTTTTGTGGTCTGTTTGTTAAGCAGACTCAGGAAACTAACATTGTCACCAAAGGCCTTTATCAGTTGCTTCTCCCTCAATCACTTATTCGTTCACTTCTTCAGGAAGAAAAAGCAAGTGATATGTCAGACACTGAGGGGCACAGAGCTGAAAAAGTAAATTTTTTGGTTGTTCTCGAGAGTTTTAAAATCTGTTATGACTGATGTCATTATAATGTGTCGGCACAAGAAGAAAGAGGTCAGTGCTTCCTGGGATGGTCATAATAGGGTTCAAGAGCAGAGACACATGAAATTTGAGGTGTTTGCTGTTTGAGCAGGTTGGGAAGATCGGGAAGGAAAGAAATCTTGCAAGAGAAACCAACACAAACAGAGGTATAGAGATATGAAATCATGTAGCCTCTATGGGAGTTGGTTGTTTTTAAGTAAAATTCCAAAGTAGGTGTGGTGAGAGAAGGGGTAGATAAGAACCAGATTATAGAGGGCCACACTAGCCAAGCTGAAGGGCTTAGAATGCATCGCAAGGCAAACAGGGGGCCACCAAGTGTCCTAAGCAGGGTGAGAACACCATCACTCCTGTATTTTATAAAGATCGTTCTGGTAGAGGTGGGAAGGGCGGCTTGGAGACTCGACCAAGGTGGAGGGATTTATTAGACAAGTGCTGACTTGGTCTAGGTGGCAGATGATAAGAGGCTGAACTCAGGCACAATTCTGAGGCTGAAGCACAGGGAGAGATAAAAATAGAAATTTACACAAGAGTCTAAGAACAGAGTCTCAGTCAGAAAAGTAGGAAGCAAACAAAGAAAATTCTATTATTGTAACCCCAAAAGATAAAGAGCTTCAAGAGGAGAGGACCAACTGAGAAGGCCACTGAGAAGCCCAGGAATGTGAAGACTGAGAGGAGTCCATTGTGTCTGTCACTGAAGAGACCATTAGTGACTTTGTCAGAGATGTTCCTTTGTCATCAACTACCAGTGTCAATTGCTGGCAAAGTCCATCAGCATCAGCAAAGTGGGGGGCAGGGGGGTCAATAGATCAGCAGCTGTCAGAGTGTGTTTCCTGCACTTTCCTTAGCATCATCCTAGAATTCAGAAATGCAAATTCTCAGGCACCACTCCTATCAAATCAGATAGTTGTGGGGGGGGGGGGGGTAGAGGCCACAAAGTCCACGTTCTAACCAGCCCGCCAGCTATCAGATACTTGCTAACGTTAGAGAACCACCTACTCAACACCAGACAGGGCCTTGCTACTGAGAATGATCCGTGGACTGGCAACATCAATACCATTTGGGATCTTGGTACAAATTCAGGATTTTGAACCCCACACCTGACCCACCCAATCAGAATCTGCAGTTTTGTTTTTTTTTTTTTTTTTTAACAGGTTCAGATGGACATTGGAGTCTGGGAGACACCGCTGACGGATTTCAATCTCAATAGCTTCCTTGCCCAACATCTCAAGTTACGTATGACATAAATCCAGTGAGTTGCTAATTCGGAAAATGGGAGAGAATTCGATATAACACACCCAAATTTCCTCCTGTCGAATGGAATAAGAAATAAGAGATAGACAAGAGGCTATGGCTTGGAGGAGCCCAGGAATATTCCTGGGACAATCAGCATAATGTAGGTGCTTTCTAGCTCTCTGGCATTCCGTTCCAAGGTATAGAGTATATGTTCTTCTTCAAAAAGCCAAAAAACTTACTTACTGAAGTTCATGTCATCATTGGAGGACACTAGGGCTGTATCCCATAAAGTCTCTTGCTGTCCTTGACAGAGACATATACGGGAACAGAAAAATCTCTATATGACTGAACAGGGAATTGTTTATGCTAGAAGACCAAGACCATTAAGAGCTGTACAATTCACTATATGTAAGATATAGCTCAGTAAAAAAAAAAAAGAAAAAAAGAGCCAAGAACGATTCCATTTATTTTGTGTGAATATAGGTTAACCCAGAAGTTCTCAAAGTGTCCTCACACCAACGGTCAGTGTCTGTGTCCCCTCCAGCTCGTTAGAATTGGCACTGAGCTCCACTGCCTTCAGACCTACTGGCCATGATCTCCGTAGATGGGACTCAGGAGATTGTCTTGCCCAGCCTTCCAGTTGATTCCGATGCACATCACGGCCTGAGCAGCCCCGATGATCTGGCACCAGAAACGCTTCATAGAAAACCCTTCTGCCCGGAGCGTCTCCTGTTTGCCTCTTCAACTCTTCTCCATTTAAGTTTCATTTATCTTTCATGTCCCTTCATGGCTCCTTCTTTCCTCCTTCCTCTTTTTTCTTCCTCTATCTACCTATGTCTTTCCGTTCTACTTTTTCACTTCCTATTTCTTTCCTAGCTCACTTTAGCTCCGAACTGCCCCCATCTCGAAGATGCATACAAATCTAGCACTTCTGCTCAAAAGTTTGCCAGCCTAAGCAAGTCTATCAGATACCCATGCTCAGCATTATGAGAGAAACGAAACAGTACATCAGCCGCTTTGTCCTTGAAACAATGCAGCTTGCAGAAATGACAGTATAAAACCAGCCATTGTACAGTTCTGTGGTATTAATGCGGTTGCAATTAGCAAGAGCACTCATGATAGTCATGTGCTAATTGTCCACAAAATGTCTGATGGTACAGAAGAGTACAAGATCCCCGTCTACAGGCAGCTTACCTGAACAATGGGCCTTGTTTTAGGGTTCAGGGTTCACCACAAGAGGTGGCTAATAAGCGCAGCAAGAACAAATATTAATAGCATTAATATTAATAAAAAGTGTTCTTTTGTTCAACTAAAATAGTCTTTATTATATAACCTACTGTTGATGATGTAATTGCTCATAATTATTTGGTAGTAAATGTGGTCCAGGCCTTTTTTCCATGAGTGTGACAGTTATTAGTATACTAAATCTGCCACAACCCTATGAGTTCCGTACAATTACCATCTCCATTTTACAGATGAAGAAACGGAGGTGTGGAGAGGCTAAACAACTCGTCTGGGGTCTCATTGCTGAGAAGTACTGGAGATGGGATTTGCTCACAGGGTCCTATATATACCCTTTGGGACCCAGATCAGAACCACTGAGTTATATATTCATTTGCTTCTTGGTGCAAATGAATTCAGCTACACAAGGCACATTTGAATTTTACACTCTTTCGTATTTCACACTAAGAGACCAGATTTATTAAATATTTTCATGTCCTAATACTTTTAGTTGGAAAGAATATGGTATAGTGGGACAAACCCTGGACTGGAGGCCAGGAGTCCTCAGTTGTAATCTTATTGTTATAGGCAACTAGCTGGATGATTATGGGAAACTCATGGGTTTAACCTCAACAGGTAAAAATATCCTTTCCTGTAAAAAGAGAGTATTACATTTCATTAGATCATATTTATGGTTCTCTCCAGATCCAATAGTCTATGAATTCTAAGAATAAAACATAGTCCCAGGGACTAATTAAATTTGGGAATATAATGGTACACAGAAGCATAATTAATCAATTTTCTAATTATTCCTTTAGCTATAATATAAACAAGTAATATGGCATAGTTCTGGATTACTAAGGCAGAATGACGTGTTTGCTGCTACATGTGTGCACAGCATGCACAGAAGTACCTAGAGCCTAAGTACATTTGCTCGATACAGGGATGCCTGGGTGGCTCAGTCGCTTGTGTGTCTGTCTTCTGCTCAGGTCATGATCCCAGAATCCTGGGATGGAGCCCTGCATGGGGCTCCCTGCTCAGCTGGGAGCCCGCTTCTCCCTCTCCCTCTGCCCCCTCACCCTCCACTCACACACGCTCTCTCTCCCTCAAAAATAAATAATAGATGGTAGATAGATGATAGATAGATGATAGATAGATAGATAGATAGATAGATAGATAGATGATAGATAGATAGATAGATAGATAGATAGATAGATAGATAGATGATAGATAGATGATAGAATATAAAAAAGGGTAGAAGTGACAAATGGTGTTGGTTTCCTATTGTTGCTGCAATAAATTATCACTAACATAGTGGCTTAAAACAAAACAGATCTATTATCTCATAGCTCTGGAGGTTAGAAAACTATAGTGTGTTTCACGGAGCTAAAATCAAGGTTTCAGGGATCCCTGGGTGCCTCAGCCGTTTGGTGCCTGCCTTTGGCCCAGGGTGTGATCCTGGAGTCCCAAGATTGATTCCCGCATCGGGCTCCCTGCCTTGAGCCTGCTTCTCCTCCCTCTGCCTGTGCCTCTCTCTGTGTCTCTCATGGATGAATAAATAAAATCTTTAAATAAATAAATAAATAAATAAATAAATAAATAAATAAATAAAATAAAATCAAGGTTTCAGTAGGGCTGCATTTTTTTTCTGGAGGTCCTGTCGGGGAATAATTTCCTTGACTTTCCAGCTGATGGGGGCTGCCCACATTCCTTGGCTGATGGCTCCCTCCATCATTTTCAAAGCCAGCAATAAATAGTAGGTTCATTTCTCACATCACATCACTCTGACCTCTTCTGCTCCTCTCTTCCACACATAAGGACCCTAGTGATTAGATTGAGCCCCCCTGAATAACCCAGGATCACCTCTCCATCTGGGGATCCCTAACTTACATCTACAAAGTCCTTTTGTTATGTGACATAAAGCATTAATAGGTTTTGGAGACTAGAACATGAGCTCCTCAAAAGAAGCCATTTTGTGCCTAGAATGGGGGATATTTTAGGGCCCCCCAGGAAGCCCTCTGTTTCATATATTTAAAAACAAAACAGAGTTTGTAGCGAAGAGGAAAAATATGCAATTACGGAATACAGTAATATTAATGAAGTTTACAGGTAGACAAGGAAGTGCGGATGTCTTACTGAATATTTTCCAGAGTTGATGTTGTTTTGAGCACAAAAGAATGTTAGACCCCAAAAGACCTCAGGGGTGATCGAGTGAAGTCAACCCTCTTTAATTTATATATGCAGAAACTGAGGCTCAGAGGGGCCAGGGGCTTGCCAGTGACTGATAGAAGTGAGCTTAGAACCTCCTGGCAGGAAAGGCCTCAGGTGTGGGCCTCTTCTGTGACATCTTACGGCTGTCTCTCATTGTTTTCACTCTACCAATAACGTCTTAGACTTTTGTGTAAAATTTCTTAGCTTAGCGCTTAAGGAAGAATCTTAGCTAAATGGCCTTTGGCATTTCACGCAACTCAGACACACTTTCACAGCTAATATTAACAATTAGAACGGGCCTCTGACTCTTCCTTCTTCTTTGGGGAAGTAAGTGGAAGAGCATAGAACTGCAGAAAGAAAAAAAAGTCTTGGTCTTTTGATTGCCACGTGACGATGAAGAGGAGGAGGACAGCTATGCTGTGGAAAAGAAAGTAGCTAAACCACAGAGGAGAGACTCATGGAAAAAAATTTTGTAAATACCTTTTCTTACCCTTAAAATGTGTCACATGAATGCCTTACCTATCATGAGGAGATTTCACTCCATATGGGCTGTTTATGAAGCAGAAATTATATTAAACACAAAACACGTAAGAATAACAACAAACTAAGTTGACTCCGTAAAGTATGTATGCCACAGTTTTTCTTGGCCAAATCCTTGTTTTGGGAAGGAAAATCGTAACTTCTGCATGGCATAGACCAAAGAGAGGGCAGTGCCAGCCCTAAACATAGGCGGCATGAGCAGCACTGTGAACCTTCCCACCCTCTTCTTAAAAAGTAGAAAATTTTAGCCTTTCCTTGGAGAAGGGCAGCAAAGCCCTCTGAAACATAGCTGCTAGAAACCCAACCCTTAGGAAACTACACTGACAGATTAAAGGTTAAAGAGTATATGATGCTTTCAAACGGTGCCAAGAAAACATTGTTGAAATACAAAATCCATCCCAGTCTTTCTTCTTTAATTTCATCTTAGCAAGCTAGTAATGGAAAGAAATTTTCCAAAGTAAATTTGTTGTAGAGCACCTACTAGAATTCTAGTGCAGAGTCATCATGGTGAGACTCATGTCCCCAGATTCTAATTAGCTTTGCAGTGCATCACTCATAATATGAATAAATAGTCAAGGATCCTCAGATATTTGGTTAAAACCCCTAGCAAGGTATGGGAAGGGAAAACAGCACATAGGGGGAAAATGCAGTAAGCAGAAGCACAAATAAGTTTTTTTTTTTAAAAAAAAACTAAACTATAGACAGGAAGGAAGGGAGGGAAAGAAGGATGGAAGGATGGAGAGAAAGAGAAAGGAGGAAAGAAAGAAAAATAAATTTAAAAAGAGCCCTGGAAATTAAAAAATGTATATGGAAAAATAAAATAAAGCAAAAACAAGAGAAAGTTTGGAAGATAATATTGAGAAATATCTCCAAGAAAGTAGAACAAAAAGAGAAAGAGGTTGAAAATAGTGGAGAAAAGATAAGTTACTCAGAGAATCAATCCAGGAGATCAATATCTGAATAATAGAAATTCTGAAAAGAAAGCTCAGATAAAATGGCAGAGAGGATATTATTAAAGAAATAATATAAGAAGCTACCAAAAAGGGGTGCCTGGCTAACTTAGTCAGTGGAGCATGCGACTCTTGATCTTGGGATTGTGAGTTCAAGCCCCACATTGGGTATAGAGAGAATTTTAAAAAAAAGAAAAAGAAGCTACTGAAGAATATTTGCTACCAAAACAAGAAAGTAAAATAAGAGGAAGATTTGAGATACTGAAAAACAGGGATATAAGAAAAGGAAGAGAGGTGCCAGGATGGCTCAGTAGGTTAAGCATCTGCCTTCAGCTCAGGTCATGATCCCCGGGTCCTTGGGTGGAGCCCTGCATGGGGTTCCCTACTCAGTGAGGAGCCTGCTTCTACCTCCCCCTGCTCTTGCACTCTTACTCTCCCTCTCAAATAAATAAATAAAATCTAAGAAAGAAAGAAAGAAAGAAAGAAAGAAAGAAAGAAAGAAAGAAAGAAAGAAAGAAAGAAAGAGAAAGAAGAAAGAAAGAAAGAAAGAAAGAAAGAAAGAAAGAAAGAAAGAAAGAAAGAAAGAAAGAAAGAAAGAAAGAAAAAGAAAGAAAAAGGAAGGAGTCAAAGGACTTCTAGATTGATGACAGAGGAAAAGTGAAGGTGACCAATGTTGGGCAGTTATTTTTAGATGGGGGGAAACTACATCAGTCAGAACAGGCTAAGTTGTGCTGCAATAATAAACAACTCCCAAAAACTCAGTGAATTAAAACATCAGAGGTTAATTTCTCTCTCACTCTACATTTCCACTGGAGATTAGCTTGGTTAGCAGACCATCTTTGCTCACTATAGTCATTTAAGAACTGGGCCCAAAAGGTAGTCTCCTTAAAGCTGATCACAAATGACCACCACCTCAATAGCAAGGACAAGAAGGACATCTCTAGGATTTTAAAAAAGTGAAATATACATATTACTTTAATTGTCCATATTGACATAAATTTTGTAGTCCTGTTGGAATGTTTAGAGTTCAATTATTGTGACGCTTACACACACCAAAAAAACAAAACAAAACAAAACAAAAAACAAAACAAAACAAAAAAACAAACCTTCAGCAAAAGAGAAAAAAATAAGGTCATACAAGAGAGGGTATGTAATCATATACCCTTTTATCTTAGTTTGGAACAAAATTCTTAACCATGTCAAGATCAACAAAAAAAAATCATAATACAACAAATAGGAGTAAATGAGGATCAAGAAGTATGTGTGGGGATAAAAAAAAAAAGGGAAGTATGTGTGAAGATGACAAGGGAGCTAAAACCTTATCTTTTGAAGCATAAAATTAATAGGAAATAAAATAAATGGGAAAATAAAAAGAGAAGTACAAGAATAGTATTAAAAATATAAAAACAAATATTACTAGAAATGACTTAAGGATTGGAAAACATTTGTCATTGTGGAATAACTTTTCAACTGTGTCATTTCTGGATTCATTTCAATTAATTGATTTTTCCCCCTCATTTTAAGCTGTATTTTCTTGCTTATTTGAGTGCCTGTTAATTTTTATTTTATTTTATTTATTTATTCATGAGAGACACAGAGAGAGAGGCAGACACATAGGCAGAGGGAGAAGCAGGCTCCCCGGGGACTCGATCCCTGGACCCTGGGGTCATGACCTGAGCCGAAGGCAGACGCTCCACCACTGAGCCACCCGGCTGTGCCGAATGCCTGTTAATTTTTTATTGGATGTCAGATATTATGAATTTTACTTCGTTGGGTCCTGGATGTTTTCGTATTCTCATGAATATTCTTGATTTCGTCGTGGGCCATGGTGAGGTCCCCCAGAGCCCCTTGGGCCTTGTTTTCAGGGGCAGGACTGAATGAATGTCCTGTTGGTGGAGACTAATGGTGCCACCCAGGACCCCTTGAGGGTTCTACATGGTACCCTGTGTGTTGGGAGATCTTTCCACCCAGGGTGGCAGGAACACAAGCTGTTCTCACCTTGTGTGAAGTGTGGGGATTGTGTGCTCGACGGTTTCCTGAAGGTCCTTCCCTGACCCCAGAGAGTGAGTCCGCACAGGAGGCTGCTCCTTACCCAGCCGCAGATTTGCCTTCAGCTCTTTCATCTGAGCTCCTCTGCCTCGAGAATTCCAGCAGCCTTGGAGCCTTTGGATTCTGGGCTCAGTATCTTGAATTTGAGGAGCCCTCCAGGCTGTTCAGTTCTCCCCCACCGGCCTTCAACCTGAAACTCTCTCTGTAGCAAACAGGCCTCTGTAGGGTCCTCCTCACTGATGTTTCCTTCTCTCTGGGGTCACGCTTCTGCACCACCTGTTGTCTGAAGTCTGAAAATCATTGTCCTATATACAACACTTGATCTTAACCAAAAGGCCAAGAAGCGATCATTGTCCTATACACAAAATCTCTACAAAATCAATTGAATTCCTTAGCTCCAGAGAGACAAAATGTTAAAAATCTAGGTTTTCAAAGAGATACCATTACAACACGGACGAATCACACACACATCATATTAAATAAAAGAAACAAGACAGAGAATGCATAAAGATCCCATTCATATGAAGTTCAGAAACAGCCACGACTAAACTACATTCTTTAAGATGGTAAATGTAGGTGTTAAAACTGAAAGCAAAGTACATATCTAATTACTTAAAGAGTCAGCATCGTGGTGACTTCTGGGGACGGGCTGAGAGGTTGCAACTAGGAATATTTGCTATGGGGCTGGAAATATATGGTTTGACCTGAGGACTGTTAAAATGGATATTCATTGTAAAGTGATTTGCTAAACTGTACCTACATGTGTCTTTTATAGAAGTACATATCTATATAATTTGGACTTCATGATTAAGATAGTAAATAATATATCTGTAATAATAACAAAAATATGTCATCTATCTGTAATCTAACAAATATAATACCCCCGTGGATAAAATTATGTAAGACATTAAAGAAAATCCTTTAAAGAATATTCAGAGATACACTGCATACACCTGGAGGAAAATTTAATATTATAGGCATGACAGTTCTCACTAAATTAGCTTATAGATCCAAAATAACCCAAATGAAATCCTAACACGGATTTTTGTGGGATTGACAAATTTATTCCGAATTCATGTGAAACTATAAATGGCCCAAAATTGTCAGGATACTCCTGAAAGAAGTAAAATGTTGGAAGTCTTAGAACTATGGTAATTAGGGTGGTGGGGTCCTAACACAAGAATAGACAAATAGACTGATAGAACAAAACATAGAGCCTGGAAACAAACCTATGAGTATACGGAAATGTGATCTGTGATAGATCGTAATAGTAGCTCAAAGAAGAAACAAGGGGCTATTCCATAAAATAATGTAGGGACAAATTGGAATATATATGGAATAAAACAGAACTGGATTTCTACTCCAGACCAGTTTCAGAAATCAGTTGCAAATTGATTAAATACTTAAATTCTACAAGTTCTTAAAACTTTTGAAAGATGGAACTGTAAAGTTTTCAGGAGACAATATGTAAGTAAATACATCTTTACTGCTTTGAGTTAGGGAAGACGTAAAAATGTGCAAACTGTAAAGAAAAGGATTGATAGATCCAGGCTTTAGAAACACTACCTCTCAAAAGGTATGTGGAGAGGATGCGAATATGTTCATAGAATAGCCCGGGAGGCGCACACATACAATAACCTGACTTATGACAAAGATGTCATTGCAATTCAGTGGAAAATATTCTCAATCAATTGTGCTGGCTCATTTAGGTATCAAGATAGAAAAAATTAGGAAACCCGACTTCCTCACACCATAGTACCAAAAAATTCCAAAATGTGTCATAGGCCAAAACATGAAGATTGAAACAAACTTCTAGATGAGAACATATAACCTTGGTGTAGACCAAGATCTCATAAACATGAATCTTTAATGTAATGTTAAACATTATTATAAAAAATTGTATGTTGGATATCATTAAAATTAAGAACATACTTATTAAAAGACACTATGAGGATGCCCAAGTGGCTCAGCGGTTGAATGCCCTGGGTTCTGGGATCGAATCCCACGTCAGGCTCCCCGCAAGGAGCCTGCTTCTCCCTCTGCCTGTGTCTCTGCCTCTCTCTGTGTCTCTCATGAATAAATAAAATCTTTAAAAAAAAAAAAGACACTATGAGGAGAAGCAAAGGGTAAGTCTTAAACTGAGAAGATAGTTACATTCTTCTTAAAATATATTTTCTCATTGTAAGTTTAGCTGAGAAAATATATTTACAAAACATAACTGACAAAGGATTAGCATCCAAATGTTTGAAAATTTTCTATATATTTTAAGAAGAATATAAGCAGGGGCACCTGGGTGGCTCAGATGGTCAAGCATCCTACTCTTGATTTCGGTTCAGGTGATGATCTCCGGGTGGTGGGCTCGAGCCCTGCATCAGTTCCAGCTGAGCATGGAGCTTGCTTAAGATTTTCTCTCTCCCTCTATCTTCTTCCGCCCTTCCCCCTGGCTCACGCACGCCTGCTCACGCTCTCTCTCTCTTGATCTCTCTCTAAAAAAAAAAAAGAAGAAGAAGAAGAAGAAGAATGATATAACAACCCAAGAGAAAAATTGGCACAATTGAAAAGAAAACCAAAATGTATGAAAAAATATTAAAAGATGTTCAATCTTGTTAGTTATCATTGGAAATGCAAATTAAAATCACAAGATACCATTTCCAAACCCTACAGAAGCAACATTTTTACATTTATTGATATCAGGGAGTGGGGGCGGGGTAAAAAAGGGTGAAAGGGAGGGAAAAAGACACAGGCTTCCAGTTATGGGAATAAGTAATCACAGGGAATAAAAGGCAGCGCGTGAGGAATACAGCCAATGACATCATATCGGTGAGAGAAAGGACGGAGGGTAACTATGCTTGTGGCGAACACAGCAGAATGTATGAACTTGTCAAATCACTACGTCGCACACCTGAAACTAAGGTCGTTAGTTAAAATAATAATAAACGCTCATGGATATCAAACGTTGGCAAGGGCTGTGGAACAATCAGAACTCAAATTCCATTGGTAGCACTTTGGATTCTCATTTACGATCAAGTAGAAAAAATAGACAAAACTAAACTGTGTGCTGATTTTGATCATGTTTTATATTTAAGTTGGGCAGAGCGCACAGACGTATTTGTCACTTTTCACAAATTCACACATTCACTGTCTATATAGTACTCATATTAAGAAAAAAAAATGATCATGTTTTCTTTAGGGTCAGAGCAGAACTAAGCAATTTCTTAAATATCTTTTTTTTTTTTTTAAGTAATCTCTACACCCAACATGGGGCTCACCCCCAATTCTGAGATCAAGGGTCACGCACTCTACTGGTTGAGCCGGCCAGCCGCCTCTTAAATATCTTCTGATTCCAGTAAATCAAAGGGGTTTTGATGTTATCAGTAAAGGTCTTCCCACCTAGCTTTAATATTCTAGTTATCGGTGCATTCATAAGTTGGAAGCCTGAGAAATATTATGTAGAACTTGAACTAATAGGGACCCTTTATCTTTGGTAACACAATGCTGGGAAAGATACCATTTTGCACCCCTGCTTCCCGCACCCCCCCCCCCCCCCCCCCCCCCCCCCCCCCCCCCGCCAAAGCATGTGAACAAAATGTTCAAGGTCATTGAAATAATTTACTTTACAAAAGTTGTACCAAACAGGGGGCTGGAGGGCAGGGAGAAAGAAAGAGAGGGGCAGATAAGGTTTGATTCCCAAGGACCTTCTGATACATGAACAGTCCGTTGGACAATTAGTATCTTGACAAAGCAAATAGGTCAGGAATCATTCCACCCTGTTGGGGTTGCATAAACCTACCACAGAGGGAAAGGCAGGGAGAATGGGCCTGGGCAGCTCGAGCTGCACCGAGCTTTCAGATTGTCACTCTCTTTACACACGACATGTTCAGAAGACAAATTCCGAGCAAATTAAAATCTAGTCCCACAAAAATGTCCTTTTCTACTAGTAGCTATCAAGACACTTATAAAAAAAAACTCCTTTCACAGGACCTTTGGAATAATGAACTATCTCTGACTTGGCCAGGATTATTAACCCTTAGAAACTAAGAACACCTGCCACACTTCTTCAAAACGCCTGCAAGGACACTTGGGTATGTACGTGGTGATTTTCTTTTGGTTATAGGCATGACTTAGCGTAGGGACCTTCTGGAAACTGTCCATTTCCGTAGCGTGAACTAGCTTTGTCCTTTCATTAAGTATCACTTATCCTCCAGCATAATGAAATTACCCCATTTACCCTTTATGAGATATGTCAGTATTATCAACATTGCCTTTTCTCCTCATTCTTACCCCTTTGTCCCCAGACTCAAAGCTCAGCTAACCTTGTGAATCGGGCATGTGCCTAACTCCACTCGCAGGTTCCACCTGAAATCCATCCCCCAATACCTTGAGCTCCTGTCAAACACTGACTCGTCATGCTGTTTCAGCGAACCAAGGGGAACAAAAATCTTGCTGTTTTAAAACAAAACAAAGGGGGGTGGGGGTGACTGGGTGACGGGCACTGAGGGGGGCACTTGATGGGATGAGCACTGGGTGTTATTCTATATGTTGACAGATTGAACACCAATAAAAAATAAATTTATTAAAAAAATAAATAGAATAAATAAAACAAAACAAAACCAAAAAAAAGGTCCCTTAAGTATGATTCCTTATCTATACTACCTCATAAACCTGAAATTGAAATTCATGTTGCTTCTTAAATAGTTTTCCTGTTTTGTTTTGTTTTTTTTTTCCCCATTTCTATGATACTGAGGAGCTGAGGAACAAGATATTTGTGAAAGCAGGATCCCTGGGTGGTGCAGCGGTTTGGTGCCTGCCTTTGGCCCAGGGCGCGACCTTGGAGACCCGGGATCGAATCCCACATCGGGCTCCCGGTGCTTGGAGCCTGCTTCTCCCTCTGCCTGTGTCTCTGCCTCTCTCTCTCTCTCTGTGACTATCATAAATAATAAATTAAAAAAAAATAAAAAATAAAAAAAAAGATATTTGTGAAAGTCAAGGTGGCTTCCTGACAGCCTGAGGTCTGCTGGTTCCAGGCCACCAGCCTCCTCCTGGACACACACGACGCTCCGTAAAGACGAACACTCTTGTCACCCGAGGATGTCATCATCGGTGCGGCCCAACCTGTTCATTTGATTCAACACAGTCTCTGTTACTTTTACCCCATTTACAATGCAGTTGGATGGCTTCTTGGTTAGATCACTGTCATTTTTCTGTCCATTGTCGTGCCCTTTTGTCCCGCTATTTTGACATTATCCTGACCTTTAAATGGAGAGTCCTTTGTATAGAAAAATGGTCTGTGGAAGGAGCAGCGGTGCCTCACTGACTCTTACACCTCCCAGAGGGAGAGACAGCTACTTGTGAGATGCCCCCCACCCCCCACCCCCGGGTACAGTTGCTAAATAGCAAACGAAAATGCTTTGATCTCCCTGAAAACATCTACCAAAGTGTATGCCCCCTGTACGCTCCATGACTGAATCCTTGACTACAGGGTTTGTTCTAAAATCGATGGGGAATTTCGGCTGTACATCGTGTAAAACAAAATAGATAAAATCTTGCTAAAACTGGAATGCCCGGGTGGCTCAGCGGTGGAGCATCTGCCTTCAGCCCAGGGCGTGATCCTGGAGTCCCAGGATCGAGTCCCACGTTGGGTTCCCTGCATGGAGCCTGCTCCTCCCTCTGCCTGTGTCTCTGCCTCTCTCTCTCTCTGTGTCTCTCATGAATAAATAAATAAATAAATCTTTTTTTTTTTTTTTTAAGAAAGATTGTTATAAAAAAAAATCTAGCTAAAAGGAAAATCGGGGGATCCCTGGGTGGCGCAGTGGTTTGGCGCCTGCCTTTGGCCCAGGGCGCGATCCTGGAGACCTGGGATCGAATCCCACATCAGGCTCCCGGTGCATGGAGCCTGCTTCTCCCTCTGCCTGTGTCTCTGCCTCTCTCTCTCTCTCTGTGTGACTATCATAAATAAATAAAATTTTAAAAAAATTTAAAAAAAAAAAGGAAAATCGAAGTAGTAGAATGAGGCAAAGTTATGAAGCGTATTTTCTGGAACGCTGATATGTTCTAGGGTAGGTTAGGCCTCCCCCTCTTGGAAACTGTATTTTTTAAATTGTAACATTTCCAAGTAGACAAGGTCGGTAAGAAAGAGGACTGAGAGAGTAGATGCGCAGAAAGAAGGAAAAGAACAAAACTTTGATGGCCTTTGTAACCCACGTTTGGTGCCTGTTATAGAGTGGACACCCAGTTCACTCTACGTTTGTACATAAACAAAATAGTGGGGTTTATAAATTATTAGGTACTGGGTGATCCAATTTCATTATTTTTAAATCTACACATCTTTTAAAAAATCTACACATGCATCTGAAGAAAGTACCCCCCAGAAGATGGGCATATACCAAATAGATATTTTTAGTTACAGGCTTGCATATGTTTTATCTTTTTTTTAATTTTCAAAAAATATACATGCTTATATATAAGATGCATATAGTTTTACAACATACACTCAACAGATACACTATGTACTGTGTGTGTGTGCATATTTCAGAGGTGGGTACATACGTGCCCTATACTTGATATATACTGTTATTAGTGACAATAGAAATTATTTTTGATTTAAAAAATAGATTATTGGGATCCCTGGGTGGCTCAGCGATTTAGCACCTGCATTTGACCCAGGGTGCGATCCTGGGGTCCCGGGATCGAGTCCCACATCGGGCTCCCGGTGCATGGAGCCTGTTTCTCCCTCTGCCTATGTCTCTGCCTCTTTCTCTGTGACTATCATAAAAAAATAAAATAAAAATAAATAAATAAATAAATAATAGATTATTTCATCGTGACTCAAGTGGTTCCTAAGTTGAACTTTGAAAAATTTGACAATTCATTTCATTCATTCATTTATCCAAACATTTATAGTTGATTTTGAGCATTTACGTATGCCGGGCCCTCTTAGGCCGGGGACCAAGGACACAGTACAAGATACACGCTGTCCTGTTCTCAGGCGACTAAGAGGCAAGTCCCAAATCCACAGAAGCCGGCCGTCTCCCCACACTCTATAGATTTTCAACAGATATTTGTTGAGCGACTTTTATGTGCAGAGCCCTGCGTTCAATCCTCAGGAGATGAAAAGAAGAGAGAAATGGGGAGAGTCATAGTCTGGGACAGTGAAGACCGGTGAAACGGGGGGTGCGTGTGAATAAGTCGTCGTCCTCCTGAGCGGACCTATTCCAAGCGCTTCGTGGGTAGGGACTCATTCAGTGCTCACAACGGCCTCATCCAGAAAGGTCTACTGTTTCACCCCCATGTGAAAGGTGAAGATACTGGGGCTCGGACAGTGTAAGTGTCCTGCACCGCAGCGCTCAGCTAGGAAATGGTGACGCGGGCATGTGAACCCAGGCTACCCGGCCCCCAGCACCCAAGCTCTAAGCCACGGCTCTGCAAACACGAAGATTTGCAAAGAAACAGGAGCGAGCACATTCCAGAACGGAGGGAGAGGCGTCAAGCACGTTCGGCAGGAGGCCTCTGGGAGGGATGTGACCGACCGTGGGCCAGGCTTTACAGAGGACGTACATGATGTAGCACCCGAAGAAGAAACTTGAGTGACCGGAGTCTGGGAGCTTGGCCCCCCCAATTCCGAATAGACCCACTAAAGCTAAGGCTAAAGAGGAGGAAAATCGAATGCAAGAGTTTGAAGCCAAGTGGGCCGCAAAGACACCAGGAGGTGAAGAGATGTTGGTTCTGAAATACTTCGGAGTGATCCAACTTGAGAAGCCACGCGTGGGGGGCCCCAGCTACCTCCAGGCAGGGGACCGCTGGGCCTGGAAGCGGGCCGGGCCTCTGGGCCCGCCGGGGCCGAGCTGCGGGGAGAGAGCTCCGGGTGGGAAGGGCCATGGGCCTGGCGACGCCACGAGTGGGCCGGACGGGGAACCAGGGCGGTGGTCACCAGGCCAGGATGAAGCCACCAGGTGATGGAGAAGCAACAGGAGGAGGCGTGGTTCCGGGGGGACAAGCCGTGGGGAGTCTCCCCGAATGGAAACAGGAGGGGGAAAAGAAAAATCAATCACAAAACAACCCAGATCAAAAGGAAGATTTTAAAGAGTTTTTTAAAAAAAATCACTATTTCATATTTTTCACACACCCTCCGTAACGCCTGAAATATGTCCCTTCAGAAGTTTCCGTGATTTCAGACTACAGAAACTGCCCATGTTCCAATGAGACAAAAATTGAATTCTTAGGTACACTGACTTTTTTTTTTTTTTTTTTTAAAGAAAACAACCGCTATTGCAGTTTCTAGTAATCACAACATGAAAGCACGACAGTATTTAACTTTCTGGGAGGTTTCTGAAGCCGGAGCCCGGAGGCCACTGACTCAGCGTTGCTGCTTCCCGGGCGCACCAGCTCCTCTCCTGGGGCCGGGCCGCAGGTCACAGGGATTGAACATCAGGATCTGAGCTCGGCTCTGCTCCGCGGGATCCCAGACGCACGATGCCCAGCGCTGAGCCAGGGCCTCTCGGCTGGCAGGTGACGCTCGTTGCACGAGCCGCGGCAGGTGTGAGCCTGGCGGCCAGGAGGGGACCTGGGAGAGCGACCCCCGCGCGGCCTGGGTCACAGGGAGCCTGCACTTCGGCCCCGTCCAGGAGAACCCTGTGGCAGTGGGCGCCTCAGAGTCTGGCATCAGAAAAGCAGTTCCTTCTTACGAATCAGTTATTTTATTTTATTTATTTTATTTTATTTTATTTATTATTTTATTTTATTATTTTATTTTATTTTATTTTATTTTATTTTATTTTATTTTATTTTATTTTATTTTATTTTATTTTAAGCCTTACCCAACAGGAAAAGGCACCAGGGAGGGAATTCTCGCAAGTGGGCAGGTGGGCAGGTGGGCAAGCTTCTGCTCCGGCTTCTGCTCCGGCTCACAGCCCTCGGTGTTTAGGGTCACCACAAGCACGGAAAAGGGATGGAGTGCTCAGTGGTTCCAGAGAGTGACCCCCGTGACCTACTACTCACCGGCTCCCTCCCCGCAACCTCCTGTACCCCTGCCGCCCCCTGCGCCCCTGCACCCCCTGTACCCCCTGCAGCTGCTGCCGAGGTGGAGCAGGCCCTTTCCTGTGGTCCCGGCGGGGCAGGGCCTGGGGTACCTGGTGTCCCTGCAGTGGTGTGACCCCGAGGCCAGGACCGGGCACCTGTACCGTCCTGGAGCCCCGTGTCTGTGGGCGGGGAAGTCAGGGCCCAGGCAGGACGTGGTGGGTGTGCACCCAGGGGTGCGGCTGCATTGGCCGCTGCACTAGCCTCCGGGAGCATCGGGGCCGGGGTCCAGCACCTCCAAGGCCGCCTGCCCCCTGCCTCCACCCGCCCCCCCCCGCCCCTGGCCCACGGGAGGGAGGGACATGCCCCCTGCACAAGGCCTGGCCTCCCGCTCGGTGCCCCTACTCTCCCGAGAAGCCTGGGCCCAGGGCAGACATGCGGGGGCAACACACACCCTCAGCCCTGCAGCAACCCAGAGCTCTAGCTAACTTCTGGTTTTCTTTTTCTTTTATTATTTTTATTTTTAAAAATATTTTATTTATTTATATTCATGAGAATCACAGAGAGAGGCAGAGACCCAGGCAGAAGGAGAAGCAGGCTCCCTGCAGGGAGCCGGATGTGGGACTCGATCCTGGGACCCCGGGGTCACGGCCTGGGCCGAGGGCAGACGCCCAGCCGCTGAGCCCCCCAGGCGCCCCCACTATTATCCTTCTTAACCTGGCTTCAAGAAAATTCCATGTCTTAGGATGGTGAGGGCCTTGAGAACTGAGCAACAGCAGACGCCAATTAGCTGGGCGCCCTGCCTGTAACAGGCTTGAGGGCTTTCAAGTCATTTTATGAATTTAAAATAAGTCATAAAACTTAACTTTGGCAACTTGTTCTAATAAAGCATTTCCCAGGAGGGCGAGAGGACCTGGGACTGTTGCTGCGTGGTTTAGGGCTGCGAGTCCCACCGGTGCATGCGGCTCGGTCGGTGGGGCCGGGCGGCCGGGAGCGGGGTGCCCCAGGTGCCCGCCGCCCAGCGCCCCCCAGGCCCAAGCAGCCGGGCAGGACAGGCCGTGCTTGGTCCCGCCTCAAGGAGCTGGTGGCAGTGACAGGTGGCTGCCCGGCGCTCCGGCCTCTGCCCCCACCGCCCAGACCCCGAACACCTGCTGCGCCCGCACCCCCACCCCGGGCATTTCGCAGGCTGGCCCTGTAAAGCCAAGGCACTAGCTGCCCCACCTGGCTTTGCCCATCACCCTGACTGACACGGCTGTTTCCCCAGTCGTCCAGACACAAAGACTGGGGGTGCATCTGCATTCCACCCTCTGGCTGCTCCTGCCGGGCCTTGCTCTTTGGAATCAGTCCCCGAGTCCCCGAGTCCCCGAGTCCCCCTCAGCCTTCGCACCTGTGCCAAGGCCGCAGCGCTCCTGCCCAGCACCACCTCTTCCCATTCTCCCTGCCTCCAGGCTCTCCCCGCCTTGCATACCACTCCTACCACTCCGCAGAAATCTTCCCAAAATATCTCTTTGATCCTGTCACTCACTTGCTCCGGCACTTTTGAGTAACTAGCCTTTGCTTTCAGAAGACTCTGCCTTAGCTTGACATTTGCGACGTCCCCTCCTCTCTAGGGGTCACCTACTGCCTCACCTCCCCGGCTCCCCAAAGATGTATTCTTTTCCACTTGTGCCACGTGCTGATGCTTCTCCTCTTACCTGAAATGCCTTCACTCCCCTCCACCCACTACCACCCTGACTACTTCCCCAGCGGCTGTCCCCCCTCATCAATCCACTTTCTCTTACATCCCTGAACATTTATTACCTGCACCACTCATCTGCCCATATGACATCCTGGACCGTCTTATACTGCTGTTGTTTTCCCGAGCCTTCTGTTACAGATTTACTGAGTTATCTGTAAATTAGCAGGGGATGTGCACTTTAGGGATTTGATGATAAATAAGAATTACAGTGTAGGAAGTCGACATGTACACAAATGACATTAATACTTATCATCACATGGTAAGTAGGATGAGAAAGTTAGAAAGTACGAAGCCAAAGCAGAGAAATTACCTACAACTGAGGGAATCCATAAAGAATTCATGCAGGGCACCTGGGCGGCTCAGTGGTTGAGCGTCTGCCTTTGGGTCAGGCCGTGATCCCAAGGTCCTGGGATCGAGTCCTGCATTGGGCTCCCTGCATGGAGCCTGCTTCTCCCTCTGCCTGTGTCTCTGCCTTTTTTTTCTGTGTCTCTCATGAATAAATAAATACAATCTTTTTAAAAAAATCATGCAAAAGGCAGCATTTGACCTAAACCCTAGAATTTGGACAGCATTCTATGATATCTTAGGCATACTGGATTCTCCAAGAATATGTGTTGACCGAGCAAATAACGATGAATTAATAACTCATGAAAATTGATACAAAACACAAGATAATTTTTGAAAGATCACTTGCTGACTTAGTGACCAAGATTAGAAAACTTATATAAATGGGGGATCCCTGGGTGGCTCAGCGGTTTGGCACCTGCCTTTGGCCCAGGGTGCGATCCTGGGGTCCTGGGATCGAGTCCCACGTCGGGCTCCTGGCATGGAGCCTGCTTCTCCCTCCTACTGCGTCTCTGCCTCTCTCTCTCTCTATGTCTATCGTGAATAAATAAATAAAACTTAAAAAGAAAGAGAAACTTATACAAATGGCTCATGCGCAGTTCTCCATCCCAGTGGACAGCCAAGCATTATTTTCTCCTTTGATCTCCAAGTCCGCCCCGATCTTGTGTCGGGATCCCCTGGAGATCTGCAGTATCGTCCTACTGTTCCAGCGACGGGCGCGACCTGAGAGCCACCAGAGTGAAGGGCACACGCCTCCTTTCCAGGGCCTGTAACTCCACGCCACTCCTGGGAGTCTCTTCTTCCCAGGGGGAGGAAAATACTCTAGTTTTAACCTTTCTGAGAACAGAAGAATGTCTGGAAGGCAGCTTCCTGGGCATGCCCCCGTCCTCTTCACAACGAGTCCCACGGCGACAGTCATTCAGTCCCCGTTACTGTTGGGGAAATAAAGGTCTCAAACGACAGGGAGTGCCTCAAAGCCGCAGAGCAAACCAGGGGCAAGTAGATACCACTTGGGTCTTCTGGGCCTCGTGCAGGGGGTGCTGCCGCCCCAGGGAGCCAGGATGCGTCCCGGGGCTTCCTCTGACAGTGGGACCTTCGGCCACCCTGGTGTCTTCCTGTATTGACGGCCGGTACCACCCCTCCTGCCCACCCCCACGGCACCAACCTTCCAGGCACCCGGAGAGCAGCCTATAAATATTAATCAAGAGACTGAAGTTCACACCTGAGAATGTTAGGACAGTCGAGGTACCGCAGAAGACAGACATCGCTTGCTCTGAACAAGGAGACGTCTTTTCCCTGCGTGAAGCCTCTGCCTGCAAAGTAATTTCCTACAGAGGAGGCGGCGCGCGGGGAAGAGGAGAAAAGCAGACCAATGTGGTTCCTTATAATGAATACACTGAGGAGGTCTTACGAAAGTCAATAAAGTCCCTGTAAAACACTAGGAAATTTCTTTGAAAATAGCCCATAAATTGGTCATAAAGGTTAGCTCAGCCTAAAAGCCAAGGTCTTGAATATGATTAGGAGAATCCAGGCCAGGGGTGAGGAGGGGTCTAAGTGCTCGGCGGGGGTGCAAAGGGAGCAACCAGAGACTGGTTGGGGAGGAATGTTAATTGCCTCTTGAATAGACCCCTGAGGACATTCTGCAGGCCCTCTCCATCCTCTTTTGGGGTAAGGCCCAGAGATGGGGATGAGAAGGTACTCATTTCACCGCTAGACTAAGTTCCTGGCTTCGTGCAATCAAGGGCAGTTGTGATTCTTCCCAGACTTGGGATATTTCTCAAGTACTGTTAAGCTTGAAGATATAGGAACGGTACAGAGAGCCGTTCCAGAAGTCCTTGAATTTTTATAAAGTTAGTAATCAAGAATTTAAAATAATTACTCTGGCCTCTCCTACAGGTACTTTGTTGAGGCGTGTTTATTTTTTTTTATTTTTTTTGCATGTTTATATTAATATTCATGTTTCTATTTCTTATAAAGGTTTACAAATGATTTTCTCCTACTTCATTTGAAGTCCCACCAAGTATGTAAGGTAAGAGGCTGAGAAAATTTACGCAGCTAGCTCAAGGTCAGCTAATGGTCCAGAAGACTCAGGGGGACTCATCAGTTAGAGCTTCTCTGGGTCATTCCGACAAGGTGACCTACTGTGCCCAGGAAGGTGCTGGATGCTGGCTACACGCTACAACACGGCTGGAGTCACGGGTCTATGCATGAGATAAACTCACTGAAAAGCAGATGAGAAAGGATAAGGATTCTCCAATTTCTGTGTGTAAGAGCAGGCCTAAAGAAGGCCGATCTCTCCCTAAAGAAGCCCTTGGGAACCTACTTCTCTCTGGTGCTACATGTTAGAAGCATGAAAAGTCTACAGATTCTGCTGCAGAGCCATGACTGTGTGGCGTAAAATAAAAGATAAGACGTTTTACGTATATAAATACACATACACATATGTTCACACACAGACACGTATAGACTTTTCGTATGTACATGTGCATGTGTACATATAGGATAAATAACTTTCTTACAGTAAAATGGATGCAGGCGTTATAAATATTTAGGATTCAGAAAAAAAAAGTGTGAAATCCAACAATTCTTGTAAAATTCAGTAAACATGTAAGTGTAACGTGGAAATAACTGAATATAGGTATTAACAAACTCCAGAAATGAAAGATAGAAAGAATACACCAAGTTCTTAATGAGCATATTATTTATATGGAAATTTTTCCTAAAAAAAAAAAAAAAAAAAGAAAGTCGAGACCTTCAGACTTTACGTTGAAGGACAGCACAACATATAAGCGAAATGGCTTAAAAATTACAGAGATCTCTAAAAACTGCCTTTCTTTGTCCCGTGCTGAATTACATGACCAGTGGGGCAGCCCAGAAACTCCTGGGCACGACGTGGAAGCGTAGCTACCAGCTTTCCCACCAAAACAAAGTTCAAAACCCACTTCTCCGGCAGCCCCGGTGCTCAGCGGTTTAGCGCCGCCTTCAGCCCAGGGCGTGACCCCAGGGTCCGGGGATCAAGTCCCACGTCGGGCTCCCTGCATGGAGCCTGCTTCTCCCTCTGCCTGTGTCTCTGCCTCTCTCTCTCTCTCTCTCTGTCATGAATAAATAAAATCCTAAAAAAAAAAAACAAAACTCACTTCTCTTAATGGATAAGTGATTGCAAGATTCCTAACACGTATGTACGTCAGTTTACGTATCTTGAAATGAGGATAGTGACCTAATACCTACCTCTAGCAAGGCTTGAAAGATTTTTTTGAAAAGCAATATATGTGAACATGCTTTATAAACTGTGAAATAATATAGAAATGTTAGTGGATTTTCTTATTTCCTTTCTCAAATTCAGCCTTCTAAGTAGGTAAGCTTTTTTTCCCCCCTAAATTTTATGGACTCAGCCTGTGGAAGACACTGGAGGTAAGTGCGGTGATTTTTGGAGCCATACACAGTTATGCTCACTGCTATAACCTCTTATTGAGGATGTAGCCTAATTTCTACAATGACTGACTAGGATCAATTCCAAAATGACCACAATTTCTCTAAGCACTATATGCAAGCCCTTTTGCTGTTCTTCCCATCAAGAGGTGGAGACTAGGTTTTCACCCTTGAATCTGGGCTTTGCTACATGAATATGATCTGCCTTGACCAACAAGATATTAGAAGATGTGACACAAGCAGACATGAAAAAAGCACATTGGGACTTGCCCTCTTTTGCTGCTGGGGCCTTTTGAATAAGTCCCCACTAGCCTGCTAGGTGACACCACATGGAGAAAGGCCCCAGCCGTCTCAATCATCCAAGCCACCCAGATGGCACTTGAGACATGGGAGTGGGTGTGACCGTCCTTGGCCGTCCAACCTCAGCCCACCAAAATGTGAGAAATAATAAATGGTATTTTCTCAAGCCATTAAATTTTGGAGTGTTTTTTTTAATGCAGCAAAACCTAACTGATACTTTGGCCTAAAGTAGTTGCTATAGCTACAGAAATTTCCAGAAACATCACTTCAGTGACTTGTTTAAGAAATAGCTACTAAAGACCTTGAAGACTTTAAAACACTATATTTGCATGCAGTTATCATTTTATCTGAAAAAGTTACTCGACTGATGGAACCAAGAGACCAAGCAAACCCTGTAAGATTTAAAGTCCTTGAAGATGACCCAGGAAATAAGCAGCAGTTTGGTTAAGTTTTTAAAAAGTCAGTTGCAGAAATTTTATCAGAGGCCCCTTAACTACCATTTCTCTTCAACTACACCCTCAAGTTCATTCTTTACTCCACCCTCCTCACCCACTACTCACCTACCCCTACCCCTCACTTAGCGAAGTTCTGAGCAGCTCTCTCCAGCCTATCAAGGCTTTCTTTTTCTTTTTTTAATTTTTTAAATTTATTTATTCATGAGAGAAAGAGAGAGAGAGAGAGAGAGAATCAGGCTCCACACAGGGAGCCCGACATGGGACTCGATCCCAGGTCTCCAGGATCACACCCTGGGCGGAAGGCAGGCGCCAAACCACTGAGCCACCCAGGGATCCCTCAAGATTTTCTTATTTCTGAATTGTGGATGGTCCTGACTGTTACCTATTAGAGAGTGTAACTAAGAAATCCTATTCAATAAGACAAAGCCTGAAGTTTCTATAATCAGATCATATTCAGAATTCTATCCCAAAATTGTAAGATTTGCTGAGTAAATTCAGTGCAATAAATATGCCACAGTGATAACTCCATGAGAAACTGAGAAGAAAAGTAACAGATCACTGAATCAACAAAATATGAAGAAATGTGGAAATATGATTATGCTAGGATATCAGGCCTAATATACTGAAAACAGGTAGCATTTTTCCAAAGATGATATCATTTGAATTGCACTAAAAAGAGACACGTGGTGGAGTGTCTTAATCACACACACACAAAAAGCTTCTATAAATCACCTCAACAAAATAAAAAACAGGGAATATTTATTCACCTAAAATATACATAAATGTAGTAAAATGCTGAGCACAAGAGACATGACTTCAACCAAACATGGAATACATCATGTTATTAATAGGGACACATAGTTAGGACAGTCCAGACATTAATAGGGACACATAGTTAGGACAGTCCAGACTATTCCCCTTGCCCAATTAGCAACCATCAAAAGCAAATTTACCTGGCTTAAGTCCCACAAAAATGAGCCAAACTACATTAATTGGATTGTAACGGTCAATTAATAACCATAGTACAATACATAATGATAATGACTGTAATACAAGCCAATAAAGTTTTATTGTACTTTACAGAATTGGGCAATCATTAGATAGTCCTAAAGTTTCATATCAAAAGCGACTCAAGAACTGGACCACTGCATAAAAAACATTTAACCAGTATTTATTCAGCGCCTACTATCTGTAAGTCAGCCATTACACAGAATGTCTTTGTTCAGTTTGGGTTCCAAATGTGTATTTTAGTCCTGTTAATTTGAAATTGGACCATGTTTTATCCCCAAACATCCCAATGGGTTTTATCACAAAAACTCATTTATCCCCTTCTGCACATTTAACTTTTATTAGTTCCTCTGGCTACCGCAAGATGCATGGCTGCATCTCAGCAGAAAAAGAGGTGCCATATCACAGGCACTTTGGTGTGGCATCCTCTGGTCTCACCCCTTCCCACTACACAAACCACATTAGACTATCCAAGTTGCCACGAATATGCCACACTCTTTAACACCATCATAACTTCTGCACAGGCTGTTTTCTCCACCACCTCCAACCATCATCGCCTTCCCAAACACATGTTTACACACACGCACACACACTGACCTGCCTTTCAAATCTTTAATACGTGCTTCCAGGCTAGATTCAAATATCGTGCTGCCTTTGAAGTCTTAGTGTTTCCCCAAAGCTAAGTCAGATCACCATTTCAACCATTTTTAGTAAGTATGTGTAAAAGAATTCCATTCTAGCATCTAACAAACTGAACAATAGTTTATCTATAGTTTATGCGTTTGTTTTCCATCAGACTATAAGCTTCTCAAGACAGTCTGCACTTTATTCTCCTTTATAGTCTCAAGTTTCAGCACAAGATCTGGAATTTGATGGCTGCATAATGAATGGCAGGTAAAGAATGAATAAATGAACGAATGAGTGAGTGAATGATGAAGACTGGGGTTAAGACTCAAGGTGTCAAAATTATGCTTCCTGGCCTGCCACCAACTACCTGAATAACCTAAGAGCAACGAGCCTTCTGAATCCAATTCCTTCTGTTAAATAAGAGAGTTGGATTGGATCAGCTAAAGATCTCTCAAAAAAAAAAAAAAAAATCTCTCAAATAGTAACAATAAAAAAGAAATACATTTTTTGAGTCCTTCTAAATGTGAGACACTGGCTCGGTGCTTTACACTCACATTAACACTAATCTTTATGACAATCCTACAAAGTGGGTACTACTTACTCCCATTTTGCAGATAAGGAAATTCAAACTCAGTTAAGTAACTTATGGCCCCCCCAGATAATGAGAGTAAAGTTAGGATTCATACACAGCTCTGTCTGGTTCCAAAGCTCAGATTATTCCCTAAGAAACTAGTAATAGAGTACGTTGCCAACTTGTAGGCATATCGTGAATGTTAAGATTATCCACTTCTGCGTACAAGTGGAGGATTATCTATGCACTTTTGTATACAAGATTTCCCTGTCATCAAAGAATGGTGATAAATTGGCCGTTGTCTCCCGGGCTACTGAGCGCATATGCCACACCAGTTATAACTGAAATCCACTTGAGATGCTGGCAACCAACTTCTCCCTTAAATCACACTGAAGGTCACAGGATTTTCTCAATTCCCAATTGGATAAAACCTCTACTGGTTTTGTGTTATTGATGGTCAGACCTCATTGAAATGTTGATGTCCTAGAAGAAGGTGGATATCTGTTTAGAGTCTCTGGTAAACAGAGCAAAGAGTCACTGCCAAACCCAAAGCATAGTAAGTTTCCAAATAACAGATTTTACTATATACATACGTAAGTTATTATTTATAGTGGGCCATCCTCTGCTTATTGGAAATAAAGCAAAAGCAAAACAAAAGATATCCCTTCAGATCCGGAAATACGACTTTTTCATATCCTGTTATCAGCATACTATGAGTTCAGTGCATAATTAAGTATTTACATATCTTCCTTTACTCACCGGGGGTTATCTCCTGATAAACCCATCGCAAGTTGAAAATATCTTCAGTTGAAACTGCATTTAACACACCTAACCTACCAAGCCTTACGGTTTCATCGGGGCGATCATAAGCATGCTCAGAGCACTTCTATTAGCCTAGAATTGGGCAAAATCATCTAACACAAACCTTCTTTAAAATAATTGTTGAATATCTCATGTAATCTATTGAATACCATATTGAAAGTGAAAAAAAAAAAAACAGAAAGACCATTGATACAGTGACTATAAGTGTATCAGTTGTGTGCCCTCATGATGGCATAGCTGACTGGGAGCTGTGGCTTGTGGCTACTACCCAGTATAATGAAAGAGCACTGCACTATGTATCATTAGCCTAGGAAAAGATCAAAATTCAAAATTCAAAGTACAGTTTCTACCAAATGCATACTGCCTTTGCACCATCACAAAGGCAAAAAATGGGAAGTCAAACCATCATTAGTTTGGGGACTATCCGTACACCTAATCATATGTTGCTCTTTATGTTTGTGTGCTTTGTTCCTATGTCTCTTTAAAAGATGGAAAATATCTGTCCGGTGTACTTTTTCATTCACTTTCACAATTACATGGGGTGGAAATTTTTGGAAAAATAAATACAGTATCTCAGAAATTATCTCTGGGAATTGGGATTATAGGACTTTCCTTCTTTATATTACTCATTTTGGCATCGCTTAAATTTTCCATAAGGATCATACGTTGGTTTTGTAATTAGAAAAAGCGTATATATAATCACAATCTTCAACAATGATTTCCAAAAAGTATAGCATATAAATCTGATTAAAAACAATACGCATGATACATCAGAAAGTTTAGATTTATTTTGCCCCTAGATAACTTAGCAACTCTTAGCATTAGAAGATAATGCAGATGTGCAGAGTATTATCTAATATCTGGCCTTGAATGGGTATCTAGGGATTGACAACATCTCATCAGAATGCCATGTAGTATTGAGTCACAAAATGCCTTTAATTTAAAATCACCTCAAAAGTATACTCAAACATTTGGCACAGGGAACACCGTGAGTCCATGAGGGAAATGTTCTAATGCTTCAACATAAGGACTCCAGGTCATGTTCCTCATTTAAGCCTGCATCACCTCTTAATCTTGACAACAAAATCCTCACCAAAATTTTGGCAAGCACACCAGGAATGATGCTGCCAAACACGCATCATTGCTGATCAGTCTGGTTTCCTCTCTGCTGAAACATAAAGCTATCTAACAAAAATTGCTCAATGCAAATCACAAACAGGTTTTTGCAAATTTGGCTCTTTGGCTTATGAGCACAAGGAAGAAAAACTGCCCTATAGTTTTCCTCTTTCGGCCCACCAACACTATACATCACATGTTAGGGTCAAATCTGGCTGTTCCCCACTCCATCCCTTAACTGCTTTTGCATGACCCACAAACTAAGAATAGTCTTTTAAATTATTGGGTAAAAATCAAAAGAAGAACAACATTTCATGACCTGTGAAAATCACATATAAGGGATGCCTGGGTGGCTCAGTAGTTGAGCATCTGCCTTCGGCCCGGGTCGTGATCCTGGAGTCCCAGTATAGAGTCCCATCTGGGGCTCCCCCATAGGGAGCCTACTTCTCCCTCTGCCTTCTGTCTCTGCCTTCTCTCTGTGTCTCTCATGAATAAATAAACAAAATCTTTAAATAAATAAAAGAAAACCACAAATAATTCAAATTTCAGTGTCCATAAATTAAATTTTAGCAGGTGTCTCTGCCTCTCTCTGTGTCTCTCATGAATAAATAAATAAAATCTTTAAATAAAAAAAAGAAAAACACATATAATTCAAATTTCAACATCCATAAATTAAATTTTATTGGAAGACGGCCCATTCAACTCATTTATATATTGTCTACGGCTGCTTTTATGCTACAAGGGGGTTGAATAATTCCAACAGTGACCACATGGCCCTCTGCAGTGGTAGAACAGTATCTTCCAAAAATTCATGTTCACCCAGAAGCTCAGAATGTGACTTTATTTGGAAATAGGATCTTTGTAGATGAAATTAAGTTTAGATGAAGTCATACCGGGTTGGGGCAGGCCCTAAATCCAATGGCTGGTGTCCGTATTGAAAAAAAAAGAGGACACAGATAAGCAGAAGGAAAGAATTGACATGGAGATAGAGGCTGGGACTGGAATGAGCCATCGACCAGCCCAGGACTACCAAGGATTGCCAGCAACCACCAGAAGTTCAAAAAGGGGCATGGAATGGTTTCTCCTTCGGAACCTCCAAAACTGTGAGAACAAATTTATCTGTTGTTTTGAACCAGCAAAAGAGATAAATTTCAGTTGTTTCGTGGCATTTTATTATGGCAGCCTAGGAAACTAATATATCTGCAAAATCTAAACTCTCTGGCCCTTTCCATAAAAACATTGCTGACTCTTGATATAGAGCATTGTGTCCTGGAGGAAGAAGAAAGACACCTCAACACAGGATAAGTTACCCCAGGACGACTTCACCTAGGGCTATGGTGGGTCTAGAAAGGGCACAAAAGCCTTAAAAGATCACACGGCAGTTCCTACCGCACACGCTCATACTTAACTTACAGTAGATGTAAAGAACACTAATTATTTATTTTAGTCGTTGACCACACACTGCTAGGTCGCACTGCATGGGCTTCAATAAAAGTACTTCAACTTAAAAGTTCATGAATACACTTTCCATGAGTGTAACCAGAAGTCAGCGTTTCGGTACGTGAGGCCAATGAGCAAGAGCAGGGTGCGAGGGGTTAGCTGACTCTCTCTAAGGAACCATCCCCTGTAACCACCCCTGAATCTGCTTCAGGAAGAATGCTACCCCCTTCCAGTTTCCAGGAAATGCTGTTGTCATCACTACAGAGTCTAAAAGCAGGACTTTAAAATCTTTACATTCAGAGGCACTCGATAAATCTATGTTGACTGACTAATGAATATCCATTTCCATCAATTGGCAATATTTAAAGAAGACTCGGGTTTTTAGTAACTTCTATCACATTTGATTACAAGAATCTCCATCGCTGGTGTTCTGTTGGTATAAAAACAATATGAGGGTAACAAAATACTTCTTTCTCAAAAATCACTTAATTTTTGTGTGACCTGAATTTATCTGGCTCAAGACTAGACTGGTACTGTCTTGACTTCATTATCCAGATAAAAGATGAAATGTGAGAGGAAGATGAAACTTCACATGTAATTATGACACAAAAATACCCCGTGATGCTGGCTATGGAAGACTGGGAACACTGTGCCCAGGATGCCAAGCAACTCAAAAAGAAACTCGCATTTCCCTTACAAACCAAATTACAATTTGCCTTGCATGACAAAGAACTTCAAAGACTTTGCTGATTCTTACACCAACCACCATGACTTTCCAAGTGGAGCTCAAGGTTCAAATTTGGTTTGATGAGCCCCTTGCTTCTTGGCTCAGAAAAAAAAGACGAAATTGCCAACCAGGCAAGTTACATGATGCAAAGCTCCCTCCCGAATGTTCTTTAGTAGAGAAGATATGGGTCAGCCAAAGAAGCGTCAATCCCGCAGCGAAGAGCTGGTACACTGATGCCCTGAGACAACTACTTCCAGCTCCTGTCTGGGCCCCACATCCCAACTACTCTCATTTCAGGTATAGCTGTCGCGTGCGAGAGTGGAAGCTTACCTGATTGAGCTTCGGGGTTCTGGGTGTGCAGCCATGGGGACAAGGGGCACACGTAGTAGAGATATTAAAGCCTACATTTAATTATTTCATTTTCATGTTTAAAATAGGAACATTTCATTTTTTAAAATAATACATTTTCTGTCAAGAGGAACTGGATGAAAGACCACAAAACAATGAACAGGAATCATATTTAATGCACTGAATCACCTTCTGCACCACATCTTCTCAGGATCTGTTTCACCAGAGAAGAGCCACAGACACCCATAGTAGGAGCCAAAAAATTCTGTGAGATTCCTATGACTAGACACAAAGGTTCCATTAAAATACAAGATTTGGGGCACCTGGGTGGCTCAGCGGTTGGGCGTCTGCCTTTGGCCCAGGGCGTGACCCCGGGGTCCTGGGATCCAGTCCCACATCGGGATCCCTGCAAGGGCCCTGCTTCTCCCTCAGCCTGTGTCTCTGCCTCTGTGTGGGTGTCTCATGAATAAATAAATAAATACAATCTTAAAAAAAAGTACAAGACTTATCCATGTCCCATCATTTATTTGTGGGAGACGTCAGCTGGCTTCTGAACATCAACAGGTGTCACGGAGGGTTCATGACTGACTCATTATTGAGGCAGGAACCACTCCCGAAAGTCAGGATGTCAGAATCCGCATCCTCGCAGGCTGCTTCCGTAAGGCGGACAGACTGTCTCAAGCATTTGATGACTGTCTCCACAAGCATTGGAAATTCGGACCCCTCCTGAGTCAAGACAACCATGTCTTCTTTATTTTATTTTGTGCCCTTAACTTCTTCAACTGGCCTCCATCTATGCAACCCAGCTTCCCTCATTGTTGATCCTTTCAGTCCGTGCCTTTCCTACCTTTTTTGTATTTAGAGCAAGCCACGTTTTTATCATCTACTAAATCTAGTTTCGACTGGATCAACATTTAAATGGGCTGACTACGCTACACATTTCAATTTTTTTTTTCTATTTTTACATTTGATCTGATCTAACAGGCATCACTGGCGTCGTACCCGAGGCACAGTGCTTAAGGGAGAAAAATGATACAGAGGCAGTCAAATCTTTCAGAGTTCTCTTTGCAATATGCAATCAGAATACGTACCTGCTGACTTTAAAGAAAGTGTCTAGAGATTTTTGCGAAATCAAAGGACACGATGCATCATGCATTGCTCCTGACTAGCCACCTGCTGAAATCGTTAGGCTGCATCACCAAGCCAGAACTCATCTGCTTACGGCCCTTACTTTAGGTTTTGGTAAATAATGCTGCTATCGTATTGACTTTCTGAAATTTGCAGATTTGTCCTAACATCAACGTACTTGGTGAGTCACTGTGTCCTGGTAACTGCTAACACTCCCGTCAACTTGTCAAGTGATCAAACAACTCTGCTTTGCAACTCTACTAAATAAAAGACAAACGCTAAAGTTTAATTATACTTACAGCGTTTTTCCGTTTTATGGACGGGACGACATAACTTTATTTTGTAGGTGAAGTTTGAGATTAAAATTTAAGACATTTTGCTGAGATTTCACTTGGGTGAACCCTTTGAAGAAACAGGAAGCTTAACAATAAATCTCCCAAACTCTATCGACAAACATATCACTCATTTTGAACATGAACCGAATTTGAGAGATTTTTAACCTTATAAGAGCCTATTCTTCCAACGTCTTGTGACTCGGGGACTCAGGGAATTAGGTGATATTTCTTTCACTCGGATTTATATTCAATATGAAATTACCTCTAAAACAGAGACAGCGACAAGGATGGGACTATCCGAAGAAGCTGCCTTGTTGCAGAAGCAGCATCAGTCAGAAGATACGGTTTCTAATCTTTATTCTGATATTAGCCAGTTAAACTCGGGCAGATCACCCACTATTTCTGGCACCTGCTCCTACTTGAGGCACATAGGCAAGCAACCCGTGCAAAAACCACAGGGGATACAATGTTCAGCATGCTTGTTAATAGTTAATTATACATTAAGAGACTAAATCTTAAATGACCTCAGCACACACACAAAATTTCATGACTATGTTTGGTAACACACGGCAACTAGACATCACAGTGATCATTTCGTAGTGTATACAAATATTGAATCACCACATTTATATGTCAATTATACCTCAGTGAAAAATAAGTAAATAAATAAAACAATAGGAGAGAGACAAAACAGTGATTGTCTAGGAATAATTGACACAACATATAACGAAGGTGACTCTGTATCTGTACCTAAGAATTTCAAAGAGACACGAAAACAGAGGCAGCTGATGTTCCTGAAGGAGAAACCCAATATTAGGAAGATGTCACTTTTATACACATTGATTTTCAAATCAGCTTAATCCCATCAAATATTCAGAGAGAAAATGTTTCTGGAATTAAAAGGTTGATCCTAAGTTTCACCGGCAAGAGTAAATGACTAAGAAAATCGACTTTTTTCAAACAAAAGAATAAGAAAGGATAAGTTTCCCTGCCAGATATCAAAATACATTATAAAGTTACACCCGTTAAACAAAGATCTCCTGGTGTATAAATAGGAAGATAGTTTAACATTTGGACAAATATATATAAATGCATATTAATGATAGGAGAGAGAAAAATTAAAACAACCTAAATATTCATCCATATGGAGAATGAGTAAGTAAAATTTCAATAGTCCTTTCTGAACTCTGAGACGCGATGTGGCGGTTATCAAGAATGAGGTTTTTCTCTATGTACTCTTCAGGGAATTCTTCAAGGTACAAAGTTTTTAAAAGAAGCCACAAAATAGAATAAATGGACTGTATAGAATAACTTCAGTCACTTGCACTTGTAAACTCATGTACCTATCTGAGTGTGAGCATGAAAATGAATAGAATAAAGTTCAGAAAGATCTATCACGACCTGCTAATAGAGGGTAGAGGAAATTTCTAAAAGAAGGAATAAAGAGAGAGGGAATATTTCTTAAGTCACACTATACGCTTTTGTGCCATTTTTTTAAAAAATTACAACAAGCATGTCTATCTTTTCTCATCAAAAATTTTTATAGAAAAAAGAGTTATCAGTGTGCAGTATTTTTATTAACACGGCTCCCACCTTAACACGGAACTACTTGGTCATCTAACAAACCAGCAGTTGCAAAGTCTCAGAGTCTAGAGTTTTCTTTCCTTACATGTTCATTTTCTGTCTTTATTTTTCACTTTAGCGTAGACCGCTCTAGTTTCTGTAAGGCTCAGCTAACACAGAAGCACTGGAAACTTTTAAAGAGTATCTTTCTGGATCCCTTCTGTCTTTTTTTTCTGTTTTTTTTTTTATTTTTTTTCTGGATCCCTTCTAAATATACGCAAAGTCGACTTCTAAAGCTGTGTTTTGACACAGGCCTAATCTAAAAGCCTGATTTTTTTTTTTTTTTTTTTTTTCCTGGAGGAAGCAAGAGCTCCAAGGGCTACTGCTGCCAAAGGACAGCGTCAGTGTGGCCATGCCCTGGGCTGGGCAGCAGCCTGCCTCACGTGATCCTGGTGCCTCTGTGGCAGTGAGAACACAATTTGAACTTGATGTCCAAACTTCTTTAAAATTCCAAGGCTCTTGCTCTGGAAGGGAAAGAGCATCTTGGAACGCGGTCAGTTGCCAAGTCTTCAAGACCACTTTTTGCTACTTGTTTGCAGTGTGATCTCAGGGAAAACTGCTTCACCTTTCCAGGCCTTGCCGTCTATCCCATCATTGAGAGGATACCAATGCAGACCTCACAGGCCTTGGACCCAAACCTAAGGGTCTTTGATTCCAGAACTCTTACCCGTTACACTAGACAGGGCCCTGCCTCCTGAGGTAATCACATAGTTCACGTTTTGTGATCATGATGACCATAATAATCACTGTGAGGATTATAATTGTTACAAATTATCTTTTTAATTTTTTTTTTTCAGAATGAGAGGAAAAAGCAAAACCTGTAAAAAATAAAATTTGCGGACGGATAACAAAATATTGCCCAAAGAAACCCAGGGTACAAATAAATTAAGATTGCTGTTAACAAGACTTTTAATTAGCAGCCAGGGAAAAAAAAGAGAGAGAGAGAGAGAGAACCTGAAGAAAGCTCATTACGTTTTCTGGACTTTCTATGAGAAGGGTGGAATTTAAAAAAAAAAAAGAGTCCAATGCAAATTTTTCTAGTTGCTCTTGCAACTTCTTCACCCTGACTCTCTCTGCTGGGTTTCCCAACAAAGGCCCAGATGAGATGTCCAAGGAAGGAGGACAAAACACCTGCTTGTATTAAACAACTCTGGCTTGTAGGATATTTAAGGAAAAGTGCAGATTTAAAAAAAAGAAGAAAAGCAAAATGTAGGAATTTAGCATTTGCTTAATCATGTAGAAGTCTAAACGTTAATTAAAACTGACAGTAATTAAGAAATATAATCCCACTTGCTTCGTGAAAGCCGTTGGCTTGCTGGAAGAAAAAGACAACTACTCCCATGGAATCATTCGTCCTACTACAGGCCTTGTAGGGTCTTCTGGAAGTCTCTCTGACCAGCTTCTCTCAAAACTCCCTAAGGAGAGTACCCAGGTAAGAGGTCAAGAAATGGATTCACTGCAAATCCTTACTTTACAAAGAAGTTTTAAATAACAGCTCTGCTGACCAATGTTTTGCTTATTTCTTGGACTTCCAAATCTATGAAGAGGTTTTCACCAAATCCCTCTAATTCCTAGATGGAAAGGAAAGACCCTGCCTCTACTGAGTCTGCTAAGTGCCACCCCAGGCCATTCACATGAGTTATCTCAGAACACTCAACCTATCTCCTGCCTATTTTCACTCAAATCCCAGCAGAAAACATGTTAACAAGGCAGGCCTTAAGAAAACAGCAACACATTATCTTTTTTTTTTTTTTCTGCAAGATTTTATTTCTTTATTTGAAAGAGAGAGAATGAGTGGGGTGGGGACAGAGGAACAAGCAGACACCACACTGAATGCAGTGCCCGACGAGGGGATCAAGCCCATGACCCTGAGATTAGGACTTGAGCCAAAGTCAGAAGCTTAACCTGACTGAGCCATCCAGGCGCCCCAATAATACATTAGCTCAACAACTCTTTAAGACACAAATTTTTGGGCAGCCAGGTGGCTCAGCGGTTTAGCGCTGCCTTCGACCCAGGGCGTGACCCTGGGGTCCCGGGATCGAGTCCTGCATCGGGCTCCCTGCATGGAGCCTACTTCTCCCTCTGCCTGTGTCTCTGCCTCTCTCTCTCTCTGTGTCTCCCATGAATAAATAAATAAAATCTTTAAAAAAAAAAAAAAAAGGACTATCGTTTAAAAAAAAGATGAATTTTTACTTACATCTCCCAAAGGGGGAAACTCGGTGGCTCAGGAAACCTGAGTCAACTGTGTAAGGTCACACATGGCTGTCAACTGTTTGAACCTGAAACGGAGCTCTTGTCTTCAAATCCTGTAGTCTCAGGACATCACAGCTGTCACACCCCCCACCCCCCACCCCCGGGAGTGGTGATTCCCCTAGGGACAGGTATTAGCTTTAGAAACAGCCGAAAGCACTGTGAATAAACCTGTATTTCAAAAGTTAATTGAATACTGGAATGTTTAATGTACCTAGAAGGCATTGGTATCATTAAAGTGAGTGATCAAAGTGGGGGATACAGTTGACGGTAATAAAGATCATCGTCATACAGCATGGAGACCGAGTTTCTCGGGTGACTTGTGAAGTCGTCCCAAAGAGAAATGTTCCCTCAACTGATTTGCAGATTGACATGGGTCTGCTGGCTACCCTGATAAAGCGATCATTTCAAAGGATAATTGCTTGTTCCTACCAGTGCTAACAGGATGACAATAGAAATCCATATTCTTGACTTCATTTTTATCCCGTTCGCGTGTAGACATGCACTTTAATAATTATATTGTGACACATGGAATGCAGTATATCAACAAGCTGCTATGAAACCCACGTGCACGTGTGCATATACAATGTTCAATATATTTCATGGATGTATAACAAGACAATGATATAAACCACATTATTCTAACACGTTTCATGAAATAGTCCTGGGGATTCATTAAGGGCTTAATAATAAGTTCCTAAATAAGAATTACATGAAAAGATACGGGAAAAAAAAACAATATAAGCAGATGTTTGCCTATATTGTGTCAAACAATTTTTGACTCTCTTCCCCCACCAAACTGAATGAGTCTTTTGAGCATATCAGTAAAAAGGAGATAAAGTACAAAACAAATTCTTTTCAAAAAAGAACTCTTTTTTGAATTCTTTTCAAAAAAGACAGGGGCACCTGGGTGGCTCAGTCAGTTGTATCTGCCTTCAACTCAGGTCCTAAACCCAGAGTCCTAGGACCAGGCCCCAGGTCAGCCTCCCTGCTCAGCGAGAAGCCCGCTTCTCCCTCTCCCTCTGCTCCTCCTCCCCCTGTGCTCTCTCTCCCTCTCTCTCTTTTTCTCACTCACTCTCTCAAATAAATAAGTAAATAAAATCTTTTTTTAAAAAAAAGTACCAAAAATAATAAATAAATAAATAAAATAAAATAAAATAAAATAAAATAAAATAAAATAAAATAAAAAGTACCGACGTCTAAAATATAATAATGTATTAGGGATGCTCTCAAAACATGACAATTATAATAATACAGATTGTGTAAACTCAAAAGTTGCCAATGTTTTTTGCATCTGGCAAAGAGAATATAAAACAAATATGGGGAAAATCATTATTTGTTTTAGTCAATTAATGGACACTCTATAGTTTAAACTCACTGGAAATACCTAGGACATTTAAAGTACGGGGGCGGGGGGGGGGGGGAGAACCACAAGAGACCCGGCCAAAAAAAAGTGTTAGTGTGAGAAAATGAAATGTTAAGAACATGAAAAAACATTCTGATCAGGATAGAAAAACTTGACTCATCTGCACAATCGAGAAGAAATGTCAATTATTCACCAATCGTTGTTTGGGGTTTTTTTCCTCTACCTCTTTGGGGAACATTTTGCCCCCATTCTGGTGCAATTGCTGCTGTGGTTGAGTCAAACAAACCACACCAGAGGAGGACACAAAAGGTTCAAAGTCAGGGTTCTCTCCTCAGCAGAAAGGGAAATGAGCCCACACTCCCCCTTGAAACCTTCTCACTTTCAACCCCTAAGAAAGTGAGAGAGGAGAACCAGCTTCCCCAACTGTATTAAATTATGAAATATTTCGAGGAAGTTCTTCACTCTTCTATTTTTAATGGGGCTACCCTTTGCTTGTAACTACTAATTCTTTGTCAGGAGGCAGGTAACACAATTATAAGGACGATTTTAACACATTGCCACTCAGTGACCCAAACTGACCTTCTGCTTCGGGATTATACAGAGAGATTATTCAGAATCTTGGAAATCGGGCACGGCCGGAGTAGACCCCAGGCGGCTGAATGTCAACTTTGTGATCAGGGGAGTTGCAGGGGAGATGTCTGTGGCATAAACACACCTGGGGCAGGGAGAGACCGCCTCGGAGGTGATTCAGGCGGAAAGCATCAGGAACCCTGACTGCAGTGTGGCACTGAGAAGGGGAACACACCGGAGATGTTTGGAAGGAGGAAAGGAAAAAAAAAAAAAAAAAAAAAAACATAACTTGACAAGGATGATCCATGAGGTGGTCTGGGCTGTAGCAAATCAGACAGTGAGAATCCCAGTCCTCTCCTCGCTACTGAATTATTTTTCTATTTTGCAAAGTCACATCGATGGTAATTTGAGAGGGAGAAAAGGCAACGTGAGGGATCACGTGTCCAAGAAAGGAAGATGCTGGAGGTGGGGAGAGGCGTACAGGCGGCCCAAGCAGGGGACAGCGTGAAGCTTTTAGTTTGTTGGGTCGTTCGTTGTTTTAGTTCTTACTTCTGCCTGGTAGTAGAATGGTTAGCCACGCTGAACCCTAACGAGACGTTCCATCTGGTGCTGTTCCCAGCCTGGGAAATGAGGGAGAGGAAACGAGCTAAAAATGTTTCCAAGAAACCTAATACTATTCTTTCAGTAGGTGACGCTAAGTCGGCTGGGGAAAAGATCACGTCAGTCTGGGGCAGGTGAGTCCTGGCCCCACGGCAGTGCCCGGATCGGTGAGGGGGAGCACAAAACACCGACCTGGGCTTTGGACATGAAATGCTGATCGCAGTGTCCTCAGCATGGAAGCAGTCTTCAAAGCAATGTGAATAAAACTCGCAATCCATCAGACACACGCCGCGCCTTTTTGTTAAATATCGAAGTAGACTGGGAGGGCAGGACACGCTACAGAAGGACGGGGACAGGGCACGGAGGGCAGCGAGAAAGTCGGCCTGTTCCCGCAGACCGCAAGAAACTGGCCCGTCAGGGCAGCTGCAGTTAGGACTTCAAGCAAAATTATTTAACTCTCTTATAGTTGGGGATTGACTTCATTGATATTTGAATTTTCTGCAGGTATTAAATGACATCACACATGCAAAACTGCTTCAAAGCTAAAAACTAGCAAGTATTTACACCTACAACCAAAATGTCAATCCGACTCCAGCTGTAGCCTTAGGGGAAGAGCGCCCCACTGTCACCACCCCTGTGTTCACTGCTGAGATTCTCTTCCCGCCCCGGCATCCCCACAGTCTCCGCACAGTGGCACTGTGAAGGTCTGCACCCCCTCATGTCTAATCTCACCTCCCAGCCACATCTCACCTCTGGATTTCCTTCCCAAGGGTAACTTCCTCTCTGGAGTTTTCCTATACACCCTTTGACCTACATTCCAAGTGACTTCAGTCCACCCTCGGCAGCGCACACACTTTTGTCCCTAGGGAAGGCAGGGTAGGTTCTGGGTGCAACCTAACCATGTTTGCATTCAATCACACGAAATCTTGGGACGCCTGGGTGGCTCAGCGGTCGAGCATCCGCCTTCGGCTCAGGTCGTGATCCTAGGATCCAGGGGGTCGAGTCCCACATGGGGCTCCCTGCATGGAGCCTGCTTCTCCCTCTGCCTGTGTCTCTGCCTCTCTCTCTCTCTGGGTCTCTCATGAATAAATAAATAAATCTTAAAAAAAAAAAAAGTTTATCAATCACACAAAATCTTACCCTGTAGGGACTGTACTCTGGCTAACGGTACTAAATCATGTATCCGGGTTCAAGAATCTGACTGCTCAGAGTCGGTGCGTAAGTGTGTGTGTGTGTGTGTGTGTGTGTGTGCTTCTTTAAATGCTAATTCTCATTTTCTAGATGTAGCCCCAGATAATTCTCCCACGATGCATAAATGAACTTTCATATCCTTTGGTTAATTTTTAGTGCCTCTTGGGCATTTTCGTAACGTCCAAGAGAACTGGAAACATCCCGTCAAATTCTTATTCTCTCTAAGGCGGCGTGGTATCCCGGGAAACAGGGCCACTGGCTTTGGAACTACCCAGCGCTGGAGTCAGAACCCAGCCCAGACCACTTAGGAGCAGCAGGACTTGAGCCTGTTACGTAAGGCCTGGAGGCCACAGTTGGGGAACGCGATGGTCTCTACCTGTGGGGATTCCAGGAGGAACAGGGGGCAAAGGCTGATCACCCAGGGCTGGGTATAAAGCCGCCACTGAGCAACTATCTGTTAAGCAAAGCAGCGTCAGGGTCCTTCCCAGTCAGCCCCGCAGAAGGCCTCCCAGCGTGCTGAGTGCACGGTGACATCCATCACTGGAGCGGGCCTACGGAGGTCTGGTTTGGCAGTAGTTTAATAAGGCCTTGTCGATTTATTGACCATAACAAGTGATTTCTTTTCTTTTATTTTTTCTTTTTTTTTTTTTTAAGATTTTATTTATCCATGAGAGAGAGAGAGAGAGGCAGAGACAGAAGCAGGGAGCCCGACGTGGGACTCGATCTCGGGTCTCCAGGATCACGCCCTGGGCTGAAGGCGACGCTGGCTAAACCGCTGAGCCACCCGGGCTGCCCAACAAGTGATTTATTTTTTTTTCTTTTATTTATTTATTTATTTATTTTTTTCCAACAAGTGATTTATAAAGGTGAACATATCCAACACCCCCTTTTTTGAGACCACATTATCATTTGGAATAAAAATAAATGTTCGCCATGATTTTATAACTTAATTTCAAGAAACACAGTGCCAGTATCTTATTCTAGCCAGGAAGTTAATCTAGTATTTAAATATCAGAAGTATGTATGGCTTCCAAACAACAGTGAAGAATTACCCTTTGCAGGGTTCCTATGCTATCACTCTGAAAAGTCAACCTTTTTTTTCTGTGTGGATATTGTATTCTCACTCCCGGTCAGCCAATTAATTAGGTAATTCTGTAAAACTAGGAATCTCATCTTTCGCATGTAAACTTTGATTGCTCATCTCTATTTACTGGCCTATTACCTCTGGAAACAAAGATGGGAGGAGCATTATCTCCTTACCCCAGCTCAGTTCTTGTAAGAGCTTATATGGAAAGTCTGCAGCATGTCCTTGGAGGGTAAATAGCACACATTCTAGGAAGTGCTGCTATAAAAATTTAAAAAAAAAATAAAATAAAACTTTGAGAATTTCTGGAGAAAGTTTCTTTAAAATTTTATTTTTTTTTCCTGCTTCTTGTTTACCCGTCTCTAGTCTAGAATGTATCCCGCCCTTTGGTAAATAGAAAAACTTTTGCTAATTCGATTGATATGCCTGAATCAGAGCAGTGACTAAATATATATTCATGCTCCTAGTGGTTTTGTAGTCATCACCCATGCATCTGGAGGGCATCCAACATGCCAGAAACTTTATCCTATTGTACAGGTGTTGGTCCTTGAGTCTCCAGATCAGATAAACAGCAACTCTGATGTTCCCTAACTATAAAAGAATCTTTCCATGTGCATGCTATAAGGAACACTAAGGTGAAGTCTTAACAATTAAAGAGAGGTTCAGTATACGGTACCAATTAAAAAACTAATAAAGCTCCTACTATATACAAAATATGAGATCCCACTGCTCTGTTACGGGGATTGGAGACCTTTATTAGATTCCTAAAATCAGACAGCTCTCAATGGCCAAAGGCTAACACACTAGTTGTACTTTACTTTTCAAACCCTGCTGAGCCTCAATTTCCCAATTTCCAAACGTAAAATGGAGATAATGGTAAAAGTCCGTGGGGCGTGCAGCGCCCGGCACATGGTCAGTTCTCTTCCCTTTCTCATTACGTTTATACGTATCTGTATGAAATCATCCAGGATTAACCAAAAGGGAGCATAAGGAGAGCAGCGCCATTTCAATCTACACGTACTTCACTTCTCCGCAGGTATTGACCATACGGGGGCAACACAGCTTGGATATAGACTGAGAAAGTGAATGGCTGGTAATTTTCAAGAGAATCGTAATGGGTCCTATTCTTCAGTTAAAACTTCATAGGAAAGAGAGACCTTGATACGCTGATCAAACATTTTAATCAAGCCCCAGTGGGCACTCACGATTGCTGTGAAGTCACACGGTGCCCCAGATCTCAATCCTCTGTTTCCCAATCCTCATTCCATACCTTCTGTAATACATTTAAAGGCCAACTCTCCCTTGCTCTTCTTGACTGATGACTTGAAGGACGAACAGAAACCGTCTGAAGGGAACGCTCTCCTTTTCCCTCTAGTCAGTCTGTAGCCACCCTTTATAGGAAAGCAACAGGGTCTCTCAAAAGCCAATTTCGCAGCACGTGCCCTCTATCTCCACCCACTCTTGCATTCTTAGAGACCTCATTGCATTCATTGCTCCTTTTCCCACTTAGATCTATGGCATGTCCTTTCTACTGGACTAATTTGCAGAGCGGCCAATATTGCTCTAATACCTTCCACTCAAGACAACACCACACAAAACAAAAAAGTATTATCCCACCCCTTTCTACCTACTACCTGTCTCTCCACGCTCTTGGCCCAGTCCAGCTTTATGAGGAGAGGGCCATCTATGCTGTCATCTTCTCCTTTACTCCTCAATGCTAATTCTGGATCCCACTCTCAACATACTGTAAAACCTACTCTCGAGTCTGTAACTAGTAACTTCTGTATACAGAATGCTATTCGAGAAACAGCAAAATCCAACGGAAATTTTTCAGCCTTTATTCTATTAGACTTCTCAACAGCATTTTACAAAACTCACCACTTCTCTTTGAAACACGATCTCCATCGATTTTCCTGACACCACGTTTTCCTGGTTTTCTGTCTACCTCTCGGGGGTTCCTTCTTAGTCTTCCTTTGCCGGCGGACTCTTTTTCTACTCAATCTCTCTCTCTTTTTTTTTTTTCTATTCATCTTTTATTTTATTATTTTAGGTTATATTATTTTATTCTTTTTTTTTTTCTCAGCTCTTTTGCGATATAATTGACAAATCTCTACCCAGTCTCTTAAAGCAGAAGACACTCAGGGTGTGCTTCTGGATTCTCTTGCCTTTTGCATGTTCTTGGCTTCAGGAATATTTACACGTGGAACGGTCACAAATTTATATATATTTATATTCCAAATCAGTCTTTGAGCTCGACTCATATCTGCACATTTCACTTTTCCACCAGAACGGTTTATAAGCACGTCAAAATACGTCCCAACTAATCTCCTGAGCTTCCTCCCAAACCCATTTGAACCCTTGCTCCTTGGGTGCTTTGCTATTTCCTCCATCTGAACACTGTCCTCGACCTCCTTACCTGACTAATGCCTACTTTTTCTTAGGTTTCTACTTAAATGTCGCTGCGTTGAAAGGGCCTTCTTTAACCCTCCTAACTAACCTACACTAGCTCAGAGCACCCTGCGTTTTCCTTCAGAGCACACATGACCTCCCACAATTACGCATCTACTGGCAATCTTTATGTTGGATCCTTCCATCTCCCTTACTCTGCTCTAGGTCCCTTCCTCCTCTAACACTTACTATGCTTCTAATATTCCATATACTTTCCTTATTTATAGCTATTAATTTTTGTTATTCTCTCCAGACTAGAATGCAAGTTCCATAAAGATTCCTTGTCTCTTTTGCCCACTGATATGTTCCAAATGCCCAGCACATGATAGGAATTCAATAAATAGCTATGGAATGAAAAATAAAAATAGCTACTGAATGAATGAGGGGGTGTATGTCTGTTTTGCCATACGCTCTATTCCAAACTAATCAATTTCTGTGGAATTAAAGTTCTGGTAAGATAAAACCTAGGGCGAACAATGGAGGACAACACCATAAACAGTAGGATTTCATATTCTGTGAATGAAGGAATGCTGAACTGAACACTTTCAGATGAAAAAGGCATGTTTACTTTGGACTCTAGGACGGTGGCCCTCATCTTTGCTTACTGTGTTTTTGTGGTAGCACACAGTCAATCTTGCCGTTTGCTCTCTTTTTCCACATTCTAAGAAGTTTTAAGAGATAATGAGATGGAACCTACAGGAGAGGAAAGACCATGCCCGTGTTCTTCCAGTGTCTGCTGACCTCTGGCCCTCTTCCTGGTGCTTGGCAGGAGCTGAATAAATAAATAACATCAGGGAGGAATGAGGGGACCTACCCGGTGAGCATGTGCCATCGGGTGAGACCAGACAGCGCCATGCAGTAGGGGAAGAAGCTGGGCACTCGGAATCATCAAGCGGGTGGGCTCCATTCTCCATTCGTGCTTCTCCCAACTGACAAAATCTGGCAGCTCCCCTGGGCCTGGGTTTTCCTCCACTGAGGGGATGGAATCAGATGCCCTAGTAGCCCTAAGCTCCCAGGCGCGGAGGATTGGGGCGGTATGGGCCGCACGTGGTAGGCCCTCAAGACCTTGTGCCCGTCTCTAGAAATTCCTTCCAGTGTTAAGATTTTAAGGGAAAAAATAACTCCGAAGTCTCCTCAATCAGTAGTCCTTTTACTGGAGAGACACAGACACAGATCCCCGTCACCTGAGAAGCACACACCCCAGGGCCCAGGGGACAGAATACCCAGGAAAGTAGACGCCTGTCTTCTCTGGGCGAGTCGGCCGCGGTAGTCACCTGGTTCACACTTTCGCTGGGAATTCTTGGGTTCTTTCGCCCCGTTTGCATACATCATCGTATTCACACACTTAAACGTGTTATTGGGACCCCTGAGCTCGGGGCACCTGCGCACCCACACGTGGTCGCCGCGGGTCTCAGCGCACCCCGCCTTCTGCTCCCCCGGCCCTGGTGCCCCCGGGTGGGGCGACCCCGGGTCAGCTGCGGGGGGAGCGGCCCCAGCTCAGACCCCCGCCCCCCCCCCCCCGCTCCCCTGGCCGTGGTGCCCCCGGGTGGGGTGACCCCGAGTCAGCCCCGCTCAGCCCTGCTCAAGCCCCCCGCTCCACCCCGCCCCCGCCAGCTCCCCCAGCCGTGGTGCCCCCGGGTGAGGTGTCCCCGGGTCAGCCCCGCTCAGCCCTGCTCAGCACCCCGTCCCCCGCGCCGTGCCCCCCGGGTGGCGTGACTCCGGGTCAGCCCCGCTCAGTCCCCCGCCCCCCACCTGTTCCCCCCCGCCCCGACCGTGGTGCCTCCAGGGTGGGGCGCCCCCGGGTCAGCTGCGGGGGGGGAGCGGCCCCAGCTCAGCCCCCCGCCCCCCACCACTTCCCTGGCCGTGGTGCCCCCGGGTGGGGTGACCCCGGGTCAGCCCCGCTCTGTCCCCCGCCCCCCCCACCTGTTCCCCCCGGGTGGGGTGACCCTGGGTCAGCCCCCGCTCAGCCCTGCTCAGCACCCCGTCCCCCGCCCCGTGCCCCCCGGGTGAGGTGACCCCGGGTCAGCCCCGCTCAGTCCCCCGCCCCCACCTGTTCCCCCCCCCCCCCGACCGTGGTGCCTCCAGGGTGGGGCGCCTCGGGGTCAGCTGCGGGGGGAGCGGCCCCAGCTCAGTCCCGCTCAGCACCCGGTCCCCCCCCCCGTGCCCCCCGGGTGGGGTGACCCCGGGTCAGGCCCGCTCAGCAACCCCCCACCCCGCCTGCTCCCCGGGCCGCGGTGTCCCCAGGTGGAGCGCCCCCGGGTCAGCTGCGGAGGGAGCGGCCCCCGCCCGCCCGGCCGCGCTCTCTACCCCGCGCTCCGCGTCCGCACGGGCTCCGCAGCCCCGCAGCTGCCGCCCCCGCCCCCGCCCCCCCCCCCACGGCCATCTGGCCCGGTCTCGCCCGCTCGGCCCCGCGTCCCGGCCCCCCCCGCCCCGGGTCCCGGGCTCCGAATCGTCCGTGGCCGTTGCCAGGGAGACCAGCCGCTACCAGGCAAATAGGCGTTGGAGAAAGAAAAGGGGGGAAAGCTGCAGGGCGGCCGGGCAACAAAGGAGCGGTAAAGGCGGCCCCGGACGGAGGGCTGGGGGCGCGGCTGCGAGGCCCGGGCAGCGCTCAGAGCCCCGGGTCGGGGCGCGCCGGCCTGCGCAGGGGCGGGGGGCGGGGGGCGGGGGGCGGGGGGCGCAGCCTCAGGTGACGGGGCTTTGCACCAGCAGCTGCTTCTCGGGGCAGCTCGGGGCAGCTCGGCGCAGGCGGGCCGGGGTCCGGGGTCCCCACGGGGACAGCACGCGCGGCGGGGTGGGCAGCCCCGGGGAGGCCGGGAGGCCGGGAGCACGGGCTCGGCGCCGCCACCGGCAGAGCCGTCCTTGAACAAAGAGTTATTGGCTCGAACCATCTCTTTTCGCTCCAAGTGTGACCCATTTCCCTACAATAAGCAGAAAATAAAGCAGCGTGAGAATTCCGAGCCAACGGCCGCAGACACTTGCCCGCCTCCCCAAGCGAGTAGAGGCTCCTTTCGGGGCCGCGGGGTGGGAGCGGGGACAGGGTCTGCGGGGGCAACGGGCGGAAACTTCGGGAGCAGAGACGCAGGCGGTGGCGGGGGGGGGGGGGGGCACCAGGCTGCAGCCTCGGGTTCTGGCCGCCTGCTCGCCGCGCCCGGTCTCGCACAAACAGCGCCGCGACCTTGCGTGGCGGGGGGCGCGGGTCGAGGTGCCCCGGGTCGCACACACGCCCCCGGGAGCCGGGTCCGCACCCCGAGCCCGACCTGCAGCGCCCGGGGCTCCGCTTGCAGCGTCTCCACGGGGCTTCCTCGCGGCTGCCCGCCCGCCCCGCCCGCCCCGCCTCCGGGAGCTCACTCGCCGCCGGGCACACGCACACGCACACGCACACGCGTTCGGAAACAGCCCCTCCGAGGCGGGCTGCAAGCGATTCACACCGACGCGGCGGGGGCGCACCCCCAGCGGGGACACGGGGCCCCGCGCTCCAGGCTGCGCCCCGTTTCAGCGGAGCCGCGCTGTCAGGCCGGGCGGCGATGCGACGCCCACTATTGGGATCCCCACTTTATAGTGTGCACCGCGGCGGCGGCGGCGGCGGCGCTGGTGGTGGGCGCGGGGGGGTCACCAACTGCGAGTGGCCGGGGGTGCAGTGGGTGGGGGCGCGAGTCGAGGAGCGGCGCGGGCCAATATGCAAAGATTGCTCCTCGGTGGAGCGCTCGGGCTCCTCGCCGCCTGTGCATCTTCCACGTCTGGCCTACAGACCTAATTCCAACTCGAGATGTCGTTTGATGAAATTCGATCTTCGTGGTTTAAATGCCTTTCGACGGGGAAGGGGTGTGTGTGTGTGGGGGGGGGGACCGATTTCACGTTTGCGACCGTTAAAAAGAAAAAAAAAAAACACATACACACATGCAAAAAAAAAACAACAAAAAAAAAAAAACACAAACTCGGTGCAGGATCTGTGAAACCGACATGGAACACGCCGCGCACGGATCCCAGCCATTGTCCCCAACACACGCACACGCGCACACACAGACACACACGCACATAAACACACGGGGAGGCTGGGGGGAGGGGAGCCAGACGCGGATATAGACCGACAGGAGTCAAAGCGAGTCAAGTTAACGCTTTCTCCGCCCCCGTCCACAAGTACCCCCTCCTCCTCCTCCCCATCCTCCTCCCCATCCTCCTCCCCTCCTCCTGCCCCTCCCCCCGCGTTAATTAATTCCAAACAAAGCAAGCCAATCCAGGGATGCATCATTATTTTCAAGCAGAGGGAGGCGAGGGGCATGCATTTTTTTTAATCGATTTATTTATTTGGGGGACGTTAATTCTCGGTCCGAGGGCCGATTTTCAAACCTTTTGCAAAGCGCGGCTCCATTGTTCGCCGGGCGCGCAGGCCCCGCCCCCTGCTTTGTGTGCGGCGCGCGGATTGGCCGGTGCGCGCGGGGGCCGCGTCAGCGCCCGCGAGCCCATTCATCTGTGCACTTGGGCGTTGGACCCCGCATCTTATTAGCAACCAGGGAGATTTCTCCATTTTCCTCTTGTCTACGGTGCGGCTACAAATCTGGGATTTTTTTTTTTTATTACTTCTTTTTTTTTTTTTTTTTTTTAAAGAAAGGCTACACTTGGGCTCCTTTTTTCGTGCTCGACTCTTTTCCTCCCCCTTTTTTTTTTTTTTTTTTTTTCCCTCCCTCCTGCGCTGCTGCTTTTTTAGCTCTCGGACTTCAGGTTTTTTTACCCGGAGTGTATTTAGTCGGTTCTGTCCTGTCCTCTCCGCCACCCCCACTCCCCCCTCCCTCCCTCCGGGGTGTGTGCCGCTGCCGCCGCCGCTGCCGCCGCCGCTCGCCCCGTCGTTGCACCAACCGGAGGCTCTTTGTTTCCCCCCCTTGGATCTGTTGAGTTTCTTTGTTGAAGAAGCCAGCATGGGTGCCCAGTTCTCCAAGACCGCCGCCAAGGGAGAGGCCGCCGCCGAGAGGCCCGGGGACGCGGCCGTGGCCTCGTCGCCCTCCAAAGCGAACGGCCAGGTAACGTCCACCTGGGATGCGGGCGGCCGTCCCCGGCGTCCCCGGCCGGCCCCGACGCTTCTCCTCCGCTCGGGGTCGCGCCCGGGGCGCCTTCGGCGGAGGGAGGCGCGCGGCCGCGTTCCGCCGGGAAAGTTGGCTGGGAGGCGGCCGCCTGAATTGTCAGCTCGTCCTGGGGGGCGGCGGGGGGCGGCGGGGGGCGGAGGCGGGCTGCCCGGGCGACCCCGGCCACTTGTCGTGCAGCCGCGAGCTGAGAAGTGCGAAGTGTCTAAAATGGCGTGTTTGGAGCTTGGAACGTGACGAGCTAGGTGCTGCCCCCCCCCCCCCGCCCCGGCCAGGTCGCGGGTGCGCTCGGTGGGCACAAAGGTGTCGGGCCGGCCCCCGCGTTTGCGCTCCGGATTGGGTCGCTCTCGACGTGGCCGGGTGGCGTGATGGGGCTGCCAGGCCAGGGGGCCGGGGAGGGCCGCTCATTGTGCGCCCGGGCGGCGCGCGGCTCCCGGAGCGCGGGGCCGGGGGCTCCCCGGGAGGCTTTCCCGCGGGCCTGCGTCCTGCCTTCCGCACCCACCCGGCCTGGGCACGGCGTCCCCGGGGAGGGAGGGCTCCGCGGGTCCTTGCGGAGCCGGTGCCCACGGGCCGGGGCGGGCCGGGGCTGCTGGTGCGCGCGGCGCCGCCGGGACCCGAGGGGGGAGACCGCAGCTCCCGGGGGGGGGGGGGAGGCCGTGCACCCTGCTCCGCGGGGAAGCCGCAGCTCCGGGGGGAGGCCGTGCACCCCGCTCCCGGGTGGAGAGACCGTGCACCCCGCTCCCGGGGGTAGGCAGGTGGGCGCGCGAGGCCGGCCACGGGCGGCTGCTCCGCCAGCGCCGGCGCCCACCACGCCTCTTTTCCTAGAGCGGAGGCCGGTGGCTTCGCCTCCTCCGCCCTAGTGGGCGGGCGAGCTCGGCCGAGGGGCTCGGAACCCGTGGAACGTGCAGAAGGAGCCGCCGTGGCGCGCCCGGCCCCGCCGACCCGAGGGGGGTGGGCGCGGAAGCCGAGGCCCGACCCCCGCGACAGGCGCGGACCCGGAGGCCGCGGGGCCGCCCGAGCTTTGTTTGCGGGCTCCGGGCTGCGCGCTCCGGGCCCGGGGGCGCCGCGGCCGGCGGGCAGGGCCGGGCTGGGCAGGGCGGGGGACCCCGCGGCCCCGCCCCTCGCTCGCGCCCGCCCGCGCCCAGCCCCGCGCCGTGGAGCCGCAGCGCCCCCTGGCGCCCCCGAGCCCTGCGGGGCGGAGGCCCGTGCGCGCGCAGGCCGGGCTGCTGGCTGGAGGCCGCGCGCGGCGCCCCCGGGGGCTCGGGGTTTGGACGCCCTCCAGGGCGTGGGGCCCGGGGACCGCGCGGCCGGGCTCGGGGCCTGCGCCCTAACGGCGCCCCGAGCATCGTGTGTTACGTGGCTCTTGTTCGTGCGGAGCCCGGGAGGCGGGGGCTGCGGTGGGCGATGCGCCGCTCCCCGTGCGCGGCCCGGGCGCCGTGGGACCGTAGGGCGTCTGCCCGGCGCTCCCGGCCGCCGCCGCGTCTCCAGGGCGCCGCCCCGGCCCTGCCCCGGCTCCGCGGAGGGTGCTCATCTGGGCCGGCGACGCCGCCTCCCCGGGGCCGGGTGCAGGGCCTCCCCGGAGCGGGATGCACGGCCTCCGCGGGGCGGGGTGCACGGTCTCCCCCCGGGGCCGGGTGCACGGCCTCCCCTCGGAGCGGGGTGCACGGCCTCTCCCCGGGAGGAGGGTGCACGGTCTCCCCCCACACCCCGGAGTGGGGTGCACGGCCTCCCTGGAGCTGGGTGCAGGACCTCCCCGGAGTGGGGTGCACGGCCGCCCTGGAGCCGGGGTGACAGCCTCCCCAGAGCGGGGTGTACGGCCTTTCCTCGGGAGCAGGGTCCACCGCCTCCCTCCTGGGGCGGGGTGCAGGGCTTCCCTGGAGCTGGGTGCAGGACCTCCCCCCACCCCGGGGCGGGGTGCACGGCCTCTCTCCGGAGAGGGGTGCACAGCCACACCCCCCTCCCAGCAGGGTGCACGCTCCCCCTGGAGCAGGGTGCACGGCCTCCCCCCCCCCACCCCAGCAGGGTGCAGGGTCTCCCTGGAGCGGGGTGCACGGCCTCCCCCCCACCCCAGCAGGGTGCAGGGTCTCCCTGGAGCGGGGTGCACGGCCTCCCCCCCACCCCAGCAGGGTGCAGGGTCTCCCTGGAGCGGGGTGCACGGCCTCCCCCCCCACCCCAGCAGGGTGCAGGGTCTCCCTGGAGCGGGGTGCACGGCCTTCCCTCCCCAGCAGGGTGCACACCCCCTCCCCCCCAGCGGGGTGCAGGGCCTTCCCCCCCGCGGAGCAGGATGCACGCCCCCCCCAGCAGGGTGCACGCCCCCCTCCCCCGCAGCGGGGCGCGGGGCCTCCGGGGGCCGCCCGAGTGACGCTGCCGCCTTGTGTGCCCGCAGGAGAACGGCCACGTGAAGGTGAACGGGGACGCGTCCCCCGCGGCCGCCGAGCCGGGCGCCAAGGAGGAGCTGCAGGCCAACGGCAGCGCCCCGGCCGCCGACAAGGAGGAGCCCGCGGCCGCGGGGAGCGGGGCGCCGGCCGCCGAGCAGGAGGAGCCGCCCGCCGACCGCGAGGCCGCCCCCGCCCCCGCCCCCGCCGCCGCCGCCCCCGCCGCGCCCGCCGCGCCCGCCGACAGGGAGCCCGAGGCCGAGGCCGCCGAGCCGGGGTCGCCGGGGTCGCCGGCGGCCGCCGAGGGGGAGGCCGCGTCCGCCGCGTCGTCCACGTCGTCGCCCAAGGCGGAGGATGGCGCCGCGCCCTCGCCCAGCGGGGAGACCCCGAAAAAAAAAAAGAAGCGCTTCTCCTTCAAGAAGTCCTTCAAGCTGAGCGGCTTCTCCTTCAAGAAGAACAAGAAGGAGGCGGGCGAGGCGGAGGCCGAGGCGGCGGGGGGCGCGCCCGCAGACGGCCGCAAGGACGAGGCCGCCGAGCCGGGCGCGCAGGCGCAGGCGCAGCCGCAGGCGCAGGTGCAGGCGCAGGTGCAGGCGCAGGTGCAGGCGGCCGAGGCCGCGGAGGCCGCGGGGGAGGCCGCGGAGGCCGCCGAGCCCCGGGCGGCTGAGCAGGCGGCGGCCGGCGGCCCGCAGGAGGCCCAGCCCCGCGACGCCGCCCCGCCCGAGCAGCCGCCCGCCGCCGCGGGGCCCGGGGAGGCCGCCGAGCCCGGGGAGGCCGCGGGGGAGGCCGCGGGGGAGGCCGCGGAGGCGCCGGCCGCGGGCCCCGAGCAGGAGGCGGCGGCGGCCTCGGCCTCGGCCGCGGAGGAGGCGGCGGCGGGCTCGGCCTCGGCCTCGGCCTCGGCCTCGGCCACGGCGGCCGCGTCCTCGCAGGAGCCCCAGCCCGAGTGCAGTCCGGAAGGCCCCCCGGCGGAGGCGGCCGAGTAGAGGCGCGGAGCGCCGAGCCGACCCGAGAACTCTTCTCCCCCGCCCCCACCCCCCGTTCGTTTGTTGGAGTGGTGCCAGGTACTGGTTTTGGAGAACTCGTCTACAACCAGGGATTGATTTTTAAAGATGTCTTTTTTTTTTTTTTTTTTTTGATTTTACCTTTTTTTTTTTTTTAATGCAGCAAATTCTGTTCCCCCCTCCTCCCTCCCCCCCCCACAGATCCCATCTCAGATCATTCTGTTACCACCATTCCAACAGGTTGAGGAGCGCTTAAGCCACCTTCCTCCGCCTTGTGTGTCTCTTTCGTTTTTTTTTTTTATTTTTTATTGTTTTTTTTTTTTTGCATCAGTATTAATGTTTTTTGCATACTTTGCATCTTTATTCAAAAATGTAAACTTTCTTTGTCAATCTATGGACATGCCCATATATGAAGGAGATGGGTGGGTCAAAAGGGATATCAGATGAAGTGATAGGGGCCACGAAGGGGAAATCTCCAGTGGTGCGTGACATTGCCAAGAACAATGTACCACTAGAAGCGATGGTGTAAAGGCTTAGTCTTTTTTTTTTTTTTTTTAAAGAAAAGTTATTACAATGTATTTTGTGAGGCAGGTTTACAACACTACAAGTCTTGACTAAGAAGGAAAGGAAAAAGAAAAAAAAAAAACACCAATACCCAGATTTAAAAAAAAAAAAAAGATCATAGTCTTAGGAGTTCATTTAAACCATAGGAACTTTTCACTTATCTCATGTTAGCTGTACCAGTCAGTGATTAAGTAGAACTACAAGTTGTATAGGCTTTATTGTTTATTGCTGGTTTATGACCTTAATAAAGTGTAATTATGTATTACCAGCAGGGTGTTTTTAACTGTGACTATTGTATAAAAACAAATCTTGATATCCAGAAGCACATGAAGTTTGCAACTCTCCACCCTGCCCATTTTTGTAAAACTGCAGTCATCTTGGACCTTTTAAACACAAATTTTAAACTCAACCAAGCTGTGATAAGTGGAATGGTTACTGTTTATACTGTGGTATGTTTTTGATTACAGCAGACAATGCTTTCTTTTCCAGTCGTCTTTGAGAATAAAGGAAAAAAAAAATCTTCAGATGCAATGGTTTTGTGTAGCATCTTGTCTATCATGTTTTGTAAATACTGGAGAAGCTTTGACCAATTTGACTTAGAGATGGAATGTAACTTTGCTTACAAAAATTGCTATTAAACTCCTGCTTAAGGTGTTCTAATTTTCTGTGAGCACACTAAAAGCGAAAAATAAATGTGAATAAAATGTACAAATCTGTTGTGTTTATTTATGTTCTGATAAAGTACCGAGACCTCTAGGTCTCAAGGATAGTTTTGAGGAACATCTCGCATGCCATCAAGAGTAAATTTTCTTGTGGTTTGTAATCTGAAGTTTTCCAGACTCTGAAATTCATAATCAGCAGTGTCAGATTACACGCAGGAAGGAGTCAACAGCCTTCCGTGTCTGTTACCATTTACCTGCATTGACGTTGAGTTTTCATTTAAAAAATTCAACAGTTATTTTTATGGTAGTTATATAGCATGTCAGAATGAACCATTTAATACAAAAGTGGTGTGACCCCCCCCCCCCCAAGACCATTTAAATGTCATGTGAAAATCTCATAAAGTATGTTTTCGGTCATGCCTGTCCAGAAACCTGAGCGAGAGTCTATTTAATCCGAACTGCAGACGGGCCACAAAAGTGGCCAAATGTGTTTCAGAAATTGATGGTGTATTACCTGCCATTGTAATTGATTAGTGCTTGGCTGATTTCCAAATACTGCTTAGATTATGTGTTATACCTTAGGAAAACAGGCTTATGTAAAGAAGTGATGGTGGTGAATGGGCAATGTTGTCAGTTTATGGGCCTTTAGTACTTGCCTCAATTCGATAGTTGCGAGTGGTTGTTGTTGTTTTTTTTTTTTAAATCAGTAGTGTGTTAGTCTCTTGTTACTCAAAGGGAAAAGATAGAGAATGATGCTTCCTTCTATAGTGATGATCCTTAACCAGTTTCACCTTTGCTCTTACCACCGCATAACTGGATTTTTTTTTTTTTTTCTTCACTGGATCCTAAACTGGATTGAATTTGAAGGTATAAAGGTGTGTATCAGGTACCATTACTTCATGAGATGGCGAAGGAAAATAGTTGACGCACACCTCTGCTGTTTTTGAGCAGCACGCCTTGTGTAGGGTTCACGGTGGGACTGAACCACATTTGTGACAACCGAGCGCCAAATCTTAAACTCCTTAGAAAGGTACATTAGCTTTTGACGTGCTAATAATTGGAAGAGTAGATCATATATGATAGTCCATGACCTCTCCTTACCAAATACCCTCCCCACTACTACAAATAGCATTTGGAAAAGTATGTACTTTTAGTTGGGGTGTGTTGGTCTTGAAGGATGTTTGAAAGTTAAAAGTCAAATCTGGTAACCAAAGGACTGCTTTATAGGGTCTTTCCAACCTCACCAACTTTTTCTCAAATGCCTGCTTGGCCAAGTACAGGGCCTAGTATGTGGGAGGACTCAAAAAAATTGATTTAAAAAATTAACTCGTGAGTAGTCAAAAATACTGTGTAGCCAACTATATTGCTAGGCTTGGGTTCTTTTGTTTTGTTTTTGTTTTTGTTTTTTAACAGCTGGAATTAAGATGCATTATTTTGATTTTAATTGCCTAAAACACTTTGGGTGGTATTGATGGAGTGGTGGATTTTCCACCAAGCGATTAAATGAAATTTGACATATACCTTTTCATCCAAAGTTTTGTACATCACATTGTTTTCTAATGGAAAAATGTTAATATGGCTTTTTTGTATTACTAACAATAGCTTTGAGATTAAGGAAAAATAAATAACTCTTGTACAGTTCAGTATTGTTTATTAAATCTGTATCGGCAGTATGTATAATGGCATTTGCTATGGTTATAAGATACTTCCTCTGGATTATAATAATCATTTGATTCAATTCCTATTGCTTGTAAAATAAAGTTTTACCGGTTGATATAATCAAGCTTGCTAAAATAGGATTTTTTACAAACTTAATTTTAAAATGCAAATTTTAGAGAAAAACTTAAAATTTTAAGGGTTGATGGTAAGTATTAACTATTACTCCATTTAAGGGATTTGGAAGGTATGCTTGACATTATATTTAGGATATATAATCATATCCCCTGAAGGTGAGTTCTCTGTTAACAAGTCCACAAACATCGTGCTGATAGGTCTTGATAATATGTTTGGGAAAGAATGCAGTGTATCTACATATTCCTCTCATGTATATAAACAATAAAATAAAATTTGGGGAAAAGGTGCTTTTTGCATTCACATACTTTGGGAAGGGGGCCCGTAGTTTAACATAGTTAAATTTGCTTTCAAAATTAAGTAATTGGTTAAGTGACAGGGCTACTAGCTTTTATCTTTCCTTTCATCATTCACTGCAATTTTGAGCATTTTTTCCCCTTTCCACTTCCCAGCCATATGAAAGCGCTTAAAGCAGGATGTATCAAACATGAATCTTAAAATGCTTTCAGTCCGTAGATATTCCAGTCCTTGCTGGGGATTCAGGTTGCCAGCACCCTTTACATCCAACAGTGCCATTTTAAAAATGGGAAAGAAATACTATATTTTTTTATGTATATTGTATTTTACTTTATGTACCTGAAAAGAGTGAGAAATAACTGATCCCTAAGATACTTCTATCTACAGTTCCTCTCAACTGCACAACAGCACCCTTTTTTTTTTTTTTTTTAACAGCAACTTTTTAAATTTTTATTTTTAAGTAATCTCCACCCAACCTGGAGCTGGAACTCAGAACCCCAAGATCAAGAGTCACATGCTTTACAGACTGAGCCCACCAGGTGCCCCTCAACAGCAACTTTAAAACAAAAGCAAAACCCCCCGCCATAAGATCTAGGGGTTGCAAGTATTTAATTACTGCAAAATTTCTAGGAATCCTAATAATCTCAGTTCTAGTGTTTTGCTAAAATTAGAATATAAGACTTTTTTTAAGTAGGACTGGTAATTGAAAAATAGGTATCTTTGTCCATTGCTGTTAATTACAACTTCCCTCATTTCTGGGAAAGGTGAGAGGCGGCAGGACTACCTGTCACTTATACTTCAATACAACACATTTCCTTTGAATCCGTTACGTTAGCATTACAGGCTGTCTTCCTAACAAGCGGGACGCTGTTCCTTAGGTTTGAAATGTAAGGGACTGGATGTGGTGCTACAATTCTATACCTGTGTACTGGGGTGGGGCGGGGGGGGGAGCGATTCTTGGGGAGAGTTACAAATTGGCCGTGTAAGAAAGCTCTCAAAGCAAGCCTTAGGTCAAACGATATACCCATATTTTGGAAAGCACCAACCAATAGAAATAGAATGAGAGCCACATGTGACTTTAAACTTTTTTTTAGTAATCATATTAAAAAAAAAAACAAAGATCAAGCATGAAACCAATAACCCCAGGATCCTTTACATGTAATCCACACCAAACTTAGTGACATATTTCACTTTTTTTTTTTTTTTTCTTACCAAGTCTGTGGAATCCGGTGTATTTTACACTGACCACACACCTCGGTTTGGAGCGGTCACATTTCCAGTGTCCTCTGGTCACATGCGGCTACCACACTGGAGAGCACAGGTGTGAAGAGCCAGCGTCTGGGAGTGCAGGAGGGAGGAGGCGTGTCGGGGACAGACTTGGCAAAGTGGGGCTTACGTGATGAATTTCATGAGCTTCAGGGGTCTAGCTTCTGAGCTAACATGGAAGGGTTTTTTTTTTCTAAATTCCAAACCGTTTTAAGCAGTTAATACGGCATTGGTGTTATCGATAAACGTGAGATTCCGAATGGGCTTGGTGTAGGCCGAACCGTGTGCCCTCCCCCTGCCCCGGGTCGGGTTGCGGCACTAACCCCCAGCACTTGAGAATGTGGCTGTATTCGGAGACAGGCTCTTTAAGGAGGTCACTAAGTTCAAAAGACGGTGTTAGGGGACCCAACATGACCGGTGACCTTCGAAGAAGAAATAGATTGCCCACACTGGGGACACCAGGGGTGCATGCCCATGGAGGGGAAAGATCATGAGAAGACACAATGAAAAAGCGGCCAAGGACACAGGCCTCCCGAGACTATCGGCACCTTGATTTTGGATTTTCAGCCTCCACAACAGAGAAAAGAAATATCTGTTGTTGAAGCCCCCCAGCCTGGGGTACTCTGTTAGGGGAGCCCTAGGAAACCACTGCAGGACTCCTTGGTGGGAGGGGAAAGATGGTCTCTACCCGAGGATGTAAAGAATTCTGTAGGCTTGCTTTTGCTCTTGCCTCCAATGGAAAAGAAACTGCTTTCTAGCCTGAAAATTTTATTATTGTCGTTATTGTTCCCTGAGAAAAGAGAGAAATGGTAGTTTAAAAATTAGAAAGGTGGATTATAGGGCTATCTTAATCATTAATGAGTTGATAAAATAAGATCTCTGGAACACAAACCATAAAAAAAAAAGGAATCGTCTAAAAACACTACATAATGTTATATCTGAATTTATCCATCTCTACTTTCCCTTGCGATTTACTTGTACAAGAAACTGAGTTATTTGTTCATTAGTATCCAGAGTATGGATTTTGCTGATTGCACGCCACGCTGTCATTTAATACGTTACTTTGTCTTTCCTGTGTTTCTTGTAGTTTTTGTAAGTTGATCAATAGATGTTGAGGTTGATCAGATTCAGATTTACAGGGCTACATCACAGGCGATGTTCTGTTTCTATCAGGAGGCATACAATGTTCATCATTTCTCTTTTTGTGATCTTTAAAGCCATTGATTTTTGCTTAAATCCATTAATTAATATAAAGTGGCCAAATGGTGTTATTCTAATTGTCATTCCCTTTTCACCTATTTGTTCAGTTATATCTATAAAGAGAAAGTTTCCTTCAGCAACCTTTTGGTTGTCCATCGGTTGTCCTTTCTTCATGGAAAGTCAGGATAAATGTTTAATTCTTTCCCTTTATTTACTGATTTTCAGAATAATGAGTTGGTTCCCTAATACCCTCCCAAGGTACCAATGATGGTATTGGTTTGATTAAATCAAACTTCCTTAAGTAACATAAGCGATGCTTAAATTGGCTCATGGTAGATTATGCTTTAAAGGTATAGAATTCAATAAATGAAATCAGTTTATATTTTATTAAGATGCTACTTGAGAATGTGCTAAAAGATAGATGGAACTCAATATTTATTTTACTCAAATGGAATGGGTTTACAGACTTGCATGCTGGCACATCCCTCATTTCAGTTGGGGTTTCATGCCGAGAAGCCGTCTGTTTATACAATTTCAAAGAAATGGGAGGCGTTGCAATTTTTTTCTTACCCTCTAATTACCGCTGTATAATCATATTTAAATGTCATCAAAACATATCAACATAACACCTTACCCATATAGTAAGAAAAATGTCTGGAAATTTATGAGTTTGAGGAGACTCAGCAATCCCCAGTCCCACAGACGTACGTGCTGTCGCTCGAGCAAGCCGGGCCCTAAACAGAACAAGGCGTGAGCAGGATTTACTAAGTTCACCAGCAAAATTCCAGAACTTCTATCCTGGTATCTGTGTCAGTGAAACTGGTCATTTTTAAAGAAAAAAAAATATACTCGTTGTATAGCCCAGAGGCTCCAATGGCAGGATTAATTCACGGCTTTTATGAAGAAGAAGTTCTCAAGAGGTTGAATTTAAGTGACTGTAAGGTCGAGTTCTTTTCTAAGCAAACTACCAACTAGGGCTACTTCTTCTAATGTTTTTTAAAAAATTGGCAAGCATTGGATGAGGCAATAGATCCGTAGGCAATGTTATCCGTAGATAACATTTTAATAGATTTGCAGATGCTCAGTGAAATTGTAAAGGAAAAGGAGCCTACGGACTCGGTCGCGTATATTATAAAATATTAATTATTAACTAGAAAAATGAATTATCTCGACAAGGGTCATTTTCCTCTGTCTTTAGTGTGCTAACCAGTTCATGAATTGGATTACCGTAGTACAAAGAATGGCCTATTTTTCCTTTTCTCATATGCTTCCTGATATTTTAAAAGGATTCGTTATTGCCAAGAATTTTGACACTTCTTAAATGAGAATTTTAAGTTTTTTAATGTAGTGGTACGTAGCTTCTAAATTTAAGATTCTATGCAGTCCAGAGCTGAAACTTATCAGAATTCCAATGATGAATTTATTGAAAACTAACCAAAAATATGCAAATACCAGAGTTTCCTCTGAACAATAATGAAAGTTATTATTCAAATCTCTTGAGAAAAAAGCTGCATTTTTTAGCATTCTTACACAGAGTACAAACATTCTTCACGCTTACTAATGCTTAGTAAACCAAGAAGAAGTTCATATACAGTCAGTAACAAAGCAGTCACGGTTAAGAGCAAATGAAGAGTATTTCTTGTGAAGCATTTCTGCCCTAACTCCTTGAGACTTAAAACACAGAATAAGCATATTTACTGAGGAAATGCAGGGTTTTTTTTTTGTTTGTTTAGATCAAGAAGACCTGTTAAAACTAGTTGTTCATAAAGCATGCTGTTCATCCCTACTTTCTCACTGTCCTGAACTCTAATTTTGTTATCCAAAGTATAATTACAAGTAATAAATACATATTTCATATATATAAATAAATGTATAGATAAAAATTAATAATGGAGTACACATTCATATTTATGCCTGATTTGATATATACTTTATAAGCACATAAATATATTTTATAGTGGTATGTATTTAATATAAATATATGTCTAATATATTATAAAATCAGGCATAAATATGAATGGGTGCTATTATTTAATATTAAAAATTCTAAACAAAAGTCCTCTATTTTCAATTTTCTCACCTCCCTTATTTGCTCCTTAAAGTCCTTAGAAAATATTATGTCTTCCAAATGCTTCCTAAGGTCATAGAGAACAGTGGTTGAATAAGGTTTTAGATTTGGTTAAAGGAGGGTATTTTGACCAGAAGTTGATTTCACTCAAGATTCTCTGTGTGAAAATCTTTAATTTGGTTTTGCCACTCATTAATTTCTCATAACATGTAGTTACAATAATAATCATCATGCACGTCTGACCTACAATAAAAAGAAACAGGCAGAGTAGAGATGACTGACTCTTCTCTCTTTTTTGTTCTTTTATAGATCTTAGACTTGTGATTATAATGTTTTTGCCTAATGAAAGTACAAGAATGAAGTCGTGATTAGGCACTCGGGTGTTGGAGTCAAGATCCGGCTCTACCTCGTGCAAACTTTTTATGATATTAGGTGCATTACTTCATCGAGGTGAGCCTCAGTGTTCTCATGTATTAAATGGGAATAAAAAGAATGCCAGTTACTAGCAATGAATACACCTAGTGTTGTGTCTGGCATTTGAGAGAGAGGTAGTCAGTGAATAGTTGCGATTATTTACTTCATGGTTTCTGCACTTTTTGGTTCAAAATTGAGTAATGTACCTTAGATCCTATGCTGGTACCCTGTAAGCATTTGCAATATGTTTGAATGAAGATGTTTTAGATAAAGATTTCTTTTTAAAGGACAGATTTCTACTTAAGAACCTGCCATACTTCGTTTTTAATTTTAGCAAACTTTTGTTGAACACCTAATATGTTCGAGGAGAAGGACTGCAATTTTGAAACATTTCCTATAAGAATATGCTGCGTGCCTAGAGTCTGTTCTGGTGGGAAAATCGCAAGTCAGAAATAATGCTGATGCTACCACTAATAACCTATAATGTGATTTTTTTAAATGCCAAATGCATTTCATTATCGTATATTCTTGATTAGACATTAGATGAGGACAAATCAAATATAATTAAAAAACAATCCTCGGTATATCTTTTAAATTTCCATGTCAGCTTTATATTTTAATAAGATTGTTATAAATAGCAGGAAAAAATAAACATAAAATACCAAAGATGCATATTCAGGTTATCTAGTGTCAGATTATAAGGGACCCAAAAACTCAGTGGTATAAAACAACAATTTGTTTTTTCTTTTTTAAAGCTTTATTGACGTATAAGTGACATACAATAAGGCGTGCACAGTTAAAGGACACACTTTGATAGGCACACGTATGTACACACCTGTGAAACCCTCCCCAGAATCAAGGTAACGTCACATCCATGAAGGTTCTGCAGGTCAGGGATTAGAGCAGACCCGGCAGGGACAGCTTGTCTCCCAGGCGTGACGTTGGTGGCTTCCAGCTGGGGTTGCTGGAAGAGCTGGAGGCCGCTGGGGTAGCTAGACTGGGCCCATATGTCGGAGATCTTCAGTCTTCTTCCTGGGGTGTTGGTTATAGGATCGGAAGGCCTAAGATGGGCCCTTGACCCTGGTCCTGGTGCCTGGGCTGGGGTGTCTGGAAGAGGAGCCACCCAGCAGGCCCTCCCTGCGCCCACCCCACGGCTGTCTCAGGTAGTCGGCCTTGCGGCCCGGCCGCTGGCTGCTCCCACCCGGGAGCTTCAAGAGACTGTTCCAGGGGACAGGAAGGGGAAGCTGCCAATCTCGTAGGGCCCGGTCTCACAAACTGGCACCGCTCACTTCCACTCCACTTTTCTCGGTCACGGAACCCAGTCTTCTAGGGAAGAAGGACGGGGACACCACCTTTCGGTGGGAGAACTGTCAAAGACATTTCTACCCGTCTCTAAATCACTACAGCACGTGTTGCATATGCCATGTTCCTGATTAAAAGAAAACTTCGAATTGAAAGTATGAATAAACAATTTGGGGGTGGGGGGGGTCACAAGGCAGGGGGAGGGGAAGGAATGGAAGACCTGCCAAATCCTCTGTCTTCATTGCTCCTTATCAAGCAATGTTCTTCAAATAACCTGGAGCTATTATGCCCCAATATTGTATAAGTGGGTGCATTTGGATATAAATACATACGATCGAGTAATACAGTAAGTACTATTGGTTTTTATTATAGAATATTGTGTTATTATTTATTTTATTTGTTGACTTGAGAGACTGAGCTATCACAAGCAGGGGAGAAGGGCAGAGGGAGAGGCAGGCTCCCTGCGGGGAGCCCGATGGGGGACTCGATCCCAGGACCCCGGATAACGCCCTGAGCCAAAGGCAGACACTCAAGATCAGAGCCACCCAGGAGCCCCAATATTATTCACTTAATGGTATATTTTAGCTATATAAATGATCAAGATCCAAAAATCACTGAGACACAATTAAGCAAGTGAAACCATTTGAGATGGACACATCAGCTCCTGTTTTTATTATTTTCTTAAGACGTTACACTATTGGGAATCTACTCTGCTTTATTTCCCTTTGTAAGAATTCCTTTTTCTTTTTTTTTTTTTTTTTTTTTTTTTTTCTTTTCAGCTGGTTGGGGTAGGGGCAGTGGCATAAGGGGTGGAGAGGATTACAGCTCTCCAAACGGATGTGTTGTACTTTAACAAGCTTCACTAGAGATCATTTCAAATCGATGGTGTCCTATTTTCTGAATAAATATAATCTGCTACAAGGCTAGCATATTGAAGAAGTCTCATTAAGCCATATGTATTTAAATATAAAGATATATATACTTATATATATATTTCATATATAATAAATATATATTATATATATATATTTTAATACAGTCAGCCACTACATGAAAAATGTATACATTTAGCATAAAAACCAGCAACCAACATTTTGGTTGGCGAAATATACCAACTAAACGTAACCCCCGCGGGAGAATATCTGTATTGCAGTGTTTTTGAGAAACACAAGGGAAAGCCAGTGTGTAAACACAGTTCACCCAAGGAAAGGGGGTACCTGATTCATTTGAGGGGGATTAAATGATTAAATAAGTGTATTAATCATTATATGTAATATTTCTATTAACAGGGAAGTGGCCATACTTGGAAAGAAAGAATGACCTCATGTCATCCTTTTTTGGTTCCTCTCAACCATGGCTCATCTCAAGTAATATTTCAGGGTATTTTTTTTTTTAAGTTTTGCACTGTACATTGATTCCTAAAACACCTCTTCTTTGGACTGAAGCACACAGGAATGAGAAGAAGCAAGATAACATGTATTCCCCTAGTCCGAGAGATTACAAAGAAACACTAAAAATGTTATTCACCTGGAATACCAGACTTAGAGCCGCGACCACGGGGCAAAGTTTTGATCACTAGATAAATCTGAAGGTGATTTATAGAAGCAGGCAGTGTCTGTTGAGGAATAGAGTTTCAGGCAGTGACGTTCCTTGGGAGAATAGAGGCAGGACCCCAAGCAAGCAATGACAGCAACAAGTTTCCTTTGTTTTAAGTATGTTTTATATTTGCTTACAGAATGTTTAAAACATACTTCACATCTGTTTTTTAAGACTTTCATATCAGGTTTTTTTGGTTTGTTTTTTTTTTCCTTTTCTAAGTCAGTGTGTGTACAGAGTCAGACCACCACCAAGAAGTTAGGAGATCGTGTAACCAGTGTGAAAAGCAATTAAAATTAATTATCGTATAGAGGTTAGATAAGGTTAAAGGATCTACCCACCCACCCGCATTCCAGACCTCTGGTAGAGGTCTCTGTGTGCAGGGTGACAAATACCTGTTTGACATTTGTAGTATTAATTGATTAGCATTGCAAGAAATAGCAGTCACACCTGGAGCATAGTAAATACAGCCAGAAAACAGAGAGACTCAAAAGTATTCCCGTATCACCCAGACTTACGTCCCAGGGTTTCCAGCGTGGGTGTTCAAAAGGAAGCTTTCTTGTTCTTTCTCAACAAAATCCTCCCAGATAATGTCAGAAAGAGTGGAAAGTCTGTGGAATTTGGTGCAGAACCAGAGTTTCTCTCAAATGGCTATCAATATTACTGAGAGTCTTCTACGTACGAGCTGTTATGCTAGGTTTTCAGGATTAAGTCATTAAAGAAACAGGTTTCCTGTCCTTAAGGAGTACGAGGGCTACAAGCAAGACTTGTAAATAGATTGTGAAATACAACCGAAAGCCATCTGGAAAGAAAAAAATAAAGTAGTAGATCCATATCTTAGAGAAGATTTAAATGCTAAAAACAATTAAAATAAAAATATAAAAAAGAAGTACTAGAAGAGTCTAAGGCAGCATTTCTAACTATCAGAATGGAAAAAAACCCTACTCCACTGTGATAAATTTGACCACATAAGTCTAAGCGAGATCAAAAGAAAGGTGACAAACTGGGGAAAAATATGTACTGCTTATATTTATTCAATTTATTTTTTTTCAAGTAAGCTCTATACACAACATGGGACTTGAACTCACGATCCCGAGATCAAAAGTTACATGCTCTACCAACCGAGCCAGCCAGGCACTCTTTACTGCTCATACTATAAATAAAAGGTTAATATCCAGAAGAGTTTTTAGAAGTTAATTGAAAAACCAGCATCCCAGTGGAGTCTGAGCAAGGGACAGGGTCTGGTCACTTAAGAGAAAATATAAATGGCTCTAAAATATACTACAATAAGTTCAATTTTATTTATAAGAATGGAACTACAGATATAAATTACATCATTTTTCTGCTTATTAGATAACAAAAATCAAAGAGCCTGATAACAGTGGTAGTCAGGGTTTGGGAGAACAGTGGCTTTCACATATTATTGACAGAAGATGGAAGTTAGTAAAATCTGTGCAGATAACAATTTTGAAACATCTATCAATACTGAATGCATCTCCTCTTGTATCCAGCAATTTGACCTTTAGGAACTCATCCCACCGATACACTCACACGAGCAAAATGGCGCGTATATATGGTCATTAACTGCAGCATTATCAGTAATAACCAAAGAGGAGCAAAAGAAAAGACAACCTGAAAGTCCATCAACGGTGGATGGATTATACAGAGTACAGCCGTGTGATGGACTGCTCGGTGCTTTTGGTTATTTATTGCTATGCATAAACCACCCGAACACAGGGGCTTAAAACAATGAACAATTCTTGACCCTTTCTCAAAAGTCTGTGGGCGATTGGCCTTAGTTAGGTTCTGGGTGACGCTGTGTGGGGGTGCAGTTATCTGGAAATTCGGTTAGGCTGGGATGTCCAAGATGGCTCACCCACATGGCTGGTGGTTGGTCCAGGCCGTCAGATGGAGAATCAGCTGGGACGGTCGACCATGGTGCGTTAGCATGAGTTCTCATCCACGTGGCCTCTCCTCACAGCTCGGTTTTCCCCCAGCGCGATGGCTGGCTTCCAAGAGGGCGTGTTCCCAGGACATAAAGCTGAAGATCGCTTAAGGCCCAGCCTCAGAAGTCATACAGCATCATTCCTACCTCATCCAATTGACAAGATAAGTTCCACGGGCAGCCCAGGTACAAGGTGAGGAAAATAGACTCCATCGCTTCAAGGAGAAGAGTGGCAAAGAATCTGTGACCATCTGTAATCTACCCAACTATCACTTCTCGGCCTTTCGGCTAAGATCAAGTGTTGTAATCTACCCAACTATGCATCTGTAAAATAGGAAGAGGGAATGCTTTATAGACTGAGTCGGGATAATTTCTGTTGTCCGTTGTTAAGTGATGGGTGTATATAATGATCGGATCTATGTGTACAACAAGTGTGGGTGGGGGCGCATATATTTAATTGCTTACATGTGCCCAAGATTATCTTTAGAGAATACACACACAAAAAAATGGGATATGTAGTTCCGGAAGTGAAAAAATGTTCACTGACTTCTCTTTGTACCTTTCGTACGGTGTGAATGTATTACCTATTTTAAAAAGTTGACCCGTAAATAGTATAAGCATTACAGGCTACATTTTTCTGAGCTAAAAATGAAAACGTATTTGGTAGAGAGCAGGAAATTTGAAATCTATCCCTAGAAAGTGTCATTTTTGATGGTGATTATATTCATCATGTGACGGAAGCTCAGAAGAGGACTGACTACCTGCATGGGGAGAGAATGACCCAAGGTGGCCTTTATACTAGGGCTTGAAGAGTGAAAAGATAGCCTGCAAGGGGCGGCTCAGTCGGTTGAGCCTTTGACTCCTGGTTTCAATTCAGGTCATGATCTGGGGTCCTGAGATCCAGCCCCACATTGGGCTCTGTGCTTAGCAGGGGAGTCTGCTTGGGATTCTCTCTCCCTGCCTCACCCTCTGTCCCTCCCTCTGCTCATTCTCTCTCTCTCTCTCTCTCTCTCAAATAAATAAATAAATAAATAAATCTTAAAGCAAAACAAAAAGGTTGCAAATATTGGTGAGCTGTAGTGAAAAGAAATCGAGAGGGGTCAAGTCTGATGACTTCTACTTTTTATGTGAAAGATGAGACAAGGTCATACCTTGATGTGAGTTTCTGGGGCTAAGAAGGAAGGCTTCAAAGGAATGAAAAGTCTGGCAGCATTTTTGTAGCAAATGAGTAAGAGAAGTAAGAACTAGCATAATAGGTTGAAAAATAAGAGTTTGCAACGCCGCCCTCAACACAATGGCATTTTTCTTTGCCAACTCAGATACAGATAAAAACAGAGGATGGAAAAAAAAAAAAAAAACAGATGATGAACTGATCTGAGATCACAGATGGACAGGACGGTGTGGGAGAAGGATGAAAAAATGTGGAACGTGGGGTGAGAGGTTTAAGGCTATGGACCACGCAATACTGGTCGGGAAACCAGAAGAAGTGGGAGATGATGAGGAATCAGCTGGACGCATGAAGACTCTGGGGGTAGTAATGGAAGCAAGGGCAATAAAGCTAGACAAATAGAAGGTAATTTGATGACAGGTTCGAGGTTGAAGATTCCAAACACTGACTTCTGGGCATTGATTTTGTATCCTGCCACGCTACCGAATTGCTGTATGAGTTCTAGCAATCTTGGGGTGGAGACTTTTGGGTTTTCTATGTAGAGTATCATGTCATCGGCGAAGAGGGAGAGTTTGACTTCTTCTTTGCCAATGTGAATGCCTTTAATGTCTTTTTGTTGTCTGATTGCTGAGGCTAGGACTTCCAGTACTATGTTGAACAGCAGTGGTGAGAGTGGACATCCCTGTCTTGTTCCTGATCTTAGGGGAAAGGCTCCCAGTGCTTCCCCATTGAGAATGATATTTGCTGTGGGCTTTTCATAGATGGCTTTTAAGATGTCGAGGAATGTTCCCTCTATCCCTACACTCTGAAGAGTTTTGATCAGGAATGGATGCTGTATTTTGTCAAATGCTTTCTCTGCATCCAATGAGAGGATCATATGGTTCTTGGTTTTTCTCTTGCTGATATGATGAATCACATTGATTGTTTTACGGGTGTTGAACCAGCCTTGTGTCCCAGGGATAAATCCTACTTGGTCATGGTGAATAATTTTCTTAATGTACTGTTGGATCCTATTGGCCAGTATCTTGTTGAGAATTTTTGCATCCATGTTCATCAGGGCGTGGCAGGATACAAAATCAATGCCCAGAAGTCAGTGGCATTTCTATACACTAACAATGAGACTGAAGAAAGAGAAATTAAGGAGTCAATCCCATTTACAATTGCACCCAAAAGCATAAGATACCTAGGAATAAACCTAACCAAAGAGGTAAAGGATCTATACCCTCAAAACTATAGAACACTTCTGAAAGAAATTGAGGAAGACACAAAGAGATGGAAAAATATTCCATGCTCATGGATTGGCAGAATTAATATTGTGAAAATGTCAATGTTACCCAGGGCAATATACACGTTTAATGCAATCCCTATCAAAATACCATGGACTTTCTTCAGAGAGTTAGAACAAATTATTTTAAGATTTGTGTGGAATCAGAAAAGACCCCGAATAGCCAGGGGAATTTTAAAAAAGAAAACCATATCTGGGGGCATCACAATGCCAGATTTCAGGTTGTACTACAAAGCTGTGGTCATCAAGACAGTGTGGTACTGGCACAAAAACAGACACATAGATCAATGGAACAGAATAGAGAACCCAGAAGTGGACCCTGAGCTTTATGGGCAACTAATATTCGATAAAGGAGGAAAGACTATCCACTGGAAGAAAGACAGTCTCTTCAATAAATGGTGCTGGGAACATTGGACATCCACATGCAGAAGAATGAAACTAGAGCACTCTCTTTCACCAGACACAAAGATAAACTCAAAATGGATGAAAGATCTAAATGTGAGACAAGATTCCATCAAAATCCTAGAGAAGAACACAGGCAACACCCTTTTTGAACTCGGCCATAGTAACTTCTTGCAAGATACATCCACGAAGGCAAAAGAAACAAAAGCAAAAATGAACTATTGGGACTTCATCAAGATAAGAAGCTTTTGCACAGCAAAGGATACAGTCAACAAAACTCAAAGACAACCTACAGAATGGGAGAAGATATTTGCAAATGACATATCAGATAAAGGGCTAGTTTCCAAGATCTATAAAGAACTTATTAAACTCAACACCAAAGAAACAAACAATCCAATCATGAAATGGGCAAAAGACATGAACAGAAATCTCACAGAGGAAGACATAGACATGGCCAACATGCACATGAGAAAATGCTCCGCGTCACTTGCCATCAGGGGAATACAAATCAAAACCACAATGAGATCCCACCTCACACCAGTGAGAATGGGGAAAATTAACAAGGCAGGAAACAACAAATGTTGGAGAGGATGCGGAGAAAAGGGAACCCTCATACACTGTTGGTGGGAATGTGACCTGGTGCAGCCACTCTGGAAAACTGTGTGGAGGTTCCTCAAAGAGTTAAAAATAGACCTGCCCTACGACCCAGCAATTGCACTGTTGGGGATTTACCCCAAAGATACAAATGCAATGAAACGCCGGGACACCTGCACCCCGATGTTTATAGCAGCAATGGCCACGATAGCCAGACTGGAAGGAGCCTTGGTGTCCAACGAAAGATGAGTGGATAAAGAAGATGTGCTTTATGTATACAATGGAATATTACTCAGCTATTAGAAATGACAAATACCCACCATTTGCTTCAACGTGGATGGAACTGGAGGGTATTATGCTGAGTGAAGTAAGTCAGTCGGAGAAGGACAAACATTATATGTTCTCATTCATTTGGGGAATATAAATAATAGTGAAAGGGAATATAAGGGAAGGGGGAAGAAATGTGTGGGAAATATCAGAAAGGGAGACAGAACGTAAAGACTGCTAACTCTGGGAAACGAACTAGGGGTGGTAGAAGGGGAGGAGGGCGGGGGGTGGGAGTGAATGGGTGACGGGCACTGGGGGTTATTCTGTATGTTAGTAAATTGAACACCAATAAAAAATAAATTTAAAAAAAAAAAAAAAAAAAAAGAAGATTCCAAACACAGCACAGTTCCGGATGAGGGTTCAGTCCAGGGAATAAATGACCATTGGCTTCTGCTTCTACTGGTGGTTGCTAGAAATGTAGCGTCCATGTTTCCCTTGGGGGCATTACTTTTTGACTGGTGAGTATAAATTGGGTAAGTCCACTTACCACACCAGGACATGGTTCTACTAACCATATTTTATAAACCCAGTTAAAAAAAAAAAATACCACTTGGCTTACCAACGGCCCCTACTTCTTGGTAATTTGTTAAGTATTTATATAAAAAGACGGCACAATGTACAACACACACAGTATTTGGGGACCGTGTGAGAGAATTCAAGAATCATAATTTATGTCCACACTACAGAAATAACTTAAAAAAAAATGACAAGTGGTGAAGCAAAAAAAAATTAAATACTTCCAAACATGTTTAAAAGACAACAATGTTGAATGAGGCTATGAACTTCTTGAGAGAAGAGACCATCTTTCTACTCAGTGCATTCCAATACTCCTTTTGCATCCTTGTTCCCTTGGAGCTCTACCAACGTTTGGAACAGCCCAGGTCAATTGTTAAGAGATAAATAATACTTCTTGTTTAAGTTGCCGGTTGATGAATTTATTTGTGTCTTTTGGGAGTTGGATCCCAGCTAGAATACTCCTCCCCCACCCTTCCCCCCCTCCCCCCAAGGATGGGTGTGTTCTTTCTTGTTCTACTCCTAGTTTAAAGAACAGGCTACTTCCCTGCTTAGATTCCAAATTCCTTAGGAAAACAGAAGCTGCAACAAAACCACACCAGTAACTTCCACTCACATGTCAGTTTTAAAACAACTTGGGAAAGGTCAGCCTATTTGACTTCCTTCTATTGTTGAGTTTACCGAGTTCCTGATTATATTACAGTGTGGTGGTGATTTTTGAAGGCGATTCCTTTATCTGTTTTGGTTTTCTAAGGAACATAAATTAGCCAGGAGCTTTCTTTTCACCCTGAATACTATTTGCCTTGGGAAAAGATTAGCTGTGATAAAGACCGTGATCTTTAGTGGCCTTTGCAAGAACATCTATGGCACTTGAGTGGAAACCCGGTCAACAGATAAAGGAGAAGGGAGCCAAAGAAAGCACACCAGTGACACGGAGAGGTCAGTGGTGTGCACTGAATCTCAGTTGAAAGGCCAAGGGCACTCCTTAGTAGATTAAAGACTAAAGTTTAGATTTATTGGAAATTGGGGCTTTATTTAGCCTTCTATGGTTTCACTTTGTTTTTATTTCTATTGCTTTGAAGTTACGGTTTTGCCCCAGTTACCTGAAAATACGCACTTATACCATGGGGTGGTTAACATGAACATGGCATGTAGAAAATTGGTCCGATGGAAGATTTTTAGCCTGTCTTGTGCAAAATTCAGAATAACATGCCATTTTTATATTTTTCATTTTATCATTTTTAACTGCCGGTACTAGTCTAAATTTTTCTACAGTTTTCTATGTTGTAATCTCTACATTTTTGGTTCATTTTTAAACACTGCACAGACAGTATCTGGCAATTAAAGTGAAATTCAGTGTATTCGACAGGAAGGCGTTGAATGTCAAAAGTCCCATTGCAAAACAGACAAAAAAAAGGAGGGTGGGAGCAGTCTGGGAGGGAGGGCACTGGACTAGACATGGTTAGAGCATAATTTGTTTCTCTGATGACTTGAGTGTGTTCCATTAGCAAGCTAGTTTTAGACTTGCAATAACTACTCGCCAGAAGGGTGTTCTGAAGGCACTTCAGTGTATGTGATCCTCAGTGTTCAGAAAGCTGGCCGCCAAACAAGCAAGCTCAGCGTAGAGGAGTGCAGAACAGGGGTTAGGAGCACAGGTTCTGCTCTGCTGACTCCAATAGTGCGACGTTGGGCCGTCTCCTCAACCTCTCTGTGGCTCAGGTCTCTCACCTATAAAATGAGACCAACAGAACTACCTCTTAGAGTTGGTGTGGGGACTAAATGAGGTGATGCTGTGTATAACTACGGTATCCTGTGCAGTGCCTGGTACGGGTGCAGTCAGACATCACAGGGATACTCAACCTCATTTTTAAATTCAGTGTAGATTTTGGAGGAGTGATGAAAAAGGTGGGTGTTTCAAAACAATGTCTTTCGGGGATCCCTGGGTGGCTCAGCGGTTTGGTGCCTGCCTTTGGCCCAGGGTGTGATCCCAGCATGGAGCCTGCTTCTCCCTCCTCCTGTGTCTCTGCCTCTCTCTCTCTCTCTCTCTCTCTCTCTGTCTATCATAAATAAATAAATAAATCTTTTTAAAAAAAACAATGTCTTTCAATCATCATATGGTCTCACTCATATGGGGAATATAAGAAATAGTGAAAGGGTTTGTTTATAAGGGAAAGGAGAGGAACTGAGTGGGGGAAATTAAAGAAGAAAACAAACCACGAGAGACTCTTAACTCTGGGGAAGAAACAAAGGGTTGCAGAAGGGGAAGTAGCGGGGGAGGTGGGGTAACTGGGTGATAGGCACGGAGGAGGGCACTTGATGGGATGAACACTGGGTGTGATACTATGTGTTGGCAAATCGAACTTCAATTAAAAAAAATTAAAAAAAATAAATAAAACAATGTCCTTTTCTGGAGATGGAAAAGAATGGGAAGAGCAAAGAGTCTTGCATCCTGTGAAGGGCGTGTGGAAGAGGAGAGTGATAATTAAGCATTTGGTTGATACTAATAAGGAAACGGGCTTAATTTATAGCAGGAAAAGCTACGCTTCGGGGGGTTTGTAGCTTTCCTGGCACAGTGCACCACAAGATACCGTTGATCTGGAAATTACAAAGAAAGGAAAAGCTACTTGATGTCAGTCAACATGGTTTGAATAAACTTTGAAGCTTCTCTGTGTCCTTTTTGGTTGGATATGAAATATAGTGGCTTGATATAAATATACTACTACCTACAGGAAAAGAGCTGGATTCTAACACTATTAGGCTCACTTAACAGGGAGAATCGTTTCATCAAGGGTTTCTAAATAAACTCCCTTACTTGGGTTCCAAGGCCAATGATCCTTGTAGGGAAGGTCACTCCTGAGCACACGGGATTTATGGTGATGTCTAAGCCCTAAGAATATTCCATATGAATTACAACAGAAAGCAACCGCATTTTTTTTAAAAGATTGTATTTATTTACTCATGAGGAACACAGAGAGAGAGGCAGAGACACAGGCAGAGGGAGAAGCAGGCAAAGGCAGATGCTCAACCACTGAGCCACCGAGGCGTCCCAGGAAGCAACCGTATTTGACATCTAGTAATCTCTTTAAATCTGTTAGCAATCTCAGTTTAAATCACTGGGTAGGCTGTCTCTATGACATGTCACGTGAGTTACAGGATTTTGATTTTTGCGGGGTTTGTAAAGTTCTAAAAATCACTACATTTTCTTTATATTTACTATTTCATTTTCTTAAAAGTAGCACACGAACTTAAACTCAAAATATGTATAAACCAAATTTAGTCCAGAACACGTTAAAAATAATTGGCAAAATTAGAAATGACAAATACCCACCATTTGCTTCGACGTGGATGGAACTGGAGGGTATGATGCTGAGTGAAATGAGTCAATCGGAGAAGGACAAACATTATATGTTCTCATTCATTTGGGGAATATAAAAAATAGTGAAAGGGAATAAAGGGGAAAGGAGAAAAAATGAGTGGGAAATATCAGAAAGGGAGACAGACCATGAGAGACCCTTAACTCTGGGAAACGAACTAGGGGTGGTGGAAGGGGAGGAGGGCGGGGGGTGGGGGTGAAAGGGGGACGGGCACTGAGGTGGGCACTCGACGGGATGAGCACTGGGGGTTATTCTGTATGTTGGCAAATTGAACACCAATAAAAAATAAATTTATTATTAAAAAATAATTGGCAAAATGGTATATTAAAAGCCAATGGGAGGAAAATTGAAGAAAAGTTGGAGTTCTACATTGACATAATGATTAAATTTTAGCTCAAAGGGATTTTGAAGACCATTTAATTTGCCCACCCCTCGTCCGATGGTAGGTGGGCTGCCTTTCTTTGCTCAACAGTCAAGCTGTGCCGTATGGAACCCGTGCGGCCCGAAGCGGAGCCCTGCTGACAGATGAGAAAATGGTAGTAGAGGAACCTGCCAGGGTTCTTGAGAGGTTTGGTTTCTTCTTGGTTTCTAGGGCTCTTTCCAAACTCCATAGGGTTGAAATAAAAGCTGACCTGTTAAATGTAAATCCACATTATTACCAGAATACACCGTTCAGCTAACATCAGTAAAGATAACGAAACTGGCCTAAATCTCCAAAACTTCATGCTTCACAGGAGACTGAGCTTTTTGGGAACAGCTTAAAAATGCATCCCAAGGAAGGACCTGGGAAAAGGTAGAGAAACTATAGTAGAGCTGTTGAAATAGCAGTAGAGTTAATTCTTTTAAAAAGAAAAAAGGAAAGAAAGAAAAGAAAGAAAAGAAAAGAAAAGAAGAAAAGAAAAGAAAGAAAAGAAAAAAGAAAAGAAAGAAAAGAAAAGAAAAAAGAAAAGAAAAGAAAAGAAAAGAAAGAAAAGAAAAGAAAGAAAGAAAAGAAAAAAAGAAGAAAAAAAAGAAAAAAGAAAGAAGACAAAGCAAGAAAAAACAGAAAAAAAAAAAGAAACGACAAGAACAGAAACGAAAAACCGACCACGACCCAGCACGAAGCAAACGAAGAAAAAAAGACAAGACAGAAAAAAAGAAAAAACATCCACCAAAGAAAAGAAAAGAAAAGAATCTCCCTAGGGTGGAAGGTGGGCAGGGACCGTGGGGAAGAAGCGCAGGCCTGGAGCCCGTGGGAGCAGCGGGCTTAGCGACTTGCCAGGTGCCGCGGATGGTACTCGGTGGGGCTCTCCCCGGTTTTCCATCTCACTATTTTGATTTTATGGGATCGCGGCTTAGGGGCCCTCCCAGAAGCAGGAATCCTTTGGGGGATCCATAACACGTAGGGGGGGAAAGTCGTGGAGGGCCGGCTGGCGGGTGTCGCAGAAGCAGGGCGGAGATGAAGCTGTCGGCTTCTGCATCCGGCTCAGAGGGCAGGTGGCTCCATAACCTTGCGATTTCAAAATACCTAGAAGCTTGGGTGACTAGCAACTTGCAGCCTTATTTTTTTTTTTTTTTTTCTATCCTGGTACGTGACTCAGGCTTGTATTAAATTTGCCCCGGGTTATTAAGGTAAGAGAAGGGGAGACAAAAGATCCCCCTGCTTTCTTGGTCGTTGTCTATCCCGGCAAATGCGGCGCGTGTGCGCCCTGGCTGGCCAGGCTCGATCGCTGGGTGAGCCCCCAGCCCGTCCCCATCCTCGAAGGCTCGCGGCATATCACAGCCTGCTCCGGTACCAACAAACCCCACAGAAACACACAGGCGCACAGAACAAACCCAAACACAAAGGCCCCCAGCTAGCTGGCATCGAAAGTGCTGGCAGACGGAAGCCGTCAGCTGTCGGTAATTTTCTCGAGTTTCTGCGTTGGGGTCTGTTTGGGCAGCGTCCACATCGCTGGGGGGCTTCCCGTGCTCCCAGGTGCCCCGGGAGCAGGGCATCGTCCACCTGGAAGCAGGTAGGAAGGGCCGGGCAACGGGAAGAGCTGCGGCCGGCCGGTGCCACCGTGCACGACGTTCTGCAGGAATGTCAAGGAAGGAAGAGCAGGCGGCGGCGGTGCAGGGAAGGGGGGCCCCCACCCGGGCCGGCCCAGGCACTCGGAGCACCAGGGGGGAAGGACAGCACCCAAGTGGATGACAGCCCAGGCCCAGGCAAGGGGCTTTAGGTGGCAGAGGAAGCACCTGCTGCATCAGTAGCCCGAAGGCCCCGGAAAGAGGCAAGCTCAGTCCCCAGGAGACACCGGGGAGGACAGAAGGGGGGTCGGGCTCAGAGAGGAAAGCGGCGGGACAGCAGCGAGCCAGGAGATGACACCTGCCTCTTAGGGCCTGCAGGACGCCGTGTGCTTAAAACAACGCTATTGATGCACTTGCTGGGACGGGAAATGAGATGAGCATCACGCTCACGACGTGCTCAAGAGCTCCAGAGCATCCCCGGGACGGCCCGAAGGGGTGCCACACAGCGGTCGCGGCCTTGCCACGCCGTCGAACACACTTTAGGCAGGCGATACAGCTTGTTTCGTGGAGGAAGCAGGTTCGGAGAGGTCGAGGCACCTGGGGCCCCGCAGCCGGGCCCTTCTTTGCCGCTGGAGGTTTGAGCCGAGCTGTGGGGCGCCGCCCGGGTGCCCGGGGAGAGACCTGCAGAGGTGCCTGCCGGGCGTCGTGGAGAGGCTCCCCCGGCTGCTGGAAGGCCTCCCCCTCTCCAGGGAGCGTGCGGGGCCACGGGCTGGCCACAGGGGAGGGGACCAGACGGAGGCATCGGAGACAAGTTGAAGACGAAGGGGCAAAGGCAGAAAGAGAGCCACGGCGAGAAAGAAATGCGGGGACGAGCTGAGCGGAGTCAGCGTCGCAGAAGGACCTGGATAAAGGCGCTGCTTGGAGGACAGCAGCGGGAGGCACCGGCGCCTGCTCCTGTGCGTGTGACACCTGCTCCACGGGACCCTGCCACGGGGGCAAGTGACGCCATCCCTTCGAGGAAGTGCACGGTGGACACTTCATCCCACACAAAGCACTTTTTTTTTTCTAAAAAAGGAGTAGATCTGCCTTTTATGTTTATTTTGATCGTGCCATTATCATGACCTTGACGCCCGCCGCGTCACAGAATCACAGGGAACCAGGTGTGTAAGGATGGGGGGATATGGGGATAATTCCCGGATATCGAATTATTTGCAGAGCCGCAGGCTTCTGGGGACCACTGTGAGTGCAGGAGGCGGTGAACGGTGTCCGCCTCGGGGGGCCACGCACAGGGACTTGCAGATAGGACATGTCAGTGGGGACGCCTGGGTCACTGATAAGCATGAGGACGTTGGTTCAACCTACCCTCCCCGCCGCAGCCTTCCAATCATCCTGCTTAAAATTGCTCCTTTGCCATCCTCTCCGCTCGCCCCATTATTTCCATGGCTACTCTCAGAGTGTGTCTTGGGGTTTTCTGTCTCCCGCCCCCCCTCCCCCCGAGAATGCAACCCTCGTGGGCCTGTGCTTGCTGATTCGCTCGCTGCTGTGTCCCCAGCGCCGGGTTCAAGGCCTGCACGCGAGAGGGGCTGACCTGGATGGACCAGGAGCAAATGAACGCGATGTTTCAAGAAGTGGACTCTTACTTTAGATGCGTTCTCCTCCTCGAGTGTCGCGTGATCCTGAACGTGAGTCTTCAGAAAGTGCGTGAGTTGCCCAAAGTTTCACAGAGAAGAGGTAACGGCGTAGGGCCTGGGCCGGGCTTCCTGGTATCAGGCTCCTTCAACAATGGCCGTGAAGTGCGGAGTGACAGCTCGTGGTGTGTGTGTGTGTGCGCGTGTGTACGCGTGTGTACGCGCGTTTAATCTCTGCCGTTCGCTCTGTACTCCGACAACGACCCTCTCGGTGAAAAACTCCGTTGTATTCCACCAAGAGATGGTGACGAGACCAAATGGAACAGTGAGAAGATATAAATGATTGTTTCGCTTTCTCTAGTTGCTGCTAAAAAGAGAATTGCTCGTGGGAGTGAAAAAAAAAACCTCAGTGAAGTTTTCCTTTTCTGTACATTTTTTCATAATATGTCACACACATAAAAAATCCAATTTACCGCCTTCCCTTAAATCACACCAACGATGTAGGCATGATCGTCCCTGAGGGCGCCACGCTGCGTGTCTTGCCGTCTTAACGGAATTAATCCCGGCTCATCGCGCTCCTCAGAGGAAGTTTGATTTCCTTTCCCGCGTCCAGACCAACCATTTCCACGCCCTGCTCTGAACTCCTCTCAAATACCGCCCTGAGGAGTCAGAGACACCGTCAAGCGTTCGCGGCCACACGCTGGAGATGTCAGAATAGAGAAGCGCAAGCGGCGGGGGTGACCTGGAGCGTGTGTGCAGCACGACGCTGGTGCCCACGGAACACGGATTGAGCCTCACTCTTCTAACTCCGTCTCTCAAGCTAAGTTTAGACCTTTCTTGTATGAAACGGGAGGAACCGTGACGGCATCGTGCAGAGCCCGGAGCACTGGGTCCCCATCGCACTGCGGTCACTTGCTTGTTCTGTGACCTTGACCGGATCGGACTCGTGACCTCAGCTGGGAAGTGAAGAACAGTGTCTGCTCCGGCTGCTTCTGTGGCGGGAAGGCCTTGGTCGACTTTGAGACGCTTTACAAAGCTAACGTTTTACTCAAGAGATTGTTATGACTCAGTGGATAGAATAAAAAAGGAGAGGGCTCCTGGGGTCTCTTCGGTTGAGCATCTGCCTTTGGCTCAGGACGTCACCCCCGGGGTCCTGGGATCGAGTCCCATATTGGGCTCCCTGCATGGAGCCTGCTTCTCCGTCTGCCTGTGTCTCTGCCCCTCTCCCTCTCTGTGTCTCTCATGAATAAATAAATAAAATCTTTAAAAATATATATATTAAAAAACAAAAACAAAACAAAAAAACATACAAAAGCTAGAGGTTTAAAAACCTGTGCAACCAAAAAAATAGCCTTCCTATTTTTTTCCAGGTGAGACCCAGAAGACCACCTGACCCCTTCGCTTTGCATGGTCCCGAGACTAGAGAGAGATCCGTGAGTGACCCCGAAATGTGAGGCTTCCTCAGGTTTGCAGTCGTGAAGTCAGCGGAGGGGGGGCTTTGCAAGGCAGGGCAGAATGAGAGTCCCAGCGCTCCTTGTCTCCCTCTGCAAGGGGCGTGGAGACATTTGGCCTGACCAGTGAGTAACCCCTGAGGTCAGCCTTCAGCTAATCAGCCTGTTCTTGGGGACTCTGCGATTCTGAGATGACAGCAGATAATTTGTCAGAAAATCCTTGAAACTTGGGAAGATCTGTTTATAAATGGATAGTCTGGGGGTTCTGTTGTTTTTCTTTTCCTTGAACACTGCATTCTTAAACACACACACACACACACACTATCTTGTACAGAACACCAGCAGAATTGGGGGGATTTGTTGGTGTCTGACATGTGTGGTTCTTCACATCTGCCTTCAACTGCCCCCAAATCACAGGAAACCTAGTTTGAATTGTCAAGATGTTTCTAAACTTGTGTTTTTGCTGCATTTTGTTATCCTGAAAATTCAACTTGTCTTGATTTTGTTTTCTATGTAATTGTTTTCAAGCGCTTCTATCTTCTTAAATCTGGAGAGCACCACGGAGGAAGCTTTGGAGTTGCTCTGTCCCAGCAGAGCGCTCCGTGGATACCCCGAAGTCACGAAGCCCTGGAACTCTGTGTTTTCTCTTCGTTTCTTTCTTTCGTTGACCTTATGCTGAGCTTTGTAGTGTGTCCTCACCCAAGAAAAATGGGTAAAGAGAAGTTACTGGGGATCTTCAATTTGTTTGTGTATGTCGAAGCTGGTTTGGGATTTAAGCACTTAGTTCTCTGAGTTGGGAACATGTGGAAAAATTTAAAAAGGGAAGAAAACGCTAGGAGGAGTGCTGTGGAGGGAGAATGCAAAAGCTTACGATCGCTCAACAGACATAGAGCTTGAACAGCATCTCAGGTGTGATGGTCCCCGTCAGGGCCCTGGGAGGGGGGCTCCCCTTGGGTGGCAGCAACAGGACCCCACAGCTGGGAAGCCAGGTGCCAGGGGGTTTGGGTCAGCGAGGGCCCTTTCCGGTTTCCCGTGTGCTGGGGAGAAGGAGGCAAGTCTCTCTGTCCCCTCCTGCGAGGGCACTGATCCCCCCCACCCAGGGACACCCTGGCTCACGATGGCATGGCCTTCCGAAGGCCACACCTCCTCAGGCCTCACCTCTAGGGCTACACCTGCCATGTGTGAACTTCGGGAAATGCGAACAGTTAGTAGACAACAGGAGTCCAGGAAGGCTGCGGGGACTCGGGAGATCAGGAAGGCCGGGTGGGGGGACAGGAAACCAAGCAGGCTGCGGGAGACGGGAGTCCAGGGAGGCCCCGGGGGATGGGAGTCTAGGAAGGCCGCAGGGACATGGAGTCCAGGAAGGCCGTGGGGACATGGAGTCCAGGAAGGCCTTGGGGAGTGAGAGTCCCGCCAGTGGGTCCTGCAGAACAAGGGGCCAGGCCGTTGGGGGCGGCTCACAGGCTGCAGGCAGCAGGCACCCCCCCTCCCTTCACGCAGGCAGCTGCAGGCAGCACAGGCACTTCCACAATCACAGGGTCACCTGTTAGGTGCGAGTCTCCATCCTACCTCAGCAGCTCTCCCGCCGCCCCCCACCCCCACCCCCACCCCGGAGAAAACGTGATACCAGCTCCCCTGGGTTTTCCATTACTTTTTATTAAAAAATAAAAAATCTGTTTAAAATCCGTTTATCTTGGTTGTTGAGTTTCTGGATGCCCGTTTAGTGTGAGCCTGCGACCTCAGCCGGTCCTGGGCCTGCCTCCTGGCCGGTCTGTGCTGAGCCCAGGCGCCAGCTCCCAGAAGGGACCCCGCTCTCCCCTCATGCCACCCCCTTAAGGCTGGGCTCCGGAAGGAGGGAGGGGGTGAGAGTGGGACAGGGTGAGGAAGGAGGTGCCAGGGAGGAGGAGGGTGAGGGAGGGGTGGGCCAGGGAGGGGCTGAGGGAGGGAGCAAGTGGCCCGAGGAGGGGGCAGGCATGGGAGGGGTGGGCGCGGGAGAGAGAGCCGCCCCCCCAGGCCTCCAGGGCTGCAGCAGGCCCAGGAGGGGAGCTACCCTGGGGCCCCACACCCTCCCCACTCCCGCACTCCCACACTCCTGCACGCCTGCACTACCGCACTTCTGCACTCCCGCACACCCACACACCGGCACACTGGCACACCCGCACCCCCCCAGAGACCCGCTCCTGCATAGCTGCACACCCGCAGAGCCCCACAGCCACACTCCCGCACACTCGCACCTCTGGCCAGCAGCATACCCGCACTCTCCCACAGTCGCACACCCGCACTCCTGCACACTCACACTCCCGCACTCCCGCACACCCACACACCTGTACACCCATATTCCCGCACACCCACACTCCCACACAGCTGCACTCCTGCAGTCCCGTACCCCAGCACACTCGCACAGCTGCACACCCGCACACCTGGACTCTGCACACTCACACTCCCGCACAGCTGCATTCCTGCACACTCGCACACTCACACTCCTGCACAACCGGACACCCGCACACTCACACTCCTGCACTCCACACTCGCACCTGCACACTGACACTCCCGCACACCCACACACCCACACTCTTGCACACCCGCACACCCGCAAACTCACACTCCTGCATCCCGCACACCCACACACTCACACTCTTGCACACCTGTACACCCGCACACTCACACTCCTGCACACCCGCACTCGCGCACACTCACACTCCGCACACCTGCACACTCATACTCCTGCACTCCTGCACACCTGCACACCCGCACACCCACACAGCCACACATTTTATTTACTGGAATGAGACCTCCGTGTGAAGGGCCGAGAGTCGCTCCTCCGGGAGCTGCGCTGCTGGGCCGCGGGGAGGGGGCTGCGCGGATGCCTGGGCTGCCGAGCCCAGGGGCTGCACCCAGCCTCCCCCACCCCCTCCCCAGGTGCTGGCCTTTTCCCAGTGGCCCCCAGCAGCCACCATGGCAGTGGCACAGAAGCTCCACCACTTTCTACCAGCCCGTGACCCCTGAAATGAGCAGTCATTACTGACTCTGGGCGGCGGGGCCCTGGCCAGGCCTGTGTAGGCTCTCCCGGCCGCCTCATCTCCCTCCCGTACACACCCTGACCCAGACACCCGGCCTCCTCCTCGGTGCTTCTCTGGCACCCCAGACGTGCCGACCTCAAGGCCTTGGCACCTGCTGTTCTCCACCCGGATTCCCCCCAAGCTGTCTCTGAGGGGCTCCCTCACCCACCCCTCCCTGAGCTCCTGCGGGAGCACCTTCCCCCAAAAAGGACCACATCCCTACTCCCGACTCCCACACTCCCTATCGCGCCCTCTGCTTCTGCAGGACTTACGTCTCTCTTACTGTTTACTGCCTGGCCTCGTCCAGGAGAATATAAGCTTCAGGAGGGCAGGAAGGTGGCTTAGTTCGTTTCCGTCTTTCTAGCTCCACAGACAGTGCCTGGAGCCGAGTAAGGATCCAACACCTACTTGTGGGATGAATGCAAGTACCGGAAGCCCAGGCGCTCTCAAACACGAAAATTGATTATTATTGAAAGTTTCCAATCAGATGTCTGTTATTGTAGAGACACTGTCTCCCAAACCACAATTTTTCATATACTCGGTGTTTATGGAACCACTTGACACAAATACTTTTATTAAGGACATGGTCTGTGAGCTCATCAAGTGACAGCACTCCCAAAACATGCAGTATGACAACTCACAGTCCCAATTTTCCATTTGGTAAGTACCGTTGTTTGTCTTGTATCTACGGTCTCAATTCATAGTGTTTTCATGTCTTCGTGGACACCAAATGTTCATCTTGGCTCTTGGAACACTTTTGTTTATTTTCTTCCCAAATTAGTTGAATAGCTGAGATGTTACAGGTTTTTCTTTCTCTTTTTCTCTTTGTCTATTTTTTCATTTATCTAGCTTTTTTTAAGATTTTATTTATTTATTCATGAGAAACACAGAGAGAGAGAAAGAGAGAGAGAGAGGCAGAGACCCAGGCAGAGGGAGAAGCAGGCTCCATGCAGGAAGCCTGACGTGGGACTCGATCGTGGGACTCCAGGAGGATCATGCTCTGGGCCGAAGGCGGGCACCAAACTGCTGAGCCACCTAGGGATCCCCTATCTAGTTTTTTTTTTTCTTTCAAGAACATAACCTTCAAGACTCTCACATGTGACCTACTATTATAAAGACCATTGATTTCATTCTTAAAATTTTCAGTTATTCAGAGGATCAAAAATACTCTTGGGACGCCGGGGTGGCTCAGCGGTTTAGTGCCACCTTCAGCCCAGGGCGTGATCCTGGAGACCCAGGATCGAGTCCCACATCGGGCTCCCTGCATGGAGCCTGCTTCTCTCTCTGTATCTCTCATTAATAAATAAATAAAATCTTTAAAAAAATACTCTTAAAGAGTTATCGTGGCAGGGAGTGCTCTTCTTCTGTAGATTGAATTCAGCTATCATTCACATTTTGATTCTAAGCATTCAAGAAAGTCAGGCAATAGTCTATGTATCACATATTAGGTATATTACAGTTTTTTTTTTAATTTATTTATGGTAGTCACAGAGAGAGAGAGAGAGAGAGAGAGGCAGAGACACAGGCAGAAGGAGAAGCAGGCTCCATGCACCGGGAGCCCGACGTGGGATTCGATCCCGGGTCTCCAGGATCACGCCCTGGGCCAAAGGCAGGCGCTAAACCGCTGAGCCACCCAGGGATCCCCTGTATCACATATTAGGTATATTATATGTCACACATATTGCATCATTACATGACAATCCATCATAGTAATCTCTGTACTACAGTATATGATAGTTTAAAAAGTGTTTTAGTATGTGCACTTCAAACAGATGTAAAGTAAACAAGGATAGTATAAGGAAGGCCGCACGTCCATCACCTAGCTTTCCTAATGCTCCACTCTTGGATAATCCTGGTTTTTTTTTGTTTTTTTTTTTTCCTGTTTCATCTATATCCTCACATACCTTCTCTGCCCCAAGGTTATTCTGATGAAAATTCCAGTCATCACATGATTTCATTTATAAATATTTAAGTCTGTCTATTTAAAAGACAAGGCCTCTTACAGGGTAATTACACAAATTTTAACAAATGTGATTCTTGAAGGCCAAAGGTCAACTATTGCTGCACAAATTTTGACACTGGGAAAATCACAGCATTCCCAGATTTTTGTATGCTTGTTACCTATATGAAAATTATGAAAATTCTTTTTTTCTTTTTCCTTTTTTTTTTTTTTTTTGGACAGGCATCCTTTTGAACAAACTGTAAAATGAGCGTTGACATCTAGAAAGACATAATAACCATCATTTCCTTCTACGAAAATAATAAAAGCATCAGGGTAATATTAAGATTTTGTGCTTTCTTTCAGTTCATATTCTGATTTTATGCCGGGAGGCAAAAATATCTCACATTTCCAATATCCATTCCTACTTAGGTCATGTGAGGCCTGAGAAGAGACACAGGAGGAGATTCAACTACAAGATATCTTCCTGGGGTCACAGTGTGATGTGCCTGGTGTAGAGTACAGGCCCGGCAGGTATTGGTTGAATCAACAAATTTCTCTGGAAATATAGAGGGAGGACAGCTTATCGTATTTCCATTGCTCCAATAACAGGTCCTGTCTACCTGGAGGAAGCCATATAGCTAGATTAGGGAGGAGGGGGCTGCGTGGTCAGACACCATCTTCCTTTTTCTTCCTGCACCTGGTCTCCTGCCCTGACTCCTCATTTTCATTGTTTTAGTCCTTTGAGATCCTTATTTATTTCTTTGTTTATTGCCAACGAAGGAGAAAAAAATAGAATACTAAAAATATTTTTCATTTTTATATAATTTAGCCTAAAAGAAGGTATAAGAAGAAGGAAAAGGGAAAAAAGAAAAGACAAATAGAAGAAAGAAGAGAGAAAAAAAAAAAAAAAAAGAAGAAGAAAGAAGAGACAAATAGAAAATAAGCAGCAAGATGATGGATGTAGACCATATTTTTGAGATCTTTGATGGGTAGTCTGATGTGGTATTTTACATTCATTTTCTTTGTTAAAAAAAAAAAAAGATTGGCTTTTGAAAAGATGAGAAATCAACACTATTTGGGGCTCATTCGTATTTCTTCCCATCAGAAGTCGGGCTAACGGGTTGATAGAATTTGCCTAAGAACACTCAGATCTTTGATTGTTGTCAGGAAAGCCTGTCCTGGGCCTCACCCTGGGGACACAGTGATGACCACATCCCCTGAGGGATGGATGGCTTCCTAGGAGAATTAAAAAAAAATTGATTCACATGAAGGAAAATAACAGCTGTGAAGTTCCTTTCAGGCGTCTTGGTTCTCTCCGGGGAAATAACACTGACGGTGTGTAGTGTTGTGATGCTGAAGCACATGAGGAAGGGGTCATCTCAGAACATCACCCCAATAAGCAGTAAATGTTCCTCGGGTCTGGCTGGCAAGCACTGGTCCGGTCTGGGATGTGCAGTAGTTTAGAACTAGGAACTGCCGTGTGGGCCTCTCCACTCTGGGGGCGATACCTGCCGCAGGATGACCCCAGCTCTGTCTTGGGGGAGAAAACCCACTAGGGTTCACATTTCCCAACCCGTGAGGCCCGAAGCTTTCCGAAACTGCCCTAAGGAGATTAACCTGTACAACTGATGAGTCCGTGGTGAAACACAGATTTTCTAGAATGTTATAGGCCTAAAAAACAATCAGACAGTGTTGCTAATTTAGGAGGAGATTTTGGATTGTTTGAGTCGACTTCTTTATGAGCAATTTAGTCAATAATATCAAAAGGACAATTTTTAAGAAGTTAATCTACAACTTGCTTTATGAATGTTGCCAGTAGACTCTAGATCTTAACAGACGGTGCAGCTCCTAATACCCGTGAGAAAAGCCAGGTGTGGGTTTGGGGGTAAATGCTTTGGCTTAGGGGACTAAACTAATTAGGAGCTAAGCCTTGGAAGAAAACACAAGTCTTCTGACTTTTCCTTAGGAAGTCAGGTGTCCCAATTTTAAGTTTGGCTTTATAGCATGAATATATATCCCTTATTTGAATTTTAAATATTTATTCTACCTTTTAAAATGAATGTATATATTATTTATTACAGAAGGAGATGTAACAAAAATGCTAACATTTTCTGAAATAAGACATTCTCATTTAATAGCAGGAAAGCCCTGGATGGAACACCGCACGGAGACAGTTAAGCCTCATGACTATTGATTTCTTTCTTTCTTTCCTTTTTTTTTTTTTTTTTTTTTTTTTTTTAAGATTTTACTTATTTATCTGACACAGTGAGAGGGAGAGCAAGCAAGCACAAGCAGGGAGAGCTGCAGAGGGAGAGGGAGAAGCAGGCTCCCCGTCGAGCAGGGGCCCAGGCCCACGGATCGTGACTGAGCCGAAGGCCGACGCTCCACGCACGAGCCCCCGGGCGCCCTGCCCTGCCCCGTGACTATTAAAACCAGAAGGAATTCGCTCTGCACTTCCAGCTCCCACCGTCTCCAGAATGGGGTTCTCCCCTGGAAAAGTCGCCCAGAGTGACAGCTCATGGCTGTGTCTCCGTTGGGGCCGCTAGTCCCGGCTACTGGGGTGGAGGCCCTGGCACGGTCCTGGCCCAGGCGGGCGGCAGGTGCGCCCACTCAGGACACCGGAGCCGATGCGGGCCGTGCACACGTCACCCCCGGCTGTTCACCCAAGCACTGACCTAGCTTCTGCCACAGAGGGACTGTGCAGGTGGGACCTAAGTCCCCAGCTGGTTGGCTTCGAGTCACCCGAAAGGGCCACGATCCAGGCGGGCTCGGACTCAGACGAGGGCAAGGCCCTTGAGGACTGACTCGGCCCCTCCCGGAGCCCGGATGCTCCAGCTGCAGCTCAGGTTTGGGGTCGTGGACCTGCAGCTGGCTCAGGAGCTCCTGGGCCCCCCTCCTGTCCCGTGGGCTCCCGGGCTGCTGCCCCCGCCCCCCGCGTTGGAGGCCGACTGTGAGTGTGCAAACACACGCATCCTAGTGGCTTGGCCTCTCTGGCTGGGCCCTGATCAAGGCAGGCAGCTCCTGTCGTGTGTCCTCAGAATACTCTCGATCCTTCTCCATTTAAGGTTCTGGGCCCGTCTCGGATGCCTGTTTCCTTCTTTGCAATCTCTGGCATAAGTTACCCCCCAGCTGTCCATGACCCTCGGTGAGCTAAACTATACGAGACTTATCAGGGCGCTAAGTCCAAACACCATGGGAATTGAGCCCGGGTGGTCTGCTTGTTCCAATCCTGGCATTCTCAGAACTGATATTTCCTGGAGAATGGGATTTCTGGACTTTCTTTAAATAATCCCCCTCCAGGCAGTGGTTTCGCTTATATGGTCTCCTCCTCTTCCGTCTGTCGTCCTTACCACTGCTAGTGGGGTTTTTCTTTCCTTTCCTTTTCTCTTTTCTTTTCTTTTATGATTGTGTTTGTTTATTTGAGAGAGAGGGAGGGAGAGAGAGCCCACAAGCTGTGGGAGGGGGAGAGGAAGAGGGAGCCCAGTGCAGGAATCGATCCCAGGACCCCGGGACCATGATCTGGGCTGAAGGCAGACGCTCAACTGACTGACCCCCCCAGACACCCCAGGTGTTTTTAACATTTGACCATGTCATTCCTTGGCTTGAAAAAGCATCACGGGGTCCCCAGGCCCCCTTGGGTAAACCTAACCCTCCTGACCTGGGTATGTTCACTCCCTCTGCTTTAAATCCCTGCTTCCCCAGTGTCTCCGTGTTTAGCCTCTCGTGCCGTCTAGTGGTCCTTGACGTTCCCCAATGTGCCTTCCTGGGCCCCGGAATGGACCCTCCAGAGAAAACCACCAGATGCTAAGAGACATGTTTGTGGGCCAAACCCCGGTGGGTAAACACCAAAGTAGACGCGCCCCTGAGACGTCCGCTACAGAATCCGCACAGAACTTAAGCGTGGCCTCGACGCCAATGGGATTCATGCCCCACAACCTTCCGCCAACTTCTACCCCTTAGGATGTTGTCCTGCGTGCAGAGATCATTTTCGACCTGCAGCAACCCTCGTCCTTCCCCCTCCCTCCCATGTTACCAAACGTTTCCGCGGCTCACCTGTAACCCTGGAGTTGCTCCCTCACACTGGATCCCCCCCCCCATACTGTGCTTTGAATCTTCCCCCGACTCACATCACAGCCCGTTGCCGCCCATCGTAGGCCTCTCAGCCTCCTCTGGCGTCTCTCCTCCAGATTTTAGAGACTAAGAGCGAGAGTGATCTTTTTCAGGTCCTCTTGAATGACATCATTCCTCGCTCAGAGACTCACCGACAGCCACCACGGAGTCATTCCGCAGATTCAAGTTGCAAATGTTCCACTGCTTTAAGTTAGAGCCTCTCCCCTTGAGTTTAAGGCTAGTCATCAATGCCACTTGCACGCACGACAGCCCCTTGCTTTGCTGCATAGGCTGGATGTCTCCGTTCCAGCCCGTGAAGTCCGCCCACCCCTCCCCTCCCATCACTTGTCACCTGTTTGTGCAACACCTGGCCTTCTGGTCTCCTCCAGACTTCCCTCTGGCCTCTCCTGTCCTTTCCCCTCATCGAACACGTCTCATCAATCATCTCTCTTATAAAGCTTTCCCAGGGTCCAACCCTCCCAGCAACCTCCTCAGCCCCTGTGTAAACGGGAACCGTGGGCAGACGTCAAAGATTGGCCCTGCTCAATTTCAGAAAACCACGTACAGCCGGTGTAAGGTTAGGGGGTGAGCCAGAATTTCATTTCCGAGACACCGTCCATGCAACCAAACCGGTGAGCCACAGGGGCATTCCAGAACTTTGGGGTTTTTTTGTTGTTGTTTCTTTTAAGGCTCAGGTACCCATGTCATAATAAAGCACATCACTAGACACAAGTCAAATGGAGTATTTTAATCAAATAAAAAAAGTGTTTTTATGCACTTTACATCCCCCTACGTAAGCTACGGACTCTAGACGCTTTCCTCAAGTCGGTGTTCAACACTCTCGGGCGTTTGGTCCGAGGTGAGGCCCGGTGTTGGAAGATTTACCTCATTAGGGGTCAGGGGGGGGAACGCGTGGAGAGAGGACGGAGAGGGAGAGATGGTGGCATTTATTTACTTATTTATTTTGCCACCAGAGATTCAGTGACATGAAGAAGGAAGGTTATGATTTCAGATAGTTTCTTTAAATCTGAGAAACCAGGAAATAAGCGCAGTCAGAACATGTAACGTCAATCACTGCGCTTCGTTCGGGAAAAGCGTGGGGCCTGGGGAGCCACATGAGCCCAGCCCCAGACTCTGCTCACTCCCACCCCCCAGAAAGACAGGCCGCGTCTACGACCGAGAGCCAGCCCGAGCTGAGTCGCTTCCTTGGCTCCTGGAGAGCGGAAGTGAAGCGAAATTATTGGGAACTGCAGAGAGCTTCAACCGATAATAACAACCCCTTCTCAGATATGAATCCCAGCACGACGGCCGCAGAGGAGCTTCGTTTTCAGACACATTTTATACCAGAAATAAAAGAGCGAGGACACTCAAGGAAATCCATTTTGGTTTCTAATAAAATTGGTTGATTTTAATAATAAAACTCTGAGTTTCGATTCTCCCACAATAATATGAGATTCTCAGGGTAACTGGCTTCAATTTCCTACTGTTGATACTCCCAGGTACGATACCCCGGGTCATAGGTCACGAGCAAGACTCCACGGGGACGACCGTGAAGGCGCGAGTTGCCGTGGTTTCCAGGCTTCGTGTGTCTCCTCTAGACCCCAACCCCACAGCGTCCTTCTGGGCCTCCCATCCGACGGCCAGCACGCAGCCTGGCGCACGCCCCTCCTTTGGGAGGCCTGTCCCTGACCCCTGCTCTCCTGCCTTGGGGCCGTCATTGGGGGGGCCGCCCGATCAGGTGCCCTTGATCACCTGGGCCATCCTTCACCTGCCCTTCAGATTTGTCATTGCCACACTGACTCCGGTTCCCAGGAATTTCTCTTTTGATAAACTCTTCGTAAACTCATAGATTTAAATATAGTTGATGGGCTTCAACTTCCTGCAAGTGTTACTTTCATGGATACTCGAATGGAAGGCCCTGAACGTTGGCTCCTGACGCCTTTTGACCCAATCATGGTTGCGTCATCAGTAGTGTTTTCGGGCCCGATCGGAAGTTAGAGGTTCACCGTGAGAATTTCTTGACCTAGATCAGGAGCTACGTATTTCTCCGAGGAGCCCCCCTGCTGAGGTGATCGGAATCTGTGTGCTCGGGATGCTCGGGATGCTCGGTCCCCATGGGTTGCTCATTGTTTCCAGGCCTCTTCAGGGAACAAAACTAGGGGATTAGAGATAGATGGATGACGGATGATAGACCGGTGGATAGACAGGTGCAGAGAAAGCATCACACGTTTATACTCTTGCTTCCAGTGCAAATCCTAGCGCGGGCCACATGGCTCTTATTCGGTCTTGTCAATCTTACATCTACATCTCCTTTCATAGTCTAAATCCTGGTTCCCGACACACCTAGGTAATCCCTCATTTGTTTTACCCCACAAGACACATACAACAGTCTCAGAATAACAATAGCAACAATATAACTCCTGGAAACATTTGAAGGGTTGTTTTTTCTTTTTTTCTTTTTTTCTTTTTTAACCAGCTCCTTTTGTTCTAAGGATACATCCCACTTGGGATCTATAGTCAATTCCCATGTTTTAAAGTCACTTGAAATATTTCCTCTCTAAGAGGATGTGCCATCAACTCGATTCACAGTTGGGTTCAGTTTCTCATTTTGTCCTTTTAGCGATTATGTCTTAATATTTAGTTCATTAAAAAAATATATTGAGCTCATTAACGATCTATCCCATAGATCTTCTCCTTCTGCCTCTCCCCCTGCTCATGCTCTCTCTCTCTCTCTCTCAAGTGAATACATAAAATCTTAAAAAAGTGCCTGCATCCCTCTCAGGCACTGTCTTAAACAGATATGTATGTACACCCATTTTATAAATGATAGACCTTAAAATTGTCTTCAATATCCACCGTAACTTTTATCAGTTTGAAAAAGCACTGCCTTGGCCAACGGCTATGCAACAACGGCCTCTAGCACACAGGGGTCCCTGAACTCCCCAAGAATCCTGTCGGGACACTCCATTTAAAGGCGACATTTGAACCCAGCGGTGGCAAGTGACTCCCCGGGGATACCTAGGCCTCATCTGGGCCAGGTGATTGTTTCCAGAAAAGAAATTTAAGTTAGGGTGTCGAGCAGGGCGGGAAAGAAATGTGTGGAGGAAAACTGTCAAGAGAGGCTGGCCCTTCTGTGGACTGTGCGGGGCCTCTGCAGGTCCCAGCTGCTGGGCCACAAGGTCACCGGTCTACGCCGCCTCTGCTCCCCCATCCCAGGTCCTTCACTGCGGGGAGGCATCTCCCACAGCCCCTAGGGCTCCACAGGTGACCCCTGAGCTGGAATGGGACGTGTGACTTGTCCGTCCTAGCCTCTGGGCGAGAAAGTGCCAGAAAAGGTAGTCGCCCTCCGCTGAGATGAAACAGCTGAGTCCCCCTCAAAGTCCTTAGGCGACGCTGTCTTTTTTTAAGATTTTATTTTTAGGGCATCTGCACACTCACCTGCAGGTGCAAGGGCCTGCCCCGCAGTCCAGGACCAGCATCCTCTCCCACCGGCGCCAACCAGTGCATCTGACCCCAGCCCCTGACCACACACAATTTTTGGTTAATAAATTCTGCTTTGCGCTGTGGTTCTGGAAAGAGTGAACAGAGTAAGTCGAGAGAAAGGTACTGCTTTTCAGGAAGCGGTGGGAAATACCACCCGGGAGCAAAAGGTCCGCATTCCTCGACACCTGAGCCATGGGAGCCTGGTGCAGGCCAGTGGCTGGTGGCCCTGCAGGCTGAGGCCCCGCTGTCACCCGGAGTGCCCCAGGCAGCCTAGAGGGATCAAGCGTTGAGCGACCCATCCCCGGGGGGTTCTGGGTCCCCGGGAGGTACTGGGTCCCCGGGGGGGTCTGGGTCCCCGGGAGGTTCTGAGTTCCCGGGGGGTTCTGGGTTCCTGGGGGTTCTGGGTCCCTGGGAAGTTCTGGGTCCCTGGGAAGTTCTGGGTTCCCGGGGGGTTCTGGGTCCCCGGGGGGTTCTGGGTCCCTGGGAGGTTCTGGGGTTCTGGGTCCCTGGGAGTTTCTGGGTCCCTGGGAAATTCTGGGTTCCCGGGGGGTTCTGGGTTCCCGGGGGGTTCTGGGTCCCTGGGGGTTCTGGGTCCCCGGGAGGTTCTGGGTCCCTGGGAAGTTCTGGGTTCCCGGGGGGGTTCTGGGTCCCCAGGAGGTTCTGGGTCCCCGGGGGTTCTGGGTCCCCGGGAGGTTCTGTGTCCCCAGGAGGTTCTGGGTCCCCGGGGGTTCTGGGTCCCCGGGGGGTTCTGTGTCCCCAGAAGGTTCTGGGTCCCTGGGGGGTTCTGTGTCCCCAGGAGGTCCTGGGTCCCCGGGGGTTCTGGGTCCCCGGGGGGTTCTGTGTCCCCAGAAGGTTCTGGGTCCCTGGGGGGTTCTGTGTCCCCAGGAGGTCCTGGGTCCCCGGGGGTTCTGGGTCTCCGGGGGGCTCTGGGTGCCGGCGGGGGCACCGCGAGGGGAGGCCGCCCGCCCAGTTTCTCTGAAGGGTCAGCGCAGTCTGGCCAGGGTGGGGTCTCTAGGAAGGGAAACCGCGGAGCCGCCCCTACGGGTTGGCAAGAATATTCTTTACTTTTTTAAAGACTTTATCTGTTCACGAGAGACACAGAGAGAGAGAGAGAGAGAGAGAGAGGCAGGGGGAGAAGCAGGCTCCATGCAGGAGCCCCATGTGGGACTCGATCCCGGGACCCCGGGGTCACGGCCTGGGCCGAAGGCAGGTGCTCCAGCACTGAGCCCTTCACAGGGGTCCCTCCGGAGCCCACCCCAGCCCCCCCCAGGTCGCTCCTGAGGAGGAGACTCAACGCTGATGGTGCAATTGGAGGGGGACTCGCGTGGGAAGCAGCCCCGGGTGCTGGGGGGGAGGGGATGGGAGGTGAGGGGAGGTGGGGGGGGAGGGAAGGGAGAGGGGAGGGAAGGGGGCGAGGAGAGGGGAGAGGAGGAGGTGAGGGGGGAGGAGGGGAGGGCGGGCTGCATCACCCAAGCGCTGAGCCTGGAGTGATGGCGCAGCAGGGTGGCGGGGGACACCATCCTGCACCCTCGGCCCCCTCCCCTCCTCCTCCCCTTCTTTCCTTCCCCCTCCCTCCCCCCTCCCCCCCAGTCAGAGGCCAGGGGTCTGTCCTCCCACCCTCGGTGGCCCCCGTGCCCCCCACATATTCCCGGCTGCAGGTGCACGACCTCCTGGCCGCCAGGCCTCCTCCCTAGGAGCCCTCCGCGAGCCTTGGGACCCAAAAGTCGTCGGGGTCGGGGTCCGAGTCCGAGAGGTCGCTGCCTGGTGCCCCGCGGGGCTCGAGCCTCCTCCCCCCGCCCCGCCCCCGGCCGTCCTGCCTCTCCATGTCCTGTCCTTCCCGAAGGCAACGGGATGCAGTCGCTGGTCCTCCGGGGATGAGGCCAGTGGCCCGGCTCCCCCAGGAATGCTGTGGGGGGGCAGAGGAATCCAGGGCCTCCCTCCGGCCGCCTTACCCACACCTGCCAAGGCCGCGTCCTCCGGGCTTTTCACACTCACGTGGCCCCTCTGGGCACTTTACCCTGTAAAAGAAAAACAAAAAGCTTCAAAGGCGGGACTTAAAAAAAAGAGCGGCCCGAGCCGTCGGCGGGGGCAGGTGGGCAGGCAGCTCTGCAGCTTCCCTGCCTCCGACCTCCTGCCCCCAGTCCCCACCCTGGGAACCCGCTTCCCCGACCACCGTGGCCCCCCTAGAGTGAGTACGTGGTGTCCCCCCTCCGCGACGACTAAAGGATGACAGGACGTGAACATGCTGTCCTCCGGAGGCCAATCCAGGCTTCCCCCAGCGGCGGCCTGCGGGCTCGGGCTGCGTCTACACAGGCCCCAGGGCTCAGGAGCAAGCGTCCAGCCATCGCGGTGGAAACCTCGTTGTCACCTCCGTTTGCCCTGGCGTGGGAGGTACGCAGCATCGCCTCTGCCCCCCAGACCGCCAGCACAGCCTGCCGGGTGGCAGGCGGACGGGACACAGGCGGCCTCGTGACCGCAGGCCTGGGAACGGTGCTGAGCTGCTGCCCGGCGGCCCGGGCCGCTCCTCGTCTTGCCGTCTTGGTTGGCGCCCCAGGGGTGGTGGCATCCCCTCCAGTTCTTCGGGGCGGTGCATCCTCAGCTTCCACCTTCCGCGCCTCAAGGAAAGGCGTCTCTGCGTTTGGGGGGAGAGCTCAGCGGGTGAGGTGAGGCCACCGAGGCACCGGCACTGTGCCCTGGCGCGCCTGGCTGGCCCCGGGACGCAGGACCCGCTGCCGCTGCCCCCTGTGGCTCTCAGGATGCTCTTTCTGGGGAGACTGGGCCCGCGTGCAGGGAGTCGACCCTGAGACCTGAGACCTGAGACCGCCAGTCTCGGGGGAAGGAGGAGCCGCCGGGAGAGAGCAAGTGTCTGGCCAAGCCCTCGGGGAGTCCCGCCGGCCCGTCTAGTGAGGAGGCCGCCCTGGCCGTCCGGCCTGCTGGAGCGTGTCGTGCCTCGAGCCGGCTCCTCGCGCGCTGCAGTTGCCTTGGGAAGAAGCCACGGAAAACCCAGCCAGGTGGCTCCAGTCAGCCCCAGTCTCGAGGCAGAATAATAAACGACGTCGAGCCACTACACATTGAGGTAGCGACAGAGCAACAGACAACCGGCCGCAGGTTCTCTCAGTCCCACCTCGGAAGGTCTCCAAATCTGGGCCTCTCGGCCGACTCCGGCCCGTTGCCTCGTTAGGGCCAAGCTTGCTTCCTGGTTTCCGAGCAGGGACTCGTGCCTTCCAGGGAGCTGGCGTGCAGGTAGGATACGCTCCCACGGAACCGTGACCTACAGATCAGTGCCCAGAAGAGGTGCTGTGAGAACTCGGAAAAGAGAGGGAAAGAGTCCGTGCAAGCCTGGTAGTCCTCGGAGCTGGTGGGCCGAGCACCCTGGAGGCTGGCGCGGAGAGGCCGTGGCATCAGAGTGTACCCCGTGAAAACGAGTCTGGAAGGGACGTACCCGGGTGCCTTTGGGAGAGCGGAGGCAGGGCTGGTCAGCGGAGGTGGGGACACCAATAAGGAAACTGCCATGAAAACCCGGGGGAGAACAAAAAAAAAAATCTTTAAGCCAAGGCTGCAGTAGTGAGAACAGGGTAGCGAGAAGGGATTCAGGAGTCGTCCCAAAGGTTGGGGTGAGCCCGACACCTTACTTGCCTCCCATGCACCTAACGATACCGTGATTCACACAAACTCCCCATTCCTCGAGTAAGTGAAAACAAAATGAGTAACTCCATAGCTTTCGCTTCATTTCACTGACGGAAATGCGTTGTTGTTGTCGCTGTTGTAAGGAACTACCTTTAAAAATGCTTTATGCTCGTGGAAGGGGAGGAGGGCGGGGGTGGGGGTGACTGGGTGACGGGCACTGAGCGGGGGCACTCGACGGGATGAGCACTGGGTGTTATTCTGTATGTTGGCAAGTTGAACACCAATAAAAAATAAATCTATAAAAAAAAACAAAAGAGCAAACAAAAAAAATGCTTTATGTTCTGGGAGAAAAAGTATATTGAATCCATAACTTAATATACGTATCATCAGAGATTATGCTTCCGAATGTTTTTAGCCCAATTCTAATATATTTACAATTTTTGTCACTTATCCATCCCTCTGGAACGTTGGTCGTGTGGGACCCCGCCCCCTTGCCCCCGCACCCCAAATCAGAGCAATGGCATTACTGATCTTAAAACCCACCCTGGCCCGAGTTGCACAATGTGGTTCTTCCAAACTTTTTTTTTTTTAAAGTATGAGCTCCCTCCAGTGGCCAAGATAGTGTTTACGCTCGCCCAGGCCCGCCGCGGGCATTTCTATTTAAATAATTTTCGGGAGGAAGATTTAATTTCCTCTAGCACTGAATCTGCACTTTAAAATTTTTCTTTTTTTTGCATTGATCAGGATCCCCAACACGCACGATGCATCTCAACGTCTGCTATTATTGTTTGCAATTCTCGGTGTTCAATAATGAGTTTATTGCGGTGCAGACCTCACCAGCAGGCCCTTATCACCCAATTAACATAAAGCTAATGTACTCTACGTTTTCCAAGAAAAGGACGTCACTGTTTATCACTCTATGCAACATCCTCATTGAGGAGCCCATATCCTCTTACAACTAGCTCAAGTGAGACTGTTCCTAAAATACACACTTCCCATTGGGATCCCATGCGAATTCCCCCAGAGAGGGAGCACGGCCCCGCAGATTCCACCGCAAGTCACCTGTCACCCTAGGGGCTGGGTCAGAAGTCACCAAGGGCTGTGGGAGGAGAGTAAGGAGCGAAACTAGGGTCCTACCGCTTTCACCGACACTAGGGTCCTACCACTGTCACCGTTAGGCTTTGCATTTCACACCTGAGATTTTCATGTGAGGCCCGGGAGGCATATCATTCTATTTCTCTTCTGTTCAACATGTTCTTTCCAAACTCTTGCAAACCTTAATAAGGCACAAGAGCCAAAAAAATAAAATAAAAAAAAATAATAAGGTACAAGAGCCACGTAGACGTCATGTCCACTTTGACGGTGCTCAGAGCCACCACCAAGGAGACGATGCGTGTAGCTCACTGGACAGGTGGGAGCCCCGGGGCCGGAGCGGCTCTCACCCCAACTGCAGGGGGGTGGGAGGTGAGCAACAGGGAAGACTTCCCTTCTCAGAAGAAGGGATCCTAAGTGCGATCCCGAAGGAGGCTGGGGAGCCGGCCAGGCAGAGGCACAGGGTGGCCAGAGGCCTGGAGTCAGAAGAGGCCATTAGTTCAGGTTGGCCGCCGCTCAGGGAGTGGGTGAATGATTAATCTCCCATTTTCCAGATGACCTACTTGACACTCCGAAGGGGTAATTAAGACTCCTGCCAAGGCGAGAGTGGCGCCCCAGTGACTGCATCGCTGCCTGCCGCTCACCTCGACCTTTTTTACTGAGGACAATGACCGCCAGGTCAAGGCCAAAGCCAGGAGCAGGAGCCATCGGTGCCGAAGTAGGTGATCAGGGGCCACCTCGGAAAATGCGTCCGGCTTCGAGGCCAAACATGCCCAGAGCCGTTTGTTTTAAGCAAAAGGAAACACCAGAAGTCCCTTGGTAGCGGGTCATCGATGAAAATACACAGGCAAGCTTTGGGAGTGGAAGGAGTGGGTGGCTTTGCTGCAGCCTTCGATCCTGCCCCTAAGTGCTAACACGGCCACCTCATCCTGGAGCTGCGACCCCGTGCAGCCGAGGCTGGTTGCCAGCGGAGACCTGAAGCCAGCAGGAGAGCTAAAATTGTGCATATTCAGAGTTACCCTTGAGATTCCCTTAAATTATCCATAAAATGATGCATATGAACACAGGTTGGTACATAGAACCCAGGCCCAGGAGCCCTACAAACCCTGACGTGTGAAAACGACTCAGTTAAACTATGAGGAGCACAAAATTAGAGCCTACGTGCAGATGCGTGGGTATCGGATGCGATCCATTCTGCCTTCAAAGATCGCCGTCCAATCCCAGTGAACGGGGCAATCAGCGGAAAACCCTAAATATTCCTGCTTGCCGGCAGTTTAATTCCTTCTGTATTGACACAAATCCACTTCAGCGTCATCCATTGCTTTATTCACTGTTTAACTCAGTTCTTCCAACTTAGGGCAGATGCACTGTGGCTACTGAAAGGATCAAGCCAGAGGTTTGCATGTGAACTATCACATAATAGATGCTCAGTAACGCGTGCTGGGTTCAAGTCTGAATCTTGTTTCCTTACGCCCATATTCACATCTTCTTTGAGTCGTAGAAAAGAATTTGGCACCTTCTTCCCGTCTTCCTGGTTGGCAGCTCATGGATGGTTCCCCTGCTCATCGATCACCTTCATAAACTAGGGCACTGATTGTCTATCTTCCTGAGTATAGTTGGACCTGCCGGGGCTTCTAAGGTCAGCCTTGAGTTGCAGGGACGTGTGACGGGCTTTAATCGCAGCTCCCTTTCTTTGAATTTTGAAGATGATTATTTAGTTATATATGTATTGATCAGTGTCAATAAGCATTGTCAGGCACTGTTAAGAGAAAGGGTAGTGAGTTCAAGTCCCCAGTCAAGCCTTTGCCCTGTCTTTTCTAAAATAACTACAAATACCATGGCACCACAGACTTCTATCTGACAAACTCTTTTTTTTTTTTAAGATTTTATTTATTTATTCATGAGAGACACACAGAGAGAGAGGTAGAGACACAGGCAGAGGGAGAAGCAGGCTCCATGCAGGGAGCCTGACGTGGGACTCGATCCTGGGTCTCCAGGATCATGTCTTGGGCTGAAGACAGCGCCAAACCGCTGAGCCACCTAGGCTGCCCATATCAGACAAACTTTCTACGTCCCAAGCACAACAGGGGACAAAGAAATGAATAATAGACAGTTCTCTGATCCTAACGAGAGTATTTCTTTCTCTTTTCTCCTTTTCGAATGTAAAAGCAGCTATTTCTGGTAAGATGCCCTCGTACAGTGAAATCATGGTCTGCTTCTCTCTGCTCACTGAATTAAACTAATCATTAATTATAAAATCAATGATTAATTATTGAATTAATTGATTAGCATTTCTATAGAAATTCTTTTGAATTTAATGACTAGGTTAAGGATATTTTCCCCCAATAGTCTAGCTTCATGATTGTGAACATTATTAATAAAAGTTAATATAATGTACCCAATGTTCTAGTACATCTGTTCTAATTAAGAACATCTGACAAGTCGCTAATAAGAAAACCAGTTTATAGGCATTTTTATGTAAACACTTCTGTCATCTCAATATATTATTATCACTATATCGGGAAAAATAAGAGTCTATTTTTATTGAATAGAGAAGTATTAAAAATATTTTCCTTTCTCTTTACACAAATCAGAAAAGGAAATGATAAAGTGTGGACTTTTACATTTTTCTCCAGTTAGATAGATGTTTAATGATATGGTCATAATTTGTGATCCTCAGGCTACTTAGAGATTTCGAGATCTTTTGTCTATTTATCAGCCATTTGGTTTCTTCTTTGGTAAAGAGCCTACTCAGGTCTTCTGGCCATTTTGCTTATGGATTTATATTAGTATTTAGGATTCTGGATACCAGGATTTTTGTTGTTGTTGTTGTAGATATTCTTAATACTTTCTCCATTCTGTTTCTGTCCATTTAGTTTTTAAACAAATAGACATTTTTAATTTAATGTCTGAAAAAAAGCACTCAGCTTTTGCTTTAAAAGGTATTTTTGCTGGGTATAGAATTCTACGTGGCCAGTTTTTCTTCCCGCATTTTAAAGATGTCGTTTCATTCTCTCCTGGCTTGAGCTGTTTCCAGCGAGATGTCTCCTGTCACTCTCATCTTTGCTTCTCTGTACATAGTGTGCCTTCTTTCTGTAGCTGCTTTTAAGATTTTTATCTTTATCACTGGTCGTAGTCAATCTGTTTATTATATTCCTCGGTGACCTTTTCTTCAAGTTTCTTGTGCTAGAGTTCGTTGAACTTCTTGGATATGTGGGTTCATAGTTTTTGTCAGACATCAAATTATTTTAGTCATTACTTTTTTTTTAATTTTTTTTTAATTTTTATTTATTTATGATAGTCACAGAGAGAGAGAGAGAGAGGCAGAGACACAGGCAGAGGGAGAAGCAGGCTCCATGCACCGGGAGCCTGACGTGGGATTCGATCCCGGGTCTCCAGGATCGCGCCCTGGGCCAAAGGCAGGCGCTAAACCACTGCGCCACCCAGGGATCCCATTTTAGTCATTACTTTATTGATTACTGTTTCTACTCCCACTCTTCTCCTTCAAAGACTAGAATTACAAGTATATTTGGCCACTTCATGTAGTCCTACAGTGCAGTAAAATTCTCATTTTTTCCCACTTTTCCTCTATATTTCATTTTGAGTAGTTTGTATTGCTTGTCTGCAAGTTTACCAATCTTTTCACCTGTAGTGTTTAATCTGCTCTTACGCCCAGCCAGTATTTTTCATCTAAGACATTGTATTTTTTCATCTCTGGAAGTTCTACTTGCATCCTTTACATATCTTTGATGTCCTTACATAACATGTTCAATCCTGTTCCTACCATCTTAAACGTGTGGAACATAGTTATAATAATAATGGTTTTAATCCCTTGTTCACATATCTAATTTTCTTATCTGTATGGTTTATGGGTCTGTCTCCTATGATTGACTCTTTTCACTTTGTGTCTTCTTCTTCTTCTTCTTCTTCTTCTTCTTCTTCTTCTTCTTTTTTGCTTGTCAAACATTATGAACTTATTAGGGACTAGGTTTTTGTGTTCCTATATACAATCTTAAGCTTTGCTGTGAGATGTAGTTTTTGGAAAAAAACTTTATCTTTCAAGGCTTATTTTTCAAGTTTACTACATGACACCGAGCAGCCATTAGTCTGGAGTTGATTTCGTCCCATTACTGAGGTGATGCCCTTCTGAGAACTTTACCTGATGCTACACGAATTGTGTGGTTTTCTAGTCTGGCTAAGAGAAACACAGACTATTTCTGGCCTTGTCTGAGCTCCAAGTATTATTCTCTCTGCTTGTTTTGGATGGTTCTTTCTCTAGTCCTAGGTTTTTTCTCATAAGCATATGCTAATCACTCCTTAGCTGAAAACTTGGTGCAGATCTCTGAAGCTCTCTCCATATACATATATCCGTGTGTATATATGCTCTGTCCTTAGACTCTAACCATCTGACCTCCCCTTACTGCCAGCTCCATCTTTTCAACTCAGGGAGACTGCTGAACTCCACTCACATTCTCCCTTCCATGTGTTGTGGCCTAAAAACTCTCCCTAGGAAGTAAGTACGAGCAATTATGGCTATATTAACTTGCTAAGCTGCCTTAACAAAATGCCACAGATTGGGTGGCTTGAACAACAGAAATTTATTTTCTCACAATTCAGGAGGCTAGAAGTCCAAATCAAGGTGTTAAGAGGCTTAGTTTCTTCAGGTATCTCCTTGGCTTACAGATGGCTGCCTTCTTGCTATGTCCTCATGTGGTTTTTTTCTCTCTGTTGTGTATACAAACAACCCTGATGTCTCTCAGTGTGTCCCAATTTTCTCTTCTTACAAGGACAAATCAGATTAAATTAGGGCCCACACTAATTGCTTCATTAAAATCTAATCACTTTTTAAAGGCCCTAACTTCAAATACAGTCACATTCAGAGAGTCCTAGAATAATTACAAATACCGTGTTTCCTGTCTCTCATGGATCACTCTTCTGTCTGATATCTGAAAACTATTACTTCATATGTTTCACCCAATTTTTAAGTTGTTTCAGGAAGGAGGTTAAATCTGGTATGTGTTACCTCATCTTGGTTAGAAGTAAAATTCTGAAACTATTAATTTTATTTATTTTTTATTTCTTTAAGAAACTATTAATTTTAAAGTAATAAAATTTGTTATTTTTTTTCCCTGTTTACCCCAAGTGGTAAAGATATCCTTTTATATCATTTTCTAAAGAGTTTATACTGTGGCCTCCCCTGTTTAAGTCTAATCTACCTGAAATTGATTTTTGCTTATGGTGTGAGATTGGAGTCCAATTGCATTTTTCCCCCATAAGGATAACCAATTGTGTCTGCATTATTTATTTAAAAGTGCGTTCTATTTCCCCCCTTGCTATGAAGTATATTCTCATCATAAATCAAGTGTTTGTAAATATAAGAATCTGTTTCTGAACCCTCTTTTCCGTTCCATTGATATCCTTTTTATTCCTGTACCAATCCTATATGCAAAGTAAAAGTTTGACAATATCAATTTTTTTTAAAGATTTTATTTATTTATTCATGGGAGATGGGGGGCGGGCAGAGACACAAGCAGAGGGAGAAGCAGGCTTCCTGCAAGGAGCCGACTTAAGAGTCGATCCCGGATTCCAGGATCACACCCTGAACTGAAGGCAGATGCTCAGCCCTGAGCCACCCAGGTGTCCCCAATATCAATTGTTGATGAGTATGCACAGGAGAAGAAATACTCAGAAGTGCTATTGAGAACAAAATCAATATGATCACTGTTTTCATTTCCTAGGGCTGCTGTAACAAATTATCACATCTGAGTGGCTTAGAATAACATTATTTTCTCATAGTTCTGTAAACTAGAAGTCCAAGATCAAGGTGTCAGCAAGGCAAGTCTCCTCCCGAAGGCTCTAGAGAAGAATCCTTCTATGCCTTTGCTAGTTAGCTTCTTGTGGTTGCCAGCAATAGAGCTACATCACTCCAATTTCCGCCTGTCTTCACTGGGCCTTCTTCCGTCTGGGTGTGTCTGCTTAGCTCTTCATCACTCTCTCCTTATAATGACACTGATTAATGGATTTAGTGTCCACCCTAATCCAGTATGAACTTATCTCGATTTGATTACATCTGCGAAGACCCGGTTTTCAAATAAGGTTACAATCACAGGTACCAGGGGTTAGCACTTCAACATATCTCTTTGGGGGACATAATTCATCCACAAAAATTACTTTAAAAAATAATGTGAGTTATTAGTATAGCTGAATACATACATAATCTATGACTAGCAACCAATTTCATTCCTAAATATAGATGCAAAGACATGATCACAATGTGCCCCAGACTAAGAATGTGTTTAGCCATATCATTTGTACAGTACATGAAGGTGATAAGGATAAACAAATTGTGGCATATTTGTGTAGTGGAAAACTATAAGGCAATGAAATGAACCAACCACACATCTATTCACCAACTTGAATGAGTCTTTTTTTTTTTTTAATGAGTCTTATACACATGCTATTAGGCAAAAAATATTAGTCACAAAAGAATACATATAGTGTAATCCTACTAAAGTGAGCAATTTGTACTTATATTTCAGGCCATAAGGTTCTACATGTAACTTAGAGAAATTCATGCAAGAATTTTGACAAGAAGTTCTAGGTATAAATTCTCTGTTAATTCAAGATATTATGAGGAGAAAAGAGTTTTTCACTTTCCAAAGAGTCTGACGGGTTGGTTCATCTGAAGTAGAGTAGGGGTCAGCAAACTTCTATAAAAAACTCGACCATAAAAGCAGCCATAGACATTGTATAAGAGTATGAGCATGGCTATATTCTAATATAACTTTATTTATAACAACAGGGAGTGGACTGTATTTGGCCCACAGACCATAATTAGTTGTGTCCTGATCAAAAGCACAAATCAAATTATGTTGCCAACAACCCATGACGCCCTTTGTGCTGCTGCTCAGAAACCTTTATTTATTTATTTATTCTTTTTGCCAAATTAAGTCCAATATCCCTACCTTCCATTTACAGCACTGCAGGATTTGGGGCCTCAGCCTATATCTCCAATCTTATCTTTCTCCTTTACTGCTTAATCACACAATTTTAATTTGAATCAAGTTGGAGTCCTAGGTATCCCCTCCATGCTCTCCCGTGCTCCTGTTTCACACTGACACTGGTCTCATCGTATGGACTATTCCCACAGAAACAAAACCAGGTCTACATTCTGCTCATCCTTCCAGCGTCAGCTCACATATGCCACTTCCTCAAGAACGACTTTTTCAGTCATCTGAGCCAACTTTCTCCCCTCGATTTCCATAATGCTTATTCCTTTCATACCTACTGTAAGGCTTTTGTGTCTTCCTCCCTTTGTTAAGGTATAATTTACATGTAATAAAAATCCACCCATCTTAAGTGCATAGTTGATGAATTTTATATTTGGATCACCATCAAAATCAAGATATAAAACATTTCTATTATTTATTTCCAAAAGCTTTTTTGTGCCCCTTTGAAGTCGACCCCCTCCTCCAAACTCCGGCCAAAAGCAACCTCTGGTCTTGTTGTTGTTATAGTTGTACCTTTTCTAGAATCTCATATAAGTGGAATCATAGAGTATAATGTCTTTTTATGAGGCTTTTAATTAGGATAAAGTTTCTGAGATTCATCCATGCTGTTTATATCCGTATTTTGATCCTTTTTAAAAAAGATATACCACAAAATGTGCCAGTAGACAGACATTTGAATTGCTTCTATTTTTAATTCCTATGGATATTGCTGCTATGAATATTTGCATACAGATCATTGTGTGGACATGTATTTTCACTTTTCTTTGGAGTGAAATACAAAATACCTAGGAGCACGATTGTTGGGTGATACGAAAATGCCAAACTGTTTCCCACCGTCAACAAATGAGAGTTCCAGTTGCTTCACATCCTCACTGGCACTTAGTCACCAGTCTTTAATTTTAGCCAGACCAGTGGGTGTGCTGGGATCTCACTACCGTCTCACTTTGCTCTTCCCTCATGACTATTTGTGTTGAGGTTACTTTTCATGGTATTTATTAGCCTCCTGTGTATCTTCCTTGGTGAAATGCCTGCTTTGCCCATTTTTAAAATTGGATTGTTCATCTCATTCAGTTATAAGAGTTCTTTATCAATTCCGGATAAAAGTCCTTTGTCAGATACACTTTGCAGATATTTTCTCCTATTCTGTGGCTTGTCTTTTTAAAACTTTCCTTCACTGTTTTTCTCTATGAAAAAAATTAAATTCAGTGATGCCATGCTCCCTGTTATTTGCAAACTCCAGAAGAGTGGGGATCTTGAGTTACACAAAGCACATCATAGGGACTTGTAAATATATGATAATAAGACTGGAAACTAATTATGGGATGGGAACTATGATTAGTGTTTTATAGGTTTCTTTGCATTTAAGTGTCACACACATTCCTTTCTTCATTTTGATGCCAAGGGAATTAAAGGCACAGAGAGGTTTCATAACTTCATCAGTTAAATGACTAGAAAGTGATGAGGCCAGGATTCAAACCTGGGCCTATTTGACTTGAAAGTCCACGTTCTTAGACATTTTATGATGCCTCCTTTCATTGGATAAGTAAATGAATGGATGAATGCTCCCTAATTTGTTCTTAAAAATTTTGTGTGTAAAAAAAAATAACAATAAATAAAAAATAAAAAAAATAAAAATAAAAATTTGTGTGTGTGCACAAGTGTATTAGTATTTGCCTTTTTATGCATTAAAAACTCTGCAATGATACAAAGGACTGAAAATGATGGTTAGCCATGATGGTGAAGGAAAGTCAGGGAACCAAAGTAGGAAAGAAGGTTTACATGTTTTACATCTTTTATTCTTGAACCTGGTGAATGTATTATGTACTATATCAAAGTATAAAGTAAAAAGAAAAATGAAGCCCCATATTTAGTACAATGGTATATATTAGAAATCAATAGAAAGCTAGTATACACATTTTATTAAGGAAATAGTTATTAATGATTCTTTAAGAGAGGGAAAGAAAAAGAAGTCATTGCACTTCTGTGTCTCCAGGGTTGAGAATTCCTCTTACAACATTCTAAAATTCAAAGCCTCCACACGCGACTGTTGACACGCATGTGAATCCAGGCGTGGGGCAAGAGGCCGTGGCTTGAGAATCCCCTCTCCATTCACTGTATTAGTTCTAATGTCCGGTAGCCAAGCCCATCTGCTTGTGTACTCTTGGCCCTAGATGGGGGAAGAGTCGACTACTATTGAAAACTTGGGGTTACTGACATAGAAACTGCACATGGAGTTGATTGCTGCCCAGATTCACAGAAGGACAAATGACAATGAATTTTGAAAGACTCCTCTGCAGTTAATAAAAACACAAGATATAACAGACTTCACTGGCCTCCATGAGAAGGTCTGGGATGGATTTAATTACTGGCCAGACAATGCCTACCCCAGATACTTTGTCAGATTCACAACTTGTAAGTGCCAACATGGATATAATTGAGTGTGGACATGGCATCAGTAAGACGTGTTGAAGCTACTGATCAGCTACTGATTAGAGCTGTGACAGAAACCACACACTCCTGTATGAGTGGCAGGACGTCTCGCGGTGCTCCTAAGGAGGCAGCTTCTGCAGACCTGAAAGAGCAAGGAAAAGAGTGGAGTGTGTCTTTGGTCTTCTCCCTCTAGGCCCCAGGCTGCCTGGATTACAGCGCACATCATCTGTGCCCCGAAGGTAAGACTCTTGTCCAGAAGGTTGGCTGCGAAGGTGGATGATGCCACAGCCAGCACCGGTGACACCTGTGAAATGAGCCAGGTGGAGATGGGCTCAGGAGGAAAGGAAGCTTTAGGAGTAGGCATAGGAGGAGCAGTGGTGGGGGTATTATGTAGAAGAGATGGAGAGTGAAGTCATTATTAATGATTCTGAGAGAGACAGAGAAATGACTGCAAGTTCCCCACCCATGACAACCCAGGCCCTAGGCTGTAGGGAGAGTACACTCTGCATGACAGTACATTTCATCCATAGGAAGCTCTGTGCAAAAGTCCCAAAGCAATTCCTTAAAAGTCCTATCTCATCATGAGTTTAGAAAGATCTAGACATGGAGGGATGCCTGGGTGGTTCAGTGGTGGAGCGTCTGCCTTGGGCTCAGGGCATGACCCCGGGGTCCTGGGATCGAGTCCCACATCGGGCTCCCCGCAGGGAGCCTGCTTCTCCCTCTGCCTGGGTCTCTGCCTCTTTCTCTGTGTGTGTGTGTGTGTGTCTCTAATGGATAAATAAATAAATAAATAAATAAATAAATAAATAAATAAATAAAATCCCACTGACAGGCCTGGGTTTTAACTCCCTGCAATGGTGGTCCTCTTCAAATAAGAAACCCTGAGCGAACATTTCCCTCCGTAAGTGTTCATAGAATTATCTTATTAGAAAGTAATAAGAGGTTGGGCAGTGCAGAAAGGAACAGTGTAAAATAAATGCCCGGAAGTAGTGTGGTGCAGTAACTAATAACCCAGGATCTGGTAAAAAAAAAATCTCAGCTCTGTCACTTTCTACCCTTTAAGTGATGGAAGCCAATTAATCCCGTTGCACCCCAATATTCTCATCTCAAAAAATAGAATAATAATGGTAATAATAGTATTTGCCTCAGTAGATTGTTGGGGAGGAGAAGCAAAGTAAGTATATAATGTGGTTAGCATGACCTGGGAAATAGGAAGCTTCCAGTAAACTCTGGCTGTCTGTCACCACTACCATTGTCGTTGCCTGTTATTATTAGTATTTTTATGATTTTATCCTCCACTTCCCGTAGTTAGTCTGCTAACAAATCATTCAATACAAAACCTGATGTCCACCTTGGCTCAGATTTTTGTCATCTTGGCCGAAAATACATATGCCTCTCGGTCCCCAGCCTCGTTCCTCTGCGTCTCAGCCCTGTGACCAGGTGTGCATCTGGAAGCCAGTAAGGCTACGGCAAATACACTCGTCTTTTACATCATCTGGCAGTGTGAGTATCTGCTTCCTGGGAGTCTGGCATTGGAAACACACGGCACTGCTAAAAGCATTAAATAAAATAGGGTTGGTAGAGCTACACTAATCTGTGCTTCCTAAATTTACTGACGGAGGTGAAGAAAATAAGCTGGCACGGAGTTTGTACAATTTCTGGATCACACTAACCTAAATGCAAACAGTACATTCAGCTAAAAATATTGTTTCCTCCCGTGAGCTTCCCAATTTTTGCAGAGAAAAATGCCTCTGTGAAGTACATTACTTGAGGCCAGGGGTGGCCTTGCACTCTGGGGGAGAGGTTACACAAGAGCATCACCACCACATTCTCCGGAAGTAAAGACTCTGGACTCGAGTCAAGACCATCGTGGGGTCCCCCGAGGTACAGAACGACCGGCAGCAGCAGTGCAGCCCGCCTCGGGGGAGCCAAGGGGGGTGTCCTTGCCTCAGCGGTGCTGACTTCCGGCTGTGGCCAGGCCGCCTGGGAGAGGGTGACAGAAGGCAGGAAAGAAGCCAGACCCACAAGTGACAGACAGGAGGCAGGCCACAGCTCCGGAGAGAAAGGAACCACCTCAGAAACTTCACTGAAGATGTTTGCCTCGGAGGCTCTTCCTTAGAAAGATGTTGAGGGTTGTTAAACGCATCCTGACCTTAGGAAAATGAGAATTTCACTTTTTTCTTATGCAGAAAGAGAAGCCAGGAAGAAAACTGCTCTTAAGAACAGGTTATTAATTACAAAAGTAGAAAAACTTGATTCTTTCCAACACTTACATTGAACTTCCTTCATCATCCCATATGCAACCTTGTGGATTTAAGGTTGGCTTGGTGTTTCTGGTCCTTGGGATCCCTGTACACATCCCTGTGCGCCCCCTCCATGTCTGCTTCTTTTCTGTAGTGTGTAGGTGAGTGTCACACACTTCGTAGGCAACTCAGGAGGTATCAATTGAATCAATGTTTTAAAATGAAACCATCAGCTCAGCCGTTATCATCATCTTTATTTCCGCTCACTGACCTTTACACTGAGGCCAAATACGTGATCATCTCCACACTTTGTTAGAGCCATCTAGGTAAAGTTGGCCCAAAAAATCTACAGTAAACTAGAGTAAGGCATCTCCACATGGGACGCCTGGGTGGCTCAGTGGTTGAGCATCTGTCTTTGGCCCAGAGCATGATCCTGGAGTCCCAGGATCAAGTCCCACATCAAGCTCCCTGCATGGAGCCTGCTTCTCCCTCTGCCTGGGTCTCTGCCTCTCTGTGTGTGTGTGTGTCTCTCATGAATAAGTAAGTAAAATCTTTTTCTGAAGAAAGTAACAATCTCCACATGTATTTTATTTTGTAACCCCAAGTCTCAAAGAATTTTAGAAAGAAACACTATTGAATGCTTATTTTTAATGGGAAAAAGAAAATAATCACAGGAAATGAGGGCAATCTAAATAATATCCAATACAAAGTTAGTAGATTATGGTAATTGATAAAATGGTATACTACATAGTCATTAAAATTATATTTCTCTATATTAATAGCACACTATCCTTGAAGAACTTTTTATTTAAAAAAAACAAAAGCAGCTTAAAATATGTAAAATATAGTATCTTTTTGTGAAAATATGTATGGGTATATGTGAAAAAATATGTATGGGTAGGTGTGTGTTTGTAAATAGGAAAGTAATTAAAAGGTATTTAACATTGGTTTTCTACCATGGATGGGGAAACATTACAACTGATTCTTATTTTTACAGTTTATATATCACCACATTTTCTGTTTTTTATAACAATGAAGAAGCATTACTTTACAGAAAAAAAATATTTTTTTTTTAAAAAAAAAAACATTTTTTACAGAAAAAAAATACAGCCAATTTCAATGAATATGCAGCAACAATCTAAAACATTTTTTAATCACCCCAAATCTCATCACTAATAATTGTTTAAAAATTTTTTCATGCTACATGTAATGTTTTGTAGCAAAGCACACCAAAATTCAAAATTCACTGTCTTAAAATTCTGATTTTTATTATTATAGCTGATGAATCTGTTTGCCACTTGAGTTTGGTTGTTGTAATGCATCCCCCTAAAATCCATATGTGTAAGTCCTAACCCCTACTACCTCAGAATGTGACTGTATGTGGAGAGAGGCTCTTCAAGGAAGTAATTAAGTTAAAATTAGGTCATTATGGTAGGTCTAATCCAGGATGACTGGTGTCCTTACAAGAGAAAATTTGGACACAGACACGCTTTGAGAGAGAATATTATGTGAACATGAAGACGGCTAACCTGTAAGCCAAGAAGAGAAGCCTCAGAAGAAACCAAATCTGTCAACCTGCCTTGATCTCAGACTTCCAGCCTCCAGGACTATAAAAAAATATTTTTTTTTTCTGTTGTGTAAGCCCTGTAGTCTGTGGTATTCTGTTGTGACAGGCCTGGCAAACTAATATAGCTGATGGGAGCTGGGCTGCAGCTCTAGGGTGGCTGGGAGCTCTGGTCTCGGCCAAGTCTGGCTAGGTTGCCTTGCAGGGAGGGCAACTCTCCTCCACTTGTCTAAATTCCTTTTTCTGGCAACCGGCTAGCCCCAGCCTTACCTCCTTCATGGATGCTGGAAACATGAGAGACAAAGTGGAATCATGCAAAATCCCTAAGGGCTTAATTCTGGATCTAGCACACCATCCCTTCTGCCCCATTCTGTTGACCAAGGCAACTCACGTGACTAAGCCAATGGTAGAGATCAAACAGCATAAACCATAGGAAGAAGCACTGCAGAGTGGCATGGCATTGAGTGTGGGTATGGCGGAGGGAAGGCGGGTGGGGGGAATTGGGGCAAATAATGTAATCTATCATAGCTTAGGTGTTCACCTAGATGTTTATATGGTCTTAAATTGCATACTATATCTCTATATTTCCAATTTTATTTCAGCTCCATTCCACATTTTTAAGTAGGATTAATAATTTTAAATTGATTGGATGTATAATATACCATATTAAACCCACTCTTTATTAATTGGGACTACACAGATACATACAAGTCCATTGTAGAGTAGGTTAGTGAGGAACTAGGATAAGGGAAAGCAAATTGAAAATTTGCTTCCCAACATCAGTCTAAGAAATTAACATGCAAGTCAACCTCTATCCAAGTTTAATTCAAATGGAAGGTTCATAACAACACAGTATAATGTTTTGTACGTAGTGAGCATTCAATATATATTTGCAGAGTAGAGTCTATGTAAATCTATTTTGAATGTGAGAACTGTTGCTAAAGCAACACATTAAAAAATGTGAGAAATCTCATTTGTTAAACAAAGGAAAACCAAAAAAAAAAAAACATACAAAATACTGATGACAGTAGTAACTGCAAAACATTACAATTTGGGATCCGCCATCAACTCTCTGGGTAGAAATTCGTGGAGGCATTTTATAGGCCTGCTAAAACTTTGTATTCACTTGGACGGAAGATTGACTATATCTTAGCCATCCTGACTGCAATCGTTTTTAACTACAATATTATTTTGCACTCCAGGCACGCTCCTACCTTTATTCAGAAGCAATACAAGAAATTGTCAGGGAATTTTGTTTTCCGAAGACTAATCAAAGCCTCACTTTTCTAAAAGGATCAAAGGACAACAGAACTTTATTGAAGTTTCCCTTCTAAGAGAGAGTAAATCCTGGCTCCAAGTTCATTTTCCAAATCAGGAAGCAGAAATTTTTTTTTTGGGAAAATACTGAACTTGAGAAGTAGGAAAAAATGTTCTTCCCACTGGTTAATTAATTTTATAATTTGGTTCTAAAACCGTTACCACCATATGTATTCCTGCCAAAAGAGTTGAGTTATGGGATGAGTCAAGCAGTCACTGACAAAGCTCTGAAACGGCAGAGCCAAAGAGCAGGCATGTATTTGTTACACGTGGTACATGGGCAGGCTCTCGGGGGGCTCACTGGGCATCCATGGTGCTCCCTGGTGCTCCCTGGTCTCCTCTTCCAGAACCCTCCAGAGCCCCGTGATGAATCACATTGTTTCAACGTGTCCACACTCAGTTTCGGGAAGGTTATTCCCAAGTCACTTTCAAACTGAACACATGCTGCATCTGCTTTCTGTTCGTGAACACTGAATGCCTGGCACTTTAATTGGGATATTTTTCTTTGGAATGAAATCATTTCAAATATTCGCTGAATCAAAACCATCGGTTTCCTCTTCCAGTTTCCATCCTGGATTGTTGGGAGGCTTCCCAGACCTGGAGTCCGGTGCAGCGAAGAGGGGGCCACCTCCCCTTGGTGTGGAGGGGGCAACATGGGGAAAGCAGGCCACAGAGCCCCTCTCTGTCCCCGCTCCTGGCCGGGCTCCACCTGCCTCGTACTCGAACACCGTGAAAGTTAGACCCGTCCCCCTTCTTCTGATCATTTATCATCTTTTTCCTCTTTGGAAGTTTTAACGGCAGCAGAAAAATTTTTTGCACAAGTGAAGGTCTGTGAAGTCACTGGAAACTCACAGTTCCTCCCCTGCCGGGTTCAGCCCGAAGCATTGGGGAGCCCCTGATCTTGGGGTGACAGGGAGCAGGGACACGACAGAGCTGGGTGGATGGAAGCAGAAGGCGCCTGGAGGGAAGGAAGACAAACTGTGCCGTTGTCCTTGGGGGGAACGACAAAGGTCACTGAAGTAGGCCTGAAATGCGCTCCCGGAAGAACCACTTCAAGGACTCGAATCAAAGCTCAGTCTCTTAGGAGCCCCTTGACCTAATGTCTCTATGCCTCAGTTTCTCTACTTGGAAGACAGAGGTGAAATTAGCATACACGGTTGTTCTAAAAGCTAAATTATAAAGCTCTTTAAATACGTTGTGTTTAGTAGACACTCAATGTTAATATATAATTTTAAATGGACACACTTGAAAAATATGGTGAAGGGAGCAACAAATAAATGCTAGTGGACCGAACACAGCAAAGGAAAAAAGATGTACAAAGATGAGATGGTATCTAGACCATCTTTAAAAATAACTTTGATACAGTTATTTGAGAGAGACAGTGAGCGCGAGAGAGCAGGAGCCAGGGGAGGGGCAAGAAGCAGACCCCCCCTCCAGGGAGCCCGATGCGGGACTCGATCCGGGACCCCAGGATCATGACCTGTGCCCGAGGCAGACGCTCGGCCAACTGAGCCACCCAGGAGCCCTGATTTCTCTTTGACCACAGGACACTTTTGGTTTGTTTTCCCCACGAGGACCCTGAGAGGACACCAGTCAGAGAAGCGAGGACCGTGCCTCCCTGGAGCCACTGGCCCAGCCTCCCACTCCAGGTCTGCGCAGGAGCTCCTGAAATAAGGCTGCGGCATTTACTACGTAGGAATGCTCCCCCAACTGAGCGTGGAACCTTCGTCGGGTTTTATCCACTGCTAATACTCCATGGAACTAGGCCCTGGAGGACAGACTACGGGAGACGCGAGGTTAAATGTGGGTCCTGAGCTTTGTTACGGATTTTCAGCTTGTCTTAAAGGAAATTCAGATGGACTCCCGGGGTCCAGGGGGCTCTCGGCCTCTCCAAAGGGCAGGTCAGTGCTCGGCCCGTCCCTTCTTCCGCGGCAAGTCTTCCTCGGGCCCGCTCAACGAGAGGTTCTGGATTCTCTGTACACGTTCTTTAGGATTTCTTTAAGATTTTAGTTGAAAATAAAACACAGGGCATCTCAAAGTTTGCTTCTCTGTCAGGAATTTTTTTTTTTTTTTTTAACCTCTAGCTTTTCCTCCATTAACTGAGAGCTAGAGAATGTTAACAATATTTCAGTGATAGAAAGTTAAATTAGTCACATTTTGGAGTCAGTGAGTTCCTGTGAGAAATTATTTTATCAAAGTAACATGTATCTTTGTTGTGGACACGTTCAAAAATAGAACTAAACACGCAGAAGAAATTTAAAAGCACATTAAACGCACTATACAGAGACAGTCACTTAATATTTTCACTTTGGTCCCTCTAAATCCGTACACGTGTATTTATCACTTGAACAAAAAGGTAGTGAGATTATGTGTTTGTTATGTAACTTGTTTTTCTGTCACCAATTAATATCTCTAAATATATGTCCCCGTTAAAATATAGACTTATATAATCATTTTCATGGAATACTTCATATTCCAGGGAATTAATAAACTATAATTCCTTACAGAAACTTACAAGAATGACCACTTAGGTTGTTATTATAAACAACACCAAAATGAACATCTTGGAACTAATTTTCTTATGTTTGCCAATAACTTTTTTTTATAATAAATTTATTTTTTTATTGGTGTTCAATTTGACCAATAACTTTTTTTAAATCAGTCCTAAAACCACTTATAAAAGTGTACGGATTCACACATTCTTCATATTTACCAGCACCACTCTTGGAGAGTGTGACACAAGAAGAGTCTTCACACTTATGATCAAGGAAGGAAAAGGGATGAGCCTTCTCCTTCTCCTGAGCGGCGCTCTCCTTGGATATTTAAGGCTCCCCGGAGCCAGGGTCGTTGGGAAGGATGATGCGGAAGGGCCGAAATGCTGTCATCAAGCTGTCATCAAAACCGTGCAGCTGGCTTCCAAGTACCTTCCCATCTTCATTCGCTAACTCTTGCTTCACTCCCACCTACAGTTTTAGTTGTTTATTTTCATACCTGCAAAACGTTGGGAGTTAAGATTATTTTGACCCATGACGAGATGTGCAAATTTCCCAATCACGACGTGTTTCATTTTTAAAAGTATGTTCTAGCAGCCAGGAATGTCTACACTGTTACACGACAGAAAAACTACCCGCACCTGGAAATCACAGATTAACCTCAATCGCCAAATTCTATTCTGATTTACAGACTAGAAAACAAGTATTCATAATAAGAAACAGAACAGCGGGGCGCCTGGGGGGCTCATCCCTTAGCATCTGCCTTCAGCTCGGGCCATGGTCGCAAGGTCCTCGGATCAAGCCCTGTGGGTTCCAGCCGGGAGTCTGCTGCAGCCTCTCCCCACCATGTTCTCCCTCAAATAAACAAATAATAAGTAAGTAAGTAAATAAATAAAATCTTTAAAAAGAAAGTAATGGAAACTATGCACCTCAAACACGCCGGGCACCCGTGGGCACTTTGTATGCATTGTCTTAGGCCTTCTGGCCGTGAACCTGTGGGGTCAGCACCCTTCCCTCCTCATCCCCTCTCCTCCTTCCGCACCCGAGGCAGCCGGAGGCTCAGTGACGCGCCTTGACTCGGCCCGTAGTGGCAGCGATAGGATCTCAGTTTTGGTCTTTCACTCCCTTCTTTTCTTCCTTTACCTTTTTTTTGTTTGTTTGTTTATGAAAAAATGGATGGAGACCCAGATTGGCTGGGGCGGCCGCCGGTGCCCACCGCCCAGGGGCTTCCCCGCAGAAGGCCAGGGGGGCAGAGGGCCGGGGGGAGGGGGCCGCAGGGCTGAGCCGCGACCTTTCTGCCCCTGGAGGAACGACGGAGGTCACCGCGGGGCAGGCGCCCACCGGGCCGCGGGTCCTACAGGCCGCGACCCCTGCCTGGAGGGCCGGGCTGGCAGGTGGCGCGGGGGCCCCGGGAGCCTCTGCGACCGATCCGGGTGCGGGGCCCTCACGTGCGGGCCGGGGCACCAGGAGGAGGGGGAGGGGCCGAGTGGGCCGCGGAGGCCGTGGGGGGGGGGCCGCAGGCGCCCGCAGCCAGTCCGCGGGGGAGAGGAGCCCCCGACCCCTGGGACCCGGCCGCGGCCCTTCCTCACCCCCCGTGCCCAGCCCGTCCGCGGCCCTCCCGCCCCCACCCTGAGCCCAGCCCCTCGGCAGCCCTCCCGCACCCCGTGCCCAGCCCGTCCGGGGCCCTCCCACCCCCACCCGGTGCCCAGCCCGTCCGCGGCCCTCCCGCCCCCCCCCCCGTGCCCAGCCCGTCTGCGGCCCTCCCGCCCCCCACCCCGTGCCCAGCCCGTGCGCGGCCCTCCCGCCCCCACCCCGTGCCCAGCCCGTCCGCGGCCCTCCCGCCCCCCACGTGCCCAGCCCGTCTGCGGCCCTCCCGCCCCCCACCCCGTGCCCAGCCCGTGCGCGGCCCTCCCGCCCCCACCCCGTGCCCAGCCCGTCCGCGGCCCTCCCACCCCGCCCCGTGCCCAGCCCGTCCGCGGCCCTCCCGCCCCCCACGTGCCCAGCCCGTCTGCGGCCCTCCCGCCCCCACCCCGTGCCCAGCCCGTGCGCGGCCCTCCCGCCCCCACCCCGTGCCCAGCCCGTCCGCGGCCCTCCCGCCCCCCCCCGTGCCAGCCCGTCCGCGGCCCTCCCGCCCCCACCCTGAGCCCAGCCCCTCGGCGGCCCTCCCGCACCCCGTGCCCAGCCCGTCCGGGGCCCTCCCACCCCCACCCGGTGCCCAGCCCGTCCGCGGCCCTCCCACCCCGCCCCGTGCCCAGCCCGTCCGCGGCCCTCCCGCCCCCCGTGCCCAGCCCGTCCGCGGCCCTCCCGCCCCCACCCGGTGCCCAGCCCGTCCACGGCCCTCCCGCCCCCACCCGGTGCCCAGCCCGTTCGCGGCCCTCCCGCCCCCCCGTGCCAGCCCGTCCGCGGCCCTCCCGCCCCCACCCTGAGCCCAGCCCCTCGGCGGCCCTCCCGCACCCCGTGCCCAGCCCGTCCGCGGCCCTCCCGCCCCCACCCCGTGCCCAGCCCGTCCACGGCCCTCCCCACCCCCCGTGCCCAGCCCGTCCACGGCCCTCCCGCCCCAACCCCGAGCCCAGCCCGTCCGCGGCCCTCCCGCCCCCCACCCCGTGCCCCAGCCGTGCCCCCCCAGGCCCCCAGCCCTCGGAGCTCCGCGGCTGCTCCCCGTGCCCCCAGCTTGTGGCCGCAGCTCCTCACCGGGCAGATCACCGCCGAGACCACACTGGCTCAGCTACAGGCCCACACCACCTGCTCTCCTCACTATGTGCTCCTCCCCCGCCTTCTTTTCCTGAGTGGAGCCGCCGGCCCTTGGCACTCTGCGGGTGTGGGCAAGGTTGCTGCGTGATGCCCATCTCCTTCCTTATGTTGGAATAGCTTCGGCCCTGCTCCAACAGCACGGTAAAGGCCGTACCCAGGAGGGGGCCTAACACAAGCAATTTTTTAGAGGCGATATTGACATAAAATGGACCGCTGAGAAGGGGGCAGCTGGGGGGGGGGGCACCCACAGTATTGTGCAAACCCCCCCTCCATCTACTTTCAGAACACTTTCACCATCCCAGGAGGAAACTTTGTACCCATTAACCAATACCTACTATTTGACCTTTGCACCAGGCCCTGGCAACTGCCAATCTAAATTCCTGGTTAAGAACTTACCTATTCTGGGGTCCCTGGGGGGCTCAGCAGTTAAGCATCTGCTTTGGGCTCAGGATGTAACCTCGGGGTCCCAGGATCGGGTCCCACATCGGGATCCCTGCATGGAGCCTGCTTCTCCCTCTGCCTGTGTCTCTGCCTCTCTCTCTGGGTCTCTCATGAATAAATAAATAAAATTAAAAAAAAAAAAAGAATTTACCCCATTCTGGGGGCATGTGGGTGGTTCAGTCAGTTATACACCTGCCTGTGGCTTAGGTCAGGATCCCAGGGTCCTGGGGTTGGGCCTCCCTGCTCAGAGGGTAGTCTGCTTCTCCCTCTCTCTCTGCTCCAATCCCTACTCCTGAGCTCTCACTTCCTCTTTCAACTAAATACATAGTATCTTTAAAAAACAAACAAACAAAAACCCAAAGAATTTACCTCTGGCTTCTTTAACTTAGTGCAATGTTTCCATTACGTAAATAAAACCAGCAGTGGTAGTGGAGACGTTACTACCAATCCTACAGAAATAGAGGAAAATAAGAGAATAAGAATAATAATCCTATGACGGATTGTGTGCCAGCAACTTGATAACCTGGATGAAATGGAGAAACTCTTAGGAATACACAAATGACCAAAGCTGACTCAAAAAGAAATAGGAAAATCTCCATATACCTATAACAAGGAAAGACACTGAATCTTTAATAAAAAACCTCCCAACAAAGAAAAGCCCAGGACGAGATGGCTTCACTAATGAATTCTATCCGTCATTTAAAGGACTAACACCAATCCTCAAGCTCTTCCAAAAAAGTAGATGAGGAAGGAACACTCTTACCTTGTCTTGCACAGCCAGTCTTTCCTGTCGCCAAAGCCAGAGGAAGGTGCTACAGGAAAAAACCATGGACCCCAAGTAGTGTGTATATACACGCATTACTCAGCCACAAAGAGGAATGAAATGCTGATACCCGCTCCAGCGCAGATTCTAAAAATGAACCTCTATGGTAAGTGGTCACATGTGAGGACAATAGTGACTTAAAGATAATTCCTACCGTGGTCCAGCAGCAGGAAATGCACTGCGCGTTGGTGCACAGCGGTGCGAGCTCCCCGCTGACCCAGACGTGTCCTGTGTCACAGCGCGACCCTAATGCCAGCTCTGAGTCACTGCTGCGGCTCTCCGCCCTGAGCATGTTAAGGCCCGCGAGCACCGATCGGTTTGTGGCAGAGGAAGGGTGGAGAAGCGTGGTTATTTGCCAGCTGTTAGCTGACCCGCTTTACAGATTGGTAAACTGAGGCACGGCGCTCAAAGCAAAACGTGACCAAAAGCAAAACGATAGGATGTCAAGGCCGCGGCTAACTTCCTGTTTATGATTTTTAGCTGTGCCCCAGCCTGTTCAGTGTAGGGCCACACGGCTGGAGGTCACCCCGGAAATGTTGATTTCTGGAAAGACAAAGGTAACGAGTTGAATGATCCATGACACAAGCCAGAAGCTTCTGCTTTATCCAGAGAACCCAAAGTTTCCAGCCCAGAGGGATCAGAGTTTGGATCACAGCTGTCGGACTCACCCCTAAACACACACCAGTTGTCGCCGGGTGAGCTTCCCCCAAAACCTCCCCGGTCCCGCCGTCTGGTAGTAACAGAATGTAAGCGAGGAAGCGGCTCTCCCTGGTAATCTGTCCCACCAGGATCCCCCCATAATCCTGATCCCAGCCCTGGGAAGTACCGGGGGGCAGGGTTGCGGGCCTGGTTTGGTGACCGAGGCCGAGGGCAGGAAGCCACTGCCCCTGCACTTCACCCTCATCGTGCTGGGCTGCAACCCCGAGGACGAGATCTCAATTCTCCTTTTCCATGGTGGATAGTAAATGATCAAAGCCCCAGGAAAAGGGGGGACGCTCTTCTTCTTCCCATATTCATTTCTCTTCTGCCTTTCATGAGAAAGCTCACAGTTCACCACCCGGTCCGCGCTCTCGTGTGGATAGAAAGCTCAGGCCCGCGGGAGTGCGGCCCCCTGAAGCGTGGTTCCCAGAGGCCTGGATCCAGTGCTGCGCCCCCAAAGCCTGTTCGCGTTGCTCTACTGCTTCAACAGGTCAAGCGTCTACAGGAAAAAATTAAAAAGCAGAAAAGGAAAACCGTGCAAGCAATGGAACACATGCCATCTGGTGGCGAGCTGGGGCAGCGCGGCGGCTCCTCCAGGACAGTGCTCCCTGGGAGGGGGGGAGCCACAGCAGGGGGAGCCCCGTTTCCCAGGGCCCGCTCGCCACTGTGCTTGGCAGGTCATCCTCAAGCAAACTGCGGGGCATCACGGTCCTGCTGCAGCTGCCGTCACCAGCCTCGTGGCTCAGACCCGCTCCCCGATTGCTCCCGGGCCCCGCAGAGCTGGCTCTGCCCCCCAATCACCCGAGCGCCGTCTGCGCCCCTTGGCCCACGCGGAGGGTGCATTTCTCTTCTCTCTCTGAGAAGCCATCTGACCCGACACGGGCCGCGGGCTCCAGGACCCCCGGACCCAGCAAGTCGTGTGCTCCCCGGCCGGAGCCCGCCGGGCTCCCTGGGCAGTGGGTCCCTGTGGGTCGGGCCTCGCAGTGTGGCCCGACCGGAGAGCCAGCATCACCTTCCTGTTAAGTCCGAGAGGAAGGGAGGCACGGGGGTAGGGGCTCACGCGGGATCGGGGCGAGAGAAAGGGTCTCAGGCCGTGCAGGTGTCCTACCTGTGGTGCTACACGCGCCCGGGTTTTTGTTTAGACCTTGCCGACGCATGTCGTCTGTGTCACCGTGGAGGGTGGGGACCGCAGAGAACCGAGAGGCTTCAGCGAGACTCCGCTGCACGCGCTGGAGCCAGAAGGTGCGGGGAAGGGCCTTCGGCAGAAGAGCTTCCAGAACTCCCAGTGGCAGGACGCCGGGCCTTGGCGGCAGGACCAAGACTAGTCCTCGCACGGCCGCCTGATGACACTGGGGCTTAGGTCCACACGCTCGTCTCTCGGGCCACCGTGGGCCTGGCACCCGTGGCCTGAGGGATGCGAAGAAAGGACAGGGCACACCGTCATTCCAGGCCCACTCTTCTGTTTTCCCCGAGGTGAGGCCTCAGTTTCAAAGTGCATTTTTTAAAAAACGAAATGCTGGGCAGCCCGGGTGGCCTAGGGGTTGAGGGCCACCTTCGGCCCAGGACGTGATCCCGGGGTCCTGGGATCGTGTCCCACGTCGGGCTCCCTGCATGGAGCCTGCTCCTCCCTCTGCTGTGTCCCTGCCTCTGTGTCTCTGTGTCTCATGAATAAATGCTAGTGACCGTTGAGTCTGGCGGGCGCCGCACACCTTCGTCCCCGGGAAGAAGCGAGGCTGAGACCGTCCCTGTGGCCCGGCCACCAGCTGTGTGGACCCGCCAGTCATTCCAGAAGCTAAGTTGAGACCTGGAAAGGGAGGCCATAGGGTCGTGTAAAGTGTCTATCCCTTTGACGACAAACCATCCGCTGGTTTTTTAATGGACTTTTTGCACGACGTTCACCGGCCGGACGCTGGAAGCCCGTGAAAGCAGCCAGGGCGGCACCTCCTATAGTTCTAGGCATTGTTTGTAGGATCAGTTTGGTCGGCCCTGCTCTCTGCACACGAGGAAAGGGCGCCCCTTAGAGGTGCTCCCGGGAACCGACTCCACTTGCCCGCTGGCGCGCCCCGCGGCTCCTCCTCCGCAGGACATGCCCTCCTGACCTCTCCCAACCGTGCTGCACAGGGATTCCTGAAAGTCGTTTGCACAAGGCTGTGGAGCTTCTCAAAATGGAATTTTGGATCAGATTTTTATCTGTAATTTTAAGAAAAAAGATGTGAAAGTGCACGCGAGCAGGGTAGGAAGAGGCGGGGGAGAATCGTAAGCGGCCTCCCCGCAGAGCCCGGACCTCATCTCCCCCCGACACCAGGACCATGACCGGAGCCCAAACCCAGTCGGTCGCTTAAGCAACTGTGCCACCCAGGCCCCCAGATTCTTACTGGTCATTTTGACGGACGCTGTTACATTAAGTCACCATACGTTAGCGACTCACGCTCTACTACGGTATGAACCAACTTCCTTCATCCTCTTGCCAACACTTGTTTTTCAAATTTAGGATAGGTGTAAAAAAATCAGGTCAAAAAGTTAAATCTTCAGGTTTTTTTTTTTTTTTCAAGATTTTATTTATTCACGAGAGACACAGAGAGGCAGAGACACGGGCAGAGAGAGAAGCAGGCTCCCTGCGAGAAGCCCGATGCGGGACTCGATCCCGGGACTCCAGGGTCACAGCCTGGGCTGAGGCCCCAGGGATCCCAAATCTTCATAGTTTTTATTTTGTATTTCCTAATTAGTTCAAGATGTTTGGATTTATAACCGTTTGTATTTTTCCCGCTGTTCGTATCCTCCCTGCGCCTCTTCGGTCTTTCTCTACTAGCTTTCGGTGCCACCTTCTGAACCGTGACCAAGTCCTAATTCTTTCTGCACGCGGCTGCCTCCTGCCGGTTGTCATTTCCCTCAACTTAGTCCTGTTGGCCTACCTTTTTTTAAATCAAAATACACCAATTGTTTCTTCTATAGTTGGGAGTCAGACCTTCTCCAATTACTTTTTTAAGTCTCTTGGATGGTTTCTAGTACGTATGGTCTCATTTTCACTAATTTGAACTTGAATCTTCTGGTGGGAGGTGTAAACCTTTCCCCATTTGATTATCCGCTATCCCAACAGTCCTTAGGGAATAAGCCTTCTCCCCTCCCCAGCCTATTTATCCATGATTAATTTCTAAATACATTGATCTTGACATCCTGTTACACTGCTCTTGTTACACACCAGACCTGTACCTTCTCTGTGCTTTTATTTCCAGAAAATGTCATTGCTATTGTAAATGAGGCCTTTTTCTTCCAGCAGTTGTTTGTAGGTTGTACCAAGTCACAATTGGTTGTAACCAAGTCACAATTGGTTGTACCAATTCACAGGGTGAACTTGCTTGGTTTCCTAATTCTCTTGAAGCTTCAGTTTTACGTAACACTTAAACTTGGATAGGAAAACGAGGTAAATACACCAAGGAGGTTCACTACAGTATTGAAACGCACGTTTGGTACGTCCTCACAATAGAGCAGTAATCCACAGCCGTTACAATGGACACTTGCTCAACAGGGTAAACCAAGTCACAGAAGCGAATGTATGGGATACTTTGTGCTTCACAAACTAAATGAAGAAATGAGTTAATACTTAGCGTCATAAAGTCTTGGATGTTGACAGATTTGCAGCAGTGGGTGAAATATCCACAAACTTCAGAGTAATGGTTACTTCCGTAAAGCAGGAAAGGGGAGTTAAATTAAATGGCCAAGCGTATAAACTCTTCAAACTGGTGTAATATATTTAAAGTAAAAAAAAAAAAAAAAAAAAACTTAGTAAATATAGCAAAAGCGAAGTCTGTTGAATCAGAGCAAGTACGTGGCTGCTCATTACCTACATCCAGGTGTTTCTGTGAACGTCTCAAGTACTTCTCAACATAGGGGCTTACAGAGAAATAGTTTTCACTTATCTTCCAGAATTTTATGATTTTTGTCTCAAAACAATTACTTCAGGATAGGCAAAAAAGTTTGACAAGTTAAAATGTTTTATTTTTTTCTATTGCACACCCTGGAATAAGTATAAATTACCCATTTGTCTGCTTTTTACCACTAGAATGTAAGCTCTGGGTGCATTTTCTCATTATCTTCAGTTGCATACCCAGGACATGAAAGTGAACAGATAAACAAATTAAGTGTTTCTTTCTTTGGTTTGGAGACTTGTGTGCAATAGTGGAACCTGGATGCTCTACAAAATGCAGTAAAAGGACCAGGTTTTGTCTAAATAGGTTTTATTTTAGACTTAGTATGAATACAGGAAAATTCTGGTCAAGCACAGCCATACAATCCTTGTCTACTTGGTACACAGTGGGGGTGGGCAACAAAGTCACATATTGCTCAGTATGGAAGACAAGTTTCCTTCCCTTCTCTGATTATGGTTTTAATTCAGAAATTTTCATTTCCAATTTTTGGGAATCTTTGGTTCAGCTCAAATATAATTCCTGTATTTCAATCACATAGCTTATATTGTTAATTTAGAGATAAACTATTAAAATAAGATGCCAATCTTCACTGGTAGTAACTAGCCAAACTATAAAAAGAAGATGCTAGAAGAGGAACTGCTATCACATTAAGAAAGAAGTACCGTAAAACAGCCTTTCCTGAACAGTTAAACGGATGTCCTTAAAGTCATGATCAGTTATCTTTCACTCCTCGTGTATTCTAATTGTACAAAGTCCTGTTATTAGCCCCCGAAAAAAGATTTGTTGTAATAAACAGACAAAGACAATCCAAGTACAATTTTTTAATAAAGATAATTACAAAAGATGGAAAAATCAGCTCAGAAAGGCCAATTACTTCTTTAATAGATCAGTTTTTGACATAATAACTCACATCAATTTTAAATACTATCACATAAAGCATGGTGGAGAAAAGAAATTTTGCTTCATAATTAGAAAACTCACAATAAAACTTGCCAAGAAAAACAAAAACAAAGCCATTTTGAAAATAAATACAGTCCATGCCAAAGTAGTATAAAATGAAGCCGGAAGTCTTCAAAAAGAAAAAATTTTTCTTCCCAATATTTTCTCACTCGTTTATGGTTTCTGAACTTGGTGAGACATTCAAATTCAAGGGTTGCTGAGCTGTTCTGATTTGGCTCTGTTAAGAGACAACATAAAACATTAAGGCCCCGTAGGGTCACGGCCCAAACACACAGTGTCCTGACTGTTCCCGGAGTACTGACTACCTTACATCTTCCCAGTGATTTTACAATCTAGTCCACGTTATCCTATAAAGGCTAACACAAAATCAGACGAGGTCAGGGATTTATATGCTTTCTGACGATAAAAACCTCAATTATGATTCTGCTAAATGTAACTGCATCAACTGTTTTATGCTAGCCCCGTGTTTCAATTTATCCACTACCCAAAACTAACAAAATTCGTATACACAAAGAAATAAGAGCACCATGAAAAGATCACATAAAGTTAATAGCAAAAGGTCCGAGATACATTACATACGAGAGTACAATCCGATTTATGTTCAGTTATACAGTATTAGGACTACCCTTTACCATCTTCTAAGGCAAGCTACGTGAGTAACAGACGAACAGACAACACAAACGGACGGTTAAGACGGCATATGTTACAGATTACCTTAGGTACCAATACGGACTAAAATTTAGAGCACTTCATACAACTGATGCTCTCAGTCAAGTTCAGTCCAGCACTTCTCAAAAGAATACGATACATCCACACCCAAAGTCAATGTATTTATTTTTACAGCACAGAAAAGTTACTCGATACGGAACATAATTTACCCTTTGGTATCTGTTTTTTCACCACTACTGTCCTTGGATTTATCTTCTTCCTTAACATCTAAAAACATAAATTGGGAAGAGAAATTGGGAAGAGATTGAAGCCTATTTTTAAATATAAGATATGTAACTTTAAAATAAAATATAAAAAGCTGCCATATACAATCTTACTATTCATGAACTCAGTAACCATCTATTTACACTTTGCTGAAAGACAGAGGTTCAAGGGGCCGATGTAACACAGGCCCTGCCCCCGTCAAGGTGCTTCCCCTCGACACCATCTCAGCGGGTACGGGTACGCTGTGGACAGGTCGGCCTACAGACCCGAGCGCAGCACCGAGCGACGGTGCTGGGAGAGGCTACCACAGAAAAGTGACATTTGGGAGGTGTCCTAAGAATGAAGAGCTTTTGGGTGGTAAAAGGGATGAAGTATCCAGAACAGAGAAAAACTTAAGAAGACTTTGAGGCAAGGCAGACTGAATAGGTTAGGAGGGAGAACTGAAAGACCACCGGGACTGAAGTATGTGAGAAGAGGGGAGAATCAGGTAAGATAAGCAGGCCAAGTCCCGAGAAACTCGACCACTGTCATAAAGAGCAGTGAGACAGCAACAGGAACACTGCGAACGCAGGTGTGTTAAGTGTTCGGAATACAGGTATTTAGGATACCGCGGCGTTCCCTAGCCAGGAGCGGCTCAATCTAGCGTGCAGGCACGTAAAAACCCTGTAATGAGGCATTATAATGTATGTTAAATAAAATGACCAAAGTGTGTTTAAGTGCTCTGCGAACTCAGATAAAAGATAATATATTCTGGTAGTAAATTTACTGCCTAAACCATCGTTTTGTCAAAAGACAAGCTAACAGCATTTTTAAGTTAAGGTATCAAAGTATTATACCTCGCCTCCAACCTAGCTTCCAAATCCCTTCCGATTTTCCCTCAGTTTTTATATTCTCATCAAATAATTTGTTTTTTTTTGTTTTGTTTTGTTTTGTTTTGTTCTCATCAAATAATTTCTGAGCAAAGTCCACTCTCTCAGCTTTTTCACAATGGTGAAATTGGTCTAAGGATGTTTTATTCCCATCAAATAAACTTTTAGATAGTTAAAGACTATCATAGAATTTCAGCTCTGCTCAGAATACAAATGGATCTATAGAACCCCTCTGTCTTCTTACCGGATCTCTATCATAGTGTGATGTTCATCATTTTGTGCCTCTGTCAGCAAGAGACGGTAAGAAGGTTTTCTATATTATAAAAGCAAACGTAACTAGTAACACGGACAGAGCTCTAAATAAAAGATTTAAAAGGTAAGCACCATTTACCTGTGACACAGGGGACAGAGGTCATCTACCCAGCAAAACCACCCCCTTTAATACTTGTGTAACTGGCTTCAGATTTCATAAAAAGTTGAAGTGAAGCTCATTTTTAAAACTTATATTTAACAAGAAATAAATCTGACCTGCTTTTTTGTCCTCTGTTTCCTTCTTGTCTTCTTCAATTCTAGCTTTCTTTGCTCCTTTCTTATGATCGGCCACATTTCTACGTCCTCCTTCACCTTCATCCTCAGAATCTGAGAATTCTTCATCACAAGCTATCCGTTTGTCTGATGCTCGAACTGATTATATAAGGATTTTAAGAAAAGTTGACAAAGACGGTCAGAGGTTTAATTGTTGTTAGCACACTCAGGTACAAATGCACCAACCAATTTCTACATCTAAAAGTACAGGGTAACAGATACTTAATATTTTTAAGATTAGAACTGAATGCATGGTTTGTTCAATACTGAAAATTTAGATCGGAGGCTAGGAAGAAATAATTCAAAGCAACATGAAAAACATTTGGGGATCTCACCAAGAAAAATTTGGAGGGGAAAACTATGTTTTACTACTAGGAGGTGGGGATAACGTCTTTTTCAAAGGACTAACCGTTCATTTTATTTATTTTTAAATATTTATTATTTATTTATTTATTTATTAATTATAGACATAGAGAGAGAGAGAGAGAGGCAGAGACACAGGAGGAGGGAGAAGCAGGCTCCATGCCGGGAGCCCGATGCGGGACTCGATCCCAGGACTCCAGGATCGCGCCCTGGAACAAAGGCGGGCGCTAAACCGCTGAGCCACCCAGGGATCCCTAACCATTCGTTTTACAGCTAAAATGAGACATAGACAATATTAAAAATATCATTACTACCAAGTATGTTAGAAGGTCTACACCACAATAGCATACCATTGTGCTAGAACTCTAGCAGGCAATATTAAGTGGAATGGGAGGCTAGAGACTCAAACGGAAGGTGCTTGATGTTAGTCAACTCATCCTACTTTGGATAAATGGTATTACTTTTCATTTCATTCCCAAATATACAGGATTTTTTTTTTTTTTTTTTTTTGAGAAAGCATGTTTACATGTATGCACATGGATGGGGAGTGGGGGCCAGGGGGGGTGGTGGTGGGAGGGAGAGAGGATCCCAAGCAGACTCCACAGCCAGTGTGGGGCTTGGTCTCACAACCCTGAGATCATGACCTGGGCCAAAATCAAGAGGTCAGATACTCAACCGATTGAGCCACCCAGGCACCCCCTTGATCACACAGAGTCACATGAACTAAAAACACTGACATTCAAATCAGGTTTTAAGACATAAGAAAGTTGAATGTAACAATACACATCAAGGCATTATCTTACTAGAAATTCTCTTGTCTGGATCTTCTCCATCTTCATCTCCACTGTCTTCATGAACAGCGTCTTCTGGGATTGCTTGCATCTGGACGCCAGGTGCATGAGGTAACATGCGTAAATTTTCAAATAAACGCTGTCTAAATTACACATGCAAATTTATTAGATAAAATTCATTTCTTTTCATGTTCCTCTTAAATGTAAGAGGAAATATTAAGCAAACATTTCATCTTTTACCTGACTTAAAACCTATGAGTTAAATAATAATATAAAAGCATGACATTCAGACTATCATTAACCCATTTAATCCTCAAAATTTACAACACAGATACTATTTCATCCCCCATTTCAAAAATGAGAAAATATAAGCCTAAAGGCAAATTAACCTGCCAAATGTCACAAAAATTAGTGTGTTGGCAGAGAAAAGACACAAACTTGGGTCTGTATAGCACAACAGATCTCTAAACACTTTGTTCATGGAGATAAAGTTCTACCAAAAAGTTTCTTTTTTTTTTTTTTTAAAGATTTTATTTTTATTTATTCGTAAGAAACACACAGAGAGAGGCAGAGACACAGGCAGAGGGAGAAACAGGTTCTACGCAGGGAGTCCGACGTGGGACTCAATCCTAGGACCCCGGGATCGTGCCCTGAGCCAAAGACACACGCTCAACCCCTGAACCACCCAGGTGCTCCTACCAAAATGTTTCAAAAAGGAAAATTTCATTTTTTCGTAAGGCAAAAAAGTATACAATTTACAGTGCCTTTTGAAATTTAAAAATCCATTTTGGTAGAAAATGGAAATATTTTTGAGCTACGAAGCACATACGTTTTCATGATCTCAAAAAAATTAAAAGAAATCAGTCATCTTAACGTTTCAAAAATGCTTCTGAAAAAGACAAAGGAAACATCTGATATATAAAAATAAAGATGAAATATTTATCAAATTAACTCAATGGTCTCTTACTTTATCTTTTCCATATATTCTGGAGTGTTCTGGTTTGTCATATTTGAAGGACTAATATGCAGTTTGAAGTCCGGGCCAAAATACTCAAAGTAATCATTATATGGCAGTTCTATTAAAAACAATAAAATAAAGTAACATATTAAAAGCTCAGTTTTCCACACAAATCCACGCACAAAACCCAGATTCAAGCTGTGAAACATTCCCCAAGAAAACGTTTAAAAGTGAACACAAAGGGCATTTATTTAGTGACTGCTCTCCTGTTCACATGGCTCTAGAAGCTCATCATCCACCCACCCACATTTGTACGTATGGGTCTTAATAAGAATGCTTACCGTTGGGAATCTCACAATCAAGGGCAACCGCAGTCTCGTACGTCCAACATCGAGCAACATTACGAATTGTGTATCCACCTCCCCCAAGCATCAGTAATGGTAAATTGAAAGTTTTCACAACTTCTACACATTTAGCATGACCTGAGACAAAAAAGATTTGGCTAACAGCAAATCTAAATATTTTAGCAGTTTGAAAAATAAGTTTTAAAAAGATAATAAATGCAAACAGTTTTACATAAACCAAAATGGCTTTTCTAAGTATTTAAAGAATATGCAAAAATTTCAAGGAATTTTTAGTCTAAGATTTTTTAATCAAATACCTTTCATACAATGATATATACAACTCAGATACAATTGGCTATTTTAACAAGTGTCCCTGACAGAAAAGCAAATTATACCATTAAGATTAAAAATATGAACAGAACTTTATGCAGATATCCATGGATAATCTTAGCTAAGATTATAAAATTACTACCTATTACATGAGGAACACTTCAACAAATTTCTACGTGTAGAAACTTGAACAGAAAAGTAAACCGAATATAAAAACAAAATATTTTCTTTGCATAAATGTGATTATTTAATAATCAATTATAAGCTAGTTACCAGTATTATGGATATATCAAAAATTCAGGCATACAGATCAATCTTTAAAGAAAAAAACTCTTCGATTACAGAAAAAAATCATGCTTACTAAAGAGTATTTGGTATAATCAAGTACACAAAAAAAGCTATCTGAAACTCCATCATCCAAAGATAGTACATTTCCATTAAGTATTCTTTAACTGCTGCACTATGAAACTCATAACCCAATTTCTATTGCTGCTATTGAAAAAACACAGTCTTCTTAGATAAAAACCACTTCGGTATTTTTAAAGACAAAGTAAACAGAAAGTTACTTTATAGACCTCTGAGTAAAAAAAAGTTGGCTAAACAAAACCACTTTTCCTTCTTCTCAAAACCTGATAAAAAGGACTATAAAGCAATTTTTTTTAAAGGCTAAAACTAAAACCTATAAAAAATGAAGAATGGCAGAAACACAACAGTAACAACATAAATGAAGATAGGAAGGAGATGGACAAGAGGTAACGGACTTCAAAAGACCTGAGAAACCTAAATTGAAGCTGGCAGTAGAGAAAACTTAGAATCTAAGATCTAGGATTACAGGGATCCCTGGGTGGCGCAGCGGTTTGGCGCCTGCCTTTGGCCCAGGGCGCGATCCCGGAGATCCGGGATCGAATCCCACATCGGGCTCCCGGTGCATGGAGCCTGCTTCTCCCTCTGCCTGTGTCTCTGCCTCTCTCTCTCTCTCTCTCTGTGACTATCATAAATAAATAAAAAAATTAAAAAAAAAAAAGATCTAGGATTACAAATACCCTTATGCTTTGTACAACTGAAATTCTAACAATTGAAATGTAGATTATTGTAAAACACTACAGTATAGGATTTATGAATGCTATTACTTTTAAGCATGAAAGCATTAAAGCATTTTCAAAGAGCCAGGACATGAAAACGGACAGTTAGTACCCATTGTGTACATTAGGAAGATCATGTCCATTTTGAGACCAAGAGGTGGTTATCAACACATTAAGTTGAACGATAGAAAACTGCTATTTGACTGCCATTGATCTACCAAGAAAAGGGGGAATCAAGTTTGTACTGGTTCAACCTAAGAGAGGCAGAACAGATTATACCATAATTCTAATGCTAACTGGGTACAGAAGCAATCCTAACATTAAGTAAAAGAATTAAATATCTGGGTTTAGTTATGTAATTCCATTTAAGCCAAGAGTCATTTTTAAAAAGTTACAGCTGAGAATTCTTCACATCTTACGAGGTAATTAAGAATAGCCATTTGTTAACTCAAAGTTCAAAAGGAAAACAACTATAAAACCATATACAACATTCATCATTACTGACTCTCATATAACAAATTTTAAGAACTTATTAAATAAAATTCAGGATTTTTCCTCCTACCCTAGAAGTTCCCTCCATGATGGTGATCTTTCACTTTGGTCTGGACTCCTAGTACACGTTAATTCCAACACTTGATCAAATATAAATTTTGGGTGCTGCACTCCTAATCCCCCACACATCTTTTCTCAGAAAGCTACTTGAGAATGTGCTCTACCAAAATTAAGATGAAGACAGAGGAAAAAGTAATGCGGGAGGGAAGGCAGGCACACAGAAGGGAAGCAAAGAGCTCCTTGTTCTACCAAGCCTATAGGGAGGGGATACTCATCCAACAGTAACAGGTCAGAAGGCTATTCTTCAAGAAGGTCAACATAATGGAATACTTGATGCACCTGAACTTCTGAAGCTACTTAGTTTAATAATGAGTAAAGAGAAAGCTAAGTAATGAAAAAAATCAGGCAAGAAAGGTCATACAATAAAGAAAAATGTGTTAAGCTGAACATGCTTTAATGTTGATGACACTAAACACTGAATGCCACAACCACAATCAGATTTAAACTGTAAAAATTAAGATACTGGAAGAGTGTGTGCATGTGTTGGAGACAAAGTGGTGAAAAAGACCTGAATCCCTCCCTCTTCTTCCATGATGGGAAGTGAATAAACAAAGCTGAAATTGAAAGTAACAAAGTTTAGGGATCCCTGGGTGGCGCAGCGGTTTGGCGCCTGCCTTTGGCCCAGGGCGCGATCCTGGAGACCCGGGATCGAGTCCCACATCGGGCGCCCTGCATGGAGCCTGCTTCTCCCTCTGCCTGTGTCTCTGCCTCTCTCTCTCTGTGATTATCATGAATAAATAAATTAAAAAAAAAAAAAAAAAAGAAAGTTTGGGGCACCTGGCTGGCTCAGCTGGATGAGCATGCAACTTTTAAAGATTTTATTTATTTTAGACAGAGATAGAGACGTCAGCAGCAGGAGGAGCAGGGGGAGACTAAGAGAGAGAATCTCAAGCAGAGTCCCTCACAAAGGGCTCAACCTCATGACCTGAGCTGAAATCAACGGTCAGACGTTCAACATCCTGACCACTCAGGAGCCTTGAGGAGCGTGAGACTCTTGATCTTGGGGTTTTGAGTTAAAGCTCCATGTTGGGTGCAGAGATTGCTTAAAAATAAAATCTTAGAAAGAAAGAGAGGAAGGAGGGGAAGGAAGGAAGGAAGAAGAGAGTCTGCGTGTTATTTGGAAAAAGATTGACAATGGCTGCCTTGGTTGGGACTTCAAGCAGCTTTATAAAACTATTCATGTATGAATGTACCGACATAAAGACCACCTAATTTACTGAAACAAGACTATAGTTATGAAAATCAATTCCAAATGCATACATACATTCAACAACAACAACAACAAAACAAAACATAGGGTTCTGGGTTAATACAATAGGCAAAAAATTAAAATAACAACTTTTATGAGAAGTTCTTGGAAAGAAAAAAAAAATTTTCCTGGGACTATCACCCAGGAAATAGCTTACCTTTGACTGTCAGATTGAAGCAACCAAGCCTATCACCAGACAGTGAGTCTGCACCACACTGTAGCACCACAGCACTGGGTTGATACATCTCCATCACTTTTGAGATAATCTATGTACAAAATAACAAATGTTACCACCTTCTCTAAAAATCTTTTAAAATTCCATTTTCATTTTGAAAAGAATAATACTTACAGGCTTAAATATTTGCCCATAGGATTCATCATCTATACCATCTCTCATTGGAAAATTGACAGCATAGTATTTGCCTTTTCCTGCACCAATATCCTAAAATGCATGAATAAACAGCTCTTAGTGCGTTTCATAGTAAACATGTTTGCGTGTTAATATTTTTTTACAGGATTAAAAAACTAGGTAACAATATCAAATTCTGAATTCATCTGTTAGGTTAAGAAAGGAAATAATAGGGACCCCTGGGTGGCTCAACTGTTGAGCATCTGCCTTCGGCTCAGGGGTGATCCTGGGGTACCAGGATCAAGTCCCACACAGGCTCCCTGCAGAGAGCCTACTTCTCCCTCTGCCTGTGTCTCTAAATAAATAAAAATAAAATAAAAATAAATAAATAAATTAAATAAAAAAATAAAAATAAAATAAATAAAAAAATCTTTAAAAAAGATTAAAAAAAGGAAATAATACAGAGTAAGTCTATATTTCAATATTAATGGATTGCTTTATTAAGCTGGAAAGAATCAATTCCAATTAATTTGTAATGGTTATTTTGGGGAAAAAGAAACTTAACAATTAAAGGCAGTATTCTATTTGACCAAGAAATTAATCATGAACAGAATATTTAAGACATTATGGAAAACAGATACCCTGAGCCAAAGAACTGTGCAGGACAATTGTCTCTATAATGCAGAATCCTCCTTTGAAGCTCACTTCATGGTATAAGTTTATTTATGATGAAAGAAAAGTTCCAACTGTCCTCAAGTTTTGACAAATGCAGACTGAAGCACCAAAATCTGCTCTATAATTGGGCTTGAAATAAAGTCTTATTTCTACTTGTTGAATAAATACCACTCTTGATATTAATATTCCCCAAAGTAAGAGAAACTGAGAGCTGGGTCCAGCAACATATACACACACACGCATTTACCCTAACACTGCATGTACTATGCATATACATTATGGACGTGCAGATGCGTGTAAATCTACCTATATGCGCTCACACACACACAGAATTCCTAGAAGAAATGGTACAATACAAAAACTGCTACAAAGTAAGTTCTTTTTCTAAAAAAACATATTTTATTTATTTATTTGAGATAGAGCAAGAGAGAATGTACTGGGTGGGGGAGGAGGAGTAGGAGAGAAAGAAAGAGAAGCAGGCTTCCCGCAGAGCAGGGAGCCCGACACGGGGCTTGACCCTAGGACCCCAGGATCATGACCTGAGCCTAAGGCAGAAGCTTAACCAACTAGGCCACTCAGGTGCCCCCAAACAGTTCTTTAACTGCAACACGAAAGGACTGGTGGTGGCTGATTCTTACATTCTTAAATTAAGTCTCAATATATGTGAATCTTTAGGATTACTAATGCTTTTTTACAAGTCTCCCCTTCTCTCTCATATAATGATTGAGTTTGATTCATTTTTAAAAAGCATAGTTTAGGGACGCCTGGGTGGCTCAGCGGCTGAGCCTCTGCCTTCAGCTCAGGACATGACCTCGGGGTCCTGGGATCGAGTCCCACGTCGGGCTCCCTGCATGGAGCCTGCTTCTCCCTCTGCCTGGGTCTCTGCCTCTCTCTGTGTCTCTCATGAATAAATAAATAAAATCTTAAAAAAAAAAAAAAAGCATAGTTTATCCTTCAACATTAGAGTTATGATCCAAATTCCAATGAAGAAAAAGGAAGTGGAATTACATATCTCCCGCAACAATTTTTCTTGAAGAAACCTAAAATGTTTAACTAAATACAAACCATTTAGATGTTGATAAACTAAAGCACCGTGAATCCGTAAAATTCTGCACTTTAAAAAACTAAACTCCTGGGACATACTTTGACAGTAAGATTTCAGAATACAGAAAGTTGGTCAGCACTTCTCACTCTAACCAAAACCTGGCGCCTCAGCTGCTCCCTTGTTGCACCAAGCTTTCTCCCTTCCATTTCTTATTCCTCAACTGCTGCTTTACCATATCTTTTTCTTCTACTTAAAGACTCCCAATCTAATCGATACAAGCAATGTTAACAATGATCTAAGCTCAGAGTAGCTTTCTTTTCTAATTTAGAATGAACCGGAAGGTAGAAAAGGGAATGTTTATTAACATCCAGAGATACACACAAGTTTTATGAAATTCCAAATAGAACTCCATGCATAATAGTTTTGATTTCCTTATAAAATTTTAGGGACACCTTTATAATAACTAAAGAGAAAATATGCTGACATTTCCCATAGTAAGTACAAAATCTTTAGTGAATAAAAGAAATATTGAAAGTCATTCTATAATCTTTAAAAGATACCCACTCTCCAATATGTTCCAACAACTTTAAACAATAAGAACACTGTCAGAAATTAAAACAGAGGCCATGTTTTGCCATTTTTGATTATACTTAAAAGACTTAGTTTAAGCTTAAAACTGCGAAGGTTTTTGCTGAATTTCTACCGGGTGCAACGGCTACAGACAAAGGAATTCTACTGGTTAGGGTAGTGAGTGGTTCTCAAAGTTTAGTGCGCAGAATCAGTTCCCGAGGCCTGACAGGATGTCCCCAGGAGATGCCGATTCCGCTTGCCTAAGGCTCATACTCTAAGAATCACTGGTATGTAAGTTAGGGCCAAGCGGAGAAACGCACTGACGGAGCTAGCAGGCATGGAACTGAATATACAAATTTGCAATTTTAGAAGCCACATAATTTAAACTCCAACAAATTAAAATTAAATGACTGACCTTCTACTCATTTTAAGATTTCACCATCATGACTGTTACTGAAAGAGCACCATCTTGTGGTCAAATAAAGAAAGCACATATTTGAAAAATAAGGCTACTCTTCAAAATATTAGTTGCTAAAATAAGCTGTAATACATACCACAGATCTGAAAAATAACCTTAATTAGAAAACTCTGAACTAATATTGAATGCCACGATAAGAGAAATTTCCTATACAATCCAGGATGAATTTAAAAAGTCATTTAAATCTTTGAATAAATTTTCAACATGCAGGTAGGTTGGGTCAAGAAAAGCCAGTGAAGCAAAACTACCGGAGGAACTTTGTACAAACAAGATGTGACCAGTGGTTTTATACTCATAAAATAAAAGAGCACTAAATGGGGGGGGGGGAAAGATTAAAGTAAGACCTATTAAAGCAAGACTAATCATAAAAGGGGGGGGGGGTAAATACAAGAACCTAAAATAAAATAGACTTAGTTCTATTTTCATCCACCAATCTTTACAATCAACAGCAATGCTGGCTACTGTGAAGTAGGTTTTGAAGATCCAAATAAACATCAAGAAAACTGCTTCTGTGCTTCAAGGATGTTCAAAAATAATTATTCGACCAAAGAAAATGGCTGAGCAAAAGTCCTCTCAGTTCTCACTAAATTTTTGCCTATAGTCAACAAAAGTGAATTCTAGCAAATGTTATATAGCATATAAAATGACTCAATTCTGCATATAAATTTTAAATGACTCTAGAACAGTATTAGTTTAGATATAGGATTATTATCTTCTTCAGTTCTAATATTTATATCATATTTATTCAGATAGAAATTCAGTCTTACCCTCAAGTCTCCTGTTCCAGGAAAGTACTCCCCATATTTATGGAATGATACAGTCATTACACGATCTGTTGTGTAAAAAGCTTCTTCAACACCATCACCATGATGGATATCAATATCAATATATAACACTCTCTGATGATACCTGAAAATAAAGCATCGGTTAAGTTTTTTTTAAAAGGTTTTAAATGAGAACCAGGTTCTTCTGAAATGGGTTCAGAAATATTTTCGAGCTCTTCCATTTCAGAATGTTGAATCCTTTCTCTTAATTTCCAGCCTAAGAGACCATTCAAACATCTAAAGTTACAAGACTGAGCCTCCGATCTTCAAATCCTCTCTTTAGCCCCAATCTAGGTAAGAAAAATGTACTTACTCTCTGTGAAATCTGTCCAGTTCTATATGTTCTAGAAACATACTACCAGTTCCTATAATATTAACAACTGAAGATTATACTGCACTTACAGGATGGATGATTACTTTAAAACGTCTAATAAATTTTCAGTATTATAAAACAGTGGTTGGCAATCTACAGTTCATAGCCCAAATCTGACCAATGGAGTCTTTTTGTAAACCTTGAGATTAAAACAGTTTTTACATTTTTAAATCACTGAAAAATAAAATTAGAAGAATATTTCGTATGTGACAATTTAGGGAAATTCAAATTCCAATGTCCATAAATAACGTGTTACTAAAACACAGCCATGCTTATTTGATTATAAATGATCTATGGCTTCTTTTGTGCTTGCAACTGCAAGTAGTAGTTGTGACAGAAACCATCTGGTACTCTCGTCCCTTCACGGTGCTGCCTGGAGCACTAAACACTGCAGCGGTGCAGTTACAACTCAAATACATTTTAAGGCCATGTAGATCACCATACCGTGACATCCCATTACCAATACATACCCATATCAAAACAAAAGGAAATGAATTCTGAATTTCATCCTTCTATGGCATAATAATGGAGTATTATTTTGTTATTGAATAAAATGGCAGAGCATTGCATGTTTATTATAGAAGGATACCACCACTATGCTAAAAGAAAATAAACAAACTGATATCAGACTAAGGACCCTGATAATATCCTCAACTCACAGGAAAGCACCATTCAGTAAAGAAAAAGAAAAAAGCACGGGCCACCTGAGTGGCTCAGTGGTTGGGTGTCTGCCTTGGGCTCACGGTGTCACCCCGGGGTCCCGGGATCGAGTCCCACACTGGGGTCCCCGCAGGGAGCCTGCTTCTCCCTCTCCCTATGTCTCTGCCCCTCTCATGAATAAATAAAATCTTTTTAAAGCAGAATGTCTCATTATAGATTTTCTTCACAAAAATAAGAGGTGTTAGCCAAGTAAATTTCTGAGTGGTTCATAAGTGGCTTATCAACAGCCAATTAAATCATGATAGATCACGTCAGTTAAAGAAATATGTCTAGAGGGATCCCTGGGTGGCGCAGCGGTTTGGCGCCTGCCTTTGGCTCAGGGCGCGATCCTGGAGACCCGGGATCGAATCCCACATCGGGCTCCCTGCATGGAGCCTGCTTTTCCCTCTGCCTGTGTCGCTGCCCCTCTCTCTCTCTCTCTCTCTGAGATTATCATGAATAAATAAATAAAATCTTAAAAAAAAAAAAGAAATATGTCTAGACAAATTAGGTTAAGCTTGTTTAAGGGTCTACGCAGTCAAGAACCACTGCTCAGAGACGGAGACACAGGAACCACACCAACAGTTGGTTGAATTAAAAACCAAGCAAATAGGGGATCCCTGGGTGGCTCAGCAGTTTAGCGCCTGCCTTGGGTACAGGGCGTGATCCTGGAGACCGGGGATCAAGACCCGCATCGGGCTCTCTGCATGGAGCCTGCTTCTCCCTCTGCCTGTGAATCTGTCTATCATGAATAAATAAATAAAACCTTAAAAAAAAAAAAAACAAGCAAATAATTTCAAGTGGTTTTCCTTGGCTCTCAAGGAGTTAACTGAAACATTTTAGCTGTTTATCTGAGGCGGTAATACCAAATTTTACACTAAGAAATTAGCCTCAAAAAAAAAAAAAAGAAATTAGCCTCAATAAACAATATGCATGGAATAACTACAGGCAAGAATATTTTTTGATACTGACAAAAAACTCCTTCACTACAATCTGAAGTGGAATCTATTAAGACATGTTACAACTGATAATGGTTAAAAAAAAAGAGAAACACCTTTGTAAATTTCCAAATTCTAATGTTCCTCTATAGATCTCTCCTTCAAACTGCAGTCGGGGATCACTGTAAATCTAACTCCTTTAGTAATTTAGAGATAATTATACCCATTAGTAAAGAACAAAGCCCCATTCCATGTGGAAGCTAGGCAATTAGCTAGATTCATCAATAAACAAATTTCCTTTAACACAAGTTTCAAATTTCTGCCTTCAAAAGTTAAAACTTAGAAAATGTTAGAGCATAAACTTCCAGAGTCATGTCATCTTTCATTAGGTGAAACTGTAACTCAAATCTAAAACACTGAACGACTCTTAGGTTTTTTTAAAAGGGTATATTTAATATGAGTTTTATAGACATGTATGTGCATTTCTCATGCTTATTAATTCAAGGAATGGGAAAATGTTCTGTATTTCTACATTGGTTTGTAACGAATCCATAGAAAACTCAGCACTGAACTATTTTTCACCCACCATTTCCTTGATATTTTTTAAGTCATAGATTTATATCATTTTAATTAAAACTTTTCCATAAGGAAAATATCAACATAAATTAACTTACTTTAGTAATTCAAGGATGGCAAGTACAATATCATTAACATAACAGAATCCTGATGCTTCTGATTTCTTAGCATGATGTAATCCTCCAGCCCAGTTAACAGCCATATCAGTTTGTTGTCGGTTTAACTTCACAGCACCAGCTAAAAAAAATACAGGGTAGACTTCAAAAGTGTTTAAAATAAAAAAATTAATATAACAAGACAAAAGCCCTATAGCAAAGAGTATGCCACGTATAAGTAAGAGTTTAAAATTACAAAAAGGATCATTGTCTAGGACACTAACAACAGTTTCTCCTTAGGTAAGTATTATCCTATAGCGGTGATCTGATTAAATAAGAGTATATATGGAAAGTGGTAGCCAGAAGAGAGGTAGAGGAGAGAAATCTCTAAGTGAAAATACAAAAGTAAGGAACCTAAAAAAAGTTCAAGTCATTACGATCATAAAACATGGGGTTTATTTTTAAAGAAAGAAATCATTACTTTATTTCGTTTTTAAAAAGTGAGCTCTGTGCCCAACATGAGACTTGAATTCACGACTCCCAAATTGAGGCATAAGCTCTACCACTGAGCCAGCCAGGTGCCCCAAAGATGGGGATTTCTAAAGACAACTGTACTAAAAACATACAGATCACTTTTTAGTATCAAAATCCATCATCACTAAAACGCTTTGCTTTAAACAGGTAAACCAGGAAGATTAATACCAAGTTTAAATCAATCTTTAGATCTGAATCAGGACACTTACCAACTGAGCCACCCGTTGAGAGCTGGCAAAACTCAAAGAGTCCATCAAACACTGGACAGTCTTCTCCAACATTAACTGTGAAAGACGGATTTCAGTTACAATCCATTCTACGAATTAATGAAGTTTTTTCTTACAAAAACTATTCCTTACAAATATTTTTATATGATGTAATCACGGATCACACATCACAGTATAAATCTAAAGTTTGCTATTTAAAAATATAATTAATCATTTTATCCAAGGTAATTTCAAGGGTTATATGTAAAACATCACCACCAAATCCTACCAGGATAATTTGTAGAAAATCTCAGCTCTATTATCAGAAGATCAATAGCCACCAAAATATAAAAGGTATTTGAATTATTTAAATTAAAACACGCACTTAAATATTAGGCATTTCTCCTAAAACATACAACAAATTAATCAAGGTTCTAAAAAACTTAAAAAACTTTAATTCCTTTATGATTTACTTTTTCTAAAACTCCTTAAATGCACAGAACATCCATAACTTTGAAATATATTTTAGTGAGTACTAAAAAGACAAAGCAGCTGGCTGCCTACCCAATCTTAAAGGATGGTAAGAATTAACTAGGTTCGGAGCAGCCAAGACATAGAAGGAAGGGGTAAAGCACAAGGAAACAACACGGGTACATGACACATTGCAATATATTTAGTTCCTCAGTACTGACAGGATTAAAGGGACATATTATTTATGTACATGACCCATTCGCAGCCTCTTCCCACCCCAATTATAACCTCTTCAAAAATAAGGGTAATTATTTTACATAGCTTTGTATACCTTTAGTTTATTAGCATGATAATGAACAGCTTTTAGTTTCTTACTATTTAAATATAATCATAATCTTAATATAATTCAGTATTATGTATTAAATCAATCCTGTTAATTCATTTGCCCTATCTACACAGGACTTTTAATCTAAGCCTGAACCTGTATCCAAAAAAAAGGTATAAAAAATATGTTCTACATGCATTATAGCATTTTATTGAGTAAATGAAATAATCTAAGGTAGAAATGGGTACAAAGTTCTATGAATGTATAACTTATCAAGCCACTACACCTAATTTAGTATCTGAAATTGTTCTTCTCAAAAAAAATCACTGAAGTGATTTTAAAATCATTGTTATTTAAACATTTTACAGCAAATATTGCTTTTTTTTAAAAGATTTTATTTATTTATTCATGAGAGAACAGAACTGCTGATGAGAATGAACTTCAGTATCATGCTTTAAAAAAAAAAACTGTTTCAATCATTTTAAGACATTTCTCATTCCACTTTCAAGCCAGGCAACCGCTAATAACAAAACACGTATCTATAAAAGAGAGTATCACGTAGAAGAAAATCAAAATCAAAATCACGTAGAAGAAGCTTCACTAACAAATGGAACAGATTATGTATTAACAATCCAGATTAACTAAAACACACAAAGAGAGGTAAGAGATCCGTACATACACCAAGCTAAGGCCAATCCAAGTAGACTTTTTTTTTTTTAAAAAGGCAGGGAAGTAAGGTCTCCCCACCAATACCCATCATCCCCAAGGTAACATGGGACCAAAACAAAGACTAGAGGAACATCCAGACAGCTCTTGGGCCGTCTGGCAGATGGATATCTTAATTATCCTTATTCCCAAGAGCTCAGGCTTCGGGTAGATTTTGTTTTGGGTTTTACGATTTTCTTTCCTTCTTTCTGGGAGAGAAAGTGCTCAGGTCCGCGTGAGGGCGCACCCACAAGCAGGGGGAGAGAGGGACCTGACTGTGCTGGGTGCGGAGGCCGACGCAAGCCTCGAGCTCAGCATCAGTGAGTCAACTGAGCTACCCAGGCGCCTGGTTTTTTTTGTTGTTTTTTTTAAAGCAGTTTTAGTATTTTTAATTTTTACATTGACTTTTCAAACCAGTAATTAACTAAGGAAGTATCTTCCTCAGGCGGAACACCTACATGTGGATATTCTAATGATATGCTTCTAGAAAATACTCACTGATCCTTAGTAAGATTAACATAGACTTTTAACATAGAAACGTACATCTCTGCATCTGCTTACTATACTCAGACATGTTATCTGGTCTTATTGAACGTAGAAATTTGATGTACTCATCACTGTGGTATTTTGTCATTTCTTCAGCAGTGGCTTTGTGGGGCCTCTGTGAAGAAAAACAAATGTCAGAATGGTGGAGCCACAACTGGTTACATCAGAGTCATCAAACACCACGTACACAATTTCCCCTAACAATCCTCTCAGAAGAACTAGCTCTGCCAGAAAATAAATTCCAAAGTGAATCCAAATTTATACGTGTATTTCTTAGAAATGAGTAATCAATTCCAAAGCTAATTCCTACTCCTTTAAAGCCATTAGACAGGTCTGACCCCAATTATACATTCCTTTTATTGCAGTGGAAATGGGTCAATGCTTATAAAGTTGAATCTGTTCAGGAACTCTCACTTTCCATCATAAACCGTCTGCTCTGTATCAAGTGAGACTGAGACTCAAGCTCAATTTTAAGTCTTTGTTCACAATCTCTTCCTTTCCTTTGCCTATCCTAATTATCCTTATTCCCAAGAGCTCAATTTCATTTTTAACACACTTTTCCCAGGAGGCTTCCAGAAAGTATATAATCCAACCCCTCCTTTCCTGTAAATATTTGTTATCTGAAAAAAGTAACTCATATATACTCAATACTAGTAACTGTTTCAAGTCTTTCTTTTCTCCCCAAACAGGCAAGAACTGTGTCTTGCATTTGTTTACATATACTTCCACATTAGTGCAAAAGCACTTAAGGTAGGTGTATCCTAAATGTTAGCTGTACTGTACACATCCACTAATACACTGCTCCATATGTCAGTAAGTATTTGTAGAATTTCCTACATAATTCTTCTGTAATAGTCAACTCTTCAGCAGCACAGCCAAGTAAACCACTATTGCAACAAAGATATTTAGTTTGCTAAACTGAGTTGTTGGCCAAAATGTGAAAAGGTGGGATATGAGAAACTTTTGAAAAATGGTCGAGTAAGAGGGTTAAAAACCATTCCCACACTGTTTTCTCTGAAGATTAAAACAAAAAGAGTTTGTTTTCTTCCAGAGTTTGTTTTCATCTGCTAAACGCCATTTAAGGGGATTAATAATTTCAAAGTAGATTAAAAAAAAAAAAAACAACACTGAATATTTACCAAAAGGTATACTTACGTATATTTCCATTTTTCTATATAAGCCATAATTTAGCAGCAAGTTATGGGTCATGCGGATTCTATGAGGTTTCATGGGATGACCCTGTCCATAATAGTAATTTCCAATATCACCTAAAATAGAAAAAAGACAACTGAATAGAGAATCTTTACAGTCTAAATTTATGTGTGTTCATCATCACAAGGCACTTACCACCTAATCAAGATTTAAAACTTGAAATGATCTCAGATCTTTCAATTTTCAAACTGTACTAGAAAGCCAAGATACTGGGTTACGTTAACTGTGGTAACTTCATTAATACACGTTTATTAGAGATTAAAAGCAAGCAAGCTTTTCAGATTTTCAGTTTGCCAAAATTTATTTAGGATTAGCCCTAATAAAATACTTATAACAGTAGTTTTAGTTACTTAAATTTGAAAATTAATTTTTTGTATTTATGGACAAATTCAGACGCCTAAAGCAAATTCTGAGTTTCATTGTTATTTAAACATTTTACAGCAAATATTGCTTTTTTTTTAAAAGATTTTATTTATTTATTCATGAGAGAGAGAGAGAGAGAGGCAGAGACACAGGCAGAGGGAGAAGCAGGCTCCACGCAGGAAGCCTGACGTGGGTCGCGATCCGGGGTCTCCAGGATCACACCCTGGGTTGAAGGCAGGCGCTAAACCGCTGAGCCACCTGGGCTGCCCGCAAATATTGCTTCTTGATATTTACTGGCATCCCAGAAATATTTTACAGTTGGCATTACGGGAGTTAAAATGTTCTACATATCCATATTACAGTCTATAAATTTTTGCTAAATAAAATTTAGGTCCTAAATAAAGTTTTGCTCTAATAAGACATACTTGTGACATTTTTTTTAAGATAGTAAGAATATTTTTGTCTCCTTCTTCATGATTAAAAGTCGTTAAGTGCCAGCCTATCTGTCACATCTTATGTACCAATGTATTAATACTCATGCATTAAGATTTAATTCAAAATGAACAGACATAACACCAAAACCACAAATTTTCATCTATTGAATTTCAATGAAATCAATACTTTTGGGTACAGATCCAGTGTTTTTATAATAAACAAAGGTTACCTTGGGGTTAAGGAAACCCCTAAAAACATACTATTTTTAAAATGTAACAAGCACCTTTTGCAACAGCTTGTATTAAATTAGAAGTCACTTTTAGTATTAATTCTAGTCTTTAAATAAGTAAGTCCGAAATTTTATTAGGACAGTCAAGTTGATTTTAATGGCTCAAAGTCAGTCATTTCAACACAAGTTTATATAAAAGCTAGAGCTAAAGAACGCTATTTCCTTACCTTCATGATAAAAAAAAAAAAAAAATCTTTCAAAATCCTGCCTAAATACACACTTTTTTTGTTTAATAAAAACTGAGAACTCAGAAACTTGTGTTTCTCATCTCACTCTTCCATATATTTGATCATGGTTCAGGATGCACATTCCTGCTTTCTTACAGGCTTATTTTATAACTTACCTATTTCTAAATGCCACCATTGCTTGATTTTGTTGGTATACCACTAATTTACCTAATTCTTCACTTCCAACACCAACTGTTCTGAAAACAATATATACACAGCCATTTAAAGTGAAGTCACCTTTCTTAAAACAAGAGCCAACAGGACTAAGACAATATACATAAGTAGGTAAGCAGGGCTAAAGGGATGTGCAACATTCCTCGCACTTACCACAATTCAGAGTCTATGCATGAAACAAACTCCCTTTATAAGGGTCTGCTGTAAAGCTAGCTTGTCTCTACGTGGCTGGCACTACACAGAGGTCCTTGAAAGCAGCCTGCTCTCAAATTCTTAAGGTACAGAAAGTCCACTAGAATTACAAGTTACTGCAAGGAAGGTATTTCTAATCATCACTACCAGAAGAGATCAAGAGAGTAAGAATAAAAAAATTAGTCTTCAAAGAACTTCCAAATGCCTCTAAGATTTACTAATACAAAATGTCTCTAACACCTATCACACTTTAAGATCAAATATGCTAGTTATAGACATACTTAGAATCCAATGGAAAGTCACCAATAATCTAAAAACAGGAAGGATACCAATAACCTACAGAAGGGAGACTACCGTTACATTTCTCAGCAAGTCTGTTTAAAAAAAAAAAAAAAATGAAAAAAAATAAAAATAAAAATAAATGATAGCAGTAATTAACATTTTTCTGAGTGCTCACTAGGAGGTACTACTCTAAGCACTTCACATATATGTTAATCTTCTCAATTAACCCCATGATGTAGGTATTATTACTATTATTCCTATAGTGAAGAAAGGTGAAATGCAGCTAAGTAAGGTAATATCGCCAAAGTAAGCTAGCTAGCAAGCCAGAGGAGCTAGATTCAAACACGTGCCGAGCAACGCAGACAATCTTTAGCAGCAGCTACTAGGAGAGCAATGGCACTACAGTCACTAACAAGAAATGGTAGGGGAAAGCCTGGCAAGAAAATGATATATTATGGAATACAAATATTTAAATAAAGGCTTAGAGTCTTTGTTAATTTACAGAAAATGAATATAAGAAACTACTTATCCAATTAATCAAAGTTAAAAAAAAAAAAAAACAATTGGCTTCTGGATTTTTGTAAGATTATATATAACTTTCAACAAGTTTCTCTGCTTACAATTTAGGGGCCCCAGTCCTTTCATAAGTATGTGCACTACCTAAATGACATATGTCTACAGGGGAGCTAAGCCAAAGATAAGTGCTATTTTGTTTATCAAAAATTCCTCCAAAATGTAAGGTTATAAAAAAAAAAAAAAATCTCCCAATGCTCTCTGGCTTAATCCTATTATATCTCAAAATTCTCTACAAGATTGCTTTGTAGCCATCCAATTCTTATTAAACATAAAATGTCTTTTCTTAGTTTCAAGAACCTACAAATTCCATTCATGATTTAAGCGGTTAGGAACATAATGGGCATTTTAAATGTTATCTTGATTTTCAACCAAATACACAAAAATGCATTACCAATGAAGCAAACATCCAGAAAAACTAGCATAAGGTGGTTCCTTGAATGCAACAAACTTTGTCACTATGAAGAAATAACCATAAAGAATTAGTTATTTGTAAAATTTGAGAAAATTGCTTATTCTTCAAAAGAAGCTATCAGAATGAAATGGCTACTAAGGTCCACACTCTTATCCAAAGTACCTGGGGGACTAGGTGCATTTTAGGTTTTTTTTTTTTTTTTCAGGTTTTATAAATGTAGCATGTTACATCTGCTATATATTATGTGATACCCTGCGGTCTGTCTGCACACCATTCTATAATCAAACATTAATATTTTTTGCAGCGGGGATCCCTGGGTGGCTCAGTGGTTGAATGCCTGCCTTTGGCCCAGGGCGTGATCCTGGAGTCCCAGGATTGAGTCCCGCATTGGGCTCCCTGCATGGAGCCTGCTTCTCCTCCTCCCTCTGCCTGTGTCTCTGCCTCTCTCTCTCTGTGTCTCTCACGAATAAATAAAAACTTAAAAAAAAAAAAACATAAAAAAAATTTTTGCAGCAAAATGTGTGAATATTCACAGTAAGGAGAATAAAGATCATAAATATTAATTCAGATAAGCTTGATTCCAAAGGAGTTGCAGATTTTTCTTCCCGTTTTCAGAACATTTTGAATTTTAAGATTGTAAAATATGCCTTTATTCTTTTTTTAAAAAATTTTTATTTATTTATGATAGTCACACACACACAGAGAGAGAGAGAGGGAGACAGAGACACAGGCAGAGGGAGAAGCAGGCTCCATGCACCGGGAGCCCGACGTGGGATTCGATCCCGGGTCTCCAGGATCGCGCCCTGGGCCAAAGGCAGGCACCAAACCACTGCGCCACCCAGGGATCCCGCCTTTATTCCTAAAGATAAGTGGACTACAAAAATTATCCAGAAAAAAAAAAAAAAAGAAAAAAGAAAAAGCTACAGTATTATTTTCATCTTCCACACACTATTTGGTCCACTACTAGCTAAACACTCTCCCACAGGGTTCCATATACCACTCCCCTGGATTTTATTTCTACCCCTTAGCCTCTGTACACAACAACCTTTACACATCAGCGGTTTCCCACGTTCGTTCATTCACTTAACAGATCAAGAGACTACTGTGAGCCGCGCACTATTCTAGGTGCCTGGGTAAGTCAGTGAACAGGAGTGCTGCCCTAAAAATCCCCATCTCTCAGGAATAAGTCACCTAATTATTTAATCTGCAAACTGAGGGGTCGTCCTTTATTCTTTAACAACACCAACCAGTTCCAGCTCCATTTCTAACCCAACAAGTTCTATTTGTTGTACTCCCCAAACCGCTCTTAAATGTGACCATTTCCGTCAGCCACAACCATTATATTTTATATGGACCAATATGCATTCAATTCTTGCTTTCAATCTTCTATTCATCACTCTTCACCATCCTTTCTCCACCTGAGTTCTATTTAAAAATCTTGCAGTGGTTTTTCCACTCCCTCAATCAAGTTCAAATATCTTCCTACAAAGTTTCTGTGGCCTGGCCCTTTACTACCTAGCCTGGCATCCCACTGTTTCCCCCCCCCCCCCCCCCCCCCCCCCGTGTCTATCTTTTTGCTTAGTGGGCCAAATCCTAACCCCGTGACCTTTGCAGTTTGCAATATCTTACAGGAAAACTCTTTTAAGGCTGACCCATTCTCTTCCTTCAGGTCTTCCCTGACTGGAGTACCCTACAAAGGTCTCAAATCTTACTATCTAGCATAGAGGTTTTTATTTCCTTCTTAGGACTTAAATAATCTTTTGTCTACCTGGCACACAGTAGGGGCTTTAAGCCCATTTGATATTTCTAAACCGAAAGTTGATTTCATAAACAAGTATAAACTGCTATTGAAACAGAGAAATGAGACTTCTTAACCAGTACAAAGATCCTTATACTGTAACTTTTAAATCTGAGCTCATCCATGTTTCAATGCTATTATCATTCCCTAAGAGATTACCAGTTCCAATTGTTTCCTTAAACATTTGTCAACAAAAACATTTACATGTTTTTGTTAGGAAAAAGAAGTAACTACTAATATCTCTTTTGGAGGGAGGTGGGTAGCAGCAGAAGAGTTTCACTCTTGTCACCAAAGGAAAGAAGAAAAATCTTTAGGTGTGAGGTACTGGCTTCTTAGGCCATTAAAACCAGTCAAGGGCAGCTGGGGTGGCTCGGCGGTTTAGCGCCGCCTTCAGCCCAGGGCCTGATCCTGGAGACCTGGGATCGAGTCCCGCGTCAGGCTCCCTGCATGGAGCCCGCTTCTCCCTCTGCCTGTGTCTCTGCCCCTCTGTGTCTCTCGTGAGTAAATAAATAAAAATCTTAAAAAAAAAAAAAAAGAAAAAGCTGTTTTAGGTAAGTGTTACACTCTCCTATGTTTTACATAATGATGTGCAATTAAGACTATTGGTATTTAGGGGGGCACCTGGGTGACTCAGTCCACCGTCAACTCTTGATTTCGGCTCAGGTCATAATCTCAGGTTATGGTGGGATGGAGCCTCACATTGGGCTCTGCGGTCAGTGCAGAATCTGCTCCTTCCACCCTGCCCATTCTCTCTCAGATAAATCAATAAAATCTTTTTTAAAAAAATACTGGTATTTATGAATTACTGCTATAATTCATTTAGCATTCTGATTTGCTGATTACCTATTTTGGAAAAAATGATTACTTATTTTTATGGATAATATTTATCCTACAGCTAGGAACCCGTGCTATTTTATTAAAGGCTATCTACCAAAAGACTTTGGCACCACTGTTACAAATAAGTCTAAGAAAATCTATCCATTTTAGTTGGTTGCCAAATAAATTCTTATAATCTCCTAGAGTAAACTACAAGTATACTGGAAGGCATGTTCTTGGTAACTTTTATATTCTATCTCTGTATAGTGCTGAGTGCTTTTCACGGAACCACTCGCCTCCAAACACTTTGATGCACCCTATCAAAGGAGGATGAAACAGCACAGAGCAGTGTCTAAACAATCATGTAAACCCTGTCTATGTATACAGCCCGACTATATGTTATAAAACAAGCACTCAGTGTGCACTGGCTTGAAGCTTAGTTAGAAACAAAGTACACTTAACACTTCTACATAAAGTATTATAAATTAATCAATCAAGAGTTTGATGCTTAACGGACTGCTCCACCCAGGCGCCCCCTAGATAGAGTATTATACATGTGAGTATTGTAATAGGAGCCCTACCACGGGTTGGTTTGCTAATCACATTTAAGTAGAGAAATCACATCATCTTAAAGTCAGCAGGGATCTCAGACACTAGGTACGTCATTTTACAGAGTATTGATAGTCGTGCGATACGTACAAGACGACCAAGATTTAAAATTAAGTTTTTGGAAACTCTGGAGGGATGGGTCAACCTCTACAGCAAGAGAAGTGACCTCTTACTTCTCCCCAAACGTTTAATGGATACGTGATCCATCAATGCCCAAAGGTCAGCTGGACCCAGCATGCCAGTTGTCTGAGGGGTATAATGCTGAACACTGTAAAACTCAGAGAAAAATGCAGATCTTTAGAAGTCCCTTTCCTTTGCTACAGTGTCCTCAAGAGTGTGCCTCATGGTCCCCCTAAGCCTAAAGGTAGGATCCCCATGGCTACAGAATCTACTACTGCATCTCTGTCTTCACCTTTCTTCCTTCTACTTGATCAGCAAGTTAAAACCAGCTGATTTAGGCTGGCAGATTTTTAGTTCCAATCCCATCTACACTGTATACCTTCAAGTCTCCCAATTCTTTGGTGCAGAAGCTGCTTTACTTGCATCTTTCCTCACACACACACACACACACAAAGAAACACCACTACCTTTTTAGGCTGACAAACTAGGGTTTTTTGAGTAATGAAATGCAAGCTTTTGGGATTAATTGTTCAAAGCTTGATAGCTATACTGCAGCACACTAATCATCAACACAATGATACCCGACCCACTTGACAATTTTAACATTTTATTAGCCTCCCCCCAAACCAAAAAATATTCCAAATGAAAGCAACTAAAAATTCCATTCTGAAAATGAGGCATGAGCCTCAGACAAAAGGCAGATGACCTAATGAGAGATATCCAAACGTTCAGTTATACACCTGGTGTCGGCCGTGGGTGAAACAGCTGGATGGTCTACGGTAAAGTATTAGGCAACAATCACGACACCTGATATTTCCACTTTTCCGCTCTCCCTATCACGTCGGCATCCTGCCCTGGGCATCCCCCCATCCCTCAGCAAAGGCTCATCATAAAGGGGCCCAGAAACACAGCTGTTCCTACAACCGCTGCTGAGTGCACCTCCAGGTTCCACAGTGCCAGTCTGTGCCCAGCGGCTACAAGCGGCGTGTACTTCATGGGAGCCTATCCCTGTCGCTAGCAGCCAACAGCTGCGGGAAGGGCCCCGAAGAGTTTCCCCAACTTTTTAAGCCTCCCTCCTTTACCCAACCCCTGACAAGCACAAGTCTCTAAACCTTAGGAACTACTAGCATCATTTTAAAAATGAACCCATACCCATGGTTATTAACTTTCCAATTTCATCAGGGAATGCGGGGCTTGGGTTTTACCGCTGCCTCGAAATGTGAATGAATCCTTAAAGAATGATCTCTAAGAAACAGAATTCCTATTAACACTAAAAGATATTCCTGTCCTTGCTCCTCCAGGGCGGCACGATGTCGACTTGGACTACACGTGTCTGCAGCGCTCTCAGAAGCGGTTTTTAAAACGCAGCTGTGAACTGTTGGGCACCGGCCGTCAACTACCAAACTATCTAGGTTTCTTATGTATCGTTTTTAAGTTTTTCCATAAGTGCCGCAGGTGGTCATTTTACATAATCGGGCGTCGAGATTCAGCCTTGCGGACCGACCTGACGCGACCCGGCCACTTTCAAGGTAGAATCGCACGTCTGGTGACCTGGGCCTGGAAGGTGCGCCCCCTCCCCGCGCAGGGGCCTCGGACGGACCGCGGGGCTTGCAGGTCGCCGGGCCGCGGCATCTCTGCTTCCACACGGCGGGGCAGCCGACTTCGCCGCGGGCCGCACGGCTGGAGCCCACCTGCTCACCTGTCACCTGCTCACCGGTCGGTCACCTGCTCACCTGCTCACAGGCTCACCTGCTCACCCGCTCACTGGCCACCTGCCCACCAGCTTACCTGCCCACTGGTCACCTGCCCACCAGCTCACCTGCTCACGGTCACCTGCCCACCGGTTCACCTGCCCCTTGGTCACCTGCCCACCGGCTCACCTGTCTGCCTGCTCACTGGTCACCTGCCCCCCCAGGCTCACCTGCCTACCTGCTCATCGGTCAGCTGCCCCCTGGCTCACCTTTCCACTGGCTCACCTGTCTGCCTGCTCGCCTGCTCACTGGTCACCTGCCCACCGGTTCACTTGCCCATTGGTCACCTGCCCACTGGCTCACCTGTCAGCCTGCTCACCTGCCCATTGGTCACCTGCCCACCGGCTCACCTGTCCGCCGGCTCACCTGTCCACCATCTGCTCACCCGCACCCCGGCTCACCTGTCCACCACCTGCTCACGGCTCACCTGCCCACCTGCCCACCTGCTCACCCGGCCCTCCTCGAACTTTTCCCACCCGAAACTCCCAGCGCCCGGCAGCGGCTTTCGCAAGCCCGACGCCCGGGTGTTATTTCCTGACCGAACAAAGAGCAACAAAGAGGTGGGTGGTGACCGCGCCTGGGCGGGCCCGCGGGGGGCACCTGCGCCCCCGCCCCGCCCCGCCCCGCCCGCCGAGCCAGGGCGGCCTCACGCCTCCCAGTCGGAGCGAGGGGCGCCCGAAGGGGCCGGCGGCGGACAAAGGAGCGGGACGGGGCCGGGGCGCGGGAGCCGGGGAGCGGGGAGCGGGGGCCCGGGGCCGCCCTGCAGCCCGACCCGGGGCGGGGACCGGGGCGGGGGGCCCGGCCGACGCTGGGGGCGGAGCGCGGAGCCGAGCGCGGCGGCGGCCCCCGCCCGGGAGGGGAGGAGGGAGGGGCGGGGCCCTCGGGGCCGCGGGGCTTTGTGCGGAGCCCGGGCCGGGGGAGCTGCCCTGACCCGGGGGGAGGGGTCGGGCCGGAGCGGGGCCCACACGGCCGCGGCGGGCAGGGGGGAGGCCGGGGGGGGGAGGCAGAGAGGACGCAGGGGGGAGGCCAGGGGGGGGGGAGGCGGGGAGGCCGGGCGGGCGGGAAGGAGGCGGCGGCAGGGGGAGGCAGGGGGGGCGCGCAGGGGGGAGGCCGGGCGGGCGGGAAGGGGGCGTCGGCAGGGGGAGGCCTGGCGGGCGGGCGGGCGGGCGGGCCGTCCCGGGGCGTCCCCGGCCCCGTCCCGTTCCTCCCCTCCCCTCCGCGGTCCCCGGCCCCGTCCCTCCGCTCCCCTCCCCTGCCCTCCGCGGTCCCCGTCCCTCCCGGCCCCGTCCCTCCCGTCCCTCCGCTCCCCCGCCCCGGCGCTCACCGTCGTAGTAGTAGCACACTTTCTTCTTGCCGCCTCCCTGACTGTACGCCATGGGCTCCCGCCGCCGCCTCGGGCTCGGGCCGCTCCGCCTGCTGCTGCTGCCGCCGGGCCGCCCGGTCGGCGGGGACACTAGCGCCGCGGCGGGCGGGGGCGGGGGCGGCTGCGGGCGGAGCTGGGCGCGGAGGCCGCGGGGCGGGAGCGGGCCGAGCGGGCCGAGCGGGCCGGAGCGGAGCCGAGCGGGGGAGGCAGCGGCGCCGACGCGCGACACTGGGGAGGGGGAGGGGCGGGGGCGGCCAAACCACCTCCGGGGGCCGAGGGGCGGCGGGCGCGTCCACGGCGGCCTCGCGGGGGGGGGGGCGGCCGGGCGGGGGCGGCCGGGCGGGGAGCGGCCCTCGGCCCGGACGCGGGGGGCCTGCGGTCGACCGGCGACGCGGCCGGGCAGCGGCGGAGGCAGCGGCGGAGGCAGACGCGGCAGGCCGGGCCGGTCGACGGAGGAGCGCGGCGCCGCGGGCCGCCCCCCCCCCCGCCCGCGCACGGTGGTTGCGCCCGGCCGGAGCCTGCGCAGTGGCGGCCGCCGGGCTGCAGCGGCCGCCGGGCCCCTCGGCGCCGGCCCACGCGCTCCCCTCCCCCACGGCGCGGAGCTCCCGCGCGGGCCGACCACGTGCCGCCGCCGCCGGGGGGGGGGGGAGCCCCGCCTGCACCCCTCGGGCCCCCTCGGCCGCCCGGCCCGCCGCGCCTGCCCCTGCGCTCGTTCTCTCTTCCCTTTTCCTTTTTGCTAGTTGCTCCGGGGCCCCGACCCCATAGGGGGACCTAATAGGGCCAGTCGGCTGCAGGCCGTACTTCCTGGGTTTGAAGGGGTGTCGAGGGCACGCATGTGCACTGGGGCGCACGGCACAGCCCTCAGCCTGTGCACTGGCAGCATTTGCACGGAGCCCGTCCCGTGCACGACACAGACCTGCCGAGACCCCAGCGAGCGCGGGGCGCAGGCGCGGTCGCCGCCCCCTCTGTGGGCCGGAGCGCGGATGGGGGGACCCGGGCCTGCCGGCTGCAGGACCCGGGTCCCGGTGCATTCCGTCTGGCTCCCGGACCTGCACGCCCTCGTGCAGCTGCTGCAGCTGCTGCAGCTGCTCCTGGCCGGGCGCCCGAAGGTTGGAGCAGGAACCCCAAAGACAGCGCTTGCAAAACTCATGGAAGTTGCAAATACTGATGCCCGATGAGCGAATCCACAAACATGCATCAAGCATGCACTTAGTCTAAGCCAACACCTTGCACGTGAGGCCTGGGGGCACTGACAATCTGCAAAGTAGCGCTCTCATCCCAACTGTATCTTTCACAGTCCCCCCCCCAAGTACCCAAATACCCCCAAAACACACTCTTCCAGGTACCCATCCAAAAAAAAAAAAAAAAAAAAAGCCTTATTGGAGCAGGAGCTATTTAGAGCCACTACCAAAAATGTCTTCTTTATTTTGCTCTTTGGCTTCAGAATCCCCAAGGTGTTTATATTTAAAGCAGTAATTTTCCTGGATCTCACCCCAAAAGGTTTCTAGAAAACTCCAAAGTAATCCCTTCCCAAATACCCCAAATACACTTTTCCAGGTACTCATCCAAAAAAAAAAAAAAGCCTTATTGGAGCAGAAGCCATTTAGAGCCACTACCAAAAATGTCTTCTTTATTTTGCTATTTGACTTCAGAATCCCCAAGGTGTTTATACTTAAAGCAGTAATTTTCCTGGATCTCACCCCAAAAAGTTTCTAGAAAACTCCAAAGTAATCCCTTCCCCACCCCTCCTGCCAAGTCTGTATTTTGAACAAGCGCTCCATGCAACCCACGCGGCTGGTAGGGGGGCAGCAGGGTGGGAAACATGGGCTCAAGGTTAATTACAAGATACTGACGTTCACAGTTTTATTCAAGTCCCAAAGCAGTTTGGTAGATTCTAAGTAGAAACCTCTATTCTCAGGACCAACAGAGTGAAGGCTGAAATGGGACTTTATGGTCCTCAAGAAAATCTCCCTGACTTCACCTACCTCCCGGGCTGGGGCCTGCCTCTCTGCCCTTCCCATCGTCTGTCCTGGGGCCTCCTAGCGCCCTGGCTCCATACCATGCGGAGGTTGCTCACGACTTCTCTGAACTTCTCTGAACTTCTCTGAACTTCTCATCAGAATAGAGTTTAACAAGACTAAGGACTATGTCTGTTTTGAATGTAATTACATCTCTATGCTCGCGACATGGGGCGAGTCGCTTAAACATTTTTTGGTCTAATTTGCCTTATCTGTAAAATGAGGCAGTATTACTTGAATAATTCCCCATGTGAATATTGAGTCCCTCGAATAAGAAAACATGGAATCATTTTTTTTTGAATCATTTTTAAACATTAAAGAACTGTGTGAATATAAGGGATTATTACAGGGATCCCTGGGTGGCTCAGTGGTTTGGCGCCTGCCTTTGGCCCAGGGCGTGATCTTGGAGTCCCGGGATCGAGTCCCGCATCAGGCTCCCTGCATGGAGCCTGCTTCTCCCTCTGTCTGTGTCTCTGCCTCTCTGTGTCTCTCATGAATAAATAAATAAAATATTCTTTTAAAAAAAGGGATTATTACAATACAAGTAATAATAATGATCATTCTTTGCATGTACAGTAGCTCACCTCCGACATGTGGGAAGAGCCTGAGCATACGTTTTTATTGTTGAGGAACTTGTTATCTATCATTTAATAATTTCAAACTAATAGACGCAATTATTTTACCCTGAGAAACTGGCATTAGAGAAGGATATCTTACTGGTAATAGGAGCAGGCCAAGAGAAGTATGCGCCTAAACATCTATAATGAACTTTAGATGATCAGAACTAACATACAGTCAGTTATTGAAACTTTGACAAGCGCAAATTTCATTTACCATATTCAGACTCCTCTCTATCAAACGTTTTACCCTTAGGGAAAAAAGAGAGTTTTAGACAACATATAGGAGAAGGAAACAAGTTGAGAATATGGTTATTTCATAGGATGCATAATTGAGGATTGACTTTATCCTCAAACTATTTTTCTTTAGTTTCTTCTCTGTCTATATGAATTTATCTTTACAATCTTAATTTTTTTTTTTTAATTCATGAGAGACACACACAGAGAGAGGCAGAGACACAGGCAGAGGGAGAAGCAGGCTCCATGCAGGGAGCCCGACGTGGAACTCGATCCCAGGTCTCCAGGATCAGGCCCTGGACTGAAGGCGGCGCTAAACCGCTGAGCCCCCCCTCCCCCCCCAGGGCTGCCCTATCCTTACAATCTTGAAGATACCTAGTGCTTTGGGGTTATACACTGAAAGGATCTGTTGAGCGTAAATGGATTATTTAGACTATTCAGAACTGATTATTTAGAAACTAGAAACCGATTGCCTCAGCATGTGCTAAAAATGAATCCCTGATACCAACTGTAGCAGATTGTCTGATTTTCAGTTACTATAAAAGAATTGTTCATATAAGCTTATTTCTACTCTAAGGAAATATAGATTTTTTTGGTGTTAAAATTCTATGTAGCAATTCCATAAGGTAATACAGAAGGTAGAGAAGTATAGTAACTAACACTAGGGTGTTGTCACAAACTGAGCCAGCCTCAAGCTGCATTCTGATTTCCTATTTTTACCTAGTACTAGAAGCCATAACTCATTCATCTGAACAGTAGCACCAAACAAGGAAAGATTACAGTGCTGTTTGAGCTGTGCATTTGTGTAATTTAAAATGTTTAGGGATCCCTGGGTGGCGCAGCGGTTTGGCGCCTGCCTTTGGCCCAGGGCGCGATCCTGGAGATCCGGGATCGAATCCCACGTCGGGCTCCCTGGTGCATGGAGCCTGCTTCTCCCTCTGCCTGTGTCTCTGCCTCTCTCTCTCTCTCTGTGACTATCATTAAAAAATAAAACTTTTAATTTTTATTAAAAACACTTTTTTAGAAAAAGATTTTATTTATTTATTTGAGAGAGAGAGAGTGAGCACATATGGGGGGACTAGGAGAAGACGGACTCCCCGCTGAGCAGGAGCACAATGCGTGGGGCTCGATCCCAGACCCTGAGATCATTATGTGAGCCAAAGGCAGAAGCTTAACTGATTGAGCCACCCAGGTGCCCTGGCTTTTTTGTTTTTTAATATTTATTTATTTGAGAGAGAGAGAGAGAGAGAGAGACTGTGTGTGTCCATGTGTGCATGCAGGAGAGACGGTGGTAGGGGAGAAGGATTCACAAGCAGCCTCTCCTGACCTGAGGCAAAACAAGAGTCAGACACTTAACCAACTGAGCCACCCAGGCGCCCCCATTTTTTTGTCTTTTTCTGAGATTTATTTATTTGAGACCACGCATGTGCGCATGTGCCTGCATGCATGGGTGTGGGGAGAGGGAGCCTCAAGCAGACTCTTCTGACCTGAGACTAACTCAAGAGTCAGACGTGTACCCACTGAACCACCCAGGTGCCCCAAAACACATTTTTGAATCATAGGTTATTTACTAAATTATTCAGTTACATTTAACCTTTCAAGTCACCCCTGTTAGCTTGTTCACTGATTAATACTTTGCTCCTGTGCCTTAAAACAAAGTATTGCTTTGACTCAGTCCATCTACTTACATAAATTTTCTAGTAAAATTCGACACCATTCCATGTCTGGGAACATCTACTTCACTTGTGTTTCCAAGGCACCCTAATATGTATCTTAATTCTTCATCTATCCTCTCTTAAAGTTTTCAACTTTCCTTCAAATGTGATAGTTACTCCTCTCAACTGAGCTCCAGAATGGTACAAATGGAGGGAGAGTGTGCATGTTGGGACCATCAAGTGAAAAACCAAATGATGAAGAGAGTGGAGCAGGAGGATAGGGAGCTGAGTCCTTGAAGACCTTGATTATATCTATACTAGACCTGGACTGTCCACCTCTGGTTACATGCAGGAGAAAACAAACAAACAAACAAATCAAAGCAAACATTTGGTTAAACCACTGTAGTCAGAATTTTGTTAAATGCAGTTGAGTGCAATCCTACCTCATGTGAAATATGAATTAGAGATTAGTGGCTTCTGGCAATTACCACTAAGAAATTAGAGATTTCTTTTGAGAGATAGCTCTCCGTGGGTTTCTGAATATCCTGAGAGTGGAGGTACTGAATGTGGTTTTCTCCCCCAAGCAATTTGTTCAAAGATGTTTGTATAGTGAACAGCTTTGGGAGATAGAGAAGATGACTTCCTCTGCAACAAAAGGAGCGCATGCTTACTACCCATTATGATTCAGGTTCTCTGAATTCAGGATTCATCTCCTATAATGCAATGCACTACAAGTGTAGGTGTCATTGGCCCCCTTCCTCATGACCTGTAGGAAATGGGGCTTGGCAGCACACACACAAAAAATAATAATACTTATACTCTGGTCACTGCTACTGCTGTGAATTATAAATTATCTTTGTCCTTAGCACAGGAGTCTTGTGTCTTATACGAGCATCTATGAAACTATAGTTGGCTAGCTTGTTAGCCTGCAAATAGGGTAAAATCTCAGACCCTTCACACTTCTTCATAGTTTTTGGTGATGAGGTTAGAATACTGAGAAATGTAACTTTCTAAAAAAAAAAAAAAAAAAAAGGAAAGACAAGAGCCTTGTCAGTCAACAGAAGTTGAGGCAAGTCCATGGGAATTGGTGGCAAACATTTGACCAGATTGTATAATCAGCTGGAAATTAAATGGCCCTACACTATATTGCCTGTTAATGAGCAATTGAGGGGTTGCAGGCTAAATACCAGGGACTAGGTTTTTTTGTTTTGTTTTGTTTTTTTTAAGACTTATTTCTATTAAAGGAGGAGGAGGGGCAGTGGGAGAGGGAGAGGGAGAGAGAATCCCAAGTAGACTCCGTGCAACTCGCAACCCATAGGTCATGACCTGAGACAAAACCAAGAGACGGAAAAACAAAACAAAACAAAAAACAAAAACCAAGAGTCGGGTGCTTAACCAACTGTGCCACCCAAGCGCCCCAACCAGGTAATAGGATTAAACACGGACGGCAGGACAGTATCCTGCTTGTGTAACTTTCCTCCTGGAGGGGTCCTTCTTCACCACGCTGGAGACCCTGTCAACCTGACCTGTGCTTTGACACTTAGGTTGGTCCCACTAGGGATCCTCAACAATGGTAATCAACACTTTCTTTCTGGGGATACCCTGTTCACTCCCAGGACCGTGCTGCTTGTATGGAAGCCCCGCATTAATTTTACTGCTTCCAGGATCGCAGTAACTGGCACCTTACCTGTAGTCCTAAGAGCTTTTCAAGCATTTAAGGACCCTCCAATGGATTGCATAGGCTTCAGATGACAGTGGAGATCTCTGAGACTGGGCCACCCTTAGTTACTTGGAGGAACTTCCTAGAGAGATAACGGACTCACGTACGTGCACTCTGTGGTTGGTTATCCTGATGATGTGAGCCAGTTAGAAAAGATGGTAGGACATTTGTCCCTGAGTTTAGCTAGAGTGATCACTGATGCCACCTCGGCCTTAGAGGGCAGTCGGGTCGGCCTCAACTCACTGGCCAGAGTTGTTATAGGTGATAGAATTGCCCTAGATGGCAGATTTTGAACCATCCTTAAAACATGAGCTGAACCGAGATTAATGCCTCAGACCAGATAGGAAGGTGAAATCAGAGCCATAAGGAGAACGCCGGTGGCTTTCAAAGGTAGACCCTGATGGTTTATGGGATTCCAGGAACCGGGGGGCACGATTGAGGTCAATACGACAGATGGGTCTCATCCTGCCACTTAGCTATTGGTGACAGGGCCTTAATTAAACGCTGTACGAGACAAATTGAATGAAGCCTCTGCCAGTCAGATTAATCAGGGCAGTCAACGGGGTTATACATCCATGTGAAAATTTCCGTTCTGTCAAGAACGTGTAGGGTGGATTGTTAGGAGAGCCTGGTCCCTGTGCATTCTTGCCGAGGGTGCTAGATCGCAAGGCTTCTCTGTCTCCTGAGACTGAGCAGTTTCCCTAACTAGTCACAGGCCCAGCGAGGAAGGCGACCACATCACGACTAATGGGGAACTACTAACTACTCACTCTCGGGGTGGGGGAGGCTGGCTGCTTGCTGCCAGCTAAGAAATCTGGGGCCTTGGTCCTGGGTTTCCTTTTTGCCGTGCAAGCCCCTCCGTGTGGACATTGTCATCTGGGTCCATTACGTATTCTTTCTGGGACTTAGGGGGCAAGAGCAACTGATCCAAATAGGTTGATGCTCATGCAGCCTGCTGTGCCGAGAGCAGTGGAGTACTTTGTCTGTGACCCAGGCATCGCCTGCTTTTAGCTAGAGCCCCCGAAACTGTAATAGGCTAACTTACTAGCTTGCAGGAGGGGATAAAATCTCAAAGGTTTGACAGTTCATGACCCTATAATGCCGAAGTATTGTCAGCAATGAGAAATTGCTTCTTATACTGTGAACCCACAGGTATACCCAGTTTAGGGTGAATTCTAGATTCTTCTTTCCGATCATGGGGGGAGAAATGCAAAACTTCCTAGAAAACTGCACATTAGGGCAGCCCCGGTGGCGCAGTGGTTTAGCGCCGTCTGCCGCCCAGGGCGTGACCCTGGGGTCCCAGGATCGAGTCCCACGTCGGGCTCCCTGCATGGAGCCTGCTTCTCCCTCTGCCTGTGTCTCTGCCTCTCTCTCTCTCACTCTCTCTGTCGCTCATGAATAAATATATAAAATCTTTAAAAAAAAAAAAAGAAGAAAGAAGAAAACTGCACATTAGCTTTAGATGGATTTAATTGGGAAACTGCATCAGATCGATAGTTAGCAGAGGAAAATTGATGTGCTTTTATCCCATTTGTGTTAATGTGAATACCAAGAAGTTGAGGTATTAAACAAAAGCACTTAAATAGAATCACAAATTACTGAAGATTCAGTATCATTTTCATATGAACATGGACAGGGGATGCTGATAATCTAGAGCAGCATTATGCAGTAGCACTGAAGTTTAGATCATGCCAATTGAGTTTTTTGTCACTTTCTCTTGCTCTTTTGTTTTTCTTTTAAAGATTTTATTTATTTGAGAGAGACAGGGAGAGAGATGTCAAGAGAAGGGAGGAAGGGCAGAGGGAGAAATGGGATGTGGGGCTCTGTCCCAAGATCCTGGGATCATGACCTAGGCAAAGGCAGACACTTAATGGACAGAACCACCCAGGTGCCCCTCTTGCTCTTTTCTAACCTTTTTATCTTTCTTCAGTTTTATTGAGATATAATGGGCCTATGACCTTTTCCATCCAAATGCATTGCCCCGCCCCAAGAGATCACCACACCTTCCTTAGGACAACAATGACCTCCCCCTGAGTGTGCACGATGGCGGAGGCTGCATTCATTAGTGCTGTCCTTTTGTCTACAATGAAGTCTTCTCATTTTCTAAAACATTAAACTGTCGCTGTAGGCTCTGGTCTTAGCTGTAGGCTCTGGTCTTAGTTGAGATAGTGGCAGATTTGCTTCACAGGATGTTCATAGTTGATGGCCCGGTATCATAATTTTGCCACCTTGCTTCACAGGGATAATTTGATACTAGTTTTATAGCTTATCTGTTGATATGTTGATATTTACATTTGTTGGTATTTTAGTATGTTAAAAAAATTCATCAGGCAAAATGTTAAAAACAGGATATTAAGGCTTGGGGTGTTTTTTTTTTTTTTCCTTCTTCTTCTTTGCCCTCCATCAGTTGCTTTATAATTTGCTTTTATTGCATTTCGTTTGTGATGGTAGGCTAATTAGCCAAACACATTCTCATTGCTTAAGCAACCGGTATTTATATATGGTTTGGCTCAAGAAAAGATCTTGCTTAAAAATAAGACAAATAATATCTAAATTCTTACGGCCTTTTCCTAACCCTTCTTCCCTAACCCTCCGCCTTCATCCTCCACTATCCTATGTGCAATTTATATCTTAGCATCTGTATTTTTTCTTATCCATATTTATCTCTCTTAAAAATTATAAGATCCTTCAGGGCATATATATGTTAGTTTACTAGGGCTGCCATAACAAAATACCATGGACTAGGTGGCTTAAACAGTAGAAGTTTATTTTCTCATAGTTTTGGAGTCTGGAAGTCCAAAATTACGGTGTTGGCAGGTTTGGTTTCTTCTGGAGCCTCTCTCTTTGGCTTGCAGATGGCGGCCTTCTTGCTGTGTCCTCACATGGTCATCCCTTTGTTTTGCTCATGTCCTAACCTCTTCTTTTGTAAGGACACCAGTCATATCGAATTAGGACCAACCCTGACAGTCCCATTTTAACTCCATCACCTCTCTAAAGGCCTTAATTCCAAATACGGTCGCATTTAGAGTTTCTAGGGATTAAGGCCTCGACATACGAATTTTAGGGAACACAAGTCCGCTTATAACAGGAGGGTAACTTGTCTCATAGGTCTTCGGATTTTGGATGACTGACGTAAATGTACACATTACTATGTTCTAAAATTAATCCAGGCTTTGTAGTGTGTTAGAACGGTCCCCCTTATGCTATATCCACTCTATAAAACATCAAAACAATTTCCTTTGAAGCTTCCTAGACAAGAGTATTAGATTGGTCAGAGTTGTTGGCTGACCATTCTGTTTACAATAAGCAAAAAGAAATGTACTAGAAGGGTATAGGTACTTCAGAAAGTTGATGGGAAAGCCAAAGGACAGGCTTGGAAGATTGGCAGGGATCAACCAGTCAGGCAGATGATGAAACATAGCTAACTATCTTCATGGGAGGGGTCTGGTTATGATGTTCTTCCTCGGTGGGCATTGGAAACTGTCATTGCTAGCATCACCAACCCCAGCTCAAGTCCCTGGAGCCAGCTGCCACTGTGGAGCCAGTGCCTCTTTGTGTGTTTACTTCAGTTCAAAAGTCATGAGCAGGAACGTCTAATAAATGGTTCAGCTGGAGCTGTCAGGAATCAATGGGAGCCAGGTGTGTGGCGTTTGTGATAGAAGATGGGAGCTTGGCGCCCACTAAATTGCACCAATGGCAGACAGCCCAAACCTGAGAAGAGGGTCAAGATGCTCGTGGCCCAAAAGTGTCCACCTCAGATGTTCACCTCTTGATAACAAATGATGTAAAATTAACTCTTGGTTTTCTCTGTCTTATACCGAAGGTCTCATCCTTCTCTCCATAAAATAACCTGGAAAACTTAAGTTTCCTTATATTCAATGAGAAAATGAGCCATTTGAATAGAAGGTAAAGAAAAACTACTGTTTATCTCAGATGTCAGATCTCACTTAGGTCATTGTGATGGTTAATTTTATGTGTCAGCGCTCAGGTATGTGGTCAAACAATATTTTGGACGTTTCTGAGTGATGGTTAGTTTTATGTGTCAACTTAACTGGGCCACGGGGTGCCGAGATATTTGGTTAAACGTTATTCTGGGTCTTTCTGTGAGGGTGTTTCTATGCGGGATTAACACTTGAATCGGTCGATTGGGTAAAGCAGATTGCCCTCCATAATGTGGGTGGGCCTCATCCAATTAGTTGAAGTTTCTAAATGGAAGTAAAGACTGACTTCCTCCTGACAAGAGGGATTTCTGCCAGCAGGTGGCCTTTGGACTCAAACTTCTCCCGGATCTCAAGCCTGATGGCCTTTAGACTTGAAATACAGCATCACCTCTTCCCTGAGTCTCCAGCCAGCTGACCCACCCTGGAGATTTGAGATGTGCCAGCCTCCATGATTGCAGGAGCTAATTTCTTAATGTAAATCTCTTTTTACAGATATGCACATCTTATTGATTTTGTTTCTCTGGAGAACCTGGACTAATAAAATCATAAAGATAGAATGAGTACTATGTCACTGAAGGAATAAACTGTGTGTTACATGGCTGAAATCTGGCACACCATAGCTCTCTGATGTTGATGCTTTCTCTAAGCTATTAGGACACCATAGAAACTAAAGAAGAAAATAACTGAAAAGATAATAATTCAGTTTTTATATTTTGCTGAGTTTCCCTCTGCACTGTATTTCCAAGTACTTTAAAAGTACTTTTAATAGGCAATAAAGATTTTTGTTACTCCCAGTGGAAAATCATTCAGTATCTTTAAAATAAGGGTTTATCAGAATTTAGCTTAGCTCATTTTATTCTATGAATCACTTTTTTCCTTTTTTTTTTTTTTAAGACTTATTTATTTATTCATGACAGACACAGAGGCAGAGACACAGGCAGAGGGAGAAGCAGGCTCCATGCAGGGAGCTCAATGTGGGACTCGACCCTGAATCACGACCTGAGCTGAAGGCAGATGCTCAACCACTGAGCCACCCGGGCATCCCAATCACTTTTTTTCCATGAAATTATTTCTTTATTACTCACTGCTTTCTGTTACATTACTTGCAAACACTCATTGGCTAGGTAGAATGGAAGCAGGGTTAATTATTCACCTTGCTTTTATTTCCTCATTTATTCTACTAAAATTTTAATATAATAGGAAATATCTAAAATTGTAGATTCCCAAAAGTTAATTTGCAAATTGAACTTTGGTATATTAAAGTTGTATATTAAATAATTTAAAAAGCAACCCTGATGGAATTTTCTGATTATAGAAGTGCTTTGCCCTAGGAACTTAGTTGGTGCCCAACAAAAATTTTTTTTTAAAGATTTTATATATTTATTCATGAGAGACACAGAGAGAGAGAGAGAGAGAGAGAGAGAGGCAGAGACACAGGCAGAGGGAGAAGCAGGCTCCATGCAGGGAGCCCGAGGTGGGACTCGATCCTGGACCCCGGCACCACACCCTGGGCCGAAAGCGGTGCTAAACCACAGAGCCACCCGGGGCTGCCCTACGCCCAACAAAATTCTAATGAATTTTTCTTTCCCTCTTTGTCCCTTCCTCCTTTCTTTCTGTTTCTATTTCTTTTTGAACTATCTATTCTTTCAAGGCTGTTTTGTTAACATCATAGTTATGATCTTAGAGTGGTTTCTATACTGTGAATTTTTGTGCATTTTATGAATTTTTGATCCCTAAAAATTTGGAATGTATTCTACTGGGAAAAAATGTTGAAGCCCTCTATGTAATACGGTTATTCTATCTTTCAAATAAATCAAAGATGCCTAATGACGACTTTTTAATTTTCTGATTAGTGTTCATGTTAGACAAAAGAACTAGGCTATTGATAGTAATCACAATATGAAGGCCCTGGGAAGTATGGCAGTCCTCTCTTGTCAGCACAATTACCATTTCTTATTGACCAAACCACTTAGTTCAAATTAACTAGGTAAGCTGGTGAGGCCTGACACCTACCTATTACCACTATTGTAAAACCGACTGCTTGCAGGCTCCGTGCTAGTCTGAAATGGATTAGCACCTGCAACTAAAGTTGTTGCACAAAACTTTGAATTACATAGAATTTGAGCTTTGTTTTATATGTAGTTCTATAGAAGAATAAAATACAAATAGGCCAAAAAAAAAAAAAAAATCATCTATCATCCATCTCTTTCTAGCCTGAAATAACCCGGGGTGACATTTTGTTGCATATACTATCCTACTTTTTGAATGCACGTAAAGCTATGTAAGCAGGTAAGGATAATACATTATGAAACACAAATAATTTTATCAAATAAAAGGGTTAATATACTGTTTCATAATTATATACTGTTTTAAATGTACCTTCTCCCTCTCAAGAATACATTTGTATATAAGTAAATGCAAAACTACTTCAGGAATAAAGTAAGACTTTTTTGAAATTTAAATTCAATTGGGATGCCTGGGGGGCTCAGCAGTTGATGCCTGCCTTCGGCCCAGGGTGTGACCCCAGAGTCCCAGGATGGAGTCCCACGTCCTGCTTCTCCCTCTGCCTGTGTCTCTGCCTCTCTCTCTCTGTGTCTCATGAATAAATAAATAAAATCTTTTAAAAAAATTTAAATTCAATTAATTAATATATTTAGTTCCAGAGGTAGAGTTCAGTGCTTCATCAGTCTTATATAACACCCAAGGGTCATTATTTCATGTGCCTTCCTTAATGTCCATCACCCAGTTACCCCCTCCCTCCACCCTTTCCCCTCCAGCGACCCTCACTTTGTTGCCTATGATTAAGAGTCTCTTAGGGTTTGTTTCTCTGATTTTCACTTGTTTTCTTTTTCTCTCCCTTCCTCTATGACCCTTTCCTTGTTTTGTTTCTTAAATTCCACATGAGTGGGATCATGTGATAATTTTCTTTCTCTGATTGACTTATTTCGCTTAGCATAAAGTAAGATTTGTTTAACCAAACCTCTATTAGATTTTTAAAAACCTTTGGTTCTTATAAGATGGTGTAGATCCTTGTGCATTCGTCCCATATTTACCTTAAAGAGCTTTTGATGTATGGTTATCTATGTCTAGGCCCATTAGAATTATCTTGTAAAACTGCCTTTATCCAGCATGGGGGAAATTTTAGCTATGGTTTTTATATGGACCACATTTTTCCTTTTTTCTTCTGGTTCTTCAAGTGAGCTACACCTTGGAGCATCCTACTCTGCCCCCCATGTTGGGCCATGATCCTGGAAGGTTGTAAGTCGCATGGTTTCCCTCCTCCCCTCCCAGGCATGTGCTTGTGATCCAAACTGGACCAGACTGTTCCCCCAGACATTGCTGATGGAGCAGATTGAGAGACTTACTCTCTCCACTCTTGGCTGTCTTCCCTGGCATTAAGGAGAAGGCTGTTTGTACAAAGAGTGATTGGGAGGAAGAAAGAGGGAATTAGAAAAGTGAGAGATGATAGGAAGGAAGGAAAGGAGGCAGGCAAGGTGGAAGGGAGGAAGGAAGAAGGAAATATTTGAGCTTCTGTATCTAGCCATGCCTGAGAGTTAGAGCTACCTCTTGGATTCCCCAGTCGTATAAGCCAACAAATTCCGTTTTTTTTTTGTTTGTTTTGTTTTGTTTTTTTGCTTAGACTAGTTGATTTGGATCTCTGTCACTTATAACCAAAACCGTCTTGACAATACATGTAGCATCATAAAAAAATGAAAATTATAAAGATTTATCGGTCTTATCGATAAATTATCTTAATAGCTATCCACACATGCATTTCCTATCATGTGGCCCACTATTTTTTTTAATAATAAATTTATTTTTTGTTGGTGTTCAATTTGCCATCATACAGAATAACACCCAGTGCTCATCCCGTCAAGTGCTCCCCTTGGCCCACTATTGTAAAACACAGAACTTTTGCTCCCAAGCTTACATGACTTATCACCAGTCTCTATCTATTTTAAACACCCAACTTTGAAGGAATGCTGCCCTTTACAGGAATGTGATTTTTTTTTTCCAGAGACTAAAAATTTGGCTTAGAAAACGAAAAAAGTGTGTATGTTTTCACGTTTCAGAATGTTATTCTATAATATTCTTTTAAGTGCCTCTCGGTGCGATGAAAATATGATTTCAGTTATAAACATTCAGTTTACTCCTAACTTTTCAAGGACACAAAATCATGCGAAGGGACTATCACATCACTTTGTTTTGCAGTTGTGTTTCTCCCATTCATGAGAACTTCTCCGACTGTATTTTCATCACTTTCTCTTGGCGTTGGCTTCGGTTTTGACACAGTGGTTGCACAGGAGCATATGAGGCTGTGGACTGGCATCCCCTTAAGTCGGGATGCAGACACTGTGACATCCCTTTCTTCCCACCTACTAGTTTGAAAGCTCACCGACCATATTTAATAGGAAGTGTGATGTCTCCTTACGGTCTTTTCTCCCAGATTGCTCAAGAATGGGGAGATGACTGAGTTCAAAGGTTAATCCCTGCAAGTAGGGATGGCACTGAAGTCTGCAATAGCCCTTTATCGCCACAGGGTGTCACAGGAGGAAGAGCTTGCGCTCACTGATCACTTTGCTCCGGGAGCCCCTTGCTGGTCCAAAGCCCTGTCCAGGATCCCTGACATCCTCTGTAGTCCCCCCGTCCCTGCCCATCCCCCAGCCCGTTGTTTCCCGAAGCGCAACCAGCCTGTAAGTGTTGTTGGATTCAGAGACGCTTCTAGACGCTTCTGTGCCCAAACCTAGCCCCAGCCCCTAAACACACGTACGTCCTTTACTTCTTTTGGGGGGATTTTCCCAAGAAGAGCCTTTTACTTTGACATGATTTTAAATTTTCAGAATAGTTGCAAGGATATAAGGAGAACCTTCTCTTTACCGTTTTTCCAGACTTGCCAATTATTCCCACATACATTTTTCTTTTTCTGAACCATTTAAAAGTAGGTTGGAAACCTTCCCGTCTGTATTTTCTAAGGACTAAGAATTCCCTTCTATAACTAAAGTAGAATTATCAAAATTAGCAGACATAATAGTTATGTAATGCTATTATCTAATCCGGGGTCTATGTTAACATTTCTACAGCTACCCCAGCAATATTTTTATAGTTACTCCCCCACCCCTCCCTGCCCCAGCTTAAGACGCGATCCAGGATCATATATAACATTTAGTTGAAATACCTGTTTAATTTCCTTTACTTTGAAACAGTTCTTCAGCCTTTTTTTTTTTTTTTTTTTTTTTTTTGGTCTTTCTTCATCTTGCCATTTTTGAGTACAGGCCAGTTATTTTATAGAATGTCTTTCTCTTTGTGTTAATCTGATGTTTCTTGTTATCAAATTTGTTTTTCTTTTCTTTTCTTTTCTTTTCTTTCTTTTCTTTTCTTTTCTTTTCTTTTCTTTTTTTCTTTTCTTTCTTTTTTCTTTTCTTTCTTTTCTTTTCCAGAAATACCCCTGAGATGATGCTGTGTCTTTCTCAGTGTGTTATATCTGGAGACACATCATCTCTATTTTCCTCATTACTGGTCATGTTAACTGGTCTGTTAACTCGGCTAAGGTAACATCCACCAGGCTTCTCCACTGTAGAGTTTTTATTTTTCCCCTTGTAAGTACGTTATCAGTGAGGAGATACTCTGAGATTCTCCGTGGGGCTGCTTGGTGTTTCTCATAGGGCAGCGGCTGAGTTCTGGGAATGAACATACCCAGAGGACAAAGGAAAGAACACGACCTTTTGGTGATCTCGCCTCAGGAATCACATACCTTCACTCCTATGGCAGTTTCTTAGATGAGACAGCCACAAAGGTGCACCCCAACTCAAGGTGGGGGGCTCTAAAACTCACGACCACACAACGCGTAGGGTGTCAAGGTCACCTGTAAGAACAAATGGGATTGACTCCTTAATTTCTCTTTCTTCAAGGGATGCTTGGGTGGCTCAGCGGTTGAGCGCCTGCCTTCGACCCAGGGCCTGATCCTGGAGTCCCAGGATCGAGTTCCCATCGGGCTCCCTGCATGGAGCCTGCTTCTCCCTCTGCCTGTGTCTCTCATGAATAAATGAATAAAATCTTATAGAAAAAAAAAAGAAAAAAAGAACGAGCTGCAAGTGTTGGCCTCTATTTTTGAGAGATGCCGCCTGGCGCTAGGCAGCAGTAGGGCGCCCACGGACTCGAGCCCTTTCGTCCCCCCTCCCACCGTGTGGTCAGCCTGTTTGATCGTAGGCCTCTGAGAAGCCTGTTCTCAACGCCCAGTGGATTTTTGGACACCCGGTCGTCTTGCTGCCCCCCAGCGCAGCCCTCCAGATGACAGGGGACATACTCCTATGAGCCACGTTGGGAGAGGAGAACACAGACAGAAGAGGACCCTCACTTGCCTTCTGTGCCTCAGCCACGTACGAAGAACAGTTGGTCTTAAAATCTCCTTGCTCTTCAGCCCTCCCTGGATGTCACTTTTAGGCTCCGGGGCTAGGATCTGCGCATGTCTTCCTGCGCCGAGGCCCTCTGACTTCCATACTGTGAGATTCCTAACGCAGTGGAGACTTTTGGAGGAAATTTGAAAAGTCTCATCCCATTCAAGGAGTCGTAGGTCAAAACCCGTCCGATCGTATACTTTGAACACACATCGTTTGTTGTACAGTGATTAATATCTCCGTTAGGTGTAGATGCTTGTAATATGCTTACAGCACAGATAGGTCTTAATTCACATGCTTATAATATGAATAGGTTTTAATGCACTGTTTGGGGGTAAAAGTGATTTCATTTCTTTTTTTTTTAAGATTTTATTTATTTATTCATGAGAAACATGCAGAGAGAGGCAGAGACACAGGCAGAGGGAGAAGCAGGCTCCATGCAGGGAGCTTGATGCGGGACTCGATCCTAGGACCCCGAGATCACGCCCTGAGCCGAGGGCAGACGCTCAGCCCCTGAGTCCTCCAGGCATCCCAATTTCGTTTCTTTTTAAGGGACTCCCATTCCCTGTATCCTCTGATGTCTTTAGAATCCTCATTGTGATAAATTTAAGAATACTGAGGGTCCTTTGTCCACAAGGGCCATAGTTACCCATGTGAGGTCTGTTAGATGAAGCCCTTTTGTTCCTGTTCCTGCCAATGGATCCTCAAGGTGCTGGGTAAGGAAGGCTCCAGCATCAGCCACACATTGTGCCCCAAATGAGCCTTTCCTCAGTTTACCCCCAAGTGTGCACATATGCTATTTCCCTCAACTCTATACAGATTTTTTTGCTCCATATAAACAACCGAGGATACTAATGACCTAGAAAAGCATTGCTGTTAATTGATAATATAACTCAGTATTAAATAACCCTAAAAGAGGGCCACCACCTAAATTTCCTTTTACTGAAAACTTTTTCTCCTCTATTTTTTTTTTTTTTTTTTTGAGGGAAGGTTCTGACCTAACTCTACACTCAATAGATGTTCATTGTTCTCTATAATCCTTGAACTCCTGGGCTGTAGCATCAGTCACAGATTCCAGGTGACCTCAAACTAATCTCCGAGGACAGTGGATGGTTACTAGCTAGCTTTATCTTTGTGTGAACAATTCCCTTAAGTTTTCCAAAACAAATGGCAGCAAACCCAAATGTAGCGGTGTCTCCATCTCTAGGAAGTAAAACTGCCACTAACTGCACAAAAGACCATTCCCTTGCTGATAAGTAAACGTTTTAACAAGTTGTCCTTTGAAGAAGCATCACGGGCCACAGGAGCAGAAATTGGAACTGGCCTTGGGATTGGCAGAGGATGGAGCTGCACGTGTCTTCAAGTGATGGAATTTGGAGGCCCCCGTGAAGCTCCCCAGAACCCGGCCCATCCCAGTCACCCTCCCCCAGGGGAAGATGCTGTGGGGATGCTAGATTCCCAGTGCTGCTCAGCAGTGGAGCAGAACCTAGTTCATGGGAAAGGGAAGCCCAGTGGTCGGCAGCCAGAGCTCTTCCGACCTTAAATGTTTCTAAGACTAAAAGTAAAGGCAAACAAAGGCAGGAGGGAGAGTTTGTAAGGATGAGCAAGCCGTCGCAGGGAGTCCCTCTCATGCCTTAGTGGGCTGCTTCCAGATAAATTCGACTGGCGGAGAAGAGGTAGGGGGTCCCCTTTGGTGGTTGCAGGGCTGGAGATGCATGTGCGCCACCGTGTGTCCTCTAGGGTCGCCTAAAATTAAGGGGCCAGGGTGAATGCTACTTCAAAACTGCTTTGCTATTGTCCCAGCCACTCTTTGGTCGTCCGTGTAAACTCTGGGCATCCCCCCTCCTGGCACACAGTCCCCTGCTCGGGCAGTACTGGAGCCAGGGCCCCCCACCTGTCCTGTCACTGGCGAGAGGCCTGACGTGGTGGTGGCGATAAGGCGGTTCTCAGGGCTTCCCCGGCTGCCTGTTCCCTGGATTCATCTTCCATATGTACCAATGCATTTGGAGGACGACGCCGGGCAGCGGCCTGAGAAGAGTCGGGAGGGCCCGGGCAGCTTGCGAAGCCGCCCCCACGGGCCTGCCTGGCTTCTCCCCGCCTGCCTTGGACACCTGCAAGGGGGAAGCGCAGTCGGTCCCGGGCCGTCCAGAGGGCAGCGACTCCTATGTCCTCACAGTTGTTGAGTTCCGTGAACTTCACTCTTTTTACAGCACGTATGGAATTCCCACGAGGGAGCATCCGTGGGCTCCCCGGAGGAGCAACTACACCCAAGTCGCGCTGTGGCTTCCAGCAGGTTACGCGCCGGAGTCACCCAGGCCCACGGAAGTGCACTGACTCCACCGAGGAGAAACGAAAAGTCTAATGAGGTAAAGACGGAACAGTCTTCAGTGAGCGGGAAGCTTTGTCAGGGGAGGGCTACTGTGGATCCGAGAAGAACCTCCAAACCCACATGCAGGCACCTGCAGTGTCTGAGTTCTGCGGCCCGTGACACGGGCTACTTAGCCCTTTGCATTTGACGCACGGTATTCACGAATCAGGGCTCGAAAACCCATGAAACAGGGCGAGACGCTGAATCACCTACGATGCTTTGTGTTGGATTCATTGAAACCCTAACTCAAAAATGGTGCCTCCCTATACAGGGAATCTGGAACGGGGCACGCTTAAGGGTTGGCTGATGCAGCAGCTCAGGCATTTTGTGGGCGGCCGGGCTCCTTAGCTCGCTTTCTGCGCCCCCCGTCGAGTCAGCCCCATCCTAAGGCTGCCATCAGCTTGGGCTTCCTTCTTCTCAGCCGGGGGAGGCAGGAAGACAGCGGGGTATAAATCTTTCTCATCCGTTTTCTTGGCCAGACTTGATCACGGGCCCACCCTGAACTGGTAACCATAGCCATGGGAACGACACACACGTCTTGGTTTAGAGCCCAGAGCGTCTCACTTTGTGCTGAGAATGGGTCGGGTCGATCCCTTCGGGCCCTGGGGCTGCCATTTGTTCCTGTCCAGAAGCCACTGTCACATCTGGCCAGTCGTCTCCAGCCAGAGCCGACTATTCCCGTTATCCCACAGTGGCAAACACTCTCATTTTCCATATTTGTCATGTCATGAAAAAAATGAAACAATCGGATGAGTTTGTCTATTTCCACATTATATAAGATGGGCCTATATGGGGCCACCTCTCGCACACGTCCGTACGTTTAATATCTCTGATCTTTAGATTTTCATGGTTTAGGAATCGTTAATACTTAAAAGCACTCATCCGTGTCAGGCAACAACTGTATTAATTCATTTAATCTTCACAATGGGCCCATGGGGAGTTACTATTTTTATACCCATTTCAGAGATGAAGAAATTGAGAAGATAAAGTAATTTGTCCATGAAACACTAGTCGGCACAGGAGCTTGTGGTTGAACCCAGGGTAATTCCCAAATCCTTCATCTGAAAGTTTGATTTGGGATTCTCTGGAAGAGACTGCGATCTATTCCAATGGGTATTCCGCTTTTGTCGATGATATATCTATCGGCTCATAATTAAAAAAAAAATAAAATTTTTGGTGTGACCCAGTGCTCACACGGTGAACAGAGCATCTTCATACTTGCTCTTACTAGGAGGCGAGCATTCTGCTATTTCTACTCCTTTCTATGTTCTTCCATTTTTTTCTTTTTTCTTTTTCTTAAGAGAGGGAAGGGGAGGCACAGAAGGAGAGGGAGAGAGGGGGAGAGAATCTCAAGCAGGCTCCGTATCCAGCATGGGGCCCGACTAGGGCTCGATCTCACACCCGGGAGGTCCTGCCATGAGCTGCAGAGTCAGGCGCTTAACCCACACGGTTAAGGAGGGCAGCGTGATTCAGATGCCCCTATGTTCTATGCTTGAAGAAGCTAGTTGTGACTCTCAAAGTTAATTCTAGTCCTAATAATAGGTCACGATCCGTGTTTAACGCTCTGGTAACAGAATGGGATTGATTAGAGCGATGCCTTGAAGATGCCCAGTAATCACTCCTGAGCCAGAGCTCCAGTTCCTTAGGAAAGATGGGGGGACACAGGCAGAAGGGCAAAGGGCTCGCTGCGGCTCGGTGCCAAGTGACCTCGAGGCTGCCCGGTAGTGGGGAGGCTCCCTCGTGGGTGCAGAGCTGGAGACTCGGAGTGGGGTCCGCAGCAGCCAGGAGAAAGCCGGTCAAAGCCACAGGGTGAGGTCACCGGGGACAACCTGCAAAGTGAGGAGACAGAGGCCCGGGGGGGGTGGGGGGGCCGACGCTGTGGGACGGAGCCACCACATATGACAGGCGCCAACGACGTCCAGAGGCTCCGGGTTTAGGGTTCAATAGCAGGCGGGAGCTGCCGTGCTTCTCCTGACCTACATCTTCCACCCGAGTCGCTAACCCTTGCCGTTCACACCATGACCCGGCTCGCGGCCTAGCCCGACCCGTCTGCTAGCCGGGGCCCCCGGCGGCCAGCCCGCCCTCGCCCGCGCAGGCCGCCAAGCTGACGGACACGGACGCGGGCATTCGGGGCGGCCGCGGGCCACACTCCGTCAGCCCCTTCGGGAATCTCACCACTATTCTGTGAAAAGCCCGAATATTTTCCCTCATGTTCCAGATTGGGAAACTGAGGCTCACAGGGGCAGAGTCCCTTGCGCGGGGAGTCGTGGGGCAGAGCTGACCGGGGCTGCCCTGGGGCCTGGGGCTTGCTGAGCTCGAGGCCCTGCACACCGTGGCCAGCATCTCTGGGCCCTGCTGGCTGCCCGCTAGGCCCGCCGCGGACTCGAGTGGGGTTCGCTGCCGGAGCGGGGCAGTTACCTGCTGCAGTTGTTCTCGAAGTCCGTCCCATGCTGACACGACTGAAGCCAGGTTTCCTGCGCTCTGCTCCTGTGCCCACTGCCGTCTGTCCCCCACCCGACATCCGCTCTCTCACCAGCCTGCCCATGATGTGCAGCGTTATCCTGGGCTAAAATCCTCAAGGGGTATGACCTTGGCTGTCTACACTGACCACAAAAGCGGTGGAGCGCCTGCCTTCGGCCCAGGGCGTGACCCCAGGGTCCCGGGATCGAGTCCTCCATCAGGCTCCCTGCAGGGAGCCTGCTTCTCCCTCTGCCTGTGTCTCTGCCTCTCTCTGTGTGTCTCTCATGAATAAATAAATAAAATCTTAAAAAAAGAAAAAAGGCACAAAGCCTGGGCAGTGCTAGGCCTTGGAAACGGGTCCTACAGTGTTGTTAGAACTGATTGGCGGAGGTGAAGTCCGACACTCCAGGCTGAGTTAACGGTAGGAGCAAAGACATAGAGGAAAAATTCATGGCATGTGTGTGCAACAGAAAGTGGGATGCGTGGGAGGAAGTCGAGGCTTAATTAAAAAAAAAAAAGTGAGGTCAGGTCATTACAGAATTGCATGCCACCAGCGTTTACTAGGTAGGCGATGCAGAGCTGGGCCCGCCGCCCCTCCTTGCTGAGAACCAACATCCGGGCGGTTGGAAGGTTGGCTCAGCCCTCGGGGACCCGGGGCCGGGTGAGCGAGGCTGAGGGGCAGAGCAGGCCGCGTGGTGGCCCCGGGGACGGTCCTCCCGCTGCAGGTCAGCTGCGAGGGCCTCGGGAAGTCGGCGAGCCCCCCTGCTTTCCCAGCTGGGGCTAGCTGCGTGCAAGGGGCGCCGTCCCCAAGCCCCACTAGGCTCGGCCTCCCTTACCACCTTACCTCCCTTACCCCCATCGGAGTTGCTAGCGGAGCCTGGGGGGTTTCGGAGGCTGAAGGGCCCGAGGCAGGCCCGTCCTAGGACATGGCGGGGAGGTCAGGGGCCGGGAGCCTGGAGCAGGCCTTTCTCTCCTGGCTGTGCCCGGGGACACCGGGGACACTGGGGACACCGACACCCCGTTCTTGGCCAGCATCCAGGGCAGGGCTCTGGCTGCCCACTTTGGGGCGCCGCCGGGTCACCCCAGCTTTAACAGCCAGCCACTCAGCCCCCGAGTGCACAGCCCCTGAGCAGGCCTGCGGAGGGACAGAGGCCCGCGAGGACACGGTCGCCCCCCAGGGCCACGCCGTCTAGCATGTGGATCCCGGATCCCGGCCCCGGGGGCTTAACTGTGACCCGGAACGTCTCTGAATTAAATAAAATTAAAAATCCAGGTCTGCGGTCGCACCAGCCTCGTGTCAAGGGCTCGACAGCCTCGCCGGGTGGGGGCGACTGTCCCCGGTGCACAGATGTGGCCTTTGCCATCGATGCACACATTTGTGTCCTTCCTCCCGCTCTCGCCTAGACTCCAGCCGTTTCTGCTCCCACCAGCAAAAGCCTTGGGTGCTCCAACGACTGCAAACGGCGCTTTTTTCCCCCCTCAGGACATGAACAATTCAAAAGCAGGTGACCCTCTCCTCTCATAACCTGGGAAGCAGCTCAGTGGAGACGCCGGCACTAGTTCTGGGCCGCATTGCGTTTGCTCGCCCAACCACGTCTCCTAAACCTCGTCACACCTAAATTCTTAATCTGTCTCGGCCCCAAAACGTCCACGGCAACTCATTGAATCGTGCGTCTCATCTTTGTTATGAAAAGCCCCCGGGGAAATGGCCTTCCGTTCAGTTAAGCGTCCTGCCCGGTCCCCCAACAGCCTCTGCTCCGCTGGTGGCTGGTTCCCGGCCCACGCCTGCCCGCTGTGCCCTCTCCAACCTTCGGGCGGTGCAGGTGGCCTGCTGCTGCCCCACGTAGGGTACAGATGTCACGGGGAGGCGGCTGTCCAGCCAGGGACTGTATCCCCCAGCCCTCCCTGCACCCCGGGTTTGGCACTGACCTTGTTATACCATCTGCCGGCGTCAGGGAAGGAATTTGAGGATGAAAAGGGAATCAGCACTGGGCAGTGTCTATGGCAACCGTAAGAAACGTGCGGGTGCACACCGAATTCTCTGACTTCCAGAGGGCAAACTCGAGTTCCCTCCCACACCCATCTCCCTCGTGAGTCTCACTACTTTTCTCTCCCCTGACCAGCTGCTCCAGCTATCCCGCTGCCACGGAGCCAGCCCAGGGGCCTGCAGCGTAAGACATCAGGGTGGAGAAGCCGGCCCGGTGTAGCAGGAATCTCCGATGTTTACAAATTATCCAAGGTGTAATGTTTGTGCTTAAGCTGCCCGGTTATGGGCTGATTTGCTGATGATCCACTTTAGAGCTTTGAAAAATAGGTACTTTCATATTTCTGTACTTGTGTTTCGGGAAAGCCCTAAAATTCAATAGTCCTCTTGCATATCTCAAAGACTAGTAACTGCTGGTTTTAGGTCAGCACATTTTTTTTGCAGACTGTCTAAAAAAACAAAAAACAAAACAAAACAAAACAAACAACCCTTACTTTTCTATAAAACTAAGTTTCTTTGCCACTTATTAGATTTGTAGCTGATTCTTTCAGAGCTGACTTTCACCTTGACCCGTAACAATAGAAGAATATGAATTTTTTGGAAGGCGGTAGCACTGCCTTTCCTGGACAGAGCCTAGCTCTTCCACCAAGAACAATCTAAGAAATATTGCAAATCTGATGCATATGATTAAAGTAACTCCCCTACAACCTTTTCTTTCTTTCTTTCTTTTGATTTATTTTTCTAGGTTTGAGTGCACCTGCCTCTGGCAGTTATTAAATCTGGTGCCACTCATATCCTCCATCTGATCACAAAAAAAGTGCATCGCAAGACGGTGTCCTTGTGCTCTGGTGAGACCCATCTTCAGACGGACACTCGGGTCCACGGCGAGGCAAGGGACGGGACGGGATGGATGCCAACTGGGGTGGGCCTTCCTGTGGCAGAAAGCACGTGGGGCACGGCAGTCACCACATATAGTGGGTCCCTTGGTGATTTCCGCAGGGTCCTGAGCAGCCATTTCAGACAGTGGCTATGGAGCAGGCTCGTCCCAGCTCAGGCTCAATTATAGCTCAGATTATTTTTATTTCTAAGCAACCAAGAGAAGCAGGACCTGGGTCTCTCTCTTCATGTGGATTTTATTTTTTCCAAAATGGAATAGCCACGAAGATAAGTAAGTGCTGTAACAGCAAGAGAGCATGGTTTCTTCCAAAATGAGGATCATATTCAGAGCATCCCACATCAAGACACCTGGGGTCTGGCAAAAGGTCAGAGTTCCAGAAAACGGAAGCGACCTAATTAAATAGCCCCTAAATAATTCAATTTCATGGGTAAGCGGTATAGTTTTTAAAGGGTTCCAAGGAAGCCAGATCCCTCTGTAGACATGCTGAGTCTTGTCGCTTGCCTGGTTGTCCCCATCGTCGTGTTCCGGATGGTCCTGGATGCTGCACCCCAGCCGGGGGTTCTTAACGTGTGGCTCCCGGCACAGCTGCATCACGGTCACTTGTGTGGATGATATAAAATTAGGATTCCCGGGCCCCACGAGTCTGAGGGTGTGGGACAGGGGATCTGAGTTTCCAAGCGGGGGACCTGATTCTTCTGCTCACTGACGCCTGCGATCACCTGCCCTCGGCGCTCCCTGGAAAGGCCCAGGTGCTCTTCAGAGCAGGGCACTGCAGCCCCCCCCGCCGCCGAGGCCCCCCGCCGCCTGTGGCTTGTAACCGCTGGCTCCACAGTGGGGTCCTGCGGGGGCACCTGTGGGCCCCAGCTCCCCGGCCGTGGGGCCAAGGCCACCGTCCTGCATTTACGTTTTGACAAGCGCACCCTCTTTTTCTCTGCAACCCCTGCAGATCTCACGTGAAAATGAAAAAATCACCGGCGCTGAACTTTACCAAAGCAGGTTGCAAGCAGCTTTTTTAGCCACTGATTCAGACGCCACAAAGGTCAGCGGCGGCGGCTGGGTGCTGGGCCAGTGGGGCTCCCCTGTCCTTTCACCCTTAAAGGGAAACACCATTGAGCTAACCTGATGACGTATCTGTCTTTATTTTTAAAAAAAGAAAAAAGAAAGCTCTATCTTGTTAACAGAACTGAACTACTCTTGAGCTTGGAGCCTCATTCTTCCAGCTTGTACACGAATCTGTTGAGAACTTCGTACTCAATGGTAAGGTCGACCGACTGGTTATCGTCGTGGCACAGTTTGCTTTGTGACGCATGTATACTTGAGAAACCTGATTTGATTTTAGCTCCCGAAAATAATTAATGAGGGCCCCTGGGTTCTGGATCTACATCCATGTCTAACGTGGTTCACTAAAAATAGACCACAGTCCAGGTGTTGGGATTTCTGGACCCGCTTCCACTGATTACCTGTATTTTGATATTTATGGGACTAGGCAATTCCCAGATATTTCAGCTCCACTCTTCCAGTCTTTGGAAGAAAAAAAGAAACTAACGACGACGATGATAGAATCTCCTCCCCTCCAGAGAATTAGCGGGGAGACGAGAGATGGAAGAAAGCAAATGGAAATGTTCGAATTAGGGAAGATGTAATGAAAAGCCAGGTGTGAATCGGAACAGCAGTTGGCGAGATGGGGGGGACGGTGGTGAAGAGGACACGTGTGTGGCTAGGGAGCACGTAAACCGAGCGGCACGCAGCCTTTCAAGAAAAGTTTTAAGCCCGTTTCCACAGTGGATAAGGCCAGAATGTTGGCACGTTACAGAAAGGGACGTGCCAAGACTCTGAATAAATTCTAATGGAAATAGCAATGGATCACCTTCTAGGATCATCTCAGAGGCCACGGCACTACAGGCAGCAGACTCCTCACAGCCCCTCTAGAGATGACACACACGTCCTTCAGCCAGACACAAAAACAAATCAGAACGAGATTCGTTTCTATACTCACAACCTAACACCCTTCGGGATCTGAATGCTATGCCCGCCTAGAGCAAAGAGCGAAACTGGAAAACTGTAGAGCGTGAAAGGACTCTGAGGAAAGAAGACCAAACAGGGTCCCCAGGAGGGCCGAGAAGCTCTGGTGTACGTATGGTGACGCCGTTTAAGCCCTCGTCTATGCTAACCACCATCTGTAAGTGGAGACCCCAGTCTGGTGGACGTGGTGATAGTTCTCACCAGCAGCACCTTGCTCTTCTTTTCTTTCTCTTCTCTTTCTTTTCTTTTTTCTTTTCTTTTTTTTTTTTGCTAGACATGTCATGTCTTTCTTTTCTACTTATAGAGTGAAAAGGAAGCCTGCTAATGGAACGAGTCTTTCCCCCCTGGCTCTGACACTGTAGTCTGCATTGCCCAGCTTGCACCCTGCTCCTTGAGTCATCTCTCAGCGCATTCCGGAGACAGGAGACCCTGGATTAATCCGTAGAGACCCAACGTGGTGGCAGGCCGCCTCCTCTGGGACTTGCAGTTCCATCTCCCATAACCCACGGGGTGGTGCCAACAAGACACCTGGCCAGCACGTGGGAGACACCCTGCGGGCATGTCTGTCTCTTCGCCTTTGCATTGTGCTGTGCCTGTTGTCACTCATGGAAGGAGTGTGGTGGGATGAGGACACCACACTGGCTGGGGGTGCTGCCAGCAGGGAAAATGTTGGATCTTGAGCCTCGCTGCCCCATTTATATCACTGGACACCCTCTACTGTTATCTCAATTTTGCCACCTGGGGGTGGAGGGAGCAGTGTTTGCTACACGGGAGGTGGCTGTTGCAACCATTTGGATGTGACCTGGGGCCGCCAGGGACACATGCATGAGTGAATCCCGTGGAAGCAAGGACCGTGAATGGAGGCAGCGGCTCCGACGGGGTGTGCCTTAGAACAGGTGCTGGAGTGGCCGAGTCTTCCCGGTGGTGACACAGACCTGGGCGGTGCCGGTATCCAGTGACCGAGTGAGGGACACACGGGGCTTTGTCTTCGCAGCCTTTTTCTGTCGTGGCTCACTGCAGTGGCTTGAACGGCATGGATTCTTTTTTTCTGTTTTTTTTTTTTTTTTTAAAGATTTTATTTAGAGAGAGAGATTTTTATTAGAGAGAGAGAGAGGCAGAGACACAGGCAGAGGGAGAAGCAGGCTCCATGCACCGGGAGCCTGATGTGGGATTCGATCCAGGGTCTCCAGGATCGCGCCCTGGGCCAAAGGCAGGCGCCAAACCGCTGCGCCACCCAGGGATCCCTTTTCTGTTCTTTTAAAGAGAATTTAGCAATTTGTGGAATTTCTTTAGTATCAAGCACTTCGGTAATAGCTCATCGACAAAGGGAAAGTTCCATTGTGAGTCGTTTCGTTTTTGTAAGAAAGCAGAACAGCATCGATTTGTTCTTTTGCTCTATTTTCAGGATACTCCCTCCCTAGAGATTCGTTTTTAGGTGTCACGCTTCCCCTCCCTCCCTCTCTCTGGGGTGTGAGGGAAGCTCTGCATATGCGCCCGCGAGACTTCTCGGAGGTGATAAATGCGAGCTTCAGTCTCCCATTCACAGGCAGCGGCTGAGAAGCCAAGAAGCGGGCGAGGGGGCGGAGCTGAAGGTGACAGATTGATGGAGATAAGGAGAAATGCACTTGGAAAGGAAGGGAGGAGCGAACCAGGCAAGAGTTGTAAGAACTGGGGAAGCAGGTCTAAATTGGATCTCGAGGTGGCGGGGTGACAGCCAAGTTTCCTATGGGGGAGTGAGTCGCTAGGCTGCCACGTTTGAGGCAGCCTGGAAATTCTGAAACATGAGAATCCAAAAAAGCCAGAGAAGGGGGATAATCTCCAAAGGGGCAGGAGGCGAGGCTGGGCCTCCTCTGGAGCCGTTTGCTGGGTTCCTGTTGTGATTTGATCAGAACCGTCGGTTTGTCTGCAGAGGATTAGTTGCATGTCAGCCCCGTGAGGGATACCTGGTCTCAGAGAGCTGACCGCCGGGCCCCGGCGTGAATCTGGGGTTTCCAAGGCCCCTCCTTGTCTTCCACAGGGTGCCTGTTTTCGGGCTCCATGGCTTACGTCAGCTCAGCCTCCACTGGCTCCTGGAAGTTGCTAGAAAGGGATGATGCAAGTGATCTACCCCCTTCAAATGTCACTGCCTCACAAAGACATCCTTCCCTTCACCCCAACCCACGTGGGCTTAAAGGAACACCAATCGGCAATCTCCACGGACACCTGGTACCCCTGGTCTCCAGGTTCACTGGCTCTCTGGGCTTCCATGGGCTCTGTCCTTGTGTCCCCCACGGGAGACACCCGCTGTTCCGGCACCTGCTGTCCCCTGGGCTGTGTCGCCCTCTGGGTAGTCAGAGGCTCCAAGCAGGGGAGCCGGCCCAACAGCTCAGCACTCCGCCTAGCTCCAAGGTTCCTAGTAGGACCCAAACGAAATATCCAAAGTGCCCTGGAAAGCAATACAAGCACAACCCAGATGCAGAACTGGTCTTAAAAAAATTTAAAAAAGCACCTCTTCTTGCTTTTGCATGTCTCTACGCCATGTGTGTATATTTAGCTGCACGAGCCCTTGAGTGCATCTCACCACGCAGATCTGCAGAGTTCCTGATGCCTCGTCTTTTGAATAGTTCTTTCTCTGCCACCCTGAAAGTGTCATAGTGTTCAGACCCCAATTAGTACGATTGTGCGTTTACACATGGTGGTCAGCTCTTCCCTGTAAACAGAAGTTAAGAGCAGCACGTATTGAACCGAACAGGAGCTGGAGAACGTGCTTCTGTAACGAGTACCTTGTATCATCAGCCTTAGCATCCTCGGAACAAATTGAATCCACTAATCCCCACAAGGCCAAAAGATGAACTATCTTATTTTTTAAGACAAAGATGAACTCAGTGTCAGGGTAGTGCAAGAATATTATTGCCATTTCTTTTATTATCATATATAATACCTTTCCGCTGAAAAGCCGAGAGACATTTTACAAAATCTGACAGTGATCCTCACAACATCCCTCCGGGCCGAGTAGGCTTCATTACAAACAATAAATAATAACCGCCCTTTATTTTGAAACGTCTCCTGCAGAAGTGATTACCAGCAGGATGGAGAGTCCTGATGCGTGGGTTCTGAAGGGCGTCTGTTTCCCGGGAGTTAGAGACGACAGCAGGTTCCCGCGGGTCTCTGTCAAAGTTGTTTTGATTCAAAAAGCTGGTTGCATCGGGACGACTCCAGTGCACCGGAAAAGTATCTGTCATAATTACCAGCATTTACTCTCAGGTCGAAAGAAGTTTAGACCATGGTTATATTACCTAAGGTAGATACGGGAGGTGACCCAGTTCACTGACTCCCGGGAGGATCTGCCACCTGCTAAGAACCGCCTACCGGCCTGTCTTCCAACTGAGTTCTCCTGGTTTAGGGTCTGGTTGTTGTTGTTGTTGTTGTTGTTGACTAGTGTTGTCAGTCACACTGCCTGGCCTCCTTTCAGAGCTTCCTCAGGCAGGCACCTCATCGTAAGGCCCCCGTGGGGAACGGGCCCTGGGCACGTCATATTTGATACCAGGCGTCCTCCTCTCCCCGGCATCAGAGGCTGCACACCCTGCTGGACGCCTGGCCCGAAGGCAGTCAGCGGCTGAGGTGCGAGCTGGGCACAGAAGCATAACCTGAGCCAAGTCAACGGTGTCTCCTGGGCACTGCAGGTGGGAGGTGCCAAGGGAATAAGGGGGTCAGCGATGGGGCAAGAAGATGCCGGGGTCGGGTTGGGATGGGGCTAGGTCACGAGTGACGTAAAACGATCCGTGAGCTGTGGTTGTGAGTGAGCAGACAATTCAAGACGGAGAAAGACGCGGAGATTAGAGAGCGAAGAAGCCAGTTCCGAAGAGGAGACAACAGAGGCGAGTGGAGAAGAGGTGGTGCCCCATAGACTGTGGCAAAGACGCACCATGGCCAAAGACTCCAGAGAAATCTTGGGTTAAGACCCACCCTTCTGCTTGGGCTCCAAGGCTTGGGCTTGAACCCCACTCTGGCTCCTCTTTCTGTATCCCTGGGGCCATTTCTTTGTCCTTTATCCCACTTGTATGTCCCCAGTACCTGGACCAGAGAGTTCCTTAGGACGGTGGCCTTTCCAGTCTGAGATGGAGAATCAGATTCGTTGCTGCATCCACTTCCCCGGGGCACGGATACAGCCACAGTCATTCACTTACAAAAAGAAAAAAACAAACCCTTCTTCGAGTATATTGTTCAACAATCTTTGAGGTCAGTGCTCGGTAGATAACTCCTCAACGGGCGCATTGCGAGCTGCCCAACAAGCTTAGTTGTACCTGATGTAAACGGTAGGAGGATGGGTGTGGAGTGTGCAATCCCAGTGCACGCTCTTCCCAAGCGCTTGTTTCTGTCCTACCCAGTTACGTTAGCGTCCGAACTCACACTCAGAACAAGTCTGTTATATGTTACTCTTCTCCTCAAACGCCCCTTCCAGGATCACTTATTTTCTTTGGCCGTCTAACATTCCAGAGCCATGGGACTATCTCTCTCATTGTCGTTCTCTGGCTTTGATCAATTTTTTTTTTAATTGCTGAATATAGCTGTCACTTTTGAGAAATAAAACTGGAAGGACTCCTATAAAGTGTTCACCATTTCATTCATGTTTATTCTCCTTCACAGTATTTTGTTAAACAATTAAATTACTGTTAGCAAATGGCAATTGCGGGGCATAAAATGCAAATGTCTATGATATCAAAGAAGTTTATCTTGCTGATAGATTTTAAGTGCTTATTGTCGATCGGTCCTTTTCTTCTAGAAACAAAAAGATAATAAGGGTGCCTATTACGTTCCACTTAGATTAATTAATGCGTTTATTCAAGAAATTCTGGTGGTGTCATGAGTTAATGATACGGAAAGATGGTGATTTGGGAGCATATGGTCAGTGTGAAAGATAGCTGCCCAGGCACAGAGCGGGCTAAGATTGAGTGGCCCAATGTCTGGGAACCATTACTTCTTGTCTCTTTAGAGAGGGAAGCCCTCTTGAGCCATGACTAGTTGAAATCCCTCACATTTCCTTGAGGAAAGGAATAGTTTGGGCATCCGTGAGCTCTCATGTTTTTCTCAGCAATAACCTGAGAAACGTATTCTTCCTTCATGTCTTCCTTGTTTTACCAGTGTCTATTTTTCAAAGATGTTTTAGTTCTTAATTTATTGAAAACTTTTATTAAATACATACTTAATGAGCCATTGGAGCTCCTGATGAGCACGAGAGAACAATCCTTAGCACACAGGCTTTAAAGAATTTCAGTTAGTTAAAAAAAAAAAAAAAAGTAATATTTCAGCCATTTTGTACACATTTTTCTCCTGGGGTGTTTGAGATATTGAAAATTTCTGTCCCTACCTTCTGATATTTCTAGAGACTACCAGGGTGGGAACAACTGTCTCTGTGTTCTTTCAGATTTCTCAGGGCGGCCTTGGTATCAAATATGCAGGCCCACAGTCAGCTCCGGTGTGGGATGGCAGTAATGTGGTCATTACATCTTAGATCTTCGTGTCCTTTCTTGCTCGTGGAATCTTGACTTGATTGGTTCTTCTCCAGGGCACATTGTTCCAGCAGAGGCTGACCTCTCATCAACTCCAAGGAAGTTGGAAAAAAAATTAATCAAAGCCAGAGAACGATAATGAGCGGTAGTTCCATGGATCTTGAATGTTAGACGGCCAAAGAAAGGACGTAATCCTGGAAGGGGTGTTGGAGGGGAAGAGTAACATATAACAGACCTGTTCTGAGTGTGAGTTCGGACGCTAATGTAACTGGCTGGGACAGAAACAACTTCAATTTGTGTGAAATTTAAGAAACAGTGAAAAGGACTATAAGGGAATGAAGTGAAACTGAATGGGGAAAATCAGAGAGGAAGATAAACCATGGGAGTCTCTTAACTCTGGGGAAAAAAACTGAGCATTGCAGAGGGAAGGTAGGTGGAGGGATGGGTTACTGGGTGACAGGCATTAAGGAGGGCACATGGTATGATGAGCACTGGCTGTTACACACGACTAATGAATTACTGAAAACTACATCTGAAACTAATGATGTATATTATATGTTGCAAAATCGATTTAAAATTTTAAAAAATTCTAAAAATAAACTAGCTTAGGCCTCATCCCCCTTTGCTTTTTTTCTTTTTAAATATTTTAAAGTTCATTTACTTGTTTTTAGTAATCTCCGTAGTTAATTAATGTGGGGCTTGAGGCCACCACCATGAGATCAAGAGTCACACACGCTTCTGACTGGGCCAGCCAGATGCCCCCGCCCCACTGTCCTTTTAAATGATTTGGCGTGGTTGCCTCTATCAAGGAGAAATGAGGGGAAGCCTGCCAACTTAGACCAATCATGGTAAGTTTGCGACAGAGGTCGGCCTAGCAAGAGGCTAATAGGGAAACTTTATGGAATTCTTTCTTCGTTCTTAAAATAAAATGGAAAGAAGAGAAGATATTTTTCTTTCTCCTCGTCTTGCTTATGGGGGTGCTATATAATGATCTGATAGCTGGAGCTGCTGCAGTCATTTTGTGACCATAGGGGGACTGCTAACACATTGGCAACTGGCAGGCTGGACGGATGGAAGGAATCTTGGCCCTGATTGATCATTTATTAAGCAACTTTATTAACTCATTCTGGAACTTCTCTGCCTCTGGATTATTTTCTTTTTTTGGATGATGCATCTTAAGTTCCTTCTAGCTGCATTTTTCTAGATATTTCTGTTCCTTGAAGCTGAAAGTACTTCAACTGTTGTATAACCGTGATGATAGCTTTCAAAATATTAGCAATAAACGTACTCATGGAATCTCAGAGTTGGGAGCAGCTTGAAAAATAATCTATCCAATTATACAAATTAAAAGTTTGAGGGGGCAACCTATAATTGCCATCAGATGCTGTGACAGTAGGCTTGCACTGACACCCCGAGATTATCACAATGACCTAAGAGGAGGTATATTATCTCTAAGAGGACACCTGTTATGAACTGAATTGTACCACCCCACACCTTCTCCCGCATTTACACATTGAAGGTCTAACCCCAAATGTGATTAGATTTGGAGACAGGACTTCTAAAGAGGTAATTGCAGTTAAATAAGGTCATGAAGATGGGGCCTGAACCCAATATGACTGGTGTCCTTACAAGAAAAGGAAGAGACACCATGGATGCACATGCAGAGGAATGCCCAGTGAGGACGCACAAGAAGGTGGCAATCTACAAGCTTAAGAAAGAGGCCTCCTCAGACCCTGCCATCATGTCGATGTTGGACTTCTAGACTCTAGAACTGTGAAAAAATTAATTTCTGTTGTTTAAGCCACTTGGTCTGCAGCGTATTATTATGAGAGCCCCAGCAAACTAATATAAGATCCAAACAAGATTGCTTTAAATAAAAGGCACCTTTATTATCCCATATGACATAGACAGTTCTAGACTTAGGACATTTCCAAGGCTGACTAATTAACAGCTCAGTAATGTGAACAAAGACCCAAACTCTTTCCATTTTCCAATTCTGTCATCTTCAGCAACCTGACTTTTAACCCCTAGGGTGTCCATGCCCAGATGCAAGAGAGCTGTATCAGCTCCCGTGCTGCTGCCTACTCACAGCTGTTTAAGAAGCAGAAAAACCAGCTTCGCCTCATGCAAATCTATTTGGGTGAAGAAGCTTCTCCAGAGCTCCCCCCTCCCCATAGTCCTTTGGTTATGTCTTGTTAGTCAGAATTGTGTCATGGGCTTTTGCCTAAGTAACCCCTTCAAGGAGAATGGGGTCACTGTGATGGCTTTAGATCCATTGTGAATCTCTCCTGGGGGGCGGGAGGGGGCTCAGCCTCCCCCGAAGCATGTGGCTCCTTGGTGTCTGCTAGCTACGAATTATGGGATGGGAAGAGGGGACAAGTCTTGGACAACAACCAACAAGGTCCCTGTTGTGTGTGTGTTCCATTTCCCGTTTTGATCCCAAGTACTCGCCCGACACATCATGTGGTTTGTAAACTTGCCAGGGCAGGGAGGACCACAAGGGACACCCCCCAGGCTTCCCCAGCTCTCTTTGACCTTATTCCATGCTTACTAAGCAGTTTTCTCATGATTGATTAGGCTACCTAACTACCTGGATGTCTGGTAGGAAGTGTCCTGGGTAGCGGCTGATGTAATCCGTGGAGGAGAGGGGTGTATCACATGTTTTAAATTAATAGCTTCATGTTCTGACCTCACGTCACAGTCCTAGGTGTGTCACGACGGTAAATACTTTGTTCTTGTGTGCTGGGCACTCCAGGAGATGCGAGATATTCAGAAATGAAGAGGATGCTGCTCCGAGGGCCTCTCTCGGTTGGAAGCTCAGAGTCCCAGAGGGGGCTGTTGGGGTCACCTTTGAGGGAGCACATGCCAGACACGGGGTCAAGTGCTCTCCAGGTTGCATGGCTGTGCTCACTGTCACTTTCTGATTTCATTACCTAGGATTCCTCTTCTCACTCCTTCTGCTCCTGCCACTCTGGTCCACGAACTCTCGAAGTAACACTTTTGGGAGTAATTTCTAACCTGGAATACGTTTCCCCCAGGGATCCTTGTGGCTAATTCTCTTATCCCTTTTCAAAAATTGGCTCACAGGTTACCTTCACAGAGAGGCTATGGAAGCTTCCAGTGTCCCGACGCTTCCCATCGCCCTTCTCTGCCTAGCCTTTTGCCACAGCCGATGTGACCACAGGGCATGCTGTGTACTTCACACACGGCTTTTATTTATCGCCAGTCTCCCCCTACCAGAATATAAGGTCCTTGAGGGCAGGGATTTCTGTCTGTTTCCCTAATGTCTACAGTAGCACCTGACACATAGTGGGATCCCCAAAAAACACATTTATTAATAAATGAATCATCTCCAATACGTAGAATTGTTACTCATACGAATTGCTCTTGATTACAGAGCAAGGACACTGTGGAGCTAAGACTTGATTCCAAGGCTTTCCAATGGTAGAGCACACCTGAAATGCCCCATATCCTTTTGAGTCCATAAATCTGCAAAGACACGTAGCAGACCCTGGGTCATGGTAACCCTTGGAGACCCGGCTTCCACGGAGACCTCATGGAGGTAGAAATCACACCAGCAAGGTGAAGAGGGAACATTTAATATGAAGAATCGTAAGCTTGCAAAAGGTAATTAACAACTAAAAGGTGTAAAAAGGGCCCCCGAGAGGTAGAGAGGCACTAAGTAGAGAAAACACTGCTTCCCCTAGACTGAGAGAGAGCGTCCAAGAAGGCACTTCCAGGCACCAAGGAGCAGCTCCCCCGTCACCCCCCGGGGCCGAGTGGCTCCCTGGCGCCCCCCAGTCTTGCAGGAGGTGGCTGAGGCCGGCCACTGGTCACCGCAGGTGCCAAGCGGGTTGATGGCCTAGTGGAAACCTCACACCAGGAGTGAAGTAAGGAAGATCTCTGCCTCCTGTTCTGGCCCTTGCGGAGCCCCTCTAGTACCCTCGGTTGGCAGAGCGGCCGTGGTCTAGCCCGCAGAGGAGAAGGGTTCACAGGGACCTGCTCCAGCATCACGACACAGCAAAGAAGGGCGCACCGGGAACCATGAGGCGATCCATGAGTGACCGGCCCACCAGCCAAAGATCGCCCGAGAGGCGGTGGGGGGCAGCCCTGGCCCTCCCGTCTCTCCTCTCCACGACGTGGGAAGTTCACGGTCTATGACCTGCCTTAGCCGCTCGTGTACATTTTCTTCCCATGTAAGTTGGAGAACAGATGCTGCGGTCCTTGTCGGTCCGCTCAGGATTTTCACGTCACCAGGTGGGGAGGCAGATGATTCGGCCGAGGAAAGCAAGATTTTGGTGAATACAGCCTACCCTTGTTTTCTTCCATAATTAATGTCTTGTCGGTCTCTTCGTGCACTTGAAGGAAGGACTGGAGAGCTCCCATTTCTGCTGCTCACACCGCCGCGCCCTCTGTGACCTCCTAGGCCCTGGGATTCGTGGGTGGGCCCAGCGTATCCCTGCATCTCCTGTCGGAAAATAAAGACTGTTTCCTTCCGTGTGTGGACATACAGAGACTTGTGCTTTCCTCCTGGAGAGGGCTAGAAAACCTGCCTGAAACTCCTCAGTATTCTTTTAAGAAATATCAGTTTATTAAAGCTTCTCGTTCCTCAGCTCTGCGGGTCTTTCGCCTGAAAATATCGTGCCACGCTTCCTCCACGACGGTGGTTTCCTCGTGCTCAGGGTAAGGGTTCAGGATGTCATTTCCACGTCTGCTCCTCGTAGGCAGGCCGTTCATGATCTTGCTGCCCAGGCATCATCGTAACCTTTTCGAAAGCAGCAGAGCTTGTTTCAGGGGAGAGGTGAAGTCCATTAAAGACAACAGCTTCTCGCAGAGTCGGAGCTGGACTACAGTTTGGCTCAGACGGTCTTCTCATTGGTTTGGGGTTTCGGTCCATTGAAGGAAAGCTCTGATTACATCTTACAGCAGGCCCCTAGGCAAAAAATGTGCTTTATCTGCACAATGACGGTGGTTCCCTTTCCTTTGACCATGTCCCTGAAAGACACTGTACGCTAGGGAGCAGATGCTTCCTCTGGGGCGCCCCATCCTCCCACCTGCATCAGAGCACTTTGTACATCACAGAACTGCGAGGGAGGACGCTCGGGTGCCCTGTCTGATGTTCACGTATCCACTTCAGTACCTTCAGCAACAGCCTTGGATTTTGCAAACCCCAGGGTGGTCTCTGTATTAAGCACTTACAGACTCCAGATCCCAAAGTGAGGTGACGCCCCCAGAAATCCCTGCCCCATGCAGGGAAGGCCAGGTCTTTTGACTTTTTTTTTTTTTTTGGTCTTTTGACTTTAAAAGCTAGTTGAGGGATCCCTGGGTGGTGCAGCGGTTTGGCGCCTGCCTTTGGCCCAGGGCGCGATCCTGGAGACCCGGGATCGAATCCCACGTTGGGCTCCCGGTGCATGGAGTCTGCTTCTCCCTCTGCCTATGTCTCTGCCTCTCTCTCTCTCTCTGTGACTATCATTAAAAAAAAAAAAAAAAAAAAAAAAGCTAGTTGAGGAATAAGAAGGGAAACCATAGCCCGCGAATGTCACAGGGCCCATTAGAAGGAAAGTAGGCTTGCTAGTGTCTGTGATTTGTTATCTGAAATAGTCTTAGAATGAGCCCCCCTCAATAAATGAGGGGAGAGGAGGTAAATAACTTGGATTTTTAAAACCATATACCTGTGAGCCTGGGGTTTGAGAAGGGCACACTGAAATGTTCTTTGCATGCATCCATATCACTAAAAATAATTTAAAAAGATTTTTTAAAATTTATTTATGATAGTCACACACACAGAGAGAGAGAGAGGCAGAGACACAGGCAGAGGGAGAAGCAGGCTCCACGCACTGGGAGCCCGATGTGGGATTCGATCCCGGGTCTCCAGGATCGTGCCCTGGGCCAAAGGCAGGCACCAAACCGCTGCACCACCCAGGGATCCCACTAAAAATAATTATATTGAAAAGTCACGCCCAGCCTTGGGAAAACATCATCCAAAAGTAAAGCAGACTTCCTTTGCCCTTTCATCTTTTGGGAGAGGGATTTGTCTACTGGAAGACCAGTCCAAGAGGACGGACCACTCTTAAGATGCCACTCTGTCAGTGTTTGAAGATTTCAAGACAAACTGAGAGTTTCCTGGTCAAACAAAAGAGTCCACGTGCTTTGTGGGCAAAACCATTGTACAAGGCAAGTCTTTTCCTTGATGAAAATGTAAGTTCCTTACTAAACTCCGATCTCCTCGAGGGTGGGCGCCGTAAACCCGTTTGCGTTGGTGTCCCTGATGCCGGCTCGGTGCGATCTACAGCCAAGCGATCAGCCAAGGACAGGGAGGAGGAGAAGGGAAAAGAAAGAACATGAAAGGAGGGGAGTGGAGGCAGGGAGAGGGAAGGGGAGGAAATTTCAGGCAGGTGCAGAGACGGAATGCAGCAGAAGGGAAGCCCTTCAGACAGGGGCGACCATGGCCAAGGGGGATTGTTTGCCCTTTCTCCCTCCAGTGTGTTTCTTCCTTCTTTGGGGTGATTTTTCTTGTCCTCCCAACACATTTTAGGGGGCCCCATCTGCTTTTCATAGCTTCCAAGCATACATTTTTACTGTAGTGAAAGCAGCAACGGGGGGTACCAGGCGGGGTCTCCTGACTCGTCCCTGCCTGACTGCGCCACCTCGCTGTCACGACACGGCTGGAGGGGAAGGTGGGCATCTTCGTGTCATGTAATCTCTCAGAGAATGAGGTACATGAGAGCTGGATAAATGTCTGTAAAGAAATTAAAGCTTTTCGGATGAAAAAAAAAAGGAGTCAAGTAAAGGTGAAGTTTTCTTAGAGACGATGCCCTCGATGCTCTTGACTGACAACAGGGTCTTTTGTGGGGATGCAAGTGACTTTTGAACTACTAACATTTGCAGGATGCTCACTTAAAACATTCTTAAGGCCTCCATTAAAAACAAATGCATTTCTTTGACTTTTATGTTTTAAAAGAAGCCTCGTTTTAAGACTGTAATTGAGGATTAATTACACTGCCCTTTTCCATAGATCTCAAAATACCGTGCAGTTTTCCACATTTAGAGAAAGAATCTCAGTATTTGATTTTTTTTTAAAGATTTTATTTATTTATTCATGAGAGACACAGAGAGAGAGGCAGGGACACAGGCAGAGGGAGAAGCAGGCTCCATGCAGGGATCCCAACGCGGGACTCGATCTCGGGAACCTGGGATCATGCCCTGGGCCTAAGGCAGATGCTCCACCGCGGAGCCACCCAGGCGTCCCTCAGTATTTGATTTGAGTGGGTTTTCCTAGACCTTCTCTGATACTTCTGGTACAACCATCAGTGTATGACATTTATCAGTCAGGACTACCTCTTAGGAGTGACACTTCCTCGTGTGGCTTCAGAGAATAATAGATTGATTATTTTTAGGTGCTGACTCTATACCACGGGGTTATGATTGTGAGTGAAATGAAAATAGCGCACATGTCGTGTTCTGAATGTACCTTCTTCACACCCACTGTCACTGTGGGTTTCCACTCATGGCGCGAGGCACTGTCAACCTCCAAAAGCCCAAGCTAAAACCCAGACTGGACCTGGGAGCCACCAGGGACCCCTCTTCCTTTGCAAATCCCACAGTCCTGCCAGTTATCAGTCTTGCAGATCCCGTCTCCTTGCACCCCCAGCCCCCTACCCCCCGCCGTCCCCTGGGGCACTGGGAGTTCACGCTCTCAGCAACTTTGGCCTGCAGGCCTGCTGAGATCCTTTATGGCATCTCCCCATCGCGACACTGATGCATCTGTCTCCCCAGTGTATCATGGTTTATACTTGATGAAATGGAATCCAGGCACTATTTGTCTAACATTTTATACCTTATGAAGGTACGTTTTAGATATGGATGGACGGAACAATTTTTAAAAATTGAATTTATTAACGGCACAAAAGCAATTTTCTCACCAATTATAGGAACGCGTTTGCTTTTGTTCAACCTCTTCAAAAAAGTTTTGCGGGTGAACTTTTTTATTTAGTTTTATTTAACCTATGTGGAGAAAAGGAGACAAATCATTATATTTCCAGCTTGATGAATTTTTGCAAAGTGGACCTTGGCGTGTGACCCTGTAATTTAAATTAGACCCAGGAAATTGAACATTATCAGTCTCCAGAAGCTTCCCTGTCCCCTCCCCTAGGCCACATAGTGCCCTTCTCCTCTGCCAAGGACGTCCCCTCTGCCAAGGACGACCGCCTGCCTGACCTCGGCCACCACAGGCCGTTTCCTGGCTTTGCACTTTACGTGGTAGTCAAATAGCGCATCCTCCCTGCGTCCAGCCTCCTTTGCTCACTGCAAAGTTCCTGAGATCTGCTCACGTTGTGATGCTATGTGTTTTCATTCTCAGCGCTGAAACATCTGACTACTTTTGACGACATCATCCTATCAATAGGTCACATCTCAGAGCACGACATACAACCTAGGTAAGGCTTTCTTTATTGTTATAAAGTAATATTTCAAGTATTATGGACGCCTTGAAGCATTTTGGCCAGCGTCTCCTCCGATCTTTGCCTCCAAGGGGGTTGAGGGAGACTCCGGGCTAGGAGGAGAGGACTGAGCTGTGCCATTTCCTCGTGCTTGAATTGTTCGTATCATCTACAATCTGATGTCTCTGCAGGAATCTTTTAAAACCCGTGTGTTAAAAAAAATAAAAATAAATAATAAATAATAAATAATAAAATAAATAAATAAATAAATAAATAAATAAATAAATAAAACCCGTGTGCTCATTTTGCCAGGGCTAGTTTAGCTGAAATTAGGTAACATAAGCCATAAATCCACTTGACTGCACACACGGTGGGTACAAAGCGTCTGAGACGAGAAGCGCCCTGCCAGGAACCCTCTCCGCTTTGACTAGGGTAAGTAACACACGGGCCTCTGGCACATGGGAAAAGTGAAGGTCTTCACATTAATTCATGTATTAATTGCTAGTAAAACTTAATTTTTTAGATGACAAATATAATGAATACCTATCAACAAGTTCCGATACTCCCTTTCCTACCGTAGTGGGTCAGCTTGCCGCCCTCCCGAACATCCTCCCACTTTGGAAACCGCTGATGGAATAAATGGCTTCAGGAGCACCCGCCCAGCTCCGTGCTCACCTCCTACCTCACTGATCTACCCTCCAAATAGCTGCTACGTCATGTTTTTTGAATGCATATCTAAGTAAGGCCTTTCCATGCTTGAGACCACACTCGCCGCCCCCCTCCCTTCATTAGCTCTGCAAATTGCCTCCAGCCTACACGGCCAAGCTGTTCATCCCTGCCCTCCGGACTGAGCCGTCCCCTCTGCCCACCTTCTCCGGGCTGTCCCCTGGTCATGCTGAACTGCTTGTTGTTGTCCTATCATGAGCCACGCTGACGCGGGCCTGCGTAACTTTGGCTGGTTTGGCGTCCTTGCCCAGAAGGCATCTTGCCACTTGCATGCAGGACTAATGCTCTTCCATTTTTGCAACTTCTCCTAAGAATCGCCTTTTCCACGGACTTTCTCTTGTCCAGCAGTGGGATTTTTGCAGCCATCCTCTGCAACAGGGCTCTGCCCTCCACTCCTGCCCCAGCCTCTGGTGCCGGCACCTTCCCAAAAGGAACCCTCTCAGCAGACAGTGATGGTCTACAAATGACCAAATTCATCAGACTTGTATAAAAAAAAAAGTTACTGGTTCTCAAACTTCAGAGTGTAGCACAATCATCTGGAAGGATTTGAAAGCACAGATGGTTGGGCCTTACTCCTAGAGTTTCTAATTCAGTCGCTTGCGCTACACAGAAAACATATTCTAGAAACTTCCGTCATAGCTCCCTTACTGTAATGTTGGCAGTAGTGGAGCAACCTGGCTGAGGTGTGGGTGCAGTGGTGCTGTGGGAAGATTCTACACCGTATTTCAGACTAGATGCTAAATAAGGTTTCTCTGCAGCAGCGCTATTGATATTTGGAGCCAAGTAATTCTTTGTTGTGGGGGCTGTTCTCTGTCCCGTGCCTTCAGGATATCTAGCACCATCCTCGGCCTCTATCCACTCGCTGCCCTCGTCCCCTCTCCGACTTCTCCCCACAAGCCCCCACCCCAGGCTGTGACAACCCCAAATTCCTTCAGATATTGCCAACTGTCCAGGTGGGGGAAAAAATCACTCCTAGTTGAGAAACACTGTGCTAGATTCATCGCTTCTTAGCTGTGTGATTTTGGGCTAATTAGGAAATCTCTGTATTTTGGTGTTATCCGTCCAATGGGTATAATGACCCATCTTGAAAGGCCGCCACGTAGCTTATATAAGCTACTGTGCCTCGCTGACCCAGGCTCGGTTGGCTTTGCCCTGAAACTCAGTATTCTCCTGGCTTCTAAACCCTAGACAATTACGATGCTTCATTTTCCTTTTTCTCCTTTTCCTTGACGTCCGTTGCCTTCAGCCCGCTAATCCTCATGTTCTCTCCAAGGATCGTTTTTAATGATTCCCGTGGTTATTTTTGGGTAAGTGACTATAAAATCTAAATCTCTAGGCCCCATCTCTTTCAAGATCCAATTGTGTGTCAGCAATGGCCTGTTGGATATTTGGACTTTGATATTTTCTTGCTGATACCTCAAATTCAACATGTGTAAAATGATTCATTCTATTCCTTTTTTCTTTCTGATTTCCTACTTAAATGAAAGGCATCATTACTTTTTTTATTTTTAAGATTTATTTATTTATTTATTTACTTATTTGAGAGAGAGCACCTGTATGAGTAGGGGGGAGGGCAGCGGGAAAGGGACAAGCAGACTCCCCACTGAGCCTGGAGCCCACCTTGGGGCTCGATCCCAGAACCCTAAGATCATGACCTGAGCAGAAGTCAGACACTCAATTGACTTGAGCCACCCAGGTGCCCCAAGGTTTTGACTTGAAAAACAAAACTGCATATTAAAATCAATAAGTATTTTAATTAAATATCTGCAAAACCTGACATGCTATCAACTAATCTAATGCAAGTCAACTTTTAGACAAGTAGGTATAGATTATATTTAATGTGGGATTTGGGTTCACTTGGATATGTTTGATAGAAGATGGGTTTGGGTCGCCAAATTCAGTGCCTCGGCCCTAGGGACTTAGGAGAGTCTTGAACAGTCCTTCTGGAGAAGTTGGTGGTTCAGGTTGTAATGGGAAATGTTCTCATTTTAAATGTTGGCGACTGATTTAATTTGAATTTTTTAAAAAGTATATAGGCATTTGTGACGCTATGGGTAGACCTTGAAGGTGCCACGCTAAGGGAGAGAAATCCGAGAGGGGACGGTAAATACTGTATGACCTCACTTCTATGTAGAAGCTCAAAAAAGCTGAACTCATAAAAACAGAATAGAATGGCGATTGCCAAGGGCTAGGGGTCGGGGAATTGGGGAGATTTCGGTCAAAGGGTACAAACCTGCAACTAGAAGATGAGTAAGGTCCGGAGAGCTGACGCACAGTGTAGTGATGGTCGTCCACACTATCATAGACTTCAGCGTCGCTAAGAGCCTAGGTCATACGTGTTCTCACCACAAAAAAGGAGTGATAGTTATGTGACGTGCTAGAGATGTTAACTACCACTGCTACGGTGGTAATCACACCGCAGTAGGTAAAGGTGCCAAATCACTTTGGACGTCTTAAACCTACACAATATTATGTGCCAATTATATCTCAATTAAAAAAAAATAGTACAGTACGTAAGCTAAATAGAACCTGCTGTGGGCCAGGCTGGGCCCTTGGGCTACCAGGGGATGAATTTGGTTTGATTGGCTTGGATTAGTGAAACCGTCTTAACTGATTTTTCGACCCTCATTCTTTTGGCCCATCTTGCTCACCGATCTCCCTTCGAACTTTCTAAGTCATCAATCCATTTATCTGCAGATTAAGCACAAATCGCTAGCCCTGACTTTCAAAAAAGCTACATCATTTTGCTCTTAATTATCTTTCCAACTTTATTTCTCATTGCACCTGCTACAGGAATTCTGCACTGTATTCAGATTGGACGAGCCAGGTGAGTTACAACCCTTAGGTTTTTGCTGACACATTTTCCTTACCCTCGATGTCTGGGTTGCTCTTCTCCATTTATTTAATTCTTCCAGGACTTTCTAACTTGCTTCATGTCTGCATTCTCTGTAAATTCTTCCCTGACCTTTCCAAACCAGTGTTACCTCATTCTGTGGCATTTGTTGTCCTTAGCAGTCCCGTGGTAGGTAGTTTACGCCACTTTGTTATTTTAATTCATGTTCCTGTGCCTTTTGGTTTTTGTCTCCTCAGTCAATGTTGGTGATGTGGATCAATCTGGAGTAGTCTATGCTGCTTCAAAGTCTAGAAAATTAAAAAGTTAACGCATCCATCAAAGAGCCCACTCTCATAAGGAGTAACTTATGTCCTTGAATAATATCATACGGTGACACCAAAATGGAGAGTCCGTACGTAAAAAAGGTCATGAATCCAGCTGCTTGAGACTATTCCTAAAACCAATGGGATTTTGGACCAAATTGGCCAGATGTTCTGCTCAGAATTAAAAAAAAAAATTTTTTTTTAAAGTGAAAGTCGACAACAAGAAATAGAAGGCATTTATTTTTGTTCACAAGCTTCTGTGTACGTACTTTTGGCTGCTTGTGCCTTCTCGAGAAGGCAGCACAGATGAAATATAGCCCCAACGTACCAAGCTTTGTGTTGGGTTGAATTTTCATTACTCAGTGACGGTTTTACTTAGTGTCCTATTGGCTATTACACCCTATAATAGGATGGTCCTTAGTCTCATGCTGTCCCTCACATTGTAATGGGCTTTAAGGCACGTTGTAATCTATTATTTATATTTAATAAAAAACGGATCCTCCATACATGACGGGGTCACATGTCAGGTACTGCCATCCAGACCTTCCAAGCATGGGAGGTTACAGAATCTTTTTATCTGGCATCTGAGGGTTGACGTTGAGCGCTGGCAGTGTCCCCACCAGCGGGCCGCTGACTTTGCCCTTCATGCCCTGAGCTCGGAGTGTGAAATGCTCTCACGCTCCTTGTGGCAATCCAATTATGATGTCGGCCTTCCCTTTTTGTCTTCCTCAGCTCTGCTATCTTCAAACGGCATCTCTTGTTACCTCCACCAGTGAGGGTGGTGAGGGTGGCCGTATTTTCCTGCAACCAGGTTAGTTCCCCTCCACGAAGGGAGGCTTTGTCCGTCAGTATTCCCAATTGGTTTCTAAAAATAAAGCCTAATACTTTCTCTAGGACAGAAGTTAAACCAGCCAGACAATGATCGTCTGGACCTGGGGCATCCCTGGATCTTTAGGATTGTCACTTGATTTCAATTCCTCGAGAATCTCTCCTGAATCTTGACTGATAGGACTCCAGTTAATCACCTTGATGTTCCAATGTTGTGCTGTAAGTTTGGCCAATCAGGACTTTTTAAAACGAGTCAACGCGAATGTGGACCAGGCGACCAGTGAGTGTTGATGCTTCAGTCTTGTTCATTCTTTTGTTTTATGAGCAAATGAGCCTTGCGAGGAACACAAAGACGGTTTCGACTGCCTGCTCGCAGAAGCTGATGTACTTCTGATCCCCTAAAGAGCAGTTTGAAGTAAAATCAGGGACAAAACATTGAAAGTAGCTAGCTTGTTTATTTCTTTCGTTGTGAGTTAAACATTTTTTCCCCTTTTTCTTTCTCATCCTTGGCCTAATGGTCCATTTCCAAACTGGAGTTAAGTAGCTGTGTGCTCACTCTCATCTTCCACCCATCTGCTCTTTGTCTGCTTGGGGCAAGTTTTCTAAAAACAATTCCATTTTGTCAGTTTCCACCTCATTTAAATACATTCAAAAAGCTGTGAATTACTGCCCCGAACAGTCTTCCAAACTTTCAAATTAATCTGCCGTTTAAAAACCCTTTCTTCTTCATTTTAACTTTTGCAACTTTTCTTTATCCAAGGATCCTTGAAGTTGCTGAAAACAACTCCAGTAGAGTGCGGCGCTCTACCTCTGACACCTGCCTTCTTTTCGGTCTTGTCCATTTTTAAAAGAAATTTAATTTCTTGTTTCTTGCCTCAGCTGCAAGTTTTTCCAATGTTACTCTAACCAGTTTGCTTAAGGTGGTAATTTGTTCTAATATTCTATTTTTATGGCATATAAAAATAAAGTAAAAAAATATGAGCTTGGGGCAGCAAGTATCCTGATTAATGGAGAACTCTCACCGATTCTCTTTTACCAAAATGGATGCAATCTTCAGGCATATAAATATTTTTCATGCCAAAGATGTGTGAGGTGTGGGTCCAAAAACAGAGTACCCTTCTGATAAAAAGAAGAGCCTCTGCATAAACCATAGAATACACTGATGCAAACGGCATTGAGGGGTTCTCTGGTTGGCTCAGTCGGTGGACCTTGGGACTCGATCTCAGGGCCTTATGAGTTTTGGGCCCTACATTGGGTGCCTAGAGCTTACTTAAGAAAAAAAAAAAGGCATCGAGGAAACTGTGTACTTAGAACTGCGCTAGGCACCGCGGAGGTACGATTTACGGCACATTAGCATGCTAGCTGGAGGATAAGACTCTGATGTGGACGCTTAGATGACAATATAAGACAATAGGTCAAGAGAAGTGACAAGGTACTATTATTGGCAAGAGCAGGTTGTGAGTGTCATTGGGTGAGAAGGGTCAGAGACGTCTCCACGGAAGAGCCAACACTAGAGCAGAGTTTTGTGTGATGGGAGGATCCAGACAAAGGGCAAGGAAGAGGGCATCTTGGATGGGGACGGTAGTGGGACCGAGGCTAGCGGGCAAGAAGCAGAAGATGTGGCGGGTCCTAATGAGCACCAGCGTCAATGAGGAATGGGCTCTCACTTTGGAGAGGCATTTGGGGCCAAATTATGGAGGGCCTCGATGGAGAACCTAAGGAGTCTGGAGCTTGTCTTTAGACCAGTAAAATGCTATTAGAGAAATTATTATTATTATTTTTTTTAGAAATTATTAATCTCCCTCTATTTCAGTCTACTATAAAGTTAGGAGAAGAATACTTCCTACTGCGGAGGATTATTGTGGGAAATAATTGAATTCATGATTTAAAATTATTTTGTTCCTAGGGGCTCCTATTGCAACTTCGCAGTGATGTTGCTTATTACAAAGGAAACACCGTCAGATTCTGTTTTCACGAGAAAAAATAACTCCGACTCCCCAAAATCACAACCGTAGCAAATGTTGTGAATCGGTTGAAAACAGTGGCCGAAATGTTATCGGACACTCCTCTTTAGGTTCACCGTGTAAGACGTCGACTTGATTAAAAAAGAATTCGTTCTGTGAGCTGGAATTAATTTAGGGAAGAGAAAGGAAAAGAGAGGAGAGCCTGAGGTGATTCCCACTGTTTCTGGAAAGACTTCTTGCCAGGAAACCGGGGCTGCCCTCCTCCTCTGGTGGACTGCCACACCGGCCAAGCTCGGCCTCACTCGCCCATCCTATCCAGCTTACCGGCACTCTCTGAGACCAAACTGACTCCGCGCCAGTGACCTTACACACACACCCGTGCTCACAAACCCAGTGAATTCAGTGGACCCCGGCGTCTGTGGAGCACCGTCGGCTCTCTTAAAGAATAAAACACTTTATTCATTTTTTAAAAAGATTATTTATTTGAGAGAGAGAGAGAGAGAGAACGAGCAGGGGGGAGGAATAGAGGGGCAGGGAGAAGCAGGCTCCCCGCTGAGCAGGGACCCCGACGCGGGGCTCGATCCCCGGACCCTGAGATCATGACCTGAGCTGAGGGCAGACGCCTAACTGACTGAGCCACCCGGGCGCCCCAAGAATAAGACGCTGTAAAATCAAATGTTTGCAACCGGAGTGACGGTGTCGTATAATAGAATACACGGATTTGGCGGGTGGAGGCCACATCACCATGGTTCGGCTGTGTGACCCCAAGAGAGTTTTTCGACCTTTCTAGAGATCCTCTTATTCATCAGTGAAATAGTAACTACTTCAGAAGATCACAGTGAGGATCGATGAAAGCGCGCATCTCAAATAACAATGTTGGCACCCGGCACACAGTAAGTGATAAGGAGCGGCGTGCGGCAGGTGGCCCCGACCAGCTCTCAGGAGCTGACTGATAAATCATTAGAAATTTCGAGAGCTGGTTGTTAAACACAGGCATTATTGACTTAAAACTAAATAAGCTCTATTAAAAACAACTGTATACTCCAAACATATCACTTCCTAGTCATTTTATTATATTTTGTTCTATCTCCACTCTGAGGCTACTCACATCTGTAGCTGTAGGATGGAAATGCCAGTTAACAGTGTCCCATCGCACATTTCTTCCCAACTCCGCGTTCAAGGACTACTTGGTGGTAACTTGAAGTCTTTTTTTTTTTTTTTTTTTAAGATTTTATTTATTCATGAGAGACACAGAGAGAGGCGGAGACATAGGCAGAGGGAGAAGCAGTCTTCCTGTGGGAAGCCTGATGCCGGACCCAATCCCAGGACTCCGGGATCACGACCTGGTCCAAAGGCAGATGCTCAACCACTGAGCCACCCAGGCGTCCCTACTCGAAGTCTTGGTACCACAGATACTGGCAAAAGCCACAGATCAGGGCTTCGCATCCCCTCCTCCACCCTTCTCCAGAGAGCTGGTTGTTAAACATTTCCCAACACACCACTGGTGACAAAATCCCATTAGTTTTCTTCCTTTTAAGGTACGTCAAGCGTCTGGCAGAGTGCATGCCTGGTGCACAGAATGTGCTGGTAAAGTAGAAGTCTTCGTGGGCTGTTTTTTTTTTTTTTTTTTAAAGACTTATTTATTATTAGAGAGCGAGCGAGAGCGAGAGAGCGCACGTGCATACACGGGCACGAGTGGGGCAGGTGCAGAGGGAGAGAAGCTTCAAGGAGACTCCACGGGTGCCGAGCCCAGCCCGGGACTCTGTCCCACCACCCATGAGCTCACAACCTGAGCCAGAGCCAAAGTCGGACTCGGAACCGAACGAGCTGCCGAGGCTCCCGAGTCCTCAGTGCTCTTGACCACGCTGATTAGATGGAGACGTGGAAGGAATCGGAGACTTCGTCTCATCAAGTCCCGAGGCCACCGGGCCGGGGCCCTTAGGAGCCCAGTGCGACCTCTGGGGCTCACCTGAGTCCCGCTGAGGCCTCGTGGGCTCTGTGCTGGGCTCCCGGTCGGGCTCACTCACCCCGGGCCTCCCTGTCCTCGGCGGACACGTGGCAGCACTGCCCGGGGGGTCCGTCTCGGGTCCCTGAGCCCCTACAGTCGGGCCACCACCCTGTCCCTGCAGGGCCAGCCACCCCCCGGAGCAGAGCCTTGCGGCCTGCCGCCCAGCCCCCCGGCCGGGTCTCCGGATTCCCCTGGCACCTGCCTCACTGGCCCGGGGCCTGCCGTCACCCCCTCCCGGACTCACCTCCGGGGCCGCACATGCCGGGGCCCAGGCTCGAGCCCTTGTCCAGCTACTGATGCCCACGGTCCGCCTCCCGCCTCCGCCCGGGGCCTGTGGGCAAGCCCGCCTCTGGCTCGCGCATCCTGGCGGCCTTCTCTGTCTTTCCGTGGTTGGTGGAGGCGGCGAAGATCCTGGGGCAAAATCTGAAAAAGGTAAAACTACGAAGGGAAACTAGTTGTGTCGCCCATTAGCGCGGGCCGAGGGGCCTGTACAGGGAGAGACGTGGGTGCTGAGTCCTCGGAGAAGCGGCGGCCGGCACCGGGCCACCGACCATTCGAGGCCAAGCTGCGATGCCCTGGGACCCCCTCCAATGCGGAGGCCCCGCAGACTTTTCCACTGAGACCAGGCGCAGGTGTGTTTCTACCCGACTTCCCAAGGCCACAGGGTCCGTGTGTCCTGTAGACGAACAGGGGGCAGTACACCCAGGCCCGCGGATCCCATCTGGCGGCCGCCGGCTGTTTCGTAGGTGAAGTCTACCTGCACGGTCCCCAGTCCCGGCTCGTCCCCTTGTTGTCCCCTTGTTGTCTCGGGCTGCTTTGGGGACTGGGCGAGCAGCTGCCACCGAGGCGGCGTGGGCCACAAAGCCTACAGAACTCACTATCCACCCGTTGGGGAAAAAGTGCTGATGCCGGAGCCGGCACTGAGGAGGGGGTGAGCTCCTGAGGCCTTTCTGCAACGACTCTAAGCCTGATGGGTCAACGGGACAGGGACGGGTAAGGGCGACAGCTGCGGACCCGTGTCACTCGCTCACGCACGCGGGAGCCCGAGCCCAGGGCCCCTTCTGAGCCCCTGGAGCGGCCTGGAGCGACCTGGCCTGGCCTCCGTGGGGTCCCCGCGGCCTGGGGCCTCGGAGGCCGGCGCGTCCCTGGCGGGGATGCAGGTGCGCGACCCCGCGTCACCCCGAGGGCCTCCCCGGGCTCGGCTCACGGCCGCCGCCTGCCCCGGGGGGTGCCCCGCCGCCCTCCTGCCTGCGGAGCGCACGGTGGGGGCGGCCCCTGGGGCTCAGGCTCGGCTGGGCTCGGGGCTGGCTCAGCGCCTGCGCGGTGCGCCCGGGTCCCCCCGCCTGGTGCCCCCCGCGACCCTCCGCGGCCTCCGGGGAAACGCGGCAGGACGGGCTCCGCGGACCGGGAGGCGGGGCGGGGCTGGGCGGGGGGCGCCGGGCCCCCCCACCCCTTCCCCCAGCCTCTGACCGCGGGGCGGGGGCGCGACTGTGGCACCTGCCGAGGGGCCTGAGCTCGCCCTTGGGAGACACCTGCGAGGGACCCGGCTGTGCCCGCCGGCGTCGGGGCTGGGTGGGGCGGGGGGCGAGGCCAGGCAGCTTTCTCGGCGATGGTTAGGCTCCGCAAGAACACACGCGCACACACGTGCACACACATGCACCCCGCACCGCCCCACACGCGCACACATGCACACACGCACAGTGCACATGCATGCACCCATGCACACCACACATGCACACACGTGCACACGCATGCACCCCGCACCCTCCCACACGCACACACATGCACACACACGCACACACACGCGCGCACACATGCACACCCACACACGTGCACATGCATGCACCCATGCACACCACACATGCACACACGTGCACACACACGCGCGCACACATGCACACCCACACACGTGCACATGCATGCACCCATGCACACCACCCATGTACACACATGCACCCACACGTGCACACACATGCACCCCCGCACCCTCCCACACGCGCACACATGCACATACGCACGCACACATGCACACCCACACACGTGCACACACTCATACACATGCAGACCCACACATACACGCACACACATGCATACACACACGCACACCCACTCACTTCTGCACCCACACATGTACACACCCCCACACGCGCACCCATGCACATACACACATGCACACACAACGCACATACGCACACACATGCACACCAACGTGCACACATGCATGCACACACGTGCACACCCACATGCACAACCACACGTGTGCACACACATGCACACCCACACACATGCATGCACACATGCTCACACACGCTCACACATGTACACACGCGCACACCCACACACGCACACAAGAATCAGAACCAGAAGCAACTTATTTTAACGGGCTTTCACATTCCCCCCTCCCGCCCCACCTAGAAAGAGCTTTTTGTTATTTCATGGTTTTCTGCTGAAAGATGTCACGGGTGGGAAACTCTCCAGCAGCTCCCCGGGTGTCAGAAACGTTCAAAGAGGAGGGCGAGCATGCTCTGAAAGCTGAATTAAAATCCTTCCCTCCTCCGAATGCCCTTCCCAGCCTCGGGTCTGGGCTTTTCAGTTGGGCTTTTGAAGTTCTGTTATCTTTCGAGCTTAATTCCTCTCGGAGTGTGACCACCTCACTAGAGAAATTACGTTTTTCAAAGGGAATATGGAAACCGGAGCATTTCCGCAGGACTGCGGGTTAGCCTTCCCGCACTTGCCCCGGTTAGCATCTGCTCCGTGCCGGGCGCGTTCCCGAGCTGGCCTGGGAGCCCACGCTCTTGCTTCCCAGACAGATGGACGAGGCCGGGCGATGCGGGTAGGCTAGAGGGCTCCGCTCCAGCCCACCGTCCCGTTGGAAGGGGTAGGTCCCGATGCATGGGGCTCTCGCTTCTCAGAGTCACGGGGCCTACCCCCGTTTTCTGAGGTTTGGGTGTACGAGAGGCATGAAGTATGTCAAATCATGATGTGTGCCGGAGTTTTTAGGGACCGGCCTCTCATCTCGTTTGGAGGCAATGGCCCTTGTCTGGCTTTGACCTCTTTGCCAGCGTGAGGCTGGGAGCCAGTGGCCCTTCTTGTTCCTCGTGATGCTCGTGAGGAGCCCTCCCCTGAACGCGTGTATCTAGGAGCACCCGTGTTTGGTGGTCCCTGAGTGGCCGTGGGCATCAGAAGCTACTTTTCAGCAAACAATGGTCCTTTGGTGTTCTCGACATTATTTAAATACATTTTTTCATTCACAACTTTTAAAAAAAATCATTTGTTATGGCGTAAAGCATGTCTCGGGCCTGCATGGGATGGGAGGCCTAGATGACGTAATCCTTGTCCTAAGTTGCTTATTGACCCCGGAGAAGCGTCCAGCAAAGTGGCTGTGGCACCGCGAGACGGCCGTACCTGACAGGTGCGCCGTGGTGCTGGCCTGTCCCTGCGGAGCTGACGCTCTGGAGGACTCCGGGGCGGGGGGGGGGGGGGGCGGTTGAGAGCACGTCACTCAGGCTGGGGCCCATGTAGGGCACGAGCCAACCAAAGAGACGGAAAAATAATTGATATTATGTGAATATTTTCTAAGTTATTTCTCCAAATGTTTCAGAGACAGTGTCAGAAGGACAACTTGAAAAGATTCAAGTGACTTATTTGGAAGATGATCCCCTAATGACCAATACTTTGGCCAATTTAATGGACTGTTCAAAATAAGGGTTTGTGGGGCTAATTCAGCTGGTTGGTCTGTGTGTGTAAACACCCAATGGGTGTCCGGTCCCTTTGCAGCCTTTCTCATGAGGGGGCTCGGGGCGACAAGCCGGGCACCGGGGCAATTATGCTTCTGACCACTCACCTCAAACCCTCTTGTTTTTCGTGATGTTGGAGTCTGGAGTCTTCAGCATAGAATTCCCAGAGACGTTGGAGGGTCCCAGAGGGGGTTATCAATTCCGTGATCTCAGAGCTGGAGGCGTGGGCCTGTGTACCTACTAATTTCCCACTAGTTTTGCATTAGCGCCTCAGACCCCACAGGTACGGGTAATAATGCCAGGTAAGCATGTTGTTCTTAAACTTATCTTTAAATTTAATTGTGCTTTCAGAGAAACGTGCTACAGTTCCAAGGTGGAAGCCTCAGGGTGGCGATCAAGCCGAAGTAATGCAGTAGTGCCACAGGGATGGGCCACTTACAGAACCGCCGAGAATCACACTCATGCACACACGCGCCCACGCACACGTACACAGTGGTGGCACGTGTACTACCTCCCGTGTGAGCGCCTCCCGTGCCCTTGAATCAGCAACACATACGTCTTTTTACCATTAAAACTCCTTATCCCAGATGTAGCGTCACTCCGATTAGGTAAATTGTATTCTTGTATCAAAGCCTGTTTGCTTCCAGGTCAGTTGATGCGCTTTTGAAATATTAATTTATTGAGTTTTTCTTTTCTTCACGTCTGTTCACTTTGGCTGGCTGGACTGACTGTGACCCCTTCGGAATGTCATTCTTAAAAGGCCGCTGTGCCGATGCGATAGGTGATCGCTAACCAAAGAATGGTTTTGATTAGCCCCGTAACGAACCGTGATCATTAGCTCCTTTCAACAGGTTTACAAGTACAAATATGCCCATACATATTACAGGTGTACTAAATGTGTGTACATTTTAATTTTAATGCTAATTCATACTTTTATACAGACCCGATACACGTTACTATTCAAGGTTAAGTACAAGAGGGTTGAAATGCAGCCAATAAAGCAAGATTAGAAAGAGATTAGAAACAAATTTTAATTAGAAAATCACCACCTCAAATCCTTGTAGGAAGTAGGCGGACGTAAATAATAAAGAGAACCATTTAGAGACTTCTTGACAAGCAGGCCCGGGCTGCAACTCGGGGGGGCTGCATTCTGGTCACACCTCCGACGCTGCCTTTTTCTAGTGACCTTTAGTAATTGTTTGTTGGATCTTCCAGAAGCTGGAACATACTAGGTGATCAATAAATGCCTCTGAATTTCATTGATCCCAGGAGAAAGAATCTCAGGTCTTTGTTATCCTCACAGGACAGTTTCTCAGGCCATTTGGAGGAGGCCCTGGGACCTATTCGAAAAAGACCAAATCTCTTGGCTCCGATCTTTGGAGACTTCACTTCTTCTGGGTGGAGGCTAGATTCTATGGACGTGTAAAAATGACCGGAAACATCTCTCTTTTTAGTGTAAAAACCTTTAAAGATATTGAAAACTGTCACACAATCTCTACCTTGTCATAAGCTTATCTGCAAGTTACCATTAAACTGTGTTTTTGTGTTTTATTTTATTTTTTTAATTTTTTACTTTTTTACCCTTTGAACTTCGGTGGAAGTGTCCCAGGAGAAATGAGACTTGCCCTGGTTTCTGTCCCTGGGGCTGGTCTCCTCCAGGGCGACCCTGCCTGGCTTCGCCTCTAGGGATGTCAAGGGCCCAGCGGTCCTCAGGCCTTCTGCCCGCGGCCCGTGCAGGTGCGGTCACTGCCCAGGCCCGCCAGCCTGGGGGTGGAGGCCTGGACGGTGGCCCTCGGGGGCCTGCGGTTCCCTTCACCCCTGGTGGCTGTTTCCTGCGGCCGCTGTCCCAAGTGACCGCCAAGTTAGAGGCCCCAAATGACACAAAGTTCTTCCCACATGCCCGCAGGCCTAGAAATCCAGCGCAGGCCTCGCTGGGCTGCGGTGCAGGTGCCGGGGCCTCCCGGGGATGCACCCTGCCGTGGGGTCAGCTCGGCCGCCGTGGCCCCGACCCACCGGGAACCTCGGGGGTAGCGTGCTTCTAACCACGAGGGGCCATAGAAGGAACTGGGAAAGGCGCCCCTGGGAGTGCACGTGCGCGTGCCTGCCACGTGTGCAGGGAGGCTCCCTCCACCAGAGCCTTCCCAAATGCTCCTCCTTCGGCCTAAATTTCATCCTGGGCCTCTCTACAAGGGAAAGGTTTGCTATGAAAATTGATAAACAGATGCCAGGGGGCCTCAGGAACCTGCTTAGGAGAACAGACTGTTTTGAAAATTCTTGAGTAACACCAATTTGGGAAAAAAAATTGGGCCAATTAAGAGGCTCTTATTTAGTAAAGTGGATGCAACGAGATATTTTCCAGTATATGGTCAGGATCGTTCTGCACGTTATCCATTTGGGAATACGTTGTGGTGAATTTGCTTGAAGGTAGTCTATATTTTCACCTGGTTAGCCCGAATTGCTAAGGTTTTGCTGTATTTAGCCTTTTTTAGGGGGAATGTTTTCGGCAGGTTTTTTTTTTTTTTTTTTTTTTTTTTTTTTGCTTACGCTGGAGACCGTTCTCCTGAGTGGAGAACGGCTGCTGAGTGCGCCAAAAGAGTACAAAAGACTTCAGCAGGAAGACACTGCTTATATGATCATTTGAAATTTCTCCATTTCTGGAAAATTCTCAAATTAGGCTTATGAAGGCAATCCAATTTAGCTAACTGCTAATTGGAGAAAGCAAAAGCTTATTGGCAGGGCTGGCACTTGGACTTCCCTTGGCAGCAGCACGCCTCCCGGGGCCCGGGTCATGCTCCTCACACGGCCTTGCAGGGCTGGCAGGGCCCTTGAACCAGGTGGGGCCTCCAAACAGTGCCATCGGGGGGCTGTCATCCCTAGTAGCAAGTAGTGACTGTTCCCACTGGTCCCTCAGCATGGGAGGTGCCAACTCCAAGATCAGATGTGACTCTGATGGCTCACATGCCTTTGCTCTATCATATGTGAGGAAGGACCCTCACGTCCTAGATATTTCCTATAGGACAGTGTGAAGGGAGTAGGAAAAGTGAGCACCTTCATCAAATGAGGGCTTCTGTGGGGGTGATTTCAGGGGAGTAGGTGATGGACTTGGACTTGGAACTGGCATGTGTATCTATGGGTTTGTAGTCTGTCTGTCTGTCTGTCTCTCTCTCTCTCTGATCCCCTGGGACTCTGGTTCCTGTTCGAATACGTATAATTGGAATTTTTTGGCTTCCAAAATGGTGTCATTTCAGTTTGGGTCCCGCAGAAACATCACCCTTGCTTAAAGTTTTTTTTTTTCTCTTTGCAGTCAGGGCTGTTTCACAAAGCCGTATGGTGCCACCAAGCCTCCAGGAGGAATGCAGAGATTTCATGATGTAAAAAGGAATAACTTATTCAAGAGAGCCCTGGTGGAGCTAACGTAATGAGCTGAGGATTTCTCTAGAGATGTGCTGCCTCTTTGATGACAACAGGAAACATTTTTCTAAACAAGGAGGTTGAAAACCTCCAGTGGAAGCATGCTATTAAGTTATAGGGTTTTTACTTCTCTCTGGGCTGCTCAGTCAGCAGTGGCTGTGGCTGGTTTTATTTCGGTGAAATGAAACCTGCCCCCAACACGTCCTCCTAAGCCAGGCCTTCTGCTTTAGGTCCCTGTGGGGGAGGCCCTGGGGTCTAAAACAATCCTCAAACTTATTCAGGAAGCAGAACTATTGGCAATCAGTTGTTTTTTTTTTTTTTTTTTTTTTTTTTTTTTTTTTTTCTGAGTGTGGTGAAGAAATAAATGCTGGCTTATTGAGCTCAAAATAACCAACTGGAAAAGTCAGTATGAGTCAAATAGAGTCTCTGAATAAACTCTGATAATACACACTGTTGGTAGCAGCAGCAAAATTTAAGACACAGTCTGGAATATAAGCTCATCACTGATAAACTTCACTATTTTAAAAACATGTCTCGATTTGTCTCGGAAAAGACTGCCGTCTCTCAATTTTATTGGGGGGGGGTACTCAGGCTGAGGTTTTGAGACATCAGGGTCCCAACGTGGGGGGTAATTTTTACAGTCACTGGTGTAAAACTGTATGAGCTGCCACCGCTCTCGAAAGACTTACAATAGAATCCGTGACAGCGGGTGATCGTGCCCTGGAAGGTGGCGTATTCAGAGTCCAGGCTGAGGGCTAGTGGAGAGCAGAGGCCCGAGGAAGTCTAACGCGGCTCGGCTCCTTGGGTTCGATTTCACCCGTGGCTTAGAGGGCCTGGCGTTGAGACCCGCGACCCCTCCCCAGGTCCCGGCGGGGCGAGCTGCTGCGTCGCCTATTCCGTGCTGGGGGATCGGCAGAGATGGTCACTAAGGCTGCGGCCTGAGAAGCAATATATACCGACACCAGAGGGGAAAGGGCTATTTATTTAGCAAAGTTCACCATCAAATCACTGGACAGGAGAAACAACTCATGGAGAGAACCAACACTTAGCACAAGCAAGAGGGGGAATCCGCTGTACTCGGCTGGGACTTCTCTGGGCACCCTCAGTGTGACGCTGAGCAAAACTCCCTCAGACGTCTTCTAACTGGATCAGCAGCCACGACTGCGAAAAATCCATCTTTTTGTTGTTGTTGTTGACACCTCTCTCCGCGGCTTTCTGAATTATATTTAAGAGCGCGATACAGTGTATCTGATGTTAGCAAGCACCCAATTTAGCATTAATTTCTCTGGATGGAAACACGAGCCATATGTTTATGTCAGTAATAGCAGCACTATGCATTTGATCATTTCTGAGCAGACTGACTTTTTTTTTTTTTTTTCCATCTCAAAGAGGGAGTTCTGAGAGTTTGTATTCATTTTTGTAGCATCAGCAGCTTTCAGTACAGAGGCCACACAAGTTCCCTAATCTGATTTTATTTAATTTCTCGACTGGTCTGACTCTGATTAGAGGTTCAAATAAAATCGTGATTCTTCTAGGCCTTGATTATGGGAAAATATTTCTCTCTCCTGGCACAGCAGCCATCGCAAGTAAGTTAATTGTTACGCAGTTGTCGCAGAGTAAGCTAGTGTTCTTTGAAGTGGCTCTATTACTAGATTTCCAGATGGTTGAGATTTTTTTTTTTTTTTTTGTAATATACTCAACCTCACTTCATAAAAACATTTTCACAAGGGTACAGAAATCCAACGGAGACGCGTATCTTTCCAGGCGCGCTCTTATGCGCATAAACAGCTTCGGTTTGGGGAGCCAGCAAGGGGGGGGGGGGCGTGTAAAACAAAGTGAGTAAAAAAAAAAAAAAAAGGTTGCACATAGAGTAATTTTAATCCATTCCGTTTTTAAATACCACAATAAATTTAATTTTCACAATAAATTAAATAGCCATATTCAGTTTACAAAATAGAATTACTTAGTGTGAAACCAGTATTTACAACAATATACACTATGTACATGACGTTTCTCTTTGTTGACACAGAACATGGACGTAAAAGGACCTCGACTTTCAGATGTGTGGCTGACATGCTACAAGTGACACCATGGTCTGTACGAGAAAACAATAGTGCAAAATCACCACAGGAACTTTGGGACAATGTCAGTTCTATGAGACGAGACAGTCTTTTAAATGATAAGAAAATAGCGTTTTCTGTTTTCGCGGCACCAGTTCAGTCTCTGGATTACAGAGCCGGCTTTCCCTTGGAAGAGAATGCGCGACCTGAATCCTCTACTTCCCGAAGCTTCACAGCCATCCGTACCGTCTTCACGCATAATCTTTTGGCTTAACTCTATGAAAATAGCGGGCACAAATTCTGACTCCAAGGAAGACTAACTCTTTGAGAACAGCTGACGCCACTGTCCCCCCCAAGACCACCACCTTTTCTTTCTGTATATAGCTCCAAAGATGCAACTACTCAGACAGCAAATCATTTTTTCTTTTTTTTTTTTTTTTGTGGATTTTCAATAGAAAAAGAATCCATCTTCTATTTGGTCGCCCACGGTGTATGTACAAGTGCACGTGGAAAAATGACTTGGATAGTTGTGTCTAAGAAAAGTGCATGTTATAAGCTAGAGGGAGACCTTGTGTGCCTCCACCAGCCACAACACACAGTGTTATGGGGCTTGTCCTGTTAGGGCCAGTTCAATGTCCTCCCAGTGATCTGGTAAAATTTTTGATTGAAAGGGTGAAAAAATTTGCGCAATTTGGTAATGACAGAGGGGTCCACCTCCGGATGAATGCGCCCCTTGCTGCCCGCCAGGCACTTATTAAAGATAATGTTAAATCGCAAGCAGTAAAACCCTCTGGTAGCATTGAAATATAAGTTGTATTGACTTATCCTCGGGGGAAGATTTAAGAACTTCTCCACGAGCTGAAGTTCTGGCAGAGGTTCCGTGATGAGGCGATCTCCGTCGACAATGTGGAACTGCTCAATGGGAAAGTATTTTAACCACCTTTCCAGATGTTTGGTGTAGATGCTGGTTCTTACCGCCTTGTACTTGGTGTTCACTTCACAGGTATTAGGGTCTATTGCCAGCTTCTCAAACTTGTAGTAAGTTTTGTTCTTCCTCTCCTTCCCCTCTAGCACCTGAGTGTAATCAGAAATAGCTCTTGTGGTTGGCTCCCTGACAATGATCAACAACTTGATGGATGAGTTCATTTTGTAAATCCTCTCCGGAACCTCCTCCGTGATAAAATACGCGGGGCTCTTTTCGATTGTGATTTGCTGTGGGTAGGAAAAGGGCATCTTTTTCCTGTACCACTCGATGCCCTTGGCATAATTCTCGTCATTGTCAAAAAAGTGGATTTCTTGAGAGGCTTTGACCACAGCGGGATGGAGGTTCAGCATCTCAAGCAGAGCCCTGGTGCCTCCTTTCCTCACTCCAATGATAATGGCCTTGGGCAGCTGCTGGACCAGGTCATGGAGGCGAACCTGGTCCTTGGAAGTATTGCCCTTCCGGAACTCGTGCAGCAGGCCACGCTTGAACTGCAGGGCGCGGAGAGGGAACTCGGCCTGACTGCGCGCTCCGAATCGGCCTTCGATGGGGCAAATGGGTTGTAGCCTGAAAGCAACAGAGAGAGGCCTTTAGAAGCTCGTGGCAGCTGACTTGTCATTTTTCTGCTTCCCTAGTTGGAGCAAGACTTTAAATGCATAAATAAAACCACTGGTTCCCAGCCTGCTGCCATCCGTAATGAACATATGTTTGGGAAATTTTATTTTAAGCAACCCTGTATTAAATGGAGCACACATAATTGATGGGATTATTTTTATTAGTGCTCCTTAAAAATTTTTATTCACCAAGCACTTAATTGACTACAGCGTGTACTTATGTTCGCAGCACAGGACAGACAAGTGACACCAGCCATACTAATAGCCTTTTAACAGCTCACCAGTTAACTTCATTTAGAAATCGTGAAAGGCAGAAGAAGATCATCTTGCGCTGCGAGGCCGAAGGCTGGCGGGGAGGCCATGTCTTCTGGGTTTCGTGTGGTACTGTTTTCTTGCAGCTTAGCAGCACTCCTGTGGGTCTCAGAAATCTCTGAGACCTACTCTGAATAGAGGTCCCAGTCTCCGCCTGTGCCTAGTTGGATCACTAACCTGCAAACATCCAATCTTGGCGCTTGCTGAGCTTTTCATTCTATGAGAATTTCTGCCGCTGGCCTTGGGGACAGCTAGGCAAATACTATATTTCCTCTGCCTCTCTCTCTCTCTCCTCTCTCTTTCTATCTAAAGGGGTCGAGATTATGTTTTTACTTCGCTGAATGTAGGAACAAAGCCAATGCCATCAGCAAGCGCTGTCTATCACCTCCCACTCTTGGGACCAGAAATCAACCAGACCTCGGCAGAGCCAGAAGCTTCGGGTCCTCAGCGCCAAGCCCGTGGAAATCAGGGACTCCGGCGTAGGAAGGAAGGAATGCAATGGACGGAGCCAGAAAGGAGGATCTGTACTGCAGCACTGCCCTAAGTAATGAACCACCACCAGCGCTTTTGTCAGAGAGAAAGGCGTGGTAATGATCATAATGACATCAGACTAGAGTTGCTGCTCGATTTGGCATGGCCAACGTCTATGGGTGGCAAATGCAGTTTCCTTTTGGGTAATAGTCTGGAACCTAACTGAAATTCATTATCACTTCCCTAAGTTTCTCTGAAAAGGCATTTTAGCCTTCTTGCTGAAGGGTGTAGCATCAGTCAAAATGGCTGTTAAGCCAATCCTCCAACTGAAGCTTCTAGCGATCCTAATTACTTGGAGTCTCCGAGGCAATGAGGCTGTCTCGTGCTTTTCCCAAGAGAACCTACTGTACCATTCTCATCTCCTGTAATGTATACAACTAAACGGAGAAGGGGAAAACTTTGTCACACCAAGACGTTCTGCAGAACTAAGGGAGAAGAGTATGGCCTGTTTGAACATCTATCGTGGTGCTTGTGGAAAACGATATTCATATATTCTCGTTCATGGTGTTTGTTTCTTGTTATTTCATAGACAACTCATGCTCATTGTGGAAACCATGAAAATATGGAATAGTGTAAAAATAATGAGGTTTACATTTAATATTTTAGAAAAACTTGAATTTTGTTTTTATAAATTTGTTAACAAGATTAATACGCTAGAGTTCTAAATGGAAGCTACATCCAAACTCGTTCTGTGAGGCCAGCATCACCTTAATTCCAAAACCAGACAAAGATCCCACCAAAAAGGAGAATTATAGACCAATATCCCTGATGAACACAGATGCAAAAATCCTCAACAAGATACTAGCCAATAGGATCCAACACTTCATTAAGAGGATTATTCACCATGACCAAGTGGGATTTATCCTCGGGATGCAAGGCTGGTTCAACACTCGTAAAGCAATCAGGGTGATAGATCATATCAACAAGAGGAAAAACAAGAACCATATGATCCTCTCAACAGATGCAGAGAAAGCATTTGGCAAAATACAGCATCCATTCCTGATCAAAACTCTTCAGAGTGTAGGGATAAAGGGAACATTCCTCAGCATCTTAAAAGCCATCTACGAAAAGCCCACAGCAAATATCATTCTCAATGGGGAAGCACTGGGAGCCTTTCCCCTAAGATCAGGAACACAACAGGAATGTCCACTCTCACCACTGCTGTTCAACATAGTACTGGAAGGCCTAGCCTCAGCAATCAGGCAACAAAAAGACATTAAAGGCATTCCAATTGGCAAAGAAGTCAAACTCTCCCTCTTCACAGATGACATGGTACTGTACACAGAAAGACTCCACCCCAAGATTGCTAGAACTCATACAGCAATTAGGCCGTGTGGCAGGATACAAAATCAATGCCCAGAAATCTGTGGCATTTCTATACGCTAACAATAGAACTGAAGAAAGAAAAAATTTTTAAAAAGATTTTATTTATTTATTTATGAGAGATACAGAGAGAGAGAGAGAGAGAAATGCAGAGACACAGGAGGAGGGAGAAGCAGGCTCCATGCAGGGAGCCCGATGCGGGACTCGATCCCTGGTCTCCAGGATCACGCCCTGGGCCGAAGGCAGGCACTAAACTGCTGAGCCACCCAGGGATCCCCTTAAGAAAGAGAAATTAAGGAGTCAATCCCATTTACAATTGCACTCAAAAGCATAAGATACTTAGGAATAAACCTAACCAAAGAGGTAAAGGGTCTATACCCTAAAAACTACAGAACACTTCTGAAAGAAATTGAGGAAGACACAGAGAGATGGAAAAATATTCCATGCTCATGGATTGGAAGAATTAATATTGTGAAAATGACTATGCTACCCAGGGCAATTTACACATTTAATGCAATCCCTATCACGATACCATGGACTTTCTTCAGAGAGTTGGAATGAATCATCTTAAGATTTGTGTGGAATCAGAAAAGACCCCGAATAGCCAGGGGAATTTTAAAAAAAGAAAACCACAGCTGGGGGCATCACAATGCCAGATTCCAGGCTGTACTACAAAGCTGTGGTCATCAAGACAGTGTGGTACTGGCATCAAAACAGACACACAGATCAATGGAACAGAATAGAGAATCCAGAAGTGGACCCTCAACTCTCTGGTTAACTAATATTTGACAAAGCAGGAAAGACTATCCACTGATAAAAGGACAGTCTCTTCAATAAATGGTGCTGGGAAAACTGGACAGCCACGTGCAGAAGAATGAAACTGGACCGCTCTCTTGCACCATACACAAACATAAACTCAAAATGGATGAAAGATCTAAATGTGAGGCAAGAATCCATCAAAATCCTAGAGGAGAACACAGGCAACACCCTTTTTGAACTTGGCCACAGCAACTCCTTGCAAGATACATCCATGAAGGCAAAGGAAACAAAAGCAAAAAATGAACTATTGGGACTTCATCAAGATAAGAAGCTTCTGCACAGCAAAGGAAACAGTCAACAAAACTACAAGACAACCTACAGAATGGGAGAGGATATTTGCAAATGACCCATCAGATAAAGAGCTAGCTTCCAAGATCTGTAAAGAACCTATTAAACTCAATAGCAAAGAAACAAACAATCCAATCATGAAATGGGCAAAAGGCATGAACAGAAATCTCACGGAGGAAGACACAGACATGCTCAACAAGCACATGAGGAAATGCTCCGCGTCACGGGCCATCAGGGAAATACAAATCAAAACCACAATGAGATCCCACCTCACACCAGTGAGAATGGGGAAAATTAACAAGGCAGGAAACCACAAATGTTGGAGAGGATGCGGAGAAAGGGGGACCCTCCTGCACTGTTGGTGGGAATGTGAACTGGTGCAGCCACTCTGGGAAACTGTGTGGAGGTTCCTCAAAGAGTTAGAAATAGAGCTGCCCTACGACCCAGCAATTGCACTGCTGGGGATTTACCCCAAAGATACAGATGCAATGAAACGCTGGGACACCTGCACCCCGATGTTTCTAGCAGCAATGTCCACAATAGCCCAACTGTGGGAGGAGCCTCGGTGTCCATCGACAGATGAATGGATAAAGAAGCTGTGGTCTATGTATACACTGGAATATTCCTCAGCCATTAGAAACGACAAATACCCACCATTTGCTTTGACGTGGATGGAACTGGAAAGGTATTATGCTGAGTGAAGTAAGTCAATCGGAGGACAAACATATATGGTCTCATTCATTTGGGGAATATAAAAAATAGTGAAAGGTAATAAAGGGGAAAGGAGAGAAAATGAGTGGGAAATATCAGAGAGGGAGACAGACCATGAGAGACTCCTAACTCTAAGAAACGAACAAGGGGTAGTGGAAGGGGAGGAGGGCGGGGAGTGGGGGTGACTGGGTGACGGGCACTGAGGGGGGCACTTGGTGGGATGAGCGCTGGGTGTTATGCTATATGTTGGCAAATTGAACTCCAATAAAAAATATATATACAAAAAAAAAAAGGAAGCTACAGAAGTAGCAACACATACATTAGTCAAAGATATTTTCAATTGTGACATTGATTGGAATATCACAAATCCATCTTTTAGCTCTTTTTGGGTTCTGGTCGAGAACTAAGCCCTGATTCCCTACAGCATCCACTGAATGGAATGGAGAGACTTCTCTCCTGTGCATCTAGATGCGAGTGCCATCCTTGGGAGAACTGAGGAAGTAGTCAGCCAAATCCTTTTCTGTAAGGACTTGATTCTCTTGCACAGTTCTGGCCGAGAAAGGCTGAAACAGACCGTCTCGGGGCCGTTCCTTCTTTTCCTTGCTTCCACTTTCTACTTTCCACCGTGGGAGCGCATACCCTATGGAACAATTGCCTTTTTGACTTCCTAACTCATGAGAGGAGAAAATATATTATTTCCATTTCCTGAAGAGTAAATTCTGGGCATGGGCCTCAGACATGGGAAAAAAAACATGGAATCTTAGGACTGGAAGGGACAGTAGAAGGAACTGGGCTCAGTCTCCCACCCAGAGAGCAGGGTCCTCAGTGACTAAAGGATAGGCCTGAGTGTGTGTCAACGTCAGACATAATTTTGTTCATCAAACTCTCAAATGAGAGGTTTTAGGAAAGAAAGCCCAAAAGCTATCCCATTAGAGACTGGACACCGAAAAAATGAAAAGGATCCTCGACTGAATGGCTACTGTGTTAAGGATCATTGGATCAATCGCTCAGTTAAAAGCAAACGACTGGAAGCTAATGAAAGGTATTGGGAAGAACTTGACACAAAAGTTCCATTAGGGACACAGGACAGTGGTGCCCACCTCAAAGCTTTTCACGAATAACTAAGTACCACTCTAGGGAAACTACCTGAAGTCAGTGATAAGCTCTGGATTAGGCCATTTCCCAGAGTTAGCAACCAGTGAGCGCGAAGTTGACTTCAGAATTTCGGATTGAAAAGCATCCGAGGGGTTCCCTTGACCGGTCAAAACGGACACTGGCTGAAGGAAAATGAAAACCGCTGCCATAGGATTTGTTAAATACCCCAGTGAAAAGATCTCTATATTAGAACACTGAACGGAAGATACTTTCATTTTAAGCGTGGCTGCGTTTTCACGGAGAATGGGAACGGAATTCATAGAGAACACACTTCAGTCTTTCCCACGTGAGGATTCATTTTAAAGGGCAAAGAAGGGGGCTTCCCATTGCAGAGATGAACTTCACTGTCTTTTCCAACCACCCCAAATGTGGGACGGTCCAGAGATACGCAAGGTGCAGCCAGCTGGTGTTTGCCGGGCCTGCCCCAAGCTGGTACCTCGCCACCGTGCGCCTATTGAGAGCCCGGGGTGGCTCCGTAAATTCCCCCTCCCTGGATTTTCGGTTGTTTTCTGGGCAATTCCTCTGAGCGACGGCCTCCTCAGCTTGGTGCTACTCTCAGCTCCTGGAAACCAGACCTGATTAACACGGTTAAAACTCCCCCGGCCTGCAGCCTTCCTTCCAGGGCACTGGGTTCCCAACTTGAGGAGCTCCTTCACAGGCTCACACGGAATCCTCACTCTCACGGCAGCACGTTAATTGCTCACTCATAAATTCCAACAATGAAGGGAAATAAATACAACATCACTACTTTGCCCCGGCTAGGAGGCAACAGCCAGGCGCACGCAGACCACACGGAGCTCCAGTAAATGACATTTGTACCTGTAGATGGCTTTGTCCCTTCTCTGAAAACAAACGTCAACGCACACAGAATACCAATGGATCCCGACGAACGCCTTGGTTTGAGCAACCAGGATCTCTTTCTCTTAAAGGCTCAATAAATCAAAATCAATACGGCAGAAAACCATGTTTCTTGGCAATTTTGAGAGAGGAAAATAAATGGGTAGGTCTAAGATGATGTCCTAAGGAAGTTTAAATCGAGAGACCCCTGAAGTCACACGGGCTTGGGTGTAATTACCTACCTCCGTGTTTAAGTACCTACCTATCCAAGCTCCCAACTCTGGCGACTAGATACAGGAGACTCCCAACGGCAAGGCTTCCCAGCACCAGGAGCTTCTGTCTCAGCCACGCCTGCTGTTTGAATAGCATGGCCCTCCATCAACCTTCAGGACTCCTGCGGCCTGAGAGACAGGGATAGGAGGCACCCATCAGCAGTCATGTCTCAGAGGCTCCGGGACTAGTCACAGAGCCACGGACGGGGGGTACGGGTGATCAAGGGATGCTTCGTGAGGAAGAGACCCCATGTGGACCTCGACAATGTGGAGGGTGTGACAGGTATTTGCCAAAGCTTGCCTTCCTCTCCCTGACCCATGTTATAACATCAAAGACTAAACCAGGGGAAGCTCCCAACTAGATGGAACCTGTTGGACAATTGTCAAAGTGAATTAAGATGCACACATACATGTATATAAAGAGAGAGAGAGAGAGAACACGCACACATATTTGTTATTATTAGTCATTCAAAGGACGCTGATAAAATGAGCAACTGGGTAACCTGAGGTGTGCCAGTGGGGCAGGCAGTAAGCTGAAGGTCCTGCTCCGGAACAACACGACAAACGTAGAAATTCCGGTTCAGCGAGTGATCCTCTGGGGCACTGCAGTGACATATGTTACTTGCATGTTTTTTGGTTTTGTTTAGTTCTAATTGCGAAGGGAGGAAAGATCAAAGGCTGGTTCTTTACCTTCCGAGGTTATCAGCGGTAACTATCAGGCCCTCAGATGTTGGAGGCCAGTGGCTCAAGGTGACCCGATGCTGCCCTTCACCTCCTCTGCCCGGTGCCATAACTGGACGGTGGGACCCTGGAGACATGCCGGGACAGGCTCCCCTGCTGTGGGGACCCCCCCTTGGCTCTCGATGGATTTAAACAGATTTGCCGATACGGGTCTCACTCTCCTGTCATGACGGAAGCTTACCTGAAAGCTCTGGACTCTTATTCATGAAATAAGGCTGGAGGAGGAATGTAAGGCTCTATTAGTGCCGTTATTAAATTTTGGGGAAAAAAAAATGCAAGCTCCGATTCAGCCTTCCTTATTAAAAATAAATCCAATTGCCCTTTCAAGATAAGACTGTTTGTTTCTTATTGAGACTCAAAGTAGTAACCCAAGAAGAGGGACTGCAGCAGTGGGTCATGGGTAGAAGTTATTTTCTTGCAATGGTATTTCCATGTTTGCTAGGTGGCAAGGGGTACACTAGGGTGGACTGATGGGTCTATTCATTCATTCATCGAGATTAGGAGCCCCAAGAACATTCCCAGCTATTCTACTGGGTTTATGGAGGATTCCAGATAACACCCTGAGTGAGTTTTAGCTCTTGAACAAGTAATAATGCGAGACGAAATCGCAAAACGACCAGAGGATGCAACCTAATTCATGTTAATGTAGAAATAAATATCGAGGAAAGAAAATAAAAAAATAAAAAAATAAAAAAAAAAGAAAGAAAGAAACGTCAGAGATGTGGGCTTCTTAGATTGCGGGGGCCTCTCCCTCCCCATCTGTAAAATGGGGACGATCTCTGACGTCCCCACTCCGGCCCCCACGCCGAGAACGGGGTGAGCTTTGTACCAGTAACGTCGCGGCACAAAGGTGCATTGCTGGGGGCCTGGCGTGGCTGAGGCTCCTCTGCGCCTCGGGCGGCTGAGTTCGCGGGAACCCAGAGCGAGGCAGAGGGCGCCGAGCCTACGAGAGGCCCCGACGGGCAGCCGCCCCGGGAGCGGCCAGCGGTGGCGCCTTGCCTGGCCCCCGGTGGCCCTCCTGCTTCCCACCGGCCACGGGCTCTGCCCACCGCCCCAGCTGCGGAGCCCGCTGCCGAGGGGGGCACGGCCGCCTCCCCGGGGAAGGCCGCCCGGCTGCCCGCCCCGGCCGTCTCCCTCCACCTCCGGGGGCCGGGTCTCCGGGGGCCAGGTCTCCAGTGGCCAAGGTCTCCCGAGTGCTGGGTCTCTGGGGGTCAGGGTCTCTGAGGTGCCAGGTCTGTTGGGGTCAGGGTCTCCAGGGGCCAGGTCTCCCGAGTCCCGGGTCTCCAGGGATCAGGGTCTCTGGGGGTCACAGTCTCTGAGGTGCAGGGTCTCTGGAAGTCATGGTCTCCAGGGGTCACGGTCTCCGGGGGATCTCCTGGGTGCTAGGTCTTTGAGGGGCCGGGTCTCCGGGGATCAAGGTTTCTGGGGTCAGGATCTCCGAGGTGCTGTGTCTCCAAGGAGCCGGGTCTCTGAGCACTGCATCTCCAGGGGGGGTCAGGGTCTCCGGGGGCCAGGTCTGCGGGGGTCAAGGTCTCCCAAGTGCCGGGTCTCCAAGGGTCAGGGTCTCCGGAGGTCACGGTTTCCAGGGGTCAAGGTCTCCCGGGTGCCGGGTCTTTGAGGGGCCGGGTCTCCGGGGATCAAGGTCTCCAGGGGCTGGTTCTTAGGGTCAGGGTCTCCAAGGTGCTGGGTCTCCGGGGGGCCAGGTTAGAGGCAGCGCCTGCCCCGCTATGGCAGCAGTGTAGCTCCGGGCCACGGCTGAGCGTGCTCCTGGCTCACAGGTCCCAGGAAGCCAGCCGAGGGGAGAGCCCCGATCCTGTGTGCCTTGCTGGACGGGCCGGGTCCCCTACGGTGAGCGCGCACCCACCGCCCTCAGAGATCCCAGGCCAACGAGCCAGAATTAACCTTGCACCATTGCTGTTGTGGTGGTTTTGTTCTCACAGTGGAATCAATGACATACACACCTTAATCACAGTCATTGTCTATTTTTTTTTTTTAAGTGAAAATCCCAGATTTTCTTTTCTTTTCTTTCTTTCTTTCTTTCTTTCTTCTTTCTTTCTTTCTTTCTTTCTTTCTTTCTTTCTTTTCTTTCTTTCTTTCTTTCTTTCTTTCTTTCTTTCTTTCTGTATCTATTTATTCATGAGAGACACAGAGAGAGGCAGAGACCCAGGCAGAGGGAGAAGCAGGTTCCCTGCGGGGAGCCCGATGCGGACTCGATCCCGGGACTCTAGGATCACACGCCACGCTGAAGGCAGACGCCCAACCGCTGAGCCACCCGGGCGGCCCCATTGTCTACTTTTTATGTTTCTCTTGAGTCACCAATTTTGTCAAACTCCTCCTTAATTTCTTCCTGCCTCATCCTGTTGAGGCACTTCCTACCCCCCTCATCTCTTACCATCTGGGGACGTGCTCCTATGGCCTGTGTGTCCTGAGTTTCCTTCCTCTGTCCCCAGTTGATTTTCATCTATTCGCTGGATCAAGTCCAATCTCTTCCGGGCGCCTGGGTGGCTCAGCAGTTGAGCATCTGCCTTCGTTCAGCTCAGGGCCTGGTCCCAGGGGGTCCCCGCGGGGAGCCTGCTTCTCCCTCTGCCTGTGTCTCTGCCTCTCTCTCTCCCTGTGTCTCTCATGAATAAATAAATACAATCTTAAAAAAAAAAAAAGTCCAATCTCTTCTTGAAAGCACAGGCCCTTCGGTCCGAGGGCCCAGCCCAGACAGCCAGCCTCCCTCCTTCCTTTTTGAAACTCCCCAACTCCAGCCTGTGTCCCCCCAGGTCAGCCTCATTCCTGCTTTTCAGACCTGTCCACTCTCGTCTCTCTGCTTCCGTCAGCGTCCTCACTGGCCAGCACGGCTCTCGCACTTTTCCTTCTTCAGGATTCCCAGGTCCTGTTAGTGTCTCCCTGGAGAGGGCGATCGTGGCTGATGGGCAGTTTGGGCGGGAAATCCCAGTGCACTGCCATTCGGGGGTGGGAGGGGCTCCACCCTGGGGAGACGCTTGCACGCAGGGGGAAATGACCGGAGCTGGGAAGGCTGTGGAGGGATGGGCCCAAGACCCAGGGGAATGTCACAACCAAGTTTTCGAGCCTTCAACGGCGACGCACAGATGCACACGTCATCTGGGAAATGGTGGATCACGACACCTTACTGCACACGAGGCCGAGGCTCTGTCTACAGCCACTGAGGATCTCTCCTGGTCAAAAGCTCCACTGCCCCCCCCCCCCCATGGCCCTTTATGGCCAGTCCGGTTGTCACCATGAGGGTTTTGCCCTGTGGGACGAACGGCTGCAGCCAGTCCAGCTCATGTCTGAGATACCTTGAATCGCCCACTGGGGCTTCTCCAAATGCCTGCCTGCCCTGCCTCCCCTCCGGACGGCAGGCCCGCTGCACCTCCAAAGCACCCCCGTGTCTACTAGGAGGCCGAGGAGAACTAGAGCTTTTATTCGAGGGCTCAGCTACTGTGAACGGAGCATCCGTGGTGAAGTGCAGAGAGCCCTGGGTTAGGAGTCCGAGACCCTGATTAACATCCTGGTTTACTTTTAGAATGGAAGCTCGCTGAATTTTGGCATCCTCATCTGCACAGTGAGGCTCACAATGCTTATCTCACGGCGTTCTTATGACGTGAGCCTTGGGTAAGACGATGCGAGATAAAACTGTGAATATATGGGCACTTTGCAAAAATGGGGCATGACAGAGCTCGGGAGGCTGATATGTTTGTTCTCACAATGCACTTTAAGGAGGGAGAGAGTGAAATAAATGCAGTTCTCATTAATAATATAATTAGACTGCAAAAAATGTAAGCCCCCCCTCTTTTTTTTATACATAAATAACTTTTAATGGAAACGACTGTTACCTACGAGAACGCTAACGCTGGAATTCCCTCTTCAAAGCAAGACGGCAAAGGGCGGCAAAGCAAAGAAACACCAAAGACAAGGACGAGAAGTCAACGCTTACTTTGTTAGGCTGAAATCTCTTGGGATTTGTCAGAAATGAGGAAGCCAGGCCAGTGATTGCTAATAAGTGTCTCTAGGGTGCAGGAAGCGAAATCTCATCCTGTTCTGAGGTTAGTCTCTGACAGGACATCCTAAGAGGCAGGGTCCTCGCAGCCCCCCAGGATGGCCTGCCCAGGGGACACCAAAGGCGCTCGGCTGCTGTAACCCTGAAGGTGCCCCTCAGTCTCTATCATCCGAGGACCCTGCCAGGCGGGGTCTTAGGAGCGGGGGAGTCATTGCTCTTGCTCGGAGCGTATCCGCCGGAGAGAAGCCTCACCATCCGAGGTTCACTGAACATGGTATTAAACTGGGGAGAAGGTCAACTGCTCCTCCAACCCCCAAGTTCCTTCCCCTTAGCTCTACCGGCTTTAATGGCTATTTTAAAAATTTTTCATCACATCAATCATACTGGTAATAGGCAATTTATATAAAGTTAAGTTTTTTTTTTTTTTTTGAAGCTTATTATTTCTTTTTACGCCTTATCAAAAAAAGGTTAGAGACCAAACCGTGACACTTGAGCCCTCCTTCATTTCCGGTTTTTAAGCTCTCAGCGTTTTGCATCTGGTGTGCCAAGAACAGCACAATTACAGTTTCTCCAGATTCCTAAAGCTTTAATAGGCCCGGTATCTTAGCCCAACAGAGCAGAGTATCTAAATAACAGAGTCCGCGGCCAGAAACAACACATCGTGCAGACATCTGGCTGTTTCTTGAGAGCGGCACCAAGCAAAGAGAGAAGTGATTCCCAAGCTGAAGCAAAGAAATAAGGGAACTCAAAAATAATCATAATAAAGCCATGTCTAAGTGCTGCTCCAAAGCCTGTAGACATGGTTACCGCAAGCCCCTGGTAGCAGTAAAGACAGTAACAGAGACAAGAGCAGCAGAGTTCATTAGAGACGGCAGGACTCGCAGAGCAGAATTATTCCAAGGAAATCATTAAGGGTCTGCTGCGTGATAGCTCATTTAGCGGCAGCCTTATGGAGTGGACAGGAACCACATTTATTATCTCATGTTGTTATGCAAGGGAGCTGTGAAGTGTTCTCTTTGATTTCCTCTGATGGGAATCAAAGAGCAGAGAGATGAGCAGGTTATTTACCCGAGGGCGTGGGCGTGTAGCTGATAACTGCGGAAGGAGAATTTAAATTCAGACTTATCTGACCCCAAAGAACGTGGCCCCTTGATTGCAATGCCACTCGTAGAGCTCCCCTGGGACACCCTTAACTAATACTTGTTTGTTGATTGATGAGAGCGGACGCAACCGGTTAACGCCACCCAAATTACCTGCCATTGAACCTTGTGGTAGAAGATGGGAAGGTGAGAAAAAGTAAAAGAGGAACAGAGATTCCATGGAGGGGCAAGCGACAGGGGCATTTTGGATGATTTGAACCTGATAAAATCAAGGGAAAATATTAATAAGTGATGACGATGATGACGAAAATGAAAGGTGCTGTTCTTACGGAAAAATTATGTTTTTAGTATGTTACAAAGTGGTTTTCATACCGTTTCTCTTACTTTTGCTTCTTCCGTTGTTTTGGTTGCTATGTTACAACATTTTTTTAATTCACATATAGTCCTTTCAGGTTTTTTTTTTTTTTCTTGCATTGATGGAGAGGTCATTTGTGACATATCAACCAATCCTTGGTTGATTGCTTATTCCTTTTAGCTTATTTATTTATTTATTTATTTCCTGTATAGTTAACATCTAGTGTTACATTAGTTGAAGCGTATAACATAGTGATTCAACAATTCCACATATTTCTCGGTGCTCATCAGGATACGTGTACTCTTAATCCCCGTCACCTATTTCATGCATTTTTCCCCCCTCCTCCACCTCTCCTCTGGTAACCACCAGTCTGTTCTCTCTATTTAAGAATCTATTTTTTTGGATGTCTCTTCGTCTCTTTGTTTTCTTAAGTTCTATGTATGAGTGAAATCATCTGGTATTTGTCTTTCTCTGAATGATGGTTTTCACTTAGCATTATACTTATGAGGTCCATTCACATTATTGCAAATGACAAGATTTCATTCATTTTATGATTAAATAATATTCCACTGTGTATATACACACACACACACACACACACGTACACCCACCCCACTTCTTCTTTATTCACTCATCTATGGATAGACACTTGGGTTGCTTCCAACTACATCCTAGCTATTGTAAATCATGCTGCAATAAACATAGGGGTGCATATAACTTTTCAAATTACTGATTTCATTTTCTTTGGGTAAATACTCTGTAGGGGAATTACTGGATCACATGGTAATTCTATTTTTTTATTTTTTTTTTGAGGAACCTCCATAAAGATTTTGCACGGTGAAGGAAACCATCAATGAAACAAAAATACAACCCATTAAATGGGAGAAGATATTTGCACATGATATATCCAATAAGGGGTTAATGCCCCAAATATATAAAGAACTTACAGAAGTCAACGCCCAATAATCCAATTAAAAAATGGGCAGAATGCATGAACAGACATTTTTCCAAAGATGACATCTGGATGGCCAGCAGACACATGAAAAGTTGCTCAACATCACTCATCATCAGGGAAATGCAAGTCAAAAGCACCATGAAATATCATCTCACACCTGTCAGGATGACTAAAATCAAAGCCACAAGAAACAATAGGTGTTGGCGGGGATTTGAAGAAGAAGGAATCCTAATGCACTATTGGTGGGAACGCAACCTGATGCAGTCGCTGCGGAAAATGGTATGGAGGTTCCTTTCCTTATCATTTCTAATTAAGACCAACCAGAGTCTTTGGAACCCCATCTGTCCTCCCCATAATTCCAGAACTGACTTACTTTTTGATAAATTTTATAGTCGACTATCAAAATAACATTGCTTTTTACTGCTGTTTGATTCAGACTCTTCTGTGCTCATCTCTGTAAGACCTTGATTAAGTCTGTTGGTGACCTCTCGTGATCACCCCATCCCTTTCCCACCTTTCTCAGCTCTTCCCCTCTCTATCTCAGTGAGCAGCACCCCCTCTGCCCACGGGGTTGCCCACACTGAAAACCCTGGGGTTCCTTCTGGGCTCCAATCAGCCAGTGAAATTCTACCTCCAAGATACTACAAGAATCAACCTACTTCTCTGCATGGTCATTTGTGAGTGCCTTGCTTCAAGCCATGTTCTCTTTTCCTTAGAGTATTATGGGCTCCTCACTGGTCTCCTCACCATTACTTTTTTTTCCTGCCTCAAATTATTCTCCATAGTGATGCAAGAGTGGTCTTTCTTTTTTTTAAAAGATTTTATTTATTTTTATTTATTTATGAGAGAGAGAGAGAGAGAGAGAGAGAGAGAGAGAGAGAGAGAAGCAGAGGGAGAAGCAGACTCCATGCAAGGAGCCCGATGTGGGATCCAATCCCGGGAGCCTGATGTGGAATCCAATCCCGGGACCCCAGAATCATACCCTGGCCCAAAGGCTGGCGCTAAACCACTGAGCCACCCAGGGATCCCCTTTCTTTTAAGATTGTATTTATTTATTCATGAGAGACACAGAGAGAGAGGCAGAGACACAGGCAGAGGGAGAGGCAGGCTCCCTGGGGGGAGCCCGATGTGGGACTCGATCCTGGGACCCCAGAATCATGACCTGAGCCGAAGGCAGACGCTCAATCATGAAGCCACCCAGGCGTCCTGCTAGAGTGGTCTTTCCAAACAGAAATTTGATCATGTTGCCTTCAGACTTAATGCACTTTAGTGTGTCCCTATCATCCACATGGTTTCAAAAGACCCCAAGCTCCTTTTCACTGCAGCTCCACACAACCCCCAACGCCTGTATCTACAAACTTCAGCACACAAAACAACTTACATTTCCTTATTTATCCTGTCTCGTATTTTACTTTTCTTTTCTCAGTTCCTTTAAAGAAATAAGAATTGGAAAAGTGCTCTCTACATAACATCAGTAGCGTCCTGTGAGGGCCCATCCATTGGAGTGCTCGAGCTGGGTCGTACTTGGCAAGCCAGTTGTTAATGCCATGGTTAAGAATTACCTTATAGAAATTCACGATTAAATAAATTAAAACAAAGGCAATAAATATTTAAAACCTCATTATTTCCTAATTATCTTACTACATCTTCCTATTTATCTATGCCTTGGGATGAAGTCTATTGTGTCTGTACAGAGAGGATACTACTGTGCATCTCTAAGTCCACATTCAGTGAATTCATGGTGGAATTGGACGTCAAAACTGGAGGGAGAAGGGATTTAATTACTAGGAATCATCGCTGTCCCCACGAGCTGGTTGTTAAGGATTTCCCAGCACTCTGCTGGTCATGCTCCAATCATTTCTCCCGTGTACATTCATCAAGTTGTTCCTGAGTGCCCACCATGTGTGCAGCATGTAACCAGGCGCAGTTGGGGACAGAGTGAGCCCCCCTCTCAGGTTCCCCTTCTCTTTTAGCCTCCTCCACGCCCCTGCCTTCCTGTAGGGGTCTGTTTTCATTTCTGAGGCCCCTGTAGCTCTTTTCTGTTCTCATTTTCCTAGGTATTTCTCCCCAGCTTCCGGTGCCTCCTTTCAGTTCCTCCCCGCACCAAGCCCCTGCCTATGTTCTCTAAATACCAGGGCTTAAAAAGAAAGAATGCAGTGCTATTATCCATCGTAACGTTGATGGTGAAAGAACAGTACAGCAAAAGGTATTAAAAAAAATCTTATAAAGGTTGAGCAAATCCATAAAATAATCTACAATTAGTTTGTATGCAAAATAATACCAAAAGCTGTCCATTCTTGGCAGGCTAACATTTTCTTAAATTGCAGTATTAGTCACATGCTTTAAAAATTTCCTCTTTTTATTACCAGGGGCACCGCTTTCCTTTGCCACTCGGATCTTTCTTTCAAGGGCAGAGGGGCTCCACCAAATTCTGACACTAAGATAACCCCCTATGTCCCTGGTCCTCCACGGATGTTTACTGACCTATCACGCGCTAGCCACTGCAGACACCACGGAGAATATGAAGAACCAAAGACACACGCATCATGTCTGTTGCCGTCTTCTAGTATTCAAGGCCGGTTCTTAATAAAAGTGTAAGAAAACTGCATCTTCTCTTACGCAAGAGCCCAGATCCGCTTGGAGGGCAGAGAACAAAGACTTCCCACAAGCTCAGGGTCTGCTGGACCTCCCAGACTCGTCTCTTGGCCCTAAGATCCACTTTCCCCATGGAAGGTCCCTGCCTGCTATCCAAGTAGCTACAGGCAAACCAACTCTCTAAAAGGTACTATTCTTCCTCTAACAAGACTCTTTTCAAAGCCCTTTGCCGAGTGAAGACTTCGCTGAGCATGTTTAGACCAGACTTTGCCAAGTTAAGTGCTTGTGACCAAACAGGACTAGCATCGTGGGTATGTGACCCGCGCGTTTGTATGGGGCTCTGTACTCAGAAGGATCCCATGCTTGGTTTAATGCTTTCTTGTCACGGTCTTCAAATTCTCTGTAATTTCTGAACAAGAGGCCCCACATTTTCATTCTGCACTGGGCTGTACAAATCATGTGCACAGTCCTGCAGTGAGACCTTCCGCCTTCCGGGAAGGCCTTCCACTTGTATGTTGGCTGTAACTCTTCATAGTCAGCGGCACCTCCTCCTCTTTCCAGACGCTTGGCCTCAAGAGGTGGACATTGTCTTAAGACCCGTCACACAAGAACACAGCCTTTCACGTCTTCTTAGAGAGCTGGGAATTCCGCTCCCCTTCATTCCTTCCACTTCTGTGGCCTTCCCTGAGGCTCATATCTTCCCTGGATCCCCAATACTAAAAATGGCATCAGCCTTCAGGACGCAGTTTTACCGTCCTACAGCCAACGACATCTACAGGAGAGCAAGTGCCACACAAGGATGATGTTGACACACACAAGCACACACAACAGCATGGGGGTTTCATTACAATAATTTAGTGGGCAGAAATCCTGTGGGAGGAAGAAGTGTCATCATCCCTGTCACACAGATGGGAAAACAGACCTAAGGACTATAGGCATCTGCTCCTTCCGTGGCCTGAAAACTATCTCCCCACCCCCTCCACTCTTCAAGGCAAAAAACCGAGGGAGTTTAAGTTACTCACCTGCTATGTGACTGTGGGTAAGTCTCTTAACCTCCCAGATTTTTTTTTTTTTTTTAACCCAAGAAAGAAAGGGTGTTGAAGGGATGTGTTCAGCAGGGCCTTCTGGGGCTAATGTTCTCTTACTCTAAGGGATGCTCCCAGATGAGCACCACATGAGCTTTCCTACAATGACAGATTCGTGGATAAGGAAGTAAGGACAACTGCAGCGGGGGGGAAATTAGTGCCTGAGGTAAATCTCAATTTTTCTTGTTATCCCCCAGGGTTGAACAGTTTGACCTCTTTCAAGACGGCTCCATCCCATTATACTGCTTATTCCTGTGAAAAACAATCCTCTCATTCTCAGACATGAAATTTCTTTGAAAAGATACTGACACTTAAGGAAGATTCTACTGATTAGCTTTCAATTTGCCCAGCTGCCAGAGAACCCGCAGGAATCACATTTTGAAAAAAAAATTAGCCAAGGGCAGCAGAGGAAAATGGTCATAAAGAACTCGCTTTTCTTCTATTACAATGATCAAATAAGAGAACTGTAATGAGAAAGCAACCAATGAAGAGGGGCGCAGGAACAAGGGCACGGAAAGCAGTGTTCTGCGTGTGTCAAGTCGAATGTGGAGCCAGGGTGTAGACTGAGGGAAATGGACACCATTTGTTAGCAGATTAAGCAGAAAATGCATCAGTCAGGATGCTCATAATTGCTCTATCAAACAGCTACGGAAGCTATTTAGCTCTTTGTTTCTTCAGTTAACCATGAAGGGTCAATGTTAGAAATGAAAAGGAAAAAAGCTGATGAATTATACAGAACTGTGGAGTTGATTACTGCGCTGAGCTTTAGTGCTTATCCTCCTGGGAAATCCTGCAGGAGCGGCGCTGAGCAAATTCCACATTTTCAAATGGGTTCTCCGCTGCCTCCCTCCACTCAGCTTTTGGTATCACGCACACATAACTGATCCCGCACAGCTACCACGACTGTGTTAGCTTGGCCGGTCCTCTGGGCCTCCCCCTGCAGGAAGACACTCCCTTCGCATTCGTACCCTCGGAACTTAGAAGAAGCCGGTCCTTTCTGCTTCTGTTCAGGGGTCTCATTGAGTAGATCGACGTCCTAAGGAAAGAGACGGGAACCGAACTGTGTTTCGGCACAGAGTTCCGATTACTCTTACTCTCCAGGACCTCGTGGCTAGATGTAGCTAACGTTTACGGAAGAAGGGTGCCGTTCCCAGGGGGAACCTCGAGCTTCTCTTCACTCCATTGAGCAGTTGTCGGGGTTCCGTAAATCGTCCTGCTGGTGAGTTTAGAAGGAGAGTCTTTCCTTCTCTGATCCTCTGTGTATCTAGGAAAGTGCGAGCTGGAGAGGAAACAAGAATCCAGGTATTTAAGTTCACCTGTCGCGGCCCAGGGAGGTCATTCCAGTAATTCAGGCGCAGGCTGTACAAAAGGTCAAGTTACCTGGATAAGCTCTTCCCTCCACCCTTGCACAGCGAACGTCAACTTTATTGTGAAATGCTGCTTGTCACACGCGGTAAAATCAAGTGTGATAGTCACTACCAGACAGAAAGTCAATTTTCACGTCTTATTTCCTCTCTCACAAATGTTTTGTTTTTGGTGAGGATCAAAGAAACGGCGTCTTTTAACACCATATATAAGTGAAAAGCATGGTGGTATTTTTATCACTGATTTTTTTTTATTTGATTGCAGTTCTCATTATCCTTTCTCCGCAGTGACTTTCTCCTTTTAATCTTAGTAAGACTAAGCTATATATTTCTCTTACAATGACTGAAAATGATGCCGATTTAACATTAACCATTTTAAGTGAAGAATCAAACCATTAGTAGACTATACATAAATATGAACGCACATGTTTAAGTTACCAAGTTGGATTGAGAAAATTCAATCTGTTTAATGTAAAATTTATGGGAATTTGAATGGGTACTCCTGAATCCTTTACAGACAGACTTCTTATTTTCCACTTAATCATCACAAAAGCACAATTCAGAATACCAATATCTATTTGTGTGGCATTTTTATAGCTTTTCAAGTTCTAGTTCAAACATTATTTTACTGGATTTTCACAACAAACACACGAGGGTCACAATACCTACATTATTCTCCATTTACTGTTAGATAAGAAAGCCAATGCCTGGCGTAGGGATGGTACTCATGTCCACCTGGCTGATGATGGGCAGAGTTCAAAATAAAATACAGCTGTAGTGACTTTATATTTGTGCTGGGAAAACTCATCCTCTTTCCATGAAGATGTGGCATTAGTTTTACTATAAGGATCTAATGTTCACTCATTAGTGCACATCTAATCCTTGGATGCTCTGTGTTTTGAAAGACTGATAAAATACTTTTTGTTAAGGTATGAGACTTGGAAAAGAGGAAAGAGATATTATGTAATTTCGACTGAATAATATGCTTTCTGTGTCTTTCTGGCTGGATCATCCGTTCCTCTTGGAAAAATATTCCAGTAGGATAAGGATTGTGACAGATTCACCAGGAAGAGCAAAAGAGGAAATAAACCAGTTAATCGAATAATTCCCAAGTATAATGATCATTATGCCAATTGTGAATTTAGAACATGAACTCCAATCACCTTCTCCCAACTCATATGTATACTTTTGGTCGGGATTTCCATTCCAGCTTGATTCCTCAACCCCTTGTAATTTACACAGTATTTTTGTTATTACTGTTTTGCACAATTATTTTTGGTTTAGATTTATCCATATTTAGTATTGTCATCAGACACTATTCTTTTTGTCATCAGCTTTATTTTTTTTAAATGCATTATTTTCGTTATCAGCTTTATTGACGTATAATTCACATACCATGAAATCCACCCATTTAAAAGTATAAATTCAGTGGATTTTAGTATACTTAGAGTTGCATGGTTACACTACAATCAATTTTAGAACATTTCCCCCACCCTGAAAGGAAACACTACTCTTGAGTAGCCCCCTTCCCCACCTCTCCCCCTAGTCCTAGGCAACCACTGATCCACTTTTTTAAAAAAAGACTATATTTATTTATTTACGAGACACACACACACACACAAACACACACACACACACACACACAGAGGCAGAGACACAGGCAGAGGGAGAAGCAGGCTCCACACCGGGAGCCTCGATGTGGGACTCGATCCTGGGACTCCAGGATTATGCCCTGGGCCGAAGGCAGGCACTAAACCACTGAGCCACCCAGGGACCCCCTCACTTTTTACCTTAGACTGACCATCTTGCATTTCATTTTCCTTTTGCCAGAGGTACGATTTCTTCCCATTCAGCAGACAAAAGTTGGGGCATATATATCATACCGAATGCAGAAATATTTTCCTCCATTTTTTCTTTCCAAAGGGAAAAACAGGTAGTCCTCCTTTCTTTCGTTTATCTGTTTATTCCATTAGGATGATCTCATTCCTGAAGGATTTGTTAGCTGTTGAACTAGTAGTGAGCTGAAACTTATTTTAAAATAATAGAGTGCTAAAATGGGCTCTTCCAAAATCAGCCTTTTTTGAACAACGGGTTTTAAGATGCTTAGTGTTCCTTAAGGCCTTTCAGGCTAGTAATTACCTCCAGAACATAAAGAAAATAGGGGCCGGTGAAGCAGGCAGCACGAGGAAGCAAACAACTTTACTGGGACCGGGGAATGCGCTGAGATGTCATGATAAAGCTCTCGTTCATCGAGTGGTGTTAAAGGGAAACAAAATTGGACACTTGCTAATGGTGGTAAAGACAGATTTTTTCCAGTACTACTACTGCACCAGGGGAGAGATTTCAGTATAGAGCTGAGCTCACCTCTGGGGGACAAAGATGACTGAGAGTTTTAAATAAAAAAGGGAGAATGAGGGAGTGGGCAGGGAACGGAGGGAGGCTCTAGTAGGGTTGGGAAAGTAAAAAAATTAGAGTGGGAGGAGGGGGTTGGTCACTGTGATTAAACCATCTGGGTTTGTTAATTGGTCCTCAACTGGAGGAAAAACAATCTTTTTATATCTTCAGAACAGGAAGCAGTTTTTATAAATTGGAGCAAGGCACCCAACAAATTAGGCCCTTACTCTCCCCCAGGACTCGGAGGCGTGAGAGCTCCCTCCCTGGAGAGGTTTGCATTCATGGGCCTATGTCAGGTTTTGGCTGGAATAAACAGTAAATTCCTTTGACAGCACTGAGAACAGGCAGGCATTTTAAAGAGGGCTGGGTGATCCCCGGGATATGTCCTTATGTGGCCTGAAGCCATGCTTGTCTGTGCGAGTGTGTGTGTGTGTGTGTGTGTGTGTGTGTGTGTGTGTGTGGCGGGGTGGTGGGGTGACGGGGGAGGGTGGACAAAATTGTGCTGAGTGTCTGCAATGCTTATCGACTAAGGTTGAGGCCTCACTGAGAAGAGGGTCCAAAGGAACCTGACTGGAGTTGTCACGGGAGAGAGTCCTCGGCAGCGCCTTCCATGTGGGAGGTCACAGGTCCTGCATGAGCTCTTGTTTGAAAACTGTTTTTTTTTTTTTTTTCCTTGACCAGCAAATCAAAAGGTCTCAATTTGTCTCAGAGAATCATGATGAGCAATAGTGACAGATATTACTTATTGGCCACTTAGTGTAGCCACTTACACTAAGTCAATATGTGAAGTATGAAGTACTTAGCATACATGAGTACTTAGCACTCCTTTTCATGGCTCTGGGAGGTTGGTCACTGTCATAACCATTTAAAGAAACTTGCCCAAGTGGCAGAGTCAAGGATCTTATTATTTCTAAGGCTGGGCTCTTAACAGTTATGTTGAGTTTGAGCCTGACTTACCATCTTAGCTTGAATTCTCCCCCTACTAACTGGACACTTTTATTATTGTTATTGTTTAATACAATAAACATTTGGATCATTACCTTTTATTTGAGACAGAATTTGCCTTTAGGAAAAGCAATTTAGGTGAAAATTCACTGACCCCGTGTTGAAATATAAACGTCTTTTCTCACATTCATTTTTATAAGGAAGCCTGGGTATAGACTTCAAGGAAGTGGTTATTTTCTCGAAGCACATTCTATTAAATATATTATACCAACTGTCTTGCAGTTTCCACTGGTGCCCATTCAAAGTTGATAATCAAGCTGTTGGTTCTTTCAAAGAAATGCCTCTTTTCACTCCACTTTTAAGATCTTCTCCTTCACTTTGGTGACCTGTGGTTTTTTTCTAGGTCCTCGTGTAGAAGAAACCTTTTATTTACCCTATTTGGGATTCACTAGGTTTTCTGGTTCTCAGGATTCATATGTTTTAGTAAATTTGGAAAAAATAGGAATCATCAGCTTATTGAGTTTTCTTTTTTCTGTTACTTCTACTGCCTTCTAAAACTGATGAAATTTATGTTAAAACTTCTCATTCTATTCTCTATAACCCTTAACCTATGTTTTCTATTTTCTACTTGTCTTGACCTAATCTTAGTTCATTTCTTTTTTTTTTAAAGATTTTTTAAAAAGATTTTATTTATTTATTTATCAGAGAGAGAGAGAGAGAGAGAGAGAGAAAGGCAGAGACACAGGCAGAGGGAGAAGCAGGCTCCATGCAGGGAGCACGTTGTGGGACCCGATCCCAGGACTCCAGGATCACACCCTGGGCCGAAGGCAGGCGGTGAACCGCTGAGCCGGCCAGGGATCCCTTTTTAAGATTTTTTATTTGTTAATTTAGAGAGGGGGAAGGGGCAGAGGTAGCGAGAGAATCTCAAGTAGACTCCCCCCATGAGCACGGAGCCTGATGCAGGGCTCCATGTCACAACCCTAAGATCATGACCTGAGCCAAAATCAAGAATCGCTTAGCTGATTTAACCACCCAGGGGCCCCTCTAGTTCATTTCTTAAGATTTATCTTCCGGTTCACTATCTTTACTATATCTAATCTTTTGGATAGTACATTCATTGCATTTTAAATTTCAATGATTATATATTATTTTCTAGAATCTAATATTGTTCAAATAGGGTTGGTCATTTTTTATGGTCTCAAGGTCCCTGGTCATATTTCCAAGCTTTTGGTAAATTTCATTAAATATAGCTATTTTATACTCAGTGTCAAAAATCTCATTATCTGAGACCTTTGGGCTTGTTGTTTTACTCACAATGTCTTATTTCCTTGTTTGTTCTGTAATTCTCTCTGGGTTGTTCATTTTTCAAGGAGCTTTATTTTTTGGTATTCTTTGAAGCCTGGGTTGAGGTTGAATTTTCCAAAGGAGTTACAAATTTGCTGCTGTCAATTGCCTGGGGGTGCGGTCCTCTGGGATCAAGGTTGAGGTTTGTTTTTTTTTGTTTTTTTGTTTTTTTTTTTTTTGACCATACATGTAGGATGAATTAGAACTCCACCCTCAAGAGAGAACAAATTTGTGATTATGAATCTTCAGGGAATTTTGTCCTTTTATTCTGTGTCTACATTGATTTCTTTATAGAATTAGGTTTTATTTCTAATTCATTCTTAACAATGACAGTATAATCCTCTAGAATACTATTTTTATGAGTGTCTCTGTTTAGATTCTTTGCACTGACCAGGTCCTGTGCTTTTTTTCTCACAGCTGAGCTGGTAAAATCATCAAAGTGGACGCTAAAGGATTTTAGAATTTGGCAGAAATTCTCAGAGTAATCCTCATTTTGGAACTTACTTGCCAATCATGTTTCCTGATTTTATCTCATGTTGGGCCTCTGTTGATTCCTTACTTTCAAGCAGCCTTATAGATATATATTTATAGAGATTGACATACAGTTTAGTCATTTCACCATACATTTTAGTTATTTCAGTAGCAAGTGTGACACAGACTATCTGACCACTCTGCCAGAAATGAAGGTGTCTTTTATTTTATTCCGTTTCCCAAAAACTCACACAAATTTCTTGCTCACCTACTTAATCACTTAGCCGGGAGAAGATCTCTCCCTTTATAGACATTCAAAGGAATGTTATCTCTTTGTTTCATCTTGTAAAGTGGCCAACAATTTATTTCAATTTACAAAGAAAAGAAAATGAATCCATTTGATATGTGGTCTGACAACATGGCAAAGGGCACTGTAGGCAGGGAAGGATTTCTCATGTCTCCCACGACCTTTGCCCCTGATGTTATTGCTCTGATCCTATTACAGAGCAAAGGGATTCTGTGGATTGTAATTAAGGTTGCTAATCAGTTGATCTCAAGGTAAGGAAATCATCTAGGTGAGCCTAATCTAATCAGAGGAACTCTTGAAAAGCAGGAAGTTCTCTTCAGCTGGCAGCTCAGCGTCAAGCAAGACAAGAATTCATTATGCTGTTTCGAGCTCCGAGGTGCAAGGACCTGGAGAGCAGCCTCCGATCTGGAGCAACCTCTGGCCAGTAGCCAGGAAGGACAGGTGACCTCATTCCTACAACCACAAGGATCTGGATGCTGCCAACTGCGACAATGAACTTGCACACAGATTCCTCCCTGCAGTCTCCAGATAAGAGCCTGGTCAAGCTGATGGCTTGATTTCAGCCTAGGAGACTCTCCACAGACACTCCAGTTGAACCCACTGGCACTTCTTCTTCTTCTTCTTCTTTTTTTTTAAGATTTATTTACTTTTAATTTAGAGAGAGAAGAGTGTGTGCCAAGTGTGGAGGGGAGAGGCAGAGAGAGAGGGAGAGAGAGAATCCCCAGGTAGACTCCTGCTGATGGTGGAGCCCAACATGGGAATTGATCCCACAACCCTGAGGTCATGACCCGAGTCAAAATCAAGTCAGATGCCCAACTGACTGAGCTACCCAGGCCCCCCTACAACCTGCACATCTGACCTCTGGGACTGTGAGCTAATAAATGGCTGCTGGTTTATGTCACTGTGTTTGTAGTCACTTGTTATGACTAGTAGAGGCATATTTCTCCATCATCTGTAGCTTTGAGGGGCAAAAAAAAGTAGTGGTGATTTTTCCCTGGAGCTCTCTCCTCACAGCGTACTGAGCACCAAATAGCAAAAGCTCAGCTTCAAGAGATCTATAGGAAGTGCCCTAACAACGCTAGCTCTTGTGCTCAAACTTTGAACGGAGACGGTAATGCAATTGTGTTCGCTATTGGCAAGAAAAGGTCAATTTAGTGAAATGTCGAACAGTTTTCAGTGAAAAGGCAGATCCTTACATCTGACACCAAGTCAGTACCCTGAGTTGCAACGTGCAAGCTACTGTCTTCATATTACTCCCTTAGACACTGAGCCCTCTGTGTCTTTTTCTCAAGCAAAATCCACGTTCCCCAACACCCCTGTGGGCTCTGAAGTGGCTTCCCTCCCAGACGATGCTCCAGGTCTCTGCAGCACACAGTGGAACATTGTGCATTTAACCAAATGTTGACCTTCCCTGCCCTCAACTTCCCTTTCACCTTTCCTGCTTCATTTCTTACGCTGTGCCCACACAGGCCCTGACTTGGACGAGTATTCATTGTTTCCAAGACCTGCCAGATACCTTCCTAATTTTCCTCATCGCTCTTCCTTCCCTCTTCTGTTTCTACTTGCAGAAACTGTATTTATCTTTCCATATTCAGCTCAGATGTCACTTCCCCCAAGAATCTCTTCTAGATTCTTCCAAGCAGATTTATATATTCCCTCTTTTGTGTTCCCAAAGCTTTTGCTCTTTGTTGTGCAAATGTCCACTTTTCCTATGTTATTGCTAAATTACTAATTTTAGGAACTGTCCATATATATATATACACCTCCAAAGCTGGTACAGTTCATTAACAGATGTCTGAGCCACACCATAAATCTGAGGCTGGGTCTAGTGAGGTAAGCAAGATAATCAGGTGATGCAAAAAAAACATATCTGTTTTTCTTTGTATGAATTGGCTTGTTGCTCATTACTGTATTCTTCAGTTGGATTGTGTAGACTTGACATTTCTCTCAAACTCGTGTAATCTGCGAGTTGACCACCGCAGTCCATCTCCAACACTTCAAACCCAGATAACGTTAACAGGATCATCTCCCCATCTTGTGTCTACTTCTACATACTAAAACTTTATTCAGCTGCCAAAAAATTGCTTGAACTGAACCACTCTCCATCTCAAAACCCAGCAGTGTCTCCCTGTAGCCTGAAGCTGCACTGCACAGTGTGGCAGTTACTAGTCAATGGCCATAAAGACAACATGAGATGTGATGAAAGTATTAAATGCCCATGGGTTTCAAAGGCATAGTATGAACAGAATAGAAACTATCACATTAATAATGTTTTGCATTGTTTATGTGTTAAGATATTTTGCTTGCCCTGGGTGAAAGGAAACGTATTGCTAAAACTAATTTCCCCTGTTCATTTTATCTTTGTTAATGAGGCCACTAAAGTTTAAAGATTATATAGATGGCTTGCGATATACCCTTTTAGTCAGTGCTAGCCAAGGGCATAAAGTTCAGCACCTGAGCTTGGCACTGGGATTCACATGTAGCCTCAATTTCCTCTAAGAACCTCATCTCTTATGTCTCACACATGAAACGTCCATCAAGACCAGTGTTTTTTCAGAAACCCTGTCCTTATTTTCTTCTGCTCATACTATTTCCTTCTTATCTTTCCTTTTGATTATAAAAATACTATTTGTCCTTCCAGGCTCATGTTAGCTCCACTGCCTATAAGAAACCTTCTCCCGGGGTCCCCTGGGTGGCTCAGCCGGTTAAGCATCTGCCCTCGGCTCAGGTCATGATCCCGGGGTCCTAGGGATCAAGCCCTGCATTTGGCTCCCTGCTTAGCAAGGAGTCTGCTTCTCCTTCTCCTTCTGCTGCTCCTCCTCCTTTGCTTACTCTCTCTCTCTGTCAAATGTATGTATAAACATGTGTATGTGTTATGCTATAAATATACATACTTATAAATATTTCCTAATTTAATGGAAAGGGAAAGGATCACTATGAAGACTCTGAGTCTTGGGAGAAGAATAAAGAACAAAATCCACAGGGAGGAAAACAAAGACTCAGAACATCAGCACTGGAAGAGACTGTAGAGAGCACTACGTCCGTTTCCGTCGTCTCACAGATGAAGGAGCGCCAGCTGGAGAAGTGGAGTGATGGGGCTGGATGAAAGCCACGTGCGAGGTAGACCGCTGGGTCTCCTGTGCTTGGTGCGGGACCTGACCCTTGGAAGTCAATGAACAGTAGGCCAGCGAATGAATGAATAATGCAAGGTAAGCACACTTGGTGAAGTGCAACTAGACTATCCACCTGCCTGGTTCAGCGTAGCGAGATTTCCCCTCTAGCACACAGAGGGGAGAAGGCAAGTTGGGAAGCAATGGCGAGGTATGTTCAAAACATTCGTCTTAGTCAACCATTAGATGAATCGTTTAACGGTTTGTCTGACAAGAGCATCTAAGCATATGTGGATTTATAAGAGTAAATGCTATCTGTCCTTCCCATTCACTTCCAAGTGGGTGGTGCTTATCTTGCTCCTCCTCATCTGTGCAGAAGAAAGTTTGTGCACTTGGTACCCACGCATCTTGGAATTGCTTTCAGCAATTTCCACAAGAGCAATGATGGATTTTCATTGATTTCCCTGATTCTTTCTTGTCCTGGTCCCTATTGTGCATTTGTTTGTTGCCTGGTGTTTCATGGAGCACTCCTCTCACATATATCCTAAAATTCTCAAAGCGAACTCACTAGGTATTGTTAGTACCATCACTTTGACATGCGGAGCTAAGAGAAGTTAACTTAAGCCAGTCAAACATCATACAGCTAAGATGTGATGAGGCTATATGTGTCTTCTGTATTGTTTCCCAATATTCTCAATGCACCCCCTACTATTTTCCGAGTTACTTATGAATGAGAACACCTATGGCTGGGGCAGGAGGTTATTGTTTGAGGCATGAACAGAGGGAAGAAATTGGTCAACCTCATGACCTTAGCTTGCTTCACCAGTTAATTTCTTATTCTTCATAATTGTTTGTTTATTTACTTATTCAGGCGGGGGGTGGAGGGGAGAGAATCTTCAGCGGGTTCCATGCCCAGCACAGAGCTTGACGCAGGGGCCCGTCTCACAACCCTGAGATCATGACCTGAGCTGAAACCAAGAGTTGGACTCTTAGCCAACTGAGCCACCCAGGTGCCCCCAGAATATTCTCTTTAAAACACAACTTTCAGGGTTTAGTATGCGTGCAGAGAAAATAACCTTTCTCTTAATAACTTCATCTAACATAACAATAACCAGAATAACTGCTAAATTGGCTCCCTGACACTTTATATTGGGGGTCCGCTTGCTCTATTTCTGAAACTCCAGTGATGGGGAGAGAGTTGGTGACATTTTTTTGGGAGCCTGTACTTGTGGAATTCCCCCTTCTGCTAAAGATTAGGAGACTTGTGAAAGCTTGAAGCTTTTGAAATGTGAGGCTTAGGCTTTAATGATTTTTCTTTTTTCAAAAAAAGAAGGTGAAATGAATGTAAGCTATGCTTTTAAAGAGAATAGATAAGTAGGACAAAAGTAATCAATAGATCTTAGTTGAGGTTGTTTTTACACAGGAGATCTGTGCGTCTTGCACATTTTCAATCTGTGTAAGGCAATTTGCTTGTTGTTGTTTAGATGTGATTGACACAATCTGACAATCTGGCTTATTAGTCTAGTTTGTAAGTAATTGTATGTAAAATGCCAACGACATTTTTCCCACCTAGATCTCAGCCAGGAGACTTATTCTAAAGCAGTAGACCAATGACCCAAGGGTTCTCCCTCCTTTCTGCCCTCCTTCTCTCCTCCCTTTTCTTCCTTTCCAGGCTCATCATGAACTTACTCACGAAAAACAGTTTAGAATATCACATATTATGGGAATGTTTGGTACCCATGCATCTTACCAAGGGTAGGCTATGTTCTACCATTTTGTTTGGGGAGCGGGAGTAAACGTCTCCTATCCCCTTGGGGGTGCAGCCCTGCTCCTCCCACCCCCCCCTTCCCTTTTGGGTCTGATGGACAGACTGAAAAAAGTGCCAACGAAATACAGTGACACAGCTCCAAAACACGCGGGCTTGTGCTATGAAACCCTCGGTGTCTCTTAATAGGAAGAAACTAGCCAACGTACAAGAAGTAAATGACAAGTCATCTTGCTAACTGGCCTGGACATGATGAACATCGCTGCAGCTGAAAGTCAGCAGTAAACCTGGAGTTCTGTTGAGTCATAATCTGCTATTTCCCTAATGCCCACATGTCTGGCTATTTCAAGAGTGTTTGTGGCAAATTTTTGTTAAAAATGCTAATACTGAGTTATTTAGGGGAAACAAGTCACAGATACTTTCCGTGTGGGAGAAAGTAAGCATTGCTTTCATTTCAGGGCGCCTAATTGTAACACCACTTTCTATTTTAGTCCTTATTTATTTTCCAATCCTTCAGGGATTGGGTAGTATTTAACAATGAAATAAGCAGTGCTCCAATGTCTAATTAAGATTTTCTTGTAGGATTAATAAGTCATGTCTCATTAGCCCCCCTGTACTAGAGGTGCTAATCTTCACCTTGGCATTCTAATCTTGAAATAAGTTTGTGGATCAAGTATTGAGGTATTGAAGGCAGTTGAACAAACAGTTTGATTAAAGCCACCAAGTCTTCAGATGCCAGTCTCGTAGTATTGATTCAAAGGCATCTCTTTATATAAACGCGTCGATATGTCTTTTCAAACGTACTAAGCAATGGTCTAGATTGACCACTGGGGGAGGCCCCCATCTTGGCCCTCCCCAGCAAAGAAAGTAAAAAAACGTCTTTGCATATTCCAGAACGGCCTCTGTTTCTATGATGGATTTTTCTTTTCTTTTCCCCCCCCCCTCCCGCACGCTGGGGCAAAAGCAAAGAAGCCAGAGCGCGGCATCCCTAGAGAGCTCTTGTCAGTGTTCTGGTGGATCTGTGCAGGTTATGCCATGCGTGTCCTCGTTCCGAGAGGAGTGGGCTCACTGACACGGCAACCCGGCAGACGGCAAAACAATTTACTTGCTAACTCTTACTCGGTTAAAAACATCCTACAGTTTTCTCTTCATTTTTTTAGAACTATAGTGACTGTACAGGCAAAGAAGTAGGTAGTGAAGAAGAAATCAAAAGCCAAGTGTCGTCTCTTTGATCCTCAATCGCATCTTTGTAAAATTAGAGAGTCGGGCTAGACCATCTCATAGGTCCTTCCGTTTTTAAGATATAATCCATGCCCTGGTGATATACTCCATGCCTCCTTCCAGGAAACCAAGCCTTTATTTTTGTTAGCGAATCACACATAGTACATCACACATAGTGGGTGCTCAATAAATAGTTGTTGAAAGAATGCATGAAGTGGGCCTTGAAATGCTCTGTAATAGCAACTGCTGTCTGAGTCTTTCTAACGAGCTTAGCAGTGGGAAGCCTCTCCGCAAGGAATTCATAATATCATTGGGGAAATTAGCTTAAATAATTGAAACTTAGCGAACCCACAGAGCATTCTGTGACAAATGGCACAATGCGTAAGGCTGACTGAATGCATCGCGAGAGAAGGTTCTGGATCACTTGAAGAAGGTCCTGCGGATCTCAGAGACGATTTTGTAGCCATTTCGGTTTTGGCAGATGGCAAATAAAAATAAATGATAAAAATCAATATGTATACACTTGTGAGATGTCAGATATTTCATACGTATGTACATTTAATATATAATGTATATATTTAATCCTTCTAAAAACCCTAAGATTGGTATGTTCATCCACATTTTGCTGATAAATGAACTAACGCTTGAGTAAGCTCAATAACTAGCCCAAGGTCGCACAGCTAACAAATGACAGAAGAAGAATTTGAACTGGGGATGCCCGGGTGGCATCAGCGGTTTAGCGCCTGCCTTCGGCCCAGGGCGTGATCCTGGAGACCAGGGATTGAGTCCCACATCAGGCTCCCTGCAGGGAGCCTGCTTCTCCCTCTGCCTGTGTCTCTGCCCCCACCCCTGTGTCTCTCATGAATAAATAAATAAATAAAACCTTCAAAAAAAAAAAAGAAGAAGAATTTGAACCCAGGACTGATAGAAAGACCATGATCCTCCATGTGCACTCAGCTGCCTGGGCGGGAAGTACACGGGGTCATGGAGATCCTGGGTCACTGCATTTCTTATCAAGCGGTTGCCTTATCAAGCAGATGACTATGCATCTGCCTACCCTCTTTGCTTACCCCATCCCTCCAGAGCCCGAAAAAATCCTTGCACACGACCTCTTTTGTCCTCTGGGATTTTGTTTTCTTGGATATTTCTTGTCTGCCCGGGGACCCACGACTTGCTTTCAATCACAAGAATATGGTGATGATGATGGGTTATCACCCTTGTGGTCTTTTTACTTGACATGAGACTGTCTTGCTCTCAGACTTGCTCTAAGCGACTGTCGCTGGCTTTGGAGGAGGAACCATGAACCCTCAGCTGCAAGAAACCGGATGCCGGCAACAATCACGTGGGCAGGAAAGCTCACACGTCTCTAAGTGAGCCTCCAGAGGAGAACCACGCTCTGCTGGCACCTTGATCGAAGCCCGTAGGACCGGAGCGCCCAGCTAAGCCATGCTCAGGCTCCTTACCCAAAGGAAGGATGGGATAATAAATGTGTGTTGTTTTGAGCTGCCAAGTAGGAGGCACACCCTACAAGATGGGTACAGGTCCTTTTGCTCCTTCTCTCTTATTGGCTCTGCAAACCAGTGAGGAGTGCTCCCATCTTCCCAGTCCCCTGCTGGAGGCTGAGGACTCCTGGCCTTCTCTCCATCGTTTATGCCCAACATCTAACATCTGACCGTTAGGCACAATCTGTGACCCAACTCTTCCTCAGGTCTTCTCCGGGCTTCACACCTTCCAAAGTAGTGCATTCTAGACTGTGTGTGTCTTGGGGCTGGAGGCGATGAGACGGTCACTTGAGCTCACTCTCCGAGAGAGAACCGAGGCAGTGGTATTGCCAAGAGCAATGGGTGAACAACCAAAGATAAAACCGACGGGTTGTCGCGCTGAGCAGGGAGGTGCCAGGGCCTTTGCTCAGATCCCAGTTAATGCCACTGTTGCCTGGGGCATCAGAAGCCCAGAAGTGACCTCGCTTCATTGCAGAGGCGCGTTCACAACTCATTCTACCAACTTTCATCATTTCCGGCCTGGACCAAATATTCACTCTTAGATCTTACTGCTCCTTAAATTTATCCTCCTCTATCCTCCTAGACTCCGTTCCTAAAACAAACCTGATTATCTCACAACATTCTCCTCTGTGTTCAGGATAAATTCCAACCCCGTAGTGCAGCCCCTAACCCTCCCATAGTCTGGCCGGGCCTGCTGCATCTCTGGATACGCCTCCTGTGACCCCACCACCTCTCCCTCAGGGTTTCGATGACATTGGCCATTTATAGCGTAGTTCCCAGTGCAGAGGCATGCTGTTGTCACCTCCAGATCCCCTGCGGCAGTTGTCCTCACTCTGAGGAATGCTCTCCACAAAGTTCTGAGACTGACTTCACCCCACCGTCTAAGATTCTGTGGAAACAGTATGACCTCCAGGAGGCCTTCAGTTGCCTGTCGAGGAGGATCGGGCTGGAAGAGAGGCCTTGGGGGGTGTGGTTAGAAAGGCGTCAGAACTATTGCAAAGTATTCATTTGCTCCAAGGGGACATCACTCTCCAGCTCATCATTCAGTCTTCATGATGATACTAATGTTAGAAAGCTCTAAGGATGCTGTCCGGCTGCCCCGGTGACCATGCAGTCTAGGTGTCATTGTGTGTCCCTCTGTCTTCAGCTAGACGGAAGTATAACGAAGATCCACCTCGGAACCACGATGACATTAAAACATGCATCTATTCGGGGAGATGTATGTTTTTATCATGTGATATAGGAATTTTATTTCCCATGAAAATGTTTTTTCATGTGGAATCTCTAACTGGCTTCTGAGATGACTGGAAAGGTCACACAAGACGAGAAAAAAAATGAGAAGGGGTTTTAGCAGTTGTGCATTTGAGTAACAGGAGATGAGAATTATTATGATTGCATTTTTGATGCCAGGGGTGTGCGCAACGTATGTGGGACGTGAAACGAAGTCCACTGGGGTTTAAAAACTGGGGGTGGGGGTCGGGGGGTGGGAAGTCAGCAAAACATGTTTAGGTACCAGCACTGGTCTAAGTAGTTAGTGAAGAAAAAAAACCTAACTTTATTCTTTAGTTTGTAAATTTACCAGGAACACAGGTGCCACTAGGGGGCCCCCTAATATCCTAAAATTGTTGGGAGGCCCGACTAACGCAGCAGGGGCAATAGAATAATGAATAAAAATGCTCTGTAATTTAAAGGATATTCCTCACTAACATTAGCATTTGCATGTTTGCATAAAGCCTGAAAGTGGAACTTTATTATTTTAAGGTTTGCTAGCGTTAAAAATGTATTTATGGTAAATAATTTAGCGATGCAAATGTAAATGTGCACCTGATAGGGAAAGGCATGATGTGCTTGGCTGAACTCAATTTCTTTGGTGTAATAAAAGGGAGAAAAATAGAACTTCATCTAGCTACCTGATTACTTTTCATCCTGAGGATTACATAATAAAAAGATTAAAATTTTTACCACCTGAATTAGCCTACCAATTAATAGATCACTATTCATTGATTTAAAATAAATATCTCTCTATGCAGATGCATAGGGAACTGGATATTAGATTGTTGAACTCTATTTAACAGGATACGCAGAACAGAAATTTTAAATTACAAATACTGATATATTACCAATAAGAGGAATCTATGAAAGGCTTGATCTACGTAGATGTATTTAAGATAAAAGTTCACCTTTCTTATTAGGATATATTTGATTTATTGTTCTAGGGCATGTAAAATGCAAAAATCATTTAAGAACTTTTTTCCCAGTCATATTAAATCATATTTATGACACAAAGTGTTACTACTAGAAAAGGAAATACTGGATATTTAACATCCTATGATATATCGTGATTCATGCTTGTTTCCACAGATTGTCAGATGCGTTCAAATCATGAGCACTGCGTTATGTATTTCTTGTTCGTTCCCATTCTTGTCAAATATTGCGGCATGAATATCTGAAAATTCCACGCAGAACTGTATTTGGAGTATATTTTGTGCCTCGGAAAATATGGACTCTTTGCCCTACAGCCACACCACCCTGAAAGTGCCCCACCTCGCCTGGAAAATACGTACTCTTCAAATCCAAGTAATCAGAAATATTTTGGGGGTGGTAGTTGTGGGGGATGCGAAAGGGAAGGGGAGCGTCCTTAGCTTTCCTTCCTTAACTATTTTCTTTGTATCAGAGTTTACTCCATATTCTCATTCTTTTCTGTTTCCCCTCTCGGATCCTTATTTCCCCACTCAAAATTCAAATACAGATTTTAAAAACTAACCGTATCCTTAGAGGGGTGGAAAAAAAGAGCAGTGACAAAATTTTGTGGGCTGGAAAATAATTCATGCTTATTTTTAGGTTTAATGTTTACTTTGAATGTTTTAGTAGGCTCTTCACTCAGAAACAAATCTGAATTAGCATGTGTTCGTACGTAATTCCCACCCTTTCCATTTTTTTTTTCTATTTCTTTTCTACAAACAAAAACAAATGCGTGACTTATGTATAGACATTTACTCATCTGCCCCTTTTGGCAGTACTTGAAAAAAAGCAGACAGTCTGTGAACGGAAACATTCATGATAAAGTTACGATCTTTTGCTTGATCTGGAAGTTTCTGACTGTGAGAGTCTTTTTGCTAATTTTTTTTTTCTTTGAAACTTAAAACTTGATCAACCAAGTGGAAACCTCCAGTTTGGTAACCAAAGTCAAAATCAGAAGATCTAATAGTTTGTTAAATGCAACACTTCCAGACAATCTTATTTGAACATACTGGGTGGTCATTAATTCTGGAAACAGGCAAACCTATAATAAACGATTTACTGATATTATACAGATAGCAAATTAATATTATCTTATGTTTCCAGACTTCATAGCCACTCTCAAATCATTTTACCTCATTGTCTCAAGTATATATATATTTGAAAATAATATTTATATGCCTGAGCAAGAGAGGAAGGCCACTTGGAATTACTTGGTGAAGGTTTGTATTAAGCAGCTGTATAAACCACAAGGAAGGAGACACATTTTTCATTCTGAATAACATTTTTTGAGTGGATTTGAGCTTATCCTAGAATGAATGTGCAAAGCTTGGGTATGTATACAGCTTTTTTATTTCAATGTGCAAAGTGGCTAGGTAATTCAACATCGCAGGGGTGGCTAGCTCAGCTTGCATTTAAACACACACACATATTTAAATAAATATCTGCATACATGCACCTGTGTGTCCGTAGATGTATGGATGTGTGTATATTTGCAGAGTTTCTTCCTCGAGTGGCTATGAAGTGATGCATTGCTGGCAGCACCATGACCAATAATGCATGTGTCTGTCTTTACTGAGCTTCCTGTGCTGGCAGAGACACTTAATAAACATATATCCTAAGTTAAATGACAGTACAAGTCAGGACTAGGGATGGCAGGAGGCGAAACAATCAAGAGCTGGCCTTGAACCATCGCGGGCTAAGGTCCCGGGTCTGCACTGCTTTTCCCAGCTGCAGGGGGTGCTGCTCTTGCAGCCTCTTCGGGGGAAACTCTGGAGGATCAGTCACGAGCCTCAGTTGGTTAAGCTACAGGTCCAGCAGGCCACCTGTTTCAAGAGCTGCAGATTAATTCCAACTGTTTTAAGGCAGTGGCCTAAACAGAAAAGCCCCATCTACTCAGATCGCCCGTTACCAGCACGGTAATGAACTGTCTTCTGCAAATTTTCCCTACACATTCCTGAATTTTAATGCAGGACAATCGGGTATATAGAATGATCTCATCATCGTGATCCTCCTTCCTTAAGGTCTACTTCAGATTATTGTTTTTCCTGTCGTCTCAAAGGCAAAGTATATAGAGCATAAAATCTAGGATATTTCAAAGGTCAGCGAGTAATCAACAGAAGTTAATCAATTTGCAATGTGGAGTTTTTATCACAGGTCTGTGCCTAAGGCCAGTGAATCAAACTAAGTGGCTTTAGCTCTTTAAGCTTCCTTGGAGGGAATGGCCTTTCCCTTATCAGTTTATTAGGGTTTTCTCTAATCTCAATAGTTGATTCCAAATAATCCACATATATTGGCCGACGATGACCCCTCTCCCCTTCCATACTAATTTTCCATTTTAATTGCCCAATATTAGAGTCCATGCCTTCCCCCAGCTGGATCATGACGTGCAGCCTTAGCGAGGCAGCTGAAACCCCCACAGATCTGACCCAAAGCGGCATGATTATTAGGACTCTTGGCCTTTTCTTATATTGTTCATCAATATTTACAAGCACCGTGGCCTATGGATAAAGCACGGCTCGGGAAGTTATTCCAACGGGCTGAGGGGTGGGGGGAGTGGGCAGTGGGAGGTGGCTAGTTAAGGCTCCAACTTCATGGTTGGACCCTAACACAGTTCACTTCCTACCCTATTTTATGGTTAACTTCACATAGAATTAAAAAATAAATAAACCTATCCTCCTGAAATGATTTCTTTTGGGACACCCGGGGTAAGAATCCCTCGCTTCAGCACACGTGTGTGTTACGGGCCAACTGGTAGGTAGGTGTGCATGGATCCCCACACCTTCCCACTCACACATCCCTCTTAAACTTTATATTCTTTCTTATTTTAGCCCTGGGTATAGGGACTCTAGGCCTTTTTTTTTTTTTTTTTTTTTCCCCAAGCAGAGATTGCAGACGATAGACTAGCATCCTACCCTACCTCAGTTAAAGAGGAAAATTTGATGTCTGGACATGTGTAGTCTTGTGGAAAGGAACCTTATTTCACTCATAGACAAGAGCAGTAGTATGGCTAGCAGTATTTCCCCAGAGATCGTCTGATTTAAAAAAAAATCGATATCAACTCTTGACACATTTTCATTTACATCAGCGCATGGCTTTCAGTTGGGGCACAAATCAATAGGCAGCTTTTAACACTGCCCAACTATTTCTTCCTACTGGGCTGCAGGCAGGCCATTTGCTGTTAACATACCACGTTTCTCGGGGAGGAAGTTTAACTGGTTTTCCCGGGACTAAATCACAACAGCCTAAACTGTAGCATTAATCACATGACATCTTCTTCGTCACCACTTACCGCCAATTGACTTTTTACTTAGTGGAAGTGTTTGAAGGAGGCGACAGTTGTTCTAAGGGGGTCAAAAGTCAATGGGAAGAAGAAATATTCGCTTCCAACACATAGATGGCACACGGCTCCTGGGGCTGCCACCCGCCACACGGTCCTTCCCAAAGCTGTAGGTAGGGCCTCGGACGCAAGGCGGGAGTAGGATTTGTTTAAGATTAAAATGCTCCCGAAGAGTCTTAGCATTTGGGTTGAAAGACAATTAACCTGTGCCTTTCTATAGACTAGAAGTCAGGCCCGGGGTCACGAGCAATCGGCAAAGTGTTTTTCTCTGACTTTTGAAAGTGAATTCTCTCTCTCTATCTCTCTCTCTCTCTCTCTTTTTGAGCCAGCATGAAAATTCAGTTGGGTTTGATGCCATGTGAGATTGGCAGTCTCCGCAGTTTGGCAGTCTCGATTAAATGTGATATCTACTTCATTACTGCAGCGACTCGGATTTCTAAATAATGAATCAAATTCTTACATTATTCAGAAGCCACGAAGAAAGAGGTTATTAAGCCGAATACGCAGAGACTCACAAGGGCTTACGGTATATTTATCCAGGGCAATTCCAAAGCACGAAAACGACGTGTTCAAGAAAACATATGAAAAGGTAACCTCCGCGATCACACTGCACTATTTTTATGTTATCCCCAAATAACAATGGTATCTTTTTAGAGCAGCGCTCCCCTGAGACCCTGGTCTCCTCACGCACTCCCTGAAAAAGGAGTATGTCGCAAAACCAGTTTGAGGATCGATACACCCCATCTTAGTGGTTTATAGGGCCTGGTGGTATATCCAAGGCTCCAAAAAGACCTTCGGCAAAAGAGACTCTATTTCCCGTAGCATCTCCTCCACCGCCTAACCATCCTGGTATGTGGTATGGAACTCCTGGCTCAGAAACGGTCGCACGTGACCCCTCTACCCGGGGACGTCGGGCATTTCCCTTGGAGCTGGTTCTGGAACCTCTACACTGGTGCTGAACTGGGAGCAGATCTGTAGACGTGCAGGACCTGCCACGTTTGTCTCTTCACCCTGACCCTCCAGAGCATGACGACAACTGGTGTTCCCAGCACTTTGGACATGGCAGGGAAACGGGCCCTGTGCGTCTTCGGTGCCTAGGAAACACCTTGCAGTGAAGGGCGAGGGTGCAGACCTGGGGAATTTGCAAGGTGGTAATAAATCTTGAAGATAGGGGGATTTGCAAGGGGGTAATAAATCTTGGCTCGGTGGTGGAGCGTCTGCCTTCGGCTCAGGGTGTGACCCCAGGGTCCCGGGATCGAGTCCCACATCGGGCTCCCTGCAGGGAGCCTGCCTCTCCCTCTGCCTGTGTCTCTGCCTCTCTCTCTGTGTCGCTCATGGATAAATAAATACAATCTTTAAAAACAACAACAAAACCCCCCGAAGAAACAAAAAACCCCTTGATGATAATAATTATACCCCAGGAAGGAGGTGGGAAGCACTCCGGCCCGAATGGATTTACATGGTCTTGGTTTCCCCTTTCACAACACTCAGTGCATTGAATGCTTGAGCCAAACAGTCACACAGTATAACCCTACTTCAAATTCTATCATTACGATTACATTGTAAGGCCAGCAGGTGGAACTACAGCTAGGACTGTGTGAAGAAATGCAAAATCTGGCTTTCCAAGCGTGCATTTCAGAAAAGCCCAGCCTTCTGGACTGCAGGGTGTGACTCTGTGCCCTTCCTCGGGCGGACAGAAGTAGCTCGACCAAGACAGAATTTTAAAGACCCAAGTAAGTTTTCTTGGGACTCTATGCTTCTGATGACTTAGTTATCATAAATACATCTCAAAATAAAATTCCGACTCACTATACGTTAAAAACCAATACCCCACACTTTTTAGGAGGAGAGTGATTATATTTGAAAAAGCATCAAAAAACAATTGCCAGGACCCTTGATAGCTTCCATGTTGTACTTTGTTCGAACAGTTTTAACTTCTTGCCTGAATTTTGAAGCCTTCTTCTCTAGCAATGTTAATGAAAGCATACTATAGAGAACTTAATATGTTTTAATAAGTTTGCATTTCTTTTAATATGTATTACAACTATATAAGGAGCACACCAACCTCTGAAAACTAATGAATGTTACCTATAGGGTGAGACTTCCGTAAGCACAAAAAAAAAAAAAAAATTAAAAAGTGACCTGTTTTATGGGAAACATATATGTAAATAATAGTATAGGTGGTAGGAGGATTAAAAAAGCTCATGAAAATGGGTTGCAAATGGTGTTTGCGTCTGAGAACTGCGATCGCACAGCCCTAGCTGGCTTCGGAGAGCAGTTAGCAAGTCCTTACTGCTTGACTGACTGTATTCTTAGCATCTTACCCAGTGTCCTCATTTCCAAAGCACTCCTACACCGTGTATCCCCTTTGATATTTAAAACAATCCTGAGGGATCCCTGGGTGGCGCAGCGGTTTGGTGCCTGCCTTTGGCCCGGGGCGCGATCCTGGAGACCCGGGATCGAATCCCACGTTGGGCTCCCAGCATGGAGCCTGCTTCTCCCTCTGCCTGTGTCTCTGCCTCTCTGTCTCTCTCTGTGTGACTATCATGAATAAATAAATAAAATATTAAAAAAAAAATAAAAAAAATAAAAATAAAACAATCCTGAGATCCAAAGGAGAGAAGCATTTGACTCGCATCTTAAAACTGCTTAAACCACAGAGATTTGTATGAATTCTAAGAACCCCGTGACAAGCTAGCGACAAGGCTGGGATCGTACTCACTTCCTCTGGTACCGGGTCTGGGTGGTGTATTCGTAGAAAGTGCCAACAGCTGAGGACCTGCGTGCATTCAGGTTTCCAGACACGTGGGCTCCCCTGCCCCTTCCCGCTGTTGACTAGGGGCAGCTTGGATTTACAGCCTGGGAGCTTCGCATCCGCACTCATCACCTCCTCGGAGCATCAGCAACCGTGTCCATCAGTGGGGCCGGGTCTGTCGGTCCAGGTCCCCTGCTGCCATTTTACGTTGCGTTTTCTCCAACTTGTTCAGTTTGGGGTTTTTCCAGGACTGGTCCTAGTTCCCTAGACTCCCCTGAACCACGCAGGACCCTGCACTTCACCTGCTCTCGAAAGCCACGCTCGGCACCACTTGAACGGGGCGGACTCTGTCCTGACACGGCTTGATGCTGTTCAGCTCTCGATGAGACCTCAGCTAGGCAGGCCGTGGTCTTGAAAAGTTGGTGCAGCTTCGCCCACAGCTGGACCTGGCTTCTTTACCCTTCCTTAGAAAGTTTTGCAGGATGAGGATGTGGGACCAAATGCGAAGGGAACAGGAGAACGCTTCTGGCCCAAGTTCCCCAAGGATGTACCCGAGCCACAACACGGGACATTTCTGTGGCTTTGAATATCCTCCTCCTCGATTCAGGCTTCATGAAAACCTCAGTTTTTGGTTCCCTTTATCCATTCACTTAAAACTCAAGATTTTGCAGCCAGTGCTGGTGCTCTGCGACACCTCTCACGCCCCACCCCCTCAGTTCCTTCAGAGCACTTTCAAAGCTCCGAAAACCTCCCGGAAAAAGCCTAGAAAGTTTATGTTTTGGACCTGGTGATTTTTTTTTTTTTAATTTTTTATGGGCTCCCAGTGAAGGGTGAACCACTCTCACAGCTGTTAACAGTGACTACGTAATACTGAGGTGATTTTAAGGTTAAGGGGATAACTGTGAACGAGAAGTTTTGCTTTGTCGAGGGAAAGACGTGTTAGGTCAAAGAAGGCTGCAACCCAACAGCTATGGATAGCTTTAGGAGAGTTGAAAAAGCCACACAATCCCTCAACAGTCTTCCTAAATCTTAAGCCAAAGACATTTTAGGACAATTTTAACTAAAGCATGTGTTAGCCGGTGTGCTGCTTCAGGAGGCCGCGTGGCGGGGGCTGTCGCTTGGTACTGCGAGCTAGGACTCCGGCGTCCACGAGGGGCTGGCCAGCGGCCCACCTGTCCCGTCCTACACACGGGGCAGCCTAGTTTACTATCCTACCGGATGGAAGTTTCCGTTTGTGGCGTCTTTGCTACTGTGATATACTACTGATCACACCTTTCATTCACCACCAGTTTCCCCTGGGCGAGAAATATCATTGTCAGCTTCCAAGTAATTTTCCAGAGTTAAATTTGGTGAAGAGTGTGGACTCCTTAGTCTCCTGACCACCACGGTCTCCACTTGTCCTTCGGATGGAACGCAGATGGACGCTGCTAGAACTAGCCGGTCGGGTTTTACATTCCCAACAGCTCAGGCGGTTTCCATGTCAACTAATGTTTCCGTGTGATCGCGCACACGTCTCCTCCCGCATTTGGACACATCTCATGTTACACAACTCGAGTATTTTGAGAAGACAGTCTTCTCTGTCTTACGAAACTACCTGGGTGAGATCAAATTAACAGTGCACACGAGAGACGGATGCGCGCAATGGGTTGGGCCCGTGTTCCTGTATAAATGGACTTGACTCCTCGTGGCATGAGCAAGATTCACATTGATTAACCAGTAAGCTGTAAGGTTGTTTTCGATCTGAACTGAACGAATCAATTTTATTTAACGCTCTAAGTTTTCTTGACTTTGGGGTGTTTAGGGTAAGTAGATATTATATTGCCTGTGGGAAAACACTACACTTGTAATTAAGCTAGGGAGGTAATTTCATGAAAAGGAGAAAATAGGGCAAAGTTTTAAAGATAATGGGATTTCCAGAAAGGCAAAAATTCTCCTTACTTGAATGAAATAAATCACACTATCATCCCTCATATGACTAATCTTGCAGTAGCCATCTCCCTGTTAGAACAGACCTACCGAATGAAATGATAAAATACCATCATTTAGGAGAGGGATAACAAATTAAGAAATACTATTAACAGAAGAACCCTGTGTGGAGTTGGCATTTCCCAGAAGTTCCTTGAATCGAATAAACAAAGACTTGCAAAAAAGACACTCATCCTTTTCCGTTCGTAGTATGTTCTATTTGTATTTCTCCATGAACAACAGCACAGTCAAAGCTATATGTACAGGGGCCATAGATCCATATTCTAAACACATTACCTAGAACTACCTCTTTTATCCAGTATAAAAAATATTGTCCTGATATGAGACAACTACGGCTAAAATGACTGCCCAGGAGCGGCGCCCAAATAGTAAGGGAGATTGCTTAGGATGAAATTGAAAGTCTCCCCTTGACAAAACTTCCTTGCTACTTTAGAGTTGAAGCTTATACCTGAATAAGGTTGAGGCTGATGCAAGAATTCACTTGTTCCTGATAATTATGATATGCCAGGTGCGTTGTGAAAGTTGGAAATGAAGATAAGGTTCTGAGAAAATATACAATCATCTATTCTTAGAAAATAATGCAGAAAAGCTACTTGAACATTACTTCTGTTGTGGAAAACTTACAAGATACCAATTTTATAAGGTTTGTTATGTATTTTTACCAAATCTTAGTTTCTGTTACTGGTGCTAAAATTAGAAGACGAGCAGATGGCATATTAAAAATAATTCCATTAACTACATCTCAGAAATTGCGCAAAAAGACTCGTGTTAGAAATCATATTGAGAAGTAATTGGCAGCAAACATAAATTATAGTCTTCCCCAATGCCCAAATTACTGACTAAAATTGAGTAAGGAATTAAAAAGAAAACACCATATTTTTCTGGCTGTTTTCTTTTTTTCCTTCTTGTGAGTTTCAATTTCTGCCTTTTTGGGAAGAAAAATAGCAAAATATTAAAAAAAAATCATGACCAAGTGGGGTTTATCCTAAGAATGCAAGACTGTTAACATGTGAAAATCAAATAATGTGATTCACCATAGTAAGAGACTAAAAAAGAAAAACCATATGTTTGCCTCAATAGATACTATAAGAGCATGTGACAAAATCCAATGTCCATTCCTGATGAAAGCTCCCAGTAAATGAGGAACTGAAGGAACTTTCTCAACCTGATAAAGCTCATCTATGAAAAAACCCACAGTTAACATCATATTTAATGATGAAAGATTTAATGCTTTCCCCCTAAAATCAAGAACAGGACAAGGATGTTTCCCTTCACCTTTCCTGCTCATCATTGTTTGGGAAGTTCTAGCGATGATAATAAAGCAAGAAAAAGAAAAGATAGACTGAAAAGGCAAAGGTAAAATTGTCACTATTTGTAGACTACATGATGATGGAGATGATGTAATCTATACAAATGCTATCAGAATAAGTGAATTTACTAAGGCTTACGAATATAAATTCAATATACAAAAATCCATTCTATTTCTATAGACTAGCAGTGATCGTTGTGAATTCAATGCCACTGCAATACCATGCACATACGGGGTATTTGGGAAATAAATGTGATAAAAGATACACAAACCTGTAGACCAAAAATCATAAAATGTTGCTGAGGGAGATTAAAGAAGACCCCGTAGTAAATGGGGTCATGGGTCTTGCTCATGGGTTGGAAAACCCAATATTACCAAGCTGCCAATTCTGAAATTGATTTATAAATTCAACATAATCCCAATCAAAACCTCAGTATGCTTTTTTTTTGGTGGGGGGGAAGGGGTAGAAATTTCCAAGAGGATTCTAAAATTCATATAGAAATTCACTGGCTTGCAATGATCCAAGCAAATTTGACAAATTAGAACAAAGCTAGAGGACTAGCACCACCTGATTTCAAAACTTATTATAAAGCTGTATTAATAAACTATGTATAATTCTATATATAGTGTGGCGCTGGGATACAGATGGGCATACAGATCAATGGAAGAGAGCAAGCCCACAAGTACACTCACATGTATATGGACGACTGCTTTTTGATGAAGGTACAAGGCAATTTAGTGGAGAAATGATCATCTTCTCAATAAGCCGTGCGGGGACAACTGGGTATCCATATGCAAAGAACTGGGATCCATATCTTGCACCATATATACATACCAACTCAGAACAGATCAGAGACCTCATGTGTGACCTAAAATCATAAAATTCGTAGACAAAAACACAGGAGGAAATCTTCGGGTTCCATCTATATGAAATTCGAGAAAATGAATCTATAGTGACAAAGAGCACATCAGTGTTTTCCTGGGTGAGAGGAGTAGCAGAAAGGGGATAGTTAGGAGGTTATATAAATACACAGGTGTAGCTATAGAGGAAGGTGGGTGGATGACAGACAGATGGACAGAGAAATGACCGATGATCAATCGACAGATACATAGGTAGATGGTCCAGGTCCAACCAGGAGACAGAAGTAAGACGGCACGTCAAACAGAGAAAAGTCTAATACTCAGAGTTAAGTCCACCAGGAGACTGGAGTAGCCGGGGGTGCCTGGTAAGAGGCGAAGCCCCGGGGCCGCCCCCCTCCTGCCAAGGTTGAGGTAGAGACCTTCCCCGAGAGGGTGCAGAGAGGGTGCGGCGGTGGCTCCCGGGCTCACTAAGCAGGCGGCTGTGTGCAGCCCTGTGCAACGGGACCCGGATCCATCCTCTGGGGTGCAGGGGCTTCCCGGAGGCCCTCAACCAGGAAGGAGCCCACGGGAGCATGGGGCGAAGCTTCTGCCCCCCGGGCCGCTGGCTGCTCGCTCTGCAGACGTGGCCCAATCCAGTAGCAAACCCCTTCCCTCCTGCGGTAGCTCCCCAGCACCCCCCACGGACAAAGCTAAACGAGGTGCCAGCTGCCAAACTGGCCCCGGTCCATTTTCACGGAGCAGACAAAAAAAAGATGCATTTGGAGCGGTGAGGCAATAAATCAATAATAGCACAAAGGGATTACAAAGAATCACGAGGAAATCTTTTTTTTTTTTCTTTGCACGGGGTGTGTGTGTGTGTGTGTGATAGGTTTGTTACCTTGATTGGGGTGACGGTTCCACAGGTACAGACGTATGTCAGAACTAATCAAATTGCACGTTACGCCATGAGCAATTTACTGTATGTCGATTATGGATCAATAAAGCTAATATGCAGCGTTGCTCTACTGCTCCCCCAGTAGAAGTGACCTTCGCATTTATTAGAAGCTTAAGTGGAAGGTGTCTGTGTGCATTTATTCTTTTTTTACACAAGGAAGACAAAGCTGCTGACGGTGAAGGGCCCCCTGCTTCATGAGGAGGGGAATCCTCCAGAGGCCCTACCTGTAGATCCATCTGACTTGAGTCCGGGGGATTGAGAAAATTCACCCCACTTGCCTGTCCGGGGGGCCAGGGATGAAACAAATCTCCTTTGCATGAATTCAGGGCTGGCCTCACCTGAGACTTGGTTCCCACAGGCACCTACCGGCTGCCCCCCATCCCTCCCCGCTCAGGTCTTGCTTCCTGGTGTGGCCGGATACCCCTGGATCCTGGAGGCCCCTCTCTCCTGGGGGACGGCGTCCACGGCTGCTGCTCATTCAAAGATTTAGACCACACACTGAGGTACAGCTGTGCTTGCTGCCTTTGCAGACTGGGAAAGTACTGCGTGCCTTCCCCTCACTCCCTGTGTCCCAAAAGTCAGGCAACAATCCTGCATTAATTTAATTTAATTTAATTTAGCGACCGCTATATGCGCGTGCTGTGTTAACGATGAGGGCTAAAACAAGGAACAATCCGGACATAGTCTTTGCCCCGATGGAGTGTACGTAGAGTGGGAATCGTAGAAAGGAGAAGCAGAAACTCTCTCGACATGCCATGCCATTCCTCAAGCTAGGATTATTGTGAGCCTCTCAAGGGCAGGGACTCAGAAGCGGTGCATTATAGAGACCGTGCTTCCATATACACCACCTACCTGCAGAAGACTCACCTTTTTGGACGACCTTTTGCTACATGAGCGCTTACTGAGGAGTTGGGCTGTTTTTCCCCTTAGTCTACTCTACATTAATCTGTCTAAAGGCATTAAAATTGTTTATGAAATATAGGACTGTGACCCTGACACTGCACCCACTGCCGTCCCTACATGACCCATAAGCGAGCGGCTGGGGTGGGTTAGGGCACCATGGGGAGTTGAGGCATGCTTTCAGTTACTCCCTAAATCGAAAAAAAACATAAAACATGCTTTTGCGCATGACGCTGTGCCCACGGCCAGGCTGGTTCTGCAGGGACGTGGTCTGATTCGTCCTTACAGACGGGACGTTGTTAAATGTTAAAACTGGTCAACAGAGACCGTTCGACTTGAGAACAGGGTTAGTAAGCCCAGGCCCAAAGCAAGTCTGAGAGGAGCGGTGTGCGGGTCTTAGGGTCAAAGAGGTCTCTGTGGAACAGCTGCGCTTTGCCAGACGTTCGGAAAATGAAGAAGGTGAAAGAAGGGGGGGTGGAGTGAGAGTGTGGGCAAATGTGCGACGTGGGATGAGACACGTGAGGCTATTAGAAGTGTCACGGAAATAATCAGATGAGTTTTTTGACACTGCAGCTTGTATTTGCACACTCCATAATGTAGTGGCATTGATTATTATTTTAGTGACATATTCAGCAAGACGTGGTGTCTACTTAAAACAGCAATTGGTTTCTGAATTCTCTTCAAAAGGCACAAGGTAAATCCTTATTATCTAATAATATTGTTGTGGTCGTCACATTTCACTACGTGTTGACCCCAGAACACATAACGTGCCGTTCCATTTATTCTCCAATTTCGTTCGGTAGCTTTTTCATCCAATTCAGATTCACCTCCAAATTATAGAGCGCGTGCAGACCTGGCCTCCCGGATCGGTAAGCTGTCATTTTCTTTCCTTTTCTTTCTTTTTTTTTTTTTTTAATGTTTTTTATTTTACTTTTTATTTTTTTATTTTTTTTAAGCTGTCATTTTCTACTGGCCTTGGAAGAATGTATATACGGAGACCGGGAAGAAATTAATGATATTTTAATAAAGTGACACGGAAACCAGGCTCTTTGCCGGTGATTTTGTACTGGTTTCAACAGAGCAGAACTCACTGTGTGCCCTCCGGGCAGAGCACACGAGAGGGGTCTCTCCGTGAAGACGGCAATGACGAGGCCCATGAAACAGGTTTAAGTTAAAAATAGAAACATCCTTAGCAATTTAGATGCAGGAGCCCCCCTGGTCCCACGGAGGGCATCCCAAATAACCCTGCTGCACTTGAGGGGAAGCAGGCCCCCGTGATTTTCCAAGCCATGGACTAGCCCCTAAAAAGAATGACTACCCTCCTCACACAGAATGAGGGGCCTTCTGCATTGCTGTTCTGGTCCCCGCTGCCCTGAGTGACAAGCCCCTCTCTTCCTACCCCCACCCACCTGAGGCTGGACGAGAGGCTTCCCCTTGGCAGGCTCAGGGGCAGGGATGGAACGTGAAACTGGGTTTTCTAAATGGATACATGGCGCTTAATCTTTTGAGCAATAAGCACCCTGAAACCTTCCTGGCTCCTTGGGTCAACACCATGTATCTGACCTACCTGGGGGGACACCACTCGTGAGGAGTGTGTTTGGGTCCTTCACTTTCATAACTCATCAACTTTGCCATTTCCAATAAGCCCAAGTCTCTGAAACCCCATTTTAAATCTGCTGCTCTCTGGCCATCGCCTCTTGTCCTTCCAGCTTAATGATTCCAGTTCTCGCCTCCAGAAATTTCCTGATCTCATGGAGATCCATCACTAGTCTGTCACCTTGTAACCATCCATTGGAAACTATGGCTCTCTGCCTACAGATGGGATTCACTGGTTCGGCCCTATAACCATTCCTCACTCTCCTTCCTTCTCTTCATCATCCTTCATCTGGCCAAACTCCAACCAAGGTGCATGCTGTGGACTGATCTGTGCCCCCTCCTAATCCGTATGTTGAAATCCTAGCCTCCATTGCAACTGTATTTAGATGTGGGGCCTATATGGGGTAACTAAGGTTAAATGAGGGCATGAGGGTGGGGCCCTGATCCCATACCATTGGTGTTCTTATAAGCAGAGACACCAGAGAGCCCCACTCTCAACCTCCCCATGTGAAGACAGAGCAAGAAGGCAGTTGTCTACCGGCCGGGCTGGCATCCCCATCTCAGACTTCCGGCTTCCAGAACTGTGAGAAAACAAATTTCTATTGTTTAAGACACCTTGTTTATGGTATTTTGTTATGGCAGCCGCAGCCGACAGACAGCGTGAGGCAGACACACAGACATCCGCAGCCTGCTCCCTGACAGCGTGCATACATCAGGACACACGGCAAAGGGGGCTCACAGTCGCAGATGTCCTGATGTTGTCAAGGGGAGGGCCTTGAGGCGGAAAGCCTATCTTGCATTACCCGGCGGGCCCAAGGTAGTCACACTGGAGGCACAAGGGGGAGACGCAGAGGGCCGGCCGCATGGGAAGGACGCAGCCACGCATCGCTGCTTCCAGGACTCAAGGGAGCAGTAAGACAAGAAATGTGCTCAGGAAGCTGGAAAAGGCAAAGACATGGGTTTTTCCTGAGGGTCCCCAGAAGACATGCAGCCCTACTGACATTTCAAATTTAGCCCAGTGAGACTCAGCTTTTGAACTCTGACCTCTGGCAATAATAGTAACTTTGTGTTGCTCAAAGGCACTGGTTTGTGGTTGGTTACGTGTGAGTTCGTGGTATGTTATAGCAGCAACAGCAAACTAATACCCGGGTGAAAACCAACAACCATCCACTTACTCAGTCCATGCCGGCGCCCAGAGCTGATCACTAGGAACACCACGCAGCCAGGCCTACCCGCCCCACTGCAGAAATGACCATGGGGCCCCGGGCGGCTCCGTCATTAAGCATTTGACTCTTGATTTCAGCCCCAGTCATGCCCTCTGGGTCAGCCCCAGGCCGGGCTCCAAGCTCAGCACAGGGTCTGCTTGAGATTCTCTCCCTCTCTCTCTGCCCCTCCCCACACTCGCATATTCTCTCTCTGAAATAAATAAATAAACCTTGAAAAAAAAGTATGACTAGATGTCAAAAGCGACCTCTTTACATTTTGAGACAATCTGATCATATGCTTCTGTAAGTTCACTTTCTCCCCAAGATGATCATTTCCTACCTTTTCTTTCTTCACCTCTCTAACTCTATCTTTCCTCACAGAAAAACAAAAAACAAAAAACAACAACAACAAAAAAACGATAGATAGTTAGGAAACAGCATCTTTCCACCATTTCCCTAATCTGCTTCCACTGCTACAGGTGCATTTTGTCTTCCACACGCTGAATGGATAAACTGTCCATGAGCCCCATCGGAAAACCAATCTCCTCCGCTGAGGCCTGGATCCCAACCCTCCTGACTTCTCAGGGGCCCCCTTAGTGGCAGTGACACTCACTAGCCCAGGCAAAACTTGTAGAAGTCTTAATTGCACAATGCCCATCACCGACCACACCTAGACGTGTAAGTAGTATCTGTGTGCCCCTCGCTCAATGACTTCTCACATCCCTACTGCGAGGGTCTAGTCTAGTTCCCCTCTACCTCTCACCTGGACGGATGCAATGACCTCCCTGTCTTCACCTCCCAAGGCACGATAGCCTTCATGATTTTTCTAAAGACTAAATTGAATGATTTCCCCACTTAGAATCCTCAAAAGTCTCTCCACTGCACCCAATAAAATATCCAGACGCTACCCTGGGCTACAGAAATCTATGTAATTGGACACCTGTTGACTTTCCCATCTCCCCTTTTATAATTCTTTTCTTCATTTGCTCCTGTCATGCTGACCTTCTGTCTTCCTTCTTTTGCCCTCAACGAAAACAAGCTTGTTCCTACTTCAGGGCTCTTGCATTTGTTGTTCCTTCTGCTTAGAATCATCCTCGTTGGGCAGCCCAGGTGGCTCAGCGGTTTAGTGCCTGCCTTCAGCCCAGGGAGTGATCCTGGAGACTCAGGATCAAGTCCCACGTCGGGCTCCCTGCATGGAGCCTGCTTCTCCCTCTGCCTGTGTCTCTGCCTCTCTCTCTCTCTCTGTCTCTAATGAATAAATAAAATCTTAAAAAAAAAAAAAAAGAATCATCCTCCTCCACCTCACTGGAGGGCTGCCTTCTCCTCGTTGATGTCTTGATTCAAATGTTATCCCTTTTAAGAAGGCTTTACTGACCCTGGCCAAACAAACCGGAAGTTGTTCTATTACATCATGCCTAAGAAAACTCTTCATGGCATACATCGGTACCCAAACTCCCATTCATCCATTTACTCTTTTGTTCATTTATTCAATTTTTTTTAATTATTCTTTTATTCTGTGTGCCCCCATCAGAATGCATGCATGGCATATAGTCTTTCAATGAAATTTTTATGACTCTTATGTTCTAAATTTTACTCCAGAGTTAACTTGGTTGAAGCAAAATTTGGGCAGGCCAAAGTCTTTTTTACATGACTGTTTTCTTAGAAGTGGTATGGACATAGCCTTCCCACCAGGCCTGGTGGCCAAAGTTGGCATCATTAGATGTCAGGCTGGGTGGCTGCAGCACCCTCCGTTGGCTTGTTTCTATGTTGATTCTATGACGAACTATTGACAGTGATAAGTATCTCAAAGGAACAGCTTATACCTCACTGAGAACACCTGTATTTTAATTTTGTCCTGCCGTTGCAGTGATGAGTGCTGGCTGTCTCTGCATTCATTGCTCGTGCACTGACTTGGCTTCTCAGATTAGAATAGAATGATCTTGACGGTGGAATCAATTTATAGTTCTTTAAATCACTGAAGCAAGTATGTACTAGGTTCTCTGTGAATAGTTAGATTCATTGGTGGATTTTCAATGGAATCAGGAAATCTGTTTGCCTTATTGGGGCTTTCCTTTCCTCCACACCTCACAGCACATCCACATCCTACCTTATTCACTATACTGTTGTTTTTGAGTGTCAGCCACGAGCCTTGGCATAAGCATTCCCACTTGTGATTTACAGAAAATAATGTTACTGAAGTTTATTGGATGGTAATGATATAAACTCTTTTTTAAAAAAAGAGCACTTAAAAAAAGATTAAAAAAATTAAAAAAAAAAGATTTTATTTATTTATTCATGAGAGATACACAGAGAGAGGCAGAGACACAGGAAGGCAGAGGAAGAGGCAGGGTCCCTGTAGGGAGCCTGATGCAGGACTTGATCCCGGGGTCCTGGAATCATGCCCTGAACTGAAGGCAGAAGCTCAACTACTGACCACCTGGGTTTTCCATGATATAAGCTCTTAAGAGCTTTTCAACAAAGGCTTAGTGGTTGAAGATCCAACGATAAAGTGATCTCCCACAGAATGGGATGCAAAGGCAGGAATGCGTAAGACTTCATTATGTCGTTTGGTATCACATAAAGTCCTACATTCTCCCATTTAGAAAACTTTAAATGCCTTAAAATCTGACCACGTGCAGATTATAGGTCATTTTGTTATTATACATGTGCTTTTCTGATTGGTGCAATATTCATGCTTTGATTTCTCTTTTTCTTGACTAAATTAACCGTAGAATAATATAGAAGACAAGTGATAAATACTATCAAGGAAATGGCAAAAAGCTTTTAAAGGAAAAGCTGAAAAAAAATAAAGGAAAAGTTGAAGTTAAAAATAGAACAGATAGCTGTTTTTTTTTTTTTTTTAAATTCCACTGATCAGCTGTTTTGTCGTAACTCAGGCTCAGCCATATAGGAAAATATAGCTTTTCTGTGTTCAAATGAACAAACAACAAGAAAAACAGAGAGAGAGAAAGAGAAAGAGACTCATAAATTTGGAAAACAAACTAGTGGCTGCTAGTGGAGGGGGGCGTTGATGAGGGGACCGGAGAAATAGGTGCAGGGGATTAAGAGGTACAAACTTTCAGTTACAACATAAATAAATGATCCGAAGAGAAGTACAGCATAGGGAATACAGTCAATAATATTGTAATAACTTTGTATGATGACAGATGGGGACTAGCCTCACCTGGTGAGCACTCATGATGTATATAACTGTTGAATCACTATATTGTAACCTAAAACTAACACAGGATATGTCACCTCTACTTCAATTAAAAATAAAAGGTTGTGTGGAGCCAGGGGCCATTCATTCATTCAGCAAGTCATCCTCGCTATTCCCCTTGTAAGCTTAACAAACGCAAGGACATTGTCTGCCTGGTTCGGTGCTGTTTCTCAGGATAGCCGAACTGCCTGTCCCACAGTCGAATGCATAAATGCTCTATATGAAATCGCAACTAGGACCCCCCGACAAACTATGAAGTTCAACCATCTATGTGAGGATGCATTTTCATTTTTATGCCTTCCCAAATATTTCCCTCTCCTATTAAAAATATATGAAAACGACACAGGAGTATTAGAATGATTAAAGAGTGTATTTATTTCCTTGAGTATAATATATTTAAAATCTCGATTTTCTAAGTACTTTGGAAAAGTCTCTTGCTGACACATTCAGGATGGGGAACAATGATGTTTATTGGAAGTTGGGGATGAGGCGTGTGCAGTGTGTAGAACGTGAACCTGGCCATCCTAGAACTGCTTGGCTGAATCACACTATTGTCTCAAAAAGCTTAACTACATCTTTATTAGCTGGGTCCAGTTCTGCTGTTAAGAAAGGAGTAACGTCATACATCCGTCCTATCATTATAGCAGGGAGACGACGGTAGCCCCTCATGGAAGGGGTAACCCACCGACTCTAAAACCTTATTCTTTCCCTGACACCACAATCCCTCTACAAATGCAAAAAGCACAGTGTAACTAGCTGGGATCTTTCTCCACGTTATTGCAAAAGTCCAAAGAGACGTGAAATCGAATCAGAAGTTGAACGATTTGAAGGAAGTTGTCACTCCGTTTATTTTTTGTTTGAAATTCTGTTTAGCACGGAAGCTGGCTTCTGTGATTGAAGGTGGTAAATGATAGATAGGGTTCAACAGAGCTCCACGGTGAAGGGTAAGTATTTTAGTGTGCCCATGACCTGATCCAAAGGCTATTTCTAGCAGTTTGTCATCTAGTACAGAGAAGGTGAGGGAGGTCATGTTGATATATGATCTTTTATGCTCTGAACATATCATTGCAGTCGACCTGGCCCTACAATTCTCATTAACATTGAGCAGTTATTGTTTGATACTAAAGAATAAAATAAAACAACGGCTTTGTTTTATCCTCAAACTCTAATATAAAGAAAAGCCAAAGCTTAAAGTTTAAATTATTTAGTTAGAGAAATCTAGAGCATTTTTATTTTTACCCATCGAAGTAAAGATAGCTTTGGCATTCCAGAAGAAAATCAAATAAGATCACATAGATGGGATTGCTGGTGGGAAGTGTCTGAATGTTAACATCATCATGATAAATATTTAGTTCTACCAGAGAATGAGATTACCTTAAAAATGTTCTAGCATCTTAGCACACATTCCAAAAGGAACAGAGTTCTCTAAAGAAAGGAAATGCCAAAGACATGGGAAGGCACTGTAGGATGAGAGAAAGAACTGTCAGCCATGGCATTAGAAAAGCTGAGTTCTAGCCTCTGACTTGCTCCAGCTCGAGGTCGATGACATTCAGCAAAGACTATATCTCTTTTCACCCAGTCGTTTCTTGCTTGGGTTTCATGAACCACCTCCTCGAATGTTTCTGGGTCAGCCAGCAGACCTGCTACCAGGTCCCTAAATCCATCTGCCCCACAGATCTTTCTAATTTTGTCAGATTCAGCAGTGACTCCAACAGCATTAAGAATAAAGTTAAAAAGTCTTAGGCTACACCAGGCCTTTCAAGGTCCAACCTGTGCATACCTCTTTGGCCCATCTCCCTCCACTTCCCATGTCCTTCCCCATCCTCCTACCATGCAGAGCCACAGGCGCTGCTGCTCTTTCAATCAGAACTCCATTTCCCCTACCTTTGATCCTAGTAACTCTCACTTCATGAGATTAAGTAATGGCTTCATTCACCTTAACGGTTGACTTTTCCAAGAAAAAGTCTTGACTTCTCCTTCTGGGTTTGGGGCCATCCTTTGTTATATTAGCGCTTACTATATTATATGAATCCCTGTACTTCTCTGTTCTCCCCCTCCCTTCACCTGTTAGACTAAAACTTGTTGGCAAATGGTATTAAATAAGTGCATAATAAATGAATGAAAATCAACTCTCCTTATCGCTATTATTTTCTGGGAGTTGGGGAATGGAGTTGAATCACTGGTTGATACCACCATTACGAAATCAAGTCATCATTTTCACTGGGAATTAAAAATATCTCTCCCTCCCCAATTCTGGCTGAATGTTCCAGCAGAGAATAACTAGTGAAGTAACTACATTGATTTGATCTCAATAGAATAGTAAAATTAGTCCTGAAGAAAGGGTTAGTTCCTTTTACTTCCTAAGCAAAAGAATCTTAAATTTGGCTCCAGATGATCAGCTCCTTTCTGTTTCTTTAATCAATTCCCTCCTTGCCTACTGCTTGACGTCGGTAGGTTCCAGCTGATCATGGTTTAAAGCTGAGTGTCACCTGTCTCTGCCAGAAAACACAGAGGCAGGCTAGAATGATGGAGCAAAAGATCACTCCGTGTAGAATCAGAAAAATCTGGGAGTTTGTCATTTCTTAGTGTGGCAGCTCTGGCCACATACTGAATGCTTTAGACCTCTGTCTCCTCTTCTGTAAATTAGGCTGATGCCCACCTTACCGAGCAACAGCAAGGCTCACATACGATTTTACAGGCTGTGAATGCACTTTGCAAAGAGTTAGATGCTAAATAAATATGTCATTACTCTAACGCTAAGACCAAAGCATCAGTATTATTTATAAACCAGCTCTCCAATCCAACTTTTTCCTAGAGTTACTATACCAGGAAAAAATTGAATTTTATTTCTTTTGCCAAGTGGTTAGGATAGAAACCAGGAAAATGCCTCAAAAAAGGAGGAAGATCACATCAGCCCGTCAAGCAGCCCAAATATGATCAACAACACAGATAAATGACTCTGCCTAATTGGGAATTCAGGGACAGACACCTCTGCCCTATAGAAACACCCCTGGCTTCAGACATTTCTCTCTCTGGCCAGACATTCTCCTCGAGAAGGGGAACTGTTGGGCATCCAGAAGGACATCAAACGTCTACAGTGTCTCAGATTCTGAAAAATGCCTTTGCTATCAATTCTACGCATTGTGCCTCACAAGGACCTAGAGAAATATGTTAGTATTATCCTTGGACCAGAAAAGGAAGACAGCTAGTGTCTAAGTGACTTGCCTCACGTCGGAGAAGGAAATTGAGCTCATGCTCACATTCACAGGACCTTCTCCTGGTGGCAAGGGGGATTCCTTTGTTCCTCTGGTTATGGGTTTTCTGGATATGACCAGATTTACCAGTCTCTAAGCAGGTAATTTTAAGGTTCTGTTGAGGGCTTGATGGGACAAGTATACAATTCTCGCTGGCTCAGCCGTTCCCATATGTCACCAGAGGGAGTCACAATTTTCAGTGTCAAAATGATGTCCAGAAAGAGACTGATCTATAGTCGGGCAGGAAATACAGGGATGAAACAGGACTGCAACCGTGTTTTGTCTTAAGAGTTTGATGTCTAGTAAACTCGTGATTCTCGAAGTTTTGATGCCTTAAGGATGATAATTTTATTTATTTATTTATTTATTTATTTATTTATTTATTTATTTATTTAAAAGATTTTATTTATTTATTCATGAGAGACACACAGAGAGAGAGAGGCAGGGAGCCTGATGTGGGACTCGATCCCAGAACTCCGGGATCATGCCCTGGGTGGAAGGACAGACGCTCAACCGCTGAGCCACCCAGGCGTCCCTTAATTGTATTTAGAACAGTATTTATGCAATAAAACAATTACACGGCGTTATTACCATTGTCTACCATTATCTTGACTACCGGTTTCCATTTCTCTGTTCCAGGAAAGTTTCCACTCTAGTTAATAAGTGAACTCGAGATTTTAAAATGTGGAAGTAAATATGAGCTCCGGGGGGTGGGACAAGACTCAAAATCAGAATGAATTGGTAGAAAGTTCTACGTCTCAGGCATCGATCTCTTCACCTGCGATTTCTGGTTTTTCTTTTAGACAAGATGGTAGGAGGGCAATGCCTCATCTGCTTTTAAGACAGGCACGGTGTAGGGCTTTTTCAGGCCATTGACCTACGAGCAGAAATGACACGTGGCCTGTACAGGCGAAAGCTTTCAGAGCCTGTGTGCCCCACAGGAAGTGTCCTTCTGCCGTCGTGCCTAGTGTTGGACTATGTTCCAGATAGTAGCTGGTCTGTTTGCCTGGTACTAAACGGAGGCCAAATGGAACTGAAGAGCACCCAACCCATGGTGAGTTGCAAGGGGGAAAAAAATTAACCATTTATGTTTGTGAATTGTTTGTAATGAAAAGGCAAGATAGACGGTGATAACTGAAAAGTCCGCCTTATTCCAAAGGAACCGATACCCTATAGGGAATAAGCGATTAACAAAGCACCTGAAAAGGTTTATAATGAGGGGTACCCTGCAGACCTAAAGGGAAAAGTAGAATGCAACGTGTCTGATGGAAGATAAATGAAGCAGTAGAGGAGTGAGGTCATTGGGATGCTTCAGCCAAACGTCTTCCTAACACAGATGGCGAAGCTGGCGTGATGGTCAGACCACCACGACTCCACCCATTTGATGCATGTTGTTCTGGTAAAATGGCAGGATCCGATAGATTCTGGACTCACCCGGAAAATAAAGTGATCTTTCAAGAGCAGCACTTGTGGGATCTTCCAAAGCGGAGGAGGCAGCCGGGAGAACTGTAAATTGGAATTAAGCTGGCTCAATAAGGAGCCACTTCGTGTTAGGGAAGTAGTGAAAAACACGGGAGATTACATAGCAACCCGAATAGGGAGCACTGGACAGAAAAAAAAAAGTACTCTAGCTTGTAGAGAAGTGAATCCAAAAGATGTAGAAAAAGATACTTAGGAAACTGAAACCATCACATGTAAAAGGGATCGGAAATCCGGCAAGAGCTAGCATGTTACATTATGATAAAGTCACAAATGATCCTAGTGAGGAACCCTCAGTCGTTGAAAAATACTATATTGCTCCATTAATTTAGTCAGCAAATGTTTGCTGAAGGACTACTAGGAGTTAGAAATTGTGCTAAAATGTTGAGGGTCCAGAGGATGTGGTTCCTGCCCGCAAGGAGCGTGCAGTGTAGTCAAATAAGCAGATAAGAAACCCACAAGCCCCCAGCTAGCATTTACTAAATACTTAGTATTTGTTAGTGATTATGACACGGTCTTTATATAATTCCCGCCCCCCCTCAGGTTTACAAGCTTGCTGTGTAGGGGTTATTTGCTGAAGCTCAGAGAGACGAAATAATTCGGCCTTAGTATATTCATACCGAAATCGACGAAACTGGGACTTGAAATCCATTTTCTGTGATTTCAACATCTTGTTCTTTCAAACATACCCTGATGCCTTTCATATCTAAGATGATGTGATTTTTAAAAAAGATTTTATTTATTTCAGAGCGAGAGAGAGAGGGCGCAGGGGGAGGGGCAGATGGAGAGGGAGAGAATCTCAAGCAGACTCATGCCGAGCGCAGAGCCCGATGTGGCGCTGGATCTCAACACCCTGGAATCAGGATCTGAGCCCAAACCAAGAGTCGATGCTTAACCCACTGAGCCGTCCAGGTGCCCCCAAATTATGTGATTTTTTTTTAAAGTGTTTTTGAAATGTTAGTGTGCTGTGTGTGCGTGTGCGCATGCCTGCTGTAATGGACAGTGGAATTATTGAAGGGAAGAAAGAACAGAACAACTGCCTTTCAAAATGTGATTATATTTTGTTTTTTTTTTTTTTTCAGTTCAACTGGAAGATGGTTTTAGAAACTCCTAGGACATTAATGATTTATAAGCCGTATTCTGAGAATCTTTTTACTCAGTCACATGCAAAATGCTACGTTGCCTTTCAGCAAAGCATCTAGAAATCATACTTAATACAGAAAAAAGGCTATTCTTAGGTAAAGTAATAAAATCTTGTCTAAAGAAGACAAGCAACGATCACACTGGTTTTACAGATTTATAGCTGGAGGTTGTAATTTCTGTCTAGGAGTGATCAGTTCTTTTTCTTTGGAACTTGAATTCTAGGAATTAAAAGAGGGAAGTCTTAATACACTTTTTTTTTTTTTTTAGAAGTCTCAGTAATGTACACCTATAATTGGAGGGAAATTTGCCATCAGAGACTACAACTCACCGTTTAGCACACGCCAAACAGCTAAATTGATTTTAGCATTCTGTAAGAAAAATTGCACCTCTGGTGCTGAATTGCTTCCCTATGAGCACTGAGCCAAATATTAATGTATATTTGAAAGGAAACAAAAAGCATTCAAACTCTAATGGACCTCAGGCTTATAAATTGGAATTCAGTCACCTTAAATTAAGTTGGATTTCTTGAAGCAAAACTACTCTTATTATTTTTGTATTACGGCCCCGGCCAACAGTTTACATGCCCCACGACAATGTCCCACGGTCTTCGGATGTAACAGACGTGGAGACATCTATGCCGGAGGCTTCCGTGCTAGTGCTTCCTCCAGAGAACACGCGCGCGGCAGGGTGTGGGCCCATTTCTCAGGACTCGTAAAGACACACGACAGTCCACCTAGATGCCTTTCCGTAAGCCGGGGCATCAGGCACAGATTTCCTGCTTGCTATGTTTTTACAAATGTTTGCTGCTTTTCTAAGAATTTAAAAAGTAGATCCTGTTCACTGTCTATCAATTAAGAATTCTAGATGGACAAGCAAAACACGGAGTCCAGTTCCTGAACAAAAACCACTAGTAATACCTTAGCTTGTATCTTCTTAAATCTTCCTAAATTCTTTGCTTTGTAGATGAATTATATTTTCTTTTTTTTAAACAAATTACATTTTCTTTTTTTCTTTTTTTAAACAATACTAGTTTTTTAACTTATTTTTTCATTTAATGACATGATAAAAAATTATTTATAGATCATTCTACATAGTTACATAGTATTAGTGTATAATTATCCCATATATATATATATTTAAATCAAACCACTGGATTTGAATACTAAGGTTGTCTCCAATATTGGGTTATTATAATACCATTCCTTAAAGATATTTGCCAGGACACCTGGGGGGCTCAGCAGTTGAGCATCTGCCTTCAGCCCAGGGTGTGACCCCGGGGTCCTGGGATCGAGTCCCACATCAGGCTCCCTGCATGGCGCCAGCTTCTCCCTCTGCCTGTGTCTCAGCCCCTCTCATGAATAAATAAAATCTTAAATCTTAAAAAAAAAAAAAAAGATATTTGCCACAGTCTTTGGGAAAAAAAATGGAATGTTTTTAAAAAGTTGTTATTGTTTTAAATAATTGATATCAGTACATTTGTTTATGTTTAGCATATGTTAAAAAATAATATTTTGGAGGTGGGAATACAGTTACGGGTTACGAGTAAGAAGCAAGTGCTAGATCTTAGTCTGAGAGCTTATCCTACCATCTAACGCCCTGCAAGTCCTGTCCCAGGCCCAGCCTGAGAGCTGGATGCCAGGGCCTGCTGACTCCTCTGTCCTTATCTCCCTCTTAATGAGATGAGGGTTCCTCCCTGGTCCAGCGTAGACACCAGCCCCGTCCCCGGGGAGGAGCCTGGTTTGGGTAATGCCGACACAAAGGTCCAGCCGGGGTCTGCTGCCCTCTGCTTAGCCACCTTGCTACTGACCACGTCACATCCAAGACGTATGACGAGCTCCTGGGAGTCATGCCTTCACTGCCAGGATCCCTCAGGAATCACATAGGTGGGGTCCATGCCATCCCCTGATGCTGACCTTTGGGGTTATGCCTAAGCCTTTCCCCGTGTCACATCAACACTCTTTCCTTCACCTACCACACAACTGAGTGAGCCCCTCCCGTCTGGAAGATTGGGCCTGGGGATGCGGCTGTGAATAACACAATCGCCACCTTCACGGAGTGGGTCCGTGTTTCAGAGGTTCTGGGGAATTATGAGAAGAGAGGGAGAGAGCGAGAGACAGAGACAGGGAGAGGCCGAGAGCAAGCACATTTATCACATCCAGTTGGAAAATCTCTGGAATTCACCTTCATCTTGAGCAGGGAGGTGGATTATGTTTGGTTTGGAATGATTGCGGCATCGGCTATTTCTGGTTATCTTTAGCCCTGTGTGCTTTAGGTCTACAGTTTTCCCTTTAAACTCGTGATAATCCTTGTTAACCTAAGCTTGGATGAAAAGAAATCGGCTAGGACATCGAAACTACACGTTAGCTAACAGATGCTACCACTATGTCACCGTCCATACAGCCAATGAGGCCTCTACCCCCTATACATCCCTCACCTTTCGAGGAGTGTGTGTTGAACGGGAACGTGCGGGGCACAGAAACAAAGAAATGGGGGTGACTCATGGGTCGTATTATCATCATTCACACAAGACTGTAGCATGTGGTCCATCAAACTCCCAATCTGCAGGTAGCTATTTTTAGAAATGGGATCATTAAGCAGGTGAAAGCAACTTTTTTTCCTATTTCAGTGTCAAGTGTCTCCAGCATTTCTTTTTAACACTGTCTAGACTCACCACTGTAAGTCGAAAGAGATCTAAGAAATATTCTCGCCTAAGACCTCCACCGTGGAAATGAGGAAAAGTCAACCAAGGTTAAATGGCTCGAGCTTCTCTCATTTCAGAGATGGAACATCCAAAGACAATTAAAAGTGTATCTGAAAAAAAAAAAAAGTGGACAGAGCAAGGTCTATACCCAAGGGGAAAATTCTTCAAAAAGTGCCAAAGAAATGAAAATAAAGATTAGTTAATAGTTGTCCAATCAAATCAAATCCAAATTCCTTAGCTTGACAGTCAAGGTCCATTTCCGGTTTCCAACTAACCGAGGTCTCCTGTCCAGCCAACTCAGGTTTTGAACACAATCAACACGTTACCACGAGCACACGGATGCCTTACGCCTCGCAGCAGGCTCATCCGCGGCCTGACCTTCTTCGCACCTGGCCCCGACCTCCAGCCCCCGTGCTCCCCGGACAAACGGGTCCTTCTTAGGCCACGGGTCCTTGGCTCGCATGTACTCCGTAGGGACACATTCACTTGCAAGTACAAAATGTCACTTTAGAAATGTGATGACTCTTTGCATACGTTGACATTTGATGTCTCCAAATGCTTCATCCCCTCCTCCCCAATTTTTTTTTTTTTTTTTTATAACTTGCTAGAATGCACCGGGGAGAAGAGAACGTGTTGCTGCGGTCGGTCTGGATTTCTTTTTCGAGCATCACACGAGGATACCAGCTGCCTCCCTTCTGCTCTTTCCACGGTCACCGTCACATCCACTCCCTGAGGTGGAGGTCGGAGCTGGCCTCCACAGCTCCCCCCCAGCCAGAGGAAGCTCCCACAGATAGCATCCTCCTCCGGCTTCCAGTCACCTGGCTTTCTGAACTCCCCAGCTTTGCTTTGTCTGATCGCTGTCCCTGCTTTTTTGTCTCGTCCTCCCCATGACAGGGTTGTCCACTGTGGACCTAAAACCTCAGATACCCGTCGTTCCTGGGGCTACCCAGGCATCTCAGGGCTGCCATCCCTTTCCATCCCAGCTCTAAGCTGAACAGGACGGGGCCGCCTGCCTCCGGCCTGCAGGAAACCAGGAACCTGGGAATGCAGGTCACACCGAAGAGACACGTTGGGCCCGGCTGTTTCCCCGGGGGTGGAGTCAACGATTTCCTACTGTCCTTATTCTAGAAGCGCTTCAACTAACCAAAGCCCACGCCCTGGGCCCACTCACATCTGAGGCTGGAAGACTGGGTTAGGTTTTATTTTTATCTTTGCTTTTATTGTCCTGTATCAGACGGATATTTTGATTTAGGTAAATGGGCTTTGGAAAGGTTTTTGGCTTATACTTTCCTACTCCTACGGCTCAGTTGGCTGCCCAAGATCAGCCTTAAAAAAAAAAAAGAAAAAAATCGAACGGTACCGGATGATGAGAACTCAACCCTGAGAATGGCCAAAAAAAGAACAACACAAAGGATTGAAGTTTCTCATCCTTCCTTCTTGGTACATTTGAAACCGTGTAATTGAGATGCGTCTCCTCTTTCAAAGACACAGACAAAGGAACCACATTATTAACAATCAACTCCCGATGTTCAGATTTACACTGTTTGGGATCATTTAGTGTATTTTTCTCCAGCAACATGCTTGATGGTGGTAAGGAAAATGTACGAGACCAGCAAGTAAGATGCGAGATTTCCGAGCGCGCTCAGTGGGGCGATGCTAGCCGTGTGGTGTTAGACCTGTGCCAGGGGTGGCTGCTTCTGCTAGAAATTTCTTCAGAGAGGCAGCCAAGACGCAGGTTTATTTCTCTCAGATTGGCATTGAAATCAGTCTGGGGAAAGTAAATAGGACGGGATTGATTTTCCCCTGGAAGATAGGATATTCTACTGAAATATGGAAGATGGAATACGGTCAATGAATTTTTTTTCTTTCTTAAAAAACAAAACACTACTGAAGTTGAAATATCTTTAGAAGCAATTAGTACTTTAGCTTTTCTAGCATCATCTATGAAGAGCAATCTAACACGTCCTTCTCAACTGGGAATAGTGCACCCCACTTGGAAACCACGGTTTTTGGCAGAAATTCCCTTACCTGGTGCCTACGAGGTTGGAGAGGGGCCTTCTAGGGGTTACTGGAAGTGTCTGAATGTTCTGAGAAAGTGAGCTCTAACATTTAGGGCAACATACAAAAATAGCTTTATTTTTTATTTTTATTTTTATTTTTAATTTTATTTATTCACTCATGAGAGAGAGAGAGGCAGAGACACAGGCAGAGGGAGAAGCAGGCTCCATGCAGGGAGCCCGATGCAGGACCTGATTCCAGGACCCCGGGGTCACAGCCTGGGCCGGAGGCAGGTGCTCCACCGGTGAGCCTCCCTTCGGGCATCCAGGAGCCTCCAGGGACTCAGGATGCAAGACCACGGAGACGCGCCCTGCGGCAGGCGGGACTCGAACGTCCAGCCTCCAGCCCAGGGAGGCCCACAAACGAGCCTTCTCACTGCTCTAGCAGGAACCGTCGCTCCGTCTGCGTGAAGCGTGGCCGTGGGCACACCGATCACTACGGCCGTGAATGAAACTCCGTCGAGGGCCGTCCCCACCGACGCTACCGAAGGCTCACGTCCTGACATTTGAGGTTAAGGCCGTGATAAAACTAAAGCTGCGTGTAAAGAGTGGGGTTTTCGAGACGGACGCGACAGCCAGACAGCTCTGCACCCCCGAGAGCGGCCCAGGGCGCGCGGTCTATGCTCCCGATCGCGGGGCAGCCGGGGGGCACCGGGGCACGGTGGGCACGGGAGCGGCCGGCCCCACCTGAGGCTCTGTGCTCGCCACCTGCTGTCCCCTGCCCGCGGGCGGCTACTCACATTGAAAATATTGGCCGTGGAATCAAAGGAGACCTGCAGTTCCCAGCTGACCTGGGGACCCTACACGGGCTCGGGGGGCGGGGGCGAGCCAGCTCTCCTAGCAGACGACCCTCCCATCGGCCTGAGACGGTGTCCCGGGCCGCCCGGCATGAGCCTTCCGCAGGGAGAGAGAAATGCCACGTTTAGTTATAAAAAAAAGAAAAAAAAGTATTTTACAATGAAGGAACAGCTCGACAGCACGACCGAATTTTCCAAAAGCCCTTCTAGAATCACCTCTGCGATGGCGAGCCTCTAGAAAGATCTGCCCCGGCTCGCGGGTGCGTCACAGGAAAACACTGGGCGGCCGTCGTCAGAGGACGGTCAAGGTTGCACGTGCAGTTCTGGAAATGGGGTGGAGGCCACTCGAATGCTCCTACTGCCGTACAAGCTGATGCAAACACCCACTACAGAGACGATCCAAAGGGAAAGCACGGGCAGCCCCGGTGGCTTGGGGTGGAGGTGGCCGCCTTGGGCCCAGGCCGTGACCCCGGGGTCCCGGGATCGAGTCCTGCGTCGGGCTCCCTGCGTGGAGCCTGCTTCTCCCTCTGCCTGGGTCTCTCTCTCTCTCTCTCTCTTTCTCTGGGTCTCTCATGAATAAATAAATAAAATCTTTTTTTTTTTTAAAGGAAAAGCAGGAGGAGGTCAGTGAGATTCAAGTAGACCAGATTTGAAGAGACACCGTCTTAAATAGGGACCAAAGTAGAAAATACACGTTGTTCTTAAAATGTCGCAGAAAGTAAAGTCTGAGAAAACCAGCGACGTTCCCTATACAGTAGGGGAGGGAGTGACAAACTGTAAAGCGTCTTTTCCTGCTTTTGGCAGTAACTTTTCAAGTATAAAAATACATTAAGATACGAGCTCGTAAGAAATACAGCTTAGAAGAATTTTGTTGAGTGGAGAGAAAACGTTCTTAAAGTTCTTAGGGGACAACATAATTTTTATGTGACGATTGGAAACCGGGGGGTTGGATAATTTAACATTAAAAAAATTTTTTTTTTTTAATCTTTCAGGAAGCTGACGTTTGAAAGACTTTAACATCCTTGTTTAAAGTTTGCTCGGAAAAAAAAAAAAAACTAAATAAAGTTTGCTCGGAAGCCTAAGAAGTCAGGAAGCTACCAAATACCTCCGTCCAATTCAGTTTCTTTTCATGTATAAAAATCCATAAATTTCACTTCTGCAAAATCGCTCTGCCATTTTTTTCCCCTCTACGTTGCTCTTTCTGACTAATCGAATTTATTACCGGCGCTCACCGTCCGCTCTGGCCTCAGTCCCGTGAATATTCGATATTCCAGTATGTGCCCTTTCTCCGACGCCAAGGGAGTGAGCGGCGGGGCTTCCACTGGGAAATTGCCTCCTCTACCATTTGGTGTGTTTTTCCCCCCCTTCGGCTTAATATTTCTGTATTTTATCTTGTAAGTACGTTGGGTCTTTATCTTACTTGTGCCCTGTCTTTTAAATTTTCTTCTGCTTACTAACGAGTCCCTTCTCAGAAGCCTCGAGCCACCCCGTCCCAAGGCAGAGGCTCTGGGACGCTAGTCCGCCAACCGATGCCACGGGGCAGTGACAAGAAGGACCCAACGGGTCCCACACGCGCGCACGGGACAGTACAGACCGCGGATCCGTAACAAAGCCCCCGCGTGATTTTATGAATTCCCAGCAACACTGTGCAGACGCGCCCTTCATTTCCCCGCTCGCTCCGACAAGGGGTTAAAACCCATTAGCAGCTGTGATTTTTGTTTTCAGACCCGTCACGCGTCAGTGTTGGACGCCAGTCTGTCCGCGGCGCTTGCGGTGCAGCCGGCCCGGCCAGCCTTGCTGGGCCACGAAACTGCTGGGCATGCGGAGAGGTCACCCTCTGGCTGTCCGGGCAGCGGGCCGGCCACTTAGGAGGAGAGCGCCCCGGAACCCCGCCCGGCGCCGGGCATCTCCTAAGAAGGTGCTCGTGCTCGCAGCAGGGCCCGGCCCGGCGGCCCACCCAGAGCTCGGGCGCGGGCGCAGGAGAAGAGGCGCCCCGGGAAGGGGGTACAGGCTCCGACGGCGTGACATACGGTGCGCACCACGCGGGCCGGGGCTGGGGTGGCTGGATCCCGACCACGGGCTACGCGCCGGACTTTGGGCTCCTGGCCCCTTCGCCACCTGGGCCCCGGACCACCTGAGCTGTGACCTTGTTCTGGGGCGTGTTCAGGCCAAGGAGTCGGTGCATGAAATGCCATTTTTCCTGCTCTGTCCTCCTCGATCTTGCCTCTGTTTTACTTTGCGTCAACTTAGCCTCCAGCCGACCCTCCAACGTCGTCTCTCTCCCCCAGGCCCTCTCGTTTGATTTTTTTTGGGGGGAGGGGGGTGTGGTGGGGAGATGTCAGAAAAATTAAGTCAGGGGAGAAACCTGAGAACCTGCGTGCCCACACCTCCCTCGGGCTGCGGCCTGCTCACGCGGGGCCTCTGCACGTGCGCCCTCCCGTACTCCTCACTCCGCCCTCGCTCTTCCCCCGCCCGGATCCATCTCCCCCTGATGCCTCCTCCAGGGCTTCACTCAAATGCCACCTTCTCCATCAAGACTTCCCCGGGGACCTCGTTGGTCACCGAAGCCAACACCGGACCCTCCGTCTCTGGTTGTCTTTCTCCACGTCGGTCAGGATTGTTCCGGCATTCCGTACGTTGGCACCTCGACCTGGAGGGCAGAGATACTTGTCTTCGCTTCACCTCCAGCATCTGGACCAGAGAGCGACACGTAGCCAGTGTCTGGTGACCACTGGCCGGATGGATGGCGGGTTCCTGCCTTGCGCGACGTCGGCCGGAGCAGCTGTCCCGAGTCTACACCCCGAGGAGCAAGCGCGGTTTCCGTATCCCCCTCGTGCCCCTTGCCACGTCTATACACAAAAGTTCGCCTCTGTCTGTGTGTTGAATGGAACTGGGCATTTGCTTGAAACCCTTCGGGGCCCAGTTTGTTTGGCTGTTGGCTCTGGGGACACGCTGTCCTTGTCATACGGTTCGGGCACTGACTCGCTCGCTCACGAAAATACAATTCAGGGAATTTATGGCAATTTGAAAGCCTTGTGTAGTTCAAGAGGAGGTCACTGTAGAAAATTCCTCATTCCATTTGCATAATCCGAGCACTTAAAAATCATTCTGGACATTTTCATGGGGTAAGACACGGGGATAGGTTTCCTATTGAGCTCCACATGCTTGTGGCCTCATTTTAGTTCTTTTAATGATAATAGTCAGGAAAATGGTATTTATGGAGTACCAGAAGTCCTGGTCTTTTTCTTTTTTCTTTCTTTCTTTCTTTCCTTTTTTTTTTTTTTTTTTTTTCTAAGAATTACTTTTGGAGAGAATATCATTCTTCAATATTTTGCCTCCTCGATCTTACTCATTCGGAGAACATAATCTGTTCTGCTGAGGAACTGTTACCAGAGTATTTTTTTTCCTCCTAAATGGATATGTGGATATGACAATATGATGCATCACAGCAATCTGATTTCAGTGACTTTCTGGATAATGGCTGTTTCCAAAGTAGCAAGCGGAGAATGATCTCTTCTTCCAGTAGGTTATCTGGAAAAGGTATTTTTCTCTCTTAATGAGAACAATTCCCATTTCTCCCTTTCTCCTCACAGATCCCATCTGTAATTTCTTTTTTTTTTTTTTTTTTCCATTTGTAATTTCAAAGTAGGAAAGTAGCGGCACGCTGGCTGTAACTCTTGGATATGAGAAAATTATCCCTGCATACGACGCAGCCACTTATTTTTATTAAAGTGACCAGAGAAATGCGCACCAATGGATGCCTCGGAGAGAAGACCGTCTGCCGTCCTGGATTAAAAATGTTGAGTGTCTCACTGTAGAGTGCCAGCTACTAGGTTTAGGACTTTGAATTGCTCCACAAATACCTGCTAACCTGACATACCCAGCAAATACCGGGTTGGCCATACCAGAGAGCGAAACACAAAATGGTGGCAAAAAAGAACATGTTTTCCAGGTGACCATTCAAATATCGCCAGGTTCGGTCTCTCCTGTCGTCTGAGTGGATGCTCTAAGGAGAAGTGAGAGGGGGGAGCTCCTCTGTCCCCGGCGCTAATGACGCAGGCATTGTTGGCCGGTCACTCTGCTCCTCCACTTGACTTCCTTTTCTTTGTCGGCCTTTTATATTCGATTCTTTTATCCTCATGACATCTCTCCCACTTTTCTCATTTTCCACTGTGCAGGACTCCCTTTGGCACCCAACACGACATCCTATTGGCGGCGCTGGCTAAGAACAGTTGAATCTTTGAGGGAAAAGACATTTTTTAGATTTCCTGAAAACTCCCAAATAATAAGCACGCAGCTCAGATGCACTTAGCTCCCACTGGTTACATTTCTCCTCTGGGCTAGATCCTGTGACAGGTGCTCCACGCACTTTATCCCTCATCTTGAAAGTACTGCCAGCATCTTATACGTGAGGAAATGGAGGCTCAGCGAGCTGGGGACCTTGCCTAAGGTCACACCGACAGTAAGCGGCAAACATCCTCATTTGATCCCAACTCACTAAATGCCCAAATGTACAGTCGTTCATTTGACCAGCACCCGCTGAGCATCTCTTATACTCCAGGGCAGGCTCTATGTACGGGGACAGGGCAGTCACTGGCTTCATGAAATGAAGGGCACATTGCCTTCAGCTACTGAATTAAACCTAAAAATTCTTTTCACAAATTCACTTTTCAGGTTTCCTTTATTCTCCAAAAGGGGGGACTCGTACAGTTATCTGTGCAGTTAGAAGTAGAAGGTATTTGGGTTAATAGGATCTTCTCTGTCATTGCTGCTAGACCAACTGCTGCTTAAAATGACAGAATGTGGGACGCCTGGGGGGCTCAGCGGTGGGGTGTCTGCCTTCGGTTCAGGGCGTGATCCTGGGGTCTGGGATTGGGTCCCATATCGGGCTCCTTGCAGGAAGCCTACTTCTCCCTCTGCCTATGTCTCTGTCCCTCTCTCTCTCTCTGTGTTTCTCATGAATAAATAAATCTCTAAAAAAAATGACAATGTTGGAGAGGGCCAAAGGTCTCGACTTTGGGAGAGGTTGGATAAAAGCAGAAGACAGGGTTAGGAGAAACTGGGTTGGACTAAACAAGGGGCCATTTAGGAATATCCTCTATTTTATTTTATTTTATTTTATTTTATTTTATTTTATTTTTATTTTTATTTTATTATTTTAATTTAATTTAATTATTTTATTTTATTTTATTTTATTTTATTTTATTTTATTTTATTTTATTTTATTTTATTTTATTTTACTTATTTTATTATTTATTTGACAGAGAGAGCACAGGCAGGCAAGAGTGGCAGGCAAAGGGAGAGGGAGAAGCAGGGAGCCTGATGTGGGGCTCGATCCCAGGACCCGGGGATCGTGACGTGAGCTAAAGGCAGATGCTCAGCCGATGGAGCCCCCCCGGCTCCCCCAGCGATGTTCTAAATACACTTAAACTTCTTTCCTAGCACTCGCCCCACCCTCCCACCTGCCCCATGCTTATGAGGTTGAATGGCCGAAAACACCACAATTCAGAGTCCATCTGTGACCCATTTATGTGGCTCTTCTGGTAAATTCCAGAGTGGGCATTTAGAGGAGACCCTCCTGCAGGCTCCACTCTCCAAAGGCAGAGCCGGGCTGTGCAGACCAGCAAACACGGCGGCGGGGAGAGGACCCCCCAGGGGCAGCACCATCTAGCCCGACGCAACAGTTTTGCCCTCCGCCTGGATCTCCTCCCCACTTTCCTCTCAGGAGCACACCTTTTGTCTTTGCTGCGGTGCCTGCAACTTTTAGCCTCCCCTTAGCCCTGAGCTGTGGTGTTGAACAACCAGGCCATTTGGAATGAAGTAACGCAACTGCTTATGGCGGCCGCTCTTGGGCGCGTGTGGGTGAGGAGGTTGAAGGAGGCAGGAAAAGCAGCCGGGAAGGTGTGCGAAGAACTCAGGCTATAAAACTCTTCCCAATGGCTTGAAGCACAGACGGGGAAAGAATGGGCGAGGCAGGCTTCTGTAGGCCACGTCCCCTCCCGGGTGGTGGCTCAGCATGAGTAATCCCACCTTTCCAATTTTTTTTTAAGATTTTATTTATTTAGTCTGAGTCAGAGCGAGAGCGATAGAGAGAGAGAGAGGAGAGAGAGAGAGAGGGAGATTGAGAGCATGCAAGCGGGGAGAGGGGCAGAAGGAGAGAAAAATCTCAAGCAGGCCCCCAACTCAATCAATGGAGCCACTCAGGTTCCCCTCATTTATCTTTAATTCTGATTTATATGGGTAAATACAGAAGATGCCCAATCAATTAACGATGAATTTAATTGCTGAATGCAGGATGAAGGATACCAGATTCCTGTCCACCTAAAGATTCCTATACTATTACTTATTTAAGACCCCTTGGAATTTATTTATTTCATTTATCTGTCTGTCTGTCTATCTATCCATCCCCTTGGCTTCTCAACACCGTGCTAAGCTTTCCCTTGCAGAACCTGGATCTGTGGCAAAATCTGCATCCGCCTCTTTTACCTTTAGGTGTCTTTCTGACTTTTTAGGACTTTATTTATGTGTCATCTTCAACCTGTGAGGCAGCATGCGGCATTAACAAGAACACTGCTGGGAGTCAAGAGGCCAACTGGGTTTTGATCACACTGGCAATAGGGACAGGATTAGAATCCACATTTGATTCTAAAGTCTACCTATGTCCAAATAGTTCATTCATTCATTCATTCATTCATTCATTCATTCATTGACATCTACTGAATGCCAGGTATCAGATATGTGAGCACGGAAAATCATTTTGCCTTTCTGGACCTTAGTTTCTCTTTTTTGGAAAACGTGGGGTATACACAACCACGGGGTTTTCCAAGTGATGCGCACCAAGTACTGTTCATGCTAGAGATGACGGTAAGGTAACGCACAGACATAGCGTCAAGCAATCCCGAACTACCTCGAGAGAAGATCGATCTCCTTCCAAAGCCTTTTTTCTCATCCTCCTATTTATTCAAGGAGAGAAGTCTCAGTGTGATGCCACAGGGTCTTTAATATCCCCCAAACCATTTCTAATATGCGCCAGACGAAAGACCGTGCTATCAATTCCAGAGTTCGGGCAATATTCGGCTACAATTCAATAACGTGACTTTGGTTTGCCTGTATATTAATGACTAACTTCAATTTGTGGAAAGTGATACTGGTTTTCCATTTATAACCGTGATGTCAAAATTCCCTTTATAAAAACTACATTTAAGGTAAAAAACAAAAAAACAAAAAAACGTTTATTTAAGCAGTAGTTTCAATGATGATAAAAGTGGTGGGGTGAGCTGGCTGACGTCATGACGGTGGTGGGCGACCGACCGACCAGCTGAAACCGAGACGCACTGGGTGTTGAGCTGAATGAGAAAACATCTGAGAACATCCTACGACTCCTCTGTAAGCCCCACGTGGATGTGGAAAGCAGCGCGGCCTCGCGTGGCTGTGGGCCGCACACAGGGCGCTGGGGTCACGAGCACACGTGCTCCCAGGGCGTGCGGAAGAGCAACTCGGACCTGGAGGGCGCCGAGGAGCCCCGCGAGGGCTGCTCGGGGACCGGGCCACCAGGAAGAAGCGCCCCCCTGTGAGACAGGCCAAGTTTGCTACTTCCCTCCCAAGTGGGAAGCGCACAGGGCCGCGTGAGGGCGCAGCGTCTCTAGGCTGGGAGCTCTTTGCATTTCCTCCCCGAACCGATTGCAAGTTACTCAGCGTCTACGTTTCAATTTCCTCATTTGTAAGATGGGGGCGATGCCCACAAGGTTGTTCTAAGGATCAAGTAAGACAGAGTGAGCAACGATGCCTGCAACAGATCCAGCAATAAATGGCAGCTGTTATTTTTATTCATTTGGGAACCAAAATGGCATTTGGAAAATACATGAAGTATATGATTCTAACATTAGAAGGACAGGGAACTGGGTGTCAGGCTTTACTACCTCTTTAAAGTCTTAGTTATTACTTTTTAAGATTTTACTTATTTATTCATGAGAGATACTGAGAGAGGCAGAGACACAGGCAGAGGGAGAAGCAGGCTCCATGCACCGGGAGCCCGACGTAGGACTCGATCCCAGGACCCTAGGGTCACGCCCTGAACCCCAGGCAGATGCTCAACCGCTGAGCCCCCAGCTCCCCCTTTACTACCTCCTTAAAATGTACTCGTCTCCTCTACCACTGGAAGTCCAGGTCTCCTGCTGCCTCCTCAAACGCAGAGAATCTCCATTTACCCACGAACCAAGGACAGAAACCTGGGATCACTCCCAACGGATTCCTTTTTCTCCCTTTTCACTCTAGGATTGAAATGTAATCATAGCACTGCCACGGATGGCTAAAAACGGCCTGTGTATTAACCGAAAAATTTTTTATCACGTAAATATAGATACTAAACTTGTTCTGCGGCGTATCAGTAAATCAGTGACGAAGAAGTTATTTTTCAGATCTCAAAATTCCATGTAATATTTATAGCCTCTGAATATATTTAAAGCTAAGCATACCCGGGGATGAGAAGAAGTTCCATAAGGGGAGAAATAAATATGCTAAATGTGTGCAGTATATCTGTCCTACGAGGCCCAAGCATGCTTTACGCAGTGCTGAGAGTTTGTGAGCGAGGGCTAAGCTGCATCTCCCTGGTTGTCCTTTTTAACTATAAAGGAAAGTGATAAATTATAAATGTGCACCAGCCACCCAAGGATGACAGTTTTAATTTTCATTTTAATACCATGTACGATACCAAACGCGTGATGCTCAGCTGGGCTGTACCAAGGAAGCCGAGGGTATTTGGCAGGTGAGGCTGGGAAGGTGAGCTTGACCTTCCCGCCCAGGAGCTCCTGCCCGGCAGCCACCTGCTGCAGCCTGAAGGCCCGCCCCGCCCTCGGCCTCCTCCCTGGGGCTCCACCTGCTGTGATCGTTCCCCTGTGACTTCCAAGGTGGGCTTGTACGCTAAGGGCTACCAGAATATTCTATTGGCCTTCAGATGCTTACATTACCTGAATAAAACGAACACTTCCCTGCTTCATTTTTTTTTAATCCCACATTTTTAACCTTCATTATCTACAGCCAGTCATCTGGAATGTTCATGAGACACTTCTTGGCTTCCATGTCGTCTCTCTTTTCTCTCTCACAACGTAACGCCCTCCCCTTCGATGTTTGGAGACTTGCCCTGCCTTTCTGTCGTCCGCATTCTTATTTATTAAGCTTTTCTCTTTGAGCATCGCTGCCTGGTTAATGCCAAGGGTGATGGACCTCCCACCTCTGTATGGAATCCTCCGAAGAGGAGGAGAGGAAAGTGCCACTTACAGACACTGTTAGGAATTAAGAAAAAAAAAAAAACCCCACCAAAAAAAAAGTTCTAGTTCAGAGAAGGTGTCAAGTTTGGGACTGGCAACCAACGAAAGGAACTGGTCCAAAGGAGTAACAGCAGAAAGGAATGCCATCGACCTTCTTTTAGAGTCCACTCCAGGTGGAAACACCACACGCGGTCACGGGGCACGGGGGGCTGGCAGGAGGGAGGGCCCGTAAGCCCAAGCAGGTGTGGATGATGCAGACCTTGGCAGGTGAGGAGAATTTCAATGCGGCCAGTTTGGAAGACATTTGTCCGGGTGAATAATTGTATCACCGCGAAGTCTGATAAATTTTTTTGCCCTTGCACGTGCAATTGCATCACAGTAAATGCCATTACGGAAATGTCTCCTGTATAACAAAACTACTTCAAAGTCTCCGAAGAGGGGCTAAAATAACCACATTTAACCACATTTAAGTGATCCGAGGCTGATGAACTGTATGCAAAGAATCATCCCACGTCAAGGCTTCCCTAGGTGTCTGTTCACAGGGGACAAGGAAGGGGGGAGAGAGGAGGGCTGCGCAGAATGGCATCATTTCCCTTGAACTGTTTTTAGGTAAAAGTCATCCTCCCACCTCACCCATCATCTCCTGCCTCATTATCACAGCTTTGTCTCCTACATATATTCGCAAAGAAAAGCGGCCAGGCTTCTGCGGTAGGAGAGATGCAGGTGGTGGACGGGGCCACAGCAAGGAGCGTGGGGATGTAACCAGCGCTGGCTACGTGGGTAAGGGTCCCGAGGTCACCTTCTCCCTGCAGTGATTCTAAGGTGGCTGTTACCCAGTACACCTGTCCCCTCGCCATTCCCTCCAGCAAGGAGCATGATTTCCGTAGCTGCTGAAAAGTGGCGACAAAGTCCAAACGAGGTATGTGGTCTTGGGCAAGTCGGGTAACGGGCCAACGCCTTAGTTTCCTCACCCTCGGTGGCGGCATAATATCAGGACCCACTTCTGAAGACTGTTGGGAAGATTAAACGAGTTACTGTCCATACAGCGCACAGAAAGGTAGGCAGCGTGCATGGAGCGGTGCATAAATCCCTGACGCGTAAGAGCGGTCATTGTCGCTGGACACATGCGTTGTGCTCAGGGGGAGGTCACTGTGCACAGTTATCGGCTCGCCCCTCTTCTAGACCTGTGCTTCCCTAGGAGCTGTTCCCATGTCCGAGGCAGGAGAGGAGGGGCCTCGGTGTACAGCGTCGTCGCCGCTCCAGCGTCAGGGTTTGGCAGGAATGCAGATGCACTCGGGGTGTCCCCAGGGGCAGTATGTTCACGACCCTCCGGTCTGCAGCCTGAGCTGACCGGCGCACAACTGCTCCTGACAGGATGGATGATCTGAGAGTCGGGAAGACTGTCTCCCTGCATTTTGAGGCCGAAGGACGTCCGTTCGGTTTTGGACTACACAAAGACATGCATGCGGGGCTCCCCAACCCCGGCAGCGGACACCCGCAGACCTCTCACCGCTTTTGGGTGACCTAAGACCACTACATTTAATGAAATGATTACATTATTAACGTGATTTCCCACCACTCATGGGTCAAAGACTGGAATTTCACACACAAAATCAAAGGCCCATGAAGGTCTTCTTTCTTACACCACAAAGAAAGAAATCTGTTCCAGCCTTGGGACTGTCTTTGATAAAAGGAGATTTGTACAAGGACTATGCATTAAAACATTAAAACTCTCTGAAAGGTCCTACGGTCTGACCATCAGGACCATTTAACGGCGGCCCAACTCCCTGACCAAGATCGCCCGCACGCCCACACATCTATGGTACCCGGGTGGAGAAATGGAAACCGAATGTGGCAGGCCCAGAAAATCCATGGACTGTCTTACACGTGTTCCAGCCCCGGTAGATGGAAAATGCAAAGCCTGGGGCATCGGGTAGACCTGGACACTGGTCCTCGGCCGGGCTCTCGCCAGCTGTGGGATCTGACCCACGCGTTGGTTTCCTCACCTGGAAAATGTTGAGTTGACGTAGACTTCAAAGTGGTGTCAAAAGAATCCAAAGAATTCAAAGGAATCAAATGGGCAACTTTTAAATAGCTCCTACGACACAGTGGTCCAGCCAACCTGAGTCTCTCCGGCTCCCCGCTCTGTGGTTAGCGAGGCCCTGAAGAGTGCCAACCTTCAGCAGGTAAAGTCTCACCTGTGCCCATACAGTCTGTGTCCTTCTAGACCTACAGTTTGGCTTTGAACTTCTAGGCTGTTCCGGATAGTGCATTCCAGTCCTGGCTCACACAAAGTTCAAAGACTGTCTCACTAAAACAAAACAATACAAAACAAAACAAAAAAAAGAACAACCCAAAGCAACAACAAAATAATAGGACACAACACAACAAAACACTTCATATTGACCCTTCACCATCTTTATAGGAATAGAGTTTCTTTATAATGGGAGGTTCTTTCTCAAAGGGCTTAGTGTGCTTCTAGCTCCATCTCCGGTGTGATGTGTGGTGGTCCCAGCTGTAGGCCTGGCCTACATGGACCCTGGTTTAAGGCAAGGCTGAAACGAAATGACACTTTTAGGCTCAGAAAGGCAGATTCCATAGTAGGAAAGATGAGGGTGCTCACACGGAGCCCCGGAGCCTGCTTGATTTGGAGGAGGGAAACCAGAGAGAGGCGCCAAGGTGGTTTCTATGGACGGGAAATGACAGCTGCCCAAGCAGTGGAGGTTGGGTGGGAGGGGCCAAGTATGTGCAGCAGGTAGGGTCAAGGACACCAAGGCAAGCGATGACAGCAGATGCAGAAGTGAGAGGTCTGGGAAATGGCAAGTGTGAGTGAGGGAGGGCTCGTCTGGGTGTGGCATGGGAGGGCCCTGGCTTTCCTCAGCAGGAGCAGGATTTCTGCCTCCTGGGCTGACCATCCCTGCAGCTTTGTACTCACCATAGCTGAATTTAGAGACTTTGTAGGAAGTGACATTGACTAAGTTGTGACCATCCCGTCTCATCCCCTCTAAGCCACTGGACAACTGAAGGGAAGGTACATCTTCCTAAGGTCACACTGAAGTGAACTGTTATTAGACACTGGCTAACAAAATGGGTCCAAAGCCTCATCGTTTTCAATAGAAGGACTGTCCGACTTGGCAACGAGACTGCCTACGGTTATTTCCATTAGAAAGGACAAAAATAACCTAATCTAGCTGCTTCTGCAAGTAACTCTTCTCTTTAAACCAGAGTTCTAGAAGAAGCATTCCCCGAGAGTAGAGCTTTATCCTGATGACCAGCTACAAAGATGGTGAAGTGCGATATCCGAGACAGCAAACTGTGAGCGTTGTGAGAATAACTGCTTTTAAAAAAAAAAAACAAAAAAACAAAACAAAAAGTAACTAACTTTGTCCCTCTCTTATGGCAGAGACTGGGCCTAACTTGACTAATATTTGAGAGAAAGCAGAAATCTGGCCTATGAAAGACTGTGATCATTTGATCCCTACACTGGACCCCAAAGAAGGTATCCCGTCTCAGCTCGGATGTGGCTAAGGACAATCATGGATAAGAAAGGACCTCACGGGGCGGCTCTGATGGTTCAGAGGTTTAGTGACACCTTTGGCCCAGGGCCTGATCCTGGAGTCTTGGGATCAAGTCCCACATTGGGCTCCCTGCATGGAGCCTGCTCCTCCTTCTGCCTGTGTCTCTGCCTCTCTCTCTCTCTCTCTTTCTAATAAATAAATAAAATCTTAAAAAAAAAAAAAGAAAAAAGAAAGGACCTCGCAGAGGGAAATGTCTGAGGCCATGGAGGTTGATGATCAAGTTGACCCTACGGGGTCTACCCAAGGGGACACGTCTAGGAGGGCAGGTGGCCTCTGATGTTCCTGCCTTGGCACTTCAGCCCTGGCATGGACCAGGGATGGCTTATTTCATTTCTGAATGGGAGATGTCACTGTAGTTGTCTCATTCCCACATCAACACTATACAGAGATGGTCACTGGGTAGAGCCAGACAACTCGACTGTTTATAGGTCACCAGAAAATGGCAAATGTCTCTGATCCTAATGGAAAAACTTGTGTAAAATGCCTCTGCTGGATGCAAGAGACTGGGTGGGACTTTGACAGCACGTGGAGACTCGGCTACCCAGGGACATGAAGTCGGGTGAGGACTCCACAGACTACGTCTTCCAGCCTTCCCTGTGGCTAGAAGTGGCCATATGGCTGGTATCTCACTAACAGAATGTGAATGGAAGCGACAGGTGCCTCTTCCAAATCACTTACTTAAGAGAAAGTTGCCTGCACCTCACTTCCGATCCTCCACGGGTGGGAGCGACGTCAGCTTCAATTATGAAGATGAAGGTGGTTGGAAACGACACAAAGGAACCTGGGGCTTAGAATAACCTATTGGAACAGAGTCACCCTACCAGCCTGGACTGGTGACGCCAAACTGTGAGGAAGGTGAGAAATAAGCCCCGTAGTGGATGTAAGCTTCTGTCGTTTGGGGTCTCCTTGTCACGGCAAATATATCCTCCTTTGTCCCAGCGCATGACATCACAATTCCAGAATGATTTTATAGAAGAACAAATACAAGCACTGCCTCTAGGGGCACCTGGGGGGCTCAGCAGTTGAGCATCTGCCTTCGGCTCAAGGCGAAACCCCGGGGTCCCGGGATCGAGTTCCACATGGAGCCTGCTTCTCCCTCTGCCTGTGTCTCTGCCTCTCTCTGTGTCTCTCATGAATAAATAAGTAAAATCTTAAAAAAAAAAAGCATCGCCTCTAAAGGAATTTGAATTTGAAATTTTAATTCCAGGTACCACAAAATAATTTTTTTTTTTTTTTTTGCAGACATTATTATAAATTCTTAGGTCAGCAGGAGTTTAGTATCTGGGGTATGTCACCAACCTGAAATCACATGTAAGGAAGTCCCAGTTTTATCAAGTATTCAAAGGTAGCCCCAAACGAGTTACATACAGCCTGCTTCTAGATCCTGGTACTTCTGCACCCTCTAGTCTCAAACAGAGACGTTTCTCCTTTGCCGGCTAGAGGAGCGTGTCGGCTCAAAGAGAAAGGAGACTCCTCGTGCCAGGAGGATGCTCTGGCCCTGCAGGCCTAGGGTTACCTCTGGAGACTAGACTTTATATTCTACAGGGAGCAGGGAACAGCTAATTACGGTTTTCGTGGCTGCCATCAATTACCCTTGTTGAAAACTAGCCTCTTGCTCATTATTATTAGCTAAATAGAAGGAATTTAACAATAGTTCCAACACCACGAGCTGCTTTGGACGTCCAAGCACACCGCAGGATTCACGTGCATCTGGGTGTCACACAGCCCACGTCCACACAACCACGGCCATAAAAACACCAGTCAGTTCCATTAGGCTCCAGGTGCCCACAGTGTTATTGCCTGACTGTTGTTCTGTGTTTGCCTTCCTAAGGTTTTCTAAGACAGGCAATCTCTTTTTTTTTTTTTTTTAATTCTGTACCACAACCCCCTTTCTCTCTCTCTCTCTCTTTTTTTTAAGATTTTATTTATTTATTCATGAGACACAGAGAGAAAGAGAGAGAGAGAGAGAGAGAGAGACAGACCCAGGCAGAGGGAGAAGGAGGCTCCATGCAGGGAGCCCGACGTGGGACTCGATCCCGGGACCCCGGGGTCACGACCTGGGCCAAAGGCAGGCGCTAAACCGCTGAGCCACCCAGGGATCCCCCCTAAGACAGGCAATCTCACAAGCAAATATAGGGAGACCGAGGAGCTCTTCAGACTGAGAACATCAAACTAAGTATTTACTTCATATATGCGAAATTATACAAGGACCCTTTTATAGAAGAGAGAACGTGGGAAAAGCTGTAACTGGACCTATAGAGAGGACTGGAGTAGAAGCCCATTCCAGGTCCATTCAGGGAAGGTTTTATAAAGAATATGGGGGTTTACAGGCATGTGGGTTCACTAGGAGAAGGTAAGGGGCTTCCATGCTGTAGTGTATAGTGCAATAAATAATAATAAAAAAGACCCACAGGAGAAGGTGACACCTGAGTGTAGGAGACGTATTCAGACTTAGATCAATACCCCGGAAGAGGGGTGCTCAGGTGGCTCAGGTCACCACTCAAGGTGGGGAGATGGAGCCCAGAGTAGAGCTCCCTGCTCAGCTCAGCAGAGACTCTGCTTTCCCCTCCCTCCCTCTGTATCTCCCCTTGCTCACGCTCTCTCTTTCTCTCTCAAACAAATAAATCTTTAAAAGAAAAAAAAAAAAACGCTGGAAGAAAGCATTGTTATTTGTGATCATATTTATTTATTCATGGAGGAAAAGAAAACCCCAAAAGGGACACTCGAGGTGTCTTATGTGAATTACAGTGGAAAACTTCTATTTGGGATATTTTCAAAGATCAAAGTATTTTGCTTGTTGTTGACAGCGGAGATTCTAGTGTAACCGGGGAGATAAACATCCTTAATACCTTTTCATCTTGCATCTGTTACTGCTTTTTCATTTTTTATTTTATTTTTATTTTTGTTACTGCTTTTTTAAAGCAGGAAACACATATTCTGGTGCCCCTATAAATTTTAGACGACCATTTTCCGAGTCATTCAAATGAAGGCTGATTGAGAGAGCATGAGGCACCTAAAAATGTTGGTGATGAAGTACAGGCCTTAGGCATTCACCATGTCCAGTCAGGAGTTCTGGTATTGTTTATTTTGGGTGCTAGGATTTGACCCACAGAACAGCTATCTGAAACCACGTAATAAAAACCTTTTCCGAAATGGGGTTCCGCCGTATTGGTTTTAGGATCAGATGTCAGTGTTCTTTGATCTTTGTTGCTCAGATGTTCTCATTATGTGGGACAGAATTCAGCAGGTGTTTGGCGGTTTATCCAGTAAAGGGGAAGGTGAGCTGGGATTAAATTGTTATGACATCGCTTTGTTTTAGCCCTGCTGAGTCTCACTGAATTCGGAATAATGGTGTTGCTGCAATAGCAATTTTGCTAAGTACAATAGGACACGGGAAAGCTTGGCTCGCAAACTAATGGGCTGCAGCCACCATCTGTGGGATTGAAACGGAATGCCTCTAAAAGAAATACTCATGAACGTAACTGGCCATCTTGTTGATTAGCTTTCTGGTGGACGGGATTCCAGTCGCCCACGTGAACCAGCACAACCCCTCTCTGGAAGCCAATAAGGAGACGAATAACCATTTGCTCCTGAATAAGCATTTGCCCAAATAGATCCCAATATATCCAAAGCCCCTCTGCAAGAAGCCACTTATAATCAAATTACGTAAAATGTAGGAAATCATATCAACACTTTGCGAACTGTAAATTAAAAGAGAAAAACATAAGTTCTCGCGCCAGCGTTTATAAGGTCATTCTTTTCCCATTCAACGCGTTCCGCTCTATTTCTATGTCCTATACTCTGTGGCCGGGTTAACTGTTAAGCTAGCAAGCTCGAGTTTACGTTCCTTAATTCACCCAAAGGAAAATTTGGGCCTCGGTTGTCAACGCAGCACACAAGATTCTACTTTTAAAGAAAAAAATAAAATAAAATCCGTCTTTGCGAGAGCCCAGGTGCGTCTCCCTGAGTGTGCATGCACGCCTGGCACACGTGGCTCGGAGCCTTCATGAACTGGGAGTAAAACACCTGCACTATCAATGTGTTTACTTTCAACTCCAGAGCTTTACGTTTTTGAGGACACCGGTCTTCACTGAAATCCAGTGAGGGTCGACATTTTAGACGATGAAAAATAATTCTGAACCTCCATGAGCTACGGGAGGGCCGGTGGTCGGGAAGAAGGAAGCGCTCGGAACTCAGCAGCAGCTTCCACATGGACCTCCCTCATCTCTCTTCTCCCTCTTCTCTCTTCTCATCTTGCAGCCCAAGGAAATCCAGGGGATTTTTCTGAGACTGTCAGGTGAGAGGGGCGAGCGCTGGCTCCCTCCCCTGCCCCTCCCCACTGCCTTCAGGTGCCCCCCCCCACCATGCGGGTGGAATAATCGCCCCTTGACCAGGGAGCCCCCATCTCGGCCAGGAGGGAGGTAGGAGCTCAGCACCCCGGGCCCCTCTGCGGCCACGCGCTCTGGCCTGCGCTTTCGACTGTGATGCCGAAATGTCCGCCTTCCCTTGAGTGGGTCACAGTTTTGTTCACTGAATCTCCTGGGAACCTGCCTTATAATTCCCATGCTCCCGGGTTCGCCCCATGTTAGTTCTCGTCTCCCCCGACCCTTCTGGTTCCGCCGCACCAGGAGTAGAAGTCCTGCCTCTGAGCCCCCCGCCAATGGTCGAGGTCCCCTGCGCTGGCTGCAATATTTGCGGTGGCTCTATTCAAGTCGTCCCCCTCGACACACCTTGCTGCCCGACGTCCACGGTGGTGGGAACGTGGTGACTGTCGTCACTCAGGTACTGGACTTGGCTCCTAGTCTAGACTTTCTCAGCGAACTTACGGCCGCTCTGCGCCTTCCTGACGGTGTTCTTTGGTGGTGGGGGAGCGCCAGGCCCCGGCCCGGGTCGGCCCTGCTTCAGGAGAGCTAAATGAATAATGTTCAACGATCCCCATGAAGTGACGATAGGTTGGAATCCTTATGTATGCGATTGGAATTCCGCTGCACTTCCTAATTTTCCAAATGCTGTCTGTCTCCATGTTTTCATTGACGTGCGCATCCTTCCCATCCACCGGTTGAAACCTCTGTCCTCTCTCGATGGCAGCAATTATCCGATGATCATCTTCACGTTCATGTTCTCAGCGGGGCCGATTCCCATCCCATCGTATTGATGGAGACACCAAGCTTCTGTCCTGGACCACGTGTGCCGTCTTCTCTCACTCTAGGTAACTCTCCTGTGCTCAGACAGGACAGGTGCAGCAGTAAAGCTACGAGGCCAGTAGAAAACATAAGTAACTTTCACCCCTGTTTCTTCTATTTCAAGTTTCTGGGACCCACTTTTCCCTTCCTTTCTTCTTCTATCAGATCAAGGATGCAACTGGAGCCAGCCGTCGTCACTTCATTCATAGCTGCCTCGTCACACTCCCCACACTCCCGCTAGTCCTGCAGGCCGGGCAAGATCAGATCCATTTTGCAAATGAGGGAGCTCAGACCTAGAAAGGTCAAGATGATTTTGCCTTCAGCTCTTTGCTGTTCAGGTGCCTTCAAGTGGGCAACAGTGAGGAGTGAGGACTCACCTCAGGGGCCAAGGGCACACAGGGTCGGTCAATGTGGAGCAGAGAGGATCCCAGGGCATTTTAATTTCTGGGTCAGGCAACTGGGCTGAAGAAAAGGCCAATCTCGCTGCTGGAGGCTGGGACCTTGGCCATTAGTCTACTAATGAGGCAGGGCAGGTGAGGGGCAGGGATGGAAAGATGCGCACGTGAAGGGCTGGGATGGCTCATCTCTTGGCTGGCTCTGACCTTTTGCAGAGGACTAGAGAACTCTGTGACCACTAATTGCTTCCTGCCCCGAGGGAGGAGAAGGGAGTGGCAGCCTGCTTAATTTCTGATCCGCTCCTTTTGGATTTGGGACAAATAATCCAACCGGAACTATTCAAAACCAAAAAGAAACACAAAAGAGGGGCTAATGTGTAAAATTCGGATTGCAAGTATCAAAGCAGTATTACTTGTAAATGTGGCTTCTTTACTGTATTCGAATCCGACTGCAGTGGCTTAGGGACCCTACCAAATAGCCCTGTCCCGTTACCCTGCCCATTGATTTAGGAACATGCCATTCTCCCTTCCCCGGGCCTGCTCTACTCCGGCGGCACTGGGGAAAGGCAGGGGTGGGGACACACACACACTTAGCGAGTTTGCATGGCTGGGTCTCCTCTTCCTAGGATGCACCTCACCCTTAGGTGGCCAGGCTTTGCTCCCTGTGGCCTCCATCAAACATGACCTTCCCTGAAAAAGCCTCCCGTGACCATGTGCATCAGAACACACCTTTTCCTGCCCTCCCCTGAGCCCCCCTCCCCTCATCACTGCCTCCCCAGTCCCCCAGCACCCCCCTAGAATGACAGCTCCAGGAGGGCAGGCCCTCTGTTTTGGTCACTGCCATTGGCCCAGCAGCTGGGGGAGCCCCTAGAGAGCAGGGGGTGCTCAAGAAGTTATTTGTTGCATGAATTTATGCTAATTACTTCATGGAATAATCTCACTCACGCTTAACCCTTAATGTATTTGGCTCGATTCTGATGCCTCATTTTATCATACTACATTTTAATAATGCTTTAGCTTGCGGCTTCATAACGTATCTCCTTTGTCATCTTCTTTTCAATTTTAAGTGCCTACAGTGATATAAATAGAATATAAATAAGTGGGATATAAACATGTAAAGAATAAAGAATAAAAAAAAGGATAGGATAGCAAAGTGAGGGCAGCCCGGTTGGCTCAGCGGTTTAGCATCTGCCCTCCGCCCAGGGCCTGATCCTGGAGACCCTGGATCGAGGTCTGCATTGGGCTCCCTGCATGGAGCCTGCTTCTCCCTCTGCCTGTGTTTCTGCCTCTCTCTCTCTGTGTCTCTCACTAATAAAAAAAAAAAAAAAAAAAAAAAAAGAAAAAAGAAAAAAAAAGGATAGCAAAGTGAAGCTTGCAGAGTTAGAAGACAAAATAATTCGTCTTCCGTTAACCAAGCCAGTGGACTCTATTCAGCAAAATAAAAAGAAAAAACACACAAAAAGCAAAACAACAACAACAGAAACACCCCACAACTCCCCCCACCCCCAAAAAAAGCCCTAGACCCCTCTGTAGTTCCATTAGGCCACTGTGGGAAAACGTGGGTTTGAATTCAGCTCCTATTACTTACTGGTTGTCTACTTGGGCAAATGGCTTGATGTTGCGGGTTCCGGCTTCCATCGGGGAAACGGAGGCTATTCTGGTGTTACCTCATGGTAACTAGAGGATGGTCACCGGGAGGCCAGAGGAGGGGTGAAGGGCGCCTGCCACCCTCCGGCCACCACACCCTGCTGTCGGCTCCCCTGGACAGGGGAGCACTTGTGCCAACAGAGTTACGGTGAGGAGACGCCATGTCCAAGGAAGGGCTGAGGGTATCACATCATCACGTAAGTGACCTTCCGTCTTCCTAAGAGGAAGGAAGCTACCCCACACACGATCCTCCCCAACGCTCTTTTAAACACGAACCTCACGTACCCAGCTGGGCTTGGGCCTTGGTGTGAAATGAGCGGGTCAACACAGCCCACATGTATAGACCAAACGGGAGGCACCACCCAGGATCCCTACCACCCCCCGACCACTTTGCCACGCTTTACCCCCCGGTGCACCAGCAGGACCTGCCTATGTAGATGGATGAGCTGGTCTGGCCGGACAACACTGTAAATAACAGCCACCAGGAAAAAAATCCTGAGCAAAATTAATTCTCCACAGCAGAACCGAGCAGGGAAAACAGAACTGTACTTTTCCTGCTTGTGATTTATCACATGTCCCCTCTTAACTCACAACAATGAATCACTGACTTTTCCTCCAGGACTTCATCCTCTCCCTGAGTCTGAGTCTGCACAGATGCACATGCAAGGATGGGACCTGTTTTTCCACTTGGAATTCTCTACGCTGCGCTTTCACATCCTATTCTCCCCAACACTAAGGAGAAGTGTTCAAAGGGGACTTATCCCACGAGACAGTTCCTCCTCACCCCATTCATTCCTGTTTCTTCCAAATCTACAGCTGAGCTTCATTAAGACGCAAATTTCTAACAATGCGATTAGGGCGTAAAATTCATACTCTTCTACAGGACATTTCTATATTCAAAGGTAGATGTCTAACCAGTGATGCCCACTCGTTGAGAAAAAAAATTAAACATGATCAAAAGTGGTCTGTGTTTTGTAGCTGTTGTGCTTTGTAATTCTGGTATTTACGTTTTAAGGCCCATGTTTCACAGGCCTTAGTGCAGCCGCCTTACTCCTAGAGTCGCGTAACATGCTCTCTAGTAATGCGTTCTCTGGAATTCCATCAACTCTTAGCCATGCTTCTATTTATTATTTCACCCTAACTTGCTCAAAGCCAGCCTCTTCTTAGCCCAGTTTCTGCGGATCTCCTTGTTGCTAAATCTGGTGGTTACACTTCTCGGTCCCCAGCTTACGTCACAGCCTTGGCAAGATCTGGCACTACTGACCACACGCTCCTTCTTCTGAAAACGTTTTATCCTCTTGGTCATCACGAGACCCGCCAGTCTTCACATCTTCCCACCACCTCCGTGGCTCTTCTTTCTCAGCGTCTCTTGAAGTCTCTCTTCCATCTGTATCTTACCTAATGGCTCTTCCTCAGGCCCTGTTCCCGGCCGCTCTCTCCTCCCTGTGAACCCTGCTGACGCAGCCTGCCCTACGTCCATGGCTGCTGTAAGCACCCGTGTTAGTCACGTCGTCATTTAAGATCTCTCTCCGCAACTCAGCACCACGCAGTCAACACCTCCTGCCCTTGGCACTTAGATAAGAGCACTTCCATCTTCATGTGCCCCGTGGCGCACATCCACCTTCCACCTCCGCCCTCTCTTCCTTCTGCATCCTTTCCTTCGGTAACTTCCGTGACTCTCCATCCCGTTGTCCAAGCTACGTTTGTGGGGATGATACTAGATTTCCAAGCATGATTCTTAGTATCTACTTTCTTGTCCCTGTTCCTACTGTGGAGCCCTCAGACCATGGTCACCCTCTTCCCTGTTCACTCCCTTGACCTCCTAACTGGCCTCCTGCCTCCTGTCCTGTCCCCATCTAATCCCTTCTTCACTGTGCACCAACAATGCTGTGTCTATTATACAAATCTGATCTTGATACTCACACTGAAAGTCTGACACTCAATATAAAATCATTGGATAGTTTCTCATTAGCCTCAGGACTTTGGTCCCAAATCCAAAGATCAGTTTATATGGCCTCAAAGGACTGGTCCCTCCCTGCCTTTTTGGCCTTCTCTCTTTCTTCCTGACACTTTTTCTCTTCTTTTCCCCACACGTAGCCTTCTAAGCTTCAGTCTTTCTGAAAATCTTCCAGTCCTCTAACGCTATTTCTACGCCTGGTAGGCCCTTGTCCCGGTACAATTCTTACTCCTCCCTCGCCTCCCTGGTTCGCTCCTATGCATCTGTCAGCTGTCACTGGAGTGTCACTTCCTCCAGGAAGTCTTCATGGGGCCGCGTGCCCTGCTATGCCATCTCCTGTCTGAACCTCCCACTCCTGCCTCATCCTACCGCTTTAACCACCCGAGGCCTTGCAAGCCATGTCAGCTCTGTGTGCCCCGGGGTGGTGTCTGACCTGTTTGTGGTGGATCGCCTGTGTCTTGTGTAGTACATCACACATAACAGGTGCTCAAAAATATTTGTGGAAACACTGATAACAGAAAGGATAAAATCTAGTTGTCAAGTTCTCATTGACGTTGTGGCATGTCTGTCTACTTTCTGAAAACATGAGCAACAGAACCTTTACTATCTTTAGGCAGAAGTTGGAAGAATGCTCATCTTAAAAAGAAAAAAAACCAACAGCAAAACCCAATAGTTATGGAGTATCGTGTGTGGGTACTGTGCAAGGTGCTTCGCACACCCCGTCATCTTGTTGCCACCATGATCTATGAGGTGGGAGCCATTATTTTCTCCACATTACAGATGAAGAAAATAAGGCAAAAGGAGATCAACAATTTGGCCAAAGTCAGTTGGCAGAGTCAAGATTATATGAAAGCCCCAAGGCTCCCCACCAAAAAAAAACCCCAAAAAACAAACAAAAAAACCCAACGCATCCAACAAAATGGATAAATGTGTTCAACAAAATGTATGGAATACTTGTTTTGTGTAAAGTACCATGAGGGATGCATCCACACAATCCCTGCGCCACTTAACTCCAGTGAAAATAACCAGAAACGTTCAAGAGTGGTACTGTTTTGCATTTGGCCAGTTATTACCATCAGCCTGGCAAGAAATATGCTATATTACAAAAAGAATGTGATTTGGCACACCAGAAAACTTTCCAGCTTTTCTGCACCAGATACTGTAATTTCATTATTTAGCATAAAATGTGAATGCTCAGGTTCATTAACAGTCAAATCCAGATGCAAATGCAAATCACGAAATATAATGGAAAACCAAATAGCAGATTCTCATTATCTGCCTTTTGTTAAAATCTATGCCAGCGCTCTCCTCTGTAAACAAGTACCGAATTACAGTATTTTAGGCCTGATAGAAACCTAGAAATTATTTACTTCAATTCTCCCCCAAGTATTCTTAAGCTTCGGGTCCAAAGGAAAATAAGTAGTAAGCGTAAGAGATCGCCAGGACTCAGGCGGACTGGTCGGCAGGATCTACAAAAGCTGAACCTGTACCTATCCTGAGGCCCAGCATTACGACTCCAAGAAATATACTCAATAGAAATGCTTTTATTTTTTTCAGCAAATTATATAGATGATCGTGCTAACAGCATATTGTTTTTTGCAATAACTCCATACTGGAATCAGCCTCGTGAACATCAGTAGTAGACCGGGCAACCCTGTCCTGAAGAAAACGAAGTACAGCCACATACAACCACGTGGCTAAATCTCAAAAACACGATGCTGAGCAGAGGAAGTCATAATTTTGTCATGGTTTTGCTCATACAAATTTACTCAAAAAACCGTCCAGCCTAATCCACGATGTCAAAAGTAAGAAGAACGGTTCCAGGTTCGGGGGCACTGGGGAGTGATCAACTCGAAGCGGACGGAGGGGTGTGGGCTGACATGCTGGTGATTCCTGCCTCTCCCTCCGAGTGCTGATGACACAGGTACGTTCGCTTTGCGACAATCCACTGAGCTGCCTACTTAGCAGGTGCATCTTTTTCCGTATGTATATTTCAGTAGAAATCACACCCTTTTCCCCCCAAAAGGAGACACTTTGGCACTTCCTGTTATCCGTCTCCTCCGTTATCAAGAAAAATCTCAGACACAATGGGAAACACTTGTCAGTGTTGCAAATCTTAATTCTGCTAAAACTAACATTTGCTTCAGTCCTGTCAACAAAAATAAATATTTCAATATTGAACACGTTTGCTAAAGAAACAAATGTGTTTGATGAGAAGACAAAAAAAAAAAAAACAGTATTTCCTTTGGCAAGCATTTGTTGGATTGGAGGTAGCAAATGTAAAACTTCCAACTTCTTATTGAATTTGCTTACAACGCTCAGTTTACTCAAGACTCAGGATTTTTGAGGAGTTGTATTTTTAAAAAAACAAACCGTAGGGATAAAAATAATTGTAATGGAAATAAAAAAGACTGGATTTCTAAACTGTTGCTCTGGCTTGGTCCCAGCTACGTGCAGTTGTGTAATGTCTGGCACATAACAAGCGTTCAAAAAATATTTGCTATATGAATAAAAGTCTAGTACACTGGACACTCGTTAGACTACTTCTCATCAATCTTTGTCACACAGAGGTACAATGAGTGTTTTTAAAATACCTGGTAAAAGGAAATTACCTATACCTCGTTACTATTTTAGTAGACATATGATAGAGAATGATGGCCGAAAAAAATAAATCTCCATCATAGTGCTAATTACTATTATCTACAAAATACCTGTAAATGATAGAGCATTGCTAAATGATTTATGAGGCAATGAATCATTTAAAATAAAGACGTTTTATTAAAGAAAAACTCAAAAGTCGTTAAGACCTTAGGAAAATGAACAAAAAGATCTCCTCCCACCAACTGCGTTTAGGGAAAAAAATTGAGAGTAGTCTCACTCTCCCTGGAAGTAATCATATATTAAAGTGGTGTCAAGAAAACCTTAGAAATTATTAGCTTTCAGAAAAAAAAAAAACACTTACAATTTATATTTTCTACTTTTAAGTAGTATATTCTTACTACGACTCTAAAATCTGTCCAAACTCCCATTAACATTTTCAAAGAAAGTTCTCCAGTTCTTACCAAACAGAAATAAATAATATCTGACAACAGCATTAGGGAGCATAAACATAAAATTACCTGTTATTAAAAACTGAGCACATTTTTCTCAAAGAAATATATTGCTCAGCTGTAAAATAGTATGTTTGCCATTCACACTAATGTTTCAACATTATGGTTCAATCTTCTAAAAAGCTGACGTGGAAAATAATGGTGTAATAAACTAATTCATCATAATGTGCAAAAGAAACCGCTGGAATAAATTGTAATAACCTTTCAAAAACTAGCAGCTTTTAAAAGTATTAATTTCTACTCCAGATAATTGGAAAGGACACCTGGGTGGGTAGGCAATATTTTTTATGGGATTGCTCTGTCAGGAGCTCAGATTGTCTCTGGACTCAGCAATGATCATTTAGCACTAAATGACAGTGAATCTTGCAAATAGGTCTTCCTAGATGGTGTTTGCCATAAATTACCAAAGTCGACTCCCCTCAAGGTCAGCCAGATGAGAGGGCAGGTATCAAGCGGCCTTCGTGGGGACCCGGAGTGGTCCTCGGGTTTCTCATAAATGGACAATAGTTGTGTTGGCTGCCATAAAATCAACTTAATGGACTGACAACATAAATTACCATCAAACTTTGACAACCGCCGTCCCTAGAAAACAGCGGAAGAATGCTTTTATACCAAAGCCGAAGAAAATGGATAACAAAATGCTCTGCTCTGTACAAGATCGTAAATATTTTTAACAATTCTAAGTGGGGAATGAATTAATATTAGAAGCTACAGGACGTTTTACTTGAGGCATTAAAAACAGCATCCAAGTCATATTAAAACGACACCTGCTGTTTGCCTGCACCGGGTCTTTCACTAAACCTAGGTAACTAGAAAGATTATCGATGTCTTTCTAGTTTTATTCATCTCTGTAGTCCACTGGACGCACCGGGAAGATAGATTCTTGAGCCCCCACACCATTTTGGATGAATCATCAATTCACTTTGCCTACGGCTCAGTTTTTCCTTTTGTAAACGTAAAACCATGACTATACGAGGACATTTCCAAGAGCTACTAGGATTAACCCTAGTAGGAAGGCCCCAAGTCAACCCTAAACTACTAGAGAATCCTATTAATATATTTGTGAAAATAATGTACTCTGGACAATCATTTAACGACTTCTGAAAGTCAATTTGGTAAAAAAGAAAAAAATACAATGGCTGAACTAAGAAAATTAGAATTTTGGGGGTAAATTAAATATCATCGTCTAGCTGGGTTTTGATTACTCGTCTAATTATGCTCCCATCCTGTAACTGCAGTCATCATGGTTAGTAGTGGTGGTGGTGGTAGTGCAACATGAAGCCACAATTACCCTCCCAGGCATTTTTATGATAGTATTTTTTTTTTATCTCTTGGAATTCCGGACTTCACTGCGGATTTTGCCAGAAGAAAGGCTACAGTGAACCAAAACAAGATGTTGCTGGCATGCAGTAGTGTCTCCGGCCATCAGTGCTATGTGTCATGTCCGTGAGCTCCATATATTTTGTAAACTTAACTTCCCAAACCGGATACAAAGGCAGCATGTCTTGTGTCTTTCTCTCCCACATCCGGTCATCACCCTCTCTCCTTTCTTTCTCTGCACCATGTCCTGCATTTATTCTTTCCCTCTCTCTCATCGTCACCTCCGTCTAGAACCTCGTCACCTTAGAACCGAATTACTGCAGGGGTTTTTCTGCTCCTCTTCTCCTTCCACCAGTCCATCTGGCCCACTCCTGCCAAATCAATCTTTTTTAAAGCACCATGTTAGTCATGTCATTCTTCTACTAAAAAATTTTCAGAGAGTCCCCATCACCTGGAGACCAAAGGCCAGAGTCGTTAGCTAAAAATCAAAGCCTTTGGCTATCCGGCCTCACCTCCTTTCCTAACCTCCTCTCTTCCAGTCCCTCTGCACAAACCTGCAGGATAATAAATGCACCTGCTGCTTGGCCACGTTCACCACAGCGCCTGCCTGGAGGGCACCATCCATCCTGCCTGCCTAGCTAGTTGCCTTCCTTCTGTGACGCCTTTTTCACGACTTCAACCCATAGTCAGCACCTCCAGCCATGAGCCTGGAGCACTCATTTTTAAAATTATTATTAAAATGATTAATTTCACTCTTGCAACATGGGTTAACTTCAGTTTTCATTGCTTAGCGGTTTCCATGTCTTTTCCCCTTAATTAATTTGTAAAGTTCTTTAAGGGTAGGGGTGTTTGTGTTCTTATTATCTGCCTATCTCCCTAGCGTGAAGGTCTGAAAATAGTCAGCAATCAGTAGACACTTGTTTAACGGATGAGCGCAAAACGCCTCTCTCGACTTCTTGCAAGATTAGCACGAAAGCTGCTCCGGTGTGTTTGCAGCTCGTGGTGTTCCAGAACAGCCATTTCTGTATGCGAGGCAGCTTTCCTGAACCTAATAAATCTGTTTTAATTTTTAAGTTCGTACTGAAATTCTAGATCACGAAATACAAGCTGAGCACACGAGGCTTATAAGGCTAAAATATGACTTTGATGTAAACTCGGGCGCCACAGGATAAACACAAAACAGTGCATATGCGTTGAATTAATGCTGATTTTCTGAAAGTCCCTTACCAGCAGTAATCTCTAAATAAAACTAAAGTCATTCTTCGAATCAATTCCGAGAAACAAAGAGAAGTATGCAGCAGGGCAGAGTCTTTATCTTATAGATCAGAAATCTATGTCAGCTGGTAACGTTCTGCAGAAAGAATATATGGATTTGGGAACTCCTCGAGACCTGGGCTGGCAACTCCGTTCTGCTGCTGGGGTCAGTGACTCAACGCCTCTGAACTCTAAAATTCTCGCAAGGCAAATGAAAATATTAATACCCAATTCGCTTGAAAACCCTGAGACGAACGAACCCCCTACGAACTCTCGATGAGGTCAGTGAAGCCAAGGGCGCCGTGTGGCACCTGCCCCAGGCCTGGCACCTGGATAAATGACAGCTACCATTATCATTGTTGTTTGGAGAGTTTTTCTTTTTTTTACTCCTTACGTCCTCTCTGTTTACTCCTTACGTCCTCTCTGTTTAATATGGCTTCCCTAATAGTTAAAGAGCATGAGGACAGGAGCCTAAGACACCCGGGTTTACACCGGGGCACTAGGTTACGCGTCTACTAATCTATTGCTAACAGATCTGAGCCCCCGCTAAGTGGATCTACGAAGAAAACAAGACCTCGCAGAGCCATTCTGAAGACCAAAGCGATCTATTTCACAAAGTGTCTAGCCCGGAACAAGCTCTCTGTAACGGCAGACACGGACTCTTACGAGTCTTCTCTCCGATGCGCTCCTGCTCTGTATTAGAAAATCCACATTCATGAATTTTTTTTTTAAGTAGAAGTAGGAAAATTTTCCTCCGTATACTTCACTACTTTGCAGAAAAACATAATTTCATATTAAAGATATCAATATTAATGTCTCATGAATACATTATATATAAATCTCTTAAATAATATTTGTATAATGACTTATAGTTTACAGAAACCCGTATATTTTGAGACTACGCTCTAAAAACGTTCCCCAAAGTAGCCGCTCCTTGCCGTGATTACTCCCATCACTGTTCTGACAACGCGCTCTGTCATCAAGATGTTTAATAATGAACAACGATGATAAACTTCAAATATTAAGGCGGTTACTTAAAATGTTCAATGTGCTAATAATGAAGGTTAATAAATGTGTTACTGTCACAGGCCTATATTTTTAGAAATACTTGGCAGCTGAAACGGGTTAGATGAGCCTGAACCATTGGTCGCAGATGCTCCATCTCAGCCGTGGAGGCTTCCCCCAGGCAGGCTTCAGCGAAGACACTTCCAGAAATGCTCTTGTAATTTCTCTGACTCCTTGAAATATTTATATATTAAATATTGACCCTTTCATATTTAAAGGGTCAGTTCGGTGGCCTGTTGTCACTGAGGTTAAAATACAATAAAAAAAAATCTGGTAGGTGGTTTCTGGAACTTACCATGTAAAGAGATGAAAAGAATGCGGGTGACTTTCTTAATCGAAATACATGGATTCGATCAGATGCTGAGATGAAGGGTTTATTCTCTCAGCTCACTAGGACTGCAGTTAAATGCCGAGGACCGGAAAGCACCTCCTGCAGACTGAGTTGTGTTACTGGCACAGAAACTTCACTGATGCTTAAGACTCATCAACAACATTTCCTACGTGTACAAGGTCAGAAGCAGACATCAGGGGGATCCCTGGGTGGCGCAGCGGTTTGGCGCCTGCCTTTGGCCCAGGGCGCGATCCTGGAGTCCCAGGATCGAGTCCCACATCGGGCTCCTGGCATGGAGCCTCCTTCTCCCTCCTCCTGTGTCTCTGAGCCTCTCTGTCTCTCTCTATGTCTATCATAAATAAATAAATAAATCTTAAAAAAAAAAAAAAAAAAAGCAGACATCAGCCACAACCTGAAGTGCCATTAATTGCTCTGATAAACTTTTGGATAGATCATTCCAAGAAGCAGCAGCCCGGCCCCCACTGAGGCACCCAGGGTGTGTTTCCGGGACACCCGGACTCTGAGACCCGAGGGTGTAAGGGCAGCATCACTCTTCACCCTCCAGTGAGGAGCCTCGACAGTCGTGCCTGGGACAAGGTACACGGCTCCGGGTGCCACACTCCTCACTGCTGCCGTGTTATCCTCCATCCCGTCCGTCCTTGGTTTCGTGACCAGGGCCCATTACACCCACAGGATGTGACCTCTTACAGGGGTGACCGCCTCTTAGTAACTGGTGACTGCACAGCCCTGGATAGGCGCGAGCTCTAGAGCGCTCTTGTCTAGATCTGCTTCCAAAGTCCCTCCACGGGCACGGCCTCGGCTTGTTTTGGAGCCTTCTTCTTTCACTGCCTCTACCTTCCTCCTGTTACCTGCTAGGGATATCAGACCGTTTGGGGGGGGTCTCGAGACTGTTCCAGTGTTTATTTTTTTACCAGACCCATTAACCATCACCGATGTTTACAGCGTCAGTGATAATTTCAAAGCAGTTTTACCTGCAACGTATTTTGGTCTTCGTGACAAGGGGACATGAGACGAGGAAGAGGCATGCAAAGGTTATAGGACGCGCCCGAGTCACCTGAAGCTGGTGTCCAAACAGACTCTGAATTGGGGCTCACTTCACCCCCGTTCCTATTTCATCATTTGTTGGTCTTTGGATCAGGCTGGTGTTGGGAATTCTTTTCTCACCAGCTATGTGATTTTTGAATATATTGGTGTTAAACCCTGAATTTTTGACTTCCTTGTTGGTAAACGGAGGATCCCAATGCCTACCTCGTAGGGTTACCTTGATGACGAAATGAAACGGTACACAGAAAGTAAAAAACCTAGAATTAAGGAAGCGTTTAAAAATGTTGGTCCCCCCAGTCCCCTCCTGGGGAGTCTCCATGTAAAGGAACTTGCCCTAGGTCTGCGGAGCTTACCTGAAGTTACTCTGATTCCGTGGTGGGCCGGGGGGACTGAGCATATTACTGTATCACCGGGGCCCCAACATTTCATTAAACCCCGCAAGCGTTTATCAGTCCTCTACTAGACCTCAGCACGGTGCTAAGTTCTACAGATGCGCACATGAAGCAGCGGCAGCCAAGGAATTTTGGCAGCAACAAGAACCAGTCTTGATTTCCTAGAAAATAAAGATATTCCAAGAGGGGCCCGTCTGCCAAGTTTAACCTGGGCCTTTTGAAAATTCTCCCAAATAATTCCAAATGGAAAAAAAGGACTTAAGAGCTTGTAGGTGCTACAGTTTGCTCTTGCATGGCATGGCACGCTCTGCCAAACCCCAAAGTCTTATTTTCCTAGGCAGCGATTGCTGCATCCAGACCATATCATGACGTGGGGTGAGGGAAGGAACATGGAAGAGCCAGTCTCAGAGGGGCCCAGGGGCGAAAGGATCATAAATGCGTGCGGAGTTTCGGCTTGGTTTCCAGGACTTGAGTCACCAAGGTTATAAGATACCTTGGGGGCAACACTACCCATTTGGTATTTTCTCTATCCTCCTTCAGTGCCTGGGAACAGAAATATTTGTTGGGTTGAGTTTTAGCCTCTGCGTCAAACCTCACAGACAGACAGACAGACGCGGTGATTATGATCCCACTGCATCTGGATGAGCCCTTCATAAGAAGGGTCTTTATAGTCACCTAGAGCATCTTGAAAAGACTTTTCAAGCTCAAATCTACTGAAATCTCAGCATGCTTTGGTTTAAACTATACACCTCACCGTCAGCCACGGGAACTAGTGTGTGAGGCAAGTGCAGCAGGAGACAGCCCGGGGTTTGGGGTCGGACACGTTGGCTGCCGTCCTGCCTCTTCTTGTGATTTCAGGCAACAACCCAACCTCTTAGGGCCACAGACCTCCTGTTTTTAGAATGGGTATGATAGGATCTATCTCATAGCATTACCAGAAAACCTGCCTGAGATGGACCGTTACATAAATACACAGTAATACATAGGTCACAATTTTTGAGCGTTCAGTAAGTATTAGGCTATTCCAAGCACTTTTCACTTAACTGATTTAAGCTTTACCATAATTCAAGGGGATGGATGTATTATTATTCCCATTTTAGAGATAAGGAAATTAAGGCACAGAAAGTATTTTTAAAGACCTTGCCATGGGGGTGCCTGCGGGGGCTCAGCGGTTGACCACCTGCCTTTGGCCCCCGGGATCGAGTCCCACATCGGGGTCCCCGCGGGGAGCCTGCGTCTCCCTCTGCCTGTGTCTCTGCCTCTCTCTCTGGGTCTCTCATGAATAAATAAAATCTTTTAAAAAAATGAATAAATAAATAAAATCTTTAAAAACACACACTTTGCCACAGTCGTTTACTAGCTGCTGAGCAGGAACTCAAACTCAGAGTCTGTTAGTCTCGCTCCAGATCTGCGTTCCCGACCGTCTTGCTTTGGGGCCTTGCTCTGTCATCGCAGCTCACTACATGCCCACTGCTGCACACCCTGGATTGCAGTATATAAAAAAAAAAAATGCAACAGATCCCACCTTTCCAGAAATAAAAGAGTTACACCGAGGACACAGGGCACGTGCATATGGAGACACAAAGTGCTACTCCTTAAAGTCGTTAAATGTCAGAGGCGGGTGTAACCACAAGTTCTACAGCAGGTTGGGAGGAAGGACATATTTGGGATGGAGAATCGGCACGATTTTGTAATGTAGGTGGAACTGGACTTAGGCCTTGGAGGAAAAACAGAACTAAAACCAGCTAGGAGGATTCGGGGAAGTTATTTCAGATCGTCGGCACAGCAAGGACGAAGCTTTCTGCGTCCAGGAGAGAAGGCTCGGAGGCAGTGGGGAAGGTTTCTACAGGGGAACACTGAAACTGGGGAACGGGAGGCCGTTTAAAGCCGTCTGTGCAGCGTCTGAGAAGCCCGGAGAGGAGCGAGGGCCTCCTGTGGGACGGCCACCGGGGGTTCCTGTGGGTCTGTGCCATGCCAGCCACGGGCGCTTGCAGGAGGCTGACGAGGTGGCAGGGCAAGGACACGCGGGGTGGGGGCACCGCGGGGTGGGGATCGGAGCGCACGCGGGAGGGCACACGTACCTACATTCAGACACGTCTCGGCGGCCCGCGAGGATTATCTGGTTGGTGGATATTCCATGGCCCACTCACCACCGCCTGTCCCCGTGGCTTCTTCTCTGCTTCTTAGCACCTGGCGGTGGAGATGGAGACAGAGTGGTTTCCCAGTTAGTCTTTTGTTTCATTTTGATTATTATTTTGCTGCTCCTAAGTAGCTATGGTTAAAGATGTGTTACGAGAAGAAGCAGAAGTATTTCAGATGCTCAGAACATTTCTTTCTCTGTCCTTCCTTCCTTCCTTCCTTCCTTCCTTCCTTCCTTCCTTCCATCCATCCATCCGTCTCTTTCTTTCTTATATGGTACTCCCAGGGCTTTTATTACACAATTTGCCGATGAGCAGCAGAGCTCACATGTGAGCCTAACCCTGGCATATGTCATCATTCATCCCCTTTGATCAGAGACGGGGGCTACGCACATGCACTTTCAGGTAATGCTTCCTGCAGCAGAACCTCGTGCTGACCGTGCTGCTGCTGGAGTTTTTAGGTGAGAGGGGTTCGATGTACTCTCTGCACACTGCGTATCTCCAGTCTGCCCTTACGGCCGTATGGCGATTATCCACATCGATCACGTTTACCTTTGCTACCACTTTGATATATTAAGTGCTTGCTGCTTCTTCCTAAGTTGAAGACAGAACACCAGGAGACCTGAGTGATTCTTTAGCTGCGGGGTACACCTGTGGCTCTAACGCTAAAGCACCATATTAGAGAGAGAGAAGGAAAGAAAGAAGAAGGAAAAAAAGAAAGAAGGAAGGAAAGAAAGAAAGAAAAAAGAGAGAAGGAAAGAAAGAAGAAAATGAAAAAAAATTAAAAAAAAGAATAAAATAGGTTTGCAATATCCAAGTCTTTTTCTTTTATTTTTTTAAAGATTTTATTTATTCATGAGAGACACAGAAAGAGAGAGAGGCAGAGACACAGGCAGAGGGAGAAGCAGGCTCCATGCAGGGAGCCCGATGTGGGACTCGATCCCGGGACCCCGGGGGTCACACCCTGAGCCAAAGGCGGAGCTAAACCACTGAGCCACCCACACTGCCCCAAGTCTTTTTCTTTAAAGTAATATTTCATCGTTTTTTTTTTTTTCCAGGCTATTATTAAGCACATATAATGACATCTAAATAGATTATAGGAGCCAGGTCCCAACACATCATTATCACTAGTATATATTTGCTGATAGCAGACGTAAAGATTATCCTGGTCCAAAATGGCCAGGATATTCGTCTTTTACGCAGGTCCCTCATATGCAAATGCACTTAGAGTGTCACACATACAGAGATGCTTTTTTTAAAAAAAAATTATATATTTATTTGAGAGAGAGAGAGAGAGAAAAAGAGAGAGAGAGAGAGGAGCGAGCATGCAGGGAGAGGGGCAGAGAGAAGGAGAGGGAATCCGAAGAAGACTCCCTGCAGAGCGCAGAGCCCACAAAGGGGCTTGATCCCAGGACCCTGAGACCATGACCTGGGCCGAGATCAAGAGTCCGACGCTTAACCGCCTACGCCACCCGTGCGCACGGCCCCACTTTCTTCCAAGAGAAAGAAAAGACCTTAAAATTGTATATGCTGGGCGGCCTGGGTGGCTCGGCGGCTTAGCGCTGCCTTCAGCCCAGGGAGTGACCCCGGGGTCCCGGGATCGAGTCCCGCGTCGAGCTCCCTGCATGGAGCCTGCTTCTCCCTCTGTCTGGGTCTCTGCCTCTCTCTCTCTCTCTCTCTCTCTCTCTCGGTCTCTCATGAATAAATAAATAAAATATTTTTTTAAAAAGTTGTATACACTTGGCTAACAGCCAGCTGCCGACCCTCCCGTCTCCTCCAACACCCTTTCACACGTCGCTTCCAGTTCTTCCACCTGCTCCTCGTGCATTGCCCCCTCACTATCCCAACACTGCCCAGACGGTTCCAGAGAAGCCGGAGAGGCAGCAGGAATAAGCCCACACACTCGGTTCCAGGAGGCACGCGTGAATGATGCTGTGCCCCCGTCGGCCTGCACGCTGGACCCACCGCGCGGGAGAACCCCCGCACGCTCCCCACGCCCACGGACCTCCGCGTGAGACAACGCGACAAAAGCCACCACCTCTCTGCTTCTCAATTTGTTTGAGAAGCGAGAATTATTTGTAAAGTTCCCAAATAAACAGAAATCATTGCAATTATGAATAATTAAAATGCTGAACTCAAGAGGGCACTCAACATTCGTCACGCCGCGGAACCCATCCCCTAAGGGTAGTACCTTCAATTAGTTCGGGGCTATGACAAGAAAAATGTGACAATCGGTAATTGCAGGTATTTAGCACAAGGAACAAAACAAGCTAACTTGCTTTTAGGTCACCTCTCTCTCAGCCAGCAGAGGCACTGCTCTCGTCTGGATTTTTAAGGTCTATACTAACCCCAGGAAACAGAAACGCAAGAGAGAGCAGGATGGCAAGAAAAACACGCCGCCCCCACGGGGCGAAGGCGAGGCTCGTGGGCTTTATTCAGCATCTGGGAAAGGTTCAAGTAGAAGGTGTCACGCACAATAAGTAGCTTTAAAAGATAATCTTTTGAAGGATATTTTGTAAGATTTATCAATCTTTTTACTCAACCTACAAATATTGACTAAGCACTTGCCGGGTTATGGTTCACGCTAAGTGATAGTTCCATCGCACTATAAAAACCAGCCAATGGTTATTTTTTTTTTTTTTGACTCTATACAAATTACCAGAGAGAAGTTTGAACAGAGCGATATATTCTTATCTTCTTACAAATATAAAGTTTGGTGTATAGATAGCTGCTACCTAGAAAATGAAGCTATTATTATTATTATTATTATTAATGCATTATTCTGCATTACTCTTGAAGTTGTACTAAATTATTTTAATTAAAAAATGTCACAAACTATTCAGCTCTTTTCCTCAGCGCCTCATCCATAAAAAGTAGATTTTTTTTCTTACAAAAGATACCCATTTTTTTTGGTAGTGACAAGTGTTATTCCCGTTATCAGAATTTTTCTGAGATGTTTTTCTGAGATATAGACCCCAAATAGTAAGTCAAGTTGGAAGTGGTTCAGAAAATAGTAACTGCAGTTTTGTGTCTAAGAGGCTATAGCAAAGCAGACTTTTTTGCTCCAATTCAATTTCCAATTGACAACAATGACCTAAGGAAGAGTTATCTTTTACTAGCTGCCACTTTGGAAAGATACATTTTGCCTTTCATTTAAGTAGAGGAAAGAATTCATTAGAAATGTGATGCAAGTCCTCTCAGAATGATAAATCTCAAGTTACTGATTCCACTTTTAATGATTAGTTGCCTGAGTCTTGTATTTAATTAAAATGGTTATTTTAAATGCTTATATTTAATTTACACATAATTAGCTAAACCTCAATGTTACTGCTTCATCCATTTTGAAATTAATTAATTTATAAAATAGCTCAAAAAGCGCTGTAAAATTTTAATATTAATATAAATCAGGGGCAGTCCCGGTGGCTCAGCGGTTTAGTGCCTGCCTTCGGCCCAGGGCGTGATCCTAGAGTCCCGGGATCGAGTCCCGCGTCGGGCTCCCTGCATGGAGCCTGCTTCTCCCTCGGCCTGTGTCGCTGTGTCTCTCTCATGAATAAATAAATAAAATATTAAAAAAAAAGATAAATCAGGATTCCTTTGTATCTTGTGTTGGTTTCAGTTGTAACTCCTAATGAGCCAGTTGCAGTAGGTGTGACTCTAGGCTATCTCGATGGGCTAATAGGTAGTAGAATCCAATATTGATGCGTCATTGATGTTTCCTTTGTACATACGATGCATGCTTCAACCTCTTAGGTAACAACAGTCTATACAGTCAAGGATCTGATTGCTCTGACTATAAAGGGAACTAAATTTTATAGACTGATTTTTGTTTTTTGGTTTATTATTTTTTTAAATTTTGGTTTTCATACATTTAGGGGCAACCACTGCTTTTAGCACATGACTCATAAATGTGTAACAATCGGGATCCCTGGATGGCGCAGTGGTTTGGCGCCTGCTTTTGGCCCAGGGCGCGATCCTGGAGACCCGGGATCGAATCCCACATCAGTCTCCCTGCATGGAGCCTGCTTCTCCCTCTGCCTGTGTCTCTGCCTCTCTCTCTCTCTCTCATAAATAAATAAATAAAATAAATAAATTAAAAAATGTGTAACAATCGGTATAAAAAAAAAACCTTTGAGTCAGTCTGATAATGGAACCAGGACATGTTCTGACTTCACCTTCTATTTAAACGCACAACATGGTTTATACACCTAGGAACCAAGAGAGAACGGGTGGTAACGTACGGCAGTTTTTCCAGGCTTACAGATTCTGAGGAAATCCGAATCACCGACAATAACCATCGCAGTGGCTTTCCCGGGGCCAGTGAGGAGCTCCATCTATGAATATCCCACTCCTCGGTGTGTCTGGTGGAAAAACTGCCAGGCTGTGCAAATCTCTTAATGATATTGCTACCATGTATTAGCTGCTAAATACGTGTTGGCACTGACCTTAATGCCTCATGAGCTGGCGTTATAAGGTCCATTTAATAGGTGGACAAAGTGAGGCCTGGGGAGTCCAAGGCACTTGCCAAGGGCCCCATAGCTAGTAGCGGAGGAAGGCAGGATGCACAACCTCGCGGCACAGCTCTGCGCCTCGCTGCCCCAGCTCCCAACCCAGAGCCCTCCAGGAGGCGTTTCCAGTCGTGAGATGCTTATAAGCACCACCACCACCAGCACCAAACACCTCTCCCTTGCAATAACAGTGTGAGCTAATTAAAAGACGAAGGCAACACACTTGGCTCAGCTGTTAGGAATTAAAATCTACTGCTCCCAATATTAGACTCTCTCATATCGATATACACAGAATTTTCTAGTATTTTATTAAAACCTGGACCCTTCCAGTGGGGGAATCTGTTCCTGCCGTTCTCTGATTAGAAGCTCAAACCTTTTGCATCCCCTCCCACCCTCGAGGAACTCTAATTCTGAGCAGGCTCAGCTTTACGCGTGAAATGAAGCTCCGCAGAGTGTTTCTCCTCTTTTCACACCAGGACAATTACGCGGCGTTCCAGGATGCCTTTAAGCTGTACCGTATCTCCATTACCTCAACTGCCATCTGTTTTCTATTTCTTTCAACCCTCCTCCCTGGTACCCTAAACAATGAATGATATTCCCACTCAAGAGCCAGACTTAGTGCATTCCCTGCCAAGGATGTGGGTTAACATATATAGATATCCCTCCTGTTTAGGTAAGATGATACGAGGCTGTGATCAAAGCCAATTATCTATTGATTTTTCAGTTTAGCTTCCCAACTTTCAACCCTTATCTTCATTGTGGAAATCCTCAAAAGATCCGAAGCATCGGATCCATCACAAATTAATCATAACGGGGAAGTACTATTTGAGGAATGAGTAGGGGTAGACACACAGGCGCATCTGCTTTGTTCATCTTGCTAAGGCCTCTAAATGCCATCTGTTCTCCATTCTTTCCTGGCTCCCATCTTTCCCTAGGTTAAAAGATTTTAAAATGACCGTGGGGGTGGGGGTGGGGGGGAGAAAAAAAAACTCAACTTGAAAACTAGTTTGAGATTTTAATTCTGTATTTCATCTGCCAAATAGTGAAGTACAGTCAGCCTCAGCAAGTGTTCCTAATAGATAAGGGAGCTGTTGCTTCCCATATAATTACGTGGAGTCTGACGGTAGACAGAGCCAACCGTATCATCTTCGTACTATCAGAAGTGCTAGGAAGTCTGAAAGAAATCCATTTTGAGGAGGGTCTGAGCTACTTTTATTTTACTTCAAGTAAGGGTTATCATGGAGTAGAACTGATAATTCTTTGGGGGAACGATTTTTGGAATATATTTATAAAAAAAGTATGAAAGGGTAAATGAAACTGGTGGTTGTGACTGGCAGTAAGTCCAGGCATTTTGTGTTCTTTTGTGTTTGCTTTGGAATGTTAAACAGGTCGGGTTCTTTGTAAAAGAAAACATTTTATTCAGAACATTTTCCCATGAAAGCCCTCTTTGACAAAGTGTCATTTTTTGATCTATTAGTACATGTCTGCCCACATTTTATATTCAAAAAAGGCATGCAATGTTTCAACAACTTCTGACAAGCGTGGGGGAACTGAACCTGCACAGAATCCGCTCTAAGTGCAATGCTGTGTAGCCCGTTACATCTTCTGTTTCCTACTTCCTCATGGCAGACCACAGCGCTTTTAATTCTATCCATTTCTGGTTAGAAAAAAAAAAAAAGAAAAAAGAAAAAAAAAACACAAAGAAATCAAATAAGGTGAGTAATTAGAATAGGAAACGTAAGTCGTCAGTAAAATGCGTTTTAAGCATAAAATTCTATAATGTGAAAAAAAAATTCTACAATGTGTTGAGAAAAGGAGCTAAAGAAACAGTGGTCAGTGAATTACGAATACGCCACGGGAGCTAAGTCAAGGAATTTTCTAGAAGACTAGCCAAGGACTCTCGAGACATTCAGCTCCCTCTTCGTTACACCTGGAGCTCTCCTACGAGGTCGTGCGCTTCAACATCAAGCCCTCCTCTCTCTGCCCTGGCCTCTTCCGTCTCTCCTCGGCCCGAAGGCCTTCCCCCCAGCCCCCCGATGTGCAGGCTCCCGCTCCAGGGGTCACTGTCCGCAGGAAGGCTTCTCTGGCAGTTGTCTCCCTGGGAACCTTTTCCCGGGACCTGGGGAACCGTGTCCTCTGTACTGCAAGGCCCGGCCGCCCGGGGATGTCACGGCCTCCCTGCTCGCCCACGACGTCCACAGGCTGGAAGCCCCACGAAGGCTAAGGCCACGTCTGTCCTGGCTGCTGCTGCACCTCCGCCGCCTGGCCCTGCTTGGAATAGTCCAGATGCTCTCAAACACTCTGTTAAATGGCCTGAGGAGTCGCCTAAGTGACAGGCTCCTATCTGATCAATGTCCACTTTCTCCGTTCGGGCGACAACACATGTCGTTACACACGACGACTCTGAAGACCGAGTCGGCAGGTGTCCCCGCTCGTGTTCCCGTTTGATTAGGTCATCGAGCGGGGCCAACAGGCCTCGTGTTTCGGTGCAAGGGCTTCCTTACCCCCGGCTGGACGCAGAGAGTCGGGGGCAGGAGGCGCCCCCACTGAGTGTTGAGGTCGGGGGGACGGGGGCACCTGGCCGGGGTGGAGATCCAGACACGAACGGCAGCCAGAGGGTGAACCCCAAGGGGCAGAGGGGTTTACGGAGAGGGATGCGGGGCATCTGCAAGGACAGAGGGCCTTGCTTGACATCGCGGGTCACCGGGAGGTGGGGACTTCGGGAGGGGCTGCTGTGACCGACAAGGACAGCAGGGCAAGCCGGGGCCTTCGAGTGAGTCGGGGGGAGGGAAGGGGGAGACGGGGGCCTCTTATGAATATTGTTAGTAGATAATCAAGAGCTGTAATAATCAATATTCTCTTGAAAGGACCTTAATCTAATGAAGCAGCTGCGGATAACTAAATTATGATTATGACAAATTCAGGGAATTGGTTCAGGGTTCCCTGCATCCAAAATTCAAATAAGCAATCAAAGTGAAATCGCATTAGCTGACCTCCTCCAGCCCCCTCTGCAGTAGGGGAGGCCTCCTCAAGAACACGGCGGCAGAGAGCAGCGCGACGCCAGGGCCACCGTGTGTCCCGACGGCCTGTGGCGGGGGGCGAGGGTGGCTGGCGCTGGGTGCGGTGGGGGCGTGAGGCGAGGGCCCGGGCCAAGGCACCGGCCCTTGCAGAGAGATGCGTGGGACTCTTACTTTCAGAATTGCCACAGCAGGGCTTTTATTTATTTATTTATATAATAAATTTATTTTTTATTGGTGTTAAATTTGCCAACATACAGAATAACACCCAGTGCTCATCCCGTCAAGTGCCCCCCTCAGTGCAGCAGGGCTTTTCTTAAGTCAGGATTAAAAACACGACGGAATGAATAAATAAATAAATAAATAAATAAATAAATAAATAAATAAATAAATAAAATAAAATAAAAACATGACGAGCTAACGGAATGTGATCTCCCACAGCAAAAGACACTAAAAGACACAGCAAAAGACAATAAAAAAACAGTTTTTATTCCCACATAAGGTACTTAACACAGGGGCCACAGGTTTACAGAGTAGCGCGGGCACCGATGGGCCATCGTGTATATAAAAGAGAGTCTTTCTCGGTATTTTGTAGCTGTCAAGCCTTCAGTATTTGTGTCTTTAGGAATTCTTCATTTGCAGTATATTGTAAGAGTTCTCCAGGAGCAAATGTGGAGATGCTCTTGCTGCTCCCTTCAGGGCCCCCCGGGGCCGGCGGTGCAGGGGAGCAGCAAACAATATCGAGGACAATAACCGTGATGAGCGACTTAAGAGCGCGGGCTACGGGGCCCCCGTCAAAGAAGCGCGTCCGTGGATGCTGACCTGCGTCTTCACCCCAAGGCTGTTGCCCCCCGTCCCTCCTCTCCTTCCACAAATGGGTCCGCGGCAAGGAAGTGCCACTTGCAGCGAGGCGGAGACTCAGAGCCCTCATTTGTGTCCTTAATCAGAACTAAGAGAACGTTTCTGAAGGAGCCGCGGTGCCTTTCATTCGCTCAGAGCCTGATGCCCACGAGCCGCCTAGGCCCTGCCGTCGGGCCGGCCGCGAGGCCTTTCCCAAAGGCCCACCCGGGGCAGACAGTAGAACGTCCACTGCCCCCCACCCCCAGACAGGAAAACGAGGGGAGGTATAATTGTTGAATATGCACAGGCTTTTCTAAGAGCACAGACAGAGGCTCTGGGTCGTGAGTCTACTTTCACGTCTACGCTCCGGCTCAGCCGCGCTAGGGGTCTGTGTGCAGCAGCGTCGGGAAGCCTGCTCTCAAGCCTCTCGCTCTGCACCTTGCTGCCCAAGCCCCTGCCCAGTTTCACCCCAGAGAAACACCTGTGCACACCTGCGTTTCCCTCTCAACCGAGGAGGCCCTCACCAGGGCTCATACCCCGTCCCCCCCTGCTCATGCTCAGAGCTTGTGCACAAATCGACTGTCCTTTGAGTGTGAGGCCTCACACCTCTTAACACCCAGATCTAAAGAAACAGGTATGGGGACGTCCGGGGGGCTCAGCGGTTGAGAGTCTCCCTTTGGCTCAGGCCATGACCCTGGGGTCCTGGGATCGAGTCCCGCGTCGGGCTCCCTGCATGGAGCCTGCTTCTCCCTCTGCCTGTGTCTCTGCCTCTCCCTCGTGTCTCTCATGAATAAATAAATAAAATCTTAAAAAAACAATAAGAAAGAAAAAAAACAGGTATGTATCAAAATAGCACCTACATTTATTACCTAAAAAAAAAAAAGATGACACTTGAAATAGCCAAGTCTTTCGACACGGGGCTACCATCTGATAGGAAATAATATGGCATGAAGGGCAGCGGAAAAACATACCCTTTCACTCTTTTAGATTCAGCGTATTTCAGACTTAGACCTATGGGAACATGATGAGGGTGTATTATAATCACTCGAATGTTCCTAAAGGTCTGACATATTTAAAGAGGGTGTGTAATATCCAGGTGGGGCTCGAGTGAACGTAATCGTCCCGCCGCTGTTCTGCAGAACGGTGGCGTGGCTAAGGACAGCAGTACCCACCCCTCAAAGGCAATAAAGAACACACTTAAATGTGCCCTATTTCTAACTATGGTGACACATTGCTCTTTGTCAGCACTTTACTGGTTTCACGAGAATAAAAACAAATACTGGGGTCTTTACTCCGAAATCCATTTCCAGAACTTACCTTACTAACAAAGGACTTAGCCCTGTGAGAGGTGTTCTAGTTATAAAAGAGGAATTTCCTTCACTACGAGTTTGCTGTTTGAAAGGCTGTCTCCATTTGGCACCATTAATTTATACGCGTGCATGAAAAGCCACAAACCCTAAAATCATATACCTTCCCGTGAGCCATGTGATGCACCGAAAGGAGGAGACTTCACTGAAACGACAGGACTTTTCTGTCGCGGGCAACGCTGGTACCGTACGCATCCACATGGGAAGAGGAAAAGAAATCCCACACTGGGTTTAAACATGAAAAGAAAAGAATTTGGGGCTACGTCCAGTTCGTTTTCCGCATCGTTTCTGGTGGTCACTTATTTACCACAATAGCGCGTTCACGGAAGTCTCGCAAATACACTTATTCTTACTTTTTTTCCCTTTCTTTTGTGGAGGCATAAGACGACGGGCAGCTGATGTCAGCGCTTCCCTCAGCTGTTTTGATCTTGGATCGTATGTACCTGAACTCAGGCTGCCTCCAGCAATAAAGGAAAACAAGGCACATCTCCGAAGCAGCAAACCAACAACTGGTTTTACTACACGGTGACTGCAGAGAAGTGTCTCGGAGAGTGGGTTTTCAGCTATCTGAAATGGCTTATTAATCACAACCAAGTTCGTTGTCCAATGGGCCCTGTGTAAGGATGACAAGAGGATGAAAAACACAACAGATAACATGCTGTATGGCCACCCAAGAAAACAAAAGCTGCTCTGCAATTACGTCTGTAGCCAAGGGCCACCCGCTTTAGCTCGCCTTGTGAATCAAGACGGAAAGATGAAGGTAAAAAGGGGATCACACGTACGTCCAACACCAAGGAGGTTCCCCGGACTGTCTTACGCAGACTTGCCACACACGGGAAGAAAGGGAGCTGGCAACCCAGAGGGGCCCCTTTCAGAAAGTGTCTCCGTGGAGCTTTAAATTTCCCCAATTTTCTTTACATTTAAGAATCTGTTTCCCTTCTTGCCAGGCTGACACTTGTCAGAAACAAGATTCAGGAAAGCAAAGCAGACATCACGGGACGATGGACAGATCGAGGTATACGTCTTTCCAGGACAAGAATGCGGTCGTTATCTGAAGGCCGTCTCTGGGGGGGAGCAATGAAGGAGGAGACAAGCTCTTAGAGGGTAAGGGTGGGGGGAGTTTTTTACAAGCCACGTCAAGTAAGAGTCCTTCGCGCGTTTTTGAAGAAGAAATGAGCAATATTTATCACACATGTGACGAGCTCTCTTTTTGAGCACACGTTTTTGTCTCTTTTTTTTATGTATATCCGGCCATTCCCAGGAACTGTGTGAGCTGCCCAGAACAAGGCCATTGTGTATGTGGGACAGGGCTGGGGACTCGGGAGCCTGCCGACTTCAGGATCTTGCCATTAGGCCCATTCGCTCTCTAGAACATAAGCCCCACAAGGGTAGGTTTTGGTTTTGTTGGTTTTTTGCTCCCTGCTCTATGTCTGGCACCGCTAACCTTGCCTGGAGGATAGCATAGATGCAGCAAGTATCTGGAGTAGGAACAAATGGATGTGGACCAGGTCGGACCCCAAATCCCCCAGCCTTGGCTACCATATGTCGTTCCCGACTCATAGACAGGTCAGCTGGTAAAATACTACTCCTTTAAGCCTCACAACAGCCATGTGATAAAAGCATCATTATCTCCGTTGTAGGGTCAGTGGGGAAGTACTAGAATTACAATGAGGTAGTTTAGTGACTTGCCTGAAGTCCTGCAACTTGTGGAAGGTAAAAGTGAACCTGGTTAGGTCCCAAGCTGAAGCTCTGACTCGCTGCACCAAATCCTGGTTATGGGTGCTCCTCAGGTCGATGACTCGGCCCGTGCAGGGTCTCAGTCTTGGCTTTACCCTGATCCCTGGTCTTAGCTAAACTCTGCTCCAACTCTGGTCTCGGGATCCTGCCCTGTGCCTGATGATGGCTTTGCTTCAACATTCCAATCTCGCCAGGACCCCTGAGTGGTGGTGTCTCAGCTCAGGCTGCCACAACAAGATTCATACACCTAGTGGCTTAAACAGTTGGTTGTCTCACAGTCCTGGGTGTGGGAGCCTGAGATCCTGGCGCCAGCACTGTCAGGGTCCAGTGAGACCTCTCTTCCTGGCTCGCAGACGGCTACCTTCCTACTGGGTGCACATATGGTCTTTCTTGGGTGTGTGCACATGCAGAGAGAGAGAGGGAGAGAGAGGGAGAGAGAGGGAGAGAGAGATCTTTTTTTTTCTTGTGAGGCCACCAATCCTACTGGATCTGGACGCAGATCCTTATGACCTCATTTAACCTTAATCACCGCCTAAATGTTCTATCTGCAAATACCATCGCACTGGGGGCCAGGGTTTCCAACTGTGAATTTGTGAGGGACACAATCCAGTCCACAGCGAGTGTCCTGAGCTAAACTATCTGGTACACTAACAACCAATTACACTCCATTTCCCTGCTTTTAATCAGATGACTCACTGTCATATTCACAGGAATGACTCTTTTGTCACCTTTTCTGTTCTTGCCAATGTCTGCCTCAGTAATCTAGAGATCACATAGGCCTATTTCAGTCACATTCCGTATTGGATTTGAAGAACTATTCAAATTCAAGGCATGCAATCTTTCCAACAATAGTCCTTCAGGGGCTCCTTGATCTTTCCAGGGTCTTCCAGAGCAAGCATTACAGAGGAAAACACAGACATGGGGTCATACACCTGAGTGCTGACCCTCCTTTCTAGCTGATTGACAGAGAAGATATGGGAAGATTCACAAAAATACCTATTTTTAAATCATTGTTTGTCTAAATCTACCAAATCATAGACACTTCCTGCTTGCCAAAGGAAAGTTTCATAGCTACCGTGTGGCCTAACATCGTTTCTAATGGCCATCATCTCAATGAGCTCTTTTCCTACATGTCACTGAGAATTTGTTCTGAGCAGACAATGATCACAGGGTCAGTACAACCCTAACTTACAGCTCTAAATGTTCCTTGGGCTTATCCTGAGTATTTCTTGGAATCAGATCTCAGAATCAGAGATCATATTCTGACCTAATTATTACAAAGCTTCCTTACTACGGGGGGGAAATGAAACCTTCAAAGCAGCCTCTCTTTGGTAACAAGAGCCTTGTTCTTGGAACTTGTAGTAAGCTTCTATGGGGTGGCAGTGAATCCTGTAGAAGAGTACAAGTACGTGGTATAGGGGCCCCACCGAGAGTCCAAAAATGCTGTTGTACATTTGACTACTGTCGACATGACTAAAACGTGAGTCCTGGTGCAGCTGTGTGAACTAAAAAGAGCTCTCGTTTTGGTACGAGTGGGTCTCCCGACTCTGAGCAATGTCCTTTAGGGAATTCAGGGATCTGAATGTGTGTGTGATAAGGACACTCACTGTCTGGAATTACAAGGTTCCTCTGGAGGGAAGGTACTTCTTTATACCTTTCATTAGCATAAGATACAATAGCGTGTCCTCTACATGTGATTAAAACCACTAAAATATAAGTATCCACAGTAAATGCAAAGCCGTTATCTAAGCCAGGATGAGAATATGTGCCAGTCACATATGTTGCAGTATTTATAGGGGCTTCTTGGAAATATTGTAACAAGTCATCATTAGATTTTTCACATAATTACTGATGAATATAAAATTTAAATTATTTATTTCCTAAAGAAGAGACCCATCATCCCGAAGCTGCTATTGGATACTAAATTTAGACAATAATGCAAAATTCAAAAGGAAAAAGTCATTATTTTTTGCAACATTTTCTTTCATCACTGAACAAAGAAAATGAAGTTTTCTGTAGTTGGGCAACACTATGATAATTAGTTTAATTTGTTTAATTTAATTTCAGCTTCTCTAACAGGCCAAGCTATATATTTTTCTATAAACTGTAGAGAAGAGTTCTAGATAAGGAACTTGGAGATGTGAGTTCTTACTTTGGCTCTGGCATTAAATAGCTTTGAGACTCGGGGCAGACTGCTAGACCTTCTGGACCCTGAGATTTCTGGGCTGCAAAAGGAGGGAATAAGGTGAGAAGAGGTGAGCTCTGACGTCCTAACAGCTTCCCCTGGCCTGTGGCTCCAGGTGGTTATCCCTGTTTCTAGGGGCACTAAAGTCAATGTCCGTGAAGAGAGGAAATAGTGAAGGTTATTCCAGGTGAATATTATCCTTCCCATGGTCCCAGCGGCTAACCTGCCATCATTAAACAGAATGCTCCAGGTGGCATCTCGCAGTTAGTGACTCTAGCCCAACAGATGCCACGTTGGAAGGTTCCTTACTCTTCTCCGGAGTTCATCACTCATAACGATCTTTCACCCACTACTGGGGTTGGCACAGACTTCAGAATGGCCACCTTCCCATTCTTTCAGGGTTTATACAAGATTGAACAGGAAATCTGGGTCACGGCATTTAGCATAATTGGTAGTGATAGTTACATACCTGTGTAACTGTGTCCTTAGCCCTCTTTCGGGTGTAAATCCCAAGACAACTAAGACTAGGCTGTTCTTGGTTTGTTTTTAAATTTGTTTTTTTATTTTTTATTTTTTATTTTTTCAAGTTAACAAATGAATGTTATCTTAAACAGACAGCCGTATGGGGCTCATTAGGGAACACGGCCGTGCCCTGCCCACACCAATGCCATTTTCACCTCCTCTAAAACAACTACTTTCAACTGTTCCAGCTGAATACTTTGGCATTTTGGGGCTATTTTTGTAAACACCATGCTTATATTACTTTCTCTTGGATGTTTAGTTGTAAACACTGACTGATGAGCTCCCTGTTGGAAGAGAAGGCTTTGGTTCTCCTTCCCACTTCCCCACTATGCTGACACTGTCTCTGAGCCCATTCTCCCAACACAGACCAACAGTGATTGTCGTGAGCATTATCTCGAATTATCATTATGGATTATTACGGATTCTCTGCCGAGTCATGGAGCATACGATTTTCGTGCTCCCCTTTACACAAATCCTGACACTAAGTTAATAATTACCTGTAGTGTGTTTTCAATAGTTTATCACTCTTTCAATCCTAACTCTTTTCTAATTGTGCAACTATCTCTATACATTTATTAGGTATTCCATCAGTTTTCCTCTTTTGGAGAATTCTTCTGGAATCTTCTGGCTGGTTCCATTCTAAACAACCTGCTGAACAGATGTCATTCTGGAATTTCCAAAGTTCTCTTTTGGATTATTACTTGTGTTTCCTGATTCTGTAAATCCTTTGTATCCTGCTTTCTTTGTTTCTCTCTTTGGTGAAGTATATCTTCCAAAGGCTCCTTGAGAAAATGGTATGTGTAAGGTAAGAGTTTTCTGAATCCTGTATATATTTTGAATCCTGTATATTTAAAAGTAGGATATTGTAAGGTATGTCTATCCTCACAAATCATCATTGGGGCCACTTGATATTTCTAAGCTTCTAAATTAGAAATGATTCTCCCTCTAATTTTTGAAGGCACCTGGTCTCTTCCAGCTACTCAGTATTGCTGTTGAGAGGACTGATACTCTTCAGATACTTTATCTGATCTATGAAGTCTGTATTTTCGCTTTGGAATCTCTTAGGATTGTTCTTTGTCCCCAGTGGTATAAAATGTCCAATGAATGTTTTTTGTTTTGTTTTGTTTTGTTTTATTTTGTTTTGTTTTTTAATTCATTGTGCAGGGCACTCCATGACCCTATCAGTGGGGAAACTCAAGTTAATTCTCAGAATATTCCTTTGATGATTTTTTTACCTTCATTTAAATTTTTTTTCTCATAAAGAGGAATTTTTATTATTCAGAAGTAGAATCCTTAGACTAATTAAAAAAAAAAACTCTCATATTGTCCATCTCTTTAATCTTTTTGCTATATTTGCTGGGAAAATGCAATGTCGTCTTCCAATCTTTTATTTTAGTTTTTCATATCTGCTATGATAATTTTAACTTCCAGGCATATTTTTGTGGTTGTTCTCTGAAAGTACCTGTTTTAGGAGCGCATTCTTCTCATTGAAATGAAGCAAAAATCTTATCTCTTCATGTAGTCTCTCTTTCCTGCAGGGTATTACTGTCTGTTTTTCATATGTCAAATGAGATGCCCTCCATAAGACAAGTGTTGATCCACTGCTGTCTACTCACAATTATGAGCAAAGAGCTTGTGAGCATACAGAAACTGGTAATTAGGCTCCTTACTCTAGGGTGACCCTGCTAGGTTGCTTCCTTAAGGAATCTTTGTATCCTTTGTTCTTTTATTTCTGGACTGACCAAACTCCCCAAAGATTCTTCAAATAGCCTTCCTGGGGAAACCTGATTGCCAGGGTTCTGAGTCTGGTGAGAAAGAAGGCTGTGGATCTCAACGTTCCATGCGTGAACACTCACATTTTTAATCCCATTATTTTCAGTGTGGTACCGCTTTCTCTCTTCCCCCAGATGTTCCCAAGTTCACTGACCCTCTGTTTTGCCCTAATCATGGAATAAAACAGTGGGGTCCCAACTGTATGGATGAATGAGGGGATCCGGAGGGGGTCCAGTGTTGCCTATCTTCCTGTGATTAAGCTCACGTTCACTTCCCAATTCCAGATACACACAGAGGCCATTTCCTGAGCCTTGGGGAGTGCTTCAGTGGGAACTGCATTGCTTCTGGACTTTGCCCACTGCTGGTTTTAGGATTCAGCAGTTTCTCCGTCTACATCTACTTTCCAGCTTAAACCATGTGTTGCTCTTGTCTCCTAACCCATGCTTTTGTCCTTACACACGTGTGCTTTTCGAATAATTCTTTTTCAGCTGTTTCATTAGGATCTGGAAGGTAGTTAACACACCATAACTACCATCATCACCTGTGGCACCTCATCGGGGAGGGCAGTGCTTGGCACTTAGAAAGTCTCTTATAAATATCTGCCGACAAAGAATAAATAAATAAATAAATAAATAAATAAATAAATAAATAAATAAAGTGAAGGAATCATCACCACGTGTAATTCTTCTCATCCTCTTCATAGAAATGAGGCTCTACCAATTGAACAAATTCTCTGTATTTGTCCCATGCAGATGTCTCCAAATACTCTGGGATATTAAATACTCATTGCTGTTCTAACATAAAACCATGTATGGAGCTCTTTGCTCTCCCAGAACATTGATCACTACGGTGAGGATATTTTTTGGGGGGAGCTAATGCACTATGTAGACCAGAACTGAATACCAGTCTCCAACAATGACAAAGAACTCCGGGGCTGATATTGCCATCTGTCCTGGTTCCCACTTAACATGTATATTAGTTGTTTGAATAGATTCTTGGATGGTGAAGGTCACTTTATTGCTGCCCTTTGAGTATGGGGTCATCATGAATAACCTCAAACTGCAGCTGTGGCCAAAGAGAAAATGACTTCAACTGTTGACAAATGCTCTTGGTACAGACCTAATGGCGGTCTAATCACATTAAATATAGAAAATATGAGACAAAGGAAAACATGGACTTACAAAAGAATCCCACCGCCTACTTCCTGACATGTTTTCTTCCCCTGAAAAGAAGTACTTCGAATGTATATTCCATGTGCTTGGGTGTTCTCTCTTCGGCTCCCCCTCCTTATGTTATTTTCAGTTACAAAGTAATAGTTATGTTAAAGTGAAAATATCCTTAAAATCGATCATTATTGTCCTTCAGTCCTGCCTTGTTGGTTATGAACACACGTTATACATATGAAAATAGGCTCCTTGTTTTTGTTCGGGCCACCCTTAAACAGGCGGCCTCGAACTGCATTTATTCATGCTGAAATAAATGTCACGTTAGGGACAGAGAAAGAACGTGAGAATCCCATGCGATGAGAATCAGTCTTGAGGCAGGGAACTGCTAGGCCGTGAAAATAAAACAATAGATGCTGGCTCAGGCCAGAGCCTTTATCTCCACTTTCATGCCAGCGCTAGATAGCGCGTGGAGAATCCTCAGCATGGAGCCCTGCTCCATCAAACACCCACTCGCTCCCTGATCTACAGCATCAAAGTCTGGGGCTTCCCAATTACTCTGGGATGTGTGTGCAGGAGGCTGTTTTCGGAGGAAAGGTGTGGCCCTGCCCCTGGGGTCCCCTGGCCCACCTCCACTCTCAGGCTCCAGTGACCACCTTTGAGGCAATCTCTCCGAATAGATTCCTTCATTCCTGTGAGCAAAATGTCACTGTTTCCATTTGGTTATCATAAAAGCACATGCATCTTCACAACAGCCACTTAAATTTAAGCTTCCTCCAGAGGTCGAAACCTTGAATTCCATTGGCAAGTTCTTCCCCAAAGCAAAAAATGGCATATAGGTCTCAATACCTTTTAGAAACAGTTAACCGTTCCTGGAGAGAAAAAATATTTTTCTGGTACTAATTCAAAATTGAAGTTTGTCAGCTAGTCCTTGTGTAGGAAGTAAAATAGTGAATGTCAAATAACATCATGGATATTAGTTTGCACAAGGATTTTATTTTATTTTATTTTTATAATAAATTTATTTTTTATTGGTGTTCAATTTACCAACATACAGAATAAGACCCAGTGCTCATCGCATCAAGTGCCCCCCTCAGTGCCCGTCACCTATTCCCCCCCACCCCCCGCCCTCCTCCCCTTCCACCACCCCTAGTTCGTTTCCCAGAGTTAGGAGTCTCTCTTGTTCTGTCTCCCTTTCTGATATTTCCCACACATTTCTTCTCCCTTCCCTTATATTCCCTTTCACTATTATTTATATTCCCCAAATGAATGAGAACATACAATGTTTGTCCTTCTCCGACTGACTTACTTCACTCAGCATAATACCCTCCAGTTCCATCCACGTTGAAGCAAATGGTGGGTATTTGTCGCTTCTAATGGCTGAGGAATATTCCATTGTATACATAAACCACATCTTCTTTATCCATTCATCTTTCGATGGACACCGAGGCTCCTTCCACAGTGTGGCTACTGTGGACATTGCTGCTAGAAACATTAGGGTGCAGGTGTCTCAGCGTTTCATTGCATCTGTATCTTTGGGGTAAATCCCCAACAGTGCAGTTGCTGGGTCATAGGGCAGATCTATTTTTACCTCTTTGAGGAACCTCCACACAGTTATCCAGAGTGGCTGCCCCAGGTCACATTCCCACCAACAGTGCAGGAGGGTTCCCTTTTCTCCGCATCCTCTCCAACATTTGTGGTTTCCTGCCTTGTTAATTTTCCCCATTCTCACTGGTGTGAGGTGGGATCTCCTTGTGGTTTTGATTTGTATTTCTCTGATGGCCCGTGACGCGGAGCATTTTCTCATGTGCATGTTGGCCATGTCTATGTCTTCCTCTGTGAGATTTCTCTTCATGTCTTCTGCCCACTTCATGGTTGGGTTGTTTGTTTCTTTGCTGTTGAGTTTCAGAAGTTCTTTATAGATCTTGAAAACTAGCCCTTTATCTGATGGGTCATTTGCAAATATCTTCTCCCATTCTGTAGGTTGTCTTTTAGTTTTGTTGACTGTATCCTTTGCTGTGCAAAAGCTTCTTATCCTGATGAAGTCCCAATAGTTCATTTTTGCTTTTGTTTCTCTTGCCTTCATGGATGTATCTTGCAAGAAGTTACTGTGGCCAAGTTCAGAAAGGGTGTTGCCTGTGTTCTCCTCTAGGATTTTGATGGAATCTTGTCTCAGATCTTTCATCCATTTTGAGTTTATCTTTGTGTCTGGTGAAAGAGAGTGGTCTAGTTTCATTCTTCTGCATGTAGATGTCCAATTTTCTGCACAAGGATTTTAAAGCTTAAATGTTTTTCACAGGGTTCTTTCGCACGACCTTCAGTAAGTCCAGGGAAGAGTCTTGTAACAATTTTTGAAGGAACTTTTGTTGAGATCTATTGCATCCACATAGACTTCTCAATGGCTCAATGATGATGCCTGCAAATACTTCCTAAGGTACTTGTCGTGGGCCAGACCCTGTTCTAAGCATTTACATGCATGAACCTATTTAATCCTCCTAGTATCCATTGGAGCTAGACAGCTATTCTCCTCCCGTTCTAGAGATGAGGGGATTACCTCACAGGCGAACATCTCGCCCAATATCACCCTGTTAAGTGGCAAGAACACAAGGCCAAAACCTGTCTACCTAAGGTATATTCCACTGTTGGGGGCCTATGCCTTTTAAAATATATATAGAACTTCTTTCTGCTAGGATTGTTTTTTTTTTTTTTGAAGAAGTTGAATAGTGATAAATTCAAAATTAAGCTCCAAGGGCCAGGGCCTATGATTTTGGAATTCTAAAGTGTCAATTAAAATAACAATACCCAGGAAGCAAGGGTGACATTCCATTTCTGAAAATTTAGAAGACTTGCCTATGGTCTCAGAGGGAGGCCACAGGTTATTATTCTGCTAGAAACCTCAGAGTTCTATTTTTGGGTAAAATTGGACCTAGGATTACATAGCTTTTACCCTGGCGTTACAAAGCAAAGAGAAATAGATCACTCTGACGTCATTAAACTGTGTACGTGATCACAGCTTCTCTTCAACAAGTCATATCACGCGGGGCGCCTGGGTGGCTTGGTCAGTTCAGCATTCAACTCTGAATTTCCGCTTAGGTCATGATCTCATGGGGTCATGGGATCAAGCCCCCCGTGGGGGCTCTACATTGCACACAGAGTCTTTTTGTCCCTCTCCCTGTTTTCTCTCTTTCAGACTCTCCAATCAGTCAATCAATCAATCAATCAATCAATCAAATCTTTAAAAAAATAGTTATGTCCTGAGCCTCTACAGCACGGAATAGGATTTGATGATTTTTAAATGCATATCCGTAGTTCCTATAGAAGTTTATTGCATGCTAAGTTGTTTTTTCTTCCTTTTTTCTTTTTTAAAAAAATTTAACCTGATAGCATGGATGTATTTGCTTTTTTTTTTTTCTTTATTCCTTTCTTTTTTTCCCCTTCCAGATTCTGTCTGCTAACATCACGCAGTATTAATGGAAGCAGGACTAAGTGGGTAATGCCCTGCTGCCCATTCATGAAGCACACTGAATCAACAAGCTCCTGTTAATCACTAATGTGTGGGACAGTAGAGATCAAAGCTACCCACCTCCTGATTTAATCAGCTTCGTGGGAGGCGCAGACATATAAACAAATGATGCCCGTTCAGTATGGTGCAGGCTAAAAAAAGAAATACAGACAGATGAGAAGGGGGAAGGGAGGGTACGTGGGTGCGTGTGTGTATCACAGGAGCGTCGATACAGAAGGAAAATGGACTCTCCTTGTTAAAGTCAGGGAAGTCCTCAGAGATGACGTGAGATCTAAATCATATCTTAAAGGTGAAATAGCAAGTCACGAGATGGTCCTGGTGAGCAAGGGTGCCATCGATAAAGGAAAAACTTGGAACCCACAGAGTTTGGTGTGTTGGGGGCCTGCAGTGGCCGGGGAATAACTATACAAGGTGGTGTCACATGGAGCTAAGAAGCAAACTCTGGCATCATTCCGCTGGCCATGAACCGTGGAGCTGACCTTGGGCAAGTTTCTTAGTAACTTCTCTGTGCCCTCACTTCCTTACCTAGATAACAGGGAAAGTAACAATACCTAAACTGTAGGGTTTGGGAGGGTCAAACGGGCTGGTGCTACAAAGCCCTTCATACAGTGTCTGGCACACAATAAACGATAAGTGTTAGCTATTATTATTATGACCCCAAAGAGACAACTAATCGCCTATTAAGGTGAAATCTCCTCCATATACGTCTTCACGTAAACAATAAGCAATATTAGATTATGGTTATCGGTTCCCTCGGACAGGTCCTCTCTTCTACAAATTAGAAAGCTACTCCTGGGAGGCAGCTTCCGACCTCAGGAATTCTGGATGATGCCTGGACGGCTAGGTCACAGCTCACCCAGGCATTCAGATCTCCTAAATTCTGAAGTCAGATGATTGAATGGGCACAAAAAAATAAGTGCAAGAAACTCATACTGTCCCTAGATACCTTATGTATACACTTTAGAAAGAGAAATGGATTAGTTGAGACATAGAAGGCTTGCCTTCTTTGAGGAGATGGAGCATATTGGGAAGAACAAGTTCTCGTCTGAGGCCTGTAACTCAGACTAACCCTGTAAATTTTAATTGGATTTGACTTTGACATCTTACCCTCCTATTGAGTAAATCTGGGCATTGGAATGGGAGAAAGACCTGACAAAATTCATTTTCTAAAAGCTGGCTCCAAAAAAAATAAATAAATAAAAAAAATAAAAGCTGGCTCCTTCTACCCTGAATAATATTAAATGATCACGATCACTTCAGTAGACCTCAACTCTCACTTCCACAGGCATCACTGGGAGACACAAAAGAAGTTAGGACATACAACACTTACGTTTAGATTCCGTATTTCATTGCTTTCCATGTGAAAGTTTTAAATCATTTTAAATTTAGAGACCTGCTAAGGAACGGCTGCGTGGATGACATTAACGGGCTCAAACAGACGCGCTCCCCAAGAGCCCAAACCTAGCAGAACAAAGTGCCATATTAGGAGAACTCCTCTAGTTTTCCTAGATCAGGCCAATTTGTCCTCAGGATCTCTTAGGTTTAGCTTGTGAGGTGGGGTGAAGGCAGAATGAACAAAAGAGTATAAATACCTTCCCCTCAATCTGTCCTTCTCCCGAGGGGGGTTTTGTGAGCAAATAAACCTTTATTGCATCCTTTAAGCAGCTTCTTTTAGCATATTCTTTTTTTGATTTACTTTTTATTCTAAAATGGTAAATAGAAAATGAACTGCCTGCATCGCAGTGACAAGGCTGAAAAATCAGGGAGTGGCCTTTCGAATACTACATCTGGCCTACATCTCCAATACTAGCATCTTTCCTAGCACGTTTAGCCAGGGGGAGACACCACAAAATGACCCCAAGACCCATGGAACTGAGGATCAGTCCATAAGGTGGCAGTCACTAGGTACAGATTTTAGTATGGGCGGTGACAATACACTACTATGTGACTTTTTTTTTTTTTTTGAGGTTTCCTATTTGTTTAATGGTGTTTTGAAAGATTTTTATTTGTTGTTGTTAAAGGAGATTTGGTATCAATAGAAAGGAGAGAGTAAAGTCCTGGCAAATTTGCAAATGAAAAAGAAGCATTTAGCAAGAAGTAAGAGAGGACTACCTGAGGAACAGGCTTTTTTGAAGGGCAAAGACATGAAGGTGTAGGATTCTTTTTTTTTTGGTGGTTGTGTGCCTTGAAAAGACAAGATAATTTTAGCTACAGGAAACAGCAGGGAAGCCCCAGGGCTCCAACCTGCTGGCCAAGAACCAGCCATTTTTGGATGAAATCAGTTGGGACTTCTCTATTCTACGGAACAATCAGAATTAATGGAGAAAGGTAGGAGGTAAGTTTAAGGGGGCAATTAGCACCTCCTCCCTCCACACACACACACACACACACACACAAACACACACACACACACCAGCAGGGCTAATATGCCAAGTGATCGGTCAGGTTGTATGAGGAAAGCCATCCAGGACAGCTCTGAAAGTGCACAAAATTCAATGCACAATTAAATAAATTAAAGAAATGACTGAATTTACTTGGAAGCATTCTGTATTTATTGTGGACTTTACTCTGCTTTTCAAGTCATGTGGATTTAGAAAGTAATTTAGTAGAAATTAGAGATTAATGAAAAGAGCTACTCCTTAGTACAAGTTCTCATTTTAAAGAAAATAAATGCATTAATGAGGTAATTATGGGTTGTATGCCTAATTCTCAAGGTGCTCTATGCTGAGGACACCCAAACCTCTATCTCTGACAAATACACCTACGCCTCCTGTCTCTACAAGCAGTTACCCAGAGGCTTAGTGCCCTTAAGCACTGAATTGGCCAATAAAGGGTTGCTTTTAGAATATCAAATATCTCAGGGACTTAAAACATCACATGTGATTTCAAATAGATGCTTAAGTGCTTCCAAGATAGAAAGCAACTGTCCAGAAGTAGAATTGAGGGAATAGTGGTGGGGTAAAAAACAGTAAAATAATAAAATATTAATGCCATTATTACCAGAGTGATAAAATAAGAATCCAGAATATTTATAGTTTAGCCAAACACATAAATAGGAACATAAAAATAGCACAGCCTGAACCAAAATAGGGGAAACGAGTAACATAACACATGTCAAACTAAACACAGAAAAAAGCAATAAATTAAAAATTCACGTGCAAAAATGACTTAAGTTTGGCAACTATAGCCCTGAAGGATGGGATAAGGTATCAGGACAAAATTAATGCACCCACTCTTTCTGGAATTGGTCAGGTTTGTATTAAGTCAGCATGGCATTTTCCAGCATGTTAATTTGAGGAATATTGGTCATATGAGACACTCTATTAAGGAAAAAAGTTCTGGGAGCACTTGGGTGGCTCAGTAAGTTAAGCATCTGCATTGGCCTCAGGTCATGACCTTAGGGTCCTGGGATGGAGCCCCACATCGGGCTCCCCGCTCAGCAAGGAGTCTGCTTCTCCCTCTGCCTCTGTCCTCCCCCTACTCATGCTCTCTCTCTCTCTCAAATACATGAATGAATGAATGAATGAATGAATGAATGAATACATAAATAAATAAAATATTTAAAAATGCATAAATAAATAAAACCAACATATCGTTAAAAAAAAGTTCTAAGGTCAAATAGATTTCATCATAGAGAAACTGACATTGTGAAATCTTGCAAAACACAAATCTTGTGTTTCTCCCTTGGAATTTCATAATGCACACAAGCAAACTGAAAGCCCTGAGAAGTCCTACAGTAAAGAACTGTTTATTTTCATTTTATACCCTACAGCTCACCTTTATAAGGACCAATAAAAATAAAAACCAGGAGGTTTCATTCTCTTTGCTGACAATTAGCAGACAGACTTTGCTCCCATCCTTTGTTTTTAAAGAGTATTTACTTTAGAAAACTTATAATTGTACTTTCTTCTTATTTTATTTTTTAAAAGATGTATTTATTTGAGAGAGAGAGAGAGAGAGAACAAGCACAGGGGAGGGCCAGAGGGTGAAGGAGGGAGAGAATCTCAAGCAGACTCCTCACTGAGTGTGGGGCCTGACGTGGGGCTCGACCTCACAGCCCTGAGATGATGACCTGAGCTGAAATCACGAGTCAGACATTGAACTGACTCAGCCACCCAGGGGCCCCACTTCCTTCTGTCTTTAAAACGTACAAATCATCTTGAAAATTAGATGGGCCTTTTATCAGCATTACGACCCAGGAAGATGGAAGCCACCTTTTTGAAAAGCAAATCTGAAAAACAAAAACAAAAACCAAAACCCAGCAGTCCACCCTCCAGTTTCTGTGGGAGGATAGAACCTAATTTCAGTGGGCGACTTGCCCCAGTTTTGCAAATTTGCAAAGCTACCTGCTGTCATAAGATGTGAGGTGTATTTTTCCCATGGATAAAGCCAGTAAGCTAACACGGATGCTAAAGTTAGGGGGAACTATGTGTGAAACACAGTGCTGTTAAGTCCTCTGACTTGAGGACTAGTTATCATTTATCTTGAAAACATGTATTTAATGGGTTGCATCTGCTCGCCTACAAAGGGGGTACGATCCTCTCTGTCCTTACAATCTCTCAGTGGATCGCCCAGATGCACGTCACATTTTGGTTCAATGCTTAGTTAGTAACAAACGTGTTTTCCTTTTCTACTACATCTGCCGATAGGATTTCGGGGTTGATAGATTTTGTTTTAATTAATTTTCCTCAACATCATACATATCTGAGCTATCATCCCCGACTCCCATCCCATGCTCCCCCTCGACACACCCCGCAACACACACACTTTATATAAACACCAGTTGAAACTGGACACATTTTGGGAAACATCGGTTGATAATATTCCATTTATGGTTTTCTCAAATGACTCAAAATATCTCAAGATCTCAATCACTTTGAGGATGAGGATTAAGAAGGGCGCCTGGGCGGCTCAGTTGGTTGAGCATCTGGTACTTGGTTTTGGCTCAGGTGGTGATCTTGGGGGCTGTGAGACTGAGCCCCACTCGGGCTCTGTGCTCAGTGGGGAGTCTGTGTCTCTCCCTCTGCCCCTCCCCCAGCTCATGAGTTTGAGCATGCTCTCTCTCTCTCTCACATAAATAAATACATCTTTTAAAAAAATAATAAGAACTAAGAAAATTTGTCTGAAAAAGTGACAAAGAACTTAAGTTTGTTCAGGTATCTATCCCAAGCAGCCTTTCTCAACTGGGCTTCCTCATCTGAACGACAAATACAAAACAAAGATTTCTCAGTTCTTTCGAGGATACCACATAGCTAGTACTTTTCTAAATACACAGGACAGAATTTAATTTATTTACATACGAGTGATCTTTAAGGCAAAAAGGCTTACTTCTCTTATGAAACTCTAGTTGACAAAGGCTGGCTCATCTCCACCTCCTCTAAGAGCAGAGCAATTTATTTATTTATTTATTTGATTTTTAAAAGATTTTATTTATTTATTCATGAGAGGCACACAGAGAGAGGCAGAGACACAAGCAGAGGGAGAAGCAGGCTCCATGTAGGGAGCCTAATGGGGGACTCGATCCCAGGACCCCAGGGTCACGCCCTGGGCCAAAGGCAGATGCTCAACCACTGAGCCATGCAGGTGCCCCCAGGGCAGAGCAATTTATACGCTGATGACTCTTCTTCCAAACTTTAGGTCCATCAAAGCAATTCCTGATTTGACATTTCTACTTAGATGTCTAAGAAACCTCTCAACTCATAGGTCTAGTGTGGAACTTTAGTTTTCATCCTAATCCTGTTCCTCAAAATAGCTGCTCTGTCTCAGTCGATGGTAATATCATTCTTCTAGTTGTCAGGTCAAAAAAAACCTTGGAGTCTTCCTCGGCTCTTCTCGTCCACTTATGCTAAGGGAATCTTCTAAATATGTCTAGAGCCGGCCGCTCCTACTGTCTGTAGTGCAACTCTTAGGAGTGAGAAACAACCATCTCATGTCTGGTTATTCCAATAGCCTCTTACTGGTCTGTTTGCACCACTGGCCTCCCTGCCCTCCAGTTATTCTCAGCATGGCAGCCAGACGGGTCCTTTTAACATGCTCTCTCTCTGAACTCATCCAGGCACTGTGCTCCTTACTATTCAGACATGCTAAGTACGTCCCACCTGAAAGTCTCTGCAACGACTTCTCCCTCTGCTTGGGAGAGGCATATTCTCTGGCATGGCCACATTCCTCACCTTCAAGTCTTTACCCAAAAGTCACCTTCTCAATGAGTCTGCCTTGGCCACGTTACTTGCAACCCACTCCCCGACTCATGGAGCTCCTCATCCCTGGTATCCTGCTGTTTCTCACCCCATCCTCCATCACCATCGTACTTATTTCGTTCTAATATACTCGGCAATTTACTTAACCCTTTATGTTTATTGATGTTTTCTGACTCTCCTCTCCTAGCTCTAATATTTAAGTACCACGAAGGTGGGGATCTTTGCATCCCAAGTGCCTGCAGAGTTCCTGGCACATAGGAGGCAGTCAGTGAATATTTGAACAAATTAAAAAATTAGAGTCTGAAGCCAGGAGTAGGTGAGATTAAGATTGGATACACAGGAAAAAAGAAATCTCAATAGGCTGGTCGTCAGGTTCAATTATAGGTTAATGAGCAAAATCACAGAATCATCTCCAAGGAAATCGTACGTCCACAGTACATTTCTAAACAGTCTAGCGCAATGAGGAGAAGCTGGCCTGGAGGCAGGGTAACGAGGTGGACTTGGGTGGATTCAGACAGCTTTAGTATTTTATAAATCATTCTAGGTGGGGGGGGGGGGAGAGAAGGAAGAAACTTGAGGGTTACGCTTTTCTTTCAAAATCGATCTGAGAGTAATCTACTGACTAGGAGCTTATTAACTCTTCTTAAATGAAAACTGGGGTCATAAATCCCTACTGACAAAGTGGCGTTGCAAATAATTTAAATTTGACATTACCTTCTAGGCTCACGGGTGATAACTTCAATTTCTTAACCAAAAACTGAAGGAAGATTTGAGTTATGAAGTTGATGTATACTCCATCCTCACATTTTACAATCAAAACCGATGGCTGGTTGATTAGTTGGAAAAAAATGGCTAAGGTGGGAATATGACAACACTTTATACATTTCACTTTAACTTAAAATATATAAATCATCTTTTGAAGGAGAATGAAGGCTTTTGAATGTGGGTCTCGTGACTCATGTTCCTTATTTTCCTCCTTGCAGATTTCATCTACAAATTCATTTCGTTTCTTTAAAGTAAAACCTTAAAGACACTTGTTAGTAATTTTGAGTGGAGACGTCTTCTGATTAATCTTTTAAATTTAGTTCTTCTACCGTATCTCATAGTTACACAATCAACTTTCTAAAAGTATATTCTGTAAGTATATTCTGGAGTGATTTCTCGGGTAATGCTATTCTCTCGGAATTGTTACACGTTACTTTTAATTTCTTTTAGATTTTAATTTTTTCTTCATTCTTTTAGAGTTGTCTTATTCTTGTTCACTTCGACAGAATTTTCTGCAACTTAACTTTAGCGAGTCTTTCCAAAGAGGTCAGCTTAGTTTTCATAGAAATGACTTTTTATTCCAGGATCTATTTATTTATTTATTTATTTATTTATTTATTTACTTCTTTACTTATTTATTTATTTGAGACAGAGGGAGTGTGCGCAAGTGGGGGAAGGAGCAGAGGGAGAGGGACAAGCAGACTCCGCACTGAGTGTGGAGCCCGCAAAGGGGGTCCATCTCATGACCCTGGCATCATGACGTGAGCAGAAATAAAGAGTCAGACGCTGAACTGACTGAGCCACCCAGGCGCCCCGCACGTTTGAGTTTCACATTTAGATTACTCAACACTGAATTAAAATACATAACTACGCAGAATGCTATTAGCACAAAAAGTTTGGGTGCAAACACGACCAGTTATTGGTATGTGCTTGGCACAAGTGGCAGAAACAAAAATGCAGAGTGGTCTAGAGACTACTACACTGGCCGCAGGCCGCTCATGCCCGAGCCACACTGGGCATTTCGTCGAGGACACGGTGAGCGCTGGTGTTTGGTTTTTGCAAACATTAATCAGTTCTCCAATTGTCTGACATCAACCAGGTGCTCTACGATTCAATTCCATTTTGGCATTAAGTACCCAGAGGTAGCACAGACCTCCCCAAGCTCAGGGCTCAGTCCCACAGGACTGCCCTCACCTCAGATGCTAGCCTCTAGTCCTGGGTCCCCAGGCTGCCCACATTTCTGCCTGACTTGGTTTCACACTCAAGGGTTCCCCCCATCCCAGGTTCAATATTCACTACAATGACTCACAGAGCTCAGGAAGACTTTTGATTACGGATTTCTGATACAAAGCACACGACTTAGGAAGAGCCAGATGGAAGACGTGCACATGGCAAGATAAGGGAGGGTGACGAGGGGCTGCAGATCTTCCATGCCCTCTCCAGCTGTGCTGCCCTCCAGCTCCATCGCTGTGTTCACCAACCCAGAAGCTCCCTTAGCGTTATTGTTTCAGTTTTTAATTGAGATTTCATACCCGGGGATCACTAATGAAATCACTGGTTACCAACTCAGCCTCCAACCCCTCTCCCTGCCTCTTCCCTTGGGGGGCGTGGGGCTGAAAATTCTAGCTACTGAATCACGTGGTTGGTTCTTCGAGTCCCCTGTTCCCCCATGAGTCATTATTAGCAGACCATGACATACTCTTTCACCCAGAAAACTCCCAACAGTTTTAAGAGCTTTGCTCCAGAATGGTGGGGAGGAGGAACAAAGACTAAATATATTTTTTAGTGTATTACAAATGGTTTCGGTACTGCAGCGAGCATATGCATTTATCTGCTTTCCCTTTGGACTGTGCATTCTTTGAGGGCAATTGTTTCTGTTTTCCCCACCCCCCATCCACTACACAAAGTGGATACTGAAAAATTTTTAATAAAGGAGCAACTGTTTGAAGCAAGCGAACTGCACTTCAGTAGTCTACAATACGGCTCAGTAATACTCACAGGACAGAACTAGACATTTCAATAGAAATGAAACCATCATATGAATTATAATATTTCATATAACGAAATTCTTACTAATGAGTTATCGGGATGCAGAGACCCCGATACTGAGCCCCAAATCGGCCACCTACTCACTACCTATGATTGGGCAAGCCGTATAATCACGCTAAGTCTGAATGTTCTCAACTCTGCCACACAGGAAAAACAAAACCCTCTCTAAAAACACGGCAATATTTTAAGGGTTAAATAAGAGAATGTGCCAAAGCGCTTGTAACTTTAAGACACTGGCCAAATAAAAGCAATTAAGGTGTTATTAAACATACAACATTAATAAACATGTAAGACTGACTTCTGAACGGCACGAGAATATTAATGAAAAGGTACAGAATAAAACATTAGCTATAAAATTTATGTAATCCCGAAAGAGGCTGAAAATTTTGGAGTTGCATACATGGTTCCATCTGACCTCCCAACTCATAAAGTTTGAGGAGGCTGCGGCGTCGGAGCAGAAGGGACATCGTGAAGTGTATTAAAAATGATCTCGTCTTCAGTGCACTTTGGGCCTGATGCTCTAATCAATGGGAAATTTTCTCGCATAAAGGCTGGAGGATACAGTATATCACATTCAACTCTTTCCAATAAGGTTATTTATTGCTATTCAATTCACATTTCCCTCAGGTTTTGGCAAGATTATAGAATTTATCCTCCTACAGAGTAGCCAACCAAGTAAATCACATTGCATACTTCCGTCCTCGCACATTTTTCTTACCCAGCATTGGCGGCTTATTTTGTGTGTGTGTGTGTGTGTGTGTCCCTCAGAGGATCTTAAAATTCAGCTGTACAAGCTTCCCTTTTATAATTCTGCAATTTAGTATTATGGCTTCTTTCCTAATATTTTCTTAATAAAAAGCGTCGGAGGGGGGAGAAAAAAGAAACCCACTCGGGTAGTTTTCAACAAAACGAGAGACAAGGTGATAAATATTAGGGATGAAACACTTTCCCCTTGTAGACAAAAGGTACCAGTTGATATTAAAACAAGAATAATATTATCTCTGCTACAGGGTCTCAAAACACTTCATTAGAAAGACACCACACAAAGGGCGGCACTGGAGCGGCCTCGCGGGAGTCCTCAAGGGCGGCGGTGGGGAGGGAACCCACTCCCCCTGCTTCGTGCCAACCATTCGGAGTAGGAAGTCCAGGCCCGAGGTCCGCCCAGGTCAGGCAGTACTTGAACCCAGTGGCTCCTTTGTTTTCTTTCTTTTTTTTTTTTAATATTTTTTTAAATTTTTATTTATTTATGATAGTCACAGAGAGAGAGAGAGGCAGAGACACAGGCAGAGGGAGAAGCAGGCTCCATGCACCGGGAGCCTGATGTGGGATTCGATCCCGAGTCTTCAGGATCGCGCCCTGGGTCAAAGGCAGGCTCCAAACCGCTGCGCCACCCAGGGATCCCTGTTTTCTTTTTTTAAACCAGCTTTGGTAGGCAGCCCCTGCGGTAGGGAAAGTAGACCCCATCATTCACCCAAGTCACCTGTTCCCACTTCCCAGTGGGCGGAAAGGAAACCTCTCGGTGGTAACACCCTGGACCACCCACGCTGCGCTGCACGGTAGTCGCTACCCCCGCTGTGCTGTTCTCTGTCGAGTACCCGAGTTCCACCAGCGATGGCACAGGACTGCGCTGCGGCTTCCCGGTCCACTCCGCGGAGCCCCGCTGTGCTAGACGGTACCACGAAACTCCCGAGGGGAGCCGGGGCAGATACCTACGTTCCCGACAGGCCGCAGGAATGACCCGTCTTTGTACCACAACGTACGGATGGTCCCTGAAGTCAGGGGCCAAACATACCATCCGTAAGGAGGGTCGGTCGCTCAACACCTCAGAGTTAGCCAAACAGCTCATGACGGACAGAAGAGGGAATGGTTGACTCTGCGCAGCAAGGAGTCGCAGCACCTGAAAACCCGACCAACTCGAGCCTACGTTGTCGAGGCCGTGATGAGAACACGTTCTTTCCGGAGACTGGGGCAACCTCAGTGCTGTAGATGCATTTGCAGGAAGCTTCTGAGTGCTGCCCACGGGTCAGGCTCTTGGTCAATTGATAAATTCTGATAATCACCAACTTTAGGTTAGTATTGCCAAGTTGTTGTTTTTTTTTTTTTCTCTAAAATATATTTATTTATTTATTTATTTGGCAGAGAGAGAGAGAGTGCACAGAGAGAGGGAGCGGCAGGGAGAGGGAGAAGCAGGTTCCTCACTGAGCAAGGAGCCCAACGTGGGGTTTCGGTCCCAGGCCCCCGGGATCATGACCTGAGCCAAAGGCAGATGCCAAGTTTTAAAAAATATTAATAGCTATTAGTCATTAACCCTAAACGTGCTTTTCGACAAGGGCATTGCTCACATTTAGGGCTGAAGATCTCCTCATGGCGGGTGCCGGTTACTTTCCCAGGCGATTATTACCTCTCGCTCCTCAAGGCTAACTGCCAATGGCATCGTTCAATCTCTGCGACGGTGGAGAAGGCCCAGGCCAGATGCTTCTGGGTGGGGGGGGGGATGGCAGTGAGAATCCTACTGCTGTTGGAACCGGAGCGAGTGTCAGTACAGGGGCTGGCCCGCGACCCCCCGAGAGCCCATCCCCGTTCCCCGGTGACGTGGATCTGATCAGTCCACACTCCCACACAAGCCATAGAGACGCTTCTTAGCTTTGCTTTGGAGGAAATAACCAGTTGGGCGTCCTTGATTTCTTCAGTGGCCCCGGGTTAAGTTTCTTTCTTTTTTTTTTTTTTAATTCTCCCCACTTCTCCACTCTTTAGCTTTTTTAATTTTGAGGAGGGGACAGTAATGCCTGTTTTCACTACTTCATAAGGGTTTACGCAAAGTGCTCGTGAACCTGTAACTCATGATGGGAAAAGACACCACTCACTTCATCAGTATTTAAGGATCGGAGGTGGGCTTGGGTTGTACGTTCGATTCTCATACACGGTGGTTATAGACCTATCCTACGCTCAATAAATCTTCCTGGGCAATGAATACAATGGGTCCAGCTAAGGGCAAACGGGGAGGAAAGGGCCGACCCCACACGAGGGCCAGCAATTAGCCCAGTTGCAGTACCGTGGAATTGTGGGCAGGGGGTCACGCGGGCCATACAGACTTTCAGAGTCACTTCCTTAGTGCCAAATGGAAATATGAACAATATCCTTTCCTTCATCCTGTGCTTTCCGTGAAGCCATACATTCTCCGCAGTCGATTCAATTCAATTAAGCCAGGTTTGTTTTTATTTTTTTAAATATATGCTAAATTTGGGCACTGTTTTGCTTCGAGAATTATTAATTACGTATTTTAAATCTTTACCAAATATGCATTCCTAGTTCCCTTTTAAATTACGGAGAAAAAAAAACAAAACAAAACCCTGTCTATCTTCTGTTTCACAACTTTCTTTTTAAAAACATGTTCCCGGTATACGATTCTCGAGCATTTTTCTCTTCTGACCCAAATTTTCTCCTCTTTTGTTTCGTCTTCCCACATTTCCTCCCCCTGTACATCCCGGCTTTTCTACTGAGTATTGTCTTTCTTTTCACCAACTCACTAAGTGGTCCTAGAATAAACAATTTTGGGATTCAAATTCTGAGTACTTCATTGTAATAAAAAAGAAAGCTGCTTAAGCTGAAGAGGGAAAGTACTTGTCCCTGTTCCAATTTTTATTTTGAAATCCTTCATGCTAGGAACTGGCGTGCAAGTTTGCATTAAAGTTGGTTAGAAATACCCACTGAAGAACGTGGGTAACTGCCTGGGCATCGGGAGGGGAAAAGGGAAAGAAAGGGAGGAAGGCGGAGAAGGAAGGGGTGAAGAGCAAGTGGGGACGGGGTGAGTGACTGTGTTGGGGAGCAGGGGCAGGAGGCTCAAGGGTTTCCTCCTGGCCAGGTAATTCTCAAGGAATAGCATAAAGAGAATTTTTGGCTTTTCTTTAAAGTCCACGGGACCCGTCATTCTCATGGAGTTTTGACATCGTGCCCAGGTCGTTTGTGGTCCCTAATTTTTCCGTCAAAGACCTTGGGGGTCAAATCGATGCATCATCGGTGGCAAGATGGCAAGACGGTATTGTGTAAAGACCCGATGGACTAGAATGGAAAGGTTGCAAGCCGCTGAGATAAAATATCCACTGCGGGTGGTGACTGCAGACGCTGGTCCCGCGTGGCGGGAGTGATTCCGTGGCTCCGCTCCCGTGCGCCCCCCTAGGCAGGCCCCACGTCTCACGGCAGCGCCTGAAGGCCAAGGCCTGGTGTGGTCTTGGACCTTCCGTTAAATGAACCGCCACAAAATGCATAAAAAAAAAGAATCTGTGATACTTCGGCTTATGTTAGCCGCCGCCGCAGCTGCTGAGAACCCGACGGCCGATGTCCCCGCGCCCGGGCCCGAGCGGCGACACCAGCGGGGGGACGGCACGCGTGTCCATCACACCCACGTGTGGCGCGGCTCCAGGAGGCCGGGGGACCCCCGCCGTGCTCCCAAGACGGCCCCTACCCCGCGAGGCCCGGGCCCCCCCGACGTCACTCAGGTCGTGGGCCGGGGTAGAGGAGTCGTGGCCCAGGCCCAGGCCGCTGGCGTGGCGGGGAGCCAGCTCGGGCGTCTGCAAGGCCGCGCCTCTCGGCTGCCACCGTTGCACACCTGGCACTTGAATCGGGGCCAGATCTACCGCCACGTCTCCCGCCCTCCTCTCCCCTTCTGTCCTTGCCTCTAGCCCGCGGTCCCGGGTGGCTGCAGCCTTCAGGACCCCCTCCCCGCCCCCGTCTCCCTCCCTCCCACCTGAACGTCCCCAGCGCCTCCGGGGTGCTCCTCGGCCTCCCACGGCGCCCACCACACACGCCCCTGTCCGGCTAGAGGTCACCGTGCAGAGCCCTGTGCTCCCTCGGCCACGGCTGCGGGTGAGCGCGACCTACGGTGGGGGCGGCTGCCATCCTCTTTGCTCCGGGAATATTCTTATCATAAACGGGATCTAAGGTCATATGAGTTTTGGGGGCAATGACATCATCTCTCAAAGTCATACTGTTAACGATGAAACGGACGCTACAAAAGAAACGTGTGTTTCTTCCAAGTTCCTCCCAACGCACGTCTGTCTGTCTTTTGCCTGGAAGATGGGACGTTGCATTTATTCCCATTTCATTTCATTTCCCCAGATTTGGCCCAGCGTCGTAGCCGATACCGACCTTTCTGAGCCCTGATTCTAGCTCCCACCGTATGAGTTACTCCTCAGTTTCTCACGTCCTCTGCGAATTTGCTTTCCCGGATGCCACGGGTCCCGAAGGCCCATTCCAGAAGTGCTTTCACCGGAGTAGAATTAAAGATAAATCTTACAGACGTTTCATGTGGTCCCTAAGTAAGTTTCCTCTCTGTTAACTTCAGAAAGTTTTTTTACGAGTCTTATGAATATATTTATTTCTTTTTTTTAAAGATTTAATTTATTTATTCATGAGAGAGAGAGAGGCAGAGACACAGGCAGGGGGAGAAGCAGGCTCCATGCAGGGAGCCCGATGGGGTTGATCCCGGGACCCCAGCATCACACCCCAGGGCCAAAGGCGGCGCAACAGCTGAGCCCCCGGGGCTGCCTCTATTTCTTAATATCATGTCACATTCCATGAAGATGAAGATTTCACTCACCAGGACGAGTGGTTAACTTTTTGTATGTCGGGGAGGAAATCCAGCTTTCATTTCTGGATCGCACAGAAGGACCAAGAAGTCATTTCCATTTAGGAGTCTGCGGTGCTACAGGAAATACTTGGGGCAACGGACGAAGCTCGGAGAATCAGATAGGATCCCAAACAGGCCCGCAGTGCTCGGAGGCCTTGGAATTGTTGCCAGATCAGGGGATTGCTAAGGTCTAAAACATAACGAGGGGCAGCCCGGGTGGCTCAGCGGTTTAGTGCTGCGTGACCCCAGGGTCCTGGGATCGAGTCCCGCGTCAGGCTTCCTGCAGGGAGCCTGCTTCTCCCTCTGCCTGTGTCTCTGCCTCTCTCTCCGTGTCTCTATGAATAAATAAAATCTTAAAAAAAAAAAAAAACATAATGAAGGGGAGAAAAAAATTCCTTCCCATGACCCATGCATCCCGGGCTCTGTCCCCGGCATCGCTGCGCCGCCTTAAGGGGGGATGTTAGGAAGACCCGAGGCCACAGCGGGGCGATGTGACATGGGAACGGGCAGCCAGACTCCGGCCTCCTGCGGATCCCAGCTCACACTGGTCGGGAGGCCCGGGTTGCAAACGGGTACGTGGTTGGCTTGCCTGGGGCTCGGCACGAGTTAGCTGCACCCCCGGCTGGTGGGAGGCGCCCCTCCGGGAGCCACAGAGCTGCTTCCACCGAGAGCAGGACCGGCCTGCGGCCAGGCCGTCGTCACGGGCCAAACTGCAGCTGGGTCTTCCCTGGGGGGAGCCGCCGGCACTGGGTTAGGACACGCGGGGCCGGGGGGGCGGGTACGCGGGCAGGTTGCTGTCCTGGTGCCCTTTCCCCACTGACCGACCAGAGCAGCAAGCTCCCCGCTGACCTGTCCCCACCTCGCGCGCAGGAGGTCCCGGTGGGAAAACCAAAAGCGGCAGCGGCGGTTTAGGAGTTCCTATCGACAGGCCCCTAAAATGCGTTCACACCTAATTCCGAGAAGTATTCAACATTTCGGTGGGCGACTGGTTGGCTTCGACGCGTTTACGCTCGCAATTCCATCGGAGACCTCTCACCCGGCTTTATTGCCTGAACGTTCAGGCCGCGGCGCTCACTCCTAGTCTGTGGCCTCGCGTCTCTAACTCCGGCCGCCTGCAGGCTCAGGCCTCCCCGGGAGCTCCTCCCCCGCCCGTGACACCCCCGCTGGGATACACCTCTGTGTGCCTGTCCCCACGTGTCCCGGGGGCAGATGCCCCTGCAGCTGGAAGGACCCGGAGTCGCCCGGGGCCCGAGCTGAGCCTCGCACCGGGGGACCCTGCGGCGCAGGACGGGCGGCCCAAACCTCCAGCTCGGCCTGCAGACCTCTCAGTCTTACCCTGATGACTGCCCCATGGGTCTCCACCTCCCCGCCCACCACCCCCCCAGCAGCCTCCCTTCACCCGTGGTGAACTCGGGCCACTCGTTACTTGCTGGTCTCCGTCCACGTTCCACGCACCTGCCTGGGACTAAATCCGGAGCCTTCCTCACGGGCCACGACGCTCTGCATTTCACTTAAGGCGGTGTGGTGCGTCCTTTTTGTGTTTTTTCTCTTTCCCAGAAGAGTCCTCTCTTTTCCTGTCTTCATGCCTTGACCCACCCCGTTTTCTTTCCCTGGGAAATGTCCTTATCTTACGCTTGGGTGTCCAGGTGCCCCGCTTCATGAACTTTTATCTTACCAACTGGAAGTGATTTGTTTTCCTCCTCAGAACCTCTGGATGGATTCACTGCACCTGCCCTGTAGGATGTATCAGTTCTTAAACTCCTAAGTGTAAATGAATTCGGGATTACAGAAAAGCTGCCACTTCCCATTGTGCGACTTCCCATTATATCCTTTAATCAGATTCCCCCGAATGTGACTCTCCCGCATTAACCATGCAGGCGAAACGGAGGACCTGACACTGCTGCAATAGGTGATGATCAAACCCTTGGGTTTCCTTGGATGTCACCGGTTTTTCCAGGGACGTACATTTTTCTGGTCCAGCAGCCGACTGAGGACCCCACATTGCACCGACTTGCCAGGCCTCCCTCGCTTCCTCCAAACTGTGACCCTTCTTCAGCCTGGTCTGACCCTTCGTGACCCGGACAACTTTTCACCGTCCAATGTCATCACACTCGTACACGGGGGTCTCCTCACTCTGCCTCGAGCTTCCCTGAAAAAGGACGTGTCACTGAGACCTGTGTTTGTCCCCAGGAGCACATGGTAAGAGCTCAATAATCACGACCCAAGTACATGTCGGAAACGACCGGAAAGGACAGTGACCATCTACAGGACTAGATGGCTGTGGCTCTGGGAACTGCAAGTCACGACAGACGCTGGAGGACCAGACTGCAAGATCTTAAGACGCAGAACTCTCTTTGCAGAGCCCGTACCTGGGCCCGTTTTCTGCAGAGATCGCTGGCACTAATCGCGGCACAAGGGCACCTGGCGGCCGGCAGGAGGGGAAGCTGCGGCCTCGGTCTCCGCGTCCAGCACAACAGTTGTCGCATCTCACTGAACACAGAGACCTCACTGTCCCGTGCACCGCGCACACATCACGGGGCTCAAGAACTGCTCCTACCTCTCGGAACACCTGCCTCTCTGTCCCGTAGCTTTCTGTGAAGAGACGCAGGACGGAGGAACTGCAGTCCTCGTGCCTGGGACCCTGAGCCTCAGCCGGCTCCTTTGCTGGCTGTCCCTGCAGGTGCGGACGGTATGAACCGAAGCCCCAACCATGACGCCAGAACTCGCCTCCTTTTTTTTTTTTTTTTTTTAATTTTTATTTATTTATGATAGTCACAGAGAGAGAGAGAGGCAGAGACACAGGCAGAGGGAGAAGCAGGCTCCATGCACCGGGAGCCCGACGTGGGATTCGATCCCGGGTCTCCAGGATCGCGCCCTGGGGCAAAGGCAGGCGCTAAACCGCTGCGCCACCCAGGGATCCCTCGCCTCCTCTTTACTGTCTCCGGTTGCCCGGGTTCCCCGATACCGTAACCCACCGGGCTCCACCGAGACCGCTCGTCCCTGAAACCAGGACAAAGCTCAGCCGACTGGGCCGTGCCTGTTGTCCACTGTCCTACCCCCTGGCTGTCGTCCTTGGTCACAGCAGCGGCTCCTCCTGAGTCGAGAATCGAGCCCGCTCCCTGGGCCTCAGACGCGCTGAGATATTCCACTGTGTTGCTAACCGCGACGATGGTCCCATCTGCCCGACCCCTACCTCCTCGCTCTTGCTGTAGAGACTGGACAGGGGCGTCCCCCGCTGCACCTGTGAGCTCCGGCCTGCCAAGGAGTCGTCCCCGCTCCCCCGGCTCCTGGGCCACAGGAGCTCTGCCTTGTTTGAAGGGAGTCAAGTAGGACAAGTAGCTTCAGTTCGCTTCTCCCCTGCATTCGCTTCAGATCTTTCACGAAGGTTCAGAAATAACACGTGACGGGGCAAGAGGAGCTGAGCCTCTGTCTGTTGGGTTTTGACTGCAGCACCGCCCCATCGGCGAGGGGGAAACAGGCCTTGCAGGGTCCCACGGAGGGGTCTGGACATTGGGCTTAATAGAGTGTGAAGAACTCATTAATAAATCACCTTCTGCTAGGTCAGCAAATAAAGCTGGGTGCCCTGGCGGGACCCCGGGGTTGGTGACCCGGGCGTGCCCTGCACGGTCACGGCTGTGCAGCTGGGCTTGTGTCCCACAGGTGCGCACCTCCAGGGCCACCGATGGGGAAGCCCTCCCCCGACACCTGCCATCCCTGCTGGGCTAGATCAGCTTATCGGCGCAGCTCCGGGTGGGACAGCCTCTCCGGTCCCCACCTGCCCACGGACACCGAACTGGCAGCGCGCCCCACGGTGCACGAAGGCAGGTCCGTCCCGCAGGCCCTTCTGGATGGATGCCGCGGTGCGACCCAGAGAATCTTCAGCAGAATCCAGAAACAGAGGAAAGAAACAGCCTCCATTAAAAAGAAAGAGAAAAGAAAGAAAAAGGGAAGAAAAGAACGTGCAGCGTGCACAAGGCACTCATTCCGGGGTTCCGGGGTTCCAGGGTCTGAGAATGGGAAGCCTGCCCCTTTCCAGCTGGAGGGAGATGGTGAGGCCCAGGGGTCCTCGAGCAGCGCCACTGGTGGGCAGGGGCCGGGGGCGGGGGCAGGTGCAGGGCTGGGGGGTGGGGCGTGGGGTTGGGGTGGGGGAAGGTGGGTGCAGGACAGGGGAGTGGGGGCGGAGGCAGGTGCAGGGGTTGGGCAAGGGGCCGCATGGTCCTTCCCTGCAGCCCATGGCAGCCTCCACTTCCCAAAGCACTCCCCAGGGTCGCCGGGTGGTGGTGGCACTTGTGCTGTCCAGCTGCTGCCATGTGCAGGGACAATGCCTGCTGGCTGCCTGCTGCCTGCACACCTGCACCGCCCCCTGCTGCACACCTGCTCCAGCCCCTGCCCGCACACCTGCTCCGCCCCCTATCCACACACCTGCTCTGCCCCCTGCTGCACACCTGCTCCGCCCCCTGCCGCACACCTGCTCCGCCACAACACGCGCACAGGTGGTTGGAGGCACCACATGGACGAGGCACCTTGGTGGGCGGGTTCCTTTGGACTCAGAGACCTGCGCAGCGCCCAGCCCCGTGGTGTGGCCATGATGACGGTCACCACGTCGCCACTGAGGCCCGGCTCCAGAGGCGCAGACGCCTGCGGAAGGACGCGTCTCCCAGTCCCCAGGCGCTGGCCCACACGAGCAGGGCACGCACCCAGCCGCACGGTGACACAAAGGCTCGCATTTACGGTTTCCTCACTCCCGGGCTCATGGGGCCGAGGAAGACCAAGGGGCGGTCAGGGCGCCAGCCGCCGCGTGACCAGGTCTCATCCCTGTGACACGGAAGCCGCAGGCAGGAGCCTGGCCTGGCCCTGCCCTTCTCTCCAGGCCTCCTCTCCTGCAGCCGAGGCCCCGCGTGCTCAGCGGCGTCTGGCAACCAGGAGACCGACACCGGCAGGTGGCGGTGTCCTAGGCCCACCAGGGAGTGGCTGAACCCGGATCCCAGGGACAGGGCCTGGCTGCAGGTCGCATCCCCAGTCGCCGCTCTATACAGGCTATTCCACGAGCCCCGATGCTACGGGCCCCCTCCCCTCCTCGCCCCCCGTGAAAATGAGATGTTTCTCAGTGCCAAGGTGCACGACAAAGTAAGAAAGAACTTTCATCTTGTTACCTGAATACGTAAGCAGTTCCAGGCTCAGTGACAAATGTCCTTGACATTTACTTAAGTATATACGGGTTTGAATAATTTTCTTTGGACAAAATAAACAATACTCAGAACCTAAGTGTTGAGAATGTTGATGCTTCTGGAAAGGAGGGAAGGCCGGGTGAGAGGGTGCGGGGCCTCCCGGGCAAGCCCGAGCTTCCGAAAGGATGATGGCATCTCCTGATGGGCTGGAATTTGCACAGACAGTTCTGGAGAAACGGGAGGCGTGAGGCCCTGATGAGGCCGAGAGCAAGGTGGTAGTATTTGCCCCCTGCTGAGGATGAACCACCCCACTCTCCTCTGTTGCCTCCAAATTACTGGGGAATGTACATGAATACAACTTTGGGTGCGAGCTTTTGCACCAAACTATTATGAACTATTCACATACGAAATACAGAAAGGGAATTTTTCTTCATGGCCACGTCCATCCGTACAGAATTCCTATTTATTACTGACTCTGTGTAATCGGATTTCCTTCTCATGCCTCTGTGCTCTACTTCCCCGGATAGACTGAAAGCTCTTTGCGGGAGGAAACTGCATTTGGTGTTTCTTTGTGACCCTTTTGAAAGCAATTCTAGTTTCCACGGTAATCGATTTATTATGCAAGTCTGAACTCTAGACAAAAGTGTGTAAATGCAAACGCTCATTCACAATAAATGTGGTGCCTCGAGGCGCCATTTCCAGCTTATAAGTATCTGGATATTATATTACATGATACTGTCTGTCAAACCCTACTTTCAATCACATTACTTTATTTTTTACCAATTTACATAATGTGTGAGAAGACAATGAAAAGCAAAGGTATATTCAATTTTGTTCAGCTCGAGAGGCAAACTAAGACCCTCTGATCACCTAGGTTTACATAGAAGAGTAGTCTGGCCCACTAATTCCCTTGGTTATCAGAGAACAATTCATCTATGAAGTGATTAAAAAATGGGGAAAAAAAATGTTCCTTTGGGAAAAGAATATGCAAAAAATGTGGTGCCTTCTAAATCACATACATATTCATGGAAGAGGGGGAGAGGAGAAAAAAAAAAGGGATAGAAATTTCCGAGGACATCACTAAGGGCTTCAGACAAAATGAATTCAATCAATCACAAATAAGCATAAATCAGTTATTTTCACAGTTTCCTCCCTCATTGGTAATCTGAAAAATATTAGCTTTGTATTTTCCTAAATATCCTTTCCTGTTATTGTTGAAAATAATAAACAATTAGTCTAAAACGCCTAATGTTTGAATGCTGATAATTAGCCACCGCATTAACAAGAACCAGATGTAGTTTTAAATTGTAATTTTCCATTAGGTTTACTTATTATAAAAGACTTTAACCGAAGGGTGTTGTAGATACCGGAGCACATAGAAGATACAGTTTTTAGCCTCCTGGTCCTACGAGATTCACAAGTGTCCAGTAACAAGTAAAAACTGGGAACCTGTACTGTGAACTTCATTCACTATCAGACAAAAACCATCAGAACCTTGGTAAGTTCACAAAGTACTCATTACGTCGGCCGGACCGTGGGTATTTACAGCTGTTTTCCATAATCATCATCATCAATCATTTAGAGCCGTGTACCTACTGCTGCACATACTTTATAATTTACTTTACATTTAAATTATATCGGTGGAATAAATGAGATGCCTAGAAGTATGTACGAAAACTCTATCCTTGTGCCATGAGAAACCTCAATTTTGTCACTATTTAAAGCCACGGTTCTATCTTTCATTTCAAGCAAATTTAGAATCCATTTGTGAGGACCAAACGCAGAACGTTGTAAGATGCATCATAATGCTTAAACTAGAAGCTGTCTTAGAAAATTAATTGATACTGCTTTAATTGTTTACAAAAAATTTTTTTTTCTTTTTTTTTGGCATATGAAACTCCCTGGGCTTGGCAGACAGAATTTTTTTTTTTATGCTTTTGGTTGTGTTTTGAATATATTTCCTCTCTGCTCTATTAAATCTACTGAAGTTATTTTCCAATGGGTTGCATAATTTTCCCTTCTGAGGGTTCAGAGAGTTCTCACATGACTCTGTATCATTTCCTAGGGACGCCAAGGGACGCGGGGCCCAGATGCTACTTATGCTGTTTTCTAAACTCAGCATTTTACTATTTTTAACTTTCTCCTTCCACGATTCATGGGAACATAATGCAGTCGTATTTCATTTGTGCTCTATAGGCTGACGAATATAGGTAAGTAAGTTCAGGGCTTCGTGAATAATTTCATTTATTTTTCAAAGAAAAAAAAACCTCTCAAACGATTATTCTCGATTTCTTTTCTTTCTTTCTTTTTTTTTTTTTTTTTTTTTTTTTTGTCATTTCTGGTGGGGCTACAGTGGTCATCAAGTGAGGCAGGCCATTCCGGGAGCTCAGACACACTCACTGGGGAAGATGACTTTGCGGAATTCAAAGGTAGGGTCGGTCAATGTTTCTCATTTTAAAGCTAACATTATTTTCGTAAGAAGCACTGGAAAAATCTCGGGTAGAGTGATGTACCCGGAAACACACTCGACTGGGATTTTAAAGAATGGATTCCTGTCCCAGTCCTACCACTAACTGGCTTCCTGGATCTGCACACACCGTCTAACCTGCGCAAATTAAGTACCCTCTCTGGGACTCCGTTTTCACACCTGCAAAATATAAGCAGTTGGAACACCATTTCTGGGATGACTTCCAGCTCAAACAGGCTGTGATGCTAGAGCACTGGTACTTAGCACCGGGAGTACTTGAGGATCCAAGGGAAAATGATTCTTTTTTTTTTAAAAAAAAGAAAGAAAATAATTCTTAAAGTGACATCACAGTATGAATACATTAAAACTGACTATGGGTTCCTTCTTTTTTAAATACGTACTCAAATTTAGGGTTCCATCCTCGTTTTTCTGAGAATCAGGTCAGAGTCCCACCTCAAGTGGCCATAACTAGGCACCTTCAAAATCCAGATTCGTTCTAAAAGCTAATATATTCTCACGTGATGTTTGGATCTTTCTGAAGTCATGTGGGATTGCTTAACATCACGGACAAGGACTGTGGTCACAGCTGATGCCGTCACTTAAAATTACTCCATAAATGATAAACTCTAAGGACAGAAGATAAAAAGTCCAAATTCAACGCCATTATTTATTCTTCACTGTTTGAGCCCTTGGGAAATCCCACCGCGTTCCCTGGGGAGCGTCTGTTAATGAAGATCCCCTAGAACGAAAGCGCGCAAAGCACTCCAAGGCTCAGACGTAGGCAGCCCGCGAGCTGGGCGGCTTTGGTTCGGGTAACCCCCCAGGTAGAGATCCCACGTGAGAAGGTCGGCGACGAAGCCGGGCACGGACACTGGAACATCTGGGAAAGTCCTTTAGCAATGATGCTCCCTTCCACGCCCAACCACATACTCTGGTTGTGAGTCGGCCGGACACAGAAAGCCGCGTGTGGGAAGAGCAGCGCGGCCGGGAGCCCACGGGCCTGCATCCTGCCCTGTCCCTGCCCCCTGCCCCCCTACCCTCCTGCCCCCTGCCCGTCTTGCTTACTGGCTTCTCTCCTTTGGGGTCTCTACTGTTATAGAACTCGCTCGTTAGGATTCGGGTTTCTCATCTGCATGTTCGCCCCTTCATTTTTTTTTTTTAAATTTTATTTATTTATTCATGATAGTCACACAGAGAGAGACAGAGAGGCAGAGACACAGGCAGAGGGAGAAGCAGGCTCCATGCTGGGAGCCCGACGTGGGATTCGATCCCGGGTCTCCAAGATCGTGCCCCGGGCCAAAGGCAGGCGCCAAACCGCTGCGCCACCCAGGGATCCCTGTTCCCCCCCTTCAAATGCCACGCTTTGCTCACTCATGCATCTCAAGTCCTAGCGCAGCCTGGCACGGAGACTCACTGACCCAACACTTGCTGAGTGAAGGAAGAAATGACGTTCGTGTTGGGTTATAACATGCGCAGCTATGGCTCTTGAGTCTCAGCTGGACTCTTAGGACTACGTATAAAAAAACCCAAATAACGTTTCAAGCCAGTATAGTTTATGAAGTTCATACTGGGCCTGGCTAGACGTTTACGTCCCTTGTCATAAAAATCAATCATCAAACTTGGCAGTGCTGACCAGGCGCGATGGAAACGTAGTTGTCACGGCCTGGTGCGCGTAGACCTTGCGGAAGAAGAGCAATGCGTAGACGGGCAGAGTGAATTACCTGAGCGCGAGCACGGAGATAGAAGAGTCTGTGGTTGTAAAATACTGGCTCTGACACTCATCTCATCTATTTGATTTTAGCCGACTTGATGAAACTGCCATCTAGAATTTTCTTATTCAAAGGATGAAACCAATAACCTCGGTAATGGGCGGTTTCCGTAGTTCAACTTGCATTTATTACAGACGTAGGTATTCTAATATCAGCAGGCAAAAGAGGAGCTTTGAGCAATCTTTACTTTCTCAAACAAATGTAAGGAAGTTTTGGCTTCACATGGTTGAGGCCCAGTAGGAGAGAAAGAAATTAGGCCGGAGAAAATTTATGTAAATTAGAAAAAACTCTGCTATCTAGGAATAAAACGCTATTCTGAAATATGATCGTTTCATTTACATTTCTTTCTGCTGAGGTAATAGATCACAAAGGCCGATGTATTATTTTATTTTTGAATATTTTTCCCTTTTTATTTTAATACGAGTGTCACCTGCTAGCATATATGACGTTTCTTCACAATTTTAGGTCAGAAGAAAATAAGCTTTTCTCCCTCATGATTTTTCATGCTCTACAAAGTTTGCCATCACTAACCACTTTGCATTTATTATAAATAGGTATTACATTAGAAAAGCTACTCAACTGTATTCCATTTCACTTGTGAGGCCAAGCGGCTTTGCATGAAAACCCAGTGGAGTTGCTGGGACTATGTTTGGAGGAGGTGTTAACCTGGAAGTGAAGTTACTTCTGAACTCAGGAGTCGGCAAAATAAGAGCAGGAAACCCGCTGCGAGGAGGATGGGGAACTGTTATAATCTGCATTCCTAAATCGAATGAAAATTTTTGCTCAGTGGAAACCTCCTGACCGCAAAAACTCTGAAATTATATCCTGCTGTTAAGAATACCTGTTGGAAAAAAAAAAAAAAAAAAAAAAAAAAAAAAAAAAAAAAAAAAAAAAAAAAAAAAAAAAAAAAAAAAAAAAAAAAAAAAAAAAGAATACCTGTTGGGGTGGGGGAAGGCTGACCGGGCCACTTTTCTTTAAGTCGAGTAAGTTTAATGTACACACTTTCCAGTCTTAGTGGAAGCTATGGTTGGTTGGTTTCCCAAAGACAAGCAACTGGGAAATCCTTTTTGCTGATAATGAAAAAAAAAATTATTGCCGTTAGTTAAGTACTTAATTTTTGATTAATAGGTGGTTTTGTCTTTGATACAGAAATATTTTCTCTTGAAAGTAAATTTCAGCATAAGTGTTTGGCTTTATGACAGAAAAGGTGACTTTTTGGACTTAGTCCAGTGCCTAAAACGTGGATGACTTGTGGGATATTTTTTAGGAGTTAGGTTTATTTGCTGAACAAACTCCTTTAGTAGCCCTTAAAACTATTATTTATTTATGATTGTATACCTCATTATTGGGCATTCACTACAAAGTTCCTCTCTCATCTTAGTCAATGCTTTTTGGCCCTAAATTTCACCTTTACTCTTTTTTTTTATTTTAATTTTTTTAAGATTTTATTTTCAAGTAATCTCTACAACCAACATGGGGCTTCAACCCACAACCCCAAGATGAACAGTCACATGCTCCACCGACTGACCTGGCCAGGGGCGCCCCTAAATTTCACCTTTTCTGATATTAAGATTCTAACTCCTAATTTCTTTAAATTGTATTTGCCCACCCTTTCATTTTCAAATTTTTAAATAATTTTGTGTTGGACCTATCCTTGTATGCAAGTTTAGAACTTGGTTCTGCACTGTAATCTAATTTAAAATAATTTCTCTTAAAGAAAAAAATGTATTTTCATTAATATGAAATGGATATTTTTTTCACAATATTTTTTCTGTTAAAGGTTTTAAAAATCATTATATGGTCAGTTTGCCTTAATATTTATATATAGCTTCTTAAGCATATTCAACAGGATGTATATTTTCTTCTAATTTATAACTAATTTGTAAGTTCACGTAATAACATACATATGAAGTTGGTAACTTCATGTAATAACCTTGATCTTTTATATCTTTGGAATATTTATGATTCCCTATGATGAGTATAGAAAAAAGCAATTCTTTCTTCTTTCTCTTCCCCATTCTTTGTGACCCAATGTTGGACAACAGCATGACTTTCTTAATGTCTTTTTTTTTTCCTACTCTTAAATACTTCTGTAACTTGATTTGTTAGGTTTAAAGGATATCCACTGATCCTAGATATTGAGAATAAAGCTATAAGCCAATTTAGTATATGCACCAACTTATTCCTGTTGTGTCCTCCTGATTTTTATTGGTTGCTTTAGTTCTATAAAATGTTACACTCGTCTGCTCTGTCACCCTCACCTGCATATATATTTCAGGTTTAGTTTTAGGGTTAAATAGGTTCAAAGCTCGCGAGCAGTTCTTCCGCAGTCATTGCCGTATTCACCTCTTGGTTTGGTGGACTCCGTGCTCCAATGGTGGCCCCCAGGAGGGCTCACTAATAACAGCATTTCCCGAGTTCCTCTATGCTCAGAATATTTGGTTCTTGCTTTTATACTCTGAAAGCCAGATGGACGGTCTGCCTTTGGGACCATTGGGACCCACTTTCTTTCCTAAGGTGACCGTGAATTCATGACCTCCCAAGGCATCTTACTGCACTGTTAGAGATCTCAAGTTCCTAGGTGGCCTTTGTTTCTTCTTGTAGCTTTTTCCAAAATTGGTCTCCTTGAAAACTTCCAATGGAGCTGCCTATAGACCCTTCCACATAAACCCCCAATCTAGGCTAAAAGTACTAAGTCAAGGAAGGAGGATTCTTAAGGCCAAAATCAAAATGTCTCCAAAAAGTCTTTGAGTAGACTTAATGATTTGCTACTCAGTAACAGATTGCATCTCCCTTCTCCATATTGCCATTTTATTTTTTTTTAAAGATTTATTTATTTGTGATAGACATAGAGAGACAGAGAGAGAGAGAGAGAGAGAGAGGCAGAGACACAGGAGGAGAGAGAAGCAGGCTCCATGCAGGGAGCCCGACGCGGGACTCGATCCCGGGACTCCAGGATCCCACCCTGGGCCAAAGGCAGGCGCTAAACCGCTGAGCCACCCAGGGATCCCCCATATTGCCATTTTAAAGCAAGTTAAGAGTAATCATGTCAGAGCTGGAGGGGCCACTGGGATCATCTGCTGCAAAGGCCTTACTTTAGCATGAAGAAACTGAAGCCCAAGGAAAGCTACGGAGAGCTCACCAAGCGCACGCCATCACCAGGAAGCTGAGTCTGACCTCGAACCCCAGAGATCCCCTGGCAAAGGTTCGTTTCATTTCACTGAGTCCTTCAAATGTACGATGATCAATTTTTGCGTGTGGTGAGAACATTTAACATCTGCTCTCTTATGTGAGCTGATGGGTATGTTAGCCAACCTTATTTTGGTAATCATTTTGCAATATATATGTATATCAAATCATCACGCTGTATACCTTAAATTTACATTATGTTATATGTCAATTACATCTCAATAAAAAAATACCAATGAAAAAATACAATGATCAAAAGTGTTTCATGGCACTTAAAGGACTCAATGTATGCCCCACGACGTAAGAAAATCTACCTAATGGCTGCTTGAAAATTATGATTTCATTTCTCATTCCAACTACGTACAGAGCATAGCTGTATTAGAGAATCTTCAGAGGGTTTGCTGTTCATTTACATAAATTGTCACTTTCATTTTCTGTTTCTTGAAACTGAGAAACTTCAGATAAATGTAGATTTTGTCTTCCTACCCTAAACTCTCTAAACCATCATTTTGAAATCAAATTACACAGCTTATGCTTAAAACATAAGGGCCAGATTCTATCTTCAAATACACCACCCACTCTCGAACAGCAGAATTTGGCCCCAAAAACCCATTAACAAATATTGTCATTAAACTAAAGAGCTAATTACTTTGGATTCAGACAGAATGAACAAAATCATAGGCCAACCGCAGCTGGTAGTAATAATGGTGAGACTAACCGTATGTTACACTGGAGATTTAAAGAACAAAGATGTATTAACACTAATGTAACCAAACATATAAAATTATCCTCCAAATGGAGCAAACGATTATAGTTAGAAAATTCTTGAAAGCACGTTGGAATTATCTGATACAAGAAGTAAAGGATATTTCTAAGGAAGTAATTGTCATAATTTGAAATTATCAGTATTTAATGGAGAGGAAACTTGAAAATTTTTCGTGTATTGCAATATCTACTAACAAAGAGTCATATCTAAAAATCATTTTGATCTAACTGGAAATACTGTTCTTATATCTAAATCAGTTTAATACTATAAGATGCGGGCAGCCCGGGTGGCTCAATAGTTTAGCGCCGCCTTCAGCCCAGGGCGTGACCCCGGGGTCCCGGGATCGAGTCCCATGTTGGGCTCCCTGCATGGAGCCTGCTTCTCCCTCTGCCTGTGTCTCTGCTTCTCGTTCTGCATCTCTCTGTGTTTCTCATGGATAAATAAATAAAATCCTTAGAAAAAAATACTACAAGATGCAAGAGTTTTACTTTAAGATTATTTTAAACAAACATTATCAGGACTACCCTATAGTTCTATAAAAGTAAGTTTCCCAGAAAACTGAGTGTTTTCCCAGCCCTTAAAGAATATTTTCAAATTACATTAATAATACATATTTTAGAAAAAGTTTTACATACCCCGAGAAGCAATAATAACCATAATTTATCAGTGGAACATGACCATTAATTGTATTTTGATGCATATCATTTCAACTTTCTTCCTACTCACCTGTTGTCTTTTTAATAAAAATAGGACCACATCCTAATATGCTCTGTAACTTGTTTTCTTTTCTTTCCTTTTTTTTTTTTTTAAGATTTCATTTATTTATTCATGAGAGATACACAGAGAGAGGCAGAGACACAGGCAGAGGGAGAAGCAGGCTCCATGTAGGGAGCCCGACGTGGGACTCAATCCCGGGACTCCAGGATCATGCCCTGGGCGGAAGGCAGGCGCTCAACCACTAAGCCACCCGGGGATCCCACTTGTTGTTTTCATGTTCAGTGTATAATGGGCATTTCACTCACATTAATAATTATACTTTTACTACATAAATTTTAGTGACTTTCCACCTTCTTAAATTAAGAATAATAAACACATTTTCATCTCTTTGGGTATCTCACAAATATCATTATTATACAGTTTCATAAGAACACTCCCACTCTCCAGAGACTCTTACACAGTTAAATCTCCTTTCTCCTGTACAAAATGATCCCAGATGGCTCTACTGTTCTAAAGCTGTATCTGACCTTTAGCTCTTTTTTCTCCTTCAAGATCAGATTTCCATATAAAGCTGACCAAACCTGAAGTAGACCTAAATTGGTCTGTTTTCATTTTTAGATTAATGACATGAAAGGTTATTTACTGATAACTAAAATAAGTAATGGTTTTAATTTCAATTACATTCATAAGTGCTCAGGTATTCTCTTCACTTCCTCAACTTTCATCCTGGATGAAAATTTCCTCCTACACTGCCTCACCCAAGAAATCATTATTGAAAAACATCTGCTTAGTTTCTCTTTTCAAAAAGTCACACCTCGCCAGACTGATGTTGACTGCTCTTTGTATTAGCCTTTTATACAGCAAGTTTGGGAGAGAAAAAAATGCCATTATATATGAAGGGACCAGACTAGGAGATCTTAATGGTTCATCTTCTGCTCTAAAACTTCATTCTTCTGTGCTTTAATAAAGTTTATGTAATTTATTCTTTTGTTGTGTATTTTGCTTCCTGAGTGTGGAGGCTATCTCACTCAGGTTCCCTGAAACCACACGGTAAGTTTTCTTTAGGGAGTCACAACTTAAGACAAATATGCCAGTGATAATGAACGTGACCCACTTGAGGACACTATTTCATTTTCTCTCCACCTGCTCCTCTGCAGAGGAAATAGGAAAAGAAAAATAAGAAAAAGCAGAGGAGTAGTTTCTATGTTTCTCTGAAATAAAAATATTACAGAAGATTTATATTAAGTCTTCCTTGAGAATGTCTTTGAACCATAAACTTGTATAGTATCTATTTGAGGATTTTATCATTTGGGTACTACAAATTTTAGGATTTTATCATCAGCTGTGGCAGTGAGAGCATGGCCTATTGAGAATAATACTGACAACAAATGCATGTGAAAATTCATTATTATAGTTAATCTAATTCTGTAAATCTTTAGATTACTTGGAAAAAGTGCTATCTTCTTTCATGCATATCTATATTCGTTTTCTCTGTGTAATACGAATAACTAATATGTGTAGCTAATTGCCGCCATGGGGATATACTCTTTTTTCCTTTTGATTAAGGGTTTATTTTTGCCATTTGATATTTTATTGACAAGAAACTCCTTAGAATATGAACATGTGCACACAAAGGCTGACTGAGAAAAAACATCTATAAGCCTGAAATTCAAAGGCTTTTAATTAAGAACTTCGCTCTTCACTATGAAATAGTATTATGTTGTACCTTTAAAGAACCATCACAATTTCAGTGTGAATATGCCTCTACTAATCACTTTCATCCCTGGAGCAAAAAAAGCAAACTTTTCATAAACTTAAAATTGCACATAATAAAGATGAAATTGCTAAATGAGATAAAGAAATAAAGGGATATTCAATAAATGTACGTGCAACCTGTTATAAAGATATCACATGATTTAGAAGTTTTTATCCGCAAAGGACAATGAGTAGCTAATGATGTGTTAAGCAGATCTGTTCTTTTGAAAACCTAACCCTGAGTTTTCCAAATGAAGAGAAAAAAAAAAAAAACCAAAAACCTTCAAAAATGAAGAAATGCTTAGCCGACCCTGGGAATAACTCATTATTTCTATCTTCTTAGATAGTTCTTAGAATTCATCCAATAAGCATAAACATCTGAATAAATTAAAACATTACAGAGAAAAGAGAACCAGCTAAAGACAGCGATGAGTGCATATTCACTCTGAAAGCAAGACAGGGACCCCTGGATTTAGTCCATCATACTGAACTTGAAAAAGGAGTATCGAAGAGAACTAACAATTCAACTTGGGGAGGGGGTCAAAAAAGGAGCACTAATTTAGCACCTCGCTGCTAAACGTGCCTCCTTATTTATTCTTGTAGCTGAAGGAAACAAACAACAGAAAATCCCATTTAATATAAAGTTTGAAAATCAGAAGTGTATTGTTTTGAATGCCAGCTTCAGCGTTTCTCAAAGGCCCAAGACCCACCTCCATCAGGAGCAGCTAGGGGTGAGGACATAAAAACGCAGATTGTTGGGTCACATCCGAGATGCAGGGATTCTAACCCTCTGTGAAATGTGCCCAGGAATTAAGAGAATTTTACAGACCCTTTCCTCCTCCATGTGAGTCTCACACACGTTATAATTTGAGAACCGCTGTGATGGTCACGATTTTCGTGTGTGTGCGTGAAACTGAGCCTCAGTTATCAAGAGTACCACTGCACCTTGCTTGTACTTACACCGACGTGACGTACAACAACTTTTCAAGTTTGCATTTTATTTTTCCCTTTTGGCTGTAGAACTGTACATAGACGGCTGTGTCCCTCATATTCAGCAACTGCTTCTACCTTGGCACATATTGCTAAATATATTAAATACTCACTTTAGATGTAAGCTAGGGTACACAGCAATGTGCGTTACCTCCCAAACTCACTTACCTTCAAATCCTCAGGCTTCTTCAGAAAGTTCTGAGCCTCTATGATGGAAGTTTTCAAGACGAATATATGCAGTGGCTTCTCTAATATCCACGTATCTCAAGTCTGGCCAAGGAGACTCCTGAAGCGGACATCAGAAACACCATCGAGAAGGGAAGACACCGCTGCTGGAGCCTCTGGGTACCTGATTATCTCTGAACAGAACAGAAAAACAAGTAGTCGGTCACCTGAAATTCACAGAGAATCTGCTACGGAGAAGGTTATTTTCAGTAAACTGGCAGTGTTACTAAATTTAAACTTGGCCTGGGTTTGCTGCTCTCTGATTTAGCACAGTTGTCATTTAAAATTTCATGTCATTGTGAAGGCAGGATTGCATGATGCTGCTGCCTGCAGAGGATTCTGGTTGAATTCATATGGCTTTAATTGACTATTTCTTCTAAACATTGCATCAAGTGGTATTACTAATTTTATTTTTGATATGCAGATGCCAGATTTTGGTGCTGAATTTCTTTCTAAGTCAAGGTTGATTAGCTCTCTTGGAAATACATCCCTCCACGAGCCTCTATCACACCCCATAAAAGACAAAATGTGATACTTTTACAAAATCCCAGTGGAATCATCTGGAACGTTTGCTATATTTTCTTTCACTTGGGTAATGCTTGCCAGGATAATTAGACATAAACAAAAATAATATCCTTTCTCATCAATATGTGTTGCCTCCTCGGGGAAACCAAAATTCTAGCACTTTGCTGAATGAGTTAAGCAGACATTGCTAGTGGCTAATGGAAAAAAGAGACTGAAACATCTATTTTTAAAACTGGTAATTGACAAATGCAAATATTCTCCTCAAGGGTAGAAAAAGCAACATATACAGATTAATACAACATCAAATACAAAGTGACAAGAGCGTAATATAGACGTCAGCACAGAGTGCACTGGAAAACAATAGTTTTTCACGGAAGACTTTAAGGACTGAGCACCCAAAACCCACTCCCAACTCTCTCCCTCTTGCTAAGCCTCACAAATGCAGAACAGAAAATCAAACCAAATAAACCAAATTTACTTTCCCAGTCCCCCTGCTGCTAAGAATGCTTGCATGATTCCATTCTGGCCCATGCCGGGCAAAAAATGAAGGCAAACATGTGCTTCATTGAGGAGACGATTCCTGTCCCCCTTCTCTATTCCACACAACTGCTTGCCCTGCACCAGGATGTGGTATTTGCAAGGAGAGAGTCATCTTGTCACCGTAATGTAAAGCACAATGATGTTCTGGAGAAACACAAAGATACAGGTCGTCTGTTAAAGAGCAGCTGACTCAACACTACTTGGCTGCTGCTGCTGCTGGAATTCTGCTTGTCTGAACTACCGGGTTTTCTGCTGCTTGCTAACAGAGTCATTGCAGGTTGACAGAGCATTGAAAACAACATTTGTTAAAAAGTAAGTGCCATTGCTATGACCGTAGTGCTAGCTGCCTTTCTACGTTATTAGCTGCAAGTTCTCACTCCGTGGAGTCCGGCCGGGACAGCCGTCATGATGACAGAGGTGGGGACTTGCCTCCCTTTTCACTTGAGGAAAGCTGTACACGTGGGGAATATTGGATCACAGGGTAACGGTAATTCATTAGAATAAGATGAAATGGAAACTCTCCTCTAGAGCCAGGTTTGGAAGAAGAGGGCCCAGTATCATGGTTAAAAAAAAAGAATCCCGTCTTGGCTTCAGGGCTAAAGCTATCACATCAGCTGAACTCTCGGTGGAAGAGTCTGAAATTCGATTTGTAAAATTCATTCTCACTATCTTGTGATGTCCTGTGGATTCTTTGTTTGAAATACTGTTCCATCCATCACTTCATTACTATCTTCTCTTCATCAGCATTTCTTCTTTTTTTTTTTTTTTAAGATTGTATTTATTTATTCATGAGAGACACAGGGAGGGGCAGAGACACAGGCAGAGGGAGAAGCAGGCTCCATGCAGGGAGCTCGACGTGGGACTCGATCCCGGGACCCTGGGGTCACGCCCTGGGCCCAAGGCAGACGCTCAACCCCTGAGCCATCCAGGTGCCCTTCATCAACATTTCTTAATCATAGTCTGAGCTTTAACTATCTCTTTCCTAAACTATTGCTATAGGCCCCTTAACAGATTCTTTTTCTTTTTTCTTTTTTCTTTTTCTTTTTTTCTTAAACATTCTATGTCCTACAAGTGCTTTAAGATTTAGCTTTTTTTTTTTTTAATAATTAACCCATCCTAAGGATTTAGCTTCTTAAAACATTTCCTTAGATCCTTTTTCTGTTCAAAATACAAGAGCTCCTTTTTGGTCAACGGGATTAAGCCCAAGGTCCTTAACATTTAGAACTACTGGCAAGCACCCTGGGATCATGGGAGAACTTGCTAAACTTAAGTCAACACCAAGGAAAGAGGTGAGAAATAGAAAAAGAGGAGCTGGGCCTGACAGGTTGTTGTGTCATCTCTGGGCAGAGTTTTGCTTTTAGGTGGACTACCCTGAACGTATCAGTTGTGTGTGCATTTATAAACTTATTATTATTATTATTATTATTATTATTTATTTATTTATGATAGTCACAGAGAGAGAGGCAGAGACACAGGCAGAGGGAGAAGCAGGCTCCATGCACCGGGAGCCCGACGTGGGATTCGATCCCGGATCTCCAGGATCGCGCCCTGGGCCAAAGGCAGGCACCAAACTGCTGCGCCACCCAGGGATCCCCTATTATTATTATTATTATTATTATTATTATTATTATTATTATTCCAATCTGGTTGGTATCCTCTGTTACCTGCAACCAAAAAGACCTTTCCAATGCATTTACGTGTTTGTGTGTCTGCCGTTTCATTCATTTCTACTTCTCTCTTCTCTAAAAAGATCAAGCCCTCTTCCTTCATGATACATTCCCAGATTCTTCTAATTCATAGTGAGAGAATCCTAATTTAAAATTTAAACCACTTTACTAAAAAAACAAAAAACAAAAAAACTTTACTTTTCATTGTATATACTAATAATATACATTATTGTAGAACAATTATATAATAATGTAATAATAAGCTATCATTTCATCATGACTTCCAAATTTTTAGTTTAACAATTTCTTATCTCCAGGCTTTTATTTCTAACTGAATATATCCCGTCTCCACTTGGATGTCTTAAAGGCTCTACAACCTGAATCTGTCCATAACCAAACTCATAAAAACCTTCCTCTTAAGTACAGTTTTCCTCTAGCTTCCTTTTTTTTTTTTTTTTTTAAACAGCACCATCAACATTAGTTGGAGAAGACAAAAAAACAAGATCGTCGGCATTTTAAAAAGGAATCAGACTAGATTTGATCTTTTCTCCTTCGGCCCCAGTATCTGATCATCAAGCCCTTTTGATCTTATTTCCTAAATAATTGTAAAGCCTCTCTACTTTGTCTACCTTCTTTCTATATCCTCTCTGTAATCCCTCTCCTGCTCCAGTACCATCACCACCACCTTGTCTGTTGCCCGGAATGCTGCTTATTAGATGTTTTTCTGTCTCCTATCCCACATTTTGTTTCCCTCCAATATTTTCTCTTCGTGGCATTTTGAATGACCCTTTAAAAACACACAGTGGATCACATCAATCCCTTCTTTAAAAACCTTCAATGGCTTCCCACTGTTTTTAGGGAAAAGAACAAGGCCTCATATCACGCAACCCTGCCTGACGCTCCAACCTCATCTCCCCAGGGGGCAGTGACCATTTCTGTTTTTAAATAGACTCATGTTGGGGATCCCCGGGTGGCTCAGTGGTTTAGCATCTGCCTTCGGCCCAGGGCGTGATCCTGGAGTCCCAGGATCCCAGGATCCCAGGATCCCAGGATCGAGTCCCACATCGGGCTCCCCGCAGGTATCCTGCTTCTCCCTCTGCTTGTGTCTCTGCCTCTCTCTCTCTCTCTGGGTCTCTCATGAATAAATAAATAAAATCTTAAAAAAAAAATAGCCTCATGTTTTAAAAACCCAACATTCAGCAGAGTGTTTAGCACCTAGTAGGCACCCAATAAATATTTGTTGAATGAACAGCTGCCTCACAATATCTCTTGAACCGTGAGCCACGCTATGTTATTTTTTCTTATATATTTTATTTTCTGTGTTACTTATAAGTACATTGACAATAAAGAAGTGTCATATTTCTCTGTAACCTATAGCAGAATGCTATGTGAGTAAGAGGGGTTCAGCAGGTATTCAATTATTTTGCTGTTGATATTTCTACTCTGATTTCCTTTTTAAAAGGTTGAAGTTCATTCTCTCACACAATGGATAGTTATCAACTGTCTAGAAGGTTAAAAATGAATAAGGGGAAATTTATTAAGTGCAAACAATGGAAGTAAAAAAAATAGAAAACTTGTTTCTGGTCACAACTCTAAGGCATTTTCACAGATTAATTAAAAAGGAGCTGATCTTCTGCATCTCATGGAAAAGCGTCACGTCAGCCCTGAGTTATGTGGACAAACACTCAAACATCATGTTTGTAATTTTCACTGTCATTTTTTCCGGATATTTTATATTTTTCTTTAGAAATCTTTACCTTTGAAAAACGTAAGCAAAACTCCAATATTTTAAAATAACTAACAGCTGAAGTCTTTTTGGGTAGAGACTGATTTTGGAAAATAGTTACCCCAAGTATACATTAATTGTTAGTTATTGGATATTTACCCGAAAGGACAAAAAGAATTTCTGAGATTCAAAGGTAGGTATGAAATTTTAGCCTACGCCATAAACTGATATTATCTAAAATAAGAGAAATATGTCTGAGGGGAGCCTGCAGCGAGAACACACATGAGCAACCCGAAAGCAACAAACAGGAGGACACAGGGGTCCATGCTCGTCAAAGGCTTCGGACTATTAGCTGTGGCCAGATAATGTTGTCCAGGTTGGGGAATGATAAACAGAATTAGGATTGAGAAGATCTAGAAGGAGGAAAGGCCAAGAAATGCAGAAGTAGACAATGCAAATGCTCTGCCTGAAAAAACTCTCGAGTAGGCTTAACCTTCTGTTTCTGAAAAATTAGTTGAAGTTTGCCCAAGGGATATTTATACACGAGATAATTGCCTTTGGGTTTCTATAGGCCTGTTGTTCAGTTATAAATATCTTCTAGTTTTCTCAGGGTATTGAATCTGTTACGGAGTTTGTAAAAATTAAGAAAAAAAAAAACGGCAAGAAATTTTTTAAAAAAGGAAAGTTTGTTCAAGAAACGCATTTTGAGAATGACTACAAATAGTTGTCCTAAAAATAAGGGAGCAGGGTATTGTACAATTTTTCCCTACGGTATTAAAAGATATTTTAGGAAACCAGTGATTCATGATTTAATAGTTAACTGCTCTTCAAGCAAAATAAGAAATTGTACCAGGATATACACATGATTTCTTTCTTTCTTTCTTTTTTTTTTTTCTTTCTTTCATATTCTTTTTTCCCCCTAAGTTCCAAGGGACAGGCTGAGGTGGCACTGTTCATTTTGCTCTTTAATAAATAAAAGATAAGCTTAACTACATGATGGAGGGACAGATTCTTAAGCTCTTCCTCTTCACACAGGCCTCTTTGCTGGATGAGGGAAAATGATTTTCAACTGCAAAGGAGTTCACTTGCGAAACATTTCCATTTTATTTGTTAATTTCTTTATTGACTGACGAGATTAGATTTGTCCTTTTGCATGAAAATGGATACATGTTCTAAGATTAGAGTACGAGCCTTTTGTATTTCTTTAAAAATCAGTTCTTCTGTTCAGAGTACGAGACTGCCAACGGATGTCATTGTCTCTCTATAGTGCTGTCATATAATTTTAAAAAATGCATGGAATAAAGATGTTTATTAGAGTGCTGCTAAAAAAAAAAAAAAAAAAAACCAAACCGCGCCTGCCCGTTTATGTGTACTTTGTGTAGGCTTTCCTCTCCATCTTGCATAAAAATCCAAGAAGTTTTATTGGCCTACCTCTAGCTCGAAGATTGGAACACCCTAGAACAGCAATGAAAATTAAACAAGTAAAAGCCTCGAACAAGACGTCCGTGGTTACCCCGAGATGCTCCAACTTCTGTGCTGTTCTCAGGAAGAGGGACTCAAGACTTTGGGGACTCCCTCCCAATCCTCCATCAAGGAGATCTGGAAATAACATCATCATAAGGAGGCAGGAGTGGGATGTGATTAGAGAAGCTAAAATTATATTACACTGGGGAGAGGATGGCTGGATGACCGTAGTTAAAATGTTTTCTTTTTGAGAAGATCCGTCTCCCGTAAAACAACTGGCACACAGCGTCCCAGAATTCCGCGGAACACGGTCGGGGCCCCACTAGCTTTGAGAGTAAAGGAGAGAAAGCAGGAGCCAGAGGTTGCCAGGGCTGACCCGGAGGTCACGTTCCGATCTCCCTGTAGCCGCAGACGTCATTTACTTAGAAGAGTCCTCAGATCGCCTGGGGCCCGAGAGGCACATCCCTCGCGACCGCCCACGTCTAGCGGCCGGGCCCCCGCGACGGCCTCGGGGGAGGACGGCCCCTATGCTGGACAGAGTAGCGGAGGGGCCGCAGCGGTGCATCGGCCTCCTGGCTCAGGTAGCTCAGGCCCTTGGAAGTCTGGCCAGAAGGAAGGCATCCCCCCGAGTCTGGCTCCCAGGCTGGTCCTGCAGGACCTCAGCTCCGGAGGAGTGTGGGGACGGCCACAAGCGCATCAGGGCCCCGCGACACGCTGCCATCTGTCCTGCTCTTCCTAACACACTGGTCTTTACTCTGTGGTTCTGCAAGGGCATTTTTTTTCCACGTCCTCTAAAAAAAAGGGATCATTAAAAAAAAAAAAAAAAAAACCTGCTATTCTTGAGTTCCTCGCACTACAGTGACGGTTGCTACAAATCCTACACGATTCACAAAAGATCCTTAGAGACGCGCATGTTCAGTCCGATACCGGAGACCGACAAGAGGTTGAGACTAGTGTGGACGCACCTGCTCTGCTCATCATGTGTGGGGCACCTTTGTACTTACAAGTGCTTCCTCAGTCCAGTGTTTATTCTTCACTCCCTCCTACTTTAAGCTGTAATTGTTGATTTATCTGCGCTCATTAATAAGAGTTGAGGGCACGGACTATGCCGTCAACATTCTTCGGCCCCCGTAGACTGTCTGGCTTACGGCAGATGCTGGATGCATGATGATGATCGCTGCACATGAGATTTTGCATGAGTGCAAAAGAGAAAAATGTCTCCAGCCTTTATCTACTATCATTTTCATTTATTTCTGGAACTGGCAAGACAGGAGATTTGCATTACCTCTGAGCAGAGGCACGATGCAGTCAGATATGCTTTTCCATCTCTCCGCAAGATAAAATAGATGCCACGCAACAATTGGTGCTGCGATTTTATGCTGAATTGAAATATTTTAGACTTTGATGGGCTCAACAGATATATCCATACAGAAAAGATAGATGTCAAAGAACAGGAAAATGTTTGACTATCTCTCTCTTAACACTGCTAACTGTGAGCCATGTTACCAGGGCTGTTTTCTTGGGGTGTTCCTTAGGAAGTGAATTACGTCTACTTTATATGATGAATTTAAAAATGGGTCTACCTGCGCTGAAACGATTTGAGATGTCTTCCGGCCTGTGAAAAATGAAAGTTATAAATGTGTTCTGAAAATTCCTCACAACAATCAAAGACTGGCTTATTTTGGGTGGAAGGCAAGGTCGGTGACATTGAGAAATGTAGGAAATTCATGTGTTGATTTATGCTACTGCACAGCACGGTGGGTTTTTTTTTTTTTTTTTCTCAAGTGTAGTTGATGAAAAAGAAAAAAAAAAATTAAGAAGCATGATTCCTCCCGTTAATGTTCTCAAGGGAAAGTTCAAACAAGTCCAAACTAAACAAGATATTAGTGCTGGATTGTTACGGAAATTGCTCTGAAATGGGGCTAGGTCATGTGGCTTCTAATTCAGGCTCTGATGGCCTGAGATACATAGTTCCTACCCAAAGGGTTCTTTTCTTTTTAAGATTTTACGTATTTATTTATTTCTGAGAGACACAAAGAGAGGCAGAGACACAGGCAGAGGGAGAAGCAGGCTCCGTGCAGGGAGCCCTATGCGGGACTCGATCCCGGGTCTCCGGGGTCACGCTCTGAGCCCCATGGAGACGCTCAACCGCTGAGCCACCCGGGCATCCCTACCCAAAGGTTTTTATTTTGTCTATCCACATGGAAAGAAATCTGACCAAACGAGGGGTTGCTCTAGGTTTTCAACTAACACCCTGCATGCAAATCAGATAAAATACTAATTAACAAGGAGGGTAGTTATAGGAAAGAGAAGTAGAGACACAAAACACAAGTGCTGTCAGAAAATAAACTTTCTAATACTGTACCTGCTTATCACAGAATCCACATACATATAGGATTATACATAGACTTTTAGAATCCCAAGCTTTTTATAATTCTTCTACTTTGAGCATATCTTAGCAACTACGAAAGGATAATCATGACAGAGGAAACAAAGTTCACTGCTACAGAAACACTGAGGATCGGTCTCATTACAGGAGACAAATCTATTCCAAGGAAGAGGATGCTTGATGATGGTTTACTGGATGAGTCAAACTCCCCCATGTCCTAAATGGAGACCTTCTGGAAAACGCTAACGGCTCACCGCTGCTAAAAGATCGAGAACGTCTCCGACCCTAGTCTTAGAACGGGCACCGGGTCTCATCAGGGAGAGGGGCCTACGGGGGAAGTAATAGGGCAGCTGGATCACAGCTCCAGCTCCGCTCGTCTGCGCTTCTCAGGCCACAGGCACGAAGCTGGAGTTAGGGTCTGAAACCAGGAGAGGAGAACCACGGCTGGTTTGCCCCCTACACCCGGCCCTGGCCTCTACTTCGGCAGCTGGTGGGACTCCTCCGTGTCTTTGAGAAATGACAGCGGGGACAGACTACTGACGGTCGTACCTGAGAGGCTGTCCTATTCTTAGAGCCTCCTTTCTGGGTGTAGGGGTTTAATATGCAGAAAAAAAAAAAGTAAAACCATAGTCACTAAAACTGACTTAGGTAGACAGCAGGCACTTGTCCACCCAATAGTTCGGGGGCGCCTTTGCCAAAGCCCCGAGGATATAAAGATTCTCAGATGATCTGCAAGTGCACAACCTCGTTCATTGGCTTCTTTGAATGGTTTCCAGTCAATTCTCAAGCTTTTACACACAGACAGGCATCTTCCTTACTCCCCATGCCACCAGCAACTCTTTTTTTAAAAATAAATTTATTTTTTATGGGTGTTCAATTTGCCAACATATAGAATATCACCCAGTGCTCATCCCGTCAAGTGCCCCCCTCAGTGCCCGTCACCCAGTCACCCCCACCCCCCGCCCACCTCCCGTTCCACCACCCCTAGTTCGTTTCCCAGAGTTAGGAGTCTCTCATGTGCTGTCTCCCTCTCTGATATTTCCCACTCATTTTTTTTTTTTAACTCTTTACTAAAGTGAATGTTGGGAGCTGCCCAGTGGAACTTCCTCCATTCCCTGTGCTTGAATTAGTGGCTTCCTAGTCTTTCACTCTAATCAAAGCCCTGCACGCTTCCCGACCTGGGGGAGGACCAGCTTTCCACCTCATGGTGTACAACTCCTTACGGCTGCCTTTTTTTTTTTTCATTCATTAACCCCCAAATTCATAAATCACTAATTTGTCATCAAAGTTTGCTAAGCTTGGCTCTTTTCAATTTATTTTTAATTCCCATCTGAGAATGTCTCAATGAGAGGAAAGGACCCAAAATATTTCAATGTTAAAAGCAAAGAATGTCAGGTGTGGGGGTGATTGGGAAGAGGATATATCTGGTAGACGTTCACTGGTGGTGGAAAATAGTTCTTGGAATTATTGAAATCATCCTTTGTCACTAAACATAAGACAATGTTGTTGTTCTGATTTAAATGCTTCCTGAAAAATGGGAGTAGACTCACAAATATATTTTTGTAATTTAAAGTGTAAAAAAAAAAAAAAAAAAGCCCACCATGTAATCTGGACTCCCTTCTCTATGTAATTATAGTCATTTTCTAAAGTGTCTGGTATGAAAACACAGACCATACTGTAGTTTTCAGTAATATCTTATGAAAAGAGCATCTCAGAGCTTAAAATCCAGTGCGCTGTTCTCCATGCGGCGTCACCCCAAACTACCTACGACGTTGGCTCTTTGGATGCAAGTAGGGGTCATGTCACGACGGAAGCCAAAGGTGGCCTGGACCGCCCTAGAGCATCGCTCCAGCACCGTCCCCGGACCTGCCGTGTTGCCAGAGTAACAGAGGAGAGTGAGGGCATCTGCCCGACTGGTTTTGATATCAGTGGATTAGACAATCAAAGCCATGCATCACCACCGAAGAGACATGTACTAAGCAGAGGTGGATTAAAAAACAGAAAAGACATCACGAGGTGCCTCACGGCCTTTAAGAGAGACCTCTCTCAGTTCTTAAGCTATGCCTAAATATTTAAAGCAACATCAGATTGTTTTAGACGACAAGGAAAATATCTGATCTCCCTATTCTTGCCAGGCCCTGTATCTCTAACCTCCAAAGACAATAACTGCTTTCTAAAAATCACCCATTTTGAGAAATCTTGCTTGGACAGTTTAGTGTGGAAAAGTCAAAATGTTCTTTTAGGCAGTTATATGCTTAATCGGGTCAAGAACAGATAAACATTGTTAATGTTTCCCTTTTTTTTTCCTTCTCATTTTCTCCATGCTTTGCCTCTGTTATTTCTTGTACTACCTCTGAAGCAATATTTTCCTTCTTATCTACTTTTATTATACATTCTCTCTACAATCATCCAGGGTTTCTTTTTTTTTATTAATTTTTTTAAAGCAGATATCCACCAAGAAAGATAACTTTTCCATTCAACTTTTCTATCATGAAGGATTCTCAGGTCTTATCAGGTAAAGTCATAATGTGGAAATTTATCCACCTAGTAATAAGATCTCAGGTAATATCCCTTCACTATATTGATTTTGCAAAATGCCACAATTTTTTTTTCTTTTTTTTTGGCCAGACTTCAAAGTGCAGTGATGGCTCTGCATAGGCGATTTTGAGAAGGCGTGTTAAGATGTCTCCGACTAAACGAGGCTAGGGAGATCATATGGGCATGTGAAATAGAGAACTGCTGCAATAAGGAAAGAATTGCCACATCGTGGCATGACCACATCCAAGGGGTATACACATAGTCATTTTCCCAAAAAAGTCAGTTAAAAATGTGTACTTCTCAGTAAGACATAAAATGACTAAATAATCTAGATTAATTCTCCTTTCTAGATTGTAACATCCATCAGCACCAAGGTCAACATATAGTCTGTAGCTTTATTATCACTTACAGCTTTAGTACTTGAAATGTGACTAGTCCAAAGTGGGATGTGCTTCAAGTAAAAAGTACGCACTGGATTTTAAAGATTCAGTAGAAAAAGAAAAGAATATAAAATATCTTAAGAACTTCAACATTGATTACATGCCAAAATAATAATATTGGATAATATTGGATAATACTATCATATCCATATTTGGATAATATTGGATATATTTGAAACACATTATTGAATATATGTTTGCCTGTTTATTCTTACCTTTTTATTTTTATTTTTTTAAGATTTTTGTTTATTTATTCATGAGCGACACAGAGAGAGAGGCAGAGACACAAGTAGAGGGAGAAGCAGGCTCCATGCAGGGAGCCCGATGTGGGACTCGATCCTGGGACCCTGGGGTCACGTCCTGAGCCAAAGGTAGACGCTCAACCGCTGAGCCACCCGGGTGTCCCATATTCTTACCTTTTTTAAAGGTGGCTACTAGAAAATTGGTTCACAATGTATTTCTACTACGCAGTACTTGTCTAAAGAACTGCGCATTATGTGTTAAATGAACAATGGGCAAATGCATATTTGAATGAACGAAAGGGGCCTCCATCTAGAGCTAACACTACTTCACTTCTGATAGAATGACATTCAAGAAAAATAGGTCAACAACCTGCGGTAGACTTTACCGAGGTCACCAACTCCCCACCTCTTCCAGCATCTATGTGCCCTGCCACGTGTCTTTGTAATCTCTCCTGATAAGGACACAGAATGTCTTCTACTCCTTTTCTACTCCTCCTCTCCTGTGGGTTTGGTCATGTGTCTTGTTTTGATCAATGAAACATTAGAGACCCAAGGCTTGAACAATGCTGGCACTATTGACTCTGCTCTCCGGTGCTTCTGCTAGTGTCGTGGGACCTTGCCCAGGGAGAAAGACGGGAGACGTGCAGAACAGAACCAAGCTGCCCCAGTAGAGCCCAGGCCAATCCCCGGCTGATTCCCAGCCCCATGAGCAAGCAGCAGAGATCATCACAGCTACCAGCGCAGCACGGCCTACATCCGCCAACTCCAGATGACCCAGAGAACCGTGTGCTAGGTACGTGCTTATTTTTGTACGCTGCCAAGATGTTGTGGTTCTTACCCAGCCTCTTCTGAGATACCCCCTGCTACAGAAGGGCAACCTTCCTAACCGAGCTTTCATTTTTTAATGTGACAAATCACACTGGAAACCTTAAGGCACACATGAAAACCTGCCCCTCTCCAACCTCTCAGATAAAATATATTTGGCCATGATGGCAAGTATGAGAACTAGAGAAGATTTCTACAAGGAGCTGGATAAGTTCATCCCAGAGGTATAACTCACTGGGCATCAGGGAGAGTTTTAGGGCAAGCATCAGCAAGAATGCTAGAACTTAAATGGAATTAGCACAACATGATTCTTATTTTTCCAAGCAAATGGTGGATTTGTTTAAAAGGCCCCTCCTATGGTTGTTCCTAGGTCTTTTGCTATTGGGGAAAAGCTGTTAATACATGAATACTCCCAGATTATTATTATTTTTTTTATCTCACTGCTTGTTGAAGATGGTACAGGCTGTCCACGCAAATCACCCCATACCCTCCCCTCAACATGCTCCCGAGAAGGTCCCACTAGGGCCTGGTGGGTTCTTTGGGCTTCTGTGATGCTCAGTAAGAATGTTGACAATGACAGAGAACTGGAATTATGGCTAGAAAAGTAGAAAGGTAAGATTAGGAGAATTGTGTCTTCTTTTAAAAGACAAAATGCAGAAGATCTGGGACGGTAGAGGGTTTGTGAAGAAGTTTTAAAAGAGAGGACTCAGAGACAGTGAGGTCCTAAGGGACCATGGTTGGAAAAGGAAGGAGGAGGGCACCTGGGTGACTCAGTGGTTGAGCATCTGCCTTTGGTTCAGGTCATGACCCCGGGGTCCCGGGATCAAGTCCCACATGGGGCTCCCTGCATGGAGCCTGCTTCTCCCTCTGCCTGTGTCTCTGCCTCTCTCTCTCTCTGTCTCTCTCTGTCTCTCTCTCTCTCTCTCCGGGTCTCTCATGAATAAATAAATAAAATCTTAAAAAAGAAAAAGAAAAACCCAAAGAGAACAAAAACACAAAAATCACCAACAACCCTGAATTAAAAAGTAAACTCCGATCTTCTACTACAACCCGCGTTCACATACTGGGGTCGCGGGACAGGAACCGTCCCGGCACATAGGATTCAACGACAATCCCTTTTCTGATTTCCGTTTCCCTCTAATCAGAGTTCCCAACTAGAAGCCACGCTCATCCACGTGTTCTATTCCTTTTCCGTCATCTCCATCCCGGAACTGGCGATCCACTCAGCTGCGGGTTATTGTTTCTCATCCTGGCAAACCCCGCCCCGAGGTCTCAGCTCTGCTGTGGCTTGTCCCGTGGCCAAACGGGCTTCTCCCGCGGTCGAGACTTGGACACGCGAGGCCCGAGGCGGGTGCGCTCACCGGTCGTGGCCTGGGCTCGAACCGGGACGACCGGGCACTCAGGCCAGGACGCTGCACCCAGGGGCCACTACCGAGTAGGCCGTTTTCCACTGGTTCCTTAGTGACCGAAACAAAACTACGGATCTTCATGAGAAATGAGAGACAGGTAAACCGAGGAGGGACACATTTTTAAAAAGTAGACAATGAACTTGAGGTCTACGCGGAGCCTGAGGAAAGAGTGACAGACGAGTATGACCTTGAAGAAAGCACGAAAGCTTCTACCGACGGTTGGTAACACACAGACCTGGGGATTTCAAAACATCGGAGCAGATTTTGTCGAGAAACTTCCATGTTTAAAAGTTTGATAGTCGAAAATAAACTTAAGAAACTCCTTGGGGTAAGCACCTTGTTTTCCAGTCATTATTCAGTTTTTTCTAGTGCCCTTGAACACTGTTTCCTCCCATATTTGCAATTCTCTCCTTTGATATCTGCATTTTTTTCAGTTTCATATGCTGGACTGCTTAGCCCGTGAAAACAAAGCAGAGTTAGAAACTTTAATTTTATTTGTTTTCGAAGTCCATGAAAAATCACGTTACTAACTGAATTTAAAAGCCTAGCCTTGGGGCACCTGGACGGTTCGGCTGGAGGAGAGTGCAGCCCATCCGGGGTCATGTGTTGTGAGCACCGCGTCGGCATAGAGTTTACTTAAATAAAAAATAACCCCAAAGACTAAAAGCCTAAGCTTGTTTTATTCACAACCGTATAAGAAGTAGTCACAACGGGTTTCATCAATCACACCTTTGTAGAGATGCTGACCGTTTGGGGGGAAGCAGATGTCCAGTGAAGAGCTGAAGATGAAAGAACTACTAATCTTTGATTGGAACACCAATGCAATATTGGTACAAAATATGAAATATTGCTGTAAAAGCTGCATCTCTGCATAAGAAAGCAAGCGCTAATGTTCGTTATAGAAAGTTCTGTTCAGGGATCCCTGGGTGGCGCAGCGGTTTGGCGCCTGCCTTTGGCCCAGGGCGCGATCCTGGAGACCCGGGATCGAATCCCACGTCGGGCTCCCGGTGCATGGAGCCTGCTTCTCCCTCTGCCTGTGTCTCTGCCTCTCTCTCTCTCTCTGTGTGTGACTATCATAAATAAATAAAATTAAAAAATAAAAATTAAAATAAAAAAAAAAAGAAAGAAAGTTCTGTTCACTTTTCAAGATTCACCCAGCAAGGGCAGCCTGGGTGGCTCAGCGATTTAGCGCCGCCTTCAGCCCAGGGTGTGACCCCGGGGTCCTGGGATCGAGTCCCCCGTCGGGCTCCCTGCACGGAGCCTGCTTCTTCCTCTGCCTGTGTCTCTGCCTCTCTGTGTGTCTCTCATGAATAAATAAATAAAATCTTTAAAAAAAAAAAAAAAAAGATTCACCCAGCAAATAATCCAGGTATTTACGAGACAGCCTGAAAAGACTGTATGGTCACTAGACTGCTGTGCACCACTTCATCTGGCTGATGGTTCACGCACTCATCAAATATTTATTGAACACCTGCTATGGGGCCAGGAACCGTGTTAGGCTGTAGAGATTCTACTAAGGAAAACCAGACAAAGGCTGTTTTTTCATGAAGCTAACATCTAATGATTCAGACAATTTAAAAATGTGTCGGGGCATGTGGCCGGCTCAGCAAGAGCACGTGACTCTTGATTTTGGGGCTGTGGGATCGAGCCCCATGTTGGGTGCAGAGATCACCTAAATAAGCTTAAACTTAAAAAAAAAAAAAAAGCTTTAAAAAGAGGCAAGTTTGTAGGAAAATAAAAACTGAAATAACTGAAAAACAATGACAATCCTTACTTTCCACGGTTCCGACATGCACAAATTCCAATTACTATGGTACCGTGTGCAAAGCAAGGATCGCCTGCCTGTCGCATATCATCAGCTGTTTCCATCCCAAAAGCAGAATTTTTAAGCCTAAGGTAATGTTTATTTGATCTTACATCTACTCTGACTTGTTTTTCAACGTTTTTTTGTGTGTGTCTATGCTACGTGGGCCCATCTGTGATACTTTTGGTGGATAGCAAAGGATAGCAAGAGGGCCGCCCAGCTTCTCAGAGTCTTGTCAAGACTGGCCCATTTAATCAGTGAGATACAGGAGATAATCTCCTTGTGATTTACTCTTTACAAATGTATTACATACCAAAGAAAGTCAACTTTCACAAATTCACTGCCTGTGTCTATGCTTTTTTTTTTTTTTAAATACTCTTTTAGCCCATACATGCTAATCAATAATTAACCGTTGAGGCCCAAGGGAAGCTCTTACACGTTTTCCTTCTAGAAACCATCTATTACTTGTACTTTCATCGTCTCAACAAATGCCTTTATTCAATCAGGCATTCACAGTTACAAGAAATAATTGTTTGGAGTGGCGATTGAGGTATAAAGCAGAAACAGAAGTCCTTGTCACTCCTTAAATACAATCTTGTTACTCCACCCCTTAGAGCTCCGTTCTGGTGGGGGGGGCGGGGGCACCGTGAAGTCGATGAATGCTCCCTTCAGGACTAAGGTATGCATTCCCCCAACTTGTAAGAGTGCTGACACAGGCAGCTCAGGGCGGCGGCGCTCCTCTCCTGGCATTGCCCTTGGCTGAAGGCAACTGCCCTCCCCAAGGCAGGCCTCTTCCTCAAGAGTTGGTTTATATCCAGTGACTGGTTAACATCAGACACAAAGGCCAAGACCCATTCCTCAATTTAGGACAACTCTGAGATCCAGCCAGGTGAAGAGCTCTCGTGATAACCGGGGCCTGTGTTGGGACCCTCTGTCCAATTCGGTTTCCTTCAATTGCTGTTGTTCTCAAACACATCCCCAAATCCCACGTACACCAATATCCCACGGAGCATGTTCTAGGAAACGCGAAGGAGGACATCGCACCGTATAAAAAAAAAAGATAACTAACATAAAAATGAACCAATACGAACCTGAAGTATTTGTATATCCCCACCAATCTGAGTGATTCTTATTCAATTTACAAGTGAGGAAATAATATTATGTAATAGTACCTTCCACAAAAACTTATGAGAGAAACATTAATCATTGTTTAAGACTGAAATTCAGGAAATACTTTGAATTCTCTAAATGCTTCTCAGAGAATAGATTTTAGGGATTTTTTTTTTTTAAGATTTTAGTTATTTATTTGAGATAGAGCGAGAGAGAGCGAGCATGAGCTGGGGGAGGGGGAAGCAGAGGAAGAGGGAGAAGCAGACTCCCGCCGAGCGGAGAGCCCAACTTGGGGCTGGATCCCAGGACCCTGGGATCATGCATCTGAGCTGAAGACAGATGCTTAATCTGGTTGGCCCTAAAATTTTTTTTTAAAGATCCATTTACTTATTTATTTGAGAGAGAGAGAGAGAGTGCAAGTGGGAGGGAGAGGCAGAGGGAAGAAGAGAGAGAATCTCAAGCAGACTCCCTGTTGAGCGTGAAGCCTGGCACAGGCCTCAGTCCTACAACCCCGAGGTCATGACTTGGGCTGATACCAAGAGTCCGACGTGCAAGGGACTAAGCCACCCTGCTGCCCCGGATATAAAATGTTTTATAATTCAAGTACATCATAATGATGAAACGGGAAGGAACTAAACGGAATACAAATAAATACGACGTTAAGATGCGAGTCCTTCTGAAGCTAACAACGAATGTGCTATACTTTCATATTTTACGTTTCATTGACTAGACGACGAAGGAGATAAAGATTTAGCAGAGAAAGAGGATTCACCAAGTACACGTGACCATCACAAACCTACTGTCAGCTTTGGCATGAAGCGAGGGACATGTTGTCTTCTCTCGGGTTAAAGTTTGGCTTGTTGTTGCTTTAAGCGTTAATTTCAAACTTACACGGTATAATTTCATTCCGGGTAAATACGTGGATTATTGGAGGGAACAGCCACAGAAAACTTGCTTAGTATCTGCATTAGTGGAACTCGGTGGCAGATGCTCTCATCCGTTGAGAATTTCACTTGCTTACTCGTGACCTTAAAGGTGAGTATTTAGAAGCGTTGGGGAGGCAGAAGTCTTTCTCAAGTGTTTTGAGTGAGTAAATGGAGCAGGGAATGGAAAGAATGTCTATGAAATGACTACTATCAGCAAAACATCAGAAGCACGAGCCAAGAGCCTACGAAATGGAATTTTTGGCATTAAGACCCAAGTTCCAAGAAATGCCTTCATGACATCCCGACTCCATTCTGTTAGCACTGGAAGAGGACTACGGACAGTGGGGGTACGTTCTTGAACCAGAGGAAAAGTAACGCACCAGAAGCATAAAACGTGGATGACGTTGCCACTGCTGTAGCATCAACGCGGGAGAGTGGTTCGGAAACCGCATCTCAGTTCGAAAGCGAAGCACTTTCTTCAAACGAAATCTTCTGTGTGAGCCCAAGATGCACAACAGGGAGAAGGAGGACTAGCTCTGCTTGAAGTCGCAGGGAGTGGCTGGGGATGTTAGCCGTGCGGACCCCCTCACACCCTGAGATACGACCGAAGCCCTCCCAGGACCCCACGGAGCAGACTGTGAAAACCAACGGGGGGTATGAGGAAACTCTCAACCACGAGCACCGGAGGGAACAGGTTATTCAAAGTTTTTGTTGCTTCCCAGCATCGTTTTCCCAATTCCCCTTCCTAACAGTACCTCGAAATGCTGAGTACGTATTCTGGATGGATTCGACACCCTTCTTGACTCTGGAAAGTGGCTCGTGTTTGGCTTACGCCAGTCACCATATCCCATCTCCAGGCCACACTAGTTGGTTCAGCGGGGAGTACGCGGTGCAGCTCGGGTAATCAGAGCTGTGAGCATCAGGTCCCAGTGGCTGGTCTTTATTTTTTGGTTGTTTTGGTTTTGAATCCTAACAGCGAAGCGGACTCTCTTTTGTGCTAGATTTGTACCCGAAAGCACATAGGCCCAGAAGCTGCCGAACTGTTATATTGTGACAATAATGGAAAAGGCTCCCCAAATGGAGCCAACCATGGAAGGAAATGGCACTGAGAACTAGAGACAGCCATTCCGGGGAATTCATCTGAGCTACTGGTCAAGAGTTGCCTGAAACCAGTCTGACTTCTCAGTTCCATGAAAATAAATTTCCTTTTTTTTTTTTATTTTTAAGATTTTATTTGTAAGTAACCTCTACAGCCAACGTGGGGCTCGAACCTACAACCCTGAGATTGATCAAGAGTCACATGCTCCACCGACTGCACCAGCCAGATGCCCTTCTTTTTTTTTTTTTTTCCTTTTTTAAGATTTTATTTATTTATTCATGAGAGACACACACAGAGAGAGAGTCAGAGACACAGGCAGAGGGAGAAGCAGGCTCCCTGCAGGGAGCCCGACGCGGGACTCAATCCTGGGACCCCGAGGTCCTGGCCTGGGCTGAAGGCAGATGCTCAACCGCCTGAGCCCCCCAGGTGCCCTTCCTTTATCCTTTAAACTATCTTCTGACTGGGTTTTCTGTTATAACAGGAAAATACTGTAACTGGTGTCTATTGTACCCCAGCACCTACAAGAGGACCTAACACATAGTGAGTAGCTTGGCAAATATTTGTTGACTGAATGAGTTAAGAGTTAGAACATGGGTTCTAATCCCAGTTTTGCTCCTGACAATTCATTTAACTACTCCAGGTCGTACGTCCTTTACTGGTAAAACCAAAGGGTTCGCTCAGATTGTGCTGGAAAGTCCATCTCTGCTCCAACGCTCTGAGGCTCTCTGTGCCTTTGCGCTGATAATTTCTCATATATTTGCTCCTCAGCCAACTTGCAGAGGTTTGAGAATTAATGCATTGATTCAATTATGTGCAAGTTTAGCCCTGAGGATTTTTCATTAGCTGTGGGTTAAGGTGGTCCTGGTCCTCCCTCCGCCGACGGCCTCAGTGTGAAATTATGGTGACCCACAGTGGGGAAGCTGTATGTTGGAGACCTAGGAATGGAGGATCCATGGGAGTCAAAGCTGGGTTATTATTATTATTTGCTTAAGAGTTTCCTGAACATCTGTGGAAGGGGATGAGTGTAAGTTCTAGATGATTGCCAAGAGAAAACCGTATTATTTGAGGGTAATTGCAGGGATACGTGGAATTCTTAATCAGAATTTTAGAATAGTGTGAGTCTGTGAGCAGAATGTATTAGAAATGGAAAGGAGTGCTTTTTGGGGGGGAAAAAGAAAATGTGATCCACCTATAAAGCCTCACCAACGTAAGGTTGGCCCTGTCTGAGGCACGTCAAAGCACCATCATGTTTGGACCTTTGGCAGATAAGATGGGAGCAAAATCTCAGTCCTTTCTTTATAAGCCTCCATCTTTCAGGTCGTTCTCCGTTACGTCCCCATCTGGAGCAGATTCAACAGAAATAGGAGGTAAGTGAGCCACATACACAGTTTTATATTTTCCTAACAGCCACATTAAAAGCAAGTAGAGAGACATGGGTGGAGTTAATTTTAGTAATCTATTTTATTTAACCCCATATACCCCAAATATTATCATTCTGGCACGGGCTCAATGCAAGAAGTTACTAATGAGATATATTATTATTATTATTATTATTATTATTATTATTATTAATATTCCAGTGCTCCGTCTTAAGAATCTGAAACTACAGGACATTCGATTCAGAGTTGAGGGTATTTCAAGCGCTCGGTAGCCTCCTAGGCGTGTAGGGATCGACAGAGATCGAGAGGACAGTTGCCTCCTCCTGAGTTTTGGGTGGTGTTCTTTGTGCTGGGTGGACTTTGGGGTATGAAGCAGGTGCACGCTGCAGCTGAAATCTGAGGAGCCGGCCTGTCTTTTCTCCTGGGCAGGAGGGGGCTCATGCTCCCTTGTCCGGGCCGGGGGCTGGGCCCATAGCTTGGACGGCGCACCCCGTGCAGCTGGAAGCTACTTGACGACTCTGTGCAGGGTAAGCGGCGGGGCCCCCCTCGTGCTTTAGGTCCTAGGCCTACTCCCTGGCTTCGGGACTTTCCCCGGGGGGCCAGCTCGTGGTTTAGACGCCCCCCTTCCCGCCCGCAGTCCCTCTTCCCTGTCGCCTTAGCAGACGGCAGCCCCTGCCCTGGGCCGCAGGGGAGCAACGGGCAAGGAGACACAGAGATGCTCACACTTGCCTTGGGCCTCTTCACAGGCGGTGACATGGGTCACAGGGAAGCAAGCAGGGGACCTGAGCAGGACAGAAGCAAGAGGGAAGAAGGTGAGCAGAGTGAGGAGACAGTGTCTGATACGGGCCCCCTTCCCCGGGCTCCCCTGGGGACAGGCCACACCCGGACCCGATGTGGGCTTCGGGAGGACGGGTGGGCAGGACAGGCAGGCTCCAGAAGATTTCCCTGGCCCAGGAGTCTGGGCGAGGAGCAGAGCCACCACCGTGGGGGGAGCCTCGAGGCCACATCCCCGCCTGTCCGCCCCCCCAGATGCTGGAGCTCCACGAAGACGGGAGCGTCCCACGACTTCCTACCACGCTGGCGGGCTCCCCAGGCGGCAGGAGAGTTCTCGGGTGGGCCGTGCCGAGCTCCGAGCTCGGCCTGCACAGCTGTGTCCGTGGACCGGGACCCGCCACAGCCGGGGCGCCAGCTGAGGTCACGGCACGTGACAAAGCTATCCCCGCATGAGCGACACCTGGCCTAGCCGCCCGTCCAGAGGGAGGAGTGCACGGGGTCGGCTTCGGCGTGGGGGGCACGATGGGCAGTGGGGGCTGCGCAGAGCCAGGTCAGGGCCTACCACAGGTTCCTGACCCAGGGAAACAGACATTTTTGGGGAAAAAAAAAAATATACCAAATGCTAGGTACTATCTAAGCTCTTGACAAATAGCTCCCTTACTTCACATATAGCCCTATGATGTAGGAACTGTTCTTAGCACCCCTCTTCACATATGACGACCCCGAGTCATAAAGAGGCTAAAAGTCACTCGGAAAGGGCAGCGGCAGGATTTGAACCCAGGCAATTAGGGTTTACCGGGCGGCTCACACACCTGTGTCAGGTCACAGGCTGCACAAGACTCAGGAACTGATGGAAGGAATATCCTGGTTGGGGGAACCTGTACGTTTGCTGTCAAGGTCCTGGACACTAAGTAACTTGTGTCCACGCTCTGCCCTGGTCTTTAATCCCCGTATTTGCATACGTCTTACCTGTGAACCTCTTTTTAATAAGTTATCATGAACTTGAAATCCAAACACAATGTGCTTGAGTCTGTCTTCCAAAAAATTGAACAGCTGAGCCATTAAATGCAGAGGCTCCCAACTGCCTTTCCTTATTCACAGATGAAAGACGGTGACTGGGATGAGTGCCTTCACCCGCACGTACCCTCCCCCTGGAGAGCTGATCTGACCCCGGGGGAAGGGCATGAGGAGTCCTCTCCAGATTCAGACCTTTAAGGCCCAAGATTCCCTGCTGAAATCCTGGGTCCCAACCAATTTTTAGAAAAAATTTGAATTCAGATAAAAAAAAAAAAATAGATCTAAAGGACCAATGGCCCACTATCTTGGGCAGCAGGGTTAGCACCATGGGATGAACACCAGCAGGGCAGTCCAATGCCATACAAAGATTCTGAGGCATTAGGGGGACATCTGGGGACAGGGAACCCTTTCCCGGTGCCCCTACAACTATAATTGCAGCCCTGTTTGCCCGATCTCCCTGTCCTGGCTCCCAATCCTTGCTGGAAGGCAATTTCCCCCCGATTTAAAAGCCGCTGGCTGGCCTGACCTCTCGCTATATTCCTTGAACTGCCTGGGGTCCCTACCTTTGATCTTCCTCGCTCTGATCTGTTCTGCCCACACTGATGTCTATTTGGTAAGGCTCTTTGATTCCAGCTGAACTGTTATCTGAAATCATAGAGACAATAGAACTAATAAAGACATGAGGTCTGAAGTGGAGACGACGTGGGAAGCTCAGATTTACAGGGAGGCTCTGGGCAAGAGACTTTATGCCTTCGTGGCTCAGATTCTCCCTGGGAGGTAGTAAAGGTAGGTTCTCGGGTGTAACGTGCGCACCTGGGCCTCATCACAGTGTCTGAGCAGTTAGGCTGACGTTAACGGTTAATGTGATTGTTGTGAGCGTTCTCTGCCGTGAGCCTCCATCCTCCCAGGTCTCTCCTCAGTACCCTTCACAGATCAACCACTACATGTGCCGGACTAACCAGCAATCAGTTCTGGGTTACCTGAGTCCTTTCCCACAGCCAATCAAAACGTGCGTCCTTAATCCTTTCGGGCAGCATTTTTGGGGAAGATGTTTCTGTATCTGTAATGATAACATGCTTGCTTTTTCATCAATCTCTACGGCTCTACAGTAAATGTAATGACTTTTTTTGCAGTTCTTTTTAATACTCGGCATCATTGGAATGCTGGCTTCTTATGACTGCATCGTGTGTCCGCCCTGCAGACTGTACCTACCCACGGCAAATGGTATCTCTTGGTGTTCTGTGCGCCCATAAATCATCCTGTTTTGCACAATGTAAGAATTCAATGAGAACCTGTCGACCGACCAGTCCTTTCACATAAAGGAGAAGACAAAGCTCCTCGTTCCCTATCCCAGGGTGCCTCACCTTGCCCAGCCCCTACAGAAAAGCGTTTCTGCCTCCACATTCCTTCACTGAACCCGCAGCTAGAGAGAACCTCAGTCTAGGCATGACGTTAAAATGAGAAAACACTTTTGTCCCCATAGAACTTACTGTTTCCTGTATACTCTCTCCTCGTACATTTTTCTGCCAGAAATTTCTTTCTCTAGGAAATGAATACTGCTTTCAATAAAATTCCATTAAGTGGATATCATGTACTTCTGATTCCTATAAGAAAATAAAGTCTTAAAATGTCTCTGTTTGCATCATCCTGTTTTGCAGATTATTTCTAAGAATATGAAGCCACGGATCATCTAGGGAATCTTTCCATGAGATGCGATCTATGAATCAAACTACAAAACTCCTTTCTAGGACTCAATAATTCTGTCTCTGGTCTCTGGAGCACTCTATTATCATGTCTTCTAAAACTATCTTATAACACAAACTTTATTTTTTTTTTTTTAAGATTTACTTATTCATGAGAGATACAGAGAGAGGCAGAGACACAGGCAGAGGGAGAAGCAGGCTCCCTACAGGGAGCCTGACATGGGACTCGATCCCAAGACCCCGGGGTCATGCCCTGGGCTGAAGGCAGCTGAAGGCAGACGCTCAACCACGGAGCCCATCAGATGCCCTAACACATACTTTTGATTAAGTTGTGCCAACACATTTCCTCTCACTATTAAAGTGAAATTGAAAGGTATTTTTTTTTAATTTTTTATTTATTTATGATAGTCACAGAGAGAGAGAGAGAGAGAGGCAGAGACACAGACAGAGGGAGAAGCAGGCTCCATGCTCCGGGAGCCCGACGTGGGATTCGATCCCGGGTCTCCAGGATCGCGCCCTGGGCCAAAGCCAGGCGCCAAACCGCTGCGCCACCCAGGGATCCCTGAAAGGTATTTTAACATTGCAAATACATTTAATTTTTTCATAACATGTACATATACCCATCTTAAAAATGACTGAAATAGCCCAACAGCAGCTACTTAACAATGAGGATGAAAGTCAAAGGAATATTTTTTTTTTAATTTTTATTTATTAATGATAGTCACAGAGAGAGAGAGAGAGAGAGAGGCAGAGACATAGGCAGAGGGAGAAGCAGGCTCCATGCACCGGGAGCCCGACGTGGGATTCGATCCCGGGTCTCCAGGATCGTGCCCTGGGCCAAAGGCAGGCGCTAAACCGCTGCGCCACCCAGGGATCCCTAGTCAAAGGAATATTAAAACTCCATGACTTGGAATGCACAGGAGATTGTGAATTATTATATTTTCAGGTTGACAGTGATTCAGGAATCTCTTTTTGTTGGGTAAGTTTTGGAGAAATGCTATCCAAAATACCTTTCTCCCCTGAAAATATGCTAAATGAATCTTCTTTTGATAACTAATGATTTTGCTATGCTTATGAATATAAGCAAGATATTACTCATAGCATTCTTAAAAATGTAGACAGCATAGGAAATCAAATTAACGTATGATGGTATCAGGTTGCTGTTGTTTCCAGTAAATGCCTAATGTTTCTTTTAATTATCACCAGTGGAGGTCGGGAAATAAGGAGTGAAAAAATGGATATCTCTGTTGGACTGTAGGTGACTGAGATTTTTACAAAATATTCAAACAATGTATAAATCTTTTTCCAGTAGATAAGCATTTAATAATTATCTAAATTAGAATCTTTTTTCAAGACCCTGGGCCTATTAGACATAGTTTTTTTGTAAAATACTTCAAGATCTTTATTAACCACTTTAATTCAGGCAATTATAACCTCCATGTTAAGATTCAAAAACAGATTAAAAAAATACTTGGAAAGAAAAAGATTTTCAGTACGGTTTGAACTCTTATTTTATGTACTCTCTTTTCTCATTAAATCTAGTTTAAAAAAAAAATTCTTAGCTAGTTAAACAGTGAATTATCCAATACTCCAGATAAGAAAAAAGCTATTTGAACTTCTAACATATCTCCTCATCTTCAAAGCTTTGGAATTTGTTATTTTCAGGTAGCTTTCCGCCAACCTTGTTTTAGATGGAATCTCATTTCTCTTAAAGTTTCCACCACTGGTTTCTAACAGAAAAAGAAAAGCTTAAAAAAAAAACTTACTGATAAAAAAAAAAAAAAAAAAAAACTTACTGATAACCAAAGTCTCAAAATGAAGTTGTGTGAAGTCGTGTTTGTGGTTTTTTTTTTTTTTTTTTTCCATAGAAGTATTTATGGGCCACAATACTGAAAACACCCTGATGGCATCAAGAGAGACTATAGGAGTGTGGGGGCACAGAACCACTGGTCTCCTTGCAAAACTGGGCAAAGGAGAACAGGGATTATCTTCTTCTTCTTCTTCCCACTCCAAAGTCATCAAGTGTCAAAAGTAATTAATCAAGTGAAAAAAGCCAGATGAGAAAGACAAATACTGGGCACTGTCAATCACACATGGAATCTCAAACAACAACAACGAAATCAAACTCATAGAAACAGAGTAGAAGAGTGGTTGCAGGGTGGGGAAAATATGGAGAGGAGGGTAAAAGGGTACAAACTTTCTTCTAGACGATAAATAAGGCCTGAGGATCTAATATAAAATGTGATGACTACAGTTGGTAACACCGCACTGCATAATTGAAATTTGCTATGAGTAGAATTAAATATCTGTAACTACACTTATCTATAATCTATAAAGTGATGGATGTATTAATTAAGTAGATGAGGGAATTCTTTCACAGTGTATACATATAGCAAATCACAATGATACACATTTTAAATATCTCATGATTTTATGTGTTAATTATACCTCAATAAAGGTGAAATTTTAAAAACCAATAATTAAGAACTGAAGAGTAACACCCATATTCATTTGCAGAGAGATAGGTTTTTATAATTAAGGAGGTAAAAACTAATAATGTGGTTATAGTTAGTAATTTCTATAGTGCAGAAAAAAATCTGAAATACCAAAAGAAAAATATGAAGAGTTTTCTTAATAATGCAACCCAAAAAGACTATCAACCCTGTGTTGGGTCTCTTTCCAGATTCTTCTAGAGATGTCTAAATAAAAATTTTTTTGAAAGAATCATAATATCAATATTATTTTCAAAACTGCTTTTTTACTTAATATAGTATTGTTCTTGTTCTAAAAATAAAAAGAGCCAGATTATCATATGCAAGTAATCTCCTATATAGAAAATACATGATTTATTTAACTCATTGTTTATTGATTGGGGTTTATGACTGCTTCCAGACCTTTGCTCTTATAAACTCTGTGATGAAGAACACTGTCTGTACATCATGCATTTGTGGAATTATTTCAGGATGCATTTCTAGAAGTGGTAATATTCTATCAAAGGACATATATAATCTGCATTTTGATGCATATTTATAAACAGCATTTCTAAACATACCATATTATGCCTCACTCATGTTATACAAAAATGTCCATTTCATCAACATTACTCATAATAACTATTACAACTCACTTTCATTTGCCCTTTGGAGTTTAGTTTTAACTTGATTTTTACTACTAGTGAGGTCGAACATATTTTCATGTGTTTACTGGCCATTTTAACCTTTTTCTGTCTCTCAATTTCCTAATGTGGTATTTTTCTCTTCCTTCTTTTTACTGCTTTACTACTCTAAGAGTCTTTCATGGTTTTCATTCCATTTAGTGGGTGTGTTATCAGATGTTCAGTGACAAGTGTGGGCTGGTGATGTAAATCTGAAAGTGGCAGCCCATGAGAGGTATTTAAAGTCCAGGAACAGATGTGAGCACCTATGAGGAGAGTTTAGAAAACAAGGAGAGATGGGTCCAGGACAGAATCTGGGGAAAATTTTTCGTTGGAAAGTTGGGCAAAGGAAGAAAGGCCAGCAAAATCAACAAGGCTAGAATTGTTAATAAGGCAGAAAGAATGTCAAAAGAATGCAGAGTCACAATAAGGGAAAAGAATGTATCAAAATGGAGGAAGTGGTTGATGACATGTAATTCTGCTGAGAGGCCTAAAAAATGTCTGTAGGGTTTGGCTGTCTGAAGGTCACTGGCGACCCAGTGAAAGTAGTTCTTTCCGGTAGAAGGCTGGGGTGGTAATGTTGCCAAAGCCAACCTGGAGCGGGTTAATGAGTGAACTGGATTGCAAATGGCAGATGTAGCGTGCATGAACACTCTTTTCAAGTGGTAAGGCTGTGGGAGTGGAACAGAAAGACTGGGCAGTTGCTGGAGGGAGAGTCTGGGTCGAGTTTGGAGATATCAGCTCACTTTGATGGAGATGATCCAGTAGAGGAAAATCTGAACTGAAGGAGAATGATGAGAAAGACTAAGGAGGTAATTTTTTAAGAAAGTAAACGGCAATGGGTTCTAGCAAAAGGATCGACTCTTCTAAATACCTCTGGCCAAAGTCACCAACGTCTTTCAGACCAGTTCTCATCAAACTAGATACAGTTAACACAACTGACCATTTATTCCCTCTGCTCCTCAACTTTAGTGACACCTGTCTCTCCTGGTTCTTATCTATCCTTTCCGAGTATATCTTCTAACCTCTTTTGGGGGCATCTCTTCCTTGTCCACCTATCCTTTGTGCATTTCAGAATCCCACCTCTGGTTCATATTTCTTCTCATTTTACCTCCTCTCCCTAAGTGATCACTTTTAGCCTTCCAGGCAAACTGTCAATGGCACGTGCATCGCAATGTAATTCTAAGCTTGGCAAATGGATTTTATATCCAATCATCTGATGGAGACCTTCAACTATATGTCCCACATGTACTTACGACTCAAGGATCCCACTCTGAACTCATCACACTCCCTTCACGTTAAGATTTGCCTCCTATCTCCTATTCTCTAAGCTAATGACATTGTCAACTACCAGCTGCCCTATCCACATATCTCGGTCATGTTCTGTCCCTTCCCCTCCTACCCTCCTCATATATAAGACTTAACTATGTTTGATTATTGATTTGAAAGAATCGTGACAGAGGAAAGGGGTGAAGATTAAGGAGAATTGAAGAAGTAAGGCTGTCCGTGTAGAGAGGTAGATGGTGAGGAAAAACGTGTTTGGGATGTGACGGGTGGGGGTGACTGAAGGTTCACTATTGTCAAGGAAACTGGAGAGCTGTGTAGGAAAATATAATAGGACTGACAATGTAGATATGACGTTGGGACCAATGAATAAAGTGACTACTCACTGATACTATTCTGACAACTGTAACAAAATAAAAAAAAATGAGTATTCTCATCTGGCAGTTTCTAGAGTTCACTGGAAACTTACTGGGGATGGATTACAGGTGAAACCAATTACAGTCCTTGGACTCCTGTGCCCTGTTGCATAGGTTGTTGGTCTCCAAGACAGAAAGCAAGCTCAGAGGTGGCATCAGTGCTATCTACTGGAAAGGCAAGTAGTTTAATTTCTCAGGTATCAGTAAGTTTACTTGCCTGAAATATCCCTTCTCTCATGTTTGTTGATGCCCTACATCTGCCTAAAGGAAAAATGCTTGAATTCAGAGATAAGGTTCACAAATTAGAAAGTACTTAGCAAGAATCTGAACCTGAAAAAATTCAAAAGTTATGTTTTGAAAATAAATGGAGTCCCATTTCCTAACTTTTAACTTGTTAAATTAAGTTCAGTGGAGAAGCATTAGTTAACCATATACAAGTCAGTTCATGAGAGAAGCAAGAAAAAACAATCACTGATTTTCATTTTCATTTTACAATGCAATGTGTGGGTTTCCTTTCCAAAAATTCTCAGAAGTACATCAAATTATGAGGAATAGAGAACAACATTAATACTTATCATGCAGGCTTGAGAACAATAATTTTGCCAATATTCATGTCACTGTTTTCTGCCTCACAGACATGTCACCAGGAACCTTTTGATAGGTGACAAGTACTAGATTTTTTTCAAATAAAATGTTTGCTCCAATCTTTCTGATCAAAAGGACACACAAGACATCTCTATTTGAAATTATGAAAGTATTTGGCCAAGATAAGATTCGTGTTCATACTGAGCACTCAAATATTAGGTCACAGTTCAAATAACCTGGGGAAAATCCAGTTTCGATTGCAAGAAACATGTCTAGTTGCCAACTAGATGTCCTGTTTAGTACCATTGTTCTCATTTCTACAGAGAACAGTGCCTCCCCCATTTTCATCGTCTTGCCTCTACACAAAAATGCCAGCCTGGGTCCAAAGCATAGTCATTATATTCTTGACACAAACTCTCAAAAATTAGCAACTGTGATATAGAATGAAAAAAATTAAATAACTGAAGATTTACTGGTGGATAATTTAATCATTATAAGAATGGCAGTGATAAGAATGAGTCGGTATGATGAAGTCACTTTTGCAATAATGATCCAACTATCTACCTCAGTAAAAAGACAGTGGCACTTATTTTTAAAGGAGATAAACTTACATGTAAGCAAGAAGCTTTGTTAGAAAGATTAAAAACTTCATATATGTGGGAATGCATATATGAGCCTGGGGGTGCTCAGTGTTGAGCATCAGCCTTCAGCTCAGGCCGTGATCCTGGGGTCCTGGGACCGAGTCCCGCATCGGGCTCCCTGCATGGAGCCTGCTTCTCCCTCTGCCTGTGTCTCTTCCTCTCTCTCTTTCTCTGTGTCTCTTATGAATAGATAAATAAAATCTTTAAAAATTAAAAATAAAAAAAAACCCACTTCATTTGGGGCTGTCTACATTTTTCCATGACAATCAGCACCAAAGAACAAAAGGCTAACATAGAGCTGGAAATAAGATATATTTAGCACCCACTCTTTCCCACCATTAGGCAGACCATTGAGAACCGAGTGTCCGGAACACACCGTGTTCAGGGTGGGGCCCTAGGCCTTGGGGTGGGGGGAGAGTGAAGCGGACACCAAGTTCCACAGGACAGAGCGGAGATTCAGATCTACGGAAGACAAGGGAGAGGCCCTCTTCCCAGAAACAGGGCAGCAGATATAATTCGAGCTTCCGGAGCAGGAGTATTTACTTATTTGTATATTGTTATTAGGTGAGGATGTGATCAAAGGAATCAGTTGCTGAATCTAGGGAACAAACAGGACTGGCCGAGCTGCCATTAGACCTGGGAATTCCCAAGGACCTGGGGGGCAGGGTGGTGGGAAACAGAAGCCCAGCAGAGCAAGTAATTTCTCTCCTGGTCAGTGTCCCAGTGTCCGTGTCAGTGGATTCCTTCATGAGTTCCAGGTCACTAGTTCCAGAAAGTGTGGCTTCCTTGGCCATCTCTCCCGAAAAGATGTGTAGTACCCCTCTCCCTTTCTCCAGTTCTCATGATACGAGTGCTATAGACACATTTATTTAACGAAGAGGGAAAAAATATCTACTTCTAAAACTTCATCATCTCCCCTTGTGTACAGATACATGGCATTAAGTTTGTATGCAGGTCCTGGGCTTTCCACCAGACAACCCATCATGAATGTGCTCACAGAGAAGAGCGTAAGTGGGAAGCCCGTTCAGATCTGCCCCAGCTTCTCTGTGCCCCTGCCGCTCTTCCTCAATACTCAGGGGAAGAGAAAATAAATTGGAGAGATGGCAACAGTATATATCCCCTAACATTTTTATAAACAGCACTTCAAAACTTTACCAAAAGAAATTCATTCTAGGGGTGCCGGGCTGGCTCATTTGGTTAGCATCTGAGTCTTGATTTCAGCTCAGGCCATGACCACAGGGTTGGGAGACTAAGCCCCACGTCAGGTTCCACACTGGGTGTGGAGTCTGCTTAAGATTCTCTCTTTCCCTCTCCCCCAGTGTCTCTCCCTCTCTTCTATCTCCCTCTAAAAAACAAACAACAACAACAAAAAAAACATTCTAACCCAACGACAAGAGGAAACAGGTCTGAAACAACACGAGCTTTGCTTGTTCTGACCAATTACTTCCTTTTCCCAAAGTATAACTGAGGGATGCTCACAGGTATTTGCTTGTCAAGTGACAATTCAGAAATGGTGGATTGGGCCACTTCATGAAATTATGGTTGACCCTTGAACAACATAGGTTTGAGCTATGCAGGTCCACTTACATGTAAATTGTTTTCAATAAATAAAGTACGGTACTGTAAATGTATTTTCCTTATGATTTTCTTAATATTTTCTTTTCTCCAGCTGACTTTATTGTAAGAACACAGTATATAATACATATGATATATGGAATATACGGTTAACCAACCGTTGATGTTTTTATCATAGGCTTCTGGTCATCAGTAGGCTATTAGTAGTTAAGTTTTGGGGGAGTCAGAGTTATGGGTGGATTTTTGACTGTCTAGGGGTTGACACCCTTAATTCCTGCCTTGTTCAATGGTCAACTGTAGTCATTTCTTTGGGTAACAAGTACTGAAGGCAGGAATTAAAAAGCTATCGGCGTGGTAACAATTATTTTCTTCTCCATGGTTAACACTCTAGCTCAAATAAGTTGAGGGAATAAGGCACTGAGGGTGGAAACTCAGGCTGGATGGGTTTTGATGAGGAACAGTGATGAGGCTGGTGCTCATGGCGGTTCCTGGTCTGGATGAAGCCCCACATAAGACAAAAACTGACCCAAGAAGGCCACTGAATATGCCAAAGAGAAGGTATGGGGCTCTGAATATGCCCTTCAGGCCTCATTCCAGTATCTCAAGTTGCAGAATTTATGGTCTAAGGGTTAAGAATTTTATGGCTATTAGATCACTATCTTCCAACACTTAACATTATATGATTCTAAAATTTCATTAGTTGCTTTCTAACACTTCAACTATATAAACTAGTCACACTTCAGAAAGCAAAGAGCAAAAAGCTCTGTTGAACACTTACGTATCAAGCATGGTGTCAGGCAATGCTGTTATCATCTTATATAACTCAAATCCTGTGAAGAAGGAGTTATCTTCCTATTTTATAGGTGAAAAGAGACTCACTGTAATTAACCATCTTACCCAGCATCTATGCAACAAAGCTTGGAGGTCTAATTCCAAAGTTCCTGCTCTATCTATCACATCATGATATTGCTCTAAAAAACCCATTATTTATGTACCACCCATCAAAACAGGGACATATCAAAGGAAACAGACATGGCTGGCTCTAGAGAGGTCCATGAGCTTCTGATTAAAGCAAAATTTGAGTGGTTATGTGATTTCTCGGAAGGGACAGTTTAGAATTTTCACTGAATTCCCAAAGGTCAAGCCATAAAATTAGAAAAACCATTGCACTCAATGTATTTAGAAAGTAACAGCCATATTCAGCTTCAGTTCCACCATATGGCATCTTGAGCTTATTCCCAACATACTCAATTTTCTCCAGTGATTGAAACAAGGCTGGAAACCTTAGAAAGAAGAAGATTAAATAATAATGAAATATATGAGAATCCATTTGGCTATGTGTGGTGTTTGGCAGCTCTCCATATAATTTCTGGTTATCAGTACACCCTGGGGGCTACTGGAGGTTCATTAATATAACTTTAGACTGGGAGATCCTTCGAGATCATAGAGTCCGATTCCCTCCATTTACAGATGACAGAACCAAGACTCAAAGGGCTAGAGTGACTCATACATTGTCACATAACGTTTCACTGGCTTGATAATGAACTTAATATTTCCCTGACAATCAGTCACTTTGGGCCATCATCTGTACTTCCTTGGTCAGTCAAGGGAAGGAGAAACCATGGGCTCATGCTCAAATTGCCCCTTCCAGTTCTCATATTGATCTAGCATAACCAAATACTATTTAGTTTTTGAGTTCTAATCAGATTTGCTGTGGTGGCACCACAGCCGTCTGGCACCAGTGTGGTCTGCAGACAATGTCAGGAAAAGTTGACATGGGGCTGAAGATTCTTGTATTTGGAATTAATAAACCAAAGAAAAAAAAAAGATCCCACCAACCCAGAAGATGCACTTCTCAAATGCAACTTAATGATGCAGACCGTGGCAATTTTGCTAATATAAGCCCACTTATAATGATAAAAATTAGTAATTTAATTAGTCTGTTACAAATGAAAACATTTTCTCTACACCATTATTTGAAAGCATTATGATTCTATTGATTACTTTCTCAGTGAAAATGTAAGAAGAAACTTTTTTAAGTCTATTTAAAAATCTTTAGACTTTGAGTTAAGAAGAAACTGCTAAAATAAATTGTATTTCTCGACTGCATTACAAAATTTCACTTTGGTTCAATATGATGCATGCTCTTGGTCATCTAACATGATCCCTGCAAGTACTGAAATAAATCAGATATTTGAAATAAACACACGCAGAAAAATTCACTTAAATTAACAAATAGGCAAGAGACCACATGCACAACAGAGATGAGGTCCCAGGAAGTTCTACACACACACACACACACAGCGTGAGCTCGAGCAAATCACCTAGCCTCTGCTCTCAGATTTTAAATCTGATTCTATCATGACATTTTTATCCCTAAATATGAAGGTAAGAAGCATATGTTCATTATAGGAAAGAAAGAGTTAACCACGTAAATGACATTTAAACTAGATTAACAAGAATGAGTTGTTAAGAATTAACAATGATCACAAAGAAAGTGGGGATTTAGAAAAATTAAGTATATTTCAGTTGAGATGTTGCATTTGAGGAAGAAGTTCCCACTAGCCTTATTAAAACAATTTATTGCAAAGTCTTAGAATCAGAAAGGAATCTTCAAAGTCGTCCCTCAGGTACAATCCACAATGGAAATTTCCTCACCAGTGCCTATCCTTTCCTGGACCCCTTCTCCTATAGTTTTTGGAGCTCTTGAAACAAAACAGGTGAGACGAGGTACATAGACAGTAAATCAGTAGCTAGACTAGCAAAGAGCGATAGAGAAGTCAAATAGCTCATAATATAATTTCCCTGGATGAACAGATAATCTAAATTATAAATATAATTAATGCAGGTCTTTGGGAGGCTTAACTTTAACATGCATATATTTTATATTTAAAAAACCAATTATAACTTCAAATTGAAGCAAAAATCTAATTAGCATATTGCTGACTCATTATCCCTCTTCCTAGGCTTGTATTCTAATTTTCTTTTTCAGTTTCGCTACATTTTGCCCCTTCATTGCAGATAACATCCTCCTACAGAACAGGAGGCAATGCACACATTCAATAGGAGGTCCCAGTGAGTCTTCTTTCTGCCTTAAAATGAACATTTATCTTAAGAGACATCTTTTGTCATTTCTCTCCTTTTCTCCTGCTCCGGAAAAAGAATTTGCTACCCAACTTCCTAACATGAATCCTACACTTTCTACTCTCCATCTGATTCCCACCTGCCCACAGGAAGACCTTACTCTGTTAAGTCCTCTCTTTCTCACATTTCTCACCCTTCCTGGCGGCCTTAAATGTGTCCTCGACATATTAAACAAGCAGGAAAATGTCAGAATGTTAGATCATGGATGATCCTGGTGAGCCACTGAACAAATCCTATTTGAAATGCATACTAATGCTACATTTCTTTGAATATATTTTAATAATTTTAACATATGTATCAAGTTCTCTCTTTTTTTTTAAGATTTACTTATTTATTTGAGAAGGAGAGCACATGCGGGGGAGAGGCAGGGGGAGAGGCAGAGGGAGAGGTGGAGAGAGAATTCTCAAGCACACTCCCCTCTAGCGTGGAGCCTGAGTCCATGACCTAAGCTGAGATCAAAAGCAGGCCACTGAAGTGACTCGGCCACCCAGGTACCCCTTCCATAGGTTCTTTAAAGTCTTTGACTGCTAAAGTCTAATTCTGGGTCAGCAGGAGTTAGTTTCTATTGACTCTCACCTCTCTCTCTTGTTTTTTTTTTTTTTTTTTTTTTTTTTTTTAAACCATAGGCCACATTTTCCTGTCTCCTTACACACACAGTAATTTTGCTCGAATACCAGATGTGGTACAAGATCAACGACAGAGATTCTGGAGCCTGTCTTCTCCCTGTGAGGAGTGCTGATCTCATTCTATCCAGCAGGCAGTTAAATAATCAGCTGATCACCTCGGTCCTGGGTAGGCTTGGTCTACACATTTTTAGGGCGGATCCGTGGAACGCTCAAGGTGTTCCTCTATGCCCTGTAAGTGGGCAAGACTTAACTTTGAAGCATCTTCCTTTTGAATCTTACCATGTCTGCTTTTAAGCTCTGAAGGGTAGGGTGTGATCTTAACTCCAAAGGGGAAGGCCTTTCTAGTCCAGCTTCAGAAGTCGAGGATGATAACAGGATGTGAAGAAGCCACTAACATGGCTGGAATGGAAAACCAGCGTCTGCCCAGTGCTGTTCCATTCTCAGCCCCTCAGAAGTCATGCACTGCTTAGCCTCGGGGTGGGGGGGGTGTAGGGGGCTCATCCTGAGCCCAGGTCTCAGCCACGGATCCCTGTAGGATGTCCACAGGAACTCTGGGACTCCCTCTGCGCACATGCATAGGAAAGTGCAATTACTGACGTGACATCTGATGGACGAGCTGAATACAGTAAAGGGGCTAGCACGTAGGTATGGGGGAGGGTGAGCACTCCAGGTCCAGGAAACAGCAAGTGCAAGAGCCTTACAATGTCCATTCTTGCACGGTGGTGTGAACCAAGAGTTGGTTCTGAGGTACTGAGGTACTGAGACTCATGGGGAGTGGAGGAGGGGTGAAAGCAGCCTCGTAGGCCTCGGCAAGGATTTGACAGCTACTCTGAGCGAAATGGCCAGGCCCTTGGAGGGTTTTGAGCAGAGGAGCCACAGGGTCAAACTTAAGTTTTAAAGGGCGGCCGAGCTGAGAATTAATTGTAGCAGAATAAAGACGAAGGGCTGATGTTGGAATAATGCAGGTGAGACAATATTGTGGCAAGAACGAGGACAATAATGGCAGAGAAGCTGAGAAGTGGTTAGATGTATTTTGAAGATGGAACCCACAGGTAATCCTAATGGATTAGATTCGGAGTAGGAGAGAAAGAAGCTTGTGTCCTGAGCAACTGGAAGGATGACATCACCGTCTGCTGAAATGGGAAAAAGGGGCTGAAAGAGAATTAGCAGGAACATCAAGATCGGTTTGGGATCTTTAAATTTGCCGCGCATATTAGAATCTAAGTGATACACTCTGTTGTCTCGGAGTCTGGAGCCCCAGGGCCGGGGCTGGGTGGGAATTATGCGCCTAGTGATGGTATTTAAAGCCCTAAGACCGCAATACATCATCCTGGGAGGGAGAAGAGAAAGCTGCTGAGGCCCGAAGTCTGAGCTCTTCTTGTTAGGCAGTTGGGGACACGAGGGGGAATGAGGCGGAGAAACGGGAGGCAGCGGGAAAGACGGAAACCTAGGAAAGCAGGGTCCCTGAAAGCCAAGTGCAAACAAAAAGGCTCCAGAGAAAAGGGGATGAAGTGTGCCAAAGGCCAGAAGGTGCAACCGGAGGAAGAATGAGAGCCGACCGCCATGTGTGCCACACGGAGTCACTGGTGACCCTGGGGAGCAGTTTCAGGGAGGCGACGGGGTGGCCGCTGGGCTGGAGAGGGTCCCAGGGAGGAGGGGAGGCCCGGAGACGGAGGGCGACAGCTGTATGGAGAAGCCCTGCCCTCGAGGGGAGCAGAAGGACTAGGTGGCCGTCGGGGGGAAGGGGGGGCCGAGACCCGACGGATTCAACACGAAGGGGTGACAGCACGTTTACCTGGGGTGGGAATGAGGTAGTCGAGGCTGCTGGGACGGTGCAGGGTGAGGTGGGAGCTGGCAGGGGCGCAGGGGACGGGATCGGGGGACCAGTGAGTGTCAGGATCCCCGGGATTCGCTCAGAGGAGCGGCCGGCACGTGGCCGTGGCCGTGGGCTCCGGGCGTCCCCTGATGGCTACTGTTGTGAATGCAACGGGGAGCATGGAGAGCGGCTGGGCAGTTGTACGGGGACACGCGGGGGCTTCGGACGCCACGGTGACGGGTGGGTGCGGGGCGCGGTGACCTGAGGCCGCTGATGGCCCAGCAGGTGCCGGCGCAGCCAGCACGGCGGGGGGTCTGCCCAGAGATCCGGGGCACAGGCCCCACGGGAGGGTCGGGTTTGCTCATGGAGGGGTCTGAGCTGGAAGCGGGGGGCTGGAAGCATTTCACGCAGGACGAGATGAGTGCGCGGGCGAGAGGGCGGCAAAGCTGTGACCAGGCCACGCGCGGGGGAGGTGGCATCAGCAAGTGGCAGCGCTCCGAGCGGTGCTGGAGCTGAGGCGGGCAGCCAGGTGATGACAGGGCGCAGCCCCCGGTGCTGGGACGGCGGGGACCCTGGAGCCTGGGCACACGGCCCTCCTGGGTGGCGCCAGGCCCGGCCCGCGGGCGCCACGACTCTCCCCGCTCCCTGTGCCTCGTTCCACGGCCCTGGATCTGTGCGGAGCCCCTCGGTGGGGTGCAGCCCCCGGGGCCCCACGTCCCTGCCCACGGGCTGCCGCGGGAGAGGAGCAGCCACAGCCACAGCTTGCGTGGGCCCGGCTGCCTGGCCTTCCAGCTGCTTCCACGAGTCCGGTGCCGGGGCCTGTAGCACGGCCAGAACCAGGGGTGGCACTGACCCGTGGGCGACAGCACGGGGTGGCCACAGCCGGGCATGAGGGACACGCCAGCTGGGCTTCCCCAAGGATGGTAGGTGCCAGCGAATGTTCCCCGCAAAAGGCCAGAGAGTAAATATTCTCCTCTCGTGGCTGCCTGGGCCCCATAGCGACCAGTCACCTCTGCCTGTGTGGCCACAGCCACCACGGGAACGACACCCACGGCTGTGCTCCAATAAGCCCCTATCGCACACCCGGACACCTGCATTCCACTTGGTTTTCACGTGTCCCAATACGTTCGTTTTCTTCTGATTTATTTCCCCAACCATTTAAAAGTAGAAGCGAAAAAAAATTAAAAAAAAAAAAAAAGTATAAGTGGTCGTCGAAGACCTGGGCCCAGGCCTTGGACCGCAAGGCCGCAGTTGGCAGACTTCTGGGAGAGAGCAGAGTCTTGGCGGGCTTGGGGCAGACGTCGGTTTTCGACATTGGTGGGAGCTCAGCTTGGACATCTTTCCTGTGTTCGTGGCCCCTGCTTTGGGGTCACGGGGTATAATCTCGTCACTGTCTAAAAAATATTTTCCAAGCATCGTCTATTTTTTTTTATTTTATTTATTTATTTATTTATTTATTTATTTATTTATTTATTTAGCATCGTCTATTGACTGGCCAAATTTCACAGGGCTAGGAAAGCAGATGACCAAAAATAGAAAAAAATGGAGGAATTCATCCCCCCCCCCCAAAAAAAAAATGGAAAGAAAAGGTAGCAAACAGAGAAGGCAAGCTGGCGACCTGGAGACCCTCCGTCACGGTTACTTTAGTACTTTTACAAAACCAAAAAATAGAGATATCGAGTGACTCTCTGAAAACTACACATCTCTAAAGCGAAAGAGCCGGGATCAGAACCGTAGACCCCGTGGGTCCTCATCTCCTTGGCCATCCTGTGCCACAGTGTGATGCAAATCATGCCAACAGTTACTGCCGCCCCCCCCCCCCAGAATGCTCTGTGTGTATTTATTAGTTGAACGAATCGACTAATATTTAAGTAGTGACAGGGCCACAGAGTAAGGGTTCGGTAGCGTCATAACCAACAGGTAACTCATGCGTTTATGCCAAACAAGGGTACTCTTCGGACGAGCCATTGAAGAGCAAAAAGCACTCTTTCTGCACTCGCACAAATTCCCTTTGGGTAAAGGAGCCCATGATCCGCCACAGCTAAATCTCCAAAAGCTATGAGAGTAGAGGGAGAAGGAAAAAAAAAAAAAATCTCTGAGATTGGGGAAAGTTTCCAGGTGAAACACATCACAAGACCTCAGCACCGCTTTTTCAAGTTTCTTCCATGTAGCCCAAATTCCATAACACATGGGGCAATTCCGACAGCGAAGACTGGGGTCTAATGGGCACAAAGAGGCCTATTTTCTAAGCACATGCATTTGTCCCCTCCTTCTGACCTGATCCACTTAGCTCACTTTTGAGGAAGTACTTGCTCTTTCTCTACTTTACATTAAGGAAGTAATGAAATGGACTGATGTTCAGTTTGGGTTAGTTTAGATATTGTTGGAAGACATTACGATCCTTTGACTGCATTAGGACAAATCTCCGGTAAAGGCGCTACCCTATAAAGGGAAGAAGGATCCATTTGGCAAAGAATGAACATCAGGGAGACCTATTTGGGCTTTCCCTTTTCCCCAGATTGATTTTCCTTCATAGCGAAGGAAAGTGTACAGTCAGAATGTTTTCGATGTTTTATTTTGCTTTAAAACCAAGGAGAAAGGTCCAAAGGAATCCACAGGATTCACAGTTTTTCCAATTTGAAGTTGCAAATAATTGCCGAATTCCTTCCATCCCTAATAAGGATGATGCATTATTAATTTTTAATTCTTAATTAAATCCTTTTTAAGATTCTGCAACCCAGGGGTGGCTCTCCTTGGTTACACTATCAATAGCATATCGACTGTCAATAGTAAATAACGTAATAAGCAGAATTGGGGAAAAGGGCAGAACTGAATCACACTGCTTTTGCTTCTTTCCAATAGGAAATACCCAGCTGCTTACACGAGCAGTTACACAAGCAGTAACAGTAATTATAACAATAATAAAACCCTCTTTGTATAAATGCACATCTCAGGGTTTGTTTGTTTGTTTTTTAATCCTTCTTTTCTTCTTGGTTTTGCAATTTTATCATTTCTATCTGCTGAATAAATGGATACATTCCCGGGTTATGATGTCAGCTGCCCAGAATGTCCAACAGGCAAAGGCAAGAGGGAACAGTCCGTTGATAAAGGAATTCATTCTCAACTGTTCCATGCTTGAGTACGTATGTGGAGAAATTCCACGGACTTCAGGAAAAGACAAACGCAGATTTTATTCAGGGATGTTCTGAAAGGGTTATTAGTTCCAGGAGTTTCTTTCTATGTCCCTTCTCGAGGCCAAAGCGCTCTCATTCAAGGCTGCCTTGTCCAGGCAACGGTCTTAATTACGGAAGAGCAAATGATGACTTTCTAACATTTTACTCTCCTGTTTTAAAATATATTTTGAGGGATCCCTGGGTGGCGCAGCGGTTTGGCGCCTGCCTTTGGTCCAGGGCGCGATCCTGGAGACCCGGGATCGAATCCCATGTCGGGCTCCCGGTGCATGGAGCCTGCTTCTCCCTCTGCCTGTGTCTCTGCCCCTCTCTCTCTCTCTCTCTCTCTCTCTGTGACTATCATAAATAAATAAAAATTTAAAAAAATAAAATCTTTAAAAAAAAATAAATAAAATAAAATATATTTTGAAATCCTCCCAAACATGAGGTCACCCTGGTTATCGGTGATGAGAGGGCACCGTGGGTCTCCCCTCTTGCTCTGGGTGAGGGCCACGGGGATGGGCTTCGGGGCAGGCAGGTTAGCAGGAGAAACCCAAGACCATCAAACAGGCCACCCGTGACTGACAGCTGCGCCCGACTCTGGGGTTAAGTCAGGAGGGAGGAGCCCCAGAGGGGCCAGGGGCGGGCTTACACGCGCTCCTCAATTATTCTTATGAGATGTATACGGCTCCGAACGGGCACACCGCGCGGTAATAAAAAATACACGGAAATCAATAGCGATCCTTGCTGTTCGCTTCTACTTCTTGAATTTGAATGTAGGCAATTTAAGGCATTATTCTTTTTCTTGTCATTATTACTAATTTCTCTGCCCGAGGGTTGCATTTTCTGCATGGTTTTTGCTTTACAAATTCAACAGCCTTTCGAGGTCTGAGCCAAAACGAACGAAAATTTTCTCCCTGTATACAGTGAAACAAACGAAACCGAAAACGGAGGCGAATCGAGCAATTTGGGAGGAACGTGAGGTCTTTCTACAGTCATCAAAAAACAAAAAAAAAACAGGTATTTCAGTATTCTTTAGAAAGCGGGAAAGCGGGACACCATAGACTCTTAGCACAAACGGCCAACATTTTAATTGTTCATCAGCCGCATCCAGACTCCCGAATACCAGGCTCCGCTCGGAGGCCAGGGCTGTGGGCGGGAAGGGGAGGGAAGGGAAGGGAAGGGAAGAGGAGGGGAGGGGAGGGGAGGGGAGGGAAGGGAAGGGAAGGGAAGGGAAGGGAAGGGAAGGGAAGGGAAGGGAAGGGAAGGGAAGGGAAGGGAGGGGGCCTGAAGCAGGGGCCACACCAGGAGGGGCGGGCGCAGGCCGGGCCCAGCGCCTCTGGCTCCCACGCACCAGGCCTCGAAGCACACGCTCTTCTCCGAGCCGACGGGCCACGCGGGCGCTCTCAGGGCCTCCTTTAGAAAACCAGAAGGAAATGTGTTCTCCACGTCGGAGGAGCGCGCGGCTCCCGAGGCCAGTCTGCCGGGGTCGGGGCAGCCTCGGGGCCTCATGAAGATGAGGCCCGCTTCCCCCCTCGGCCCGCATCCCCCCCTTGGCCCACTTCCCGGCCTCGGCCCACTTTCCCTCCCGGGCCTGCTACCCTGCCTGGGCCCACTTCCCCATCTCAGCCCGCTTCCCCCCTCGGCCCACTATCCCCTCCGCCCGCTTCCCCTCCTCGGCGGCTTAGCCCCTTGGCTCCCATCCCCTCCTCAGCTCGGTGCTGCAGCCAACACTCCTGCACGGACGGACGGCGGCGCGCGGTGGGGCCACCAGGGTGCAGGGCCCGGGCCCCTTCGCCTCGCGTGCTCCGGGGCGGCCGGGGGAGAGGCGGGCGGCAGCAGCACAGGCGGGCGGGAGGGCGAGGGCCCGAGACGGAGCAGGGCAGCCAGCGGGCGCAGGAAGCCCACGGGCCCCGAGGACGGGGGCGCTGCCACCCCCACCCAGCCGGGCGCACGGAGCCGCAGCGGTCCTGACGCCGGGCTCCCAACGCAGGGCGCAGTGTGAGCGCCCGCGGGGACCCCGGTGGCTCAGCGGCCGGGGTAGGTGCACAGGTACCGGCCCAGTCGCATCCGTTCGGCCAAATTCTCGTCAGGATCGGACTGTGAGCCGAGAACAGGAGCTCAGGTAGCATTTCACTGGGAAATTCGGGCCAAGAGATGTGTCCTAAGACATGGGGACCGCTTCTGCAGGTGACACACCAGATCGCGGCCGGCGATGGGCCCTGCCCATGCAGCTCGGTGTGGCACCTGACTTGTTTTTTCAAGATCTGATTTATTTCTTCATTAGACACAGAGAGAGAGAGAGAGAGAGGCAGAGACCCAGGCAGAGGGAGAAGCAGGCTCCATGCAGGGAGGCCGACGCGGGACTCGATCCCAGGACCCCTGGGTCACGGTCTGGGCCAAAGGCAGACATTCCACCGCTGAGCCCCCCACTTAAGTTTTGATTTTATCTCATCTTTTCTCAGTAGTAAAACTTGGACAGGTACTAACAAGGGTAACAGGGCCCCTTCATTAGAATATGGATGATGCTTCCCAAAGCACACACAGTCCGCGGGTGTGGGGCCCCATTCTTGGAAGGATAGTCCTGTGCAAGGCAGTTTGGTCCCAAAAGTCTTAAAAAGTCATCCTGCAAGTAAGGAAGAGTGTTCTGGAAGGCCACAGAAGCTTTCTGGCCAGCTTATCCATTGCTGGGCATAAACAAACTTCTTTTCTCCCCGGAGCGGTGGGCCCCGACTCCTTGCTTCTCATTTCTATCCTCCAATCCCTGCGGCCTGCAGGAGGGGGGCGCGGGAACCAGACGCCCAGGGACAGGTCAGCGGGGACGGAGGACCCAGGAGGCGGCGCGGCTCCCCTCTTCCTCCCACCTTCCTCAGCCGAGACCCGAGACCCGAGACCCGCTGTGAGGTCCCCGAGGGAGCGCCACAATCCGGCTCGTCTCAGGCTGGCAAGGCCTCCAGGGCTGCAGGGAGTGGTTTACTTGGGAAGGCCCTTGGCCGCCGCCGCCGCCGCCCCCCAGGAACCAGGCCGACCATGAGCCTCGACCCGAAGCCAAGGGGACAGGACGGGGAGGCACAGGGAGCAAGTGCCCTAGAGGGGACACGGGCGCCTCGCACCGCGCCGGGCCAGAGCAGACCCGGAGCAGAGCAAGAAACAACAAAAAGCCCACCAGCCCGTCAGGTGCTGACGGAGCCTGGCACCCGGATCCACTGAAATCAAGCGGGATTCTCCGATGTTTCACGCGCGTGAGTTGAGGGAGAAGGTTGACATTTGTCCTGGAAAGGATCGTACGTCACAGAAGTGATGTTCTGAAGAGCACATCCTCAGCGGGCGCGCGGCGCGTAGGCACGCGTGTCTACGAAATATCCCGAGACCCCTAAGCGCCTCATGTGAAGACATTAAGTGAAGAAGGACGCACGCTCTCCAGAATGAACTGCATATTGATGTAAAAAAAAAAATTTTTTTTCCCCGTCTTCTTGTTTATTTTGAACGATGGCTTTTAAAAAAAATGTACTATGTGGCCACGGGCATGTCTGCGCTCACTGTTCCTTTTTCAAGCAGTCTCCAGAGTTGAATCCTGCATTCTTGCCATATGCCAAGGGTTAGGCCATTAATATGTAAAAGAAGCTGGTATCCAGAGAATTGACTTTATAATTGGAGAACACCAAAATAAACCCAACACTTCTGAACAATGCGGCGCCACAGCATCCCCGTTCTCTTAGGCTATTAGGCCATGTCCAATTTTCTCGGTCTGTCGGAAGATCCAGCTGCCTCCATGTGCCAGGGAAGCTTTAATTATGGTGACTTTTCCTCCCCCTGGAAAGCCTCTTCCTGTGGTTTGAAAGTTTGAATTATTCAAGCCCATGTTAATACACTGTCGCGAAGGCTCCGCTTGGCCCACGGAGGCGCGCTGGAACTGTTCTCTTTTCACAGATTTGATTTCTTTCCCCACCCACCCTCCTCTCCTCCCTCCTCGTCCTTTCCTTTCTCATTCCCTTTGCTCCCATTGTTAAAGGCAAGAACCGGGGAGCCCCAAGCACTGATCATTCAACTCATGGAACTGCTTACGGCCTATCTCTTAGGGACTACTCGTGTCAAGTCCCAAGAAAAGGAATCTCTCAACTAAAAAGTTCCACAAGGATCAAGCTCCATTCCTTAACCCTGTTTTAGAAAAAGTCGTACAATTTATGTAATCTGTTGGCCAGCATTCCAGAGCCTTTAAATATACATCTCTTTAGGGGGTCCCTGGGTGGCTCAGCGGCTGACCGTCTCCCGTTGGCTCAGGGCGTGACCCCGGGGTCCCGGGATCGAGTCCCACATCGAGCCTGCTTCTCCCTCTGCCTGTGTCTCTGCCTCTCTCTCTGTGTCTCTCATGAATAAATACATAAAAATCTTGAAAAAAAGATCCTTTAAAAAAATATGTATACATCTCGTCAAAAGAAGTTGTTAATTTGGTTTCACTCCTAACACAGAACCAGCCGGAGAACTCTAGATCGTTCCTGTGGAAGCTACAAAGAGTTAATATATGCGAATGCTGTTTGGAACCTAAATTCTAGATTCCAGTCCTTGATCAACGTTTTTAGGTTTTGCTTATGAAAATAGCAACCCTAGCCTTCTTCTATTCTAAGTTTTAGTCCAGATCTGAGTTGTCACCGTGGCTTCTCTGTAACCAAAGTCAGCATCGAGATGCTCTGTGGCATCCCTGGATGAAGGGCTGCCATGAGTTCCAGGCTCTGTTCATTATTCACCACCTGCCAGGCCTCTCAGAGGCTTAATTTTCTCTTCTATGCGGGGATCCCCAGGTGGCTCAGCAGCTAAGCATCTCCCTTCGGCCCAGGGCGTGATCCCGGGGACCCGGATCGAGTCCCACATCGGGGTCCCCACAGGGAGCCTGCTTCTCCCTCTGCCTGGGTCTCTGCCTCTCTCTCTGGGTCTCTCAGGAATAAATAAATAAAATATTTAAAAATAATTTTCTCACCTATGAAAACGGAGTAGCAATATAAACACTATTGAGAACCTGGAAAATTCCAACAGGATTGTATTCAGCAAAGTGTTTTTTTTTTTTTTCAAAACTCAGAAGTAGTATATAAACTAAGATGTCTTCGCTATGATTTTTTTCATGTAATGAGAGAAACACCATCTTTGGTTTATACTCCAAGTCATTCAGTTAAATAAATAACGTTTTAGAACCCTTTCTTCCGTGTCTGTGTGCTCACAGAAAGAAGTTGCAGGGTTTACGGTGCAGTGGGATTCTCTCCCTTTTATGCACATTAAGTCTGTTTTTAGGGGGGAAAGGGAAAAAAAAGGCAGCGAAGAAAAAATATGCTACACAAGTTTTCTAGTTAATGAGCCAGAGAGCTTGTGAAAGTTGCTGCTGATACTAAGAAAAATGCTCTTAGAAACTGGGATGAAAAAAAAAATGATCTCTCTTCAAAAAGAACCCCCAATTTTTAAATTTTTTTAATGCCCCCTCCCAATTTTTTTTTAGCAGTGGGTGAAATATTTAGACAGAAAACACAGACATAAAGAACTTAATAGTGCATGTGTCTCTGGGATTGGAAAAGCTGGAACCCAACCCATTGCACCAGTTGGAGTGGATCTCCCCGTGCACCGCAGACCCTTGGATGCGAACTGCTGTCGGCCTCTGAGCCACCAGGAATCTGGTCTTAAACATTCAATGTCAAGAAAAACAAAACAGAACTCTAACCCCACCTTTAAAGGTGACAACAAAATGACTGCGCTCGTGCAGTATCCCCTCGAAACTGCTTGGTCCGCCCTATACAGGGAATTTAAGACTCATTAAAGAAGTTTAAAGTTTCACACCGAATCTATATGGACTCTATTTCTCACCTTGACAGCGGGGTCTTCGTTGACGAGTCCGTTCAGCATGTTCGTGCTGGAGGCTTTGTACTATGCTGGCCCGTTCCTTGACAAAGGCAGTTTTTCGGGTGCTAATTGCAGAGTTGTTGCAAGTCAAATATTTTTAATGCTTTCTTAAGTGTGTCCTTTTCTTACGGTGAGAAACCAGTCGTGAAATCATTCACTACCGAAGAACGGTGCCAAATGTTGAGCAGCTATGTCTGGACCGAGAGACATCTAGTCTCAGGCACAACTGAGAACCAGAAAATTCTGTGATCACTTTCACCTGTGTGTCTATCTCCTCAACAGCAACCCAAGGCGAATTTTGAATTTCCAACTCCTGAAAGTCTGGGCCAATGACTCTTGGAGCAAGAGAAAAGAAGAGCTGAGAAGTCCTTTACTATGAGTATCGCAAAACCTTAGGACATTTTCCATAATAAGTGGTGGGAAGCAAAAATTATGTATTAAGAGTTTATAGCTAGACTAAACTTATCTTGTAGAAGTAAAAAAGTAAATCTTAAGATGTTTTTCTCTGATATACACACGTGTGTACACAGATGCACATGAACAGCCGATTTAAGGGAAAAATTACTACATTTTATCAAGTTAAATTAGGTCAGAAGAGAGAGAGAAAAAATATCCATAAGACTAAAATTCAGGTTGGTGTGCAGCTCCAGTTCATCTCTATATACATTTACAGGACCCATTCTCTAAAGTGCTAGACTGTTCTATCTGCATATCATTCTCATACATATACCAGTTTAATGACATAAAAGACACTGGCTAGTAAATATCTGAATGGTTATTAGCCAAGTATGTCGTACTGTATTGATTAATTTGTATAATAAATAAAAATAGAGGATAACAGGCATGTTAAGTTCTACTGGGAAGAAGCTTGTTTCCTCTCCCAATTAAACGTCTCAGATAAATTGTTAATTTCCATTCTTCCTTTTTTTAGACTAACCTGGAATTTCAAACAGTGACTTACTAAATTCTTTTCCTCAAGCGTAGTTTTGCTTTTCGCATTTTGTTATTCACTCTCAATTAGAAAAAATAAATTTAGAAAGAAACTTAGAAAGTTATAACAAATGACAAAAAAGTCTGTCTTAATATTTATTATAAATAACGTGTTGAGAAGAAAAACTACCTACATTTTTGCCTGCTACCCTTACTTCTGTGGAGCTGTTAAGATCTTAGTAACATTCCAATTTTAATGCATTAAGAAAAAGATAAAAATGAAATAACAACTAGACTAGAACAGTTGTGTCTGTTTAGAAGATGTTAAAGAGGACTGGAGTCATGCTTAAAGATTTCTAACATAAATTACTGTGTTAGCCCTTTTTTATTCTCATTTAAACAATATATGTAGGCTTTATTCGTGTGCATTTTAGACAATTTAGAGAATACAATAAAAATGAAGAACAAGAATTGCTTTTAAGCCCAATTATCCAGAGATAAAGCACTGTTAATATCAAGCATTAATAATAATATAATTATAGCTAAACTGATCACCTACTCTCTGTATCAGTCTCACACACACACATACACAATATATACTTGAAGCAAAATATATAATTTAGAACGGACTATATGTATAAAATCATCATCTCCATTTTGCAGATGAGGAAATTAAGGTGCAGAGATGATTTAGCAACTTCGTCAGAGGCAGAGTTCACATGTTTAATAAGTAGAGAAACTGGGATTTGAAGTTGGGCCCTCCCCAAGACTGTGATCACAGCCACAACTCTGTTACACGGGGCTTTTCTCTGGGTGTATAAAAAGGGACTGGAATTCATACATACTGTTTTATAATCTGTTTTTCGTCCATGTAACATACTCTGAACCTCTTCTCAGATCATGAAGCAATCACCTACCAGGGCACTTGGAAAAGCAGCGTACTGACAAGTGAGAGACCCTGTAGTATAGCTGTTGCTGGCCCAGACAAGAAGTGCTGTTTTCTGACATGTATTCAAATCAAGCAAACATCACCCTCTTTAGGCAAACAGAAATTATCATAGCAAAACTGACCAATGATCTGCTCAGTCCAATATCCTATTTCTGAAAATGCCCAACGCTGGCTATTTTGGCAGGAGACATAAAATCCCCCATAAAGTACCTAATTGTGTGATTCGCCACAGTGAGATGAAAATTTCCCCTTCGTCCAGTTTCTCATCTTCTCCCACCTAAATGCTTTAGAGGGAATAGTCCTTGAAATTTTATCCTACTGAAACCAGTCATGTGTGAAGATGTTATTTTAACACATACATACACGCTCACATATGCACTATAAATACAAAGTCATGAGTTATTCCTGGGTAGCTTAAAAAATCCAGAAATTATTGTACCTACTTCTATAAATACATAATATACCAAGCACATATACATAATTAATCCATTACATTTATAAGAAAATATCTGCCAGGTAATATATAGTGCCAGTGAAAACAACAGGTAAATAGCATTCAATAAAATAATCCTTTCCTCCATTAACAATGTATTGTAAAAACATTTTTTTTTTTTTCTTTAAGGGAGGGAGAGGGGGAAGGCAGAGGGAGAGAAAAAATCTTAAGCAGGCTCCCCACCCTGGTGTGGAGCCCAATATGGAGCTTGATCTCACAAGCCTGAGGTTATGACCTGAGTGGAAATCAAGAGTTGGCACTAAACCCACGCGCCCTTAAAAACACATTCCTCAAGCAAGGTAACCAAAGGGCAATTCTTGAGTGGCAACATTCATCGGGTGTATTTCTTCACAGTGCAAATCAGAAAACCAACGCAATCGTATATTTTAGTTTGTTGTATATATACTCAAAGTCCCATCACCCACTCATACTATAGTGTACTTAGAATTTAATGGGGTTCTAAAAATCTCACCAAGTATAGTGGCAGGGTAGCCAGGACGGCAGGGATACTTAAGGGCTTAACAAAACAAACAAAAAACTCTTCTTTGAAATCTTGTCTTTCTCTAATAAGAGCCTGGTATCATCTACTTCCTGCCTCTTGGAACACCTGCTCTTAGAGCCCTGGGCGGCCATGTGGAGATAGGCAGATAGACAGACAGAAGGATATTCAGATATAGACACACAGACATATGACCCAAGGTCCAAGAGCTTTGAGAGTCTGAGTGAATGATTATCGTTGGCTGGACAGACTGCTAAAGATTTCATGCAGAAGAAGGCCCCTACACTGTATTTCCAGCCCCATGCATCTCTAGAATTTTTTGCTTGTCTCCTGTTGCCATCCCCCAAAACAACCAGGATATTAGATGTAGTCTGTGCCCAAGGATTTCAATAAAAGTAATTTTGTCCAATAGTGATGGGGATCATCGCCCTATCACCCTGGGGCTTTTCCCTGACCTAATCAGCTACTAATTAATCATCCTGACTTACCGTAATAGCACAGATCCGTACTTCCCTGAGAACACAGACCATACTTCATGAACTTTATATTTCAGATGCCTAGCACGATTCCTGGGGCAGAGAAGATGTTCAGTACATCTTCAAGGAACAGGGCCTGACATGCATCAGGTCCTTGTTAAATGCTAGTTGGTGGAACATCTGGATGGATGAATGAATATTTTTAGCCATTGACCAAGTTTCTCTATTTAATGCCCTCTTCTATGTTTCAGTCTGGAATACACACATTTTAAAGTCTATATCATGGGAGGTATCATAATAAAACACTGTGGTTTTTACACTGAAAATATATTCCTGGTATAAAGACAATTCGGTCACCATTTAAAGAAATAACACACGTTGAATACCCATCAGTACTATTTATAAATTGTTCCTTGAGTAGGAAAAAAAAATGCTGCAACTGCTTCCAAATCAGCAAAGTAGACAGCCAGTAAGTCCAAGAGACATGTAAATATTATACGTATGTAAGAACAACTAACTCTGGGTATTTATCTTAAAAACTGAAGACATAAAGTTCAAAGTTACCCAATCAATTATCTTCCTCTTACTGTTTTTTTTTTAACTTTTTTTTTTTTTAAGACTTTATTTTTAAGTGCACCCAGTGTGGGCCTCAAACTCACAACCCCTGAGATCAAGTGTCACGTGCTCTCCCAACTGAGCCAGTCAAGCGCCCCTCCCTCTTGCTATTTCCAAGGGGCTCCAGGTGAGCACTGATGGAGTTAATTTACCACGATTCTCCCCTGCCCGTGACATCTTATTTCCCCTCAGGTAAGCGAAAGAGAAGCTACTCCAGGAGGCTGGTTTCCTTATAAATCTGCAGATGATGAAACCTTGAGTCAATCATAACCTTGTTTCAGTTTGTCAGCTGAGGACATTAATACCTGTCATGTATCTCACTCTCAGGAAGACCCTGGAGAGCAATACTTTCCAACGCTCGCCCTGCAAACATGTTCTACAAGTGCGAGTTTTACACTTTGCATCATTACTTAAGTGATGGACAGATCGAAATCTAAAGGAGTAAACGAGGTCTGCTTCCGATTTTCCAAACTTTCTTTCTATGAACTTTGAAATCAAAGCTACACACCTGGGGATCCCTGGGTGGCGCAGTGGTTTGGCGCCTGCCTTTGGCCCAGGGCACGATCCTGGAGACCTGGGATCGAATCCCACATCAGGCTCCCGGTGCATGGAGCCTGCTTCTCCCTCTGCCTGTGTCTCTGCCTCTCTCTCTCTCTCTCTCTCTGTGACTATCATAAATAAATAAAATAAAATAAATAAATAAAATAAATAAAATAAAATAAATAAAAAAATAAAATAAAAAAAAAAAAAAAACAAAGCTACACACCTTACGCTCAAGGTTACCTCTCTCGACCACGGCGGTCAATTAAGCACGAGACGTCCAGTGGGAGATCGGCAGCCAGCCCTGGGTATCAACCAGTGAGCACTGTATGTGCAATAAAACATACACTAGTCTGCCTGATAAAGAACAAAAGGAGTTCGTTTCCTTTATGACAATGATATACAAGCTCTGAGGAGCCTAAAACACTAACGACATCAACCGATAGAAGAATTCTCTGTCCTTCGGAGTCAGTGAAATGCAGCACAGTGACAGGTGGCATCTTTCTCTAAGTTTCCTACTTGTGTCCTATTTGAAAATGGTCAGAGAGAGAGAGATTTATATGACATACAAGGGTGAGGGGGTTTTATTTTCTAATTTCAACTACAATCACATCTTTAGAATCTAATTAACGTGTCAATGCAATCTTTTAAAAGACACATAAAACACCGTAGGATCAGCTTTCAAAAAGTGTGCCCTGTGCCAAATGCACTGGCTCCTGCCTTCAGCAGTGCAGGCTGAAGAAGTCCAACGGGTCAATCCTTTGTTCTTTTCTAGAATCCCAGAATAACCAGGAGTCAATTATGTTTAAGGGGAGCATTCAGAGTGCTTTACAGAGAGCATGGTTTAAAAAAAACAAATAAACTAGAAGCCCCATTCTGGAATTTCTTCTATAAATTATGTCCCTTCTGATCAAGATCAGACAGAACTGGACTCCTGACAGAGGAGATCACACAGAAAGAGGTAACGCCAAAAGGGATTTTATTTTCTTCAAGGTTGTTCAATTCCACAGTCTCCTGTTCCTCACCAGCCTTGTCCTAAGAGAATTCACACTACCATGAATAATTTTTTTCAAAGTCATTTGAATACCAGATGGTATATCAAAGTCGATGCTAAATTTTTCTTTTGAAACATAGGCTCATCGGGAACGCATTTTTTTTATTTCTAAAGCTACAACTTCACAATTACTAGGTGCCATTTGTATTGGTACTGTCACATCCGCCTAAGAAAGTTAAGAAAAAAAAAAGAGATAGTATTTTTTTTTACAAGAGTTGTGTGACTCATTTTTTTTCCTTTTTATTTTTTTATTTTTTATTTCTCTTTATTTATTTATGATAGTCACAGAGAGAGAGGCAGAGACACAGGCAGAGGGAGAAGCAGGCTCCATGCACCGGGAGCCCGATGTGGGATTCGATCCCGGGTCTCCAGGATCGCGCCCTGGGCCAAAGGCAGGCGCCAAACCGCTGCGCCACCCAGGGATCCCTTTTTTTTCCTTTTTAAAGAGAAACCATTAACCTCCATGGGGGACGCTGTCAATTATTAAAAAAGAAAAATAATCTCCTCACTGTTGCTCCTCATTGCCGGATCAAGTAGCAAGTGTGAAACTGGGTCTGGGGACCTAACAGGGCCCAGTGATGGGAGGTCAGCCCTACGCAGCCTCCTTTAGGTACGATTCTTTCTGTCCTCTGTCAAATGGGTTCTTCTCAGTCCGCTGTCCAAGGCAAGGCTGACCGACGCCTTGCTCCCCTGGAGATGAACCAAGTCTCTACGTAGCTGGGTTCAGTCCCACCGGCCCTACCCTAAGCACTCCCGTGTAACTACTGAGTTGAGGGGGGTGGGGAGGCACATGCTTTCAGAGACCTCTTCCTTGGGGCAGGCAGCGGGCTGATTAAAACAGGTACACAGTTGTGTACACTTCACAGGAGGGAGCCATCCAGTCTCTTAGGATGGTTTTTGTTTTGTATTTATTCTGCTACTACTGAGGCAGCTCATCTAAGGACTTAAGGGTAATTGCACTAAGCATTTAGGGAGCTGCAAGCTATTAGCGGATGTAATGGAAAGAACAGGAAAGAAAGTCAAGTCAATCATTCATTTGACAGATATTTATGAGACCCGGTGTTGGGCCCCGATTCTCCATGTGATGAGGCGCTGGATTTATAGATAAAGGCAGTGCCGTGGGTGAGGTGGGTACTGACTTCTGCAAGGCATTTAGTGAGCCCTTTGTAATGTCCTTGTGGACAGAATGAAGAAAGGTGGGCTGCCTAATAGGGAGATTGATAGGAATGTCTGATAAATGTGCGGTGTCACGAGGAAGGAGAGCTGTAATGTCAGCCCTGGGGCCTCAGAGTTCAGTTCTTTCTTATCCACCATTTGTTATCAGCGCTTTTAATGAAGATACAAAGAGCCTCTTGATCAGCTTAGTGTAAAGCTCTTGGGCCCTGGGTTTGAAACTGGGCTTTGACACAAATCTGGAATTTAAATTCTGCAAGCTTCTGTTTTCTCGCCTGCAAAAAGAGCAGATTTCTCAGAATCGCCTGGAGGATGGAAGCAGATGCACGCGAGCACTGAGTAGGTACCTAATACCCCAAGGTGCGTTCTACAAAACAAACCTGCACAGGACACAGAAAGAAAGACCAGCTATGTGGTTTACAGCAAGATCGGGATTTAAAATAATCCTGACATATGGGAATAAGGGAGGAATAAACAACCTTTAAAAGGAATAATGAGTTTCATGAAGGCCAGTCCATTTTTATCTTGCTTATCAGTATATTCCAAGCATCTATTACAGACTTTGGGAGATTTCAAGAAAAAAAAAAAAAAAAGGTTGACCGAGTGACTGAATGAATAAGGCCTAAATTGAAGCGCAAAGGTCATTTTATCAAGTGTTGGGAGTCGGACACTAGAGAAGACACACTCCTCTCTCACGCTGCCCATGGTCTGGTGTGGCCTGGCGAGGAGAGAGACCAGTCCAAGGAGAATCACAGTGCGCTAAGTGCCGAGTGTCCTGGGACCCTGGGAGCACTCGAGAGAAGCTCTTAACTTGAGCCCTGGAAAGAATAAGCCACGAGGCAGGTGGGATGGGATCTCTGAGCTGTGTAAGAGGTGGTCGAAGGAAAAGAGAGTAGCCAAGGAAGGAAGGGGGTTCTAGGCAGAAGAAGTCGCCTGTGGTCCAGAGGGGAGAAAGAGCTTCCAGTGTTGAGGTCACAGAAGTGAATTCTCGGGGACAATCCCTGAAAGTGATTTCAGGTTACGCTGCACAAGTAACAAGTCAGGAAGAGCTTCAAACGCTAAACTGAGGACTGTGAGAAGTACCCACCAGACTAAGCAGCGTCTCTGAAGTCTCCTACTCCGGATAGGGATTGGTTTTTGTTTCAGAAAGCTCGCTCTTGTCCCAGTGAAGACGTGATTGGACGTAAAGACCCACGAGGAGACCGGTGTGGAACAACAGGCAAGACACGAAGAGGTCCCGAGCGAAAGCAGCTCATGGGGCAACTGAATTATAAGTTAGGAGCGAGATCTAAATTGGGGACATACTTTTGTGAATCCTCAGAATATGGGATGGGACACACGCAACGTACAGAACCACTCGCTAAGTATGCGTACGACATGAGCAAATGCTGAATGCCACCTTGGAAAGCAACTCCAACCTTTAAAAAGGTGAACCCATGAAGGAGTTGAGGGGAAGGAGTCAGAAGCGGGAGGAAACGGAGGAGGGAGTTTGAGGACCTCAAAAGCGGGAAGACCTTCCCTCCCAACAGGGCTGGATGTTGCAGAGACTTAAATACACTCAGGATCTGGTGCCCGGAAGATCATCAGTAACTCCACAAGGGCACGTTTCAGAAGAATTTAGGCCAAAGGAGAAGCCGGACTATGGCACTTGCTGGAGTAAACTACAAGTGAAGGAGCAAGAACAATGACGGCAAACATCTCTCCCATGAAGCTTGACACAAAATCAGGGAGAGATTTTAAGCTATGGAAAGAGTTGGATGAGGATCTTCATCCAGAAAGGGGACCAGGCTGTCACTGGATCCCAATCATACGTCACGGAGAGAGAACTGAAGGAGAGGCAGCTGCAGGAAATGTGGAATTTTTGCCCCTGTTCGGGAGGCAGCATTAGGAGAAGGAGGGCTGACGCAGGGACGTGGACATTGGCTCAACGTAGGAAAAAACTGCAGAATTAGAATCAGTCAACAACACGGTGCTCATGCTCGACCAGGTTACAAACTTCTTGCCTTTGAAGCATTCAGGCAGAGCCTGGCTACGCTTGGCCGGGATGCGCAGTAAGCACGCTAGCCATCGATGGAAAGTTGGACTGGATGGTTTTATTTTTTATTTATTTATTTATTTATTTATTTATTTATTTATTTATTTATTTATGATAGACAGAGAGAGAGAGAGAGAAGCAGAGACACAGGCAGAGGGAGAAGCAGGCTCCATGCAGGGAGCCTGACGTGGGACTCGATCCCGGGATTCCAGGATCAGGCCCTGGGCCGAAGGCAGGCGCTGAACCGCTGAGCCACCCAGGGATCCCCATGGACTGGATGGTTTTAGATGTCTCTTTGAACCCCTAAAATTAATCTGGCTAAGTCTGAAGTTATAAAACTTTTCTCCCACATCTAATCTATTTAAAGACATGACTTCTGATATAGAAAGAGCTTTCTTCATGACTCTGAAGTAGTTTTAAGATCATGCAATATGAAGTCACTGATTATGTTCCAATCATACTGGCTGCAATACACGTATTTCAAAAGCCTTTCGGAAATTCTTGTGAAGATCAAATGTCTAATTCTTCTATTTATCTTTCTTTTTTTTTTTTCTCTCTCTCTTAATTCTGAACTAATACCTGAAGGTGAGCATGTCTGTGTATTCAAGGATTACAGTTTCCTTACTGGATGGAGAAGCTTAATCTCACAGATAATTATTTACATACTAATGGCGGACACATAATTATCTCACAAATAATCATATACATGCTAATTAATAAGGCACTAGGAACCTTTTCGAAACCCAAGTGCCTGGAAACAGAGCTAAATTACAGCCAAGCACAAGATTTTATCCTGGAAGTGTGTACTCACGCTCATCTCTCTATTCCTCTTTCTTGTTTTCACACACATGCACACACACCCTTCACAAAATTAGGAAATAAGAGGACCCTGGGTGGCTTAGGGGTGTGGCGCCTGCCTTTGGCCTGGGACTCGATCCTGGAGTCCTGGGATCGAGTCCCACATCGGGCTCCCTGCATGGAGCCTGCTTCTCCCTCTACCTCTACCTTGTCTCTGTCTCTCTGTCTTTCATGAATAAATAAATAAATAAATAAATATTTTTTAAAAATTAGGAAATAAGGTAAAATGTATTAAGAGAAGATGAATGGAAAATGAATATGAATCATAACTACCTTTTCTAATGCCCCTTCATCAAATCAGGTATCAAAAAAATTTCATCCATAAGGTGGTAAGTTCCTAAGTGAGCAGCCATCTAACACAAGCAGTGTCAGGCACAGAATAAATCCTCAAAAACTTACGTTCCCTTCTCCAATAAGAAATTACACGCTTGATTTAGGACAAGGGGAATTTGGCCAAACATGGAGGAGAACTGTGTTGACTACTGCAATGTTTAACTTTGCGACATTTGCAGACACGTCGGATAAGTAAAACTTCTCTTAAAGTACAAACAATGAGTTCAAGGCTTTCTATGGGAAGCTGACATGTCTAGCTCCTGCTGCTTCAAACATCAAACTGTCATAGAATAAGGTCATTTTTAGCCGGGGACCGCGAATATCCCAACACCTGAGATAACCACGTTGAGAATAACAGTAGAAGAGCATGAAAAATAAATATACAGAAGGGAAGCAACGACTCAGAACTCATGTATGAGCAATTATTTCCTTAACATTCTTAAGGACGGTGCTCCTTAGCGCTCTATAAACTAGGTCTGCTGTGACGGAAGCTAAAAAGATTGCTCAGGGACCGCCAGACCATATCCGAGTGGCTCCTTCACAGCTTGTACAATCTTCAGGCCTCCACCAAGTGGCAAATAAGATAGTCGTAAGTGGAAGGGAGTTCAATTATTTGAACAGTCCCATGTGTATGTCCCACGGGTTTCTATTAGATTTGAAAGTCGCTTCTATTGTGAATCTACGCTCCAAGGAGCTAACCATGCAGAATGTTCTAAAATAAACAGTCATAGTAGGCCAAACAGTCACATATTTCTCAGTGTAAAGGCTGCTGCTCTGCTCAGTATGGAAAAAAAGTACTCACAAAATCTAGATTTCTTATCTATTTTTCCAGAGCGAAACTAAAAGTGGTTCATCTCGCCATTCGTAAGCTACTGTACGACATTCATGTTTTTACCCAGCAGAAGCCTGTTGCGTTCCGCTCAATTGTCAGTAACTGGGGGTACACGTCAAGTAGACTTCACTCGGCTAAGCAGCAATATCTGTAGAACGATACCTCCGTTAATCAGAGATCCCGCCGCAGATTCATGGAGGATTATCTGAAGTTTTTGTATTTGCTTTTGTTCTGACGAAAAGGTGACCTTATTCAGATTACATCAAGTTACTGTTATTAAAATCATTTTAAAAATAAGATATTTAATACGTCCATATGTTCCCGTGTACACAAACTTAGACATATTACTGTTAAGCTCAGAATTAAAACGTGATCCTACATCTCTGTACCCAGCACAGAGATGCGAGTATAATCCACGGGAAAAACACCGAACTAGATACAGCCACACGAATAAGAAAGAACTTCTAAAATTCATGTATCTATTCTTTTTTTTTTAAGATTTATTTATTTATTTATTCACGACAGACACACAGAGAGAGGCAGAGACACAGGCAGAGGGAGAAGCAGGCTCCATGCAGGGAGTCCGATGTGGGACTCGATCCCAGGTCTCCAGGATCACACCCTGGGTCAAAGGCGGCGCTAAACCACTGAGCCACCGGGGCTGCCCTTATATATCTATTCTTAAAGGTAATTTCTTGTCCCCCAGAAACATTATCATCCCGATGATGATCCCCTCACATGGTGCTATAAAACTATCTGGAGAGAAGACAAATACATATCATCCCTTCTGTTGAAGTCAAGGACGGAGCGATGAGCTGGGAACTCTCGAATCCCTAAGAGCCACTAGTTGGAAAGAGCCAAAATGAAAGATATTCCCGAAAACAACCCAATGTGAATAAAAGTTCCTTGTGACAAGGAAATGTACACTGAGGGGTAAAATTGCATATTTCTTCTAAACATCATGGAATCCAAAGTTCAGAATGGAGAGGGCTCACTCAGAGGATCTGAGGGCCGGGGCGGCCACCTCGAAGGCCTCAGGAGCTGCTGGGGTGACAGGAGCCCGAGGGTGGGGCTGTGGCTGGTGGGAGCACCTGCTTCTCTGGGACAAACAGAAGGGAAGTAAAGATAAGGCACTGCTCGGGCTGGAGCTGGCAACCCCCGACTTCCTCTGGATCCAGGCCACGTCAGCCACCATGGATGGGCTGAGGCCTGGAGAGGCTGCGGGCTCCCTGAGGCCCACCCGCCCCGAGGGGCAGTGCTGGATACTGACCCAGCCCTGCAGTCCACCAGCCGGTCCCCGGGGGACCCTGCACACCAGGCCAGGTGCCCCTGAAGCCACGGGATCCACCCTGGACAGGGATGGCTCTCGGGCTCCAAGCACTCTGGGAGAGAGGGTCCAACAGGCGGCAAAGCGAGCCCTTAACAAACGGGGGTCTGTGCCGCAAAGAGGCGGTTGAGGGGGAGGTGGGGACCCACTGGAGGGCCACCCCCTCTAGAGCCTCCCCAGGCAGCTATGTGCATGGCATGGCCAAGAGGACAAGGAACCAGACCAAAGCTGCAGAGGAAGGAGTGGGAGTAGGGCTCACGGGGAGAAGCGCCCCTTGAGTGGTTCTCTCCACGCAGGATTAGAGCATTCTGTTTCAGACATCCTAGGAATACGCTAGGAATTGATCCATTTTTAATGAAGACCTTTCTCTTGTAGCTGGTCCTCTAGAAACCTACAGAATCCTTCCTGCAAGCAAAGCACCACATCGGATGCTAGGAATGCAGAGCAAGCCAGGCTGGTCCCTCCTCCAAGGCCTGGCTGTCTAGCTGGGACACAGGCATCACCCCAGGATCTGTACTGGAAAATAGCGTGTTAATCCCAAGAAGTAGTGACAGTGCAATGGAAACTACCAGAATGAATAATAAAGATAATAAAAAGGGATCTAGGGATGCCTGGGTGGCTCAGCGGCTGAGTGTGTCTGCCTTTGGCTCAGGGCATCACCCCGGGGTCCTGGGATCGAGTCCTGCGTCAGGCTCCTCTGCAGGGAGCCTGCTTCTCCCTCTGCCTGTGTCTCTGCCTTTCTCTGTCTCTCTTGAATAAATAAAATCTTTAAAAAAAAAAAAAAGGTTTTCCTCTTATGTGATGATGGTACTCCCCCTCCCTCCCCGGCTGTGATTTCCATATATAAAATAGTATATTTGTAGCAACTAGAAGTAGTTGAAAAATCTCCGATTGTCATATACAAAGTATTAGCATATTTTCAACATTTGAAAGTAATCGAGAAAACTTTAATTAATGGGTTATTTTAATAGTCAGAATTCAAACAAACTAAACAACAAAGATCAACGGAGGTAACTTCCTATTAGACGATATGATTTATTTTTATCAGACAAAAAAACTCCTTAGAAAAACACAGAAAATACAAGAATGATCATCAGGCTTTCTGTTTCAGTTACGCATAGCCAGTGCTGTTCATATTTCTGGCTTATATTTTATTTTGTCTGAAATAGTTCAAAAGCAGTACAAAAGGCTCATCAGAATTCGTTTTGGTCAATTTTTCACAGATACACCAATTCCATAACATCATCACTGCCCCTTAAAACTAACGGGCACGAATTATGTGTCAGACACTGTTCAAATTGGTTAACCCGTCTCTCATTTAGTCTCATTTAACTACAAGGTAGCTGCTACCATCATTGCCACTTTATGGATGAGAATTCAAACATCATGCTATAACCTGCCTGAACTCCCACAGCTAGTAAGTGAGAGAGCCAGGATCCACCCCAGAAGTGTGACCCCAGAGGACAGTCTTGTCCTCTACAAGATAACAGTATCCAACAACCTGACGCGGGGGGGATAATGCGGAATTTTCTGGTGATAATGCCTTTCGTGGGCATTCCAGGTATTATTAGTTAAAATCTCTCAAGTATGATGAGCAAACATACTCTACCTACTTAAATTTCTTAATGGGGAAAGAAGGAAACACATGTTTAGTGCTTTTATCTGCTCTTTCCCAAGTTCAGTGCTGGGGACACTAGGAAGTAACTGATCACTAAGAAAATGCACTTCCTGAATATCGTTCCCTCTCCCATGGCCTGACATCAGAAAACTGGTCCTTACGTGCTGGTAAAGATAGCGAACCATGCAGCAAAACACAAAATAGTGCAAGTCTAAGAACCTAAGGATTAAAATATAAAGTGACTTAATACACAAAAATAACCAGTACCTTTAGGCAGTCGTTTCTGAGATACGACACCAAAAACGCAAGTGACAAAAGAAAAGATAAACTGGACTTCATCAAAACTTAAAATATATATATATATATAGTGTCTCAAAGAACATCAAGAAAGTAAAAAGACAACTCACAGAAGAAAAATATTTGCAAACCATCTATCTGAAAAGGAACTTGATCAAGAATATATGAAGAGTGGGCAGCCCGGGTGGCTCAGCGGTTTAGCGCCGACTTCTGCCCAGGGCGCAATCCTGGAGTCCCGGGATCGAGTCCCACGTCGGGCTCCCTGCATGGAGCCTGCTTCTCCCTCTGCCTGGGTCTCTGCCTCTCTCTCTCTCTCTCTCTGTGACTATCATAAATAAATAAAAATTAAAAAAAAAAACAAAAACAATGCACCTCAAAGCCACGAGACCCCACCTGATCTCCAGTAGGATGGCGATGGCTACAGCCAAAGAGAGACGGCAGCAAGCGAGGACGTAGAGGGCGGTACCGGTGGGCTTATACCCTGGAAGATGATTTAGCAAGTCCCCAGTACACTCCACACAGAGTTACTACACGCCTGACAATTCCACTCATAGGCACACACCAAAGACACGTTAAGACAAACGTCGGTCCACGCATCACCTGCACACGGCTACTCGTCAGAATAGTCAGAACGTGGAGACCACCCAGAACCAACAAACTAGTGAACAGAGAGGCGAAACGGCGCATTTATCACAATGGGATAGGATTCAGCAGTAAAAACGAATGAGACGTGGATGCGAACTACAAGGCGGGTGAACTCGGAAGCATCACGCCGAGGGAAAGCAGCCGGGCGCGGACGAGTGCGCGTCCCACGCTCCCACTTCTGTCAAACGCCCAGGAGACACCAAGCTGCAGACACAGAAATCAGCTGAGCAGCTGCCTAGGGCCGGTGGGCTCGGGAGAGGAGGACACATCGGCCGTCGTGGGTACAGAGCCCCGTGGATACACCAAAGGCCACGTAGCTGCACACTTCAAATGCACGGATGTTATGATGGAGGAATTGTATCTCAGCAAAGCCGTTTTTAAAAAAATAATGAGCGGGCCTCTTCAAAAGTTGATTCTACCAAAAAAAATAAAAATAAAAAAATATATATATACACCTCTGTGTCAGTAAGTTCATTTTTAGCATGGTGGACATAAATACAAACCATCTTGACGTCCCTGTCGTTTTTCTATGAAAAGCAAACTGATTTCTAAAGATCACGCACAGGACACAGCATCCTCTGGGAAGTTAAAGTGTAGTCCTGGGTAGAAGATGTCCTTGCCCTTTTGGTCACAGAGCAACTGTCAAAAATTTACAGTCCTAACCCCCCGGCGTCAGTGCTGAACAAGGCATGCATCATACTTCGAGAGACCCAGTGCCAGTAGCCAGTGAGGCCTAGAGTCAGCATTGGTGGCCGAGGTACCAGAGCACATTTACGGCATCTATATCCCAATTAAGCCATGACTTTCTCCCTATTCCATCAGCACCATGGATCCTCATCCCACCCTCTTTCCCAAATATGGCAGATCTTTGGTTTCCTATGAAAACTTTACTTCGGCCTTTAATAAAATCTACTTTCAGGATACGTGCAGATATTTCTCCACCTGGAGCTGGATCCCTGACCTTACCTCAATTTTGGGGACACTGACATGCTCCTTAGCTCTTATTATCCCTCCCCCTACACCTTGGCTGGGCCCTTAGCTACTTCACAAGTTTCTTTTGAGAAAAGGACCGGTCTCCCAGGACCATGACACAGCCCTGCTATGCACCACTCTCTGCTCATCATTTGTGCCTGCCAAGCTCAGGAGAATGGAAGGGCAACCAAGGGCTTAAAAGAGGTTTTTTAAGGGGAAAAAAATAGCCTTTTGGATAACTGACCGTTGATTCCCAATGTTAAAACCACGGCATGCATTCATCAGATCTCTGTTGGCTTTGAACATCATTGATGACTCACTACGTTTGCTCTCCAAGCTGCAAATCATACTGTCTGCTGTTCTTCTCTCCAAGATTTGCAAATATTTGAAGCCACTCAGGAAGGTGCTGAATTATTCTTGCCAAATGGCAGCCCACGAACCTTAGGTGTGAAGGAGGTAGGCATTAATTTTACGTGCGATGACCCTGGATACCCCTACACATGTTTGTTGGGATCAACGAGTCATGACAGAGATAGAAAAATCACTTATTTCAATCAATAAAGCAGAATCAAAAACCTTCAAAAAGCAGAATCAAGGTAACAATCTGGAGTTGCTGAAAGTCACGGAAAATTATTTCACGATCAGTGGAACACAGCAGCACATGTGAAATACTGAGGGAAGATCATGCTTAAGTTTATTAATGATAAAATTTACCCTAGTTTTTATTTCCTTTCTGTAACTACATCCACGCATACAAACAAAATTAATCAGTCGTAAGGTACTTAAAACCAATGGCAATAATTCAGATGTACAGATATGAGGTTAAAAGAAGTGAAGGCACCTAGGAAGCTACGTAGAACAATGAAAATTCCTTATAAAAATTTCAGGGAGCAGAGATGTGGGGAATATCCATCTCGAAAGAAACACAAGCATTCCATTTTCTGGGTAAGCTTCAACTATCAACACCTGCCCGGAATTACTGAACAAAAGTTAGTTTCTACTCTTCTCGCTCATCTTTTTCATTCCTATAGGATCCTTCGGTGGCATCTGTGATCCTACAATCCTTCATCTCCTGGTGTCATCATTTATGGCTTCATCATTCACAGTTTAAATACATTATGCCAATCCCTTCTTAACTAAGAGTGAAAATGCTGCAGGGAGAATATGGATTAACAACTTTAACGTTACTACGCAGGCTTGCCTGGGTTTAAAATGCTCTTAGCTTACTCTATATAACTTAAATTTGTGTAGTTTATTCCTCATTAATTCTCAAGACCAGTTTGGTTCCTGGAAACTGTGTGCTCTGAATCACTCAAAACATTTTAATTTGTTAAAACCAAGATTGACTCAATATGGCTTTTCTAAAAATGTCACTTTCTAAAAAAAAAAAAAAAAAAAGTCACTTTCTTAAATCTGTGAAAACAACTCATGCGTGGGCCTTCTGTGCTGGGGGTTACTAGGTATCACCAGTTCTGGCCCCAACAGCTTTCAGCTCTAGCTTTTGTAACATTTTTAATAGAGATGGGTTATAAAGCCTTTACTAAAAGTATTTCAAGATACTCAAAAGATTTTTTTTTTTAGTGATTCCAACAAAAATGACTAATGCTTATAGTCCCAGATACTTGTCCTCCCCACTCAGAACAAACGAAACCCATCACATTCTATCCTCACTGATTTTCTACTGATTTAAACAAGAATTCTTAACCTGGGTTTCTTGTGGACTTCAGGAGATCTAAAAACCTTCAAAATCAGATGCAAAAGTTTGCATATTGTGATTACATATTTCGGGGGCAGGGGGATCACAGCTTTCACCTGATTTTTTAAAAGCTTCTTTTTCTTTTCTTTCTTTTTGTAAGACTTCAATATATTACGAACCGCCGGTTTGAAAGAGCACAAGAAGGCATTCTATAGAGAGAAAAAAAGTACTCGATGAAAATAATTTTTCTTGCAGGAGGCTTCCCCACCTTTGTCCTTATCAGGGCACATTATATCTCACCTGAAAAAAAAATTCTAAGGAGTTTGGAACAGCATAGCTGCTGCAAATGTGGATGTACTTAGGTTTGGTTCTACTGTACCACCGACTGCTGAAGGTTATTCATGAAATACAAGTAAGGTTGCATGCAATTATTTCTAAACTACCTACCAAAGTCATCTAGCAGCTTTTCCTTGAGCCTGTACTCGTCTCTTAAGAAGGAGGATATGGTTCTCCATATTGAGGCTTTTGCAAGACAGAGAAAAAAATAATAAATATTCTTGTAAAGAATAGATGTCATCGAGGGAGAGCGTGTAACACCGCAGGCGTGGACGCTGCACTCGCAGTGTGATTTCACGTGACCCCAGAGAAGAGAAGAAATAAATCATTCAGATCGTAGTCATTGCTTCCATATGCATAGTCATTCCCCTGTAACGGATACAAATGTCTCTGGGAGGACTACAATACGTAAGAAGCATTTCTGACTGACCTACACGCAACTAGCAATTACTCAGAGGTCAGTGAGAAGAAAGCAGCACATCAACTCCTGCTATTTATAGAAGTAGCTAGAAAGAGGGAAAAAAATTAACGAGTCCTAACCATATGGTATCATATACTAAGACCTCATGATGTTTTCTTAAACGTCTACTTTAATGTAAACATAATTTTCTTAAGCACACTCGGCATAGACAAACGTATGGCTGCAGAAAACAAAAAAAAAAGTCCTCCCATTTTGTTGAAGGAGCTATTGCAGAGATAAAGAACAAAAACTGGGGCTTCCCGCAAAGCTTTGTGGTGTATATATTAAGTGCTGCGATTCTAGAATTTTTGCATTTATTTTTCATGTAAATTCTTAATGCCTCTACACTATACATTTATATAAAATAAAAGCTCCCTCTAGTGGCTAAAGAATGACTCTTTTTGGTCCATTTTAGATTTGAAGAGCTTGCCCCATACCGACCTTGCGGTTTATGTTAACAATTCTCAAACTTTATGGTCTCAGAACCTTTTGTTCATGTATATTGTATCTATCACTATTTACCATATTAGAAGTCAAAGGTGAGATTTAAGAGAATTTCAATTCACTTAAAAATAACGATAGACCCATTAAATATTAATGTAAATATCTCTAAGAAGAGATGTACTGTTTTACATGTTTACAAGTCTCTTTAACGTCTGGCTTACAACAGCTGGATTCTCATAAATCCTTCTGCGTTAGATCTGTTGCAATAGGTCATGTTGCTTGAGATAGAGGCATATATATATATATATACACATCGCACATAAATATTTAATATATATATATTAAATGATTCCTTCTCAATCCAACTACATTACCTATAAGGCTCCACATAGAGGTATAGAGTAATTGAGATACAGAGCGATTTAATAGCATTCTCAGATAACTGTGGGTATTTTCCTTTAATACTACACCAAAACTTGACAAGTAATAGTTTCCTAAGGTTAGTTGTATTGTGGAATCTGAAACCGTATCAACGAACTTTTATACTCTATCACCAAGCATATATTTTATTATACACCGGCCTCTTGGAAAATAGTGCACTGACTCCTGTGTATGTTCCAGTTCTACCCATTTCATCAGAACACTCTTTACCGTTTGGGAAGCGGTCACGCTAATAGCAGCACATACAAGTTTTCTGGTATTTTTATTGGAAGCTTGAGGTTGTGTTTTTGTTTTTGTTTTTCTTTCCCATTGGCCATAAGTATTGTCAGTTGTTTTCTTTGCAGTGGTAGGCTAATCTAATCTTGCTGGGTTTTGTGAAAACGGCTATGAGTTACCCAAATACGAATGACGGTGCTTTGTCTGCCATTCTTTCAAGTAAACTTGATGTTCCATGGAAAACGTGGCTGGTTGAGCAAATCAAACAATACACAGGAGGTTTTCCTCAGGACAACCTTTGTCCTTTGATGTGCAGCAGAAGTGCTCTCTGCAGACTTCCCACTTCACCATGCAAGCTATTAAAAAGGCCATACTCAAGGGCTGAGATTTAATATAACTAATAATTTTTACAGCTTCATCAAGGACATTCTTTTTTAAGATTTTATTTATTTATTCATGAGAGACACAGAGAGAGAGAGAGAGAGAGAGGCAGAAACACAGGCAGAGGGAGAAGCAGGCTCCCTGCGGGGAGCCCGATGCAGGACTCGATCCCGGGACACCAGGGTCACGCCCTGGGCCGAGAGCAGAGCAGACGCTCAACCATTGAGCCACCCAGGCGTCCCTATCAAGGACATTCTTAAGGAAAGCTGCCCCCATCCCCTCTTCTCCTCTCAATCTGAGTGCGTGGCAGTGGAGAACGCACCCAGTTTGGGTGGTGCTGCCTTCACGCGTGCTCAAGCTTCAGAAGTATTACTCACCTCTGATGGTTGCACCATCGACACAAATGTAATACAGTGAAAAGGACAAGGAACGCCTCAATATTATCATGGAAAGTTCTGACCCCAGAGACCCCCTGACAGTGACCTGAAGACCCCAGGAGTCCGCCCACCACAGCTTGACAACCGGGGTTTATCTAACACATTGGAGTCTGACGTCGGGATTGAGGGATCGCTGGTCGGCTTCCTGACTCGGCAGAGATAAACACTGGAGCTTAGGACGTCAAGGTGACTCAGTCAAGGCCACACGGTTCCCGTGCAATTCCCACTGCATTTTGTCTCTAAGAAGGTACTTTAAGTTCTGAGATTCTTAGTCTACACGCATTCCTTACACAGTTACGACTCTTGAACGATATTCAATGCACTCCCTCCACTTTCTTTACCGGTGAACTTTTTATTTTAGCTTTTTTTTTTTTTTCTTTTGGCTCATTCAAGGACTGTTTAAGGCAAAACTTCTGTCATGAATAGTATATGGATTTTCCAGGGGCAGAGTTCTATCATGAAATCACAGTGTATAGTTTTGACCTAGAATAAATCTCAGGGCTACGTTTGTATTATAACATCACTGGTGTTTTAATGCCTTGACACGATGCTTATAATAATTTTTCAAGAAAGTGTTCTGTTTCTATGTTCTAGCTATGAAGTGTTATCCATCAAGATGATTAGAGACGAAAAAACATTCTCAACGTTTCACAGGTTAGGGAAAAAAGGAGATATGTATGGAGTGCTCTCTTAGACACAGGTACAGTTGCCATATAAACAGCCCTATTTGAGAGATGCTATTTGAGCACCCACGTTAAACTCGTGGAAGAGTATGAAGTGCTTTATAAACCAGGAATCCAATGAGTTTAATACACGGAAGTGAGAAATGTAGGAAATCCTACCTATTCCTGACTTAGCTAAGAATCTCAATCACCAAGAGGAGCTCCAAGTGCTAAGTACCTAGCCCCTACTGAAGGAACAGACATGAGAACCTAAGACTGCTTCTTTGGGCCTATTTCCATTTCAATATATCCTTATTCCTCTTGAAACTCAGTTCTGAGCACCACAGTACTTACTGGTGGCAGCAGCATCTGGTGGAGGCTCACGAGGGAAATTCATGAAACTGCATTAACGAGGACGGCGTGAGCATCCTATTATAGTCCCGTCAAGCAAGGCCTCCCACATCATCAGTAGAGAACATGTGGATGGGACCTCCTCTACTGTTGAGACGGAACGTCCACAGCCTTTTGTTGTCAAACTGCAGTTTCTGGACTTTGTGGGCACAGAGAGGAAACCCCAAACTTTGATTCCTAAACTTCCTAAACATGAGATCACCCAGAGGGTGTGCTAGTACATCCTCTGGGGCGTTACTCATTATACCAGTGGAATAATATAAAAAACATTTCTCTCTCCCTTGCAAGAACAACACAGAATGCCACATTTGACATATGTCTACCACAAATACCCTTACATTCTTTTTCACATAATAATCTCTTGAAAATTACATAGGGATTTCTAAGAACTATCATAAAACTTCCTATAAATGTCTAAGAATTTTACTGTATTAAAATGTAATATAGAAACTAGGATAAAGATTGGTTTCATTGATGTTGGTCTAAAATAAGTTTTTGGAGAACAGTGATTAAAATAATTTTGATATTGAAGTCTGTGGAAAGTAATTCATAACATGCAATTTCTACTTTGACTTATTTCAATGTAAAGGTAAGGGTGGAAATAATTTGCATTTAAATTTAAAAAGCAGATGAACTGGCATTTACTAGTGGGATGTGATTTGCTTTCTTTTAGTAGATAATAAAATATTGATAGCAACATATCTAAGAAAATTTGGAATGCTACTATTTTAATTAATAGCAATGCGAGATGAATTCTAACTTATTTTCAAAGATACTCTTATTTACCAATTTCATACTGGTTTTGATTGAAATGTTTGAGAGTTCTGGCTCTGTCATATTACTCTAATTTATAACGTAGTTATTACTTCACATGCAATATTAAGACTGATGTCAAAAATTTAATGTGTTGAGTCATATAATGAACTTAGAAATGATTGCTTTAGAAAGTGGATACATTAATTCGCAAAGAAAATTTTTATACATTGACATTGCTCACAGAGAGGAAACAATTAACAAAATATTCTTTATTCCAAGAACAATGTAGAAAAAAATGATAATACATGCCTATTACGAATTTTAGGTTGAAAATTTATGTAATAATAAATATAGGAATATCTTAAGAGTACACTGAATTTTTTAAAAATTCTCTTTAAAGCACAGGTCTCTTACTATTCTTGCCCTTGTCAACTCACTTGCATAGCAGGAAATAATCCAGTTTAACACTCACTGAACATTTAAGTGTAAGCACAGGAGATTATAGCTCTTTCACTGTTGACTGGAGCTGTAACTGTGCAGTGCCTCAGAGCTCTCGCTGCCCTGGAACAGGGGCCCAGGCGGAGGCAAGAGGAGTGAGCAAAATGGTTGGTGAGGGGACTCTGACAGCCCCCCACATACAACGAAACCCTTGCCTGTACAGGGATATTCCTGCTCCCCAAGAGCTGGGCCACCGCTGACCTTAATAACCAGGTGTTCTCGGAGTCAGGCAGGTGTGAAACCCGGAAAGGGCCACCTTCCCTTCAGAGTGGGAAATCAGGTCAACAGGCAAGAAGGAGGCAGAAATGAGAGCTGATCCCAAGAAGGTTCTCTAAAGTACAGTTAATGTCACTCACCTAGAATGTGGTCAACACTGCAGAAGACAGAGCCCCACATCCAAAGATTCAGATTTAGAAAAGGTAAGGCCAAGGAAGAGGCTCTTTACAAGAAACCTAGGGGACGCTGCTTAGAAGAGGATTTCGTTGACCAACTAAAGAAACTCTTTCACAGAATACATACAAGGACCAGGGGACACGAGAACCCTACAAGGGCCGTATGCAGAAAATAACCTAAACTTGTAATAAAGTACAAACAGAATGATCGAAGACATAGATTTAAGCAGTAGTAGGTGAAAACCTCTTATGATTTGGGTAAGTTGTCAATACAGCACATCGATAATACCGTTCCCAATATATCCACTCGATGTAATGAATTAAATAGTAACCTCGGGTTAAAAATACTGAAATAGCCTTTTGTGTGAAACATTTTCATTTTTTATGCAAGGGCTAAAACACTGAAAACTACAGTCCTGCATTTGTCTTTGGACCAAGATCGTTTCACATTTTGAGCAGAGAATTAAGTCTGCACTAAATATTGCCTGCCAGGGCTCTTTTCCAATTTCTATTTCATAACTATAAAGTGTATCTAAAGAAAATGATCTTCTCTATACTTATTTATCCTTTTGAACAGGCCTTTCATCAAGGTCTTAAGGGTAATGTGCAGAGAACAAGACCTATGAGTCCATGGAAGACAGCAGTGAACTTGTTTCCTCTCAATATCACAGCAGAAAGGAAATCGTGAACCCACAATGGAATGGCGGGGAAAAATACTACAGTCATAGTCTCTACAGAAGACTTAGATTTAAATCCACGCTAACATTCTTAAATCTAAAATATCTTTCTAGTTTTAAATTCCCAGGCAGGTGTCAAGCTCCTCCAGGGTGCTCAATACAACATCTATTATATAATAATTCCTCAATAAGTGAAGAAAAAATCTGCCTTCACTGTGTAGTAATGGTCAGGGAGATGTAGTTGTATTAAAAAAAGTTTGGAACCCTAGATATTTTTCCCTCCAAGGAGCTAAGAAATCAAATAGGCCTAAAGTTACCTACAGACTCTAGAGAAAGGAACTCCTACTAAAACTGCATTTTAAGCTGTCAAATTCAGTTGTATTATAAAAGGCAGAAACTCTAAAAATGCTTTTTTGTAGAAGAGACCATTTTGTTTACTCACCAAAGGCCATTTTGTTTACTCCTCCTAGGCACACAGAAAAAAAATTTTTTTCAGCCTACTTCCATCTAAATAGGGTCTCGTACACAATAAAGAGTTGTTAAATATATGTTCATTTAGTGATATTATGTTTCCCACAATTTTCAATGAGAAGAATGTTTGATGAATGTTTCATCTATTCCACATACATAAATTCACCTAAGGCGTCAAAATCCCCATGAAATATAAGTACAGTTTGGCAACTTTCAGGTTTTAGTTCCAGTTATCAATGTTCCAGTAGGTTGAATATGCTGATTATCACTGAAGTCATCAAGATTAAATGTTCAGGTTCAAGAATAAATACATTCAATAAACAAAGAAACACAACAACCACTTCTATTGAAATAAATACTATATTATAAAACAATCAGACAAGAATATAAAATTATACACCAGGCTGTTAATTATAGCAGTGTTTATAATAATAAAAATCAAAAAGAAAACAAAAAAAATTATATGGAAGTAATTAACTAAGATACAGAACTTTCAAATAAAAAAAATTTACATAATTCTAATATTCACTTACTGAGACATACAGGGATCTGAAATGTCTTAAGGAAAACAATGATATCTAGACTATATTTCCATTTTGATCTTTATGGTTCCATAATTGGAAGAACACGCACTAGTGTGTTAAGATACATTACTTCTGATGGGAAGAACTATCATTTATTTGAATTACTCTTTATATTTTTTTATGATTTCTCATTTTTTATAAATAAATTTATGCTTCTGTTAGAATATTTTAAAAAACCAAGTACTTAAAAAATAGCTACCACTTGAAAAAAACCTTGAGGAAAACATTTTTTCTATGGTCATAACTGAATCAATGAATAATTTACTAGGTAGTTCATCATTTGAGTCCTCTTACTTTCAATTCAGCATTCTGATTTGAAAATTTGTAGTATTTTTATTTTACAACTTGAGTAATGTCCTCCATTAACATGTTATTTGCTACTTTCATATTCACCTTTCCAAAAAGGTAGAGTTCCACATAGAGCATTTTTGTCTTTTCCTTCCTTTAGCTGAATTTAAGCCAAACTAGTATCTAGACTAGTACTAAATTCCTCAGAAATAGTTGAGTTTCTTGTTAATAGGGTTTTAAAAAAATTTATTTATTTTTAGTCAGCCCCCCAACATGGGGCTTGAACTCAAAACCCCGAGATCAAGTCACACAGTCCTTCAACTGAGCCAGCCAGGAGCCCCTCTTGTTAAATATATTTACAAACTAACATTACCTAACGGAACCTCTGGTAAAAATGTAAGAATAATGGAGAAGAGTCTTAAACTTTTAACAGAAAGTTAATGCAAACTATTTGAAAGTTAAAAACAGATACTTGTCTCACGTTTCAACAAATGTGCTGAAACAACCAGACAGAGCCAAGTAGGGAGGAAAGGAAATGAACCTTGATCTGTACCTCACACCACACGCAAAATAAGTTTAGGATTTAGGTCTAAATTAAAAATATAAGATATTCATCAATATAAAAGCTAAAATTATGAAATTTCTGCAGTAAAAGGACAAGATCCTTGAGACAAAGATTTCTTAGACTACACAAAATACATATAAAATTCAAAAAATGAAATTGATAAATTGGAATTTGTCAAAATTAGAACTTCTGGTCTTCAAAAAGATATCATTAAGAAAATAAGAAGGCAAGCCGCAGACTGGAAGAAAATATTTCTAACATGTGTAATGATAAATGACCTATATCCAGAAGAGAAAAGGAAAAAGAAAGGAAAAAGAAAAAAGAAAAAAAATCTCAATGATAAATAATAAGGAGAAAATCAATTCACATAAAAATGGCCAAAAGAATTCAATTCATCAAGTAAGATATACTTGTAGCCAATAAACACAAGATGCTCAACATAAGTCATCAAGGGAATGAAATTTAAAACCACAGTGAGAGACCACTTTACAGTCATTAGCAGGGCAAACATTAAAAAAAAAAAAAAGACAAAAAGCTGGCAATATTAACTCTTAATGAAGATGTGATAGAAAAACTGAAACTCTCTTACGTTTCTGATAGGAGTGCAATTACGCTGGAAAACAGTTTGGCAGTCTTATAAATTTAACCATACACTGACCACGGGATCTAGCAATTCCATTTCTAGGTCTTATTCATCCATGATAAATAAAAACATGTCCACAAGCAGACTTGCACAAAAAATGTTTATAACATCTTTACTCATAATAACCCTAAGCTGATAACAACCCATACGTCTAACAACCGATGAATGGGAAAACATAATTGTGGTATATCCATACAAGAGACTACTCAGCAATAAAAAGAAATGAGCTGATACACACAGCAACCTGGATGAACTTTTATTAATTACGTAGAGAAATATGGGTTTCATTTATATGAAGTTCTAGAACAGGCAACGCTAATCAATAGTGGTAAAAATCAGATTAATAGCTTGCTGGGGAAAAGGTGATAGGGATTTCCTGCAAACGTGCATGGGGGAACTTGCTAGGGGTATGGAAAAAAATGCTCAATATCTTCACTGTGGTGGTGGTTAAATGAATCCATGGATTTGTCGGAACTCACCAAATGTACACTTAAAATGCATGCATTTTATTGTATGTAAATTGTGTACCAATCAAGAAATTTAAAATAGATGCTTGGCTATGAAGATTAGAAATAAGGGAATTCCTTAGATGAGTGGTTTATAAGCTGTAGCTTGCATCAGAATTACCTGGAAGGCAATTGTTGGATCCTACCCCAAGTTTCTGACTCAGTAGGTCAGGGGTGATGCCCTAGGAATTTGCATTTCTAACAAGTTCTCAGGGGATGCTGACATCGCTCCTCTAGGGCACAGTTGGAAAACTATTGCCATAGAGACCGACAAAATGATCCCCAAATGGAGTCAATTAGATAGGTCAATTTCAGCAAGCTGGCCTGGCTGCAGTTAGATACAGGGCAGTGTTAGCAGCTTAAGGCCATACGTATGTGTCTCCATTTAATGGGAATAAAATCTAGTATTTTGAGTAATTTCCTGAAAAAAATAAAGTGAGCTTTTTATTTGCTTTCATGGGTCCCAGGAGTCCCAGGAAATTTATAGAGAGGGTTGGCAAGTGCTCTGAAATTCAACACAAATTTTCTGTGTGCATGCTTTTTTTTTTTTTCCTCCCCTAGAGAGAAGATGAAGTTTTATCAAATTTTCAAGTGAATATGATCAAAAAAGATTAAGATACACTGAAGTAACTCTGCGAGTATCCTTTCCATTTTTAATTTTCATATACATGAGTTTTCTTCAAAGATAAACAGTAAGTGAACATGAAAGCTTACAATTTCATTTTTTTTTTTTTATTTGTGCTGAGCACTCAGAAGTTTCAGATTGAAGGCTTGGCATAGATATTATGTAGGTCACTAACAGTGGAGAGGAATGAATGTATTCACCACGGAAAAGTAATGAGCAAAGAAAGAGCTTCTGAGAGTTGCAAGACATTCTAGAAGTGGAATTTTTTTTTCAAGTTTAAAATTAAGATATTCTTAATTTTGTGTTATTATACTTTCACCTTTCCCCACTTTTTGGCTTCAACGTAAATTAAAACAACAAATAATGGGGTAAAATTAATAACTATACTATGTGGCTCAGACGATCTATGAACAATACCTCTTCTATGATTTAAGAACATTTTCACTTGTGTATATAGATTTTCATGCGCAAACATGGATAGGATTATTTCCTACCTATTTTGCATTCTGTTTAAGCGTTGATAGGACCGTCACACATAATATTGTAACACAGCACGATTCTCTATTCGTTGTCCACTACAACTCCCTTTATTCCCCGCAAATATAAAAGAGAAGGGCTTCTGCTTTTATCTGGTCTCTATCCTAGACACACATTTAGAGGAGGTTGATTTAGTTTCTCAACAAGCTCAGAAACCTTGTTACATTCAATTATTTCCATAAAATAGAAAAACATTGCAAATAATCATAGAGCTTAACCATCCACAGACTTGGTAGACCTATTTAGCATTCATATTCCATAGTAAACATGTCAAACAGCTTCTACAAGTGTGGGGTCCACTGACCCATATTCTGTGACTCCAAAGCGCAGAGAAAACAACGTGGCTGTAAAACTATTATGACCACTACTAATTCGTTCACGCTCCGCTTTATGAAAAGGTCTGACTTTTCTTTTTCCGCCTGCTTTCCAACAGGTTAGACTTACATACATCTATGGTCTAGATAAGGTATAGACGCTAAGCTCTGCAGGAGACAAAAAGCAAACTTCCTGTCACTTGAACTTTTTCTCCCCCATTTTTGAATCTCTGCATAAAATCATCTTGCGGAATGCTACTATTTTCTCCCTTTTCTTGTCTGAGCTGTTGCTAACAGCTTTTAATTTGGGAGTCTATCTCTGAGCTCTCTGCGCCTCGCTGGTTTCAGCTCAATTGTTTCTCTAGCCAGCAGAGCATTTCATTTCTCCTGAAGGTCACTGCAGGCTGCCAAGGCTCTGAGAACACACCATCTCTTCATTCACGCTGCAATCTAAGCCTGCAGTGCCGTCAAGAGAAATGGAAGCAGGCAGGTGACTTTTTTCTTATCAACAATTACGGAGTTCATTGTTCTATCAAGTGAATTAGGCCATCAGGGCGCAAGGACCTTCCATAACTCCACCTGTTTTCTTTTTCAAGGCAACAGAAATCTTTTTTTTTTTTTTTTTTTTGTATTTTAGTAGTTTGCCTGTGTACAGGTAATTATTTGTGTAAATTATACCATAACGGCATCTGCTTTTGGAAGTAACTCTTCCAACCATATCGCTACCAGTTGCAATAAACCAACGATGCAGGAAGCAGCCCCGATCTAAGGACACTCATAAAACGAACACCGCACCGGCCATCTGTTGGAGGAGGGATGGCATTAAATGTAATGTGGGCCTGGAACACATCCAGTATTGTTTACTCTGTCACATATCAGATGAGCACCAAAATCAAATTGATGATTTTTTTTAATTCCAAGGGGACAAGCAGTGTAGAGCAGAAGAGGGAGATGGTTCCAGATATATCCAAGAGTATTCAAGTGACAACTCGATTCATAAAGAAAAATAAAATAAAATAAAAGCAGATGATCTCGGAGCAAGAGCAACCCACATTATACATGCCAAATTTATTATTTATATTATTTGGCTAAGACATTCACCATAAATATTACCTATGTGTTCTCTAGTTAATGCTGCTGGAAAAAATACAGCTCTCCTGGATGAACAAGGTCACCGAATCATCAGCACAAATTATTTTTAAGCTTTTACAATAATTTTTTTAAAAAACACTTTAGATAGAATTAAAATGTCTTAGATTATTTTATTATTTTATTTTATTTTTTAAACAGCATGTTTTTTTTAAGATTTTATTTATTTATTCATGAGAGACACAGAGAGAGAGAGAGAGAGAGAGAGACAGGCAGAGGGAGAAGCAGGCTCCATGCAGGGTCTCTAGGATCATGCCCTGGGCTGAAGGCGGCGCCAAACCGCCGAGCCACCCGGGCTGCCCCAAAAATGTCTTAGATTATTTTAAATGCTAATATTTTAGATGAGTTTGTAAGAAAAAGATGATAGCGTAACCCACTGGGTTGCTGGAGTTTTTGTTTGTTTAGTTCTAACGGCAACGAAATGACGGCGCCGCAAGCAGTTCCGCGGCTAGTCCGAAGCCTCAAAGGAGATGTTCGCGTAAGTTATTCCAGTGCGTTTTCATGGCAAACTCACCGGAGTCTGATTCAAGGATCTGATTCAACACCGTGGACTTTGCAGTTCTTAGTGAGGGGACTTTGCGCGAGGGATTCGATTTCCCTGATTCGTGGAAATCGTGGAAACGACGTGGAAACGACGAATGAGGAATTTGAAGTCCGACACCTCTGTAAAAGCTAAGGCCTTAGAAGCACCTAAAGGCTTCGATTTCATTTTGGCGACATATACAGGTCGACGGTGGCCTGGGTCATGGTCTCACGTGGAGGGCGGCCCCTCTCCAGGCACCTCTTCAGCCCAGACCACTCGCGAGTCCTCGCTGACCTGCCTGCAGGAAGGGGAAGCACCTAGTGCCAGTTGCTCACCTCCCTGCAGAACGAAGCGGGTAACGGAAACGCAAAGGGATCTAGGAGCGGCTTAAACCACGAGGAGAAAACACGCTTCCTTCAGGCCTCGGGCCAGGACCTATGGATATGCCGTTGGGAGAGCACACAGTGCTGCTGCTGACTATGTTCATTTAACAGATACTCCCAGAGCACCACAGGGGCGGCCGATGCATCCCCCCCCCCCCCCCCCCCGAGACCGAGAGGGACGGGCCTGTCCATGCGGAGCTGGGTTTATCTGGAGATTGACACCAACCCAAGTCAACCAAACATCCACGAGTTGCCCAAAGGCTACGTGGGAACCACAGAGTAATAACAGGGGCTGCGGGAGGGCCGGAAGGTGGGGAAAGTTAGAATTAAAAATTAGAATTCCGTGTTGGAAGAGGTAAGTTTTTCTCCACTATCATCAGCTCTTACGCATACGACTGGAGAGAGCTAAACCCACTGCCGGGAGAGCAGATGCCACCCAAGCTCCCCTACCCTGACCTGCCAAGGCTCATTAATTTCCACCGTTTAACACCTCACTATTCCCGGCTCCCCAGCCTGCAGAGCCTACTACGTTCTGTCCACTTCATCATCTGTCCCGATGATGTCCCTTCATCGCTGGCCCAAACTAGGAGGTGACCGACCAGGAAATAAACGCGAGGCCTACCCTAGCCAAAGGCATCGTGCGAATTTTCTTGGCGAAGACTCTTAGCAGCGCGTTAACTCAACTTCAGTCTCCTCCTCGTTGATTTCGAAACTCATGTGCTTTACTTTTGTAATCTGCGCATCACTGCATTGTCCAAATTTTTTAGTTTTTTTTTCCCCTCGCTCACTCATTCTCAGGAATCTAATCTCAGACTCTTTAAGCAGATTAAAGATAAATAAATAACTGCCGGACAATAAATAACTGTCCTGGGCCAAATTCTGAGAGTGAATTATAGGTCGCTGAATCTGCCCACCGAGTCTGCACATCATTATTTCCTGTTTCTCTACCCAAACCCATTCTCTTGAATGGTCCTTCCTCGAGCTCTGCCTAACTAAATCCTACCGATCTGCCTCGTGGAGGATGCACCGTAAGCTCAGAGCATCCAGCATCTTAGTTACAAATCAGAGCTCTGGCGTCAGCCGACCCGGGTTCAAATGCCCACTTGACCTCTTATTACCTGTGGGATGTTGGGCACGTAAATGAACCACTTGGGGAAACAGAAGCACTTACCTCATCAAGTTGTTATGAGGATTTAAGTAATATGTAAATCACTCAGCATCATGCTTGCACCCAGCAAGTGCTCAGTATCTGCTGGCTATTATGACCCCATAAGCTTTTTTCTAAGAATGACTAAAATAGCACTTTTATCAGCTCCTATCAACCCAAGGAGCAACAAGATTTAGGCATTTCCTGTTATCTGGACAGCCTTTTTGTTTTGCTTTGCTTGCAAACTTGAATGCAAACCACCACCACCTTCAAATCAGTGACCTTCCAAAGTATATATCTCGAATTTTGTTTATGCATCTAATTTTAAGTAGCTTCTGCTAAATGTGATAAATGTGTATTTGCATGTCTCTTAAGATGTTATGTATTCCAAATTGTTCTTTAAGATTTTATTTATTCATGAGAGACACAGGGAGAGAGGCAGAGACACAGGCAGAGGAAGAAGCAGGCTCCATGCGGGGAGCCCGATGTGGGACTCGATCCCGGGACTCCAGGGTCATGCCCTGGGCCGAAGGCAGATGCTCCACCACTGAACCACCCAGGCGTCCCTATATATTCCAAGCTCTTATAGAAAGTGAGCACTGAATCTGCTTAATTTTCTCAAAATTTACACTTTTCTTTTGGATTACTTAATTTGCATGCACCATTATGCAACACTTGTGACTTCGATCACCTCCTCTCCTTTGGGAGTTCAAAGATATTAATTGCTGGGAGTGACCTCATAGCCAAATAATGCGTAAGAGAATGATTTCTTTCTTTTTTTTTTTTTTTAAGAGAATGATTTCTTAATATTCAAGTTCTCCGTAAATTTGATTCATGTATAGTATAGGCTCTGGTTACCAGCTATCACGACTATTTTCTAAGTCAATCCACGGTTATGGCCATGATGATGTTTTGTGAAGGCCACTTCAAAAGCCTTAAACAACAATGTCATTTGCTCATTTTTTTATTCTATCTTTTCTCTTTATCAGTACTCCGAATATAAATATCATGTGGGAAATCCTCATGTCACTCTTCAGAGGGTATACATCCTCCTTTTATAGTTAAAAACTATGTTGGAAATCATTACATATTTTTATTTAAATTCCTATCTCACTCTTTCTTTCGGTTTTATAGTATTCTATAGCTTAATTTATTTGATCAGTTCCCACTGATGGAAATTTACGTTTTTCCAGTTTTTTGCTACTACAAACAATATTGCAATAGACATACTTCAGTTCCTTTGCACACATGCATGTAATTACCGGATTCTAATTTTTTGTCAACGGCTGCACCATTATCCCAATCAGGCTGAGAATCTTCTTGTCTCTGACCCTTCACAATAATAGACGGCATATCAGATCCTATCATTTCTTTATTGCATCCCATCTCTTCTTAGAGAAGAAGAAATAGTGGTGGTAACGACAACAATAATAGTAAGAATAATAATGATAATAACAGATAACTAACAGAACTTGTTCTTAACTACACAAAAGACATTCCCTAGAAAATCTCATAAATTACTGGTGATGGGAAGGTACTTTGTAGGCAGCTGCATTGTTCTTGGGGTTTGATATGCATTACCTTTAACTCACCCAGGTAGATAGGTTTATTATGCCCATTCTTCAGGTGAGGAAATGGAGGTTCGGGTCAAATCAGCAATGCGACCAAAGTTACAAAGTACCGAGGCCAGGCTGTGTACCCAGATTCCCTTAATTCCTAAACCTATCCTGTGCCCTCAAATCCATGTCTCTGTAGGGTATCAGCTTATATGGAAGTTCATCACCCCCCTGAATCCTCTGGATCCCCTCGGTGTGCACCCCTGTCTCACTAATTCAGGCAGATTCGGAAACAGCCCCCTGCAGGGTCTCCTTGCCTTGCGTTACTTCCCTCAAAGCCCTGCTGCTGGCTCCTGGATATCTCCCCACCCCACCCCGTACTAACCGGGTCTTACTCCTTCAGGCACTTCTCAGGCCTTCCCAGCGTGTGGGCTCCCTGGCCTCCCCGACACCCCCCACCCCGGCTGTGGCCACAACCTCAGGGCGCAGGGGCTTAGGCACCTGCCAGTGAAGCAGGGAGGTGCAGAGGGGGCACCGATCCGCGAGGGCTCCCGCTCCCCTGTCCTCACGGGGAGCACAGTGCCTGGGTCTCCCTCTGCCTTGTGTCCAGGGGGAAGGGGTCCCATGAGATTTCATTTGGAAAAAAAAAATCCCCCAACATTCCAATAGTGAAAAACAAAATAAAAAAACCACGAATGTCATGGAAATAGCAGCTCCGTTAGGATAGGAAGGTTCTTTGCTCGCGCGCTGACTGCACATGCTCGGTGCCCAGGATGGTGCCCAGAAAGGACTCGATAAGCCTTTGCTGAAGGGACGCACGGATGTATGCATTTAATTCCTGTTGGCCCCCCGGGGTCCTAGTGGAAACTTTGGGCAAGTCACCCCACCCCTGTAAGCCTCCTTTTCGCCCTCCTGTGACCCCCGTCCCCTCCCACCCAGCAGCACTGGGGAGACTGAAAATGTGAAGTCCCCAACAGAGGACCCGCAACAGCCTGACCTGTGCACCTGACGCACTCTCCAGGCCAAAATCCATTTGCTCTTTCATAAACAGACCTGGAATTTCCTTTCTTTTCCCTGAAAGCTTTTCTTCATCAGAGCCACTAAAGGCTTTCTGCCAGAGCCTTTCTCAATTAACCCAGCATCTGACTCTTTACTGGACTGTCTGGCATTTATTTATTTCCCCGTGGTGATGGGAGGCTAGTCCGGTGCCTGTGGGTCACGGAGTGATTCAGTAAGTTTGTGACTCCACCGAACAGTCTTCCACATTCGTTATTGAGATCAGACTTCACAACAAATGAAAAAGGCACTTTTTCCTTGCAGTCACTTTTGAATTTACTCTTCTATCATTTAGATGAAAATAACATAACTTTCTTCCCTTCGACAAAGCTTGACAGTCCGCAGGCCACCCCCTGGTAGCGAGTTCAACCCTTATTAATAATAGAACTGTTAGCCGTTTCAAAATTTCCCATAGAATTGCCAAAATTCTAACTGTTAGCCGTTCCAAAATTTCCCAGAGTTGCCAGCCATTTCAAAATTTCTATCACCGGAGTCAGAGAAGGAACGCTCTCTATCCCTGCAAGTGCATTTCCTGTGCAACCAAAAAAATAAATGTGGTTTTAAAGTGACAGCATAAGGCGTCTTTGGGAATGCGTACAGGTTTTCCATTTGTCTTATCCTAACCCTCAGAATGAAGGAGTCTATGGTAGTCAACTGGTTTCAAAGCAACTCAACCTTAATTTTAAGACCATCCTAAAAGTATGGTCTGCACAACCTTCCCTAATCAAGTTTGAAAGAGACAGATGGGCCTGCTTTCTCCCTGCACGGTGTTTATAGTTACAATCTACATTTGCTCATGTAACACATTAAAAAAAAAAAAAAATCAGTCGCAGAACTGACATCAGAGAAAATGATTCCAAATTCTAAATATATATTCTAAATTCAAAAGACAACACTGAAGCCTATAAATTCCCTGTTGATAATGACTCAAATCCATTTTAGCAGAAGTAATAGATGTGAAGAAACCTATTTGTGAAAGGACAGGAATCCTGGAGGTCATTTCTGTAGAAGCTGCTAAGAGAGCCCTTGAGAAGATTTCCTTGCAGGCATTCACTGTTCTACAAATAAAAATCGAGGAAGGGTAGGAGGGGGGAGGGAGGGAGTTGAGGGAGGGGAGGGAGGGGAGGGAGGGAGGGCGGGAGAGGGAGGGAGGGAGGGAGGGAGGGTGGGGGGGGGGAGTGGAGGGGAGGGAGAAGGGAGGAAAAGAAAAGAAGGGGCAGAGGACTAAACAGGAACAATTCCCTCCTTCCGTCCTTACTTCCTTCTTCTTCCTTCCTTCCCTTCTTCCCTTCCCTTCCCTTCCCTTCCCTTCCCTTCCCTTCCTTCCTTTTCTTTTTTTTGACTTAGTCACTAACAAGACTAGATACACAGTAGTTGTGAGAAGTGGGAAGCATCCGTATCTAATGCCCTGGACGGTCTTAGGCTTCCCAGGTCTTTGCTGCTCCTCCCTGGGGAAGGGCTGTATTTCTCTGCCTCATTCGCGTCAGAGCTGGCCAGAGGAACTGGTTGGGATAATAACATGAATACGAGAGACCTGTGTCCCTTCTGGGGGGCGGGGGGATTAAAGCCAGCACGTCCTCCACTGTGATCTCTCCTCCCTGCACTAAAAGAGGAACAAGGGTCCCTGTGGATGGTGCTCTGACAGCCTGGGTCCCAGAGCACAGCCCCTCGGAGGGAGCCCTCCAGCCATGGAAATGTGGCGGTGGGAGGAGTGAATGTCCGAGGCGTGAGATCAGTGACATCAGGTCATTCGTCACCTCAGCACACCCTAGCCTATTCCTGACTAACATGTGCGGATAAGAAGTCAGACACCAGGATGAAGAAAGGGAGCTTGTTTACCTAGAAGGTGCAAGAGAAAAACAACAACAACAACAACAACAAAACCAAAACCATAAAGCAGGACTGTCGGTGGGATTAGAGAAAAGTAACTTATTTAATGATATGTAACCGTAAAGAGATTACAGACCTTTATTTGGACGACTACTAAGTGTGCAAAGGGGGGATACAGGGAAAACATTCAATGGCTCATAAGTACCAGCAGGACGGGGATACTTAAATTTCATCTTCAGAAATCAAAGCACTTTTTTCTTTCTTTTTTTTTGTTTGTTTTTTTGTTTTGTTTTGTTTTTTTGTTGTTGTTTTGTTTTGTTTTGTTTTGTTTTCAAAGCACTTTTTTCATTGTGACCTGTCGTGGGTAATATGACAGGTGGCAGGGGTTTCACGAGTTTATGGAATCAGACACGCAGGAGTTTAATTCCTATCTCTGCCTCTTCCTAGCTGCTCAACCTTGAGCGATTTAACTTCAAGTCCAATTCCTATTCTATGGAAGTGGAGCGTGGAAGACTCTGTTGGGTTTTTGTGAAGGTAGCAGAGAAGGCGTGTTGGAGCGCCTGACCCAGGACACGGCACACAGGGGCTGCTCACCTGAGGACAAATCCTATTGCTTATATTTACTTTACACAAGGAATAGGAAGCTAAAGGACACAAAATCATCCAGAGTCTAAAGCTAGGGGCAGCCCTAGGGTGAGTTAAGGAACTAGTATCAGACTTTGGACCTTAACTTGCAACAGAGGGTAATTTCAAAGGTGCCCAGAACAAGGCAATTTTAGCCAGGCCCAAAGAGATCCAGACGGCCGTTCTGAAGGGATGCTGAGTGGGGAGTAAGTTCAACAAAGACCATCCAGAGCCGATTCCAGCAGGTGCACCAGTGGGCACGGACTTCTTCCTTTCCTTCTTAGCTCCTGAGAGTGTGAGATTTGCAAAGAGGCAGGACAAGGAGTTTGTAGGATGTAAACCCCACCTAACAGAAGAGATACTGTGCATCGCTATCGTCGTTGCTGCGCGTAAAATGCACCTTCTTGAAGTGCCTACACGCCCTGGCTCCCTGTAGACGATAGCTGGCAGGTAGCACTGACACCCAGTTTAATTCTTAGGTGAGAAAAAATAAAAAATCGAGAAGCTTCTAAGATTCTCCATCAGGTGAAGGGAGCTACCCTTGCATTCCCGCGAATGTCTTTTCCTGAAAACTTTCATTTCTAACTTGGCCCTGGAGGGGCAAGTAGTTCTTAACATGGGTTGGTTTCTGGTTTCAGCTCATCACTTTTATTCATCATTTACACATGGCTTTTGACATTCAATCACAGTACAACAGAACAAAATCCTTGGACCTCAAACATTTTGATGCAACATTAGTTTGATGGCTCCGACTCCCAAGTTTTAAAAAATGAACACCCTTCCCCCCCAAATTATTTAATCATTATGTAGGCTAAGATTGATTCTCCTGCGCTTCTTGCAGATATTGCCCACATCAAAATAAATTCCCTCAGAAGAAGAGCTAGGGTATTGCGTGGCAGACTGTATCGCTGTGCGTTTTGGGCATCACTTGTCCCTTACTGACGTTGCTTTATGTCCTCTGCCTTCTCCAGGAAAAGTCTATGCCAGTTCTTGAGACAACTGGATGCACAGTCTGTCAATAGTCTCTTGGGATGGAAACATTCCGAAAAGAAGACTCTGGCCTGCATATTCAAGAGCATGCAGATGGCCCAGGAATAGATCTGTGCACTTGAGCAAACCCCCATAGTAGCCTTCCTTCACTCATACCCGTCTATGGGATCACCACTCCTATGCTTCCTAGGGATTCCAACTGCAGATAACGCGTCTTACCCAACGTCAGGGGCACGACTGAGCACAGGCCAACTTTAGTCATATGGCCAGTCAGTGAAGCGCTGTCAAACTAGGAAATGACTGTTACACATTTAGAAAATGTCTACGCTGGGGTTCCAGGCCAACAATCTGGAGAAAGGAACATTTAAACAAAGACTTAAAAAACCCTTTGGGTTGCCTTGCAGCAGGAAATGAACCTTGAATGAAGGCATCAGCCCAATCCCCTACTTTCTCAATGAACAGTTTGCTACATTTAGCACCTGTAGATGATTTGTGAATCCGCCGCGGCAGATACGGCTTGGAGCAGAAAGGATTCTAGCAGGTCAACTCGATGGGGTTGGTCGTACCCAGGCACAACTGGTCAACGGCTAAAACAAGAACCTATTTAGGAACCACAAAGAGGGCAGCCCGGGTGGCTCGGTGGTTTAGCACCTGCCTTGGGCCTACGGCGTGATCCTGGAGACCCGGGATCGAGTCCCATGTTGGGCTCCCTGCATGGAGCCTGCTTCTCCCCCTGCTTGGGTCTCTGCCTCTCTCTCTCTCTCTCTGTGTGTCTCTGATGAATAAATAAAATCTTAAAAAAAAAAAAAAAAAAAAAAAAGGAACCACAAAGTTACCTAGGCTCCATAACAAAGGCTGATTCCCATTTAAAAATGTGAAGTCTAGACCAACTTTGATAGGAATGTAGGGCGCTGGTTCCACAGCAGGGTGGGACAGAGACGTGACGAGAGCGTTATTTCCTTGTGAAGGTGGGTTGGGTTTGGAGGACGGTTTCCTCAGGAGTCAGCAGACAAGGACGAGGGCTTCTGGGCATGGCTGTTGTGTGGGTGAAACACACGCAGAGATTTCTGCCTCTCTCTCTGTGTCTCTCATGAATAAATAAAAATCTTAAAAAAAAAAAAAAAGAAAAGAAAAAAGCGGGTCTCGAGAAGCCGTGCTGCATCCCGAGATTCAAACCGCTGGCTTACTAGTTTGGCCATCAAAGTGATACTTCTCTGACTCGATGTGAGACGTGTTTCAAGATAAAAAGAAAAATAAATGAAAAGAAAAAGAAAACCCCGCTCAGCTTTAAGCAAGTATCGAAGGCCCCTATCGGCTTCGCTCAAGTGATTTTTCATTGAGAGCTTCTAGACTGAATTCAAGGTTTACCTACTGCGGGAAGTGCTTTCTTGGTCCTTTCCGGCACAGCCTCCTCTTTGTTCCTCGGCGCATCTTCTTTAATATGTCCTAAAACCAGGATTTCATTCGACAAGTCCTTACTGAGCACGTACTAGGTGCAGCCAACACTCTGGCAGCCTGAGGGTGTGTCGGCGAACAAAAAAGATCTTGTTCTCAGTGGAGTTTACATTCTAGTTGGTAGGAGGGAAGAGGTGACAATGAAATCGTCTTTATTTAATCGTAATGTAATCATCGGCTTTTTCGCCGGACTCCGAGAAGCCCGAGGACTGTTTGCTCATCTCTCCGGCCCACGGGAGGCCCTCGGCGAGTATCTGCCTGACGACTAGACACGGAATTCTGAATAATGACAATATTAAAAGTCAAAGATGTTCTTAAAAGAGAATATTGGAGCCTTTACTCCTCAGTGCTAATTTATGAGCTAGCACCGTAATTAAGAGCAGATGGGGGCGGGGGGGTAGAGTTTCCAAATCTATAGATCTAATTTTGGAAAGTTCTATCGTCGAAACATCCAGTCGTCAAACATACCCAGTTTCAATGATGACAATACTTCTTTTCAGTCAGTGTCCTTGAATCCTATGAACTGTTTTCAGTGAATAATCTTCTATTCTTGGTTGGCTTCTAAAGCACAAAATAAAAATAAAACCTCTATTCTTAATAGGATTTAAATGCCAATATATTACAAGATTCGGCAGGGCTTTAAATTTAGGATGTTAGCGAAGTTTTGCAGTTTAATAATCAAAATAACTCTTAATGGTCTGAACTAAACGCTCAGTTACATCGTTATATTTAGCATCCATACAAATGCTGTTTCTCAGAATCTACTTTTTTGCAAAAGCTCCTTGGAACGAGAGATGTGCTCCTGAATTTTTTTTTTTTTCTTTTAAGTACCTTTGTTAGTTAGAACACGTAGTGGAAGCGGAGATGGTGCAGTGCCCGGTCTGGGGCTGTGAACACAGCCTGTGGGCACATGTCCTTGTGCGTATTGATTAAATATCAAACTAGGGGGCCGGCCCCGTCCTCTGGGCGATCCCCACTGTTTACCTGCTGCACACTGGCTGGGGCAGCCCCTTCGTTCTTTTTTTTTTTTTTTTTTAAGAATTTATTTATTTATTCATTACAGACACGCAGAGGGAAGAAGCAGGCTCCCTGCAGGGATCCCGATATGGGATTCGATCCCAGGACCCCAGGGTCACAACCTGGGCCAAAGGCAGATGCTCAACCCCTGAGCCACCCGGGTGCCCCTTCGGCCCTTACGTCCACTAGAGGGTGAGTGGGGGCAGAGGAGGGAAAAAAAAAAAAAAAAAAAGGTTACGTTTGGAAACTCTGCTGACCAGTTTGAGGATGGAAATTTTTTTTTCTGGAGAATCAATTTAGGATTCCTTGATTCGTATTCAGCTTGCCTCTCATTGCCATGGATACATAAGTTTTTAGGAATACAGCCCTTATAACGGCAAGTTACAAGACGGCAGTGCATTATACGGAGTCTATTTTTTACGATGTAAAAAATAAATGCCTTCGAGACAACTTAAAGCAGCGCCGTGGAGACACACCAGGCCGTCGCACAAAGACGCCTCCCGGACGTGCGACATCACTCTTCTTGCGGGACCCGGGGCCTCCCGTAAGTGCTTCAGACCTGGGCTCCGCCAGCGGGAAGAAGGTACGTTAAGTTCCCGGCCTGGGTCTGCTGATAAAGCCACAAACCGCTGATGCGTCTACGCGGCCCGAGTCATAGATTCAAGTAACGGAAACAGCAGGTGCCACCGAAGTCCAAGCGCGTCCATTGGTGCTGCTGCTCTCCAAGGTCCCTTTTTTTTTTTTTTTTTTTTTTAAGGATTTTATTTATTCCTGAGAGGCACAGAGAGAGGCAGGTGGAGAGGGAGGCTCCATGCGGGGGGACCCCTGGGGACCGATCCCGGGGCCCCGGGGTCACGGCCTGGGCCTGGGCCGTGCTCTGCCGCCAAGCCCCGGGCACCCTGGGGTCCTCCGGGAGGCCGCTGAGGTCCGGGAGGGGCCCCCGCCCGACCCTGCCGCCTGCCGCCCTCCAGGATGTCCGGGCCTTATTATTTGAAATCCTTCGGAAGACTGACGGCGACAGCAAGACAGGCACCGGCTGCGGAGTGGCCCAGGGCGTAAAGGGACGGGCCGAGACGGTCCGGGCACCTCCTCCCCCGCCCCCCGACCCACGGACTGGGGGCCAGTGGACCTCTCTTCTCCCCTGCACAACTTACTGTTGTCCCTCCACCGCTCTCACAGTCGCCGTCTTCCCTCCCCCTGCGATGCACACACTCCCACGTCGCACACGCTCAACGGCAGCCCCACGCCGCGGGCTGTGGTGGGACCTGCAACCACAGAAAACAGGTCCCGTCGTCCCGAGCCGGCAAAGGCACCTCTTCCACCGCCCGTGCCAGCGCCAAACGTGCAGTGAGGCTTTACTGTCGTGAGCAGGAACCCGCGCTAATTGGACGCAGCCGTCAGTATCGCTGCTCGTCAGAGGGCTCTGTTGCGGGGGCTCTACTTCAAGCCATGAAGGATGGGCCCGACGCCGACACCGGGGGCTGGGCAAGGTGACCCCCCCCCCGACTGCCCAGGTCGGGGCCTCGCTCTTTTCTGACTCTTTGTGATGAACGAGGGACCTGCCGCCGAGTAACGAAGTCTGCAAGTCAGGGGTCCTTCTCGCCCCCCAAGTCTAAGCGTCAGCCGTCGGTGAAGCCAAGCCCGGCGACGTCGCCGCCCTGACCCGTCACGCAGAGCTCGGGAGCAAGGCTCCTCCTCGTTCTCGCACGCGGACCAGTCGGAGGGTCACTGTGACAGCTGGTGGCGGCGGGCGGGCGGCCGGGGGGGGGGGGTGACGCTGCCCTCTAGACCTTTCCCAGACGCCCCAGCAGGTCTCGCCCGGGAACAGGCTCGACTTGGGCTCGGGGCTCCGAAATTTGCAGACGGGAGAGAAATGCACGGCTTTTGCTTGTCGCACGAATGTATCACCTCTGATTCCGAACGGGGCCCTGTGTGTCCCCGACGCCAGGGTCGTCTCGACAAGGCCGTAGCAGCCAGACCCCCGGGCCAGGGGCAGAGCTCCAGCCTCCACCTCCCCTTTTAGTTCCCTTGACATTTCAAAGGAATGTGGGGCGGAGGGAGGGGAGGCCGGGGCCTCAAGGAGCCAAGAGATGCGGGTGGCAGGCCCGATGGGGAAGGCGCGCAGGGAGGCCGAGAGCCCGGTCGGCAGAGGCTGCCCCCCCCCCCCCCCCCCGCCCCGGGCTCCCACGCGCCCCCCGGCCTCCTTCTCCCCCTCGGTTTTCTCCCCAACATCCGTGGTCCGCGGGTCACCGGGTAATTAATCCCCTCCTTACAGGGCCCCACAAATCTGGCAGCGAGCCTTCTGCATACGGCACAGTATTCACATACAACTGATAGTTCGGTTGTTCCTCCCAGACCGAAAGGAAGAGAATTTTTTAGAAAAATCCTTCCCGATGGAAAATAATGGAAAGAGGGAGAACTAGTAGAATGTATGTTTGAAATACAGTAGGTAAAGGGTACGGACTTGTACCCTCTCCCCTGGGACCCACCCCAAGGGATGCAAGGCCCAGCGGAGAGGCCGTAAGTTCTCCCTTCCCGGTGGCGTGAGCTCTTACGTCCTTTGTTGAGAATCCTGGGATTACTCCACGTATCTCTAAAACACCAAAATGTTAAAGATTTGAAGCCATCAGCATCTCTATAGAAGAAAGCACACACCGAATAGCTACTCAGCTCCTCTGAAGTAGGGTTCTTGTGTTGTTTTTCCCATTTGTCTTTTTTTTTTTTTAAATTTATATTCAATTTGCCACCCAGAGTGCCACCCAGTGCTCGTCCCGTCAGGTGCCGTGCTCGGTGCCCATCACCCAGTCGCCTGCTGCCCTCGCTGGGTTCACAGAGTCAGGTGCTCTGTCTGCCCCGAAGCCGGGTTTACTCAAAGGGAAGAACTGGGAAGGCAGCGGGGGCTGTAGGGCAGCCGCTGACTTTGTGGGCGCCTGCGGGACCCCGTGATGATTCGGCAGGGGCCGGTCTGTCCTCCGCAAGCCTGGGCTCAGGGCATGATCCCGGGGTCCCAGGATACGCTGGGTGCTCGGGAAGCCGTGGCTGGACCTGCGAGCGGGCACTGGAACCACTGGCTCCCCTCCTAGAGCGGGGAGGGGGGTGGCAGGGTCGAGCCACCGAGGGCCATCGGGGGCTGGAGTGCACACAGCACGGCTTGGGGGTGGTCGCCTCCCGGGTGGCGTGGCAGGGACGGGCCCTGGGCCTTGTCTTGGCACCTGCACCTGCACCCCGGGCTCCCCGGGCGCACACCCAGACACCTGGTCTCCTCATCGGGCTCCCTCCCACCAGCCGGGGGACCCAAGACCCACCGGACTATGTCTGCAGGAAGAAAACCCAGGCCACCTCCTCACGCCCACTGGGTACAAGAGGCCCAAGACACAGGCTAGCACGTGCGCCCCGGGGGCCTCGGGGGAGCCAAGGGGGTGCGGCTGGGGCTCCCGGGGCCGCGGGCCCAGCGGCTCCCCCCGGGCGGCCAGGGTTGGGCGACCAGCCACCTGGAGCGCACACGTCTCCTGTTCGGCTTCCTGACATTTCACCTTCGAACATGTCCGGAGCATGTCGTGCATGCGGGGGACCAGCTGCCGATGGACCCTGATGGTCACTGCACGGGGACTGGGTCACGGAGAGCCTCCGGCTCACACAGGAATCCAAGCGCGCCGTCCGTCAAGGCAACAGGACTGCGCGGGTCCAGACACGGGGTCCGCGTGCACCCTGGCGATGTGGACGCGCTGATGGGAACGGCAGGCAGTACACCCAGCGGAACACCACTTACGGGGATGTACACGTGCTCTGCCCTTTCTTACAAAGACTGTATGTGTTCATTCAGGGGAGACTCAGAGAGGCAGAGACCCAGGCAGAGGGAGAAGCAGGGTCCCTGCGGGGAGCCCGACGCACGACTCGATCCCGGGACCCCGGGGTCACGCCCTGGGCCCAAGGCAGACGCTCAACCGCTGAGCCCTCCACCCACGGTGCCTCTATAATATACACCCTTAACTAAGGTAGCTTTTAACACAGAATATACTTAAATTCTGACAACAGTATAAAAATTTCAAAGTGAACTTCTAACTGACGGCAAACGGGACTAACTTGGTTCTTTCATACTGCACCTGGTCCTGTCGCAGCTTTAAGGCATCGGCGGGACTGCAGCGTCTGTACAACCAGGGAACAGGAGGAACCCATCCTTTCGTGTATTTCGGGGGAAGCAAACAACGTAGTATTTAATATCGTTTTCATTTTTCATTTTAGAAATGATACCTTACTAAAGGAAGTCCGCCAAAACACGGTTTAGATGCCATATTACATGTATCGGTCTTCTTAGAGAGTAGTCGGTTATATTTTGTATGTTACGCTTTCAAGATAATTTTGTATTTGTATTTTTGAAGGGAATTTCTTATCTCATTTGTATGTTTGGTTACTCACCAGGGAATAGCCTCACACATCCAAAAAGGTTTCCTATAGGGGCGCCTGCGAGGCTCAGCAGTGGAGCGTCAGCCTTGGGCTCAGGGCATGACCCCGGGGTCCTGGAATCGAGTCCCGCGTCGGGGCCCTGCAGGGAGCCTGCTTCTCCCTCTGCCTGTGTCTCTGCCTCTCTCTCTCTCTGTGTCTCAATAAATAATAAATGAATAAATTGAAATGAATAAATAAATAAAATATTTAAATAAATAAATAAAATATTTAAATAAATGTAAATATAGATATAAATAAGTAAAAATAAGTATAAACAAAATATTTTTTCAAAAATTCAAGAAAATAGAAAGGCTTCCTACTGAACATCCTTAGGGGCACCTGGGTGGTTCAGTCGATTAAGTACCCGACTCTTGATTTTGGCTCAGGTCATGACCTCAGTTATGAGATCAAGCCTGGTGACTGCTTGAGATTCTCTCTCTCTCCCCTCTTTGTTCCCAGTCTAAAAACAAATTATAGGGGCAGCCCCAGTGGCTCAGCGGTTTGGTGCCGCCTTCAGCCCAGGGCCTGGTGCTGGAGACCCAGGATCGAGTCCCAGGTCGGGCTCCCTGCATGGAGCCTGCTTCTCCCTCTGCCTGGGTCTCTGCCTCTCTCTCTGTCTCCCATGAATAAATAAATAAAATCTTTAAAAAATAAATAAAATAAAATAAAATAAAATAAAATATAAAATAAAAACAAATTATGTGTGTGTGTGTGTATAGGTTTGTTGATTGATACCGATTTCTATTCCTGTTTCTCTAGAACTAGATAAGACGTTACTGTGCCTATCATACATTGTCAGCTAACCCTTTGGTCTTACAGCATTTTCCATTTTGCCCATGGTCAAAGAACTTAATTTCATGTTTGTCGCAAATCTTAGAAGAGAAATTTCCATCTCTCATTCAGTAAATACTCATAGCTGGTTAAACATGAAGTGTCTTGCTTTACAAGGAGAAACCGTTAAGGAATCACAGGATTATTAGATATACTTAAAAGAATTTAATAGGAGAAAAACTAAAAAAAAAAAAAAAAGAGCTCATGGCCTGTTAAGGAACTTTCGGAAGCTTCCTTAGTCTTATAGGTAGGAAATAAAGATTAAAACTGCGTAATTCTCTATAGACTGTTACAGGAGAAACGGAGACCTAAATGGGCCCTTCAAAGGAAGCAGTCCTGCTGGACAGATGCCACTTACGGACGCTGAGAAAGCTGGAGGGGGACGGGCTGGGGGCGGGGAGCGGGTTTTCCCTCACCTCAGGCCGAAGGGGGCTTCTCCCTCCGGCTGCGTCCCCACTGTACCCCCATCATCTAGCGCACGGACACCCCCCCCCCCCCCCCAGCTGGATCTGCTCTGGCCCTGCACCTTCCTTGAGAGCAGGGACTGAGCCACTGGCCTCTTGGGCACCCACCCCACCGCCGGCGACTCAGGCCTTGCTCAAGACGTGTGTTCCGACATCCTGACATCAGTGGACAAGTCAGCGAGTAAGAAGAAGGCGGGAAGAAGTAAGGCGGAGGGAAACATACAATGATTATTTCTCCAAAAAAAAAAGATGTATTTAGTGCTTCTGCTGCTGCAGACCCTATGCCAGACCCCGGAGGTGCAGCTGGCGGCTGGGGCGGGAGCAGGGTGCGTGCACGCGTGCCGGGAGGCCACGGACAAACGAGGCAGCCCCTGAGGACCAGGATCCAGAGTCCATACTATGGTGGGAAGCGCGGGAAGCCAGCCCCTGGTTTGGGTGGGGGTCGGCAGCTGCCCGAAGGAGACGGGGAGCAAGCAGAAGCGGTGAGGGGGGGCTGGGCCAGGCGGGCGCGTGGGACGTGCAAAGGCCCGGCGTGCGAACGCGCACCCTCGCCACCCCTGGCCTCGCATCTCCGAATTGCAGAAACACCGGACGGAAAAAACAGAGCTTTGAATGTTTTTTTTTTTTTTTAAAGATTTTATTTATTTATTCATGAGAGACCCAGAGAAAGAGAGAGAGAGAGGCAGAGACCCAGGCAGAGGGAGAAGCAGGCTCCATGCAGGGAGCCCGACGTGGGACTCGATCCCGGGACCCCAGGGTCACACCCTGGGCTGAAGGCGCCCTAAACCGCTGAGCCACCCAGGGATTCCCGTGCTTTGAATGTTGAATAGGTTTGAACTTTATCCTGAAGTTCTGTAGGACGTCGGGCAATAGTCGAGGCTAAGACGAGGACTTTGTGCTGTGCTAGAGCCGGCCACCAGGACAACTAGCGAGAACGGTCTTCTCTCTAGAGCCAGACCCCAGGGCTCAGTGGGCACCGCGCACGTGGTGCAGACGGGGCAGGAGCAACACAGCCGCGCTGGACTACAAGGGAAATGGAAACAAGGAGCTCCGCTGGCTACCGACCCACCTGCTGGCCCATCCATCCCTCGTGCACCCGTCTCTGGCTCTCTCCCGCGTCCCCACTGCCTGGATCCCTCAGCTCTGTTCGCCAGGCTCTGAAATGCCCACGGGAGGAAGCCCTGCATCTGCCCCATCACACCATGTGCCAGACACCGTGGAAGTGAAGGGAACAAGGACACGGCCCAGCAAGCCCTGCCCTTCGGATGGGGCGTCCGCCGGGGGCTCAGTGAGTGCTCTCTGGGCCTCTGCTGGCTCTAAAGAGAAAGGAACGTGCACACGTGTAGGAACCCTGCAGCTCCAACGCCTTGAGCCTCTCCACTTCTCCACACTGTATCCCTGGGAAGAAAAGCCCTTTTCCAATGCCCCAGATCCTGTACTATTTCATTCAGCTCAGAAAAAGTAAGGCAATTAGGAAGTTCAGCCCACAGGCAGCTGGCTCACCAGATGAAGACATTCCACTAGCACCGAGTATCAGTTCCCTACCACTGCATACAAAGCACGGATGCAACTATTTAGCAGGATCTTGGCAGACCTATTTAAGTCTATTTAAAAATAGATCCAACAGTTTACTAAAAATTAGTATGGTCTCATTCTTTGCTTTAGTGGCTGTTGCATATACATTGGAAAATAGTGCGATATGACAAAGCCAACAAATTACACTTTATTAAAAATAAATCCCTCTTTTATTGCAGGAAGGACACAGTGGAGTAGGGAGGCATGAGTTTCAAGGCCCAGAAATCCAGGGATGGTGCTCTGGGGCTCAATGCCACTGAGAGGGCTGCTGGTGTGGGCACAGGGGAGCTCACGGCCAGACGGCGTGGGTTTGGATCATGGCCCCACTCCCCCAGCTACGGGCCTTCTCTGGGCCTCAGTCTCCTCATCTGTGAGATGGAATACTAGTAACACTGAAATGCATTAGGACCTGTAGGATGCTTGGTACAGAGTAAATATTAATTAAATGTTATTATCATTTATTTTTTCCAAAGAAAAGGGGGTAAATAAGTACACTCATTACAACAAACTAAACATGAAGTTTAGTTCCTAAAGTCTCTAAATCTGCAAAGTGAGGAGAGCCAGATACCTACCAAAACTAAAATAAGCTACAAAAAAACAAGAGGGGCACCCGGCTGGCTCAGTTGGGTCAGCAACCAATTCTTGGTTTGGCTCGGGTCATGACCTCAGAGTCATGTGTCGGGGCTTCCGCTCAGCGCTCAGCAGGGAGTCTGCTTGAGGGTCTCTCTCTCTCCCGCTCCTTCTGTGCCCCCCTCCCTGGCCCCCGCACACACACCCTCTCCCTCTCTCAGATGAATCAATCTTTAAAAACTAAAAATAGGGCAGCCCAGGTGGCTCAGCGGTTTAGCGCCACCATCAGCCTGGGGTGTGATCCTGGAGACCCGGGATCGAGTCCCACGTTGGGCTCCCTGCATGGAGCCTGCTTCTCCCTCTGCCTGGGTCTCTGCCTCTCTTTCTCTGTGTGTCTCTCATGAATAAATAATCTTTAAAAAAATAGATAAAAATTAAAACTTAAAATTAAAAAAAAAATCTAAGAATATTTTTAACTCTTTGAGGAACCTCCACACAGTTTTCCAGAGTGGCTGCACCAGTTCACATTCCCAGGTGGGGGAGTGGGGGTGGCTGGGTGGCGGGCACTGAGGTGGGCACTTGACGGGATGAGCACTGGGTGTTATTCTATATATTGGCAAATTGAACACCAATAAAAAATAAATATATAATAAAAAAATAATATAATTTAAAAAATAAAAATAAAAAATCTAAGAATAAAATTAATCTTTTCAATTATCTTATGCAAGCTTAACGACCAGAGTTAGAAAACAGCGTTTTTACCCCTAAACCACAAACTCTATATGGTATAAAAATATTAAAAAAGGAAATAGACATAAAAGAGTAAGAAATTTCTGCGTGTCCTAATACTTCAACTCCTATTGGTTATAAAAATAAATATAAATATCTCAATGCTTGGGCAGCCCTGATGGCCCAGCGGTTTGGTGCCGCCTTCAGCCTGGGGTATGATCCTGGAGACCCGGGATCGAGTCCCACGTCGGGCTCCCTGCATGGAGCCTGCTTCTCCCTCTGCCTGTGTCCCTGCCTCTCTCTCTGTGTCTGTCATGAATAAATAAATAAAATCTTTAAAATATATATATATATCTCAATGCTTTACAATGCCTTGTGTTCTTTCCCATTAACTAGAACTTATAACTACGTCTTCCAAAGAACCATAAGAAAATGCATAGCCGGGCCCAGCAAGAGGAAATAGCAGAGTGGCTGTCCCCAAAGCCTCCGTGTAATTTCGGTGCTTGGCACAGGCCTTTATCTGGAACCAGTCTGAAACACGAATTTCTTCTCTTTCTACCTTTCCCTCAACAGTAAGAGAATCCGTAGAACCTACGTCTTATGGTAACGAACACCCGGCGCAACACCCACACGTACGCACACGTATACACAGACCAGCCCGGGGTCCTGGGCCCGTTATGCTTGACCGTCGGTGACGACGCTAACAGCGGTATCGATTACGAGTTCCTGAGCCTTGACCGCGCACCACCCTCCCTGCTACTCCTTTCACGTACCGCATCATATGGAAATCCGGAATTGGCATTTCCACAACCACGTAAGAGAATATTACTAAGATACAGAAAGGGTAAGTGATTTACCCAAGATCCCACAGCTCATAAAACCTGAAGCGGGGCCTCTAGTTCAGGCGGCTCTGGCTCCGGTACTTGTACCATAAAAAAACACCTTATTTATGTTGCGGCACATGCAGAAATTGTGATTTTTTTTTCTTCCATTGACTTGAGCTAGTTAGCCACAGGCAGAGAGATTATGGTGACATGTTAACATGTTCAAACATAGTTCTCCAAACCATACATTTAGTAAGATTGTTAATATTTACGATAAGACAGTCCTGCGAGCTCATTAGCAGTGTAAAGATTCTTTTGCTTAATGTTCATTACGTCTTATATGCTTCTTTTTTTTTTTTTTTTTTTAAATTAAAGGTACAATTACGGCAGTTTCCCTTTGGTCGACCTCTAGATTTAAACACGTTAATGAGTTTGTTATTTCACCCTCCTTATGCCCTCCTCTTCCTATCTCAGGCCATTCAGTCTCATAAGGATTATTATTCCGCGGGGTTTCGCAGACAGTAATGTCCTGAGATCATGAGGAAGGAAAAGGTCTATTCCATATTAAATCACAGTCTTGCAACTATGCAATATAAAGACTTTTTTTTTTTTTTTAACCTCTGGACTATCATCTTGTAGCATATTCTGTATCAATTCACATAGTAAACATTAATTGGATGCCAACGGTATGCCCTGTGCATCAGAACAGATTAAGGCTCATTTCACCCTTTCATAAAAAACTCCCGCTCCTTTGGCGAGTACCAGCAAGTGACACATAACATCGACCTCTACACGAGAAGTTCCCATTATAAGGATATTATGGGAAACATAAAACATTCAGTACCAGAGCCTCTGAGCTATTAAAACTACTTAAATACAGCATCCGTCCTTAAGTTACCTAATTTAAAAGTAGCTGAACCTAAGGAAATCATCAAGCCCATTAAAACCTACGTGAAGTCCCAGCCCCGCTCTTGCTCTAGCTCAGGCTACGTCGGTGCTTCAGGACAACGGCCTTCCTGAGGACTGCCTTACGAATTCGCTCAAAGTTGAAAACTGTGGCACATCTCGGTTGCCAGGATGTACCTGTCATATGACCTAACTTGCTCCGCACTCGGCCCCTGTTCAAGTGCACTTGCCCCGGCATCCGTCCTCGAGCAGCGGCACCACGCGGTGGACGGCCTGGCCTTGACCGCGGCCTCCGCCGCCCGGGAGCTGCCGAGCCCGAGCCCCTTCTGCGGCCCCCTGCACCTCACTTGGCTCGTCTTCTCAAGGCCAGTAAGGACGTGCCCCCTCTGTGAAACGGGGCGGAGCGGGGTGCCTGGGTGCCTAGCGGGATTCGGTGAGTTAATGCTGGGAGAATTCTTTGGACGGCGGCAGGCACATATTAAACATTACGATGAGAGCTTCTGGATTAAGTTGTTCAAGAAAAGAAAAGGGGTGAATATGCTCCAATTTTTAACATCAAAGCATGTGAGCATTTGTCAATACCATTCTCAAAAGGATGCTGACTCCACGAACTACGCATGCCACAAAGGAGACCCTCTTCCTGTTATGTAGAGTTATCGGGCAAAGCACAGAAATATGCGGAAACATAAATGAATAAAGATAAGCTCCATGTGTATGCATATGAGTATATATGCGTGTATGGACCTAAAAGCATAGGTGTACCCATGTAAAACCTCCCCACCTCCCATTCATAATCTAGGTCAAGTGGGCTAACGGCAAGCCAACTCTTCAATCACCTCTTAAACTGACATAGTTGCCTTTCATAAAACTTTAAAAAAATATATGGAAAACAATCCATTGTACCAAACGTGAATTAAGACATGATAATGGAGCTTGCACAGGAGATCTATAAAGTTGCATTTATCCTACCTATACCTTCTGTGGACCTCCAGATACCATCATTTGCTTCCACTTTTGTGAGGTGTTAGCTGCTCTGAAATATTTTTGACTTAGATCAGTGATTTTTTTTTAAACGCAGTTATAAATGTCTTGCTTTAACTGTACTTCTGCTATAAAGGTTAGGGAAACATCATGACTCTCAGAAACTAGCACTGATCCTAGAGGGACCAAAATGTATCAACAATGAGAGTAGATTCCGGGGAGGGGGAAAAAAAATTACACTTGTGCTGGTTTTAAAGAATTCATCTTAAATTTGCAGAAAAAGTAAAATGTAGGTTTTTTTCTATATAGTAGCAATTTAGGTCATGTGGAGAGTTTAACCAGTTATTTCAGTTCTGAAGTTTCCCTCCTACCGAAAGCGGATAAACCCTGAAAGAAGATGAATCTGTGGTTTGAATAGTTAGTCCCTTAACTCAACTTGGTCTCTTCTTTCAAACTATTTATCTTTTCTGAAAGAAAAAAAAAAAAACTATAAGTCCATTACCAAACAATAACTCCTCACCTAACTGCACTAACCGCGAAATATGAAGGTACTTGAATAAAGTATCACAAAGAAATCCCAAAAAAGCCACGCCTATAAAAACCAATCAAATATATAAGCATTCCCATAATTCCAATGGCACAAACCTAGCGGTACTGCTCACACTCTATTCCCAGAGTTGTTAGCATCATTTTTAGCAAGAATTCCCTTCCCTGCCAGCTCCCTTTACTAGGAAGTTATCTTGAGAGTTATTTCACTCATGAATGAACGTCCCTAAAATAAAAGACCATCCTGCCAGACATGTCAAGAGAGCTAAAGAAAATTCTCGACTAGAATTTCCGTAAGAGGGTCTCCTTTTCTTAAATAATCTTAAGCGACCTTTTTTTTTCTAAATAAAAATAACTAACCTGCTCTTTGACATAGGATCGCATTTGTCAGAGTCGTTACAGCTTCTGAGACTGTAAAGAGAAAGAAAGGAGCAAAATATATGCTGTGTTCTATGAATCCGAGGGCACTTTCTCAATGCAACAGGAACATTTGCATTTACTCATAAATGAATACTAATGACGTAGCGGGTCTGGCACGGCTCCACAGAAATCACACGCGGAAAGCTAGAGCAGGGCATGGATGCTGCTATTTCTCCAAAGTATCCAGACAAAGAGCAAGACGAGTAAAGTCAGCATCAATTCTCTGAGGTTGAGTCACGGCTCCGGGAGGTGGTGCGTTAAGAATAGTGATCGATTTTAGGGTGAAAGCAGCGAAGTTGGCCGGTTAACGTGTCTCGGAGGATTTTTGAGTCAACCGCTCTTTGTTGACCACCTACTTTGGGCAAGACGCTGCTTCCCCCAAGTAAGCCCCTGATCTTGCAGTTCTTTTTACACAGTGTAGGAGGAAGCATCCTGCTTCTACCGAAAATCCTTCCTTGTTATTTAAAATAACATCCAGCTTAGCTTTGCATATGCGTGTGTGCTCAGGCGCTCAACAAATACTTTTTGAATGAGTGAAAATTCAGTGAGTAAGAAGGTTATTCATTCAAAAACATCTGTGTACGCCAGCGAAAAAGGAAGGACAATGATGAAAGCATAATCAAAACACTGGAAGGAGCACCTCCTCACAAAGATGCCGAAAAGGGAGCAACTTCCAGTATGAACATCGAAGCATCAGGTCTGGCTTCACCTAGAAACCACCATCCTAGCGCCTCTGTGCAACTGCGTTAAATACTAGGCTCACCATTTCCCCCGTAAGTTGATGTAGCACCTATCTGAAAACAAGGGTTAAGGAGCATTTTTTTTTTTTCATTTCTCCTTTTAAGAGCTCCGTTCGGAGAAATCGCTAAGGGCAACTTTAAAAAAAAAAAAATCTGCTACATCATTGATATCAATAAAGTATCATACCTTAAAATACCTTTTACAAACAGTCCTGATATCCAAATGCGTGATCTCCTTCCTTACCTCCACTTCAACTTTTTCTTGGAACAGAAACCGAACACCCTGGAGATAAATGGAAACGGCCACATTTGTCTAAAAAGCCCTGAAATATGTCAAAACTACTGAGCAAAAGCTTTCAGAAGCGCCGCGCCGGTAGCACTTCCAGCAAACCTGCCTGGAAAGGGGCGTCTTTGGAGCTAGATCGACCCCCCACTGCCGCCACCCCGGCCTGGCCCTGTTTGCTATTTATCAGACCAAGTTTACATAAATCAGGGAAGAGTTACAGTGCAATTAAATGCATCCACCAAGTAATATGATACAAAGCACTTTGCAAATATTAAACCTCCCCTGAAGGGATCAACGTTTTCCAAGAAGAAGGTGGTTCTGCGATGGACGGAGGGGGAGGCGGGGGCAGGCCCGGGGCCGCCGCTGTCCCGCGCGGGCGCCCTCCGGCCTCGGGAGCCAAGCCGGGAGCGCAGCCAGCGAGGCGCGGGGGCTTGCTCGCGGGTACCTGAGCCCAGGTAGGGGCGTCCGGGCCGAGTCGGCGCTCGCTCGGGGCAGCGGCGCGGCGACCCCACGACCTCCTGGCCTCTGCGCCCGCGACCGCATCCGTGTCGGGGTGTGCGCGCGTGTGGCGGGGGCTGGGGCCGCCAGGGAGGGATGGGGCCCGGGGGAGGGATGGGGTCCCGAGGGATGGGATGGGGTCCGGGGAAGGGATGGGGTCCCGAGGGATGGGATGGGGCCCGGGGGAGGGATGGGGTCCCGAGGGATGGGATGGGGTCCGGGGAAGGGATGGGGTCCCGAGGGATGGGATGGGGCCCGGGGGAGGGATGGGGTCCCGAGGGAGGGATGGGGTCCGGGGAAGGGATGGGGTCCCGAGGGAGGGATGGGGTCCGGAGGGATGGGATGGGGTCCCGAGGGAGGGATGGGGTCCGGGGAAGGGATGGGGCCGCCAGGGAGGGATGGGATGGGGTCCGGAGGGAGGGATGGAGTCGCCAGGGAGGGATGGAGTCCCGAGGGATGGGATGCGGCCGCCAGGGATGGGGTGGGGCCCCAAGGGATGGGGCCGCCAGGTAGGAGGGATGGGGGTCCTGTGGGATGGGATGGGGCCCCGAGGGATGGGGTCGCCAGGGAGGGATGGGGACCCCAAGGATGGGATGGGGCCGCCAGGGAGGAATGAGGTCGCCAGGGATGGGGCCCCGAGGGATGGGGCGCCCCCGGCCCGCAAGTTCACGGGGCCGCAGTCCTCCTGCGGCCGCGGCCCCCAGCCCCCAGCCCCCAGACTCCGGCCCCCGGACCCCGACCCCCGGACCCCGACCCCCAGCCCCCGGCCCGGGCAGCCGGGGCGCGACCCCCCAACTCTGCGGAGCGCGGCCACCGCGAGGTGCCGGCCTCCCCGAAGCCCCGGCGCAGCGCCCCGACGACCGCCGTCCTCCGCGCCCCGCAGCACTCGAACCCCGCGCCCGGGGGCCGCCTCGGGGGAGCCGGCGCGGTGCGGCGCGGCGCGGCGCGGAGGAGGGCGCCCCCGAGCCCCGGGCCCCGCTCCCGGCGTGCAGGGCCGCGCGGCCGCTCACCTGGGTCCCCGGCGCGGCTCCCGCAGTCCCGGCGGCACTTGGTCCCGTAGTTTCGGAAGCCGGGGCGCGGGCGCGGGCGCGGGCGGGCGGGGCGGGGCGGGGCGGGGCGGAGCGGGGGGCGGGGGGCGCGGGGGGGCGCGGGGGGGCTCAGGGCGCGCGGCGCGCGGGGGCGGGGGCGGGGGCGGGCGGCGGGGGCTGCAGGGGCTGCAGGGGCTGCAGGGCGCGCTCCCGCGGCGCAGGCTCGCCCAGGCCCGGGGCCGCCGTGCGGGGGGCGGCGCGCATCCTCCCGGGCCCGCGGCGCCGAGGGCCTCCGGGCAGCAGCGCTCCGGGCCGCGGGGTCCCCCTCCCGGCGGCGGTCCCGGCCCGAGCTCGGCTGCGGGCGCGCGCGTCTGGGCGAACCCGGCCCCGCCGGCTGCGGACTGGCTGCGGCCCCCCCGCCCCTCCCTCCTCCGCGCCCCGCCCCGCCCCGGCTCCTCCCCCGCCGGGCGCGCCCCGCTCCCAGAGGCGGGCCGCAGCCGCAGCGCGGGGCGGGGAGGTGCGGGGGCGGCGCGGGGGTCCCCCCCGGAGGGCGCAGGCCGGGACCCCGCGGGAGCCCCGGGGGCGGGGGGCGGGGGGAGGCGGGGGCGGGGCGCACAGGTGCGGGGGGCGGGGCGGGGCGGGGAGCGGGGGGGGGGGGGGGGGCGGCCTGCTGTGCGCGTCCCGAGGCGCAGGGGGCGATCACCGCCCGGCTGCCAGCCCGCCCGCCCGCCCGCCCGCGCCGACGCCCCGCCCGCGCGCAGCCCAACCCGCAGCCCCGCCGCGGCCGCCGAGGCCCGGGAGGCGCAGGTGCAGCTCCCGCCCCCCCGCCCCCCCCGCCCGGGACCCCGCGGCCCCGCGGCTGCCCAGCGGCTCCCACGCCCGCCCAGGCGGGAGGCCCCGGAAAACTAACGACCCCCGCCCCCCCCCCGATTGATGAACTTTCCTCTCTCCGGAGTTTCCTTGGAAATAATAATAATGATGATAATAATAATAATAAATAATGACGATGATGATGATGAGCAACGCCCCCCCCCAGCCCCATTTGGCTGCTGGGGCTTCAGCCCTCTTGCTAACTCAGGTGCAGGTGCAGGTGCAGCACACGGACAAGTCTGGGCCGCGCATCCCACGGCCCCGCCCCCGCCGGCCTGTCTGCATCCCAGGGACAGTCACAGCGGCCCCGGGCGGGTCCCCCTGGGGCCGCAGAGGAGGCTCCGCGTAACGAGATGGGTGACAAGGGCAGAGATGCTCCCTCCGGCATCCGTGTCTTTGTATCACGCGGACTCCAGCCGGTCAATGCAGGCGATCCGAGGAGGAAAGGTCGGACGCCATGGGCATGGGCATGGGCATGGGCATGGGCATGGGCGCGGGCGAGGCGCCCTATTTGCAGCTTCGCCTTCAACAGCCGGCCCGGCCCCTTCCCACAGGCCTGCTCTTAGCATCACTTTGGAAGCTCCTGCGCTCGGATCCCAAACTGCACTTCATGTAGACTGTCAGGGCCCAGCCTGAAGGACAAAGCCGCCGAGTTCTAGAAAGGGATGACTCACGTGTCAGGAAAAACTTATTTACCAACTACTCGGACAAACTGATAAGCTCAGCAGCCACGGCACAACGTATGTTGTGTGATATTATTTGAGCAGGAGGGAGAATGGCTGTTTGCCAGGTATGTGATCCGTTAACCTCTTCAGCTCATTGTTGGCAACAATAGCCTAGGATCGCATTCTTAAGTTTGAAAGACCAGGGGTTGGTTTTTCTCCCCCCTCTCAAAATCACAATGCCACATGATAGTCTAAAAGAAACCTCAAACAATAAAAGTAATAAGAAAGGAAGCAACACAATTGGCTTTTTTCTCCGAACGAATGTTGCTGTTCTGTTTTTCTCCAGGGGGAAAATGCTGATAAGCAATAAAGTCCACAAAGGCCTGACAACAGATTTTTGAAGGACGCCTCCCTTCATCTGTGAGTCCTCCCAATTAGTGGACTTTATTTAAAAATGTTAATATTATCTCCCTATGGGTGTTTGTTCTTTCTTTGTCTTTTGGTGCCAGGAAGATTACAGAGAAGGACCAGGGGGTGAGTGAGAGGAGTCTGGCTTCTCATAATCTGCCTTGCTCCGGGTTTATGTCCGGCAGGAGAGGAGCACTCAGCAGCCGGTGCTTCTCAGCAAGCCCGGCCTCTCCTCGGAGGGTCCTTGGCTCCGTAGCTGATGCCGGGCATGATAGTCAAGTGAGTTGGCCTAGTGTGTGCAAGACCCCACCTCGGGCTGGGAGCGGCTACAGACCCAGAAACTGAGAGGCAAAGAGCCCTTGGAGAGGGTTTCCACCTTGCCTACGGTCGGAGGATTCCATCGGGGTGTTTGCACCTTATTTGTGTGCGGCTCTTCAACTCCCACGGGTATCCCAGCCTTCCCGCTTGCCGGGTGGAGGGCGGCGGTGGGCCGGGCGGGGGGAGTCTAACATACTCACTAGTAACATTTTGGTACTGTGTTGGATTAAAACTAAACACCAGGCAAAGTAGCACATCCAAAACAATCTTTTCGAAACCCAGTTTTGAAAACAGTCATAGATTCTGGTTTGGTTTTGTACCGAAGCCAAAGAAAGCACAGTTAATGAAAATATTTAGTTAGAGTGATCATTTGGTGGAGATTTTTTTTTTTTTCTGAGCATCACCACACTCTCTTGTCTCATAGAGACTCAATGTTAAATAGTGTTTGGCTTATAGTTTATTTTATTTTTTTTTAATTTTATTTATTTATTCATAATACAGAAAGAGAGAGAGAGAGGCAGAGACACAGGCAGACGGAGAAGCAGGCTCCATGCCGGGAGCCCGACGCAGGACTCGATCCCGGGACTCCAGGATCACACCCGGGGCCAAAGGCAGGCGCTGAAGCGCTGAGCGACCCAGGGATCCCCGGCTTATAGTTTAAATGGAGGCCGATCCTTTCAGTTATAGCATGGAAGTATTTGTCATTGTAGGAAAGAGGGGATAGCCATCTTTTTTTTTTTCCCTTTTAACTAGCCAGGCGCTGACATCTAGATAAAAAGTTGGATGAGCAAATAGTCGTTCAAAGAACCCCTCTCTGTACCCACAACCAGAAATGAAAAGATGAATAAGAAGCTCAACCTCAGAGGGCAAGCTCAGTAATTACTAGGGTTATAGATCCATCCTGTTGGCCTGCGGTCCTTCCCTTATATGGAAATGAGTCCCTGAACCTACATCTCTGCACTCTTATCACCCTATTTGAGTAAGTCTTGTATGAAAGTTGTGATTTTTGCATTGTGGTTGGAGTCCTGAAGGTGTAAGGCCACACACACGTGATTGTAAGGGAAGCGTTTCTTATGGAAGAAGTAGTCCACAGGACAGGTGTCACAGGCTATAAAGATGGTAAAGCGGATTTAACCTCCTCTAGGTTTAGACCAACAGAAGCAAGGCAGCATGCGAGCCGCACATGCAATTTCAAATATACGGTAGTTAAACAAGTAAAAAGACACAGGTGAAATTAATTTCAATTATATAGCTTATTTAAGCTTAAATATTTAAAATATTACAATTTTAACATAAGAGAAATATTAAAAAGTGTTAATGAAATATTTTCCCCTTTTTTCTGCATTTTAATAGAATGGCTCCCAGGCCCTAATCCCTGAAACCTGCGAATATGTGACATTAACATAGCAAAAGGGACTTTGCAAAGGTAATTAAGTTTACAGATTTTAAAATAGGGAGATTATCCAGGCTTGCTGCAGTGGATCCAATCACAGGAGTTCTGAAAAGCAAGAAAAGATGTGAAAAAGAAGTCAAAGATTGTAAAGCACGAGAAAGATTCAACATGCTGTGGCTGGTTTAAGGATGAAGGGGCTAACGGGACAACGGATGGGGGTGGCCTTCGGGAGATGGAAGGGGCTCCTTTCTGCCAGCCGGGAAGGGAACGAGACCCCCACCCCCCTCGCCCCCACCAACAACTGTAAGGGACAACCTGAATGAATTTGGCCGACAAGCGGAATGATCCTGGAAGCAGATTCACCTCCAGAGAAGAATACAGGCCTACGGAGGCTTTGCTCTGGGCCTCGTGAGGCTCTAAGCAGAGGGTTCGGCTAAGCCACAGCACACGACAACTGCTGGGCTACAGAAATGTGAGCTAACAAAGGAGTGTTTAATGCCACTTGGTTTATGGTGATTTTTTAAAGCAGCAATGGAAAACTCATACATGTATTGAACCTCGGAATCTAGTACGTATTTTACACTTACAGCCCATCTCAGTTTGGTTCAGGTATTCAGGAGCCCAGGAGGGTGAATGGCTACCATATTGGACGGTACAAGTTTAGACCAAGAGAAATCAAGATATCTTGGAAGTGCTAGGTCTGTAGGCTAAAGATAATGTCGCCCTGTGGAGGAAGAAGAGGAGCAAGGAAGGGAGAAGTGTGCAGGTTCTCTCCCGAGTCCCTGTCCGTGTCCTATGGGAATGAGGTATTCTTGCTCTTGCAGAAAAGAGGTTAACTTTCACAAGTCATATTGTCAAAATTCATTAAATTTACTTTATTAACTGGACTATTCATAAAGTCTTTTTTTTTTTTTTTGAATATTCCATCTTTGTCTCAGTTCCATTTTGGAGCAATTAAGAGGAGTTGTTGCTTTCATGTGAGTCTATGCTTAAGGTAGAGCATTAGTCATTTAACTCTAGTAGTGTGGGGTGGGGAATGGCAGGCAAGCGTAACTGTGAAAGATCTCCAGGAGAAGAATTTGTGGATTGATTTAGATTCCTAGGAAGGTTGTTCCTCCTTAACGGGAACTTGTTTTCTGATACCAGCCTTCTGAGGCCTCCATTTTGTGTTTATCGAGAAGGAACGCATTTTTCCAATTCTAATTGCATCCCATGTTTAGTTTTCTAACATCATCTTTTGCCATCTTCACTAATAAGTAAGAATTTAAATCTTACCCCTATAGAAAACCTAGAGCAGAAACTAACCAATGTAATCTGGGACCATTCTAGGAAAGTGTTGCCCAGGAAATATAGACCTGGACTGGTTTAAAGAAAAAAAAAAAAAAGAAGAAAGAAAAAAGAAGAAAGAAGAAAGAAGAAGAAGAATGGAACCTAGACCAGGAGGGAGAAGAGGAAGGGCTTTCCAGGCTGCGAGGAGCCATGGGGACAGCATTGCAAAGACAGGAAAGTGAAGGTCGATGGGCCGGTGAAAAGGTCCTTTGACTACGGCGCAAAGCTTTTGTAAGGCAAGGTGGAGTTGGTGTCAGAGATGGAAACGTGAACGAGCTCTAGAGCTGCCCTCTTCAACATGGTAGCCAGTCGCCACGTGTGGCTTGGGAGCACTTGAAATGTGACTGGACTGATGGGAGACAGGCTGCCTGTGTGAAATACACATTGGATTTCAAAAATTTAGTGGGAAGAAAGAGGGCCTTGTAAAACAGTTAACTGAAAGTCTTATATTAATTATTGAAGTGATAATATTTGAGATACATTGGGTCATATATTCTTAATTTTTTTTCCCTTTTAAAAGCTTTTTAAATATGGCTACTAGGAGATATGAAATTGTAGAGGTGGCTTTAAAAGGTTTCTGCACCCTGGGACACCACCCTGGGATGCCTGGGTGGCTCAGCAGTGGAGCGTCTGCCTCTGGCCCAGGTCATGACTCTAGAAACCCAGGATCGAGTCCCACATCAGGCTCCCTGCATGGAGCCTGCTTCTCCCTCTGCCTGTGTCTCTGCCTCTCTCTCATGCTGTGTCTCTCATGAATAAGTAAATAAAAATCTTTAAAAAACAAGGGTTCTGCACCCAATTCTAATGTGTGTATGTTGTGGGGGGGGCTCCCCACACCAACAGACCATCTTCAGACACCAGCTGGGGGTCCTACAATTGAACTCAGCTCTGACACTACTCAAAGGTAGCATCAGATTCCACTAGTTAGGGCTCAGTCCCACAAGATTGGCTTGCTCCCCATCCCCTTTAGATGCCGATCGCAAGCCCACGTTGTTACCTGGGCTTGACTGGCTGTAAGCCAGAAGTTCCCACTATCCTTTTCTTGGGTTTCATTCATTTGTTAGGGCGTCTCACAGAACCCGGGAAACCCATTTACTCACTAGAATACCGGTTGCAAAGGATATTGGAAGATACAAATCAATAGGGAGATGAAGAAATATGTAGGTCAAAGACTTGAACAAAGGAGCTCCTATTCCTGTAGAATTTGGGGCCTGGCAGGGTGGTAGTTTCTGGTTCTGCAAACTGAAACTCTCTGAATCCCCTCCCATTGGGTTTTTATGATGGCTTAATTACATAAATTAGGCATTTATTACACAGGTGTGATTGATTAAATCTTTGGCCAATGATGACCAATTCAGCCTCCACCCCTCTCGTCTCCCTGGAAATCATCGAATGGGACTGAGGTTCTCCTCCAACCCACCTCCATTTGTAGGTATTTTCCAAAGTCATCTCATTAGTACAAGCCCAGTTGTGGTGGAAAGAAATTTATTACGAATAACAAGACACCCGTTTCACCTTTATGGCTCTGAAGGGATTTCAGGAACAGAGGACAAGAGATCAAATATTTTAACAAAAGATGTGCCTGTTGCTCCTATTTGTTCAGGAAATTCCAAGGGTGGTGGGAGCTGTCAGCTAGGAAGTGTGGACAAAGACCAAATATGGGTACGGGTAAGAAAAATGTATTTTGGTCATTTGAATGACCAAATATATATTTCTTATAAATCTCAGTATCTCAGGCTTATGTTTCTATTGACTTTTACTGCTCTAGATCAAGTGCTTCTCGTACTCTAATACATATAGGAATCCTCTGGGAAGCTTGTTAAGCTGCACATTCTGAAGCTCCCCGGTGAACTGCTGCTCCTGGTTTTTGAACCACCCTTTCGATATCAGAATCATGAACACAACCTTGCTTGTCATGTAGAATCGTTTAGGAACTTTTGAGAATCACAACGCCCAGACTGCTGTACCCCAAATCGATTAGGTAAGATTCCCTGAAGTTGTGACTGGAGTATATGTGTTTGTTATAACTTTCTAGGTGATTTAAAAATACCACAAATTTGAGAGGCTTCTGGGTGGCTCAGTGGGTTAAGCATCCAACTTTTGGTTTCAACCCAGGTCGTGATCTCAGCGTCCTGAGACCGAGCCCAGCCTGGGGCTCTGCACTCAGCAGGGAGTCTGCTTGTCCCTCTCCCTCCTCCTACCTCATTCTCTCTCTCTCTTTCTCAAATAAATAAATACACAAATTCCTTAAAAATAAAGAATTGCAAATTTGAGAACCATTGATTTAGAAGCTCTTGAACAGAGATGAACGAATTTAAAGTTTATTTTCTAGAAAATACGAAAGTTTGCATATCAGGCGCAATTAATTTGTCATTAGTAACTATTCATGCATTCCCAAGTGAGTTATTACTTTATGTAAGTCATGGTGACTTCTATCCGGCCTTCTAGAAGCTTAGAAACTAGTTTTAGGAATAAGGTACCCACTTAATTAAGAGCAAAGCAACATAGCATAGGTTCAGCAACTGCTATAGATATTAAGGGTCATAAGACTCTAGAAAAGGAAGAGTTAAATAATAATTAAATCTTCCTGGAAAGGCTGATATATAAGAAAGACCTGAAGCAGAGGAACCTGAAGCAGAGGAACCTGAAGCAGTGGTTGTCAAACTTTAAAATGCATCAGGTCATCTGGGGTGACCAGGCCAGTGTTGTAAAGGGACTCTGCTAAAACCACCACTGCCACCCTATGAGTGAACTGTAACCATTCATATTTCTCTGTTCTTTTCTTCTCCCATATTTTTCTGTGCTGATAACTCAAGGTTCTGAGTCCCCAGTGGGAGGCTGACTGGCTGAGCCCAGACCCCGTGCTCAGGCCGAGGCTGCCGGGAGACATTGGCAATGCACAGCGTCTCACCAAACTGCACAAAAAGGAACGTTTTCCAAAAGTAGGAATGAAGCCGCAAGGCCATTCAGCCTGCCCCCAAACTCCTACCGCAACCCTTGCCAAAACCAAACCAAACCCAAAGGAGGAAACAACCAACAAAAAAAACAAAATATCTAGCACAGGCAGTATGACTCCCCAAATCGTTGTGCATGAGGGGAGACTTGATGGTGGACACAAAGCAAATTCAACTCTTAGGTCGTTAAGCTCAAGACCATGAAGCTTGAGACGAGGATGCTCTGCTCAAGTAGAGGTGACCACTGAATTTGTGTGGGGATTGAGGTAAAGGTTGTCGTCTCCTTAGGAACAAATGGATCGGGAGGCTGAATGTGGAGGGGGGAACTACGGATAGAGACTCACTCTTAGGACCTCCATACTTCTCGGACAAACAGAGCAGCGCGAAAGAGATGTTGTAGCAGCCATTAGCAGGTATTGACCCTACAGCCAGTTCAGATTAGAAGAGTCAAAAAGAGATTTCTACTGTGTACTTCTCAGAGCCTTTGATATGATAACGTGCATTGCGAGGCTCTAAATGTGCTGCCCTTGCAAGTATTTTTTTGACGATGGCACTTTCTTGAAGCATTAGTGATTTATTGGAGGCGTTTTGGGAAACGATGGGCTAGAATATTCTGGAAGCAGAAAAAGAAAGAGACTTAGACAAATATCCAGCGGGAGAAACAATAGTCTCAGGGTCCAGACAATTCAGATTTTTATTACTCCACTGTGATAGGAGATGGGTTTAATAGTATGAGGACAAATAGTATTGAATTCTATTTTATCCCAATGTCCCCCAAATGCGTAGTGCTCGGTACATGGAGTCACAGATATTTAACTGGATCAATAATAGGGACAAAAGTCCTTTAATCTATCAATATGAGGTCACAAGCAATGTCCAAAAGCACAGCTTCAGAGCAATTGGGAGGCGGCCCCAGGAAACACCCACCTGCGAAGGTTTTCTCAAGCGACTCCTCAAGAATCTCTAGCAGATACTCAATTGTCTACCCCATCCTCTGTTTTTCTCTTTTTTTTCCTTGATAATACAGCAACGGTGACCATATAATTTATCATCCAAACTAGGACACTTGAGAGAGAGGAAGGGGGAGCTATTAATAATTATGCCAGGACAACACACGCAAAGTAGACTTTCTGGTTAACTAGGACACATGGTCATCCTAAAAATAATTCCTGATTTCTAGCTGAATACTTGATTGTTAGGGGTAAAGACTGCGTTGTCCAGCCTCTTTTGTATTTGCAGGTGACCTCGTGACCAAAGTGGTACCAGAAGACAGTGGTAAGTCTCCCCCTAAGGTTTTACCGGGGTGCCCGTATCTTGACCAATTTGGTTTCTCGTCCATCAGGGTAAATTATAGAAAATGTCTTTAGAAAGCTGCACATGGAAAGTATCCTTACTGAGCTCCTTCCCCTTCCTGTGGCTGGAAGGTGGTTATTCTGGTTAGAGCTTTAGCAGCCGTCTTGAGCCACGAGGCAGCAGACTTCTCGTATCCTAACATAAAGATAAAAGGAAGCCAAGTCTCTGATGAATATGGAGTGGCCCTAATCACCCTGTCTACCTCTGGTCTATTGTGTCAGGAATCAATACACACTTATCTTGAGTAATCCCATGTTATTTTGGAGTTTTCTGTTACTTGCGGTTGAACCTAATCCCAATAGGGAAAACCTTATACAAGTGCTGCCTAAAAACAATGTCATGTGAGCCACAGCTGTAAACCATATACATGATTTCCAATTTTCTACTAGTCATTTTAAAAAGGTGAAAAGAAACAGGTGAAAATAATTTTAATGATATCTCTTATTTAAATTGACATATCCAAAATACTATCTTTTCAATACGTAACCAATACAAAAAAAAAAAAGAAGAAATAATGTGATAGTTGACATGCTTTTGTTTCCTGCCAAATCCTCAAACTCCCATGTGTATTTTATACGGTCAGCACATCTCATTTTAGATTAACCACATTTTCAGTGCTCAATAGCCACATGTGGCTAGTGGCTACCATATTGGACAATGTTATACCATGAATAACCTCCTCTTGACAATATATTCTCTTTTTTTTTTTAAAGGTTTATTATTTATTTGTTTTCTTTTAGAGAGAGAGGGTGAGGAGGGGCAGAGGGAAAGGGAGAAAGGGAATCCCAAGAAGACTCCTGCTGAGTTTGGAGCCTGACACAGGGCTCAATCCCAGGACCCTGAAATCATGACCTGAACCAAAATCAAGAGTCAGATGCTTAACTGACCGAGCCACCAGGCAACCCTCACCAATATATTTTTTTTATCTTCCCTCTCCTCTTGCTTCTCTTCAACAGGTAAACATAGGTAAATAAAACTTTGTATCTGACATAACAACCACCCCAACAAAATAGCAGCAATAAAACCTGTCTTATTCTTAGTACCCAGAACCTATTTTTCTATTATTTTCTCTTTCCTTCACAAGGCTGTTTAAATTTTCAGTATTGGGTAACTCTGGTCTTAGATTAATGACATGATCATGTCCATTAGGATACCACTTGGTGAACTGGATCTCTGAGTCATGACAAACCATCAGCAATCATATTTTTAGGATGAACCTCTAGCAAATTGAGCTATCAGGAGTTATTAATATTAGGACCAAAACACACTACGTTTTGCCACAAGGAATTTGGCAAATGATTTAAATAAATCACTTCTAGTGATTCTAGTGATTACTAGTGATTCTAGTGATTATTTACTTCTAGTAAAATTGAGGTTACTCCTCTAACAAGACATCCCCCCCCCCTTTGAGGCATACGTTGAAGAGTGGGGGAGAAAGGGAATTGTTAGAGCTGGCCACTTGGGAGCTGGGCCTAAACTGGGTCCCCTTGGGAGGGGTCATGAACGCATACACTGACCCTTCATGTGTGGAACAATGAAAAAGTGACTTCCAGGAGGTTGGCTTTATATGGTGCAGCATAACCTCAGCTATCCAGAGTCTAGCATTTGAGCACCAGGAGTAGTCTCGGATACAAAAGGGTAAAAAGAACATGTATCTTGCAAAAAGAAATAACTGTGAGTTTTGTGCATTCCGAATGTAGTTAAGAAGAGCCCAGCAAATGAAGGTTACAGCAGGTGAGCTGTGAATGATTGATTCTCCAACAAGAGGGAAGATATCTTCTGGCCTGATAATGATGTATATAAAAGGTCAGTCATTTTAAGTAGAAGCCAAGAAGCTCAGATGACACGGCAGGGATCCAAGAAGATAAGAAATAAGAAAGGCAAAGAGAAAGGGAAAGCAAGCAAAGGAGATTGTACGTGGAGCAGTAGTGGTAACCAAGACAGGAATGGTAGCCTGGGGGCCAAGACACGTCATCAGCTCCTGGGGACAGTGGAAAAGAATGATGCAAGGGTGATGTTCAGAGTTAATATCGGTAGTCCAGTGGGTGTTGGGGCTCCATGTATATTTAAATCTTCACACGCTGAATATTCCTGGAAAACCATCTCTTATGCTGATGGTAATCATTTGGTTCTCTGCTTGTTTACTTACTTGTGGTTGTCTAATCTATACAAGAGATTTGCACATTTTTAGCCTTACGTGCTCTCAATGACTTAGATAAGGCCAGTGGATGCTGTGGGCGGTAGTGTCCAACCGAAGATCTTTTTAAAATTATTATTATTATTATTATTTTCCAACTGAAGATCTTAAGCCAAGAGCAGGGGCCAAGAAAAGTAAACCAAAGGGAGAGAGAAAGAAAAAGGCCCTTGTAAATATTTCAGTCACCCAGAAGTCATTTGTCTAGCCTCCTTAACCATGTATACTCTAGCTGAGAACGAAGGCGTTAGCACCGGCACATCTGAGAATGTAGATGGACGATGCCAAGACCACACAGTAACCTTCACGCAATTGACTCATTGAAAGCTCCCCAGGCCCCGGAAGAGTGGCACCGCTTTCCCTTCCCTTCACTATGCCAGACATCGCTACTCCCTGTGGGTCCTCCTTTCCTGCAGAGCCTGGATATTGCCTCAACCCAGCTCTCCAGGCTGCTACTACTGTTCTGTTGGGGTCAAGCGTGCAGCTTTAATACCATTTGTCATCATTTCCTTATGTTGTTATGGAGAATGTTTTATTCTTGTTTCTAAACAAGTCTAACGAGTATGGGGAGTGTTTTCTAGGCCAACTGCAGACCAGAACAGCGTGGGAGAGGGTATGTAATAAACCATAGGCAAAGAGGTGACAAGTGACTTTGAGGGAGAGGCAGAAAAATTGTAGAAGCCTATGAACTTTATCTCAAACCAAAAAGCAGGTGGCCCATTCGACGTCAGAGTGACTATGTGGTGTGGCAGCAGAAGGAGAGGCTTTGGCATGAAACAGGCTCAGATTCAGGTTACAGGTCTCCTGCGGGTAGCTGTGCAATCTTGGGCCGGTGTTGGACTGATCTGAACCTCACCGTCCTTTTTTCTAAAATGGGGATATTCATACTACATTCTTTATCCCATTATTAGGAAGATGAAATGTATGTAAAGCAACAGGTGTGTGGGAAGGTCCCCTTTCCTTCCTTCCCTCCTAGAAATGATTCCCTGGTGATCACTACATTTTATAAATCCAGATCGTGCTTATTAAACTCATACTACATCATAAATTGAATAATCCATACCGCGTAGAACTACGACATATGGTCTTAAGAAAGCCAGTCCATGCCATCAAGGGACTAAGGATTATTTGGGGAGAGAGACTACACAGATGAGTTAAGCGGTAGAGATAAGTACGCCAACAGATGCAGGGACAAGTCATTGAGACGGTACCAGGGGCAGCATGAGGTGGGTGACACCCGGTCTACCAGGGGGGGAGGCATCATATATTGAGAGCGACCAGAGTCCTGAACCATCAAGGAAACAGAAACTACCTTTAATTAACTATGTTTAAAGAGGCAGGATATGAATAATCCTACTCTAAAAATGTTTCATTTAAAATGATTAGAGCTAAAAAATAAATTTCCATGGTTTAGTTCGATGGAAAACTCATTAATTTCTAGTGGAACACCATATTTATCGGTGTGTCAAATAAACGAGGCATTCATTGCTGATGTGGTGGATGAGAAAAGCAAAAAAAAAAAAAAAAAAAAAAAAAAAAAAGGCGGGAGGAACTGGAGAGGGGACAGGGAAAGAGCCAGAAGGGTTGTGCGGCCTGGACTGCCACGGCCGCAAGAGCATCAGGCCTCACGAGTGGACGCCTCCTGGGGTCGCGCTCCATCTCCATGGCTGCACCAGGTGGGGAGGCAGGTGGCGTTCTCTCCCCCCGGACGGTGAAGGTGAGCATGCGACAAGCTATTGCTCATTCAAAGTCACAAACTCAGGAGGTCACGTGGCTGGAAAGCAGAACCCATGTTCTCTGCTGGAGCACACGAAGGGTGAGGAAAGGAAAGCTACCCCCGTCCAAATGCATAGTTCCCCAAACGATTGCATTTAATGATATAAAAACCTTAAAACCAGAAAGCAAACATCCAGGAAGTGACAGGGGCACAAAAACAGTCTACGTACGATGTCAATCCTGAGCTCGACCTTGTTACCCCCCTTTGCCTCTTCTTTCTCTCTTCTTTCCTTCCTCTCCTCTTTCCTCCTCCACCAGGTAAGGAATACAAGAAGGGAACAGAAGAGAGTAAAGGAAAAGAGAAAACAGGAAGTGATGAGAAGCCAGAGGAAGACAACAGGAGAGAAATGTGCAGGGGAATTTGGAGTCGTGAACATGTATTATGTCCCTGGGAGATTTAAACTTGGGAAATGAGAACAGATTGAAATTTTTTTTTTGAAAATTTCTACTAAAAATCAAAACAAAACAAAACAAAGAAACAGACCCTGAGGTCAGAGAAGTGGTCAGTGTGTCGAGGGGGTTGGATGACGGCTTTGCTTCCAGTAAACGAGTAGGATGTTTGGACAGAACAGAGTGAGCTGTTGGCTTCGGCTCCACGCTCTATGGCTCATGGGCGGCCACAGGCCAGGCACATCCTCCCACCATGGTCTGAAAACATCACCGCCTCTACCTGCTGCGGCCAGGGCCGGGCAGAGACGGGATGCCGACCGCTTGGCACTTCTGGGGACACGGCTCACCTGGAGAGCCAAGTGATGGAGATGATGCGCGAGGTCCCAGCCTCAGGGCTAGGCCCTCCCGCCCCCTCGAGGATGCCAGTCTCCCCCCAGTGGGGCACATGCAGGGGTCTAAAGTTAGACGCCACGCCTCCCGCAAAGTACTGAAGTAGGGGTTGCCCATAGGAAGTTCTCAGTAAATCCTAGCTTTGACGACCGACTGACTTCCCTCCTCTCAAAAGTGAACACTATTTGTCCTGGGTCAAATTATTGTGAGTTCTCTGTCCTGTAATTATTTTTTTTAAAAAAAGCAAAGTAGGCATCAATCAAAACCAGCTCTTCATCATTTCCTATTGTTCAGCATGGAGATTTTCCTCCTAAAAATGAGTGACAAAAATCTAGTGGTGTTTGAAATAGCTATAATTAAAAAATCTTATGTGGTTATGGGCACTTGCTGGCTTCTTGCATCAATTTGGGAAGAATTGCTCCATGAATCAAGAACTGTAAATTTGTATCGTTTACATTTTTATTTCTCTAAACAGTCTCCACAAAATTAAAAAGGGCATAATTTTGAAAGTTGGTGTTTATTAGTATTTTTATACGTAGCCCCATAAATGTGAACAGTTTAAAACCTCATTCACTGGGAATAATAGTGAGAAGTCTGCCGGAGAAAATGTTTGAGAAGGGATGGAGTTTTCATAATCTCAAGGAAAGTTAATATTTTAAGCTAAGATATAAATGGGTATTAACAAGTAATAAAGCTAAGTTCGTAAAAACTCTGCTTTATGAAAGGCCCTGATTGTTTTATACTGCATCGTAAGTATAAAATACGTTGATAACAGATTTAATCACTAGCATCAGAAATAAATGACTCCTGGGGCGCCTGGCTGGCTTAGTTGGTAGAGCCTGCAACTCTTGATCGTGGGGTTGTAAGTTTGAGCCCCATGTTGGGTGTAGAGATGCTTAAAGTAAAATCTTCATGGAAAAAACAATGACTTTTAAAAAAACCTGAATTTCTCCAGCTTATAAATAAGACCCTAAAGAATTCTAAGAAGAAAAAGTAGTATTTCTTGACATTAATTACATGGAACTTGGTTGGTTAATGACACAATTATCTTTTCTTCCATCATAGCTTTCAAACCCCAAGGGTTTGGGGTTGTTTATCTTCAGGCTTTGTGGACAGAATGCTCTCCAGGGGATGCCTGGAGCATGACGCTGTTAACTCTTTCCACTGATGCCGGAGGTCCCAGAAGTGTCTGGCCTGGGAGGAGCTGGCTTTCTAGCGTGACTTAGGGTCCTGGAGTCAGATTTGACTTCAAGCCTTGTTTCCCCTCGCAGGCGGTGGTGACAGCGAGGATGTGACTCCAGGGCCCCCCTCCCGGGAACCGAGCGTGGTTCTGGGATTCATCTCATAGGGTCACCGAAAAGCTCACACTTCAGGCAGTGCCTGTAAACGGGGAGCTCTCTGTGTGCCCCATGTCACGATAGCCAAGTGGGTGCTAAAGGAAGTTTGCTAAGCCTCATGGCCACAAGTCCACTGAGTCCTAACATAGCCCTGATGTAGGTTCAACTGTACCTACACTTGGCCGCACCATTTGGTAGTTGTGTACGTCTCATCCCAGGAGAGGATGATTCCTAAAAAATTGTTCTTCGTATAAATGCGCTGGAAAACGCTTTTGAAAAATCCCTTAGGATAAAACATAAAGTTCAGTTACTGTATGATGAGCCTGTCAGTTCAGAGGTAGCTTCTCTGGTTCCGGGGTAAGTGTTGAATGACTTTCATGGGTCTATTCAGGCTTGTGACTTCGGTTCAAGGTTGTCGTTCAAGGTTTATGGCAGCTGGAATATCACCAGGAGAGCTCTTGAATTTGCTTCTCTCAACCTGCCCTTTGCCAGCTTTCACCCACTTACCCCAGCCCTCAGCCTTGGTTGCCCCTTGGCTCCTCTCTTTGGCCTCCTCTCCTGTATCTACTACATCATAAGAACTGGAGACACCGCTTCTACAACTTTCTTCTTCTTGACTCCATCTGTTGCTCTGGCTCTTGGTGGTTGCGACCGTCCTCCACGGGACATCCACCGACCCTCTTGCCTAAACCCCAGTGGTAGCCTCCTCAAAGCTCTGTCTGCTTTCACTCCTTTTGCTGGAAACTTCATCCACCACTAAAAGCTCAGGCTGATCCTGGGGAAACAATATTGAACCATGATATTATTTTTATTTAAAACCTGTTCTCCTTTGAGGACCCAGATTGGTCCTGGGGAACCATACATCTAACTATGGAATTACTGTGACTTAAAAACTTCTGGTGACTTCTCATCACTCTTAGAATAAAATCCAAACTCCTGACTCTGAAATACAAAGCTCTTTGTATTTCATCTTTTTGACCTTGTGTCCCACCCCCTCACCATCGCCCACTGTGCCTCACCTGCACCAGCTTTCCTCCTGTTTCTTGAACATGCCAGGATTTCATCTCAGAACCTATGTGCTAGCTGCGACCTTTGCCAAGAACGCCCTGACCCCTAACCTTTTCATGGCTGGCTCCTTCTTGAGCTTCATGTTTTAGCCTAGGAGTCACTTTGGGGGAGATGCTCTCTTCTCCCACTTTATTGAAAGGGTCTGTCTAGATCTTGCATCTCACATCGCCTTTTTAATGCCTTCCACGGTATTTATGACAATCTGGTGTTTTCTTTTTCATTGATTTACTGTTTATTTGTTTATTATCAGCCTTGCTCCCACTAGAAGATGAGTTACAACAGAGCATGGATGTTTCTCGGGCTCTCTTAAATCTCTGTGGGTATCCTTTCTGCTTGGCAGAGAATAAGTGCTCAACAGACATAAGTTGAATGAACATATGGATGAATTTTCAGGTTGTCCAAGGGGAGAAGCTCCCTAAATCCTGACCAGGGCCACTTCTCAATCTCAATTCTTAATTTTCACCCAGGGTAATTCCATGTCGTGGCCCAGAAGAGCGTAATGACTTGACTTCCTCATCAGAAAAGTGGTAGAGCTGACTATTTCTTCCAGGACTGTATTACACAACTATGATTTCTATTCTACCATCCGTTTTATCTTCTTTTTCTCAATTTCTTTTTCTTGCCTCATATTAACATCTTTGACAAAATCACTTAATCTGGGCAAGTATTATTACTGCCTTATTTTCTAAGGGAGAAAATTGAGGCTCAAAAGGCCATCCACCTCATAAGTGAGAGACTAGAGATTTGAACCTGGGTCTATGTAATTCCAAACACCATAGATTGGGACATCCAGGTGGCTCAGCCATTGAGCATCTGCCTTTGGCTCAGGATGTGATCCCGGGATCCGGAATCGAGTCCCGCATTGGGCTCCCCGCATGGAGCCTGCTTCTCCCTCTGTCTGGGTCTCTGCCTCTCTCTGTGTCTCTCATGTATAAATAAATAAAATCTTTAAACAAACAAACAAAAAACAAAGACCATAGATTTTTCCTTGGCCTGGGGATAGCATCCCGTTAATTACTGTGCTCTCAAACTTCTCACAATAGCCATTAGTGAGTTCACCAAATGGTTCCCAATCTTGGTTGCCCTTATAGAATCATTTTTAAGAAGCTCTTCAGATTTTAGTTTTGAGTTACATAAGCTACATCTCTCAGGGAATGTTAAATAGGTGTTATCACCAAGAAGGCCTTCGAAACATCAGCTGAGATGAACTTTTCTGATGAGGTTAATGAGCCAGTGAGCCTCAGGTACTGGGACATGGAAACATAAGGATCAGAAGCCCTCTAGCTCCTAGTCAGGGGAGAGGGACAGTATGTCCTATTTATTAGGAAAAGAGCCACAAAGCATTCAAGGAGGCCTGACCTTGGGTGTGGAGGACAACCCAAAAGAAGTAGAAGTGCATTTTTCAGTGGTTTGAGGTCCTCCAGAAAACCCAGCTAGATTTTTGAGCTATTCCAACAGGCTCTAAGTTTGTTGAAGTCTTGGCATAAATCATACAACATGTTTTTGAGCCATTGAAAAAAAAGTCTACACAAAGTGAAAGGGGCATTTTATAGGCATGTAAGGCAATTTAGGCCATCAGAAATGGCTTTCTAAGCATCTCCATACTACTCCCAAAACACTGAGAAGTCTGTTTTATAACATAATCATGTTATAATAAAAAGAAGCAGTGCATCTTGAGCGCTTTTCTTGCTGGAGAACACACAGTTTTATCAGACCCACATATCCTAACAATGCTGCTCCGCCACGCTTCTTGTTAGCATCGAGTCCTATCTAATAGAAGAGATAAATGGCCTCCTGAGGCTTAGAAACCGTGGGAAGTCACATCTGGTAGCTAGCACCTGGCTGACCTATTCATGGAAAAGGTCAGTTTAGTGCAAAAGGGCATTTTAAAAAAATCAGCTGGAGAGAATTGAGCAGCTGTCAGGAGAGGGAGAGAAGGGTTTCATCCGTTCATACCATTCCATTCTTAGAGCCCATTGCTTTAACCATAGCTGCGAGGACCATGGCTCTGCATTTGGTACCATTATTGCAGGCTAATCTCATCTTCTTTTGTTGCTAGTGCAAAATTAGAAATGCAAGTATTCCTGTATTTCCCATATTGATTCAATATCCCCATGAAGACACAGAGCGTTTTATTTAATTACCACTTGAAGTAGTATTTTAGGATTGGGTTCTATCGCCTTTATAAATATGCCTTTTTATATTTCAAATTACTTTGATTTGTTAAGTTGAGCTTTTTTTTTAACATTTGGTCATAGTTTGTCATCAAAAATATCTTTTTGCTGTTCCCAAAGTTGAGTCGAGAGACAGTTCCAAGGAAACCTACTTGGAGGAGAAGCCTGTTGGGGTCAGGTTATAAGGGACCCCATTTTGATCTCAGCACTAGTATGAAGCTCCCATAGTGTCCACAAATAGCTCTCCTGAAATGAAGGAAGTAGGGAGTCATCTTTTATAATGTGTGGAAGTTTCAAAATACCTGTTCTGGATAAAGGACTTTTTTTTTTTTTTACTAGCTTGGAAGACTCTCTTTTTGCTAGATTCAGAAGGTCACTGCTCAAAGTTGGTTTCTATGCTCTACTATCCAATGCAAAGTTATATTTGCTGAATCTAGGGTTGACCATCACAGCTCTTCTCTCCAGGTCATCAATATCAGATGTTGATAACATCTGAAAAGCTATTTTTAATTATTTGAAAAACACCTCCTTTTTAAAAAAATCACTACTTTATATTTTAACTGTCCTCTTTCTCGATTCAATTTTAAGTGGCCTAACAAGAAAGGCGGCATCTCCCCAGATACTTCAGAGATTAGTCCTCCAGTGTTGATGGATTCAAAATCCTTTGTCACCAATGAGTCAATTTTCAAGGTTACTTAATAAATGCTGAGCTTTCATATCACCTCATCCCGAGGAGACAAGTTCACACTGAAATGATCTTCCTTTCATTGAAAGCAAAATAGCGATATGCCTGGAATAGTCTCCCCTTAGAAAAGAGAAAAGTCAGGAAATTTGGAGACTATTATATGTAATTATTTTATGTTTATCTAAGATGTTTTTTAAAAGTCTTCAAATATATACTTTAGATCTTTAATGAAAGTTTTATGTAGAGTTTAAATATTTAGTTTAACATGTTTAAGCTTCAATGATTCATGTCAAAGCAAAATTACACATTAGCCACATGCCAAGCAAGTCTGACATGGAGATGAATCAGATCCGGGCCACTGGGGCTCCAGCCTGCAAAGCGCTGCTACGAATTCCAGCATCCTGCGTGCCATTTCTTTGCCAAGCACCCTCTTTCAGCCTTTAGACCTTGAGGCTTAACGGGGGTTGTAGTAGAAATATGGAGAATACTCCACTTCTGTTAATTTATCATGGCTGAATTGGCACAATGAATGGTGACAAACAGGCCTTTTTCATCCACACAACAGTTACCATTATATTTTCAATGGTTTCTGCTTGAGTGTCAAGAACAGCAAGTTTAATTACACAAAAGCTGGTGGAGGCATGTGCTATGAATTTAATGCCAGGAAGCAGAGAGAAGCTGCTGGGCATCAACTTTGACCCTGCATAGGAAGATAGAAGCTATATAAATATACACACGGAACAAGATATTGGAGATTACAAAAGTCATAAGAAAACGTACTTCTTCAGGTCAGTGTTCTATTTATCTAGAAAATTGATGAACTGAAAGCGAAAAGAGCTGCTAAATATTATTCCCTGATTTCTTACTGTCTCAAGAGCTGACTGTATCAATGAAATTCTAACTACATGTGAAATGTGAATTTTGCAACATGTCTACAGCCTAACTTCAAGGACTGCTAAGGCTTTGATCACGCCATTTAATAGACTGTCATTAGTTACAAGAGAAGAGCTCATTACTGCATTGTCGGTTGGGTAGTAAAATTCTTATGTATAGAATCAACTTGATAAAGTGTGGCCCCAAAATGTAATTATTATTACTAGACAACCATTTAGAGTTACTTGATATCTATTATATATCAATAAATCTAAATGGAGGTGGATCACAAGCACACGTTCCTTCACAGCCCACACTTAATATGTTTTTCTTATCTTACTTGATTATGACATAATTCTCCGTGTAGTTTCACCTCTAGGACATAAAGAAAATAATATTGATAATATAAAATGGCCATCTTGCCAAGTGTTTCAACATTGAGAAAATGCAATTTGTTGTGTCTAAATATTAATGGCATGCCTTATTTCAAGTATATATTGATTTTTTCATGTATAACTATGAAATGAAGTCTTTTATAAGGATAACTAGAGTAACATATGTATGTTCACTGATGCCTTATCTCAATATTTATAAGGATGCAAGAATTTAATGACTTTAGGGTGCATCAAACAGATCTAAATGATGATAAAACAATTAGCTATCACAAATATTGCTTAATGATCAAGTGGATACATGTGCAAAACTGCACATTAAACAATCATGCCAAGAAATCGCAAATCCTGATATTTTGCTATTCATTCGTCTTTTACAGTTGCTCAGAGTGCTTTTTTTTTTTTTTTTAAATTGGAGCAGAAGGGAAGGCAGGTACACTCACATCTCTCCCAGAAGTTTGTTTGTTTTGTTTTAAGAGGGAGAAAGAGGGGGTGGTGTAGGGTCAGAAGGAAAGGGAGGAATGGAAAATCTTAAGCAGGCTCCACACTGGGTGGAGATCCCACGACCCTGAGATCATGACCTGAGCTGAAATCAAGGATTGGACGCTTAACTGACTGAGCCACCCAGGCGCCCCTGTCCCAGAGGTTTGGATGATCCTTTGTGGGTTTTTGTTTTTTGTTTTTTTGGAGTGGAAAACCACATGGAATAGATGTCTTTCCCTTCGAGAGCTCTACTGTGATAACATTAAAGATCAAGAGCTAAACTGCATTCTTGTTCTGTGCTGATTGAAATACTATCTTTAGGTTCTAGATAAATAATATAAATCATTCTTCAGGTGTATTTTGGATTAGCTATTATAGCCACATTCACCTATTATATCATTCATTATTGTAACTACATTTAAAATATAAAGATGAGCTTATCTAATACTCGCTAGCAGGCGCTGTGTAGAAGCTGGGAATATAAAGAGGCACACATGGGGCTGGATTTTCTGGTGCATATAAAACAGACCCCATGCCCACAGGGAGTTTACAATATTACTGGGGAGACAAGAAAACAATTGGAAATACAATCACACATATGCAACATGGTACATTGTTCAGGAACGACTATAAGGTAGGTGAGCATGAAAAGTAGGGGTTGGTGTGTGCCCCAACATCGAGGGAGACAGGGTAACGAGGAGGATGGTCCTAAAGAGGAGACTCCTCACTCGAGCTTCAATACATGTCTGAAGGCTACAACTTAGAAAATGCTGTGGCTTGTGGCATCATAACATGAACAAAGCATCAATGGGAAGCTGAGAGTTTGGATCTATTGCAAATCAATGTTGTGATGAACCCCTCTTTAAATGTCACTTTCACGGAGATCCTACTAGAGAGAACCGCCCCCCGCCCCAAACACATCCTTCTTCGCCTTTTTCCCACTGGTGCATCTACACTTCCTTCCACAAATAGCTTAAACGATTTGGGAAAGTCAATTTCAAAAAGAAAAAAAAAAAAAAAAAAGAAAAAATTCAGAGACATCTTGATTTTGGAAGGAAAGAGTATCACTATCGTACATATGGAGGATCTATGTATCTATACAGGATGTATCTATATATATCTTAGAGGATCGTTATATGGTGAATTGGGAATAAAATAAAATTTAGGGAATTCTGATTATATCAGAGATCTTTGTTATTTTGTGTATGTGTATGTGAAGAGTCATTCAAGGGGTGGTTAGACGCCCCCCCACCACACACACACAAAATATTCTGGAAAGGGAGGGTAATGATTAGTGATCACTAAAGAAGCGGCTCACTGGCTGAGGAAAATACAAATTTTTAAAATTAGAATGGAAGGCTGCAACTCTGTGTTTTCTCTCATAGCATTATAATTACGGCAGTAACATTTAGATATTTTTATGTTAAGCTCTTCTATTCCCCTTAAGATTTTTCTCAACTTCTCTATGATTCAATTTAAAAAAAAATTTTTTTACTTACAATTAAATGGACTCTTTATTTTTTTTATGGAAGTGTACACTCTTGGCCCCAAGATGGAAAGTTATTTGCTTTAATATTCATGATTCAGCAGGGTATTTTATGGCAAGCAGGAGCGGCCGCTTAAGTGCATATCTTCTGTACATAGAGAGGTCAGAAATAATTTGCTTCATGATATAGAAATTAAAATCAATACTCTTACTTCCTTAAGAAAACAAACATAACATAATGTAAATGAGAAATGAGTAAATTATTAATAGACGGGCTTATCTAAAATATGATACAAGCGATGCAAGGTCACCCCAGAGAACTGAGTTCTAGGAAGCAGTGTAAGTCACAGGGAGCACCGGGAGCCCTGAGGGGCCGTCACAGCCCGGACTCCCAGAGTTGCTGGCGTTTGAGGGTTTGGCCGTGTCACACACAAGCCCTGCGAGGGGTCCCGGGGGGCCGGTGAGGACATGGGGAGCGGGGAGGCCTCTGTGCACCAGGAAGGCGTGCACGTGTTACTGGGTTCCTCCTGGACCCACCTGCGATGGTGCTGGGGGGCCCACTGGGTGCTGCTGTCCCACCTGGTCAGCTTCCCTCTGCTCGCCTGCAAGGCGTCTGCGCTGGGCCTCTGCTCAGGACTCCCACAAACCCTGTGCACCCCCAGGTCCCCTCCTTTCTCTCTCTGCTGGGTAGTCTCCAGCTCCTGGGAGACCCGATGGGTCCAAGCCGCGGGGTCAGTGGGAGAGGACACGTTCTCCCACCCTGCTGGAGGACAGAGTTTCTGGGCCACCACCTTTCTGGGTCATGTACCTTGGTGTATGATTTCTACACGGGGCCTGGTTCTTTACCTCTTATTTCCTAAGCCAAAAATAAGTATTTCCATGCATCTCGGAAAATATTTCCCCAAAGCAGACACAGCTGCTTGAGAGCCTGACCGCCCGCCCCCCCCAAAACCCCAGAAGATGGACAGATATAAAACTTACCATAGACAAGTCAGAGGCAGATTTGATTCTGGCTTCCTTACCTTCGTGCATGTTATTTTTATCTGCAAGATCCTTTCTTCTCCTGTCAAGTCGTTGGCTTTCATAGCCGTTCATTCGTTTGCTGAGACAAACAAAATTTGAACTTTGACTTTGGTGTCAGAGTTGGGGGTAGGAATGTACACAAAAGGTTTCCTGACCTTCCAGCATGTATAGTTTACCAAGAGGGAGTCACGCAAATGAATAAGTCACAACAAAATCGTGTGTAAGGAACACGAGTCTAGAGCACCGTGGAGGCTTCGGGGAGGTCATGATGATCGCTAACCTGTGGGAGGCGACGCTGGGTGCGTGGTTTTGTCAGGGGAGGGATAGCTGCATTGCCTCCTTTTCTGCCTTTTTTCTTTCTTTCTTTCTCTCTCTCTCTCTCTTTTTTTTTTTTTGGTGATCCTTTAATGCTGATTTTTTTTTTTTTTTTTTTTTTTTTTGTGGACAAATAGGCAATTCTTAAGATGGAAGTAAATAGGTCCTCGGATAATTGTACGGTCCCTGGGGCCTCCATTTGCTTCCACTGTCTACAGAGCCTCTGCCGGTGGACCAGTGGCGATAAAGCCACTTGGCGGAGAGAAGTCGGGAGCCGTGTGGGCTGGGCTGTGCCACCGAGGTGGGGGCACAGGCTTTTGCATCTCCATGCCCCCCTTCCGTGGAGGAGCCACGGAAGATGGTTGTGGACTTTTATACACACCCACATACATATTCACTTTCCTAATGAACACTTCATAGGCCATGAGGTCATTCTAGTACCTTTCCAGCAGACCTTTCGGGAAGGGTTTCCTCGCTCTTGGCCCACCGCAAACCACAGTCTCTAGCAGAGACCTCGGAGCCTACTTACAGGCTAGAGTCCAAGTTCGGAACAGAGGGCCGCTGGAATCTAGGGCGTCGGGAAAAGAGATTGAAGCCCCACAGAAAGGAAAGCCTTGTTCAGAGGCCTCGTTGGGCCCAGAAAGTGGGGGAGCATTTATCATAATGATTGATTCAGCCGCGAGGGAACAGGCATTGGAATGACATTATTTTCATCAGGCCTGTCCCTGGGAGTTCCAGGGGCCACCCAGTCTTATGTAAGGGGCAGCCATTCTCTCCCCGCCCTTTTGCTCTTTTCCTAACCCCTCGCAGACAGGGAGTAGGGGGAGCGGGCTGGGAGGAGGACCCACTTACTCTCGCCTCAAAGATTGCTCTCCCCCAGCTCATATGAACTCCTGACTTCCTGAGGGCCCGCTTCTTCCGTTTGCTCCTAACCATCACCACTGTCTCCTCCTTCCTCGTCAGGCCAATAATCTCCTTATTTCACTTCTTAATGCTCCGTCTGTCCCAGTTCTGGATCTTTTTTGGGGCCTACCACTTTTATGGAAGAAACTGCTCTCTCCTTCCTCAAGCCTCAAATCATTTCAACTTTCAATGACTTTCTCAACTGGGAGGGGAAGGGGAAGGGGAAGGGGAACGATGTGTTTGCTACTGACTGATCGTCCTAACTTGGGATATTGTCTTACTTCCTGGGTTTCTGTTTCCTTGTTTACCAATGGCAAAGGAAACCCTAAATAACACATGATGTGCAAGACATATCCTAAATAACACATGATGTGCAAGAGGATATCCTCTTATTGTCATTATTATTTTTATTATTAATATTTCTGATAGCGAGAGCTTGCACGAGAGAGAGGGGCAGAGACGGAATCCCAAGCAGGTCCCACGCTCAGCATGCAGCCCGAGGCGGGGTTCAAGTCTCCACCCTGCGACTATGACCTGAGCCAAAATGCAGAGTCAGACACTTACGTGCCTAACCCAGCCAGACGCCCTCATCTTATTACCCTTGTTGAGATGAGCAGAACCAGATTCTATGTCATGTGAGAGGCACGAAGGTCATGAAGGAGCCAGCCTTCTCGTGTCTATATGTGTTTATACACACACATATATTTAATAATATGGATTTATCTTGCACATGCATATCGATGTGCCTGTTTTTTTAAAATATCAATAACACGCTTTCAAAATATCTATTATTATTGTTCTATCGCCTTAGATTATTCTATCTCTTATAAACAATAGAGCAGTGGGATAAACGTCAGAAGGCCTACATTCTGTGTTCCTCTGTACCACACAGATTTGTGATTTTGGACATGTCACATGGACTCACTGAGCCTGAGCTTCATATCCAAAAAGAAGAAATTGGGGGGGAGGGTTGGGGTGACTGGGTGATGGGCACTGAGGGGGGCACTTGGTGGGATGAGCACTGAGTGTTACGCTATATGTTGGCAAATTGAACTCCAATAAAAAAAGAAATTAAAAAAAAGAAATTGGGGTAAATAATCCCAATCAGATCTATAATTATGTAGTATTTGCATTGATGAAGATGCTGTGGTGTAACAAACTAAATCCCAAACCTTGCGGCTTAAACCAAAAAAAAAAAAAAAAAAAAAAAAAAAGTCACATGAAAAGCCTGCCTGCAAGTTGAGAGATACCTAATGATGACTGTCCTCCAAGTGGTTTCCCAGCAAACCAAAGTGCTTGAATCTCATCTCTCTGCTGTCTTTACACAAACACCCCACTTTCGCTGGGGCAGGGGCCCAATCTCCAGCCCCATTGCCCCTGCCTCTCACAGTTCCTCGTCCAGAGCGAGAGCCATGGCCTTGTCTAACGGCAGGCTAGCCAGCTGGACATGTAGTTATTATCACGTCCTTGAAAGAGACGTAGAAAATGGAACTTGGTGGACACATAGCATGACCTCTGCCACGGTGCTAGCCCGGGATAGAGCGGGGAGTGCCTGTGGTGGAAGGAACAGTGTCTCCAGTCTCGTCTTAGACATCATGGCACTTACACTATGTTTGTCACTCAGTGTGCTCTGAAAGAGCAGGAGTGACATTTGACATTGAGGGGTGGTTCGTAGGGCTCTCTTGGTCTTTTAACACATCAAAAGGTTCCAAATTTCCAACGTCCCATCGCTCAAGTTTCATGTTGAGAAATTTGCACTCCTTGTACGGAGGGCTTTGCTGGTGGGACTAGGATTGGATGGGACTTACATGACACGTGTGCGAACCATGGAGGGCTCTTGGAGTATCCTTTGGGATGAGAAATATAAATGAAAAGTTGAGGGACAGCCCAAGGAGATTAGTCTTTTTTTAATAAGGACTTTCATGTTGATTTAGAAGGGTTGACTTTTTCTGTTTGGTTTGGTTTGGTTTGATTTTGTTTCTGATTTGCTTGGTTCTTTCTCTCTTGGAGAAGAGAGAGAAGGAAATTATTACGAACAATCAGACACGAGCGCCTAGTAGTCCATTCAGACAGAGCTTGGAGGTGGTAGTAGATAGGCAACAACCAGCTTTTTCACTTGCTCTTCGCCCAAGCGAGGAGAGTTTTGCCTTGGTTGAACAGTTTCCACAAAGGCGCTTGGGTGGTTTATGCTGTAGAGTCGATGATGACAGATAACACTCTCAGGTCAAGGCCTTTGGGATGGCAACGTGCACGGAAGGATTTTTCCGGGGAGATTTGCTGCTGCCCACTAATTGTGGTCATATATTTTATGGCCTTGGGAATATCACGGCTACCAGCACGAGTCCCAGTGCTGCCAGAGGCGGTGTTTGTGTCGGATTCAGCAAAAGCTGTAGCTGTATGGACGTCCCCGGTGCTTCTGAAGCTACTATTGATAAAATCACTAATGACGTTCATTTGCACCATCACGTGGTTTTTTTTTTTTTTTTTGCCTTATCTTGCGTAATCTGTTCACAGTTGCTACTGTTGATGATCTCTACTTTCTAAAAGTCTCTATAATTCTTAGGTCCTGCTTTTTTTATATTTATCATTTTATCCGGCTACTACTTTTCCTCAGCATCATCAGTAAATACTTTTTCTGCCAACTCCTTAAATATTGACATCATCTGGAATTTTGTCGTTGGTCTTTCTGGCTTCTCATTCAAGGTGTGTTTCTTAAGGGATCTTAGGTTCACTAGTGGTATTTAGCCACTACCCAAACCGTCAAAATAATTTCTGGATCAATCCAACCACTCAGAGGCTGCGTTCACTAGAGAAAATAAGAGAAAGAAGCAGTTGGTGCTAATCCACATTGATGTCTCCAGACTGATCCAGGCCCTCAGCACTGCCTGGCCGTCTATCTATTTTCTGTAGACACTGCCCTCGCTTAACCTCCACCAGAGCAATTTTAGGTCTTCTATACCTGTTGACAGATGACCTCATACCTTACTTCACAGTTTTGGAATAGGAACCATTGGCCAAGATGAGTATCAGGAAGAGGCTGGCCAATGGTGTTGAATGTTGCAGAGAGGCCAAGGAAGATAGGATATCAACTGTGGATTTAGAAAAAAAGTCATCATTGGCTATTTTATTAAGATTTTCAACAGAGAAGTTAAACAATCATATGGCAGTAGGTTATCAAAACTGATGGGGATCACAGAAGGGGTCATGATGTTCCCCCATACATTTTAACTGAAGTGTTACCATGAAGGGGAAGAAAGACAGAGAAATAGTTGGAGGGTCGTGTGGAGTTGAGAGAGGGTATTTAAGAGATTAGAGAAAAATCAGCGTGTTTTAATCCTAGTGGGAAAGGGAGCAGTGAAGACAAGAGTTTGAAAACAATTCCTTTTTCCTAGACATCTTCTCCTGTTTGTTTTTTTTTTTAAGATTTTATTTATTTATCCACAAGAGACACACTCAGAGAGAGAGAGAGAGAGAGAGAGAGAGAGAGGCAGAGACACAGGCAGAGGGAGAAGCAGGCTCCATGCAGGGAGCCCGACGTGGGACTCGATCCCAGGACTCCAGGATCACGCCCTGGGCCAAAGGCAGTGTTAAACCGCTGAGCCATCCGGGCTGCCCTCTCCTGGTTTTCCTCCTGCTTGTCTGTCTGTGTATTCTTGGTCAGAGGGATATGCCCACATTACCAGGTTAGGTGCCTGGTGGCACAGTAGAGCTGTTCAGTGAATTGCAGTAGCCAGTGTTTCTCAGACTATGGCGAAGGATTCGTTTTAAAAATGTTTCTCATTTAATGCTCCGCATCACTGGCCATCAGGGAAATACAGATCAAAACCACAATGAGATCCCACCTCACACCAGTGAGAATGGGGAAAATTAACAAGGCGGGAAACCACAAATGTTGGAGAGGATGTGGAGAAAAGGGAACCGTCCTGCACTGTTGGTGGGAATGTGAACTGGTGCAGCCACTCTGGGAAACTGTGTGGAGGTTCCTCAAAGAGGTAAAAATAGACCTGCCCTACGACCCAGCAATTGCACTGCTGGGGATTTACCCCAAAGATGCAGATGCAGTGAAATGCCAGGACCCCTGCACCCCGATGTTTCTAGCAGCAATGTCCACAGTAGCCACACTGTGGAAGGAGCCTCGGTGTCCATCGACAAATGATGGATAGAGAAGCTGTGGTCTATGTGTACAGTGGAATATTCCTCATTAGAAACGACAAATACCCACCATTTGCTTCGACGTGGATGGACCTGGAGGGTATGATGCTGAGTGAGGTAAGTTCATCGGAAAAGGACAGACCTTATATGGTCTCATTCATTTGGGGAATATAAGAAATAGTGAAAGGGAATAAAGGGGAAAGGAGAAAAACTGAGTGGGAAATATCAGAAAGGGAGACAGACCATGAGAGACTCCTAACTCTGGGAAACGAACAAGGGGTAGTGGAAGGGGAGGTGGGCAGGGGGTGGGGGTGACTGGGTGATGGGCACTGAGGGGGGCACTTGGTGGGATGAGCACTGGGTGTTATGCTATATGTTGGCAAATTGAACTCCAATTAACAAAAAAAGAAAAAGAAAAATGTTTCTCATTCATTGTAAACTTTTTGTAAAATACAATAAAAACGAACGACTAGAAGCATGCAGTTAGATATTGCAGCATTGTCAAATTGCGGTGCAAGTTTCCAGATGCTTACTTTCAGTTTCTCTCCTTGCTTCATGGACCAGTTCAAATAATCCCCAGACCATCACTGATCCACAGCGCATGCTTTCAGTAGCACTGACCTCGAGAACATATATCCCTACAGGGATTAGCAATGTGGAGGATGGCGATAAATTTCATTTTGGACATGGCAGGTGGGCCGAGCACAAGATAGATGCTTTAGAGAAAAGTTAAAGAACCCATAAAAGAACATGCTGTCCATCAATTGTGGAACAGAAAACTAAAATGTGGTGTATCTGCATCATGGTAAACTATTTGGGCATGAAGAATGAGAGCAATAGAGCTAAGTGTCTACGTGTCCCTTACATTGAAAGAGCCCTAAGACAAGGTTAAAAAGGCACACTATGACTTCAAATTATATTTGTGTAATTATAACTACATGTGATATATTCGGAAGATGCACTGAAAAACTCTAGAGGGACACATCTGTGAACGGTAGTTATTTTTAGGGAGGAAGGTAGGGCTAGTAGGGAGTACAACAGGTTAGGTCCCATGGTACTTTTTAAAGCTAACTTCTGTATTGGTTTTTTTTAAATAGATTTTTAAACAGTATCTGTGTATTTTTTAGACAATTAAAATGATAATTACAGAGTTTTCTTATATGTGGAAATATGAAAGTGATGAGGAGCTTATTACGCTTGTTTAGGTTTGTAGCAATCATGTACTTAAAGGAGGCAATTTTAACATACCTGTACGGCCTCGAGGACGTCATCTGCCTGAAAATCAATGTGCTTATCTGTGAAATGGGGCTCGTACCCCTTCCCTCCTGGGACCGCTGTGAAGATTGACGGATATATGGAAAGGCCCTTGCAGAACAGATGCTCCATAAACGTGAGTTCCCTTTCCCTTCCCTGACGAAAAGTGGGCATTTAAGAAAACTCCGTGTTTTAAAATTTCTACTTTATGTAAATCCTTGGGATTAAATGAAATAGACATCCCAGATACACTTGTAATTTTTTTTTTTCTCTCCAAACCCTGGCACGTTCTTCCAGAGTACTCATACCATGTCCTCAACTAGGCCAATATTTTTTTTTTTTAATTTTTTATTTATTTATGATAGTCACACAGAGAGAGAGAGAGAGGCAGAGACACAGGCAGAGGGAGAAGCAGGCTCCATGCACCGGGAGCCCGACATGGGATTCGATCCTGGGTCTCCAGGATCGCGCCCTGGGCCAGAGGCAGGCGCCAAACCGCTGCGCCACCCAGGGATCCCTAGGCCAATATTTTTTAGCCCATCCCTTCAACTGTGGAGTGCAAAATACACTGAAATATTTCCTTCTTGACCCGTTGTATTGAGAAAATAAAGAACTTGACAGAAACAGGGCGTTCTTAAAGTTCTTTTTGAATGATAATGGGAGAAATATACGGTGTGTGGAGAGGTGGGGAGCATCCCACATCATGTATCATATGCGGAACGTACAACAGAGAATTCAATACTGTGCTTCTAAAACCTCAATAGTGCTTACCGTAAGTGATATTTTTGTGGCCTCCTCTTTGCCCAGATATTTGTCATTCTGGAGTTGATTTAGAAAGAGATTCATGGAAAGTCATAATTATTTAAAGAAGGGAACAGGCAAAGTGTTCTTTTGCCATGTCTATAAATCTTTCCTTATGCTCTGCGGAGAACTCTGCTCCGGCTGTCTGATTTAACCACGTAACTGGAGTATATCATAATGTCGGGGTTGTCAGACCCTCAGAACTCTCCATAATGTGAGATCACAAGCAGAGACAATTTCATCGTAACATTTCTGACTACAAAGTATAAATACCACTCAGTTGGCACATTGACATCACATCAGGGATTTTTTTTTTCTCTTTCTTTCCTCCCTTATACTTTAAGTTTGTCGAGGTATTTAAATCTGTAAAGTTAGACAAAGCTAGGCTAAGACAACTAAAATTCATAATAGAATGGCAATGTCAGAATAAAAAAAAATATTTTCAGAGGAAACATAAAAGAGAGAATTTAAAAAAGATTACAAAGATATTGAAAAAAATGGTGCATATATTGTCAGTTATGCTTTTGTTGGTTTTCTCCAGAGGACAAAAACATTTCTCAGAACAATTTAAAAATAGTAGACATAAAAAAAAAAAAATCACCCAAACACAAGATTTAAAAATCTCATTGTGAGCCTTGAGAGAATATTTCTTTCTCGTGATGAAGTTACCAACTGGGAGTCTTTCACAAATCCTTGGGTGTGTTCATCTGCCTTGCTGTGTGCCGCGATGGTTCCCTTAGCAGCCATTGTTTTTAAAATGGAAAAAAAATGTGAGCGCTTGCATAAAAACTCAGATGTGAAAAATAAGTTTACAGATTTTTTTCTGTGGGATTTTGCATTTCTCATACATTTGTTTTTTTTTTTTTGTTTTTTGTTTTTTTTTTTGCTATGCAAAAACTACAGACTCAACCATTTGAAAAAAAAAAAGAATCATAGAAAGGGAGCTAGAGATACATTATTTTCCTTCTAGAAACACCTTACTCAATTCACATTTGTGCTTCCAGGTCAACCTTAACCTCTGGGTTAGTAATCTACAAACAACCTCCTCATTTTCCTCTTCAGAATCATGATTGCCTGATTGTCGCTAAGGAGGGAGATTGTCAGGAGGTATGGACAGGACTATGTGTGCTGTGCTCAGAAAGGAGATTCTAGTCTCCTGTCCTGCTACGCTGGGAACTCCCTCTCCTCTCTGGAAACCCAACACGCTTCCTAAACTGCACGGTCCAGTCCCCCTTGCCCAGGGCGTGTTGGAAGCCTCAGCTTCATGTCTGAAGTATATGCATGGACAGTTCACTTGGTTATCTGGATGCCAAAGCAAACCCCACTTTATTTGTATTGTTGCTTTTTTATTTTTAAACCTAATTTTTATTTTTAAATATTTTATTTTTAAGGACTCTCTGCACCTAACGTGGGACTCAAATCTACAACCCCGAGATCAAGAGCCACGTGCTCTGCCAACTGAGCTAGCCAGGTGCCCTTGTTTTTTCACTTTCATTTTTAAGTTTTAATCCCAGGATAGTTCGTAGACAGTGTTACATCAGCTTCAGGTGCTCAGTGATTCGACAATTCTGTGCATTATTGGTTCTCATCGTGGCGAGTACACTCTTAATCCCCTCTACCTATTTCACCCATTCCCCCACTCACCTCCCCTCTAGTAAAGGTCTGGTCTTTGGCTTGTTTCTTTTCTCTTCACTTGTTTGTTTTATTTCTTAAATTCCACATATGAGTAAAATCATATGCTATTTGTCTTTCTCTGACTGATTTATTTCACTCAGCATTATACATTCCAGATCCATCCTTGTTGCTGCAAATGGCAAGATCTCATTCTCTTTTATGGCTGAGTGATACACAATGGAATATCCATCTATGGATGGACACTTGGGCAGCTTCCGTAGTTTGGTTATTGCAAATCATGCCCCAATAAACATAGGGGCGCGTGTTATCTTTTCCAATTAGTGTTTTTGTATTCCTTGGATAATTACTGGATCACAGGGTAGCTCTATTTTTAATTTTTTGAGAACCTGCACACAGTTTTCCACAGTGGCTGCACCAGCCTGCATTCCCAGCAACAGTGCACGAGGGTTCCTCTTCCTCCACAGCCTCACCAACTCTTGTATTTTTTTTTTTTTTTATTTTAGCTATTCTGATAGATGTGAGGTGATATCTCATGTGGTTTTGGTTTGCATTTCCCTGATGATGAGAGATATTGAGCATCTTTTCATGCGTCTGCTGGCCATCCAGACGTCTTCTTTGGTTATAAACATCTGTTCATGTCTTCTGCCCATTTTTAAATTGGATTATTTGGGGGTTTTTGGTGTTGAGTTGTACAAGTTCTTTATATATTTTGGATACTAACCCTTCATCTGATATATCATTTGCATTTATCTTCTCCCATTCAGTAGGTTGTCTTTTAGTTTTGTTGATTATTTTCTTTGCTGGGCAGAGGCTTTTTATTTTGATGTAGTCCCAATAGTTTATTTTCCCTTTTGTTTTACTTGCCTCAGGAGATATATCTAGAAAAACGTTGCTATGGCTGATGTCAGAAAAATTACGACCTGGGCTCTCTTCTAGGATTTTTATGGTCTCAGGTCTCATCTTTAGGTCTTTCATCCATTTTTGAGTTTCTTTTTGAGTGGGGTGTAAGAAAGGATCCAGTTTCATTCATTTGCCTGTAGCTGTCCAATTTTCCCAACACCATTTGTTGAAGAGACTTTTTCTCATTGTCGATTCTTGCCTTGTCTGTTGAAGATTAATTGGCCATATAATTGTGGGCTTATTTCTGGGTTCTCTCTTCAGGTCCGTTGATCTATGTGTCTATTTCTGTGCCAGTTCATACTATGTTGATTATTGCAGCTCTGAGTACATCCTGATATGTAGGCTTGCGATACTTCCTGTTTTATTTATTTATTTATTTATTTATTTATTTATTTATTTATTTATTTATTTATAAGATTTTATTTATTTATTCATGAGAGACACAGAGAGAGAGGCAGAGACACAGGCAGAGGGAGAAGCAGGCTCCATGCAGGGAGCCCGACGTGGGACTTGATCCCAGGTCTTCAGGATCACGCCCTGGGCTGAAGGCGGCGCTAAACCACTGAGCCCCCCGGGCTGCCCCTATTCTTCTTTTTAAAGATTGTTTTGGCTCTTCAGGGTCTTTTGAGGGTCCATACAGACTTTAAGATTATTTGTTCTAATTCTGTGGAAAATGCTGTTGGTATTTTGATAGGGATCGCATTATATTTGTAGATTGTTTTAGGTAATATGGAAATATTACCTAAATATTAGCAATATTCGTTCTCCTAATCCATGAACATGTGGTGTCTTTCAATTTATTTGTGTCATCTTCAATTTCTTTCATCAGTGTTTTATAGTTTTCAGAGTATAGATCTTTCACATCCTTAGTTAAATTTATTTCTAGGTATTTTATAATTTTTGACACAATTGTAAATGAGATTGTTTTCTTAATTTATCTTTCTGCTGAGCAAATTTCATTTTAAGTGCTCAGAAAGAAGTAAGTTTTAACGAACATAGGATAACCCCTTTGTTTGGTAAATGAAAACATCTCTTATGCGAAAATCAGACTTTAATATATATTTTGATTATTTGACTTTTTACCTTGTTTACTTAAATCGGAGACCACTATAGGCCACTTTTGAAATGATGATGTTGGTGTACTCTGCTCTGCTTATTCATTTGCTTTCTGTTTTGCTGTACCTGAAAGGTACTATTTAGGTGAGGGTCAAGTCCGGTCAGAGTCAGGAGGGCATGGCCTACGGATCTCTCTCCATTAGACTGACTTGAATCTCATCCTGAGATCTCTTCTTCTCTCCCTTTATCCACTTTTTCCCCCGGGCAATCTCACCTTGGCCTGTGGCTTTGATTACCACCTCCAGGCCTTACATGTTCTATTTTTATCCTCAGCCCCGAGCTCTCCTGGGCCGCTCCAGGCCAGGGTGTTCAGTTGCCTATTTGGTTGTCTCCATGTGGGTATCTTCAAGTCATTTTAAATTCTACCCATCCCAAACTGAATTTATGATCCTTGTCACCTTCCCATCCCAAACAAAGCAGATCTTTTTTTTTTTTTTTTTTTTTTTTTTTTTTTAGCATTGCTGTTTCAAAGGTAAGCAAGCCGGAAATCTGGGTCATCCTTGAAGGCATGCTTTTTTTCTATCTGCCACTTCCAGTCGGTGCATCACCAGATCCTACTGATATTACTCTCTGAATATCTCTCCAACCAAGAACTTCTCTCTGTTTCCTTGCTGCCACCCTAGTTCAAGCTGCCATCATCTTCACCAGGGACACTGTAAAAGCCTCTAAAAATCTTCTGCTTTATTAGTTTCAAATCTGGCTGCATTATGCTGTGCACTATGCCACTGCTGGAATGATTTTTAAAACTTTTTTATAAAATGTAACTTCCCATGCCAGTCCCCTGTTGACACAAGGACTCAGCTTCTCATCAACTTTAGAATCAGAACCAAAGTTTTTCAAAAGGCCTTTTCAGCTCTGCTGGTCTTCCCTCCATCCCTCTCCCCAGCATCATCTATCACTCACTACCCATCTTTCCTCAGGGATTTTCAATCTCATCCCTTCTTTAGCAACACCTTCTCCCCACCACCAACATATGCATCATCCTCTTAATTCCCATTCCTTGTTCAGGTCTCACCAAAGTCCTTACTTCCTCAAGGATGTCCTGCACCATCCTTTTGAGGTCAAACTCAAACTCTTACCAACTGTCAGAGCACCACTGCACTTCTCTCTCCTAGGAAGGGTTTGCATTTACATGACTGTTGTATAGACATCTTCCACGCTGGATGATAAGCTCCATATGAGCTGGCACTGTGTCTGTTTTTACTCAATATTGTATCCCCAACACTCAGTACAGTGATGGTACTTAGCCTGGCTTCAGGGGTGATTGAGAGTTCTGCTTGTTTTTGCTAAAGTCCAAAGTAACATGTCTTAACTGGTGATGCTGGTTTTCTGCTTCTGCTACCTTAGCATCCTTGAGTCCTCTTTGCTTATTTTGCATTTGTATACGTCTATGAATTGTCCTGCTGAATAAGAGGTATTCTTTACATGGATAGGAAATGCATTATTATTATTATTTTATTATTATTAATTAATTTATGATTTAGACTTTGTCTTTTGCACCCAGATCCATTTTTTTAGAACAACACTAATGAATAGGTTACAGTCATCTTTGTTCGCTTCATGTGTTCATTTTGTATCTGGTTCTCAAGGCTGTACTTTGTCATCAGCCATCTGCTTCTTAAGACAGGTCCCCATGTTCTCTAAGGATCTCAACTCCATCTGTTAAAACTTTCAAAGTATTTTGTTCATGGTCAACCCAACCAAATGAGTCTCACTCATGTCCCTGGCCTAATTCTGATGATTACAGCTTCCTGATAAACTTTGACTCTCAGGTTTCACTATTTATCCAAATCTACTGACCTTCCTCCAAGTCTCAAGGATGCCCTCTCCCTGTCTTTGGTTTGCAACCCATAAGGAGGGTATTTATCTTGCCTCCACAGTTTTAGGAATAAAGGACAAGAGAGAGTTTGAAGTGAGTGTCTCTAAAAATACTGAATCCAGTGAAATCATACATTTTATTTTCTTTGGTCATTTGTTGTTAACCTTTCAACATTTTTGACTACTTTGTGTTTCAATGACAACAACTGAGAAAGGGGCAAAATGACAGTCTTGAATATCTATACATTGTAGCTTAAAATTAAAATGCTGTTATTCTAAGCGAGAAGTCCTTTTTGGTATTTTTAAATCCTTTGGCATTTTGTGCTCACTATGTGTAGATTGCATAAGCATAAAGAGGTTGCTCCATTTGTGATGCAATAGGTCAGATGCTTCATGGAAGCCTTTTTTGGTGGTTACTTAAAAACAAGATTTTTAAGGGGGTGCATCTTCTTCATTAGTGCAAAGAAATGTCTCTATAAAGAAAAAAATGAAATTACAGCTATTGTTTTAACAATTAGAGTCTTCTGAGAAAATAGTTTATAATTTGCTTCTAGTGCTTTCATCAGGTAGTTGGAAGGACGTACTAGGTGCTGTGCAATATCCCAGTGCCTTAAGAGCATAAGGATTTATAAGTGACGGTCCTTGTATTCAATAGCATGTTCTAAGCAGAGCATAGAAATAGGGTGAGTGCTCAGTAGAGTAATAAAAGGTTAATTACATACACAAAAATTTTTGAGTTAAAAATACTAAAATTATCTACTCTAAATTATTCATTTTAAAAAGGAAGAAAAGTAGCCATAAAGAAGTCAAGGGGCTTGCTCAAACTTCTTCAGAATTAGCTTTGGAACTCTCTTCTTGCTTCTTTTCATTTGCTGCATCTTATATACGATAGTGGAAAGTTTATGTTCCCTTGTCTATTACTATCGGAGATATCTTTCCAAGAGTCCTGTTTTTTAACACCAGAGTATTGCCTTGAATGGAAAATTGGCATTGATGAAGGAAATTAAAAAGAAAAAAAAAAAAAAGACAAAAAAGGCTGGAAACCAGCTCTACTCAGAGTATCCTCTGTGGAGGGCGTCATCATCACCTGGAAGAAGCTTGTTAGGAATGCAGACTCTCAGGCTCCACTCAGACCTCTTGAATTATCATCTTCATTTTAACATTTACACATTTTAATTTTTGAAAACCATGTCTCAGAATCCTTGATCTAGAGCAGTGCTTCTCAAACCTTAACATGCGTCAGAATCACCCGGAGGACTTGTTAAAGCAAGATTGCTTTGCGAAAGCACAGATTGCTGGGCTTCAGACTCGAGAGCTTTTACTCAGCTAGTCTGTGAGGCCAGAGAATTTGCAAGCTCCCAGGTGATGCTCATGCTGCTGACCTGGAACTACACCCGGACAACCACTGGTCACAACAGTGATTCTCAGCTCTACTCAGAAGCCAAATTCCCTTGGGTAGCTTTCAAAATATACCAAGGCCAAGGCCTCATTCTCTGATAATTGGTTTTTGTGTGAGGCCCTATTATTCCTCATGCTTCTAATGTGAGTTGGGATCAGGAGCCACACTCTCTAGAAGATAATAGCCTTTGTATTTTCTACGATTAACATGAGATCGCCTTCCTAGCCACCCCAAAAGAGTGCCTCTGTTCACATGGACCTTTGCATGCATCTAAGCCACAGTTGTGCAGTGGCCAAGAATCCATCAGAACTGAGTTCCGAGCTAGATGAGCTACTTCCTGGCTCTGTGGCCTTGGGCAGGTTAGCTTATCTCTGAGCTTTAGTACAATATCTGTAGATGGAAATAGCAATTTTAAGCACTGTGGCCTAGTGCGGGCAATGTTAAATAAAATGTCAAACCACCCGATCATGCTAAGAACTCAATAGTTGGTAGTTTGTAACTGTGGGTAATTCACTGATTTGTTTTTCTATATGAGATGAGTATAATAGTACTTAAGTCACACCATTAATTTTCCCAAACCTAAAAGATTTTTGAACAGATTCCTACATTAAAGCCATACTGAGTGGGTGAAATCCAGTGTCAGGCATAAGTCCTACAGAGGCTCACACAGGAAGTTTTGCTTCTCATATACAGTGTACTGCTTTCACCATCATTATCTGGAGTCTGTTTAACATGCACAATGTCTATTCAGCACCCAAGGCACTCATGCTTTTAGTGAATGATTTATTTTATGGTGATATAGATGGTTTACTATTGATAACTCCTAAGGATTATAAGTCTCTCTCACTACTTATGTGGTCAAGGTCAATGGTAGATACATCAACCAACCAACCAACCCTTTCCCTGCTTAGTTAAGGCACACATTAAATGCTTTGTATGGAAAATGCTATAATTTCTCTAGTACTGAATATTCAGGTGTGCAGCAAATGCTTTAATAAAATGCTTTGACAGCCCATTTGAGGTCAGACAATAAGAGTTCATCGCTCTTGTTCCTATGCCAATCTAAGCATATGTTCCTAGAGTATGAGAGCTTGGGGGACACTAGTTCAGCACCCACATGCCCAAATGAAGAACCAGGGTGACTTGACAGTGAGTCACTTAGCTTTTCTCAGAAACAGATGAGAAGCCATGTTTTCCTTCATGTGCATTTTTTTATGTATTCCTTTTGTTATATCATCATGTTGACACATTCCCGAGTTGACCAAGCTCCTGGCATGTTTATAAGAAGCTATTTTTCAATATGGTGACGAGGTGTTTTGGTAATTAAGGGGTAATTTCTTTAGATGTGAGAGGACCAATAATGATTACAAGGGACATACTTCAAATTACAGTTCTTTTTTCTTTTTAAGATTTATTTATTTATTTATTTATTTATTTATTTATTTATTTATTTGATATGGAGAAAGAGAGAGAAAGAGGGAAAAGAGAGCATGAGCAGCGTCAGCAACACAGGCCAGGGGCAGAGGGAGAAGCGGACTCCCTGATGAGCAGGGAGCCTGATGCGGGGCTCTATCCCAGGACCCTGGGGTCACGACCTAAGCTGAAGGCAGATGTTTAATGGACTGAGCCCCCCAGGCGTATATGTATACATATGTATATGTAAAGTCTGGGTGTGCGTATCTGTGAATGTGTGTGTGACTGGGTATGTGTGTTTCTAAGTATGTGTGTACATATGACATGACGTGTATGTGAATGTCTGAGCACATGTGAGCGTGAGTGTACAGGTGTGTATGTGCAAACAGGAGAAGGAAGCATCCTTATCCATACGCCCTCTGGTTTGGCCTGTGCTCCTCAGCAAAGAGCCGCAGCCTCACCGACTGTTCATCCCACTGTCTGGGCTAATCGTCTGTCACATTTATGACTGCAGAGTGCTCAAACTGAGAAATTTCCCCCTTTACCTAGAGTATTTTTGGTATCAAAGACTCTTTAGTCACTTGTAGACTTAGCATTCTTTAAAAATAAAACCTTTATTTCTTTTCTGAGTGCTGCAGTGTAGTCTCTTTTGGTGCTAAACGAAAAATTGGGTTTGGAAGAAAGATGCACCAAAAAGAGAAATGTTATGATACTCGCAGGATGACTTACGAAAGCTGTTTTGAATTGCATTAGATACTATTTTATTCTGCTCCAAGTGTGAAAATTTAGAAGCTCATGTTTACTCATTTAGGAATAAAAATCACAGAAGCTAAATGTTGGAAGAACCTCAGAGCTCCCTTCTATCCCCCTGGATCTCGGTTCCTCTCTTTTCTAAAATGAAAGGATTGAGGTTCCTTTTCAAATGTCATCCCTCTTATTTGCTATCCCCAATCACAGTGTAAGATTTATGGCCTTTTTTTTTTTTTTTTTTCATTTTGAATAGCCTGGACAGTCAGACCTGCTTGACAGGGAATGTGTTTCTTGTTCTGCATCTTAAAATACTAATGTGCTATTCAACTTTGTTGAACCATGAGCATGAACTCATTGTTATAATTTAGAAAGGTGAATTAACTGCATGCATTTAGTTAACAGAAAGGCATTTAGTTACCTAGGTCCTAAAATATTGCTTCTTTAAAGTAGAGCCATAGGGGCACTAGGTGGCTCAGTCAGTTAAGTGTCTGCCTTCGGCTCAGATCATGATCCCGGAGTCCTGTGATCGAGCCCCACGTTGGGCTCCTTGCTCGGTGGGGAGTCTGTTTCTCTTTCTCTCTCACTCAACTCACTCTCTCTCCCTAAATAAATAAATAAGATCTTACCCCAAAAATAGAGTCATACAACTGACATAGGGAAAAGGTCATTTTTATAGATAGAAGAATTGTTCTTTTATAAAAGATGTCAACCTGTAACTTAAGGAAGTTTGCTCAAAATTCCATGTCTGAGGCATCAGTAACAAACTTATTGACACCATCAAGTAAAATATGCACGTCAAAATACTTCAAGTGAACCAAATGAACACATGTCTAAGTTGATAATTTGAGTCAGTTATTCACGTTTTCATTTAATACAAAATTTATTCCCATGTCCCCACCCAAAGCTTAGCCAAGGGGAAAAATCCACCATCTTTCTTTTCTTTAAAGCTCATCTTATATTTTAGAGCACCTGAGTGACTCAGTCAGTTGAGTATTCGACTCTTGGTTTCAGCTCAGGTCATGATCCTAGAGTCGTGGGATCAAGCCCCACCCTGGGGCTCCACACTCAGCAGCACAGAGTCTGCTTGTTCCGCTTCCCTCGCTCCTCCCCTCAACTGGTGTGCTCTCTCCCTCTCTCTCTCTTTCAAATAAAAGAATACAATCTTAAAAAAAAAAAGCACCTTATTTTATAGTGATACTACTGATCTATTTTAATTATAGTTGATGTGTATTCATTATTCAGTTATGTCCACATCAGTAACAAGAGGTGGACCGATGATGACTCAGTCCCCACTTGTCCACAAATAGGTGACATTTGTGTTGTATTTATATTCTCAAGGAATATGCTATTTCCGTCTGAAAGGAAAAGCATATGGAAGAAGTGGAGAGAGACAGAGTGCTGGATTGACAGCCAAAAGATAATAAAATAAGTACAAATAGAAAACAGGTGGGAAAATAAACCAAACCATGTCCCTGAAACATCCTTCCTAGACTCACTCGCACTGCTTCTAGCTTCTGAGGGTAGTAGTCTCTGCCTCCAGTGATCATAGTTGTCATAGAAATTGACAAGCCATTAAAAAACATGAAAAGCATTTTTAGCTTGTGGGGCATCCAAGAACAGGTGGTGGGCTGGATTAATCTTTCATTAAGGAAGGAGAATTTCAAAATTCTGTCCTATATCAGTTATACAATTGATGCTTTATAAAAATTAAGTAGGATGAAATAGACTTCTTAAAAATTTAAGCTTCAGATTTTTCCCCTCCTCTCAACACCATTGCTATTTTCCATTAAAGGCACTATCTTTAAATTCTCCATGGGAAATTTCCATTGTTTTAACTCAGAGTCAATGAGATACAAAGGAAACGATGAACGCAGAGCTAATAATAATAGCAGCAGTGTAAACAACACTAATAAGGATGGTACAGCACGATCAAAGAATTGGATTCAGTGTCAATAATTAAAATTTTGATCCTCCGATAGGAGAGTTCTTCAATGTTATATTAAAAATCGATGTAATTTAAAAATCATTTTAATAATCATTGAACATTGAATGTTCTAAAACTGCATGGAAACCTTATCCAGAGATTGAGTTCTCTGCTACTGGAGACAGAATGATGTATTTGCACCCAAAAATTCTTATGCACCACATCAGCTGGGGCATAGAAGTACATTCTCTTCAGGGTTGGAACATATGGGAAGCAAAGACAATCTTGGCCCATATTTTTCTGTGTTTTTATCTTAGAAGGAACAAAACTTAACAATATTTTTCTCCATTGGCATTTATGGAATTATGTAGTTTGTCTTAATTAAGGAAATGGAAAGGAACTCGATATTTTTGTGTGAATCCATGTAGGTGGTAAAATATATAAACAAGACAGGAAAAGATGATACACAAGAAAAACACAGCCTTTTCAAGCAAATTGGAAGCAATAGAACATCATATGTCATAATTTTTTTGGTGGAGAGTGATGTGTCAAGTTACTTAGATTTTTTAAAAGTCAGCCATCAACTCATTAACCGATGTTTGCACGCAGATGTTGGCTTGAGCCCTGGAACTGCTTGGTGTGTTCAGGGAAGTGGAGGCTGATACCAGCTCTTCCCAAAGAAAGTGGCTCTAACATAAAAAAATGGTTTCTTTCCTCAAGGCTTACTTGTCACATTATGTTTCGTGAGATGATGAAACAGGACGTTAACTGTGTAATGAGACATGGATGCTCTAACGTCAAGGAGAACACACTTGTTCCTGGTTTCAGACATGGGTCGCCCTTCTGAAGCGATGGCAGGATTTCTTTAGTGCAAATCAGCCGCTAGTTAGAATAATGTAGAAATTAAACAAGTTTGAAAACTCTTCGACCTCCAGCCCCACCCCGATCTCCCTAATGATACTTCGTTATTTTAAGTGGAGATGAGAGACTTTTGGTAATACTGAGCGACTCTGTACTCGGTGCTTTTTTGCCATTGGTAATCTCCAGGGCCTCTTGTTGATGTGAGCTCCCAAATTTTAAATGCTTTTAGATTCTGTATGTGGTTTTGACACTGGTGCTTACAGATGAGTTTCTAGACCTTCATTAAAGTCATCGTAGTTTATTTCTCAAAAGGGACTATTAAAAAGATATGTACAGAGCAAAGTGATGGCATATTTTTAAAATTTATTTTGGTGGCAATGACAATTGACAGTTGTGTTGACAATTATGTGTTTTATTTCAAGGTGAGAAAAATTAACAAGAAAAAGTAACTGTTAATGGAAAAGTAAAAGAATGTCAGAAATGTACGGAGATGGATCACTGGTTGAAATCATATTACGTTTTTTATAGGATTTGTACTTACTCTGGGCTGCTGAATCATTCTTATGTGTACACTCCTTGATTTTTTAAGACTATTCCTACACTCTCCACAATTGGATCATCCACATCATCTAATCTAAAAGAAAAAAAAAAAATCCAGGCTGGCTGAAACCTAAATGGTTCTAGAAAGATAATCACTTATTTTATGCCTTTAAAAGTCTTGTCCAGAAAGGGAATCTCACAGGCTTGTTTGGGTCACGTTCTCGTTTTCCTGAAACACGCGCTGCCCCTGGGAAGCTGTCCCCCACGTGCTGCACTTTGCTCGGGATGGTTTCCGGATCAATAATCATAGAGGGAGAGAGAAAGGGAGAAAGAGAGAGACAGGGGAGGGGAGGAGAGGGGTGGGAGGGAAAGGGAAGCGGGCTGGGAGGAGAAGGGAAGAGAAGGGCGGGAGAGAGGGGAGGAGGGAGGAGCAGCGGGCAGGTAGCAGGTTGGGCCGAGATGGGGGGCCTGATGGTGTCTCGGTGAGAGTTGCCCTCCTCGGGCAGGGCTGCTGGGCCTGTACCCCTGTGTACACCACACCCTACGCCACACGATCGCTCCTGCCCTAGACGGTATCCTGTAGACGTGCCCGACGCTCTGCTAGACTTTATTTGAATTCTAGGCACTGTGGTCACATGCTATGTACCATTACATGTGTGGCACTGGTCCTACGTGCTGTGTAGTGACTGCTTGATTCCATATACGACCCTATACTCGAGACAGTAGTACTGTACGTAGTGGCCTGTGCAGCCGGCACGTGCGAACAGGCCACGGTCACGTGTGGTCTGTGCTGCTGGTTCTCCTTGGTGGGTCACAGCAGCCGGCGGACCCGTGTTCCAGCAGAGGCCTTGCGGCTGGAAGGCCGCCGTTAGTCCAGGGCATCCTGCCTGCCGTTAGTCCAGGGCATCAACGCCTGCCAAAGGGGCGTCGAGGGGTGACCAGAAGGTGAGGACAAGCTCTTTTAGCAGGTGGGGTGTAAACCCTGGGGTTATGAGGGCTAGGCCACTGCTCACCGTGGCCCCCACTACAGCTGTGAAGTGAGGAAGGTTGTTCTTAAAGCTCTAGCCTAACTGACTCCCACCGAGATGGTTTATAGGTTCAAACAGGGGTGGGGGGGGGGGGGGTGGGGAGTACCGAGGGCTGCTCCTCGGCGTGTCCGCTGCATATTTCAATCATGATGCAGAACGCGTGACTAACATCCCTGGAAGCCGAGCCACCCCAGTGCACTCTTCTCTAAGCTTTGAAAGCATTTCTCTTGTGTTTCCTTGAATACATTGGTCCAATCTGGAACAAACGTATTGATTTTGTGCAGCATTGTGGCAGATATTATACCAAGAGGACATGCTACAAAACAATGCGTGGAAGACACTGGTCTGATTTTAACTATCCGGAGGAAGCTGGCTACTCAGCAGCATGGTATTTTTTCATTTCATGGTGGACCGTGGGCAAAAAAAGAGAAAAAAAAGTGTTAAGTGCATTTGGGGAGCATAAACTAGGATCCCAGGTTATATACTTAATTTGGAAAGACAGCCACTAGGCATTTAGGGAAGACTAGGAAACTTAATTTATAAAGAAGACCATTTGGCAATGTAAGAAGCCACGAGATGCACAGGTGCGTCCCTTCTCCACGGCCCCACGCATGCTCAGGGACCTCCATCAAGCGGCCAAGGGCCAAGGGCCACTTGGTAGGAGTCACGTGAAGCAAGAGTGTTTTGTTGACACCTCCATTCATGAGACTGTTGACAAATCAGGGCTTCGACCCCAGATTGCCTCCCCTAACCACAGAGCAAATCACGTCACGAGGATTTCCAGTCAGTTCTGTGATGGAGACTTGGCTTCCTTTTGTGTGTATGTGTGTGACTAATTGCTAGGCCCACATGGATATATATGAGTGTGAATTAAATAAAGCCTTAAAGATAGTTAATTCTGATAATTTGGGAAAAATATTTCAAAGATTTTAAATATTTATTTGAGCAAGAGAGAGAGCTGGGGGAGGAGCAGAGGGAGGAAGAAAGAGGGGGAAAGAATCTCAAGCAGACTCTGCAGTGAGTGTGGAGCCCACCCTGGAGCTCGTCCCAGGGCCCTGAGCTCATGACCAGGAGTTGGATGCCAGAGGACCAGGCATTGGATGCTTAGGACCAGGAGTTGGATGCCTGAGGACCAGAGGTTGGATGCCTAAGGACCAGGAGTTGGATGCATAATGACCAGGAGTTGGATGCCTGAGGACCAGGCGTTGGATGTGTAATGACCAGGCGTTGGATGCCTGAGGACCAGGCGTTGGATGCCTGAGGACCAGGAGTTGGATGCCTGAGGACCAGGCGTTGGATGCCTGAGGACCAGGTGTTGGATGCCTGAGGACCAGGCGTTGGATGCCTGAGGACCAGGAGTTGGATGCCTGAGGACCAGGAGTTGGATGTGTAATGACCAGGAGTTGGATGCCTGAGGACCAGGCATTGGATGCGTAATGACCAGGCGTTGGATGCCTGAGGACCAGGCGTTGGATGCCTGAGGACCAGGCGTTGGATGCCCGAGGACCAGGCGTTGGATGCCCGAGGACCAGGTGTTGGATGCCTGAGGACCAGGCGTTGGATGCCCGAGGACCAGGCGTTGGATGCCCGAGGACCAGGTGTTGGATGCCTGAGGACCAAGAGTTGGATGCGTAATGACCAGGCGTTGGATGCCTGAGGACCAAGAGTTGGATGCGTAATGACCAGGCGTTGGATGCCTGAGGACCAGGCGTTGGATGCCTGAGGACCAGGTGTTGGATGCCTGAGGACCAAGAGTTGGATGCGTAATGACGGCGTTGGATGCCTGAGGACCAGGCGTTGGATGCCTGAGGACCAGGAGTTGGATGCCTGAGGACCAGGCGTTGGATGCCTGAGGACCAGGAGTTGGATGCCTGAGGACCAAGAGTTGGATGCGTAATGACCAGGCGTTGGATGCCTGAGGACCAAGAGTTGGATGCGTAATGACCAGGCGTTGGATGCCTGAGGACCAGGAGTTGGATGCCTGAGGACCAAGAGTTGGATGCGTAATGACCAGGCGTTGGATGCCTGAGGACCAAGAGTTGGATGCGTAATGACCAGGCGTTGGATGCCTGAGGACCAAGAGTTGGATGCGTAATGACCAGGCGTTGGATTCCTGAGGACCAGAGGTTGGATGCCTAAGGACCAGGAGTTGGATGCCTGAGGACCAGGCGTTGGATGCCTGAGGACCAGGTGTTGGATGTGTAATGACCAGGCGTTGGATGCCTGAGGACCAGGCGTTGGATGCCTAACCAACTGAGCCACCCAGGTGTCCCACGGGAAAAATTATTTTCAGATTTCAGGACGCTTTAGATATACCGGGATACCGATGACCTTCAAAGTCTGTTAATATAAGAAAAATTAAACTTTTCACTTTTGAGGAACCCGGAAAAGTTTTTCCCGGATTCCTACTTTCACTTAAAGACCCGGCCTGTGTGTCGCAAGGTCGTGGCGCCAAGCAGGGCTCAGAAGGCCAATGCTGCAGGGGACCCTCCAGGGGCAGAGACGCCTGAACCCGATGCTGAGCGCGGGCTCCTCAAGTCACGGGGCGTCGTACCACAAGGAGATAAAGAGGCTCCAACTCACACCCTCACAAGCGACGCCTTCCGGAAGCCCGGGCGGCGAGTCATAGCTGAAAGCCACCGCAGTGGCACAGGTGTCTGCTCAAGGGACTCGCTCGGCGACTTACTTTATTTTTTCAAGTGTGAGATAAGAAAATGAGGCTTCGGTGAGGACGTGTAGAGGTCGTGCTTTCCGCGCTTCTGCTTCTGGAATAGTCTGATAGTATTTGGGCGAGACCTTCTCTCATTCTCTAGGCAGAAATAAAACTCCTAAACTTTTATGGAAAGGTTGCCCTCTAAATAATACTTCCAGCCAAGACTGCAAGTTCCATAAATCTCGTGCCCAAGCGTGAGTTGCTCCTTTCCCAGCTGCTGGAGTTACCGATGCCTACCGGGCGGGGGGGGAGGGCAGGCACTTTTAATCTAGCATTTTCTGCATCTTTGTCTTTCGTCATTTTATTTATTTTCAATACAGAAAGAAATACCCAAGTGGAAGAAATGTAATCACACCCTTTCAAGCTCTTTTGTACCAAAATGGCTAATAAACAATAGGATTTCTGTGATCATAAATTAATACTAAAGCTATTCATCGGTTCTGCCTCTGGACTCAAATACTACAGAACAGAGAATCTCCCCTCCTCTCTTTAGATGGGATAAAAAAGTGAAATTTCTCTTTCTGCTTCACTGTCCAGTCTTTGATGAGCTTCAGGTCTTGGAATCTGAGAAGTTGGAATGGATCATTAGGTTTTTCAGTTGACGTGGACGGAAGAAAGAACCTGATTGTACATTTTTTTGCAAGATTTTAAATAAATAACATCCGCTGTCTTAGCCATCGATGATTTAATTTTTTAACACGTGCCTCCAACCTTTAATTTTCTGCAAAGCAGCCATATCAATTATTAATTCATCTATATTTCCTCAAAGCGAGTCAGACTTAAGAGCCTTCATAAATATTTAAGGACGCTGCTACAAAATAAACAAAAACTTTCGCTTAACTTTTAATTGCAAGTTTGAGAACCAATGATTGCAAAAGCAACAGAAAAGCAAGACAAACATGACAAAGAATCCAGAGAGGGAAAAAAAAATGAAAAAAAAAACGTCAGCACTAAAAGAACAAGGAGCCATAACCCCTCACCGTCTTGGTTTTACAATGTGAATCTCACTTACGGCACATTTAACTAACGGGAGAAATGATGTGGCCGAATTTAACTCAGGCCTGAAATTAAGGGATAGCCCTTAATTTCTGATCGCTCCCTTCTCTCCCTTTCTCGCTCTCTCCCGCACACCCTGCCCCGCGTGCTGTACTCTGCACTCTTCAGCACCAACACTAAGTTACTGAAAGAAAAAATACACGATATTTCCAAACAGCTGGCCTGTAGTTAAATAATAACAGCTCTAGCCTTCCTTTCTCATGATCCTTAGTGAAGCTTTCGAGATAGATGTGGTTAGGGGTCGGGTGGTGTGACCTTATCGGAAAATAGAGTTTTTCCAGGTCCAAGATGTTAAGATGAGGTCACGGAGAGTTAGGGCGGCCTCTAATGCAATAGGAGGACCCCGGTTTCCTTATAGGACGAGGAGAAGCATCACAGGGAGACATAGAGGGAGAAGTACGGTGACAACAGAGGCAGACATCAGAGAGATGCACCTAGAAGCCCAGGAATGTCAGGGATTGTGGGACGACGGAAGCTAAGGAGGGCAGGGAACAGATTCTTCCCCAGAGCCTTCGGGGAAATCGTGGCTCTGCTGACATCTTGACTTTGGGCTTCCAGCCCCCAGGATGGTGAGAAAATGAATGTTTATCATTTTACACCACCCAGTTTGCGGCACTTGGTTATTACAGCGGCCCTAGGGAGCTATGCTAGATACTAGAAGCACATCGATTTCTTTTTCTTTTTTTTTTTTTGAATTATGAATTAAAACATATGTCCCGAGCATCTAGAATGTATGTACGGTTTAGCAAGTAATCATAAAGCAAGCATTCATTTGACCGCTCTCTAGGGCACTAAACAAGGCCCTGCTGCGTTCCAGAAGGGCTCGGGGTACCCCGTCCTCTCCGTAGCCCGGGAGAGCTGCCCCCTGACGTCCTCGATTCCATCACCTCTGGGATCATATTGTAAAAAATATGCTTTAATGTTTATGTTGATAAATATCCTTTGAAGAAGGATATATTTAGATTGAACCAACCTGTATAAAAATGGGTTTTAAACTCTACTTAGGCAAATTCACAAGCTACTGACTGATAAGTAGAAATCCAACCATTACTCGGCAAAATCCCATTTATTATTTTTTATTTATTTATTTATTTATTTATTTTTATTTTTTAATGATAGTCACACACACACAGAGAGAGAGGCAGAGACACAGGCAGAGGGAGAAGCAGGCTCCCTGCAGGGAGCCCGACGTGGGATTCGATCCCGGGTCTCCAGGATCACGCCCTGGGCCAAAGGCAGGCGCCAAACCGCTGCGCCACCCAGGGATCCAAAATCCCATTTTAAATAGCCGTCCTCATTACCAATTCATTCACTGCACACTTCTTACTGGAGACCTACTGACTGAGCTTCATTTTTCAAGAATTTTCTAGAATAGAGATTAGAGCTAATGTCAATGATCCTACTTTAAAAAAATACATAAAGTAAAATGTAATTCTTTTATAGTATGAGTTTTAAAGTTCCGCTTAGGTAACTCCGCAAGCTTCTAACTGACAAATAGGGATTTAAACCATTACTCTGCAAAATCATATTTTATTTTATTTTATATTTTATTTTATTTTATTTATTTTATTTTATTTTATTTATTTTATTTTATTATTTTATTTTATTTTTTAGTTTTTTTTTTTTTCAAAATCATATTTTAAGTAGCCACACTTATTATCCATTCATTCACTGCACACTTCTTACTGGAGACCTACTGAGCGAGCTTCGTTTTTCAAGAATTTTCTAGAATAGAGTTTAAACGTGGTGTCAGTGGTCCTACTTTAACAGAATGCATAAAGCAAAATGTAATTCATTTTATGGTCATACTTCACCGTTGCACGCACATGGAGAGTTTGTGGGATGTAGTAATATTCTTTGGGACACAGAACATTTCATCCATGCAGTGGGGTTTACCGATTTATAGATTAACTAGACTACGAAAACCCAAGCGCCCAGTTGTAGAGAGGCTACACATCTCAGCCTTTAGGAAACCACTAGGTTCGTCTAGACGTGTCCAGTTACTGAACTTGCCCCGTCTGTGCGTACAAAGCCCTTTTGGTATCTCCGTGTATGTTTATCGCTGATACAAGGTAGATGAGTCTTTGGCTCGGGTTTATGGACTGCTCACTGCCCCATGCGAGCAGGACCCGGTGCGACCCGCGAGGACGTAGAGGGAGTCGGCCCACTTTCCTTCGTGCAGCACTAAAACGTTTGTCCGTAGAATCTGTCAAATGTCTTGAGCGCATTGGAACGCAAGTGTTCTCTGCTTTCTGAGAAGCTCACTGTTCCCAGAAGAAAATAACGGATTAGCGAATGATTATAACGCGATGCATCCTGTTTAAGGTGCATTTTGTAAAAGGCGAAAGATTTATACGATCTGAAGAGAAACCAGAGTATAGGGATCCCTGGGTGGCACAGCGGTTTGGCGCCTGCCTTTGGCCCAGGGCGCGATCCTGGAGACCCGGGATCGAATCCCACGTCGGGCTCCTGGTGCATGGAGCCTGCTTCTCCCTCTGCCTATGTCTCTGCCTCTCTCTCTCTCTCTCTCTGTGTGACTATCATAAATAAATAAAATAAAAAAAAAATAAAGTGCATTTTGCCATCCCCGCAAGAAGCTGGTGACCGCCACCTGGAGAGGAAGCGCTCGGTTCACACAGGGAACGGAGTATGAAAAGCCTCCCTTGCGTCTCGAAGAGTAGGAACTGGTTGGTAGGGAATTGGGGATCCGAGAAGGGTAAGAGTGTGTGGCACGTAGTGAATTTTTTTAATGCCAGCAAACACACTGAACATATTTATTATTACCTTTGCACTAGTTCTTTTTTTTTTTAAAGGTTTTATTTATTTATTCGAGAGAAAGAGTGTGAGCGGGGAGGAGCAGCGGGAGAGGGGGAGAGTCTGAAGCAGACTCACCACTGAGCGTAGAGCCTGCCCCACCGGTGGCTCGATCGCAGGCCCCGAGATCATGACCTGAGCTGAAGCCAGATGCTGGCCTGATGCGTGTATAATTCCTACAGTTTCGTCGCCAAGGGCTGAGAAGGGGGGAGGATGAGCTGAGCTGAAGCCTCACGCCGCTAGAAGCAGAGCTGCAGGTGGCAGGTGGGGATGCAGATGGCCTTGTCAGAGAGGCCTTACGGGGAAGCAAGTGCGGGCACCGCTACGGGGGGTGGTGCAGGAGTGCGTGTCCAGGGCGTCTCCTGCCCAGAGAGCAGAGTTCGAGAAGGAGCAGAGAGCAGAGGGGCTCGGCTCTGTGGATACGCAGGCGGCGGGGAGGGGGCGGACAGGGCCCACAGAGAAGCCAGGGACTCGGGCCGGCGGCCTCCCCAAGTGCAAGAGGAAGGGACTTTGTTTCATTTTCCTTTGCTCCTAAAAGTTTTGACAAAGGAAAACACTATTGCACACAGATAAAATGGCCAGTGTCTGAATTGATTGCCAGACTCTCTACAATTTTCCTTCATTATTTTAAAAATATTACCTGTAATTCTATATAATACTATATATCTTGTTTTCACCTCTTTATCTAATCAAGCTTATCAGAGGTTTGTCCGCTACACCGATCTTATCAAGGACTTAAATAACTTTACCTTTTTAAAAGTTTTTGTTTAAATTCCAGTTAGCTAACACACATTGTGGTATTAGTTTCAAGTGTGCCCGCGTCTGTCTGTCGCGGCCCGGAGATGAGGGCCCACACCCTGCTGCGAGGGACCGTTGTCACCTCGTGGTTCAATTAAAGACGGTAACCAGACTTTTAAACCATGAGATTTTAAAAATATTCCGGAAACTTATGCTTTATTTACTTTGGGCTCCTTTCTGCCCCACGTGCTTACTCAGGAGACAAATTTTCCATCTACGTAAGAAGAGCCCTTGCACGTCTTCGGGGGCTCCTAGCGTGTCCCCGGGCGAGCTCGTTGAGCACCCAGGCTCGCAGGGTGTGCAGAGTGAAATTATAAGGTCGTGACACGAATCCACAGTTTCTCATTGATGCAACCGGCAAATGTGCTCCGCTGTGTCAGCGATTAATAGAGCATCTCTCGTCACAAGATATATTTAAGTATTATTATTATTATTTGCCTGTGAAACATCCAAATAAGAGCTTTTAGACCCTCTTTGAATGTGAGTCAAGAAACTGACCTCACGGTTCCCTCCTCTCCCGCTTCCTTCTCTCCCTCCCCCTCCCTCACTTCCTTTTATTTTGGCCTCCGCCCCCCTCTTCGTTCTGCTGAGGAGCCTGCACCTGGTGGAGGAGCGAGCAAGTGACCCGATGGCCCGATGGCAAAGTCGTCGGCTGACCTTGTCCTGCACAGCTGTCCAGGCGGCCGCACAGTCAGCCCCCAGCCCTTCGTCTGTGCTCATTTAGGTTCCGAACCACAAAACCACTGGGGGAGGAAGAAAGAGAAAGAAGGAGGAAGAGAAAAGACAACGAAAGAAAAGAGAAGAAAAAAGAGAAGAAAAGGAAAGAAAAGCGAGAGAAGAGAGAGGGAAGAGAAGGATAATGCCCTAAGGGAACTCTCCCCTCCACTCCCCTCTCATCACATCCTCTACTCCCCTCTCCTCTCCTTTTCTCTTTCCTCTCCTGTCTTCTTCTTTTTTTTTTTTACAAGTTTTGCCATCTTTTTCCACAACCCAATCTTGATACATGTTGAAGATTAAAATTAACCTTAAAGTTAACCTTAATTAACTAACCTGTGATTCCTTAAAAATTTTTTTTTAAAACTATGTATTTATTTATTACTTTTAGAGGAGGAGAGGGTGGGTGTGCGTGCGAGTGGGGGAAAGGGCAGAAGGTGAGGGAGAGGGAGCGAACCCCAAGCGGACACCCCTGCTGAGTGTGGAGCCCATTGTGGGCTCCGTCTCACGACCCTGAGGTCAAGACCTGAGCAGAAATCAAGACTTGGATGTTTACCTGACGGAGCCACCCAGGCGCCCTTAATCTTCAAAAGAAAATTTTTAAAGATTTTATTTATTTATTTGACAGAGAGAGAGGGAGGGAGGGAGAGCAGGTGGGCACAAGCAGGGGGGGGGGGCAGAGGGAGCGGGAGAAGTGGGCTCCTCACTGAGCGGGGGGCTCGGAGGGGGCTCATCCCAGGGTCCGGAGATCATGACCTGAGCCGAAATCAACAGTCGGCCCCTTCACTGACTGAGCCACTCAGGTGCCCCTGATCTTCAGGTTTTTAAATAAAAATACAGAGTCCTTTTCTGGCTGGAAGCAAACCAAGTAACTGAGTTTGAAAATGGCAAGAAAAAAGATGTTTCTTTCTTTCTTTCCCCCCCTTTCCTTCTCCTTTCTCCGCCTCCTCACTCCTTTCTTCCCCATTCCTTGTCTTTTCCTTCTTTTATTTTTCCCCCTCCAAAGAAAATACTTATGTGAATGAAGCAAACTACATTCCATTTTGATAATTTGGCATTTTGTGTTTTTTAATTTCATCTTTTCCCCATGAAAATTTTAGAGTGAATTTGGCTTGCAAATAAAGATGAAATTGTCCCACTTTCTGGTGATATAGGGAAGGTCAGCAAAATAAGCACATCTGTGAAATTTCAGCTGCTTTTAATATACTGTGGTTGCAGCGAGAGACAGCTGCTAAAACCTGTGGTTACCTTAGTACCTAATACAATTCAAGGCAAACAGGACAGCAGATCTTTGTATGTATATAGTAGATAAAAGTACGTAAAATGTATGTTAAACCTCATTTTCAAAATATAAGTACAGAAAACACTTGTGAAATTTAATGTAATTACATGGTAGTTTCTAGAATTTTGCAATTTCTTCATATATGGTGATTATATTGTGGGAAGTCGGTAATTCGATGAATGATTGCCAAGTTCTCTTATTTAATGACACCACAATAATGCCAACAATTCCTTTTTTTGTCGCTGTGCAATTTTTTTTCATTACTTAAAATGGTTATGTCCTACCAAACAATGAAAAAGCCCAGACTAAGAATATATTTCATGAGAATGAAAAGATAAACTTTTTTTTATTCTCTATACCCTTCCTTTATATCTTGTGAAATAGTGAAATAGAGCTGAAGCTGAAAAAAACCCGAACTTTTGGAAATTCATATTATTTCAGATCATCCCAGAATTTCAATAGCTCCCCAGGAAATTACTTCTCACCCTAGAAAGTGTCCTTTGTATGAGATGATAGTCATAAGCCTTCATGCTCCCGATGGTTGTTTGGACCCGCTCTCCCTTCTGTCGTATGGGGATTGCGCATAAAGGAAGGGAAAAGGAACACGGCAACATCACCAGTCCTAGAACTTTGGTATTTAGGGACGTCTACTAAATAAGTGCTTTAGTCCTTAAACAGTTTCTGATTTACTCACCCACATTATTTGTCTCTTTTTTATTGCCATAATACCTACCCCTCGTAATATTTAGTTATTGAAAAGCTATAGATGACTGAAATAAAGGTACGAATCTCAGAAATAGAAAATATCTCTTGGGGAGGATATGGGGTAACAAGATACACAAAATACTATATGGATATTTTTAATGCTTTTGTTATAACCTATTGCTTTACCGTAATTCTGTTTACTTTTTTTTTTTGCTGTGACTTTATATGAAAAAAATAAAAAGTGTGTTTTATGTTTTCCCATTTAATTGCCCCTTTAGGGTTTGCTACAAAAGGAGTCATCTTAGAGGAGCAAAACTTCAGACTTGTTCTAATTTCTTTTTATTTCCCCTCCGTGTAAATCCAAGTCACAACCCAACAAATAGTACAAAATGATTTTTTTAAAGGATTTTATTTATTTATTCATGAGAGACACAGAGAGAGAGACAGAGATATAGGCAGGGGGAGAAGCAGGCTCGATCCCAGCACCTCAGGATTGAGTAGGACCCCAAAAGCAGACGCTTAGCCACTGAGCCACCCAGGTGTCCCCCCCAAATAATTTTTTTCCTGAACTTCATTATGGCACAGTCACTAAATCCTATATGTAATGCCTCATCATTATTTGTCCAATATGTTTTGTCAATCAAAGGTTTCACAGGTTCTATTTCCCCGATTGAAATCGCTTGCAGAGTTCTGATTCAGGTCATTCTTGGGAGAATAGTGATCAGGCCCAGGGATCAAGCTCACCTGCAAGGCCCAGGGATCGAGCGCACCTGCAAGGCCCAGGGATCGAGCGCACCTGCAAGGCCCAGGGATCGAGCGCACCTGCAAGGCCAGGGATCAAGTGCACCTGCAAGGGCAGGGATGAAGCACACCTGCAAGGGCAGGGATCAAGCGCACCTGCAAGGCCCCCCGGGGCAGCAGGCATGGCAGCCTTGAGTGTCTGTGCAGCCCCGCGTCTCAGCGCACTGTCCACGATGCGCTCTTCAAGCAATAGCAATGCTCAGGTGGGAAGAATCCAGAAGTGGATGTAAGAAGCGACCTTTGTCCTGTTGAGCGCGGGCAGCTCGGGTCACAGAAAGCGCGATTCACTGTCCCCCCACCCAGTGCGTGCTGCGGGGCTGACCCCCGAGGCGGGCGGCAGGTGCAGGGCGTGCACGGGGACCGCTACCTTCCCCGCGGGCAGGTGCTCGGCGCTGCGGCCTGGGGTGGGGCTGGGGCAGGGCTAGGCACCCCGAGGTGCGGAGGCACCTGCCAGGGGCGGGCGGCTGCCCTTGGCTTCCCGTGTGGGCATCGTCCCCTTCCAAGCTGGCTGAGACCCCCAGGATCCAGGCCTACCCCTGAGACGGCGGCTGGGGCGAAGCGGCAGGGCAGGGCCCGCGGACAGAGAGCCTGGGGCACGGGGCTGCGGCTGGGGCTGGGCTGGGGCTGGGCTGGGCCAGGGCGCTCGGCGCTGCGGCACCCACCCGGCCCGCCGCACCCACCTGTCCCCGCGACACCCACCTGTCCCCGTGACACCCACCTGACCCCACCGCAACCACCTGTCCCTATAGCACCCACCTGCCCCCGCAGCACCCACCTGTCCCCGCCACACCCACCTGTCCCCACAGCACCCATCTGTCCCCACAGCACCCACCAGTCCCTGCAGCACCCACCGGTCCCCACAGCACCCACCCACCCCTGCCAGCACCCACCTGTCCCAGAGGCACCCACCTGTCCCCATGGCACCCACCTGTCCCCACCACATCCACCTGTCCCCGTGGTCCCCCTGCGGCACCCACCCACCCCCGCCAGCACCCACCTGTCCCCACCAGCACCCACCTGTCCCCGCAGCCCTTTCCTCCCTCCCAGCCTCACTTCATCCACGTGATCACCAACAGGGGAGGTCGTCCCTTCTTTTTTTTTTTTTTTTGAGGTCGTCCCTTCTACACCCTGAGCAGCATCAGGAGTGCCCAGAGGTCGAGTTATCTGGGGGAAAACTTCAGAGGACATTTCTTTTTTTATTTTTAATTTTTTTTCCAAGACAAGGACATGGGGCCGGGGGGAGGGGGGGCAGAGTGCATGGCAAGGTGGCTGCAACAGGCCAGGAGGCCGTGGAACCGGGCCCAGGGCATGGGACTCAGCCCTCCTGCAAATCATCTAGTGTTATAGTGTCTCGATTTTTCCACCTTTATTATGGGTCCATCACACGCACTCCCAGAATCTGGCCAGAAAATTCCACCCACGTCCAGCTGCCAATGAATCTTCGGGGCTGCCTGCCTGCCCTGACGCTGGAAGGCTCCGGCCTCCTGCCCGCCCTCACCTCCCGCTGCCCCGCGGCCTCGCCCTCCGGGAGGGAAGATCCTGGGCCGCAGCAGCTCTCTCCCCGAGCCAGCTTTGGGGCAGGCTGGTCCTAACCACCGTTACTAGTCTCCATGCTTCACTATTAAAAAAATATATATATATATTTGGGGGTGTTAGTTTATTTTGAATTGGCAGAAGCATTCGCAAGAGCCTTGTCCTTTAAAGCCCTGTTTTCCTCACAACTCTGGAGCTTTCCAGTCCTTCGTCTTCTTTACGGGAAAAGCTGTTTTTAACTCAGGAAGAATCGAGGAAAAAAAATTGTCCTTCTACGAGTCAGAGACAAGCCATAGGAAGAGTTGTTGCTTTAGGGGAAATCAGAAAAAAATAATATGAATCAAACCACGTTTCATCCACTAATTGTATTTCAATAGTGATTGTTATTCCTTTTGACACGAAAGGCCGTTTCACTGAACATTCCCTTAGTTCCTACCTTTCCATGAAAGGTGGAACCTTTAACCTTTCTCATGCTCTGGCCATCCTGCTCGTTTAGGGCCCGCTCACAGAAGACAGGAGAGGGAGGTTTTAAAAGATGGAGATACTTGCGGGTGGCCTGGCTGTGAGAAGGGAGGCGCTTACCAAGGCAACCTTGGCCTTCTGATCACCCGTTACCTGCCGCCTCCATGCAACTTGCAGCCCCGTTACCGCCCACCGTGTCGAGTCCACTACAAAGAGCGCTATCCCAGCCTCAAGGGTGGCTGTAGGACACGAGCTTTGAGCTAATGTCGCACAGGAGATCCGCTGTTTCTCACTGCGCTTCCCCAGTTGGCATCTTGCAGGAGCTTGTTTACTACTCCACGGCAGAGTGGATTGCTTTCTTTCTTTCTTTTTTATCTTTTTAAAGATTTCATTTATTTATTTGAGAGAGAGAGATAGAGGGGGAGGGAGGGAGGGAGCACAAGCACGGGGAGCGGCATGTGGAGGGAGAGGGAGAAGCAGGGGGCCGGATGCGGGGCCCCATCCCAGGGCCCTGGGACCGTGACCTGAGCTGAAGGCAGATGCTTAACCGACGGAGCCCCCAGGATCGGTTTATCATTAAAAAAATTGGCCTAACATAGAGCCTGCTTTCTGCTTTATGTCATCAAATAATTGAAAATTCCACACTTACAGGTGGGATATCTGAAGAATGGAATCAATAGATACAGGAATAGAAATTAAAATGGATTTTGGCTTAGGTCATAACATGGCGAGGTAACTTTCCTTCCAACATTTTGCAACTGGATGATGCAGTTATTTTAAGTATGTTGAAGAGAAGGGAAAAATGTGTATCTGGGCTTTTATGCTGGTTTTTGTTCTGGAAAAATTGAAAATAGCTGATTTACCTTCTTTCTTTCTCTATCTCTATCTCTATTTTTTTTTTTTTTTTTTTTTGTAAAAGAAACACTGAAGGCCTTCGTAGTTGAAGTCTGGGTGACCTTTCACAGGAATCACGCAGGCGGCTATGCAGGGTTCTTTTAATGGCCGTACAGTGGTACAATCAGTTTTACTGAAGAGGAGCCCTCTGGGCGGCAGGGTAACTAGCTTAATAGCTTTTCAAGAGGCCACATCTGAAACAAGTCCTTAAAAATGCACTTTAGGAATTTAAGTATTAAATGGGCAGGTGAGGGGAAGTCCCGTGGCTGCAGGGAGGTGGACTAGGAGACCTGGCAAATGCAGGTGGCTACGGCCAGCCAGGCCCCCACCTGCGCAGGCCTTGTCCAGCTTGCCAGCTGGCTTGGCTTTGCGACAGCGAGCAGTGTTTTTTCTCAACACTCCCAGGTCCCAGACACTCTGCTCCAAGAGAGCGGCCTTAGAAATACATCTGCTTCATCTTACGTTCTAATTTCTCTCACCTTTTGCCCACTTAACGTGGTTAACATACCCTTGCACATCACGATTAGCCTGTGAAGGACTCCCACCCCCCGGGGCTTGGAGATTTGTTCAGTCCAGTCCAGCCATTATTTCCATCCGTGGAAGCCGGGAGGAGGGCATCGGAATGGAGCACGCGAACTGTGGCTCTAGTTTAAAGTTACCCCCAGTCTTGGTGTGAGATGGGGATTTGCACCCGTGAATTGGAGGGGCTGTTGAGCATCGTGCTGGAGGGCCCTTTCCTTAAGTCAAAGTCACCTGGCTTACGATGCCATCTCTACCTCTGCTTTACGGATCCCCTTGACTTCTTCAAGCTTTGGCATCCTTGACTGGAATTTAGGAATCCACATGATATTTACCTCATTGTGTTGTGGTGATTAAATTAAATATTCCAAGAAAGGTTAGCACAGAGCCTAGCACATAGTAAGTTCTCAGTATATGATGGTTATTTTTTTTTGCAAAGATATTTCCCATTTCTTAAGTATCGTATTAGGCAATGACTCTATTGAACTTAATTATCTTTTTTTTAATGTCAAGGAAAGCATGGCTTCCATTAATTGGGATGAACTTATATTTACTAAAAAATGGAACAAAAACGTCTGATTTCTGGCTCGGCGGATGGGGGAAAGATGAAGTTGCACGAACTAGGAAAGGTTCTGGAACAGGTTCAGAAGTTGCCTAGTCTTGGTCCGGAACACTCTAAAGGAAAGAGGCCCCAAATAGAGCTCAGCATTGGAGGAGCGTTCTTGGTAAGGTGTGATGGCAGGAAAGGAAGAAAATTTTGAATCCTGGAGATAGATGTCAGACAGCCATGAGATTTATCAGAAGTACTATTTTTTTTCCCTCCAGAACACAGGGCAGGTATAACAGTTGACCACTATTTGGCAAACAGATAGCAGGTGTTATTAAACACAGACCAAGTTCTACTATTGATTCTGTACCCTGCTTTGTGCCACGTGCGACCTATACAAGGGCAAGTTATGGTCTCTGCCCACAAGGAGAGTAGAGCGTGTAACTTCAATAGTTATAGATTAATATGGTTCAAAGTAAATTGATAAGTTTGTTGGCTGGAGGAAAAGAGGTATTGGGAAAATGATTCTATTATAACAGTAAGAACAGCCAGTGAGGATTGCCAAAACTATTTTTTAGATGTTGATTAGTTGGGTTTGGATTACTAGGTCTCAAAGCACCTTATGGAGGTACAGTGACTCGAACAGTTTGGTAGGACTGTGGGGACAAAGATCAATGGGTCAGAAGAGATGGCAGACAGGGTCGTCAGGAACTCATGACTTTGATGTCTAAAGAGGCCAGTGTTGTGATATTGTGTCCGTGAGTAAGAGATTCTAAAGCAACTCTCTGGATATAATTGTTTTTTAAAAAAATAGGCCTTATTCTCCTCACTTGAAAACAGGAACATGCAAAAAAAAGGAACTACGTATTAAGAAATCTCACTCTGATGTCAACCAGTTATTATTCTTTTTTTTTTTTTTTTTTTGAGGCCAAAGGATGTTAGGTATTTTTTATTTTATTTTATTTTTTATTTTTATTTATTTTATTTTATTTTTTTAATAATTTATTTTTTATTGATGTTCAATTTGCCAACATACAGAATAACACCCAGTGCTCATCCCGTCAAGTGCCCCCCTCAGTGCTCACCACGCAGTCACCCCCGCCCTCCTCCCCTTCCACCACCCCTAGTTCGTTTCCCAGAGTTAGGAGTCTCTCATGCTCTGTCTCCCTTTCTGCTATTTCCTACCCATTTCTTCTCCCTTCCCCTCTATTCCCTTTCACTATTATTTATATTCCCCAAATGAATGAGAAATTCCCCTTTAAGAAGAAGTCCGATGGAACAATCCACAAAAACAGGGACTGAATAGGTATCATGATGACACTAAACTCATATCTTTCAATAGTAACTCTGAATGTGAACGGGCTTAATGACCAGTGAATATTCTTAAGAAAAATATTTTTTTGTTTTTGTTTATTTTTTTTTATTTATTTGTGATAGTCACAGAGAGAGAGAGAATGAGGCAGAGACACAGGCAGAGGGAGATGCAGGCTCCATGCACCGGGAGCCCGATGTGGGATTCGATCCTGGGTCTCCAGGATCCCGCCCTGGGCCAAAGGCAGGCGCCAAACCGCTGCGCCACCCAGGGATCCCTCTCAAGAAAAATTTAAGAGAAAGCTTTTGAATACATAGGATGGTTGCAACTTTTTCTTTAAATGAACTTTTTGTCCCAGCAAAATAACCCATGGAGCCCTCTATCTGAACTGTCATTCATCAATCTAAAGAAGTTCCCCATAAATTTAATTAGGAAATTGGCTTTGCTTTCGAAAGAAGGCATTATTATGTCCCTTACAACATTTTTCTCTTTGTCAGACATTTACCTTGTTTAGGAGAGATAATTCACACACACGCCAATACAGGATAGAATAAATACCTATTTGGGGACAAAGATGATGTTGCATTTGGCAGTGTCTTACACGCATGTATCACAGGGCTTGGGGAGGAGAAAACAGTCTTCTCCTAGGACTCTCTTTTGAGAGATGCAGAGACGATCTAGAAATGGACTGCAGTTCCTCAGTGAGTGCCCTTGTCTGAAATGCTGAGTGGTTCCCATAGCACTAGAACCAGCCTGGTGTAGTCTATTATCGTTTCCTGCCTTGAATTGATTGAGTAAATAATTAAACACCTGTTGAGCTGCACAGCATTTTCTATGACCCATGTCTGGGGTGGGGCTGGGGGAATGAGAATGCACAGAACCTTTCCTCAAGGAGCCGAGGGGCATTTGATGCATAAAGAATGTCCACTAGCCTTCTACCTACTGCAAAACAGGAGAAAATAAAGTTATAAAGTCTTTTTTGTTTGTTTGTTTTTGTTTTTGTCTTTCACTAGTGGGATATATAGCTTAAAAAGGCCCAGATAAGTTTAAAAAGTCCCAGTATGGGGATGCCTGTGTGGTTCAGTGGTTGAGTGTCTGCCTTTGGCTCAGGTCATGATCACGGAGCCCAGGGATCGAGTCCCACACAGGCTCCCTGCATGGAGCCTGCTTCTCCCTCTGCCTGTGACTCTGCCTCTCTCTCTCTGTGTGTGTGTCTCTCATGAATAAATAAATAAAATCTTAAAAAAAAAAAAGTCCCAGTATGAATCTTCCTGAGGCCAAGGCTTAACTCTTATCTGCTCTCAGGTTCCTAGATTCTATTAAACGACCTTTTCTTTGCCTATTGGATTTCACACAAGAGACCCTTTTAAATGGAAAGTTTGGGCTCTTAGGAGTTTGCTCTTTCTGGAAAACAATGAGAGCCACAGACTTAGTTCAAACCATTTATTTCCTCCTCTACAGACTAATACCACTGAAAAGAGCTGTGTTTACCCCTACTTGTTGGCAGGTATAGCAGTGAACATACACACTATCTTCTTTCCTTCTTTTTTTTTTTTTTTTTCTTAAAGATTTGCTTATTTGAGAGAGAGGGAGAGAGGGAGAGTGTGAGTGAGCGCGAGTCGGGGAGGGGCAGAGGGCGAGAGCATCCTCAAGCAGACAAGCAGACTCCCCGCTGAACGCAGAGCCCCCCATGTGGGGCTCCAGTCCAGGACCCTGAGATCATGACCTGAGCCAAAATCACGACTCCGCTTCTTCACTGACTGAGCCATCCAGGTGCCCCAACATAGACCATTTTAATCTAACCATTTTTAACTCACCGTTAAAAAATAGGTACGGTAAGTAATTGGTTGACTTATGGCCAACACTATAGACACTCCTGGCACATTGTAAAGCCAACACTATATAGAGAACAAGTTTACGGATGACCTCAGCGGGATTATGCAGCATGAAATCATGCTTTGAGGGCCGGTGGAGCTAGAGAGAGACGCTAGGAGGCTTAGCACATGGGGATACTTGCTTCAGGATACGGATGCTTCTTGGCTCAGAGTTCGGTCATTAACTTAACATCCTACCCTGGTCTTTGGACAGCTTTGTTTAAAATTGCTCATCTCAAAAAAAAAAAAAAATTGCTCATTGTTTGACCTCATGATTCCTTATACAGAAATCACAAGGGGTGATTTATAAGGGTCTATTGGCCAATATCCTACCTTCTCCTTGAGAGTGTTAAAAAGATCCAACTTTTCAACTCCTTAAAGCTAGACACATGGAATTCTGAAAGTAGAAGATGGTAAGAGCTCCTCAAGCACCGAGCACCATTGCTCCTGCGAAAACCAGCCCGGAAAGCCCCTGCCTCGCGGTCGCGAGCCTTCACCTCCCCGTCGTCAGCGGGAGGCCCGGCCCTGGAGCCAACCTGTCTCTGCTCCCAGTTTCGTGCTCAGCCCCCAGGGCGAGGCCGGGACCCTTCCCCGATGCCGCACCTGGAATCCGGGCCCCAAGCCCAGGGCCTGCAGTTCTGCGAGCCGGTTCTGCCGTGATCCGCGCAGGTGCTGGACTCGCCCCGGCCGGAGAGTCAGCAGGAGGATGGGGCCGAGTGCAGGAGGGGAGGGCGCAGCAGCCGGGGGCGGCCAGGGAGGGTGAGCAAAGGGCACCCCGCCTAACCCTGCTCCTCTGGGCACGAGCGAGACACTTCCCCCTGGCTGAGCGCTTGGGTTTGGTCCATCGACGACACCCTGGTGGCCGCCGAGGGAGATGGAGCTTCCTAGTGACCAGGGTGCCCGGCTGGTGCCTTGGCGCCAGGAGGCCCCGCTTTGCAGCCTTTCCCCTTTGTGACACCCGGTTGCTCCGCAACTGTCAGGAGAACTTGGGAGGCAGGAGGTCCCCGTTGTCAGGTTTACCTCTTGGCTCTGGGGGGGCTGCGGGGACATTTCCAGCGACTTTCGTTCCCCAGGACGAGCGGAGTCTCAGGCGCTGCTTCCCATCCCCCCGGATGCGGGTCTGATGGTGGCCCCGGGCTCGGACCCGAAGGCAAGGCGCTCAGCGTCCCAAGTGCCTGCACCCGAAGAGCAGGGGCCTGCTGATGAGGGCCACTCCCCTCGCGTCCCCGGCAGGTCCCCGGGTCCCTGGCGGTCACAGAGGCAACAGGGAAGCCCGGAGGAGGCAGATGAGCGCATCCCCACGTGAGCGCGTTTCAAAGCAAGCCTTTAAATCTTGACTTTGGCCCGGCCGCGTCCAGGTGCACCTTCTGCCGGTGCCGGCGCGGGTGGGCGGCGGGCCATGTCCTGGCCGGGCCCGGGGCGCCTGTGGCCACTGCTCCCCGGCGTCCCTTTGCTGGAGCATCGTGTCCTGAGCTCCTTCAGGCTGTCCCCGTGGGACACTGCCTTATAGGGTCGGCCCAAGCCTGGGACCAGCCGGTCGTGTGGAGTCTCCGTCCCTGGCGTCGCCGAGGGCTTTCCCTTGTGGGGACGAGGCCCAGTTGGCCCGCCCGTCGCCGACCGAGGGACTCGGGCGTCCGGGGGCCCTGGTGGACCGGTGGGTTGCTCAGCGGCGGCCCCACACCGGCCGCGGCCACACCTGCCGCCCAGGTGTCTGCAAACGCAGCGGCTCCGGGGCGCACCGGCCACCGCGCTGGCCTCCCGCGCTCCTCCTGCGGCCCAGCAACGCTGCTCGTGTCTCCCGTCTGTGGTTGTCACCCGCAAAGCTCTCGGGGCGAAGCATCTGCCCAACATCTCTGCCCATTTCCAGTTGGGTCACTCACTTTGCGGAATTGGGGGGCCCGCCGGGCGCTGGGCGCTGCTCTCTGGCACCCAGGTAACCTGCACACGGCCTGGCAGTCTGCGGCCTGGCTTGGCCTCCTTTCCGCAGTGACCTCAGGTCCCGCACCTGTATCGCCTTTCTGCTCCACCCTGCACCTGAACGCACATCGCAAGGCAGCACCCCGAGCCCCACGGGTCAGGGACACACACCGACACTGGCCATGGGAGGAGGACTGGGAGGGCGGCGGCTTCGGCTGGCGAAGGTCGTTTTGATACAGCGACTGGCGTTCTGTAAGAGTCCAAGAAAGTTCTAAGAGCACCTTTTCCATTCCTGAAACGTGTTCTCGGGAGGCCAACACACTAATCTCGAAATTGCTGTCACTTACTGAGACTATTTTATAATGCAAAATTAATGTTTGTCAGCATCCTTTTAGGTTGCTCTAGAGACTAAACGTAGGAGAAAAGGGCATTTTGTCAGGTCTTCACAGGCAAGGCTAAGTGGGGGAATTGAAGCAATTACCTGAATAATTCAATAAAACTTCCTCTTTTATTTAATTATTCAAATAAATCCTTAGTTTTCTTTCTTTGCGCTGGCCATGGAGGCTTCTTTGTCATCTAATTTACTTATGAAAAATGACGTGCTTTTTTTTATGACTAGCAGAGGCTTCGAGCTTTTCAAGGTTTAAGGTTAGCAGACCTTCCCAACGATTAGTGGGGATTCCAGAACTCGGCTCTGCAGAGCAGTTTTGAAGATGACCGCAAAAGCATGACGTCATCCCATGTTCTCACATATTTGATTCTATCCCCTCAAGAAGCTGCTACTTGCTCCGGATCTCCCGCTGCCAACATCTGCAACCAGCGACTGGCAAAACAATCACCCTAACAGCTGCAAGAAACACAGTTTACAACAAAATGTCAAATGTGTTTTGGAATGATGAATTAAAAAGCATCGTTTTCATTTCGGTCTTCACCTAAACTTTCTCTCAATGAATGAATCATTCTGTCGAACAGTTTCCCAAAGAGATCAGATGCTATGAGCATCCACCACATTTATTTTCTGTGAAGAGATAATGGGAATACAAGGGACATTCAACTGTAAACACAAGATTGAATTACAAAACCTGGTATCTAGATGACCTCCCTGGTTCTATCTAATACCCAGGCCCTGGGAGTAAAGTCAAAGAAAGGTTTTATCAGGTCTATACCAGAAAATTATCATCCTCACCCCTTGGGGTCTTCAATTCTATTTAGCCAAGTTACAAATTCTCCTCTGTATTCTCTCCTACCGCTTAAATTGCTCAAAATGCATTTTATACATTTAGTTCAGAATGTATTTGTCAAGGCAGCAATCTTTCCAAAAATATTTCTGAAAGCAGAGTCATCGGATCAGGTTGGTTAAAACAGATAAATCATTTTTCCCACAGAATTTCAGATGAGACGAAATTGCAATTTTTTTCTGTTAGTTGATTTGAAGTATGCAAAGTAATGGGAAAAGTCTCTGAGAGTCTTATAGTAGGTGATTTATTAATTCAGGAATTCTGTCTTAAAAATGAGACAGTGAAATGGGACTATAAATTTTATTTAATTCATTAGTTTTCTAAATTCATCTAGCTCCCATTTTCCACAGCAGCAAATTGTCATAATGGAAAGGATAATCTAATTTTTTGCGTCTCTTTTTACAATAATTACACTTTATTTAGGAGTTCTCAGAATACCTTTTCTCTAACGGTATTTGAAGTCGAAGCAGACTGAGATATATGGAATCAAATAGGGAAGACAGCAGGGAATATGAGATCATGAACTGCTCAAAGATGAATCTAAAACTCCCTCCCCCAATAAACACAAATATACAAATGCACACTTGGCTGAGGTATCAAGTGGTCTCCTGAGCTTTCTTAACTTCATGGGAAATAAAACTTAACAAGCAAGGTTTACTGGTTTGATATTTGTAAACTATAAAATAAATATGACAATGGACTTTTATATGTACCTATATATATATGTTCTAAAGTTAAAAGCTGACCCATGGTAAATCACTACATTTTGCATAGAATTGTCTTAAAACATTGAACCAGATATGTCATTCATTATCAATGACTAAGAGCAAGTTGAGTTCATAAAGACCATCTTATTTTCTTCCCTAATATATCTTCATCGGTATGACATTAAGCATTTTTGGTTTCTTAAAGCTTCTGTTCAGTTTCTGACTAAATCTTAAAGTGTCATTAGAAAGAAATAAAATAATTAAACGTTTAAATATAGTATCTGAAGTAAGCATCACCTTTAATAAGGAAGTATTATTTTTTTTAAAGATTTTATTTATTCACGAGAGATGCAGATAGAGAGGCAGAGACACAAGCAGAGGGAGAAGCAGGTGATCTTGATCCCAGGACCCCAGGATCATGACCTGGGCCGAAGGCAGACGCTCAACTGCTGAGCCACGCAGGCATCCCAGGAAGTGTTATTCTTCTGTATATACTCCACCCAGCACAAATGCATGGTAAGATGAAGATCTTATTAAACATTTGCTCCAAATAGAATGAATAGAAAAGGCCTTACGTTTAGCATACCCCAGTTTAGCTTTGCCTGCAATTATTTAATAAAATTACTATAAGCATATAAAGAAAAAAGATTAAAAAGTAAAAATAATACTTAAAGTTTAGACCTATTATGGTAGTGGGAGCAGTTGACTACAAAGAGGATGCACTGGGGAGATTTTAGCACGAAGGAAATGTTCTATATGGTCCTGGGATTACGTTTACACAAATCAAGTTGTGAAAATCCAAAGACTTGAACACAATGAAGAGTTAAGCTTAATATATAAAAAAATTTTAAAAAACTAAAAAAAGTATGCAAACTAAAAAAGAAACTACTTGTAAACAGCATAGTCTACTTGGCAACTTTCTTTCTTACGAAGGCATGGACTAACAATTCTGAAATTACTTTAATAAGAGCACTGGGGTTGCACAAAGAAAATAGATGTTGGGTGGTGGGGGACAAGTTTCTCATTGTTAGTGAGTAGAATTACAGATAAACAAGAAAGGAAGTCTAGAATAAACCCTGTACTGCTTGATTAGAGTTCGAGACATCAGGAGAAGCTCATGTTCAGCTCTCTATAGCTACTCCTGGATAAATATAGAAACAATTAAACAATTAAATATAGAAACAATTAAACAATTAACAATTTAATTAATTAAACAATTAAATATAGAAACAATTAACAATACACGGGTTAGTATAAGTATATATATTACATAGCAGTGTCCTCTGAGAGGGCCTGGCAGCAATGACACCCCAGTAGCAACAAGCACAACGCACACCCAGATTTTGGTTTCTAAATATCGTTCTCCGATAAAAACAACAAGCTCCTTGGAGAAATAACTGTTTCTAGGCCAGGGCAGGGAAAATGGAAGAGGGGTCTGTTACCTTTAAGTACCAGGAAGTAAGGAAGTGCTCAAAAGTAAGAGGTTGGGGGTATGTCAAAGAGACACAGGAATCAACTTGAAAGAGCTCCCGATGGCTAGAGCTGGAGCTGGAGCAATTTGATCAATAAAACGATGCAGTATAGATTGTAATCCAGAATATATACATGACCCTGACAAAAATAAATAATTGAATAAAGAAATAAATGGGGAAAAGAGACAGATATTTCTTACAGAAGAATTCAAATAATAGATGGAGAAACTGCTCACTATAGGAGGGGGAATTTAATTCCTTCTACTCCCCAGAATGTGCTAGATTTTGTGGATAACTTCCAAAGATTAGAGTCAGAAATGGGAGGAGCGGTCGATTTACAGTGGGGAACCTGGCAAATGTCACCTTAACCAAGTGATGGTCAACTCATCAGTGATGTGATGTGGATAGTTTGTACTTCCTGCTATGATATATACCTCCAGTACATTCTTTAAAAAAAATCTGTAATTCCAGTGTGATGTTCAGTTTAATGTTTCAACTTGGCTCAGCTATAGTACAGTTATTCGATCAACACTAATCTAGGTGTTGCTGGGAGGGTGTTTTATGAACGTGATCAGCCTCTACAATCAGTTGACTTTAAGCAAAGGAGATTATTCTCAATAATTGAGGTGGGCCAGATCCAATCATTCAATTAAATGGCTTTAAGAAAAGAAGTGAGGTTTCCCCAAGGAAGAAGACTTTCTGGAACACAGTATCAGCTCCTGCGGGAGAGCTTCCAGCCTCCCCTTCCTGATGGCGTGCATGCCAGATTTTGGACTTGGTGAATTGGCCACCATGATCACTCAGCCAATTCTTTGATTTACACATCTATCTATCCACCTGGAGATCCATCCATCCTAGTTCTGTTTCTCTAGTGGATGCAAATCCAGACTCAGGGGACATTCTACAGGATACCTGGCCAGTCCTACTTGGGACTTTCAGAATCATAAAAAAACAAGAGAGGGCAGAAACTGTGAAAACCCAGAGGAGACTAAGGAAACATGACTTTTGAACACCATGTGGTATGCAGGATTGGATTCTGGAACAGAAACAGGGCATTAATGGAAAAACTGGTGAAATCCAAAGAAAGTTTGCAGTTTAGTAAGGTTTGCTTCATATTCTGTGATAAAGTAAGATGACAAAAATTGATGAACTGGGTGAGGGATAAATGGGAACCCTCTTATCACAGGGATAAAGTGCCAGTTATTTGGAAAAGATTGACAATAATTACTAGGTAAATGAAAATGGGTTGTTGGAAAATCTTCCTAGGGTTTAGGTCATTTCGAGCCTTGGTTTCATATCACAAAGGTTATCACCTAATAAAATGAACTATGATATTATACTTCTCCCTTCTCCTATGGGTGTTCTATACCCATAAACCCAACGTGTGAACCAACATAAGCCCAGACCTTCCTCATGGAAAAGTAAGTGGGAAGAAAATGGAAGAGAGGATTGGCTTGATACAGAATTTTCCGGAAGATATGATCCTTAGCATTCATTAGTGAAAGACAGGAGGTGAGAATGATATAAGATGCTTCTTGATAGCAATGCAGTCAAGAATATATTGTCATATATTACATTACTTCTGAGCACCTGTGTATTTAATCCAAGTCTGACAAAACCTGTGATTTGGCTAAGGAATTAAACACGTTAATATCTACCCTCAGGCCATAGATTTGCTCACTTGAGAAACTATTTATGAGAAACAATTTCAGGGAACCATGGATATAGAAATATAAAAAGTAGATAAGGTCTTTCCCTCACAGAACTAATATTGCAGTTAAGAAGGGTAGAAAATAAGCCAATGGAAAAAATAAATAAGAAGAAAAATAATTTATTGATGAGATCTATACAGAAGATAAAAACAAGATGATGTAAACATCATTTGTAATTGGGAAGCTTTTTTAGAAAGACCTCAGTGAGACAACATTTAAGACTGAATATGAAAAGAAAAAAATTTGCCATGAAAGGTTCTGTGGGTGGGGATGAAAAAGAGAGAAAAGAGGGGCACCTGGGTGGCTTAGCGGTTGAGCCTCTGCCTTCCGCTCAGGGCATGTTCCCCGGGTTCCGGGATCAAGTCCCACATCGGGCTCCCTGCTTCTCCCTCTGCCTGTGTCTCTCATGAATAAATAAATAAAATCTTTTTTTTTTTTTTTTTTAAAGAAAAACAGAGAAAAGGTCTTGCAAACATAAAAATTGCCTTAAGGTGTGCCCAGGACTTCATGGACAAGAGCATATATGAGTGGAGAGGCTTGAGCATGTAGGATTTTGGCTACCTCCTGGAGGTAGGATCAACAGAAGTTGCTACTAGGCTAGAAATGAAAATGAAGGAAAGAGAGAAATTAGGACTGTTCTGAATTAATGGCCTCAATGAAGGATTCGATAGTGTGACGTGATACTAAGATATAGAGGACCAGGGGAAGGTAAGTGAGAAAAAATATCAATAGTTTTACTTTGCTTATGTTAGATTTGCTTTGCCTATTAGCCAGAGAGAGCGAGAGAAAGAGAGAGAGAGAGAGACTGGATAGACATTTAGAAAAATGTGTCTAGAAGCCCAAAGAGAATGTATGTGCATCAGCATTCAAACGTAGACCCAGGGACCACCAGCACATGAATATTTAAAGAAATGGAAAAATAGAATGAGGTCAAGACAGGGCCTTGAAACATACCAATATTTAAAAATTGAAAGTCAAACAAAAAAGCAACAACAACAAAAAAAGGGCAGCAAAGCATACAGTGAACGAATAGCCAGTGAGGCAGGTAAAAATCAGTGTAAGGAAGAGTTTCAAAGGAGGAGATGTTCAACTGAGTTGAGCTGAGATCTGAAAGAATGATTTTAGCACCATACCAGGGGTTAAAAAAGGACTTCGGGCAATTTCATCACCTTCTTTTTTTCTTTTGATAACCACTAAATACAGAGGAACGTGCCTTACTCATGGACAAGCAGGGTGAAAGAGAGAGAAAGAAAGGGAGAAACAACAGCAAGACCAGGAATGAATTCCTCATTCCTGGGGCAGGGCAACAATCTAGAACGTGTGACAAATGCTGCCAGAAAAAGGAAAAGATTAATAAGCATCCCAGGAATGAAATACTGTGCAGATTATCTACTACAGAATCCAAAATAAAGTTCAGAAAACTATCTAGAGCCCGCAGGGAAGTGCCAGGGCCGTGTCCACTATGAAGTAGGGGCGTGTTCCATTAGGAAAAGATCATCCTGAAATGAATAAACATGAACATGGAGACTTAAAAATGGAAGTTTCAAACAAGAAAAATGAGAAGATTTTACATTTTCATGTACACTGAGAGCACTAGAGCGCAGACCTGATGCTGCAGAACGTTGGTGTTGATGTGGACTAAAAAAAATTCGTCTGGTCTTCCAGAATGCTGCGGAAAACGACAAGGAGTCAAGATGGTGAAGGTCGTCAGGAAGGGAGTAGATGTGGAAGCTAGAACTGGAAAGACCCCATACGAATAATCATTAATGCTGAAGAAGAGCTGTGAACAGATGCGGGAAGACCCCCCCCCCCCATCAGTAATCCTTTCCTGAGCTGAAGAAAGACAAGTCTATGCAGTGAAAACTGAAACCTTCTGTGTGTACCCACACTGCTCTTGTTGCTTTTATTTATTTAAAAAGATTGTATTTATTTATTTGAGTTAGTGAGAGAGAACTGGGGCGTTAGGGCAGAGGGAGAGGGGGAAGCAGGTTCCCCACCGAGCAGGGAGCCCGAAACCGGGCTGGACCCCAGGACCCTGGGATCACGCCTGAGCCAAGGCAGATGCTTAACCCACCAAGCCCCCAGGCGCCCCTGCTACTGTCCGCATTCACGCGGCTTTATTATTCCCAGAAACTCTTGTTCAGGGGCATAAAAGTGACATTAACCTTTTTGTTTACTCTGGAAAAGTCTAGGAAGACCCATCAGCTCCTTGATAGGAAGCTTTGAAGGAAAGTTTACCTCCCAAGACACTGTTTTGCCCCTTGAATTTATTAGACAGCTTGGGGAATCTTGAACAGCCGTAGTCAATAATAAGAAGAAATACTACTAATATTTCAGGTGTGATAATGGTATTGTTGTCCTATTTTTTCTCCCCCAGGACAAAATTCTCTCCTTGCTGCGCCTGCCAACCCGATACTATTATATCATGATGCTTACCCTGTCCTAAGCAAATCTCCTCCTTTTCCCCAGGAGCTACCTTCAGCCAGACTTCAAAGTCTCATAAAGCATCCTAACTTTGCCTTCTTCCCTCCAGCGATGCTAGGAACAGGAGGTAGTGTGCTCCCTCAGCAAGGTAAGCAACAGACTCAACTTTGCCTTATTAACAGGTTGATTTGGTGATATTAGGGAGCCAACATTCGACAGGGGATTGAAAACCCTCACTGTCTTCCAGGAGAAAAAGTCAATGAAAATATATCCCCACCTGGTCATAAAATAAAAAAAAAATATATTGAACTGCATAGATTAACATACCTTGTAAGAACCTAAGCAGACAAATGTAATTCACCATCAAAGAAAGAAAATCCAGTTTGGTCTTAGATGTCTAATGCAAAATGAATGGCAAAAATCAATACCGAGGGATAAAAAAATCCTGTGACCCAAGAATAGTTTATAGAATCAACCTGTCATTCAGGTAACAGAAAGATAATTTCAGGTTTTGCTAGGGCTACAAAAATATGTTATCTGTCCACATTCTCGAAAAGCCATTTAGAGACCTGGTCCAACAGAGTGAGAGAGGAGGCACAAAAGCGTTTAAAAAGATTTGCACAAACAGCAGTTAGAGAAAAGATGAAAAATATTTTGTTAGAGAAATAATTCAAATTTCAAAAATTAATCTGGAAAATAGAAATACATCGTGAGACATTCACAATGCGACGGAGGCTTCACGTAACAACAAAAATAACAACGGGCTGTGTCAAAAACACTAGATTAAGTCAACAAAGGCTGGAAATTGTAAACTCCATAGTGAAGGAGTAAAAATGTGAAAAACTAAATAGCTCATATAGATGAGACCTAAAAAAAAAAAGATTTCTCACACGGAACTGGAGTGTCAATAAGTGTAGGTTATAAAATTTTTGTCAAAGGAAACAATTAGGGGCACTTGGGTGGCTCAGCGGTTGAGTGTCTGCCTTTGGCTCAGGGCGTGACCCTGGGGTCCTGGGATCGAGTCTCACTCCCCGCAGGGAGCCTGCTCTTCCCTCTGCCTGTGTCTCTGCCTCTCTCTCTCTCCCTGTATCTCTCATGAATAAATAAATAAAATCTTTAAAAATTAAAAAAAAATAATTAGAATCAAAAGCAAGAAAAATACTTCCCCAAATTATTATGAGTAGAGCCCAAAGTGGGGTGAATGGAGGTGAACGGGGTTGCACACGGGCCTGTTAAATGGCAAGCAGAGGCCCTCTCATGAAGGGTCGCGGGAGCCGTATTCACCTGCTTGGACCCCGGGATGCAGTCGTGGTTTAAGGGAGCTTGGAGCACTAGCAAGAGGCAGTGGGACTGGTCAGAGAAGCCCTGAAGCTGTGCACGTGAGGAAGGACTAGGACACCAGCCATGGTGACAGAGGGGAGCGCAGGGTCTTGCACGACGTTAGAAGATCGACGTGGTACGTTTACGAAGTAATCGGATGGAGGGTTGAGGTAGACGGAGGGCTCAGGGATGTCATCAGTGGGTGACGTGGCTGCTCACCGACCTGGGGGTCAGGAGGGAACGCAAGCTGAAGTCCGGGCTGGCGATTCCGGGGTGAGGGGTCCCCGCACACACATTCACTCGTTCTGCGGGTATGAAGGGCGCACGTCAGTTTGCTGGACACCCTGCTGGGCTCAGGGAGCTCCAAGACGGGCACGACACACACGGTCTGTGACCTCACAGAAACAGCAGCTTAGCTCAGTGCTTAGGGGAATCTGAATGTGGGGCCTGCTTTGCTCAGGGTTGTCTGGAGTGCCAGATACTGAATGGGGCCCCGCTTTACGTTGCCCGAATCAGGTTTTCCGGTTGATTCTTATGCCCGCTAACATTTGAACTCTCCTGGGTTAAAATAACTGAAACCATTTCACCGTCGATCGAGGTCACCCAAGGGAAGTGAACAGAGTGAAAGGGGACGAGGGTCTCACACAACATCGGCATTTATCGGAAGACCATAAAGGAGACTGAGCGTCCGCGGCCAGAAATCGAAGAGGAGAACCAGGGTGTGTGCTGTGCTGGAAGGTTGGGGGCCTAAGAAGGGAGGCTTTCGTGTAGGAAAGCTTGGTACTATCGAGAATGCTACCAGTGAGACCTGGAGCCTGCACGTGGGATTCAGGGACTGGAGGGAGAGCAAGTTTAGCAATTTCAGGCTGGTCGGGAGGAAGTAAATACGCCAGGAGCCAGCAACGAGTCCCTGAAATCTGTGAGAAAGACAGAGAAAGACAGAGAAAGACAGACAGAGAGGGATCAGTAGCCAGGACTTGGGGAGATTTTTTTTTTTAAAGAGCATTGAGTCTTACACGCTGAGAGGAAAAAGAAACAGAAGATAAAGGAGAAGAGAGAGTTTTTAAGAGAGAGGCTCGTGGGATAAGAACCAGACCACAGGCGCTGATACGGGCCCAATAAGATTGGAGAAGATCTGCTGAAACAGGCGGGAGGAAGGGAGGCCTGAATGCGGAGGCCGCGCTCTGTGTAGGGCAGTGGGCGCCAGGCCGCAGGGGCCTCTCTGATCATGTCCTGCAGGTGCACCTGCTACGGCGCCCGGCTCGCAGCCAGTGCTCGGTCGACTCACGGGATGGATGATGAAGGCAGGGGAGGGGGTCGGCAGCTCATCTTCAACTTCTCTGTGAAATGCTAGTTCAGGTTTGCTCCAAGTAAGCGGGGAGGAGGTGGGGTCAGAGACTGACGGGCGTGGAGAAGCACCAGGAAGACCCCGGGGTGGGGGTGGGGGTGGGGGTGGGGGCGACAGAGAGAGCAGCAGGCCCGGGCGGGCGACTGCAGGGACCACGGAATCGCCGCAGCACCTGCTGCACCTCGCCTGTGCTCCCCCCCGGGACCCGCGGGGAGATGAGGGAGGCGGTAACTGCGCTTGCCCGCTCCTCCCGAGGGCGACCTCACCGTGCAGCTCGGTCTTTGCTGCCTTCTGTTGCCTCAGGAACTGCCCTGTCACACTCGAGATGTGACTCAACCGTAGGAGCACATTGTACCCGGAGCCACGTGTCACCCCAGGGTGAGAGCCGGCTTATTCCCTGGGACCCGCTCCCGGTGGAGGCTCGGCGGCACAGCTGCTGGGCCAGCTGCACGTGGCTCTGGTGCATCCCCCCCGGGCACCACTGGCGCCCTCACGCCGCGCCCCCACCCCACCCAGGGGGCCCTCGGCCAGAACGCCAGGAGTCTTCCCGGCCCGTCCTTTGCCCTCAGTTGCCTTCCTACGGAGCAAAAGCTCCGTTAGCAAGACCGCGGGGTTTCTGGTGGGGAGGCCGGCCCGCGGACCCCACTGCATGCTGTTTCTTCTGTGGATCCAGAGACACGCATCAGACCCGCAAGGCCCACCTGCAGCTCGTGGACGCCTCCGTGCAAACGAGACAAGGGAGGCCTCGTGTGCAGGTCACCAGGGGACGCCCGGCCGTCGGGCGATGCGGCACCAGGGCATCAGCCGAGCAGGTGGTGGCCGCGTGCTGAGCAAGAGGGAGGCGTGTGGCTCGGAGGCAGAGCACCTGCACTCAGCTGCGGGCCGCGGGGTCGGGGTGCGGGGACCCGGACCCCACTCACCACGCCGGCCCGGCCTCTGCACAGTGGAGGCCCTCCTGGCCCCTGGGCTGAATTGTGCAGTTTCTCGTGTCCGCATCGCAAAGTCCATAAAGGCCCCCTGGGGGGCAGGGCTGGCCCGCTCTGCACCCTCTGCTCTATCTCAGGGGACAGACGGCAGCCGGCGGCTTCGCAGTGTGACGGCCGCGCCTGCTCCCGGCTGCGGCCTGTGTAAGGTGCCACCCTCAGTGTTTCTGTTGATCCACGCGAGAGGAACGGGAAAAGCCACAATATCGCACAACTGAAAAAGCCCATTGTTCTGAGCAATAAAACTGCCAGAGGAGGTAAATTGTGCGTCAGCGCGTGGATTTATTTAAAGAAGATAAAAGACTTTGTTTCCTCCAACTCTCTGATAGAGACGCTAAATCAAACCCCAAATCTGAGTAGCAGATATTAGGTGTCAGGTGCACGGGCCACGCATTCATCTCCCCCCTTCCTGGACACGGCTCGGCTCAGACCGGGGGGCAAGGCCTCAGCTGACTCACGAGGCCAAGGGCGAGCCCCGGGGCCTCCCCAAGACGGCTGTGCAGGGCTGGGGGGCCCAGGCGCCTGGGGAACGGGAAAGGGGCCGGGGCAGTGGACAGGGTAAACTCTCATAGGGTTTTCTTCTATGAGAAAGACCCGAAGCCCTCGGGACATTCGGAAAACTTTGTGAAAAAGGCCTCTGCTTCTCCTCAACTCTGCTCTTTCGGGATTTGTCTCCGCAGAGATTCAACAAATATCACCAACCTTTTCAGTTCTGATGTTTTCATTGATTCCAGGTTAATTAAGCGAAACCCTTTAAGGCGCAGATTGATGGGTTTCTTTGGGGACGGTCCCGAAATCCAAATGTTTATGATTCCCCAACTGCATGAATTTCATGCTTCTGTTGTGGCCCTCTCTAGACGGGGAGAAACAATTTAGGCCAAAATCACGCGTTTTTCCTGCAGTGCAATATCAATTCAATTTCAATCATCTGAAAAATTACTCAATTAAAGCCTATTTTCTGAACGCAAGTGATTGCCCATCCTGGAATAGCTCTTCTTCTCTGCGGCCTTTTCTGCAGGGGAGCTGATAAGGAGCTGGCACACGTGTGTGCACAAACCTACACCCTAAAGTAAAGCTCCTGGTGCGAATGCCTCCGGGCTCACAAACTTCGCGTTGATGTTAGATAACCCTCGGATGCTTGAGACTCGGTTTTTTTTTTTTTTCTTTTTTTAATTACAGCATTCATGCAGTCGTCCTATATTTGTTTAGGTCACATGCTAAATTTCAAACATCCGAAATGAATTTTCTACAAAATGCACTTTCAAAGCCAGAGTTAGGAGAGGGGTTAGTGCATTTCTGTCTCTAAGACAAGCTTGATAAGCGCCTGCTGTGTTACGCAGCGGCCCTGTGATGGGTCGGATGCAGTCGCCGTCCCAACGAGCTCCCAGTCTAGTGGGGAGGACCCAGAAGAGGACGCACATCATTACAACATGAAGCAGGTGACAGGAGTCATTTGGGAGTACAAGGTGAAAAGGGTTCAAAGGAAGGAAGGTTTACCTCCTTTTGGAACTACAAAAATTTTATCGGAAACTTCCAAAATTTGGGCAACCCTTGGCTCAGCAGCTTAGCGCCTGCCTTCAGCCCAGGGTGTGATCCTGGAGACCCTGGATGGAGTCCCATGTCGGGTTCCCTGCATGGAGCCTGCTTCTCCCTCGGCCTGTGTCTCTGCCTCTCTGTCCCTGGGTCTCTCATGAATAAATAAATAAAATTTTTTAAAAAGTAAAAAAAAAGAAACGTCCAAAATTTAAGATTGTCTTGAAAGATGAGTAAGATCTCGACTGGCAAAGCTATTCCACACATAAGAAATGAGGCCAACGAACTAGGGGTGGTGGAAGGGGAGGTGGGCGGGAGGGGTGGGGGTGACTGGGTGATGGGCACTGAGGGGGGCACTTGATGGGATGAGCGCTGGGTGTTATTCTATATCTTGGCAAATTGAACACCAATAAAAAATAAATTTATAAAAAAAAAAGAAATGAGGCCAACAAAGGCATAGAGAGGAAAGGACTTCATGGCAAGTGGTTTATTTTGGCTGGAGAATGTGCATCTAAAAGAACATTAGGAATGGGATCCCTGGGTGGTGCAGCGGTTTGGCGCCTGCCTTTGGCCCAGGGCGCGATCCTGGAGACCCAGGATCGAATCCCACATCGGGCTCCCGGTGCATGGAGCCTGCTTCTCCCTCTGCCTGTGTCTCTGCCTCTCTCTCTCTCACTGTGTGCCTATCATAAATAAATAAAAAAAAAAATTTAAAAAAAAAAATAAAAGAACATTAGGAATGAAGATCAGAACGCACTTGAACTTGGGAGCAGTGTAGACTAAACTGGAGTGAAGGAAAAGCAATGAGTTGAAGGAGGAGTGGATAGATTGGGTGTAGCTGGTTCATCCGGTAAACTGGAGAGAGGGAAAGAGGAACTTCGTCTTGGCGATAATAGCTAGAAAAGCAAAGAACGGATGAATGTGAAGAACTTCCTAGAAAACTGCCTGTTAAGAACGGGCAACACATCAGATGGGGTGGAAAGAACCGAGGGTGACTTGTGACCGGACCTGGGGCCAAGGGATGTTGCCAAACAGCAGAGATAGGAAAGTCAAGACCAGGCATTGGCTATGAGATTAAAAAAAAAAAAAATTCCTTTGCATTTAGAGATTTTGTGCTGGAAGAGCTGGTGGGAGGCCGGGAGCAGAGGAGTCTTTGCATCAGTCCCATCCCTGTGTCAGAGCTGCCTTGTTGCGGCCACGGGGGCGAGGTCGTGCGTTCATGTGCACGTTCAGACGGGCACACCCAGGCCGTTACGACAGACACAGAAAGGCCCGGGAAAAAGTGAGGAAGAGGGAACCCCAGGTCGTGACAATGCCAAGTAACTTGGAGACCCTGGGGAGCAGGAGGGCAATTTTTGGTCCCTAAGGGATCCCATCAAAGGGAATTTTTAGTACAGAGCTGGGAGTTGGGGTCTAGAAGGAAAAGTCCCGAGTGAGGGAAAAATGATGAAAGAGGGAGACGGAGATCTCCTTGGGGCCCACAGCTTCTCTTGGACTCCTGCTGTGGTGTGTCGTGAAGGTGATGGGAACCGTATTCGGGTGGCCCCAACCGCCCCACTCGGGCCAGGATTGTCTTGCTTTAGCGCTGGGAGCCTGCATCTCAGGAGCCGCCTCAGTTTGGGTGACCTGGGACCGTTGGTCACTCTGCTACTCCCAGGGTGACATCTGGCCTTAGTAGCAGCTTATAGCGTCTGCTGAGTGAATGGAAAAAACCAAAAAACCCAAAAAAACGTGTACATGGCAGCTCAACACCTCGGGACCTTGGTTCCTTAATTTTGTAAGATGAAGTCAGTCATCTCCGTAAGTTGCCAGCGGATGGGATTGTTCTGACAACTGAAGGAAATAACGTACCTGAAAACACGTGGAAGAAAGCCCACAAAAAATATTTAAAAATATTAAAAAAAAAAAAAAAAAAAAAAAAGGATGCCTCGGTGGCTCAGCGGTTAAGTGTCTGCCTTTGGATCAGGGCGTGATCCTGGAGAGCTCGGATCAAGTCCCGCATTGGGCTCCCTGCATGGAGCCCGCTTCTCCCTCTGCCTGGGTCTCTGCCTCTCTCTGTGTGTCTCTTATGAATAAATAAATAAAATATTAAAAAGAAAGAAAGCCCACAAAAGCACCATGTCCATATACACAAATGTAGGATCATTTCTACCAATTCTTGCACATTCTTGATTTATGCACAGAGCGCATAGGGCCGTTTGTTGAAATGCTCTCGACTGTGTGCCACGCCCCGGCCCCCACTTTTTTCGTCAAGTAACCTCTCGTTGCCAGTGACCTGGCATTGGCGCTCAGATAAGTAATTAATTTTGTTTATATGGCACCCAATACCCATGAGCCTCTAGGCATCTAGCCAAATCCTTTTTTAAATATAGTCATTAAATGGAGGAAAAGAGCCAAGCAAATTCTTAGACCAGCAAGTGTAAAAAAGAGCAACTGGCAAATGGGAGGTGGCGGGAGGAGAACTAAAAACAAATCTCAATTTGGGGAATTTCATCCATGCTCTGCGGACAAACACTTCACCCCAAACTTAATGGGAAGTTGATTATATGAATCATCCACTGTTCTCCTAACCTCAGGGTAAGAGTCTCAGAAGCATGTTTTTTTTTTTTTTTTTTTTTTTAACAGAACTTTCCAACTTGGTGATTCTTCAAAACACAGTGAAGGCGTTTTTTCACTTATCGTCAACTTCTCCTGCGAGAGCTGGAGAGACCTTGGCGGTCATGTCATCTCACCTTCTTACGTAACATGTGCTTCTTGGAGGAGGGGACGTGGGTAGTGTTTGATTAACACACGGAAAAGCAGAAGAAGGTTTTATGAGCGCAGCTTGGCCCGGCGAAGGCAACGCTCTCCCGTGAGTGAGGAGCTCCTGGCAACTTCCTGCTGGGCCTCGTCCAGGGCATAGACAAGGACGCAGCAGGGCCGGCGACCTGTCCGTCTGTCCACCCGCATTCCGCTTCTTTCGTGCCAACGGGACGGAGCCACATTCCCACGGCCTTGGGTGTCTCAACCTGGTCTTATCCCCCCAAGGGCTGCTCTGCAAGGATGACCTTTGTTTTATTACCTGCTTTACTTTCCTTGTCTTTTCCTCCCATTGCTCCTTTTTCCTTTTCTCTTTTAGCAGCTGTACGTATTTCTAGAAATGGTAGATGCGGCACGGCTCTGAGGAATATTATTCAGGCCCTTAAGTGTTTTCTCTAAGGAATTCAGCGCACTTGCAACTTCTCTGGCGCCGTCCCGCTCCCGCTGCCCGTGAGGATTTCCCTGGGAGGCAGACGCCCTCTGTTCGGAGCGGACCCTGCACCTCAAGTTCCAGTCGCGCAGCAACCAAAGAATTTCTGAGACGAAACCGTCTCCACAAATAAGTCATTGGATGCTTTGCAGAGTGATTATTCGTTTTAATAATTCGAAATTCTCTAATGCCACTGTGCTATGCTCACAAGTTTTAGTGACTTATATGTGCAAGTTTTGACCCAGAAAAGTAAACCCTGAGATGTTCCTTCTCTGTAAACCCTGTTAGGTCGTGTCTGACTCCTTAATTGTACTGATCAAATCATCGCTCTCCTATCTCAAGGTGTGATATTATGAGCAAGCACACTTTGTTTGCTACGGTGTTTCATGTGTGTATACCTGGTCACTTGAGAAGTTTGTAGGAAGCTGTGACGTAAAGATACCCCTTCACTTTCCCTAGTAAATTCTTTTTTTTAAGATTTTTTATTTATATGAGAGAGAGAGAGAGAGAGCATGAGCAGGGGGGAGGAATAGAGGGAGAGGGAGAGGGAGAAGCAGACGTCCCATTCAGCAGGGAGCCCTAGCAGGGGCTCGATCCCAGGACCCCGGGATCATGACCTGAGCTGAAGGCTGACCCTTAACTGACTGAGCCACCCAGGTGCCCTTCCAATAAATTCTTAAATCCTTAATTTATACAGTCTGTTGCTAAAAATAGTTGAAAATGTTATTAGTTTCACTCAAAAAAGATGGAGAACCTGAGGGTAACTCTATGGGGTTGTGTGTGTCCAACTCTGAATGTTGACGCCCTGGCGTCTTGGGCTAAGAGTGAAGCTTCGGGGGTTCTCTTCCCGCCTGCCCTGTCCCTAAGAAGCGCTGACATGGCTTCATAAGACCTAAGTTCACCTCTGATTCTTTTTTTAAAAAATATTTTATTTATTTATTCATGATAGAAATAGAGAGAGAGAGAGAGGCAGAGACCCAGGCAGAGGGAGAAGCAGGCTCCATGCAGGGAGCCCCACATGGGACTCGATCCCAGGTCTCCAGGATCACGCCCTGGGCCAAAAGCAGGCGCTAAACCTCTGAGCCACCCAGGGATCCCCTCACCTCTGATTCTAACTCTTATTAGCAATTTGACATTAGGTGGGTGATTAACCCTAATAAGCCCGAGCTTTCTTATCTATAAAATAGAAAAATACGTTTTACAGATAAAGCAGGTACACATTGTAAATAAATGATAAAGCAATATATAAATACCATACACTATTCTCGAGCTTTTCTTTTTAGAATTTCCCATAGTGTTTTTCTAGATACCCACTAAATTTTTTTTTAAAATAAATGATGACATGAAATTTCTAGGCCAAATATAATTTCAGGACAAATATAATTATTGTAATTAGTCACTTTTGGGGAGCTGGAAATATTTCCATTAAGATTTATTTCCTAGACGAGTACTAGAAATTCAGTTATTTGGAAACCATTTTTTACCCGTGCTTAAGTTTCTGGGCTAAAACATTTCGAATAAATCTCACAAGCTAGGCACACGACTGCCTTATAATATTGGCTACAGATTTCTAAAACAAGATTGTATTTCATTCTCAAAACGAGTTTTACAGTTTAGCAACATTTTTTTTTCTCTATTTTATAAGGAAAACTTTGGTCACAATCCAGCTGTGTTGTTCAGATGCTATTCTCTCAGCCAAAATTTGGTCCATAGGATTTAAATATTTTCCTTGTCTAGGTAAATGAGACCAAATAAACACACCGCTATTTATAATTTTTTTCCCGTAAAACTTACACTTACTCTGCTGTTTTTTGTTTCTTTGACAAAATACGGACTGTGCGGGCGCTGTCTGGATACATTTGAGGAGAGTTCTATTTTTAAGCTTCTAAGAAAAATTACTTCCGTTCTTTGGGAATCATCTTAAGGGATTTATCACAGCAATTTTATTATGTAGCGTTAAAACACTGAGATGATTTCACACTTGATAAAATATAGGACCAAAATAGATGGAGACATCTCCCTCAAGAGAAAAACATTCCCTCAAAATCTCTGACTTTTTGCTATTTTCTTCTTTCTCTAACCTCCCTCCCCCCACCCAGGAAGGTATTAATTTTTCACAAATAAATGAACTATATATATAAGTGAGTTCTCCCTGTTTTAATCCTAGTCTCTGGGCCAAAACTCCTTTAAAATTTAAATTGCCCGAGGATCTTTGGCTTCTACTTCATATCAAAGACTTTTTTTCTAAACCAATATCAATAATCATGCTGAGTGCACCGCATCGCGCTCAGCTCATCGCCTACGGAAAAAGAGTAATTAGTTCAAATTGTCTGACTTTGACTTCTGACGACAGGTAATGAACGGCACCGGGCCAGACCAAGGTGCACATGATGGATGACATTCTTGGATTTGGTCACAATCTTCTGCTCTTCTTCTCTTTTTCCTTCATCTCCTTCTTCTTTGACACTTTATTCTTTCTTTCTTTCTTTCTTTCTTTCTTTCTTTCTTTCTTTCTTTCCTCTTTCCTTCCTCTTTTTTTTTTTTGTAATCACTATTGAATGTCGTGGCAGATGGCATGTCTCTCAGTGAAATTAAAGGCATATGGCAAGCCGCCCCGAATAGTGCCACGCCATCTAAATTGCAGTATTTATATTTCAAAAAATAAGAGTGTAGCCTGTGATACCAAGCTCTGAATATAATTGCAAGGAGTACCTAATTCCCCAACACTACGCATTTTGAACTATCTAAGAGATGACCTAGAAATCCTCTCTTGGTAGTGAGCAGAGAGTGGTGTTTAGGACTGTAGCAATGACTCTGAGATGGATCAGACAATTCTCAGAAAATAAAAAAAAAGGCCAGAAAGCAACTTTTATTTTTAAAGTCATCTTAGTCAGCTTAATAACTTGAGAGAGAACACGAACTTTTCAAAACGGAGGTGCCTATGGAACAACGCACTCACATAAGGTGCAGAGCATGTTGCCATTTTCTTTCTTTTCCTGTTTGTTCGTTAAATTCTATGTAAGAAAAATAAATAAATTTTATATAAGGATCAGAAACCGGGAATCGAAAAAAAAAATTCCTTAAGTTATTTGTTCGCTCACTTCATGAATTCTGTATAAGTGATTCATTGCAGAGGATCGGTGGTTAAATGACACTAGAACGACAACAGTCCAAATTCTAAGGACAGAATTTCGACTCTCTTTTTCTTTCCTTATTAACGTGACTGACCGTGTCTTCCCGGAAGACTAGAATCATAGTCAACGCTGACTCGCACGGCCGGGCCTCCCTGGAGCCCACATTTTTGCAGGCAGAGGATCAGCACCACGCAACAGGGACAGCAGCTGCGACGGCAACCCCGCAAGGGTCACGGGCGGGACTCCCAGGGGCGCCAGCGGGGTGCCCAGTGAGGACAAACAGCCCCAAAGCTCAGAGATGCTCCATCTTTGTAGGTATCTTGACACCTAACATCCAGGCAGGGGCTACGCCCGCATTCGGTGTCAATATTTGCTATTTTATTAAGTAAAAGAGTGTTGCAATTTTCTTTTCCTCTGCAGATACACGTTTTCCCCCATTTCTTTTAATGGAAGTGTTTGCTAACTAGTCGTACTGTTCTCGGAGAACGAACCTCAGAACTCGAGCTGTTACGTCCCGACCAGTTCCCATAAGACAGGCGGATAATCGTCTCTTTGCCTCTTCCTTCACATTTGCCGAACCCACCAGAAGCTACTGTTATAAACGTTATCCCTTCTTTTCCCTCTGAGAGCTCTCCTCTTCTGTGAAGTGCTGTGCATTTATTTCCTGTAAGATTTATTATGTTAATCTTCATGCATCACAACCGTGATGCTGAAACTCAGAAAAGGTGAGGTGGTGGAAATGATATGTGAAGTATCCCCTCCCCGGCACCGCAGTGTCGTGACCCACACCTGCCCCCTGTGCTGTCTGTTGCACCATTGAGGTGTGCCAAGGGGCTTGCTAAGGGGTTTGCACAAAACGCCTTTATTTAGGACGGAACGCTTCTTTACGCTGAGATTTCTTGATTTCTTGGAAAGACCCAGGAGTCCTCTCACACAGCGCGGTGTCTCTGATGTCCGGTTGGTCTTCCCTGCCTGTCTTTTGGCAGGTAAAGCATTAGAGTCTTTCTTTTTATCAACTCGATTACTCACACTGACATTCCGTCTTGTTGGGATAAACCCCGATGTGGACGGTTGGAGCGTGTGTTTGCACGTTTTAATTAAATTTAAAAAATGGCTACTTGGAAACTATTAGTATTCCTACAGCTTCGTGGTTAAAGACACGTACGGTGATGCGAGTTGTCCGGGGAAGATCGGGGGTCCCCCGTGTACGAGCTTGGAGACGGAGGCAAGCTGCTTGAACCTCTGGCGCCTCGGTTTCATCACTTGCAGAACGAGACCAATAACAACACCTTCGTCGCAGGGTCAGTAGAAATGTTAAAAGGACTCACGCATGAGAGCGCTTAGTCGGTGCCGAACACACAGTGAACTCCAAGTAAAAGGCAGCTGTCCACTTTTTCGATGCCACACACAAAGTGGAAACGGGTGATTCAAAGCGTTTGGGCCGCGGTTGTGTCCCACAGGTTCGGCTGCCCTCGGTTTCACTCTGTCCTTGGGGGGAATCACTGGGCCTTTGTCAACCTTGCTCTTCTCCTCCGTGCGGTGGAGGTGACGAGAGCTACTTGAGGGGTTCGTGGATATAAGCAGCAGAGTATGTGTGAAACTGCCCGTCTCAGGTCAGGCACGTTCCCCGTTAATGTGTTAGTAGTTGTGGGAACTTTGGTTGACTAAGCTCAGTTCTCCCCGACGCACAGGGAACTGACTTGGAGAGTGAGACGTCTGTGAAAACATCCTTTCTGTATTTCTGTTGAAAGCAAACTTACGGGGGACAGGGTTGGAAAACTGCAGAAATATGGAGCAACGGATTATGCTAATGTTGCACCTCTTTATCAATCTGTCCTGGCTGAGCGAGAGGAAGCTCTGGCCAAATTCCTCAGCTCGAAATTCAGACGGGTGCCAAGGGAGCCATCATCCCTGATGTGGGCTAAGAGTGGTTAATGTTGATTCACATATGGTTTTCTTTTTACTAAATGAGATTACTCCGCTGAAACTGCTGCGCTCTCAAGGTCAATGAGAACTTTGATCCTTCTGCAGGTGCGCCTGTTCCTAGGGAGGCCGGATTCAGATGGTTTAAAGCAGTTGAATTTCAAGGCTTGATTTGGAAGAGGAGAATGAAGCCAACTAAATGAATAAAATGCTCGCTCGTGATCTTAAAATAATTGCAGAGATTTAAAAGCATCAAAATCCGTTTTTTTTTATTAACGTCACTTATGAAACTTTAGTCTGAAAATAAAACAAAGATAATTATAGGGAGTCCATTATACGGGTTAGCAGACGTTGTTATGCATTCGATAGCATCGAGGCCCTTTTTCCAACCCGTACCTTGACGTTTGACTTCAGTACAGGACTTCGGTAAGTACTTTAATTCCAGTACTTCAGTAAGTAAGTACTTAGTGATGGGAAGACTATGTGTCTTGTGCAGTTTCCTTGAGGGGGCTCTGTCTCTATCCTATGTTTTGTTCATGTAAAAGTTCTGCCTTCAGGACCAGACATGGCTTTAAAAGTCTTCTTAGTAGTTTAAGTAAGACGATTTGGTTGCACTGAGCCAAAATGGGCAAGTCATAGACTTTTTACCATAGGTGTACATCATTAGTTGAAAGCTTTAATAATTTTACAATAAAAACTTTACGTTGCTTTTGCTACCCCTCCTTTCTCCTCCCCCCAAAAAACAAGACAAGGAAAACACACACACAGACACGTGCATGCACAATAATGGAAGAAAGTCCTTTTCTCTCTTTCCATTTTTTTAAATCTTTTCTCCATTTTTTTTTTTCCAAAACAGTGAATCTCAACTGTTTCCTTTTCTAATTAAGTCATGATGGTGCCAGGAGAGGGATAATTCCAAAGCACTATGAACGTCTATCTACTGACTGCAAAACAAAACTGCTTCTTATAACTCATTTTACCTGCTAAGAACATTAATGAAATAGGGGTGCCTGGCTGGCTCAGTTGGTAGAGTGTGCGACTCTTGATCTCAGGGTCATACTCTTTTTTTTTTTTTAATATGTTATTTTATTTATTCATGAGAGACACAGAGAGAGGCAGAGACACAGGCAGAGGGAGAAGCAGGCTCCATGCAGGGAGCCTGATGGGGGACTTGATCCTGGGACTCCAGGATTATGCCCTGAGCTGAAGGCAGGTGCTAAACCACTGAGACACCCAGGGATACCCTCAGGGTCGTACTTTTGATCTGAGTGGTGAGAGTTGAAAGCCCACACTGGGCATACAGACTACTTCAAAAGTGAACAAATAAAAATAAAATTAAAAGGAATATTTATGAAGTAGTGCAAGACAAGGATATTAAGATATATTTGTAAGATACTTTAGTTTTTCAAGACTTTCACATTGATTTGTTGATTCTGGGTTACGTATTATGATGCTAAGTGTCGCCAATCTAGGTCTATAGTGACTGGATTTTGAGTGGCTTTCCTCAAAGTGTGGCCTAATGACCATTTGCATCAACATCATCAAGGCCTCTTGTTGAAAATGTGAGTTTGGGTCCCCACGTAGGAAAGTGGAAAGTGGAAAGTGATTCTCTGGAGGCTCAGCCCCAGAACCATGCTTGCTTAATAGAACCCCAGATATTTCTCCTGCAGACTAAGGTTTGAGAAACAATGGGTTAGTATCTGTATCTTCACCCTCTTGATTTCCTAAACAATGACAGAAGGCTAGTTGTGGGTCAGAGTGGAGACTTTCCAGCACAGTGGATCTCATCACTGGCTACATATTAGAATAACCTAGAAAGTCTTCTAAGAGTGTCAATTGCCTGGACCTGGCCTCGAAGAGGTCAAGAACAGCCCTTGTTCTTGATATTTGAAACACAACATTTGGTAATTAAACACATAGTGTCTTCTACTATCCTCTTTCTAAGCCGTGGTTAAGTTTTTAAGCTTCACCGTGACTAGAAGTTCCACAAGAGTCATACTTTTTAGCAATTATATCTCCCCAGATAATGGTGTCTGCACATAGGAGTAGGTCAAATAATACTTGCGTTATAGAGATTGGGCTGGAAAGAAGGAAATAATGGGATGAGTACAGGATTTAAGTACAGCAATTTCTTAAAAATAGTCATGTTCTCCAGGGGTTTGAACAATATCCAGTGAAAAAAAAGAGAAGCCGACCTCTGGAGGGGGCCTGCAAGCTGAGAGGATATGATGAGAACCCCGTGGGTCAGTGAGGGTTTGTCTGTCCCCCAGGAGTCTGTGGAGGAGAGTTGTGATCGTTACTGCCAAGGCCGGCACGGGAGCATTGGTTGCCCTGAGAGGGCAGGCGCCCTGTGCAGGCCCGGCCCCTGAGCTAATTCCAGGACTGGTGGTGAGGACTGGAATTTACAACTGCCAGTGGACACAAATAAGCCACTGTCTTATTTGCTTAAACATCCTTCATATAGCCATCTACTTTTTACAAAGCTGGGGTTTTTCATTTAACAAACCACTGGTATTCTAACTAGCAATAGCCAATTGTAAGGAGTTTAAGTGAATTTTTGTGTGTTTGTGGTGTTTAATATATATATATTTATATTTATATTTAAAGATTTTATTTATTTATTTGAGAGAGAGAGGGAGAGACTGCATGTGGGGGGATGTGCAGAGGGAGAGGAACAAGCAGACTTTGTGCTGAGAATGGAGTCAGACCTGGGGCTCGATCTTGGGACCCTGAGATCATGACCTGAGCAGAAATCAAGTCAAGCGCTTGATCAACTGAGCCATCCAGGTGCCCCTGTGTTGTTTGAATTATAGAAGGTCTTTGTTTTGAGTTTCTCCAAATATTGCTCTGCTTTTTATTTCTCGTTGCTTGGTCTGTAAGTGGAAGCTGTTAGAGTTCCTAAAGACAATCTCTCGATTCAGTTGTCCCTGGGTGCTCTTCGTCTTTGAGGGACGTGGCTCTTAGAATTGTAGGTTCTGCGGAGAAGTATTAGCTATACCAGGAGATTTTAGCTAGAATAAGAGCTGAGATCCCTGAGTACGAATACATTTAAAATAAGAATGGTTGGTGTTGTTGATTACAATGTGAGCTAGGGGCTGAGTGGTAAACTAAAACAAAACAAAACAAAACAACCAACTTGAAGAATGTGAGCGAAAGATTAAATATCTGTACTTAGGTTCAGTCTGAGGATGAATTACTTACTAATTTTTTGGCTACGGGATGATTTTTTGATGGTGGCATTTATAAGACTGTCCTGGTACCAGTTGTGAATTGTAGGGGATATGATTCAAGTATTAAGTAGTGAAAGAAGATAGATTTTCCTTTTCCAGAGTTATTTAAATTGGGTGAAAGAAAAGGCATGACTTAGGGACACATATAGAGCCAAATAACAATATTACATGTATATAATGGAGTTAGACTGGGGGAAGAGGAGCTGCAAAATGCCTCCAGGAATTCCTAATGAGAATTAACAGAGAAAGGAAGAAAAGTACTTCAGTCTTAACATCTGTATATCAACATAGATAAATAGAGTATGAGATGTTAAGGAGTAAATAGTGAACTTGAGTTTTTGATAGAAGTGGGTAAATTCATTCTGTAAAAATTACTGAGGCCAGTTGAATTGTAATTCATGATTAGAATAAGCAGAGAAAAAGGATTCTTTCTCAAAAGAAACTAAAACTGCAAGGGGAAGAATGCCATTTTCCAGGACACGACTGTAATTATGACGGGTTTGTTTTCTTGCTTTGCTCTCAGTTTAAAAACAAGTATCACTTGGAAATTTCCCTCTGTGGGAAGCGAGGAGAAGTCCTCAGGAATAGGTACTCCTCGTTAGGTAATTCCCTGCTGGCCCTTGCAAACCCAGGGTTTCACTGTGATCCTTATGAGACAAGTCACCCTAAGCCTCCTCTGATCACTTGCTGTGTTCAAGGGGGTAATCACACTGTCTGCATAATTTTACATAGACTCTAAATGAAGAACATGTGGTCAGTCTGGAGTTTGCAACTTCTGGGTTAATTTACTTGACGTTTTATGAAAGCTCCAAAACAAAGGAGGTTGCATTTCCATTTAATTCACGTAAAACCTTTCCTGCCCTCTCTCTCCTAGGGTCCCAGGTTCCGATATTTCTTACGGCTTCGCCCTCTTGGTATAAATGTCACATAGCGACCTCTTCTCCGCATTAGGGATGAAAGCCCTGGCCTACCTCCGTTGTCAGAAGAAAGAGGGAAACTACAGCCAAGTCACCCATTTGCACAGAAAGGCGTGAGCTGAGACTTAACTTATACTTTTCCAATAGAAAGGAGTGATCCCTCCGTCAGGGAACTGGTATTTTAATGACACGTCATCTGTATTCGTCACAGATGAAAATCAAATGGAAGTCTGGCTCCTTTCCTTCCCCTAGTTTCTCTCCTTTAATCTCCACTCCAAGCACTACTTGCGTCTGAAATAAACATCATCTTGAAAGGAGTGCTTTTTTCTTCTCCCCTCTCCCCTCCCCTTTTTCTTTTTAAAGCAAGAGTTGGCATCTGGATGCTTCAAGCTGCCAGGTGTAGCCCATGTAGAACCACAGCTGTTCTCTCCGATAACTGGAGGAATAAAGAGCAAGAAGGAGCTAGACATTTGGAGTCAGCAAGAGACAATGCACTGTCATTATTTTAATTACACGGGGCTACTGATTTGTACTGTAATTGCAATTTAATATTTTTCTAAAAGTTCATGATATTCATGGAAAAATACCCGAATATGTCATTTTTCAATAGCCCTAAAGGTTACCAATAAGAGCAATACCTAGGCACAGAAGCCGGGAGACAGAGAACAGTGACGGTTGCCACGGTTTTTAAAGCTCTATCTCAAAGTCAATCTAACCGGGAGATTAATGAAACAGAAGTAAAAACTGAATGCTTTCCCTAGTTAATCTGCCTTGATATATTTATTTTTTCATAATCACTTTCTAGCAAAAGAGGTTTTTGTCTGAATTTTTTCCCTATGTGTTACTTTTAAATTGGTGGGTTTTTTCAAAATATAATTTTACTAGCAAGTTACCATTGCTGGGGGGGTCTGCAGCCGTATTTACTTACAAACCGATGATGGTAGACAAATGCGTTAGGTCATAGTTAAAAAATCAAAGCCAAAGAAAGCCCTTTTGAAAAATAACATATGTCCAGTTTATCTGGCTCGGTCACGAGCTACACCTAGATTTCACTAAGCCTCAACATATTACTACAGTTAATCTAGGCTAAGATATCATTAGCATAACAACATGCGCAAACAGATGGCCGGTGAGCAGACTGTCTTCAGGCAATACCGTGTTAATCAATATGATGACCAGTATGGATTTAGCAGAAGAGTCTTAGATTCAGAGTTCACGCGATGGCCAGACATCTGACGGGGGGACCCACTCGTCATAATGTGAAGACGTTATCTCCGTTTCGTTAGACTGCATCGACGTCAAGTACACTGTTGACGATGTAAATATTTAATCATTCAACCATTTCTGAGAGCCTCCTACGTGCAGGCACCACTCCCAAGAAGCTTTCACCCACTGGAGTGACAGGCACAGACTATGTCCCTTGCAGCAGGTGAGAGTGTCGTCAAGAAAAGGAAAGGAAAGCGGAGGAAGAGCAGTGAGGAGGGCAGCGGGTCGGAAGCCCCCGTGGGGAAAGCTCGCAGGGAAAGTCAGATCCTCGAAGCAAAGATCTGAATAGACGAAGGGGGTAGGACGTGCAGTTATCTTGGGCAAGGGTACCCCCAACTAACTGAAATAACACGTAGAAATGTCTTCTTGGTAAATTACTACAAATATTTGTTTATTCAAAAGATAGGTATTGAGCATGTTCTACGTCCTAGAGCCCAGGCCCCGTAGAAGGGTTACGGGGGGAGACACGGCACCCGTCCTCGGGACAGTCCTGGAAAAAACATAAAAAGGGTAATTATGGCAGCCCGGGTGGCTCAGCGGTTTAGCACCGCCTTCGACCCAGGGCCTGATCCTGGAGGCCTGGGATCGAGTCCCGCATCGGGCTCCCCGTGTGGAGCCTGCTTCTCCCTCTGCCTGTGTCTCTGCCTCTCTCTCTCTCTTTCTGTCTCTCATGAATAAATAAATAAAGTAAAAAAAAAAAAGGGTAATTATAACAAAGATGCTCATTACCAATCTTGGGTCTATGTGTGGGGCATTTAGGTGCAATGTCTACGTTTTATCTTGGTCGCGTTATCAACAACCATAGGACGCCCATCTCTAAGTGGCCTTCAGGGAAGACACAGTAGTTGACACGGTGATATAGTCAGAGGTTTGGGTCCAGTGGCTCTCCTAGTGTGGCAACCCGGGCTTGTCCTGCCGCGCTGGCCCCAGTCCGACTCTAGCTACACAGAGAGGGCGTTTGTCGGCTTTGGCCGCGGCAAGTCCGAGGCCTGGCACCTGCGGCGCCCCTCCCTGGATTCAGGGTGTGTTGCCCCCGCGCTCTCTTCTCATCTCTCAGGTCTTCTTTTCTCAGTCGTGGCCTCACTCACCAGGAGGCTGGGTTTGTATCATGACAAAGAAGCCAGTGGTGCTCTAACTACACCTGGCTCATTTTTTTTTTTTAAGATTTTATTTATTGATTATTAAGAGACGGGGGGGGGGGGGAGCAGAGACACAGGCAGAGGGAGAAGCAGGCTCCCTGCATGGAGCCTGACATGGGACTCGATCCTGGGTCTCCAGGATCAGGCCCTGGGCTGAAGGCAGGCGCTAAACCGCTGAGCCACCCGGGCTGCCCTACACCTGGCTCCTAATGCTCTCTGGCCTGCAGCAGTGGGGGCCTTTTCCCTGCTCCCTATATCCTTGTTCCACAAGGCTCACGTGCACTCAGAGACCGACGACCCTATTCCCCGTGACTGACCCTCGGGTGACATCCCCCCACCTTCCACTGGCTAGGTTAGGTCAGGAGGTCGCAGCCCAGGTGAGCAACAGCTCCCCTAGAGTCCCACCCAGTGTGGAAGTGGGACCCTTAGCAGAAGTGAAGGCACAGCGTCCTGCACCTGCAAAAACAAGACTTGTAGGGCAGGAGGGCAGTTCTGGGACTGAGGTCAAGCCAGGTCGCCTGCGCCTCCCTTGTCTACACAAGCACCAACAGTGTCCAGGTGGGTGAGACAACGTGTGTGACACGGTTAGAGCCCTTAGTAAGGGCCTCTCATTACTGCTGATCATACATGCTACACGATTGGTAGCAAATCTGAGCTCATGGAGGCCAGAGTTTCGGGAAGGACGGAGAGGGCTTTCCCTCCTGAAAGCAAAGCGAGTGAGGGCCGGACCGAGTCTGAGTCCAAGTCCGGGCTGGGCGCTCTGGGTTCTGCTGAGGATCCGCTGCGCTCGGCGACAGAGAGCCGCGTGTCGCCAGGTGTGCCTGTGAGCGGAATTGCTGCCCCCAAGGCCGCAGAGCTGCCTTCCCCGCCGCTGCTCAGACGCACCGGGGTCCTTACCTTTCGGGTCGTGAGCACCACGGGGGGGCTCCCGGGGGGGGGGCCCAGGGCCTCAGCCGATGGCTTGTGGGGCGCAGGAGACGGCATCCCGCGGCCGAGGCCTCAGCGGGTGGCCGCGCAAGTGAGGTGCGGTCACCTGGGGTCCCCAGCGGCCGTTCAGTGCCCAAGCGCTTCTGGCAGGTGCCCGGGGGGCAGGGGCCGTCCAGCTGGGACGGCGGCTCGGGTCCCCGACAGAGAGGAGCTGCCAGGCAGCATTTCCTCGGCCTGCTCATGGGGGGGCGGGGGGGATGGGGGCTGGAGAACGGGGCTCCCGGGGACCGGGCCGAGCAGGGGGGCCGCGCACCCCGGCCTGGCCTCCGCAGGTTTCTTCTCCGGGGTGTGTCCGTCCCTAACTGTCTCCAGCCCATCTGCTCGGGATGCAGCATGTTCACAGAATTCTTCTTGACGCCTGCATCCGTCGGGGAGGGCGGTGAGCGGGCCCGGCTGCCCGTGCAGTGGGGGTGCGGCGGGGCGGGGGCGTGGAGGGGCGGGGGGCGCGTCGGGCCTGGGGGTCAGGCGGTCTGCGGGCCTGCGGCCTGCCGTGTGTGTCGCTGATCTGTGCGAGCGCGCGAGCGGAGGGGCTCGGACTTCCACGTGCCTCGCGTTAAGCACCTGAGCTCCCGGGGCCGACGGGAATCCTCGCAGGTGTCCGAAGCTCCGGCTCCTCCTTGAGCTCGCGCGTGGCCGTGGGCGTGGGCGTGGGGCGAGTGGATGGACGCGGCTGTTTCTCCCGCGGGGTGGGCGGTGCGGCTGATGTGTCCAGCGTCGCGGGCGCAGGTGCGAGCGGCCCTGCGGGAGCAGCCCCGGCACCGACTCGCTTCCCCCGCGCCGCCGTCCTCGCCCCAGACCGCTCGCACTTGCTCCTTTCCTGCAGCCCCTTGCCACACCCTTGCACCTTCCAGCACCTGCGCCCTTGCCTGGGTCACTCGCACGTGCTCCCTGTCCTGCGGCGCCTTGCCCCCCTGCCCCCCTTGTCCCCCTTGCCCCCCCCCCCCCAGCACCTGCACCCTCGCCTGGGTCGTTCGCACATGCTCCCTTTGCTGTGGCCCCCTTGGCCCCCCTTACCCCTCCAGCACCTGCACCCCTCACCCGGTCACTAGCACATGCTCCTTTTCTATGGCCCCCCTGCCCCCCTTGCCCCTCTTGCCCCACCCCCAGCACCTGCACCCTCGCCTGGTCGTTCGCACTGCTCCCTTTGCTGTGGCCCCTTGGCCCCCCTTACCCCCCCCAGCACCTGCACCCTCACCTGGTCACCAGCACATGCTCCTTTTCTATGGCCCCCCTGCCCCCATTGCCCCTCTTGCCCCACCCCCAGCACCTGCACCCTCGCCTGGGTCGTTCGCACTTGCTCCCTTGCTGTGGCCCCTTGGCCCCCCTTACCCCCCCAGCACCTGCACCCTACCCTGGTCACCAGCACATGCTCCTTTTCTATGGCCCCCTGCCCCCCTTGCCCCTCTTGCCCCACCCCCAGCACCTGCACCCTCGCCCGGTCCACTCACACGTGATCCTTTCCTGCGGCCCCGTCCCCCCTTTGCCCCCCCTTGACCCCCCCCTTGCCCCCCCAGCACCTGCCACCCTCGCCGGGGTCGCTCGCACATGCTCCCTTTTCTGCGGCCCCCTGCCCCCCTTGCCCCTTACCCCCCTTGCCCCCCCAGCACCCTTGCCATCGCCCGGGTCACTCGCACGTGCTCCCCTTCCTGCGGCCCCCTTGCCCCCCCTTGCACCCGCCCTGCACCCCCTTGCCTCCCCTGCACCCTTGCCCCTCGCCGGAGTCGCTCCCACGTGCTCCTTTCCTGCCCCCCCCCCCCCCCAGCCTGGGCCGGGGCGGCCTGCGCAGGTGGTGGCGTCGCCGGGCAACAGGGCCTGAGGCCATGTGGGGCGCAGGGCGGTGCCCCCGACGGGTGTGGCCCCTGGAGCACAGGGACCGGGACGGGGCGGCTGGGGGCAGGCGCTGCGGGGGCCTCGCTCTCTTCTCCAGTCCCCCTCCACCTTGGCCTTTCCACAGGTGGAGCCGGTTCTGGAATAGTTTTCTGTTATCTATATTTTAGAGTGATTTCGACCAGTTTTCCAGAGGGATATGCCTCCTGGCGGGATATGCCCCCTAAATCTTCTGCACTAGAATCCTCGGATGGATTTCTGGCTTCGTGCCTCTTTCGGGAGTGACGGCCGCTGCGTCCATCTAAGACGGCTGGGCTCCTTGTAGGTGACTTGCACCACGATACAGATGAATTGACTAAAAAAAAAAAAAAAAAGACATGCAGTTATTTATTTGTTCATTTGAGAGAGCGAGAGAGAGGGAGCAGGAGCTGGGGGTCGGGGTGCAGGGCAGGGAAGGGGTGAGCAGAGCTCCCCGAGGCCCCCGAGGTCACCGCCAGACCTGAGGGTGGACCTCAGCCCCCTCAGCCGCAGGTGCCCAGACCCTTGTTTGGAAGAACCCATATGAAACATTTTCTTAGAGAAAAAACCCTGACTTTTAAGTGGCTACTATTCCATTTTCCTTCCAGGACAGTAAAACTGCAAGTGCCAACATTTCTGGTTTGGTGTTTGTCATCAACGATTCTGAAAGACCTTCTTCTTTGAAAAAAAAAAAAATGTTATGGTCTCATTTAATATTAGAATCAGTTTGATATCCAAGAAATTGGGGTTATTTGGGCCAGTGTGTTGGTCGGAAAAAAAATTTCAAATTCTAAGTAGTAAGAACTTTTATGAAAAGAAATTCTGAAGAAATTCTAAAGCTCAGGCAAGGAGGAATTTCACATATATCTCTCCTGAATTGTATAGGACTTCTGTAATCTCAAGTTACAAATCAATAATAATATTTGTAGAGATTATGGTAATTTTTTATTGGGTTGTCAGGAAATTTTCTCCTGCTTTGGTATACGTGTTAACAATGTAATTATTATTTTTATCACAAACATTAGCAGATCTCTATTAATTATTTGTAATAGTCATTTATATATAATATCCATACAATCAACAGAGCTTTCAATTTAAAGAAGACCCTGCATTGTTGATTTTGGAGATCTAAAAAAAATATTCATATTAATCTCACTTTTTTATCTTAGTTTTAGTTTTGGTGTGGTATTCAATCCTAGTAATATTGGTGAGGAATTTAAATTAAGAAAAAAAAAAAAAAAACTTATAGAAGCCCAGGAACGTGGACATGAAAGAGGCTGACATGCTCAACAGGGTTCCTTTACTTAACCTATGCCATTTACCAACAAAATCAGGAAACATGATAAAGAAATACAAT